>NC_057354.1:10714220-11914220 GCF_016509475.1 Prionailurus bengalensis | reverse complement strand
TCAAATATAAACATTAAAAAATTGTTTTAATTAAAAAAAAAGAAAACCTATGTGTCCCAGTGAACATCATACCCAATGGTAAAAGACAGAAAGCTTTTCCTCTAATATCAGGAACAAGACAAGGATGCCTACTCTTGCCACTTGAGTTCAACACAGTGCTGGAAGTCAGCCAGAGCAACTAGGTAAGAAAAAGAAATAAAAGGCATCCCAATTGGAAAGAAACAAATAAAATTGCATCTATTCTCAGATAACAAGATCTTATATGTAGAAAACCCTAAAGATTTCACACACACACACACACGAAACCTGTTAGAATAAATGAATTCAACCAAGTTGCAGGATACAAAACTAGCACATAAAAAAAAAAAAAAAATCAGTTGCCTTCTATACATACACAATGAGAAATCTGAACATGAAATTATAAAAACAGTATCATCAAAAAGAATAAAATCATTAGGAATAAACTCAAGCAAGGAAGTGAAAGATTTGTACCCTGAAAACTATAAAACGTTACTGGAAGGAATTAAAGAAGACACAAATAAATGGAAAGATATTTTGTATTCATGGGTTGGAAGACTTCATATTATAACAGTGTCCATACTACCCAAAGCAACCTACTGGTTCCATGCAATCCCTGTCAAAATCCCAATGGCATTTTTGCAGAGCTAGAAAAAAATGGTCCTAAAATTTATACTGGATCTTGGGAATGCAAGCTGGTGCAGCCACTCTGGAAAACAGTGTGGAGGTTCTCAAAAACCTAAAAATAGAACTACCCTACGACCCAGCAATTGCACTACTAGGCATTTATCCAAGGGATACAGGTGTGCTGTTTTCTAAGGAAACATGCACCCCAATGTTTATAGCAGCACTTTCAACAATAACCAAATTATGGAAAGAGCCCAAATGGCCATTGATGGATGAATGGATAAAGAAGATGTGGTATACACACACACACACACACACACACACACACACACACACACACACAAAATGGAGTATTACTCAGCAGTAAAAAAAAAATGAAATCTTTTGCAACTACATGGATGGAACTAGAGGGTATTATGCTAAGTGAAATTAGTCAGAGAAAGACAAATATCCTATGACTTCACTCATACGAGGACTTTAAGATACAGAACAGATGAACATAAGGGAAGGGAAGCAAAAATAATATAAAAACGGAGGGGAACAAAACATGAGACTCTTAAATACGGAGAATAAACAGAGGGTTACTGGAGGGGTTATGGGAGAGGGGATGGGCTAAATGGGTGAGGGGCACTAAGGAATCTACTCCTGAAATCATTGTTGCGCTATATGGTAACTAACTTGGATGTATATTTTAAAAAATAATAAAAAGAAAAAGCTGGTGGGGGGAGGGGAACTCCTCCTCTTCCCTGAGAAATTGCTTTTCACAACTTGTGACAGGCTTGTCACAGTATGACCACAGAGCTGATATGAAGATGTTGGAAGAAAATGAAATATTATTTATCTGTATTGTGAGCTGGAGAAGAAAGTAGAGAGTGGGGCCATCATGCACCAACCAGATCGTCCGTGATTCTCCCAGAGTAGCAGCTGGGTCAGGGACCACTGGCCTTGGACTCTCAGACCACATAGGTCAGGGAACATTTTCTATAAAGGGACTGATAACAAATATTTCCAGCTTTGAGGGCCACACAACTGTTCAACTCTGCTGCTGTAACCTGAAAGCAGCCACAGATATGAGCATGGCTAGGTTCCAACAAAGCTTTATTTATGGACATTGAAACTTGAACTTCATGTAATTTCCACATGTCATGAAATATTGTTCTTCTTTTGCTTTTTTTCCCACAATTTAAAAAGGCAAAAAAAAAAATTTATACTGGATCTCAAGGGGGTACCCTGAATACTTGAAACAGTCCTCCTGATTTCAAAACATATTATATACAAAGCTACAGTAATCAAAATACCGTAGTAGTGGGGGGCGCCTGGGTGGCTCAGTTCGGTTAAGTGTCCGACCTCGGCTCAGGTCATGATCTCATGGTTCGTGAGTTCAAGACCCGCATCGGGCTCTGTGCTGACTCAGAGCCTGGAGCCTGCTTCGGATTCTGTGTCTCCTTCTCTCTCTGCCCCTCCCCCGTTCACACTCTGTCTCGGTCTCTCAAAAATAAATAAACACTGAAAAAAAATTAAAAAAAAAAAACCTGTAGTACTGGCATAGACTTAAAGACACCAATGGAACAGAATAGGGCCCAATAAACCCTCGCATATATGATCAAATGAGCTTCAACAAGGGCACCAAGAACATACCATAGGGCAAGGGCAGTCTCAACAAATGGTGGTGGGGAAACTGGAGATCCAAACGCAAAAGACTGAGGTTAGACCTAAACTTAACTCAAAACGGATTAAAGGCCTAAATGTGAGATCTAAAACTATAATCCTAGAAGAAAACACAGCGAAGAGTTTCGTGACAGTGAATCTGGCAAATGATTTCCTGGATGTGACACCAAAAGCACGGGTAACAGAAGCAAAAGTGCACAAATGGGACCACAGCAAACGAAGACTGCGCTTCAAAGGGAAGCCGCCTCTGCCGCTCAGGCACCCTCGCCCACACTCCTCGCCGGCACCTCCCTCAGCCTCGGTAAGGGGCTCCCCACAGTCAGCTGAAGGCTGCCCCAGAGAGTCCTAAACGCGGTTGTCCAGACACTGGACTTCTCAGAAACAAGGCGTTCTCCTATGAGGGAATTTCAGTTTCTCTTTCCTTCTCGGCACAAGTCCAGGGAAGGGACTCGTCGGATGCCCTTTCTCTGTGGCTCAGGCGGCCTCGCCCACACCCACGTGCTCACCTGCTTCAGCGAGTGGCTCCGCCTACTTAGGCCTTTTCAGGCCCAGTGGAGATTCCAATTTCCACTTGCCTTTTCACTTTACATACATCAGCTGGGATTGCCCAGCGAGCCTGGCTAAAAGCGGAGCCATGCGGCCGGGGAAGCAGTCGAGATCGGGCCATGGCTCCGGCTTGGGTTGTGGTGCTGGTGACCGTGGTGCTGGGCTTGACCAGCGCGGGCCCTGTCCCCACTCCCAGGCCCCCCCCAACCAGGAGGGGCTGCCACGTGGGCAAGTTCCCATCTCTGTCGCCGAGGGAGCTAGAAGCCTTCAAGAAGGCCAGGGACGCCTTAGAAGAGTCACTCCCGCTGAAGAACTGGAGCTGTGGCTCTCGCCTCTTCCCCAGGACCAGGGACCTGATTCGACTGCAGGCCTGGGAGCGCCCTGCGGCCTTGGAGGCTGAATTAGACTTGACGCTGAAGGTCCTGGGGAACATGACCGACTCATCCCTGGGCGTCGTCCTGGACCAGCCCCTTCGTGTGCTGCGCCACATCCACTCCGAGCTCCAGGCCTGTGTCCAGGCTCAGCCCACGGCAGGACCCAGACCCCGCGGCCGCCTGCACCACTGGCTGCACCGGCTCCAGAGGGCCCCAGAGGAGTCCCAGGGATGCCTCGAGGCCTCCGTCACGTTCAACCTCTTCCGCCTCCTCACGCGGGACCTGAAGTGTGTCACCGGTGGAGACCTGTGCGTCTGAAAACCTGGACCCGACCCCAGCCCGTCCGGGACCCAGACCTTCTGTATGCACCAGGCCTCATCCTTCCTTAAGTTATTTCCTTTCAATCCCTTATTTATGGACCTGCAGCCCCGCTCCATAGCCATAAGAAATGTTTATTTTTCTACTTTTGTGCAATGTGCAGCAAATAAACAGTAAGGAAGAGAGAAAAAAAAGAGCCAACTACTCTGGAGACGGAGAGAACAGAGGAACATGTTAAACAACAGTGAGGGCTGCAATCGGCGAAGTGCAGACTCTAGCGAACTCTAAAGGACTAAAAATCCAGCTTGACAAAAACATTTCAAGGAGAAAAAAGAGAGAGATAGGGTCCCTATACTCTACAGGAACAGCTTTGAGGGTAACGGTGATTTAAAGGTCTATCCACGAAATGCAATGTGGAGACCTTATTTGAGCCCTGATACAAACTGTTTTTAAAATATGAATTTAGGGGCACCTGGGTGGCTCAGTCGGTCAAGCGTCCAACTTCGGCTCAGGTCATGATCTTGCAGTTCGTGAGTTCCAGCCCCGCGTCGGGCTCTGTGCTGACAGCTCGGAGCCTGGAGCCTGCTTCGGATTCTGGGTCTCCCTCTCTCTGCCCCTTCCCCGCTCATGCTCCGTCTCTCTCTGTCTCTCAAAGATGAATAAACGTTAAAAAACAATTTTTTTAATATGAATTTATACAACTGGACATCAGAACATTGACTGCCTATCTATCGCTATTAAAGAATTATAAAAATTTAGATGTGATAATGGTATGGTGTTTTAAAAGTCCCGTGTCTTTTAGAGACACGTACTGAAATATTCCACTGAAGCAGATGTCTGGAATTTCCTTCAAAGGAATTTAGGAGGGAAGTGGATGGACAGGTAAAAAGGAAACCAGGTTGGCCACAAGTTGGTAGCTGTTAAATCATGGAAGCTGGGTTCATTTGTACCTCTTTTGTAAATAAGATGGTTTCTTAAATGAGAATATGGGCCGGGGGAGGGGGGTGGCGTTTAAGCAAGATAATGGCTCCTTCCTCTCTTACATAAAAACTCTGGAGGTAGGCAGGGCAGGCTGGCTATGATGGCGGCTTCTTAAGCATCAGGGACCCAGCCGCTCCCAACCGCCCCTCCCTCATCACTTGGCTTCCGCCTCAGAGTCTCACTGGGCCACTCCATTCCAACCAGGAAGGAGGCTCGGGTGGGAAGAAGAAAAGATCCTTCAAAGGCATGTCTGAGAAGCCACACGAACCACTTCTCCGTCCCACTGCCCAGACACGGCCACATGGCCACGCCTGGCTGCAGGAGCGGCTGGGGAAGGCAGTCTTTACCCCGGATGGCCATGTGTCTAAAAATCGGGGCTTCTATTACCAAGGGAGAAAGGGTGAGAGGAGACGGGGGTTCAACTCAAAGCGTCTGCCACAGCTCTTCTCTCTCTCTCTGAGACTGGCAATCGGGCGGGCGGGGTGCCACAGATCGGTGCTCGAAGCGGGCAGCAGGGCTACTGGGCAGCTGGCGGGCACGATGATGTTAAACATGCTTGTCGTTTACATACACAGATTAAGCAATCTGCTCCGAAGCCACCACTCTGCTCCGGGCGCAGCAGCGAGTGTCTGGCTTCCTCCGCTCTCCCAGGCTAGGTGCGCATCTCTAGGAAGCCGCTCTTCCTGGCGGTGCCATTTCCTGGGCTGCAGCTAAAACCCAACCCAGCTCTTGGGCCTCGGTCTGGCCCGAGGCCTGGATTATTTGTTCACCGGCGCACGAAATGGAGAAACCTGCTATTCTCTGACCGCTGAGGGGCCTTGTAGGGGCCGACCTGGCAGTGGTCACCGTCATGCAGAGACCCTGCTGCTACCAAAAGCCAGGATGTCCCAGGGCGCCTGGGTGGCTCAGTCGGCTAAGTGTCCAACTTCGTCTCAGGTCATGATCTCACGGTTCGTGGGTTCGAGCCCCGCGTCGGGCTCTGTGCTGACAGCTCAGAGCCTGGAACCTGCCTCGGATTCTGTGTCTCCCTCTCTCTCTGCCCCTCCCCCCCCCTCAAAAATAAATAAACATTAAAAAAAAATTTAAGAAGCCAGGATGTCCCAAATCACAGCTGCTCTTCTACCACCCTCAAGATCTTTGCCATGTGTCTTGCAAACCCTCCTTTGGAAAAACACGTAAGTTGATTTTTAAAGTGATCTCTTGTCATTGCTGTAGATGGAAAAGCAGTACAGCCTGCTCCAGACAGAAGGTAACGGAACACCTAGCTAAGACTCTGCCTAAGGCTCCGAGCCTAACACCTGCTTCCTCTTTGGTAAAGACAAGCTAGCATTAAATGGACTTTCTCCTTAAGGCATTGAAACGGATTGAAAGAAAAACGTAATCAATTTTTTTCATAATGTCCTTCAATGTTATTTAATGCCTGTCAGTCACCACCAACAATCATTTCTCCTGGAGTATGTAGTCCCACTCCTAAGAAACGTGGCTGAACTTGGCACACCTCGGTTTCCCCACCTTACAGGTGGGGATCGTAACACTACCTAGTTTACAGGATGACGGAGACTATTCTGTGGAATCACGCATGTGAAGAGTCAGCGTGCAAAGTACCTGGCTCACAGCGTAAGCACTCGAAAGCGGGGCTCTCATCAAGTTATCAGTTTTGTGGGAGAGAAAATGAGAGTCCTGTCATCTGAGCATCTGACAGCTTGAGCAAAACAAACAAACCATCCAAGCAGCCCAAACTTCAAAAGCAGCAGGGAGGGAGGGACATAAAACTCCAAACACTTTGTTTAATAATGGAAGACACTTTATTATTTTTTTGAGTCATCTCTCAACATTTCAACTCTTGATAGAAATCAATCGCAAAACATCTCTTTTTAAATTAGCATGTATTTACCCATCGCAATCACAGCAACCTCATACAGTAAGGTACACGCCAAGGACACGGTCAGAGATCTCCTATTCCAGTCTCTAAACGCGGTATCTCCATGATGACATGTGTGCCGGACTTTCTCTCCCAGGACGAGGTGGGCACTCCTGCTCCTGCCCACCAGTAGAAGCTACCTGGCCTCACAGTTGCTTAAAAGTTCCTGTAGTGCTGGAGCGATCTGGGAACGGAAAACTAGAAAACTAGAGCTCTCAGGAGTAAAACAGGCGTCGACACTTCTGAAACGTGGGAAGGAAGAACACCAAAGATGACGACCCCAGAATGGGCTGGTCTCAGTAATAAAGGTGTTGAAACTCAGCTGTATATACACATTGAGTATCTACATGTGCTCTACTAGATATATAAAAAAGAGCCACAGAAGATTTGGAAAACCTTAAAATCACTCCACTGCATTGGAAGAACATCAGCAAATTCACAGTGGCCTCAGGATTCAGCCAGAGCTAAATGTGTTCGAGAGCCGAACACCTCCTTCTACCAGAAAACCCACTGCACGTAAATCCCTAGATTCTGTACATCACAAACACGTATGGCTAAAATATGTTAGTTCACAAGGAAGCGGTTTTTAGTTTCAAACTCTTGCCCCACTCCTGCTCGGCACCCCAAAAGCAACATCCAGGGGTCATTCACAGGAGGAGTTTAAGGGGCCTTCAGGTTTGGAAGCGCTTAGGCTCAGCTGAGCATCTCAGGAGACGTCCGTCTGATGGGCACACGCTGACTCGGGCCCACTTTTAGTGCAAAAAGATCACCGACGTGGCAGAGGAGTCCTGGAAAGAGGCGAAGAAGGCTGAGATGGAGGGGCGGGGAGATCCCAAATGACGTTCCTTCTCAAACGAGACTCAAGAAGTTCGGAGTGCAGGTTCACACGCGGCAAATGGCAAAGACCAGGCCGTAGGTCCGCAGGGTGAGGTTCCTGAAGGGTCACTAGGGTATCACAGTCCGCAGGTGCACAGAACTCCCGGCCCGCACTAGCCCCCTAAGTGTCTGCTGGAGGTAGGTATATAGAGATTTATTGGAGGGAAGACAGTGGCTCGCCACCAATTCTGGGACATCGTCTGTTCCTCCTCTGCCCCCACACTCTCTGCTCTACCCTTGGGCTGTGGTGTGTGTAGGATACAACACGGAAGGGGAGGAGACCCTCCCTTGGAAGACTAAAGAACCCAGGCCATTTGTATAAATAGCTACATGATCAATGTTTTAACCACTGTGAAACACACGGCAAGTTGAATATTTATTTAAAAATAAATCTCAAAAATATCTATTTACAGTACAGTAAGAGGGGCATGTGCAAACAACAGAAAGGGGGAGAAGTCCATCCTGCCGTGGACGGTCCACGCTTCAGTGCGTCGGAGCAAAGTGCACAAACGCCATGGGCTGAACTGAGCTGTGGCGGCAACAGGATGCCGTTCGGTGAATACCGGACTCAGTCCACCTTTGAAACCCAGACGGGTGGAAGTCAGGGGCGGGGAGTCCAGGAGGGGATCCTTGTGTCCGGGAAGGGGGTGGCCAAGGGATGAGCCACTGGAAGAGGCCCGGTGTGGCAGGAGGGCTCATTTCACAAGCCAACAGGCCTCTAGCTCGGCGCTCCAGGTGGGCGTTTGGAGGGGACCTGGAGGGCCCTTCCCAGTCCAAGTTGGCTTTGCAGTGGGAGGGGTGGGTGTGGCAAGAGTCTCAGAGACAGAAATCTTCAAAAACAAACAATGGAATAGGGAGTGGAGAGATTAGCAAAAATGAATCTGAACGGAAGTGCCACCCTCTCCCTTGTCAGGTGACAAAGCAGCCATCAAAGGAAATATCTGGGTCGCCAGGTGAACGCGCACGTGGTGCGGGCGACCCCACGATCCCCTGACACCTACACGGTCAAATGCAGGCCTCTGCTTCCGAGATCAATACGTGAACACTTCTTCCCTGGGGGAACCCAGAAAGTCAGTGGTGTAGCCCTTGGAGCAGGGGGGTGCAAGGTCGAGTCTATCTGTACACGAGATGGGAGAGCTGGGTGGACTTGTAGTTCAGCTGGTTGTTGGGCATGAACTTGTGCAGCTCACTCTTTTTGCAGCAGGGGTCATAATGGTAGGCGCCGAGGCAGGTGTCGCAGGAGACTTTTGAACACTGGGTGCAGGTGTTGGCGGCACCCGGGCGGTTACAGAAGCCACAGCGGGAGGTGGCTGTGGCCGAGGGCTTGGGTTTCGGGTGGAGGTGCGGCAGCCGGTCGAGGCCCTGAGTCTGGCCCGCGTACTTGTCCCGCAGAGACGACCCGTGGGCCAGGCTGTCGTGGGCAGAGGCCTTGCTGGGGAAGGCGCCGGGCCTGGGGGCCGGGGGACCGGCAAGCAGGCCGTCGCAGCGCTGGCAGAGGGAGGAGCTGCAGGACAGACCGCAGTTTTGGCACTTGGACAGGGCGGACTCTTTGGCGGGGGGTGAGCGCTTGTGGTAGGGGGCGTGGGCATCATTTCTGAGCAGCCACACGTCCGGCCGCAGGGCGTCCTGCCTCCGGGACGCGGCCCTCGGCTCCGAGTCCGTGTACAGATCCACGTCATCCTGAGCGGAGAAGTACGTGCCACGCAGCGGGCCCAGACCGTTGTTCGGCGAGGGGGGCGGCAGGTCATCCGGGCTTCCGTGGGCGGAGCTGGACACGGCCAGGAGCGAGGGGGACGGGCGGATGATCTCGTCCTTGAGGCCGTCGCCCACGTCTGCGGCCACCGGCTCCTTCCGCAGGCTCAGCGAGGCCTTCAGGGGCGGCTTCCGGCTCTCCCAGTAGCTGTCATAGGCGTCCACCGACCTCGAGGGCTTGGTCACCCGCGGCTTGTAGTAGTCCTTGGCCGCCCGCTCGCTGGCTGACTTCTGCAGCGCCACGCGGGCCATGGAGGCCGTCAGATGCTCCCGGCCCTCAGCCCGGCGCCGCAGGGCCTCCGAGCAGCCCCGCACGTCCTCCGCGCTGCTCTTGCGCTCGCTCACCACGTCCAGCTCGGAGTAGCCCTTGTCCTTGACTTGTGAGTGGATTTCCAGCATCTGCTCACACTCCACCTTGGCCAGAAAGAGCTCAAAGGAGACCATCTTCACCTGGAGGGTCTCCACAAGCTCTTTGAGTCTGTACGCAGTCCCTAACTCGGGCACGTAGCCCATGTAATGCAGGATGGCTCGGATGTCCTCTTCCAGCAACGACGACTTGACATAATAAACGAAGGGGCCCGTGTAGGTCTAGGAGAAGGAAGGGTACAGAAAAAGGCGGGATTTGCTCTCTGAGGCACACGTGGTCTGAGCACACCCAAGTGGGGGAGGGGGGGAGGGAGGAGAGAGGAGGGAAAGATCTCAGCAGCCGCCCTCCCCCCCCGCCCCGTGTAGCAGACAGAGGCCAGCTGGGCACACGGCGCCAGGGGAGCTGCACGGCACCGCCTTGAGCGGGAGGCCACAAAGCCACCAGCTCCCCGTACGAGCTTCCGCGGCTCTGCGCCATTGGAGGAAACAGGGCAAAAAACGCGGTGAAGAGAGGGGATCGGAGCCGAGGCGGAAGGCCCAATGAGCAGCAAGAATATTCCTTTCTGGATTTCTGCGGAGTTCTGAAGAACAAAAGCCTGGCTTTGTGGAAACTCTCCTGAGCCATCGCTGCCTTCAGCACGATTCAGAATTCTCTCGCTCTCTTAAATCCATCCTCCACGCTCCTGTCTCTTCCCACTTGGTCCGAACCCCCTCTCGGGGGACCCCGGCGTCTGCAGCAGCCTCCTAACTGGTCTCACCGCCCCACTGGTCTCCTTCCCATACAACAGAATGCTTTCCAAATGTAAACCCGATCCGGGCCTGCCTTGCCTCCCAGCCTACTTAGGGCAAATTCGAGCCCTTTGCCCTGGGCTTGGAGGTCCCGTGTAACCAGGGTGCTGCCTGCCTTTCCAACTTCACAGCTGCAGACGGGAGTTGCCAGGGGCAGGGACTCAGTAAAGAGAGGACACTGGTCAGACAGGCAAGGTGGGGAACAGAAGGGGGTACTTCTAGTTGTTGGACCAAAGGCGGTGGGCAAGATACCCGGACGGGTCTGCAGGCAGAGGAGGGATGTAACTGGCACAAGCCCTCTCAGGTCGGACTGGGAGGGGCAAGAAGGGAGACCGGTGGGCACGGCCCTTCCCCAGACCTTACCTTGATGCTTCTGAATTCCTTCTTCCACGGGTAGAGGAAGAGGTTGACACCGACCGTTTCCAGCACACTGAAGGCGCAGGCCAAAGCCCGCAGGCTGGAGGAGCTCAGCGAGCGCAGGGAGCTCTCCACCACCTCATAGAACTGGATCAGCCGGAATCGATAAAAGGGATCCACCTTGTGCAGGCTGAGCAGGGTCGAGGCTGCGACCCGCAGGTACTCATCGTTGCCAGGCCGCTGCTTGCTGGGGGCGGCGTCCACTTTGCCCTCGTGGAACTGCACGTACTTCCGAAATAAATCATCCTTGTATTTTGTATCCATTGAACTGGGCTTCCCCATCCGATCCAGGGACGGGGGGGGGCTACCTTATCTCCTCCATGGCTTCTGGGCTCGAGGCAATGACATCGCTAAAAGCACTGACATGTTGCCCACCTGGACTAGGGGCATGCTCTGGAAGGGGAAGAACAAGAAGCACATCATTCCTCGCACGGGTCCACGTACCAGCTCGTGGCTGCCGAGGCAAAACGAAAGTCAGAACTGGCCTGAGCTACAACTGGGCACCACCAGCCCCGGGCCCCTCTCTGCGCATCCATGCAACACATTTAACTGAACACGTACTATGTTGCAAAGTTGTGGTAGAAACAAGACAGGTAGGTCCTTGACTTTGCTGAACTCATAAATGAAGAATGTGATTAGGAGCACCCAACCTGGTTTTGTAGGGAGGAGGAGAAAGTTTAAAAAATCCCCCCCACCCCCTGGAACCAGAGCGTATTATGCTAAGTGAAATAAGTCAGAGAAAGACAAATATCCTATGATTTCACTCATATGTGGAATTTAAGAACCAAAACAGATGAACATAGGGGAAGGGAAGGAAAAATAAAAACAGGGAGGCAAACCATAAGAGACTCTTCAATACAGAGAACAAACTGAGGGTTGCTGGAGGGGAGGTGGGTGGGGGGATGGGCTAAATGGGGGATGGGCATTAAGGAGGGCACTTGTTGGGAGGAGCACTGGGTGTCATATGTAAGTGAGGAATCACTAACTGGGTTCTACTCCTACACTGTATGTTAACGAACTTGAATTTAAATAAATAAATAGATATCTCCCTACCCCCACCCCAGGCAATGAAGGTGAGACATGAAGGATGAGGAGTCTGCCAGGCCAAGAGGTGGGAGGGGAATGTAACGTCAGAGGCGTCCCTAGGGAGGAAGGCCCTGAGCTAATGCTGCCAGGCACTCATGCACACTAATGCCCTTCATCTTCTTAAACCACCCTAGGAGACACAGGCACTACTACTCTGATCCCCGCTTTACAGGTGCAAAAGCCAAGACAGAGAAATGTAAAGAACGTGCCCAAAGTTACAGAACCACGAAGAGGCAGGGCTGAGACGAGAGCCCTGGCAGCTGGGCTCCAAGGTCCACGCCCTTACCCACCACTCCCTGCTTTCCTGAGGCAGGAAGGAGCTTGGCGAACACAAAGAAGGCCAGGATGGCTGAAGCGGCCAGGGGGAGGGAAGGGAGTGACCAGAGATGAAGCCGCAGGCACCAGCAGGGCAGGATCCTGTGCCTCGAGGCTCAGAGAGCAGAGCGTGTGAAGAACTGTGTATTTTATTCCAAGAGGCATGTGAAGCCCCAGAAGAGCTCAAAGCAAGGCAGGGAGGGCCGTGATCACATCTGCAACTTTAAAGAAAGACCACACTGGCTGGTGCCCCCTGGAGGATCTCTGACAGCCTGATACCTTAGGAAAGGTTTACAGTTCTCCAATAATACCTATAGCTTATTCCCCTATACTTAGGAGAGGTTTACAGTTCCAATGGACAGGACAGAACATTCTGAGTTGGGGCACACCAAATTTGTACTTTTTTAAAAAAAATTTATTTATTTTAAGAGAGAGAAAATGAGTGCACATGTGCACGAGGCGGGGGGGGGGGGGGAGGGGGGGTTAGAGAATCCCAAGCATGTTCTGACTCGAGGCTCGAATTCATGAACCGTAAGCTCATGACCTGAGCCAAAATCAAGTTAACTGACTCAACTGCTGGGCCACTCAGGCGCCCGAATCTGAACACTTGCTGTCTGCGGGGCCACTGGTTAGAACACGCACAGAGTAACCAGCATGGTCGGTGCCACAATGCTGGGAGCAAACCTGCATTCATCGAGGGTACTGCCGGGGCCCCAGGAGGCAGCACAGCACAGATCTGATCTATGAACAGATCCAGAAGCCTGACTGCCTAAGTGTGAATCCTCGGTCTGCTTCTCTGGGCCAGTCAGATAAATTGCTCAGCCTCTCTGGGCTTGTTTTCTCATCTGACAGTGGGGGTTGATCATAGTACCTAGAGTTCAGAGTCGGTGTAAGGATGATGATCAGTATATAAAGGTCTTCACAGAGGGCTGACTCGAAATATGCCCTTGAAAAACATGAACAGCTATTCCTGGTATCTGAAGGTGCTATACCCCTGCCAAAATGCCAAGCGTTTTCTTTTATTTTTTTCTTGAGAGAGAGAGAGAGACAGAGCAAAAGCAGGGGAGGGGCAGAGAGAAGGAGACACAGAATCTGAAGCAGGCTCCAGGTTCTGAGCTGTCAACACAGGGCCCGACACAGGGCTTGAACTCGTGAACAGTGAGATCATGACCTGAGCCAAAGTCGGACACCTAACTGACTGAGCCACCCAGGCACCCCTAAAATGCCAAGCATTTTCAAGAAGGTAAGGTGAGCGTGGGCAAATATCTCCAGCCAGGTGGGGGATGTGCATTTTCACAGTCGCCCATCCTGACCACAAGCTCCACGGGTGCAAGGACCCTGACTGAATTACTCAGTAAGGTAACTAAGCACAGAACCAGAGGCAGGCAGGGAACGTGCTTCAGAAACACCTGCTAGCTAAGTGGACGAGGCTCCTGCTGGCTGTGGAGACCACATGGGACTGAGAAGGAAGCTACAGTGAGAAGGGACAGGCCCAGCAGTCCTTCAGATCTGAGTTCAGCTCAGGAAGTGCTAAGGGCCCACAAACCTGGCAACGATCATGAGGTCAATAAAATCATCCACTCTCAATGAGCCACTCACCTGGCTTCTTCACAGTTTTGGGGAGACTCCAAGGATTTTAACCAGGAAGTGAGGGGTGAGATGTGCAGGAGAACTGGGGACAGAGAGGCCACTTTCTCCCAACCACTGCCCTCCCAAGGGAGCCCCGTGCTTCAAGAACACATACACCCAAAGAGCACAGGAGGCACATGAAAATCCATTAGGATAAAATTCTACCTCCTGACCAAGGCCAAAGGCTTCTCACGGTCTACCCCTGCTCATCTCTCATAGCTGTCCTCCCCTTCCAAGTTCCACCCACACAAACCTTTCTGTTGTTCCTCAAACACACAAAGCTCACTTCTGTCTCAGGACCTTTGCCCGCGTTGTTCCTTCTGCATGTTCTTCCTCTGATTCTTCCCGTAGCTGGCTCACATTCGTTTTTCGGGCCTTAGCTCCAATGTCACCCCTCAGAGGCCTCGCTGACAACCCCAGCTCAGTGACTCCCACTTTCCTAGTCCCTCATTACCCCATTATCCTGGGGTAATCACCAGCTGAAAGTGTCGTTATTCATTTACTAACTTCCCCTCTTTGTACCCCCACCGTAACCCAGCATGCTTCACAAAGGCAAGGACCACATCTGTTTCATTCACCACAGTGCCTGGAACACAGCTTCGCACACAGTAGGTGTTTGATAAAACAGGAGAAATGAAAGAGGCATTCGTGATGCCATGCCTTCAGTTTCTCATTGAGCTCTCCCGAGATTCCAGGGAGGTCAGCTCCATGACAGGACATGCTGTTAAGTAGCCAGAGCTACTGGACCCAAGATTCCAAGCCTGACCTTTTGAGGCACCCGTGTTCCTCCCATACCTCCAGGACTCCTGGGCTCAACAAGTATTCATGCAGCACCTATCTCATGCCAGGCCCTCGGATGGGTGCAGTGGGGGGATAATCGGGGGGGGGGGGGGGGGAGGGAGCTGCAATTGGGAAGCCACAGCCCTGCCCTCAATCCTACCTACAAGAGGTCACTATCAATGTATGTATCGCAAGCCGAGAGAAGACACCACTGTCCTTACCAATAAAAACCGGTATGTATTTCCTATTTTGTATTTACAAGAGAAACTTCCACCCTGCCTCTGGTCCCAGGGACTATTTTTTGGTACATCTGAGAAAAATGTAAACAAAGGGACATGAAGCCTCCTAAATGCGGCTGTGATTTTCCTCTGACCAAGTCAGCGCTGAGCCTATAGAGGCTTTTTTTTTTTTTTTTTTTTTTTACAAAGTCAGCCACTCTCAAGCTCAGTGTCTGCTGCTCTGTAATCACATCACAGTCCACACCCGTGTTTGTTGCTGGCGCACAATAAACAAGGAAAAGGGATCCAAATAGCCCAATCGGTGTTGGTGTTCCAAATCCTCAAGTCAAGGATGGGAAACCCATCTATGATGAATCTTGCGTCAACCTAGGTAGGTAGGTGAGGAAAAAAATGAACGCTAAGAGGTAATTAAAGAAAGGGAGACGGGAATGAATCGTCACTGAGGTCCTACTACTCACTCAGCACTGAGTCTTCCGCTTTACCTGCATCATCCCATTTAATCCTCACACCAAAGTTCAGCCATGAAACAACCAGCCCAACAGAGCTCCCAAGGGTCCGAGCCGGAATTTGAACTTGGGTTGGCAGGCCCTGAGGCCTGGGTTTTTTCCCCGTTTCCCCCACTCATTTATTGCTACAATCTACCATTCACTAAGGGATCAGTACGTGAGGGCCCTCTGCTAAGTGCTCAATGAAAATCAGTGAAAGCCACAGGACAGCCCCAAGGTTAAAGAGGAAACTGAGGCTCAGCGAGGCCAAGTCACTTGTCCTGAATCACAGGGAAGGAAGAAGGAGGATCTGAGGTCCGCACCAAGGTCCGATGCCCAAACCCTGACTCAAGCTCTATGCTGCTTCTGGGCTGCACCTGCCGGACAGCTCTACTTGAAAGGGCTAGGCTAAGTTAGAACATCCCATGGCAGGGCAAGCAGACTTGAGTTCTAAAAATTGCTATAGTAGCAAAATTCCCCTCTTCCCACACCGAAGGGGGCTGAAGAGCTGCAAATCTCTTTAAGATGTAAGCTCAAGGGCCAAGGGAAGAGGCTGGCCAGAGACCGGCCAGTGGTAAAGCAGCTGACATCATCCCTCCTGAATACATTTTCTGAGAATACAGGCTGCATTGTGGCTGGTCATAGCTGGTGTCTTTTCTGAGCATAGAGCCAGCAATTTATTCCCAGCACTCTGCAAGAACAACAAAAAAACACGCTCTCTGCAAAAACAGCGTGGTTACAGGAGACTAGACAGCGCAATGACAGAAGCCGTTAATTTCTCCAAGCAACCCAAGGATTGGAGCGCCATGACGTCCCAGTCTGGTGGGGGGGGGGGAGGGGGGGGCGGGAAATGGCACTGTGAACATCCCTAACAGCGTCAGGCGGGTGCCCGGAGCCAAGAGGCCTGGTCAGCACTCCCTGCACCCACAATCTGGACTCCCTTGGAAAAGCAACTCAATGAAGAGAGAAGATGTTACATATACACTCAGGGAGGTGGTGGTTTTTTCATGACGATGATAATTTTTTTAATGGTTTTTGGGTTTTTTTGTTGGTTTTTTTTTTTTAATAATGTCAAAGGAAAGCTGTATCTGTTTCAAATCCCACTGAAAGGAACTGAAATGATTTGGGGTAGCAAAGCATTAGCTTGGCTTTACCTTAGCTGGCCCATTCAAGCAGAAACATCCCCCAAGCAGCATCTGAAGGAGCCCCCTCCCTGCACAGACATAGGCTATTTAGGACGCATCATTGCCCCGGTCCACAGGTTTACAGATCTCTGGCCTAGCTTCAGCCAGCTCAGAGTTCCCTCGGCCTCCAAACAGCAGCAAGAGGAGAGCAAGCCATTCAACCTCTTCCACCTCCGTACCCCACTCTTTTGCACTCATCCCAAACCCGAGGTTCCTGAGACACATCCAAGGCACCTTGCACTGCCTGTGAAACACCAGAGGGCCCCCATACCCCAGTCAGATTCCAGAGAGATTCAGAGAGAGGTCTTGCAAATCTCTGAAAATAACACCAGCTATAAGCTGCTGCAAACGGGCTTCCCTACTGGCAGCTGCCTCTCAGAGAGGCTCTGAAGGAAGCAGTTTCCACTCCCTGCTGGGGACAGGAGCTGGCGGCTGCTATTCCCAAGCTGGCAATTCCTACAGTCTCTGAGGGCCGTATCAGTTGTAAAAAAACACCCCAGTCCCAAACTCAGGCCCCATCTGGCTTTGTGAATGAATTCCCTGCAGCGATCACTTATTGGACGCCAGCTGTATGCCAGAGACCGTGCTTCACAAGCATTATCTCATTTCATCCCCACTACGGCCCTAGCAGGCAGGTTCACTCCCATTTAAGTAATTAGGCAAATGAGGCTCAGAAAATGAAATGACTTGTCCAAGGTCACACAATAAGTACAAACCCAGATCGGCTGCCAGACACTGGGCTGGGGACCACTGCGCGGTAACTGCCTCGCGGTGGGGTCGGGTGGCCTCCCACTTGGTTAGTCGCCGAAGAGGGGGTGTTCCTCCTGAGCTGCCCTGAGCCACCCATGGCCGGTCCCAGGAATCTGCGAGGCAGTCTCCGGGGGAGTGGGGATCCTGAGGACAAGCTGGGCCCTCGGGACGCAGAAAAGGCGGGCCCGCCCGCCGCCCCCGCCGGCCGCGAGGGGACCCCGCTCTCGGGTTGGCCGAGCCCCGCCGAATCGGGCGCCCCCTCTGCCCTGGGAAGCGCCGGAGGCCGTTTCCGCTCGCGGCCGCCCCGCACTCACCCGGCACTGCCGCCAAGGACGCCCCGGCCGAGGGTATCCAGAAGGGGCCGCGGCCGCCGCCGGAGCCGGGCCCCGCTGGGCTCTCGCCGCTCCGGCCGGCTGCAAGGGACCGAAGCCAGTACCCCGAGACCAGCGGCGACCCGGAAACACTAGGCCAGGAAGTGACGCCTTTCGGAGGCGGGTCCAAAGGGAGGCTGGGCCGCGGCTGCGCGTCGTACCGGAGCGAGGCCGATGGCCGCGGGCGACGGAGGGAGAAGCGGGAGGCAGAAGAACGAGCGGAGGAGTCGCGGAATCCGGCTCTGGGGCTTGCAGGGCCGCCGCCTCGGCTCGGACTAGCCCCGGAAACAAACGAGCCGGACGTGACGCACGCCAGCCCCGGGATGGTGGCTGGCCGGTTGTCATGGGAACCAGTGTGGAGCCGGGCGGTGGAGGCTAGGAGCTGCGAGCGCGGACTGAGTGATCCCCGGCCTCCGCCTCCCGGACTCGTCCCTTGTCCAGATGATCTGCGAGCAGCTCTCCCGACTGAGCCTGAGCAGGAGCTGACAGTTGGAGTCCTCACCCCATTTTACAGACACAAATACCGAGGCTTAAAGAGAGCAAGTGAGGTGCCAGGATCACGCGAGATGGAATCCGGCCTCGAGAGGACTGTCTTTAAGAACGGGGCTCCCAGCTTTGCCTTTGCCACTTACTAGGGGCGTGACCTTGGGCAAGTTACCTCGCCTATACGAGCCTCAGCTTTTTCACTTGCCTTTCATATTGCCTCCTTGCTTTGCGACTTTTCATCAAACACCTTAGTACCAGCATGGTCTACACTGGCTTCAATCATGGTGTGGCTTGGACTTGTCTATACTCCCACCAAACATATTGACCGTGAGCTCACCGAGGACTCAGTTTTTGTGGTTCACCATTCCACTGAATCCTTAGTGATTGTCTAACACGTATCCAAGACTTTGTCAGACATATTTGCGATTGGACCATGATTCTGTCTCTCAAACTTAACCCCAGACATTTATTGAAGTCTCGGAGCCCACTCCATGCCCTGTTCTCTTCCTCCATCATGCTCTGCTACCCTTCTGGCCTCTGTGCCTCTATATGCTGTTCCCTCAGTGTAAATGTTTTTCCCCCTCACCTCTTTCCTTCCCAAGATAGATAAGTAGATAGATAGATAGACTCACTTTAAACCTGACACCCCCACAAAACCTGGAGCTCCTTACTCATCTGTGTTTCCCCTGAGCTCTGCACGCGTCTGATCTGGATGTGCCCAACAGATGTTCCTTGATTGCAGAATTCTCTCTCTCAGTCTTAGTGTCGCCAGCTAAAGCCACTGGGTCTTGTCTCAGAGGAGCCAATGACAAAATACACAGGGAAACATTTGGAGAACCAGCAACCCGCTATTCAAACAGCAGTGATGACTATATCTGTTGCTATCTGAACACCACTCAAGGTCTTTGTGTACTTCAACCTTTATCAGCTCAGGTTTAGGCTCCTCTCTTAATTATCTGCAAAGTGATGGCGAGGAAAACTGTCCCACAGAACTCTCTGCCTTTGCAACAACTCAAAACTTTCCTTTGGAAACTGTTACAAGACTGCACAATGGTGGCTAAGAAGTCCCTTACAGCTCTGTGGTTCTGGGGCAGCCAAAAGGGAAACAGATTTTTAAGGAGGCTTTACTAGTAGGAAACCCTGGTCATTGAGATGCAGTGACGTTTTATATCAGAAAGGACCCAAAGTCTCCCCGAGGGAGTCAGGTTTCTCATCTTTTAGACAGGGTTGAAGGCCTGAGATTTCTCTGCTTGGTGATGTGGAAAGATAGAAGCATCCTTTTCAGATTTCATTACATAATGATTAGCAGATTATATAATAGACATGTGACAATGATTAGGCACCTCTGCTTCCTCAGAGCCAACAACACGAAAAATCTACCTACTTCTTTCTATTTTTTACTTTTTTATCACAAAAAAATAATGCATGAATTTCAATGATACAGATGTGTTTAGAACAAAAAAGGAAAGCAACCCTATGACCCAGCAATTTGATTTATTGGAATCTACCAGAGAAGCAAGCATAAGTACACAGACCTGTTGCATCCTTGTTTGTATTGCAAAAGCAAAAACCAAGAACATGCTAAATGCCCATCAATAGGGAAATGAAGTATCCATCCTAGTGAATACTATGTATCACTTAAAAAAGATCATGTAAACCTACCTTACTCTGCAGTACATTTTGTGGAATGAAAAAAGAAAGACATCCCCCGAAATGGAATACAAGACATCAACCAATATTATATATGTTCTAAAGGTACGTGTATATGTATAAAGTCAACAGGAGACAATAATGCAAATATCGATCATTTGTTTTTTAAATCATTCTACAAATACATATTATATGATTTTTATTAATATCTCCCCCCCAAAAAAAGTAAGCTCCATGAGGACATAACTATACCTGTTTTTCACACAATTATATCAACACTATCCCCCATACATATACTACCCCACACAAAATAGGAGGTTCAACAGTATTCGTGTGTTTGTTTTTTAAGCAAGGCTCCACATCCAAAGTGGGGCTCGAACTCATGACTCTGAGCTCAAGAGTCCCAGGCTCTACTGACTGAGCCAGCCAGGCGTCCCAACAGTATTTCTTTCTGATGGAAATTTTCACTGAATGCCGGGTTTGATGTTAAGATTTCAGGGGCATGACTATGAACAAGATGGACACAGCCCCTGCCTCAAGGAATGTATAGTCTCCTTACCAGAAAGAGAATATTAATAAGACTAGGTTCCTATTGTCCAAATCTGGGACAATCTGAACATCAAAATAAGTAATGTTACTGATGAATTATAATACTTCGGAGGGAGGGGAAGAAACCATGATCCCGTACTAATACTAAACATAAAAGCATGAAATGCTGTGTTTGTCGGAGGAACATGCCCCAGGGCTACATGTGGCCAGGTCTGACCCCTGCACTCAGGGTGGATGAGAAGCAACAAGTTAGTTCATCTAGTTAGATGAATGCACAAGGCAAGCCGAGAATGCGTTGATAGAAGGGCAGCCCAGTCTCTGAGGACCTCAAATGTCAGGCCAAGAGTCTGGGTTTGCCCCTGTGAGCACCGGGGAACCACTGAAAGTCTGTGAGCAGGAAGGATGGTGGTTACAGCCCTTGCTCTCCAAACCAGGTGTTTGGTGCTTGGTAGATAAGAAATCAGCACGTAAGGCCCCTAGAAATATGGCGCAATGGAATAGAAATGACTCTGCGGCCAGTGGACCTGGGTTCAAGTCCCTGGTACAGCATTTAGTAGCCCCATGAGTTGGACAAGCCACTCAGTCTCTCTTAGCCCCTCTACAAGCCTGGACTCTGGAACCAGAATGCCTAGATTGGACTTTGCTGCTTCCTTGCAGCAAACATAAATATAAATATATACAAATATATATAAATATAATATATGTATATTAATATAAAGCAAACACAGCAAAATAGGAACATCCAGGAATGTGGGTAAAGGAAGGGTGTATACCAAGGTTCATTGTATTACTCTTGCACCTTTCCTCCAAGTTAAAATTAAAAAAAAAAAAGAAAAGGTTGAGAAAAGCAAGTATCAAAATAAACTGAAGAACATACTCTCAGTTGGCCATATCACAAAAATGTGAACCAAGATTTATTTAATTTTTTCAAAATGTTTATTTATTTTGATAGAGAGAGAGAGAGAAAGCACACACGCTCATGTGCAAGCAGTCGAGGGGCAGAAAGAGGGAGAGAGAGAATCCCAAGCAGGCTCCACGCTGTCGGCACAGAGCCGGATGCGGGGCTTGATCTCACCAACCCAACTAGGAGATCATGACCTAAGATGAAATCGAGAGTCAGCAACCCAACCGACTGAGCCACCCAGGCACCCAGCTATGTTACTTTAAATGTAATTATGCTGGAGTGCAAATAGGCAAGTGCAAATATCATCTGAAAAGACATGTTTCTTTTTTTCTTACTTAGAAGTATATAACTTAAAATTTTTGATACTAGGAGATAATTCTCATTAAATGTTAATATTTGCTAGCCTTTGTAGTAAATTCTTTACATGCATTAAGTTTTTTGTCTTTTAATTTTTATTTTGAGTTATAATTGCACAGATCTTAACAAGTTATAATTCACTGAGTTTTGACAAATGCACTCACCATTTCTTTTAAAATATAGAACATTTCCAGGGCGCCTGGGTGGCTCCGTCAGTTAAGCAGCCGACTTTGGCTCAGGTCATGATCTCACAGTTCGTGAACTCCAGCCCCACGGCAGGCTCTGTGATGACCACTCGGAGTCTGGAGCCTGCTTTGGATTCTGTGTCTCCCTCTCTCTCTCTGCTCCTCCCCTGCTCACACTCTGTCTCTTGCAAAAATAAACATTAAAAAAAACAATAATAATTGAAAATAAATAAATAAATAAATAAATAAATAAATAAATAAATAAAATAAAATAAAATAAAATATAAAATATTTCCAAAACCCCAGAAAGTTCCTTCATGTCCTTTCCAGTTAAGTCCACACGCAGAGACAATCACTGTTCTTATTTCTTTCACCATGATTAGTTTAATCTGGAATGTCATGTAAGTATAATCAGTGGGGTCTGGCTACTCTCAGCATACTGTTTGGGGGACTCATCCACATTATAAGTATAACATGTTAATAGTTTGTTCCATTTTATTACTGAGTGGTATTCTATTGTATGAAGATGCCACAACTTATTTACCCATTCACATGTTGATTTACTTTTGGGGTATTTCCAGGTTAGATCTATTTGAACATTCTCTTACAAGCTACTATGAGCATTCTCGTACAAATCTGTTTTTATTTTTTTTAATTTTTTCTAATGTTTATTTATTTACGAGACAGAGAGAGACACAGCATGAGCAGGGAAGGGGCAGAGAGAGAGGGAGACACAGAATGTGAAGCAGGCTCCAGGCTCTGAGCTGTCAGCACAGAGCCTGATGCGGGGCTCGAACTCACGAACCGTGAGATCATGACCTGAGCCGAAGTCGGACGCTTCACCAACTGAGCCACCCAGCCGCCCCTCTCGTACAAATCTTTTAATGGACATATGTTTATGTATCTTTTGGGTAAAAATTTGTGAATTTTACTTAAATTTTTTCTTCAGGGAAAATTGGAGTCACAGAGTGGACTTTTCCATAAATGGTGTTGGAACAAGTGGATAGCCATCGAGAAAAGCTAATGTTGGATCCACCCGTCACACCACATACAAAAATTAATTTGAGACAGATCATAGATCTAAATATAAAGGCTAAACTCACAAAACTTCTAAATGAACATGTTGGAGACTATCTTTGGGCAGATAAGGATTTTTTTTAGGACACAAAGCCTTAACAATAAAAGCGGGGGGGAAAAGACCTTATCGAAATTAGAATTTTCTGCTCATCAAAAGACAATTAAATTTGCTTCAAAACAATGCAGGTGGTGGGTGAAGGGAGGAACTGAGGAGGGTATAGAACAAATAAAACTTCATAAGTTGATAATTAATAAAGCTGGGCAATAGGTACATGTAAATTTATCATTCCATTCAATTTACTTTTATATATGTTTAAAATTCTCCATAATAAGTTTTACAATGTGACATATATGTAAAAAAGACGCCGTTAAGAATATAAATAGGCAAGCCACAGACTGAGAAAAAATATTTGCAATACATATATCTGGTAAAGGATTTGTATCTGGAATTTACAAGGTGTCCAAAAATTTGGTGGGATTCTAAGAGTTAGGCCTTAAATAGCTTTAAAGTATGTAAAGCTCAAAATTGCTTGTGTGCCACATGTGTGGGTAGGTCTATAGCAGCACTGCCCACAGAACTTTCTGTGGTGATGGAGACGTTCCATATCTGCTGTATCCAATACATAGCCGCTAGCTATAGGTGGCTATTGAGCTCTAGAAATATGACTTGTGAGACAGAGGAAATGAATCTTTAGTTTTGTTTTTAATTTATTTAAATTAAAAAAAATTTTTTGATGTTTGTTTTTGAGAGAGAGAGAAACAGAACACAAGCAGGGGAGGGACAGAGAGAGAGGGAGACACAGGATCTGAAGCAGGCTCCAGGCTCTGAGCTGTCAGCACAGAGCCCGACGCAGGACTCAAACCCATGAACCATGAGATCGTGACCTGAGCCAAAGTTGGACGCTTAACCCACTGAGTCACCCAGGAGCCCCTAATTTATTTACATTTAAATAACCATAATATTGGATGGTTCAGGTCTATGGGATAAAGTCCTGAAAATAGAAGACATAAATCAAAGGGTACATGCTCTTATAACTTAGATAATTATAGGGAAATGGCCCACAAAGGAGATTATATTGTCCATCACTGCATAACAAATGACCACAAACTTAGTGGCTTAAACAACACATGTAGATTATCTCACAGTTTCTGTGGGTGAGGAGCATGGGCATGGCATGACTCGTTCACCTCAAGCTACAGAAGACAGATCTCCTTCAGATCTCCTTAGGATCATTATTTAGCTGAATAACTTTTTAAAGGATCTGCCCCCACCCACCTACCTCACTGCCCATTAGAGACCCCATATTTCTTCCCTGAACCTTGCAGAAGGCCTGGCACACAAGAGACCCTCAGGGACTCTTTGTTGCCTGAATGAATGAGTCTACGTTGGTGGCAAAAATTGAGCCTGCCAAGGAGCGCCTGAGTGGCTCAAGTGGGTTAAATATCTGACTCTTGATTTTGGCTCAGGTCATGATCTCACAGTTTGTGAGTCTGAGTCCCGCATCGGGCCCTGAACTAACAGTGCAGAGGCTGCTTGGGATTCCCTCTGTGTGTGTGTCTCTCTCTCTTAAAATAAATAAATAAAAAAAACTAAAAAAAAAAAAAATCAAGTCTGTGAAGTCTTTGAGTAGGACCGACACCCCCACTCCAGGCTCACAGAAGATCTTAGATGATGTGGGCAGCCTGAGAGAGGCTGACAAGGGCTCCAGGGAGGAAGAGACTGTTGTGGGAAATGGTTTCCTTGAGGACATTAAGAAGGGAAGGTTCGTTGATTTAACACACATTATTAGGTTGATTGTGGTTTGAAAAACAGCGAGTATGAGTGTGGAGGTGAGAACTGGCAACGCATTTGCCAGCTGAGAAGGGATAGGGAAGAAATTCTCACTGGGGATGCTTAGGAAAAACAGGAAGTGATATAGCGCATTCAAGCTCGGCTCAGCACTGATGGGGGGAGGGGAGGATAGTGTAGGCTAGCGGTTCTCAAAGCATGGCCCCTAGTCCAGCAGCAGCAGGCCTCACCTGGAAAACGGTTGTAAATCCTTGGCCCTACCTCCACTGGCCTGCTGCATCCGGAACGCCCAAGGTTGGCTTCAGCAATTGGTGGTTTAAGGAGCCTTCCAGGTGACTGATACTCTTAAGTGCACAGGTCCCGAAGCCAGACTGCATGTGTTCAAATCCTGAGTATCATTTTCCATCTGTGTTAAAAGGTAATTTCATTTCTTTCTGCTTCAATTTGCATAGCTGTCAAATGGGGATAGTGGAACCTAAGTCATAGGCTGCAATGAGGATTTATGTAAAATGCCTAGAATGATAAACACAAAAAAGTTCACTATTAATATTTCAATCCTGTCCTTTTGTCTCTGTGACTACGTGTATACGCTCGTGGTAAGTTCATCTCAAGAGCCCAAACTGGAGGCGGTCAAACTGAAGCCCAGGCCTGGGGCTCCCCTGCCAGGGTCTGGCGGCAGCTACAAGGCTAACAGAGAGTCTTGTAAATACCTACAGCACGTCTCTGCCTCTGCCAAGGCAACCCCATCCCTGGAGGGGAGACAAGGCATATTTGGCTGGAAAGAGATCAGATGCATGGATGCCTGCCATAGGAACAGGAAAAAGAAACAGTAAAGTGTAAACATGGTCCCCCTTGGGCTGCTGCATATACGCGCCAAGTTATTTATTGGTGAAAAGATGCTCACATGGATCGCTAAAAATAATCCTCTTGCATTCAATTAACCTGGTTAACAAACAGGATTTATTTGTCCTGTGTAGTCTACAGACTGTGAGGTCTGTGGCCTTTCAGAGTGGAAGTGTAATTGATCAATGATTATCCTGGTTAAGAAAACCTGGTTAGAATTGTTAGCGGAGCCTGCCTTTTAACAAGATGTATCTTTCGGTAAATGGGCTGGCCACAAGAGCCAATTTGGTGCAGTAGAAAGTGGAGAAAGTTGGAATTCAAAACATCTGGGCTGCAGGTCTGCCACCTTCTTGTGAGATTCAGGTCTCCACTACCTCAGGAAGCCTCAGCTTCCCTGTCTACACAGAGCAGGAGTTGGGCCCCATCACCAGGGCCAGGAAGTGTGTGTACACAACGCTGAAAAACGGTGACTTCCTGAGGGAGCCGAGCCTCCCATTTCTGCTTTCACTGGGCCAGTTCAGGGTGGCCGTGGCCTGTCTTCAACGCCTCTTGTCATCGCTACTTTCGCTTCTTAGCGTCAGCATGAATTAATGATTCTGTCTTGTTTCCACTGTACTTTTAAGGTGCTCTTAGAAATAAGGCAGATTTTTTTTGGAATGTAAGCTGGTGCAGCCACTCTGGAAAACAGTATGGAGTTTCTTCAAAAAACTAAAAATAGAACTACCCTATGACCCAGCAATTGCACTACTAGGCATTTATCCAAGGGATACAGGTGTGCTGTTTCGAAGGGACACATGCACCCCCATGTTTATAGCAGCTCTATTGACAATACCCAAAGTATGGAAAGAGCCCAAATGTCCATCGATGGATGAATGGATAAAGAAGATGTGGTATATATATACAATGGAGTATTACTCGGCAACCCAAAAGAATGAAATCTTGCCATTTGCAACTATGTGGATGGAACTGGAGGGTGTTATGCTAAGTGAAATTAGTCACAGAAAGACAAACATCATATGACTTCACTCATATGAGGACTTTAAGAGACGAAACAGATGAACATAAGGGAAGGGAAACAAAAATAATCTAAAAACAGAAGAAACTCATAATATGGAGAACAAACACAGGGTTACTGGAGGGGTTGTGGGAGGGGGGATGGTCTACATGGGTAAGAGGCACTAAGGAATCTACTCCTGAAATCATTGTTGCACTGTATACTAACTAATTTGGAAGGCAGCTATGCTCACCACTATACCACCAATGCTATACTAATTTGGATGTAAATTTAAAAAAATAAATAAATAAAATAAAAAAATAAACTGTCATCACTCGTAAAAAAATTAAAAAAAAAGAAATAAGGCAGATTTGGGGGCACCTGGGTGGCTCAGTGGGATTTCGGCTCAGGTCATCATCTCACGGTTCGTGAGAACGAACCCTGTGTTGGGCTCTGTGCAGGCAGTGTGGAGCCTGCTTAGGGTTCTTCTCTCTCCCTCTCTCTCTGCCCCTCCCTCACATGCACTCTCTCTCTCCCCTTTTCTCTCAAAATAAATACATAAACTTAAAAAAATTTTTCTGTTTGTAGCTCAGGAGTGGTCTCCCTTTAAAATTTGTTTGCCTAAAAAATAAAAGTAAGTAAAATTTGCCTACGTTTAAAGAAAAGGCAACTCGATTTGGGGTAAAATATTAAGTAATAGTGATGACAGTCACGATTTAAATCGAGGAAACACCTGCAGTGACACAAGGCCTGTTCCAATTCTTCCGGGCTCTGCATGGGACTTCCACATTTTCCAGATTTCCCTCCTCTCACCCTCCCTCCCAGCCTCCGGTCCGAGGGCCGGGAGGAGTGGCCCATCCTCTGGCCCCTCCCCAGCCTCGCGCCCTTCCCATAAGCCACGCCCCAAGTGCCCCGGACCGCACAGCGTTTCACCCCGTCCCTCCCACTGTGGGCCGCGAGCCCCGCCCCCAGCGCGCGCCAGCCTACTACCTCCGCCCCGCCCCCTCGGGCTCCTCCTTCTCGGCCGCCGTTGCGCCGCTCTGCGCGGCAGCAAGATGGCGGCGCAACAGCAGGACCGTGAGGGTGGTGCGCAGCTGGCTGGGCCCGCTGCGGAGGCCGACCCCCTGGGCCGCTTCACGTGTCCTGTGTGCTTAGAAGTGTACGAGAAGCCGGTGCAGGTGCCCTGTGGTCACGTGTAAGCGGCAAGCCTGGGCCTGGTCGGGGGGAGTCTGGTAGGGAGGGGCGAGACCGGGCTGGGAGGGTTCCGGGGCGGAAGCTCAAGGGCCGGTCTACAGGCGGCTCTTCGCGGGGCCCTCCGGGGTTCCTGAAGGTCTGTGGAAGTTGGCGGGGCGTGCTTCTCCGCCCTGCTCGCTTCCAAGTATCCCGCCGTCTGTTGAGCGCCTACTCTGTTCCAGGCGGCCTGTCAGGCTCCTTCTCACCCCCGATAGTGGAGTGGCACCCTGCTGGGGATTAGGGAGGGTCTCAAGTCGGCCTCGGCCGTAGGTGGGGCGCCTGGCTGGCTCCATCGGTAGAGAGTGCGAGTCTGGATCTCGAGTGGTCAGTTTACTTAAAAAAAAAAAAAAAAAAAAAAAGTCGGCCCTTAGCCGCAGTTTTTATTGACTAGCCTGTGCGTCGCTCCTAAAGTAAGGCACGTATGGCGTCATGTCTCCAGTTCTGCCAAGTAATTCGAATGTGCACCGAAACTGGAAAAACGCTGAACTAGACTGAAAGAACAAAAGGGAAGTCTTGATAATAGATCTCACCAGTCTGCCTTTAACTGTGAAAGGGGTTGGGAGTTGCGGGTAGCGATTGTTGGCATTCCTACTTGTGTGCGAGGTTTGCTGCGTTTTTTGTTTGAGATTAAGCTTCCGTGGCCTGCATGTTGCTCATACGCTGGTTAGGACGACTGAAGGAAATGTGTCTGAAAATGATAGTACAGACCCTGGGCTGGGGTAGGTGCCTTGAGGTTGGCGGGATTTGAACCCAAGCCTTGCTCCGTCAGACACACAAACACACCTAAGTTGAAACAACTGTAGAAAATGTGGCCACTTCTCGCCCCCTGGGAGTTGGCATTTCCTCGGTGGTCTCCCGCAGTGCTTATCATGGGTATCACCTTGGTATTGTTTTTAGGACACCTTTGCTGGAGAGTAGGCACGATAGGCGCCTGCTGGGCCTCACAGGTATTCTTATTTGCGCTGCAGTCCTGCAGAGGAAGAGGGTTGGCAGCCATTTTGCAGGTGAGGCTCGCAGGGGGCAGGCTCACCGTTGTCTGAGCCTTCCCAGATGAACTGCAGGTGTCTCCTTGCCAGCCCAGAGAATGATTGGCACCTGGCAAGGGCTCTCCAGCCACACTGACTGCTTTTTGCTTCTTCAAGTCCTCTAAGCTCTTTCTGGCTTTGGGCTGTTCCCACTTGCAGTTGAGTTAGCCTGGAACTCTGCATACCCCATCTGCATCTCCCCTGCCAACTACTGCACATCCTTTCCAGACTTCAAGTCCCCGTTTAAGCCACCTCCCTTATCACCATCCCTACTTAAACTACTCTGCTTCACTCCTGGGGCTTCCTTCGTCCTTACATAGAGCAAAACTTCGAGATCATGAGGGCAGTGACCATATCTGTAGTGCCCCTCTCTGTGTCCCCAGTGCCTAACGTGTGTCTGAGCATCCATCTTCCAATCTTCCATTCAGCCAACTAAAGTGTTTGTGTGCTCACTATGTGCCAGATAGTGCCCTCAGTTTACAGTCTAGTGAATTGATGGTAGGTGAGACTAACAAGTGTTCAAAGTATTGTGAAAATTCATTGTGCGGTGGGAGGGTATTACAGGGATCAAAGTGGTGTGGATGAGTAGGGGAGCGATTGGGTAATGGGTGGATGAACCGAGAAATTGGCGGTGGAAGCAAACTCATGTGAGTTAAGGTGGAGGCTAGATAGCGTTCTCATTGAATCCTCTTTTCCTTGGATCAGCCCTCCTTTCTACATTTACCTAATTTTGGACCAATTCATTGGATTTCTTTTCTTTACTTTTTTTTTTTTTTTTTTTTTTTTTGATAGAGACAGAGTGAGCAAGGGAGGGGCAGAGAGAGGGAGAGACAGAATCGCAGGCAGGCTCTGTGCTGTCAGTAAAGAGCCAGTCTCAGGGCTTGATCTTAAGAGATCATCACCTGAGGCAAGATTGACCTTGCACGCTCTTAACTCTCAGTTAATCGACTAGGCCACTCAGGTGCGCCTCATTGGATTTCATTTACCATTAATGTTTATAAAGAGGCTTGATCTAGTGCAATTTAGCAACTGAAGAGCAGCAAAATTCGAGGTTTTATTGAGCCACACGAACCTTCCCCAGGTCAGAGGTCAAGGGGGAAGTACTGGGTTTTAAACCTTGGCTCTTTTCTATACTCACCACGCTAGTTCGAGGTGTTCATCAATTCTGCTGATTGAAGACAGATAGATGCACCCCTGTGAGGGGAGCTAAGTCTCCCTTAGCTCTAGCCAAGTGCTTTTTGCTCAGCAAAAAGTGGCAGATACTTGCTAACGTCTGTGCTCGGAAACCAGCATCTTTGTAGCTCTGGCTGGATGGGGCATTGAGTTTTTATAAAACTTTATTTCAAGCCCTAAATGACTGTGTCTCTGCAATTCAGTGGCATATAGCTGGAGGAGAAGGGACTTTGTACATACCGCTGTAACAGAAAGGGTGGAGCATCTAGAAGACTGGACTAGATCAAGGTCCATAAATAAAAAAGGGAAACGGAAAGCCAGCCCAAGATACAGGAACCATTTAAAACCAGGCTTCCAAAGGAAATGGTCAACAAAACTAAAAGGCAAACAACAATGGGAGATGATATTTGCAAATGACATCGGATAAAGAGTATAAAAACCTATAAAGAATTTACCAAACTTAACACCCAAAAAACCAAATAATCCAGTGAAGAAATGGGCAGAAGACATGAATAGACACTTTTCCAAAGAAGACATTCAGATGGCCAACAGACACATGAAAAGATGCTCAACGTCACTCCTCATCAGGGAAATACAAATCAAAACCACACTGAGATACCACCTCACACCTGTCAGAGTGGCTAAAATTAACAACTCAGGAAACAACAGATGCTGGGGAAGATGTGGAGAAAAAGGAACCCTCTTGCACTGTTGGTGGGAATGCAAACTGGTGCAGCTGCTCTGGAAAACAGTGTGGAGATTCTTCAAAAAATTGAACTACCCTACGACCCAGCAATAGCACTACTAGGAATTTATCCAAAGGATACAGGAGTGCTGATTCATAGGGGCACATGTACCCCGATGTTTACAGCAGTGCTTTCAACAATAGCCAGATTGTGGAAAGAGCTTAAATGTCCGTTAACTGATGAGTGGATAAAGAAGATGTGGTTTATATATACAATGGAATACTACTTGGCAATGAGAAAGCATGGAATCATGCCATTTGCAACAACATGGATGGAACTGGAAGGTGTTACGCTAAGTGAAATAAGTCAGAGAAAGGCATATGTTTTCCCTCATGTGGAACTTGAGAAACTTAACAGAAGACCATGGGGGAAAGGAAGGGGAAAAAAAACAGGGAAGCAAACCATAAGAGACTCTTAAATACAAAGAACAAACTGAGAGTTGATGGGTGGGGAGAGGGGAAAATGGGTGATGGGCATTGAGGAGGGGACTTCATGGGATGAGTACTGGGTGTTGTATGTAAGCGATGAACCACGGGAATCTACCCCCAAAACCAAGAGCACACTTTACACACTGTATGTTAGCCAGTTTGACAATACATTACGTTAAAAAAAAAAAAAAAAAAAAAAGGCTTGCATGTTGGGCATGTCTCCGGCACAAAGTGGCTTGTGCATATTTGGTTAATGAGCTGTGTATCCTGGTGTGTGCTTGAAGGAAGGCTTGAAGCTGCTTTTACTAAACTACCATCTAGGCTTCGTTTCTCTGGGACCCTCAGTTCTCTTGGGTTACTCTGGTGATCTGCCTTTGAGAAGAGGTACAATAAGTGATGGCCACAAGACCCTGTCTACCTCTCCAACCTAATCACTTACCCTCTCTCAGTGGTCTACCCATCATGGTCCCAAAGCCTCCCTTCCTGCTTTTTGGAAACCCCTTTACACTTGGTATATCATCTCTGTGTGTACCCCTTTGTGTCCAGGTCTGTGTGGCTGTGTCCTCATAGTTTTGGGTCTCAGCTTAGAGGCAGAGGGCCAGAGAAAGAGAATCCAAAGCAGGCCTCACATTCAGCACGGAGCCTGACTCAGGGCTTGTTCCCACAACCCAGGGATCGTGATCTGAGCCAAGTCAAGAGTCAGTCAACTGACTGAGCCGCCCAGGTGCCACTCAAATATTACTACCTCTTTAAAGAAGCTCTGTATGATCTATGTCGGCTGATCTCTTTGCCTTGTTTTATTTCCTTCGTATACTTCATCCGTATTGGAAATTAACATTTGTGTTTTTCTCCACTTTGGAATATAAACATCAGGGTGCCTGGGTGGCTCAGTCACTTAAGCATCGGACTCCAGCTCAGGTCATGATATCACCATCTGTGAGTTTGAGCCCCGCGTCGGGCTCTGTGCTGACAGCTCGGAGCCTGGAGCCTGCTTCATATTCTGTATCTCCCTCTTTCTCTGCCCCTTCCCTGCTCGCTTCCCTCTTGCTCTCTCAAAAATAAATAAACATTAAAAAAAAAAAAATCAAGACTGGGATTTTGTTTCCTTCTCTGCTTTACTCTCAGTGATGAATCACTAGGCCCCCTCACCTTCTTCCAGCCTGGTCTGTTTCATGTGGCAGTATTAACACCTAGCTTAATGACAAAGAGGAAGAAAATCCTTAGAGACAGTAAAAATGTGTGAGATGCACAGGTTACCTTTGATGATACGTGTTGAATTCTTCCTAACAGATTTTATTATCCTGCCTTAAGTGTCTCAGGTTGGGTATGTAGCTGGGCTATTTTCATGTCTTAGTGTCCATTCTTTCTGTGTGTCCGTTCATTCTTATCTCAGCATTATTACCTGCCTAGTTTCAGGATAGAAACTTGGCCATCTTTGACTTTCCTTCTCAAACTCAGTAAGCTACCAAGTACTGCTGACTCCCCCTCTGAATCATTTCTTCAGTTAATTCACTGTTGCCTCAGGCCCTCAGAATTCCTTGCCTTAGCTATCTGTTTGGTTTCTACTTCAAGGCTCCTGTCTTTCCTCACCTTAAAAAAAAAAAAAAATTAAAAACCAAGAACTCTATTGTCCATGTTAACCTCAGCTATTTTTCTAAAACTTGGATTTGGCCTTGTTGATTGATATCTTTAAACATCTGGGTTCCTACTGTTTCTGAGGAAAAGCGTTAGACTTTTATTTCCTTAGGTGCATCATGAGTTTTTTAAGTCTAAGGGTCTAGAGTATTCTTCCCTTCTGCAGTTGAGCTCTTTCTTCTAAGGCTGTTTCATGAATGCTGCCTTTGAAGTCTTACCAGCCCTGACCTCCTTGGGTCACAACTAGTTGGTCTTATCTCTGTGTCCTCGTGGTGCTTTATATTCACCTCTAATGGTAGCACCTCGTGTTTGTGGTGCATTTCACAGGTGCTTGACACTGTACTAAGAAGGGTCTGCTATCCATATCCCATTCCAGTAATCCCAGAGGTAGCTACTGCCGTCTCCATTTCACAGAGGAAAAACCGAGGTTCAGGAAAACTCCCCCAGATCCCTCAGTGGCAGGTGCTGAGGTTTGAAGACTGTGCCATGACCCCTCTCACCGTGTACCATGATAGTTGGCGTTTTGTTTTGCATTTGTTTCTGTTGGTGGACCTGTGTCTGCTTTGCAGGACCTCCACCCCCTGCTTTTCTGGCCTGGGAGGACTCCGCATTTGAATCAGGAGTTAGGGAGCAACGTGTTTTTAACCCATTACTCATTGACGTCTTTTTAAAAGTTTATCCATTTTTGTTGTCTTGTCTCCACGATGCATGACGCAGGTTCTCTGTGTGTCTTGTTCTAGCTTTTGCTCTGCATGCCTGCAGGAATGTCTGAAGCCGAAGAAGCCTGTCTGTGGGGTGTGTCGCAGCGCTCTGGCACCTGGCGTCCGAGCCGCGGAGCTCGAGCGGCAGATCGAGAGCACAGAGACTTCTTGCCATGGCTGCCGTAAAAATGTATGTGGAAGTAAAACGGAAGTCGGTGTCCTTCTGCGATGAGGGGGTAAAACACAGAGCTGTTGCCACATGTTTCTCAAGTTAGAGCATGACTAGGTGACTAACAGCACGTGTGCATGCTAGTTATCTGCAGCAGTGGCTGTGCTGTTTGATTTTAGTACCTTTATTGGTTTTGATTTGCTTTTTTAAGAGTTGGTTTAGTATATTATATATCGTAGCTTTGGAAACTAAAACGTTATCCCATTTTGTTCCTTTAAAAGATGCGCTTTTCCAAAATTATGCATAACTTCAGATCATAATGACAATGCTGTTTATTTATTTCTTTTTAAATATGTATTTATTTTGAAGGAAGGAGCACACACACACGTTTGCAAGCTGGGAAGGGTCAGAGGAAACCCCAACAGGCTCCACACTGTCAGCGCATAACCTGACGCAGGGCTCTGTCTCCTGAACCATGAGATCAGGATTTGGATGCTTAACTGAGCCATCCAGGAGCCTTTGTTTCTTAATTGTTTTAACATAAGATGAGGTCATCTCAAAAAAGTTATCTGCTGTAATGAGTTTGAGGGAAAATTTTGTCATCTGTGTCAATATAGATATAAAACTTAATATTTGAACTTTTTAGCACTTGATAGGAATCATGACATAAAGGTCAGTATGAAATTATTTGATTATAATAGCAATACCAAACATTTGAAGTGCATCCATTCTGTTGTATAATCCTGTTAGAATCCAGTGTATTTAACATCTATAATAAAGGAGAAATATTATTCTTATTTTCCAAGAGATACACACAGCCTTACAGGTTTTAAAATCATTATGATTTTCTTAATTTCAGATCATACAAAAGTATAAAATAATGTAGGCTTGTTTCCTACTCTAGAGATTACCTTTTTATTTTTTTAATGTATTTATTTTGAGAGGGGGTGTGAGTGAATGGGGGTGGGGGCAGGGGCTGGGGCAGAGAGACAGAATCCCAAGCAGGCTCCATGCTGTCAGCACAGAGCCCAGCACAGGGCTCAATCCCACAAACTGAGATCGTGACCTGAACCAAAATCAAGAGTCATATGCTTAACCAACTGAGCCACCCAGGTGCCCCCAGAGATGACCTCTTTACAAGTGATTCAGTTTAGAAGGCTGCAAAACATTTTCTGCCCTTTGACAAACGCAGATCTAAGGTTTTTACCAAATACAGTTGTCAGAATTTTACAAAATAGGATCATAGTATATAATTCTAGAGCTTTTTCTCATTTTTGAAAAAAAAATTTCACTTAATGACTTACTAGTCTAACGTGTCAGTTTTGTTACTTTAACACATTAGTGTGGATGGCCATAGGATGGGTATACGTTCCCATCTCCTTCCTTTCAGATTGATTTAGCACTAAGGGTACACAGTGGCTACTGTTCTGAATGGGGATATTTACCGTCCCTTTTAATTGGGAGCTCTTTGGTTGGCAGCTCGAAGTCAAGTTCTTTAGCTGGAGGTAAGACAAAGAAGCATTATGGTAAACCAGAGCTCAAATATTGAAACTTCCTTTTTTTCTTGTGCCTTCCTTTAATTTTGGAACTCAGGATATTGAAATGAAGTTACCCGTTACTTTATGTATGCGTGATGGATTTTTCTTTTTCTGTATACTTTTGATATTCTCCATTTTAAAGATTAATGTTTGTATCGTATCATATCTCTAGGTGTATTCTGCCTCAGAAAATGTTTATCTTCCCTTTACCTCCCCTTTTTCTTCATTCCTTATACTTTTTCTTTCTTTTTAGAACACCTGCAATGAAGCACTCTCCTCTAGGTTTTCTCTTTTCAACTTGTAAAGGCTAGATTCTGTAGGAGAAATAGAATTCAGATTTCTGGATTTCTGTTTTTTGTTTTTGTTTTTTAAAGATTATTTACCACAGTCTGGAATTCTGTACCTTAACTAGAATTACTGGTCTTTATCTCTTATACTTAAATGATTACTTTTTGCTGCTGCACATAATAGAATGTGGTTCTTGGCTTGCTGTGAAGAGGCTAGTTTAAATGCTATGTGTAAAACTTTTAAACCTTCCCTGGGTTTGGAGTGTGTCTGAGCAGAGAGCATACCTTGAATACAAAAACCTCTAGGAGAGTTATTTTCGAGTGGAAGCAGACATCCTGGATTGGTCAAGTAAGACATCAGCTTTGGTATTAACAGAGCCCCTGCAGCAAACGTGGTTTTAGCCCTGTCAGCATAGCTGGGAGTCTGGTGAGATTGTTTGCCAGGGTGGTACAGGTCTGGTTTTCACCTTGCCCTTGCTTTGGGACTATGTGGGACCTGGTCCAAGGTCTGACTAACTTGTGGGCTGTCATTCTTCCTAAGTTCTTCCTATCCAAGATCCGGGCCCACGTGGCTACCTGTTCCAAATACCAGAATTACATCATGGAAGGTGTGAAGGCCACCACCAAGGATGCCTCCCTTCAACCAAGGTGAATGACTCCCTCAGGTGGAGGTCCTCTTCTGCTATGAAGACAGTGGACACTTTGCATGTTTCAGGGTTTAGTTGTAGGAGTTTGGGGAAGTGGGTGTATAGTTATTATTCAGATGTATGCTGGCTACGGATGTATAACTGTTATCTGTCCGTTTTCGTTTTGGGGTGGGGTGTGGAGAACTCTGATGTTCACTTCAAATGTTAGCTCTGCTATGAAGTTATGTTCAAAACAGTTGATGTGCTTCTCAGGTAATTGTCAGAATCCCTGTCATAACACATTGAACTCTGCTCCTTTTTGGAGGTATGGAGATTGAAGTGTGGAAGGGTACTCACAAAGAGATTTCTTCTGTTCTGCCTTTCATCTTCCAGGAACGTCCCAAACCGTTACACCTTCCCTTGCCCGTACTGTCCCGAGAAGAACTTTGATCAGGAAGGGCTAGTGGAACACTGCAAGCTGTCCCATAGCACGGACACCAAATCTGTGGTAAGAGGAGCTTTTTTTGGAAAAAAGTTAAACAGAAAAATGAACAGGAGTAGTGCAGCGAACTCCTGTGTACCCTTCACCTAGATTCACAGATTGGTAACATTTTACAGTATATGCTTAATGATACTCTGCGTGATACTCTACATTTTGCTAGCCATTCAGTAATAAGTTACAGATACCATGACCTTTTGTCCTGCACACTTCAGCATATACCTCCTAAGAACAAGAGCATTTTCTTCAAAAATCACGTTTTTTGTGTTTGTCACACTTAGGAGATGTAACTTTGACATAATCTGATATCTAATATAAAATTCATGTTTAAATTTTAACAATTGTAGGCGTGCCTGGCCAGCTCACTTGGTGGAGTATGCGACTCTTGGTGTCGGGGTCGTGAGTTGGATCCCCACGTTGGGCCTAGAGATTACTTAAAAAAAAAAAAAAAAAGTGGACTGCCCTTGAATTTTAACCATTGTTATGTCCTTCATAGCAATATCCTCCTGCCCCCAAGTCCTTGATCTGTGTGTTACACGTAATTGTCATGTCTCTGGTGCTAGGTCTTTCTTTGCCTTCCATGACCTTAACATTTTTAAAGAGGACAGGCCAGTTGTTTTGTAAGAGGTCCTTGGATTTCGGTTTGTGTGTTTTTTCATCATTAGAAGCAGGGACATTCCATAAGCGATGTGTCCTCCAGATGCCGCTTCAGGGGTCATGTGATATCTGTTGGCCCCTTTGTTGGATCGCTTGGTGTCCACCAGGTATCTTCTGTGTAAAGCTGTCATTTTCCTTTTGAGAGTAGTATCTTTATAGTTGTGGGAAAGGGAATGTATATGAAATTACGGTGCACCTGAGCGGCTTAGTCAGTTAAGCATCCGACTTCAGCTCAGGTCATGATCTCACAGTCTGTGGGTTCGAGCCCCACGTCGGGCTCTGTGCTGACAGCTCAGAGCCTGGAGCCTGCTTCGGATTCTGTATCTTCCTCTCTGTCTGCCCCTCTCCCACTCATGATCTGTCTCTCAAAAATAAATAAACATTAAAAAAAGTTACTAGGAAAGTGTTTATCACTCCTTTAAGTATCACAGACTGGTACGTAGGTTTTTTTTGTGTTTTTTTTTTTTAATGTTTGAGTGTGGTCCTTTTCAGTAGTACTACCCTTTCCTCTTTTTCCTTTCAAGTAAGTTCTATACCCAACATTGCGGTTTCTGGCACTACAACCTAATTTTCTCTTTTTTCCCCTCCTTTGGCTTTCTGACATTCCTGTGGTTATTTTGTCTCTGTTGAAGCCTCTCTTCCTTCATCCATTGGCCCTCTGTTCTATCCCTTCTCCCTTTACAGAACTCCTTCTTAACTGTTGATGTTTCAGCCCTTCCCTTTGGAAGTGACCTCCTTCTCAGTCTCCTGACCTGACCCATGATCTAGCCCCATATCCACAGCTGCCTGCCCAGCTCCTTCCACCAGGAATCTTCCACCATTTCAGATTCGTCTTTTGCTAATGCCTTTTGTTACGATACCTTCCTTATTACTGGTGGAGTGCCATCTCTAAGCTGACCACTGAGGCCTGCTTCTCCCTGTCCCAGCTCCTCTCTGTCCATCTCTGAATTTTCCATTCTAGCCAGCTGATCGCCTGTAATGCCTGTACTGCTGACTCCTGGCCTTTCCTCTGTGCCATTGCCAGTCTTGTGGAGCACCCTTTCATGTTGTGTCTTTCCAAATACCTCCCAGTCTTCAACGCCCAAACTGACTTCTTTATTATTTTATTTTATTTTCATTTTATTTCATTTTTGTTTTTATTTTATTTTTTAATTTACTTAATTTATATCCAAGTTAGTTAGCATATAGTGCAACAGTGATTTCAGAAGTAGATTCCTTAATGCCCCTTACCTATGTAGCCCATCTCCCCCAACCCCTCCAGCAACCCTCTGTTCTCTATATTTAAGAGTCTCTTATGTTTTGTCCCCCTCCCTGTTATATTATTTTTGCTTCCCTTCCTTTGTGTTCATCTGTTTAGTATCTTAAATTCCTCATATGAGTGAGGTCATATATTTGTCTTTCTCTAATTTCACATAGCATAATACCCTCCATTTCTATCCATGTAGCTGCAGATAGCAAGATTTCATTCTTTTTGATTGTCGAGTAATACTCCATTGTGTGTGTGTGTGTGCGTGTGTGTGTGTGTGTGTGTGTGTGTGTGTGTATACCACATCTTTATCCATTCATCCATCAATGGACATTTGGGCTCTTTCCATACTTTGGCTATTGTTGATAGTGCTGCCATAAACATGGGGGTGCATGTGTCCCTTTGAAACAGCACACCTGTATCCCGTGGATAAACGCCTAGTGGTGCAATTGCTGGGTCATAGGGTAGTTCTGTTTTTAATTTTTTGAGGAACCTCCGTACTGTTTCCCAGAGTGGCTGCACCAGTTTGCATTCCCACCAGCAGTGCAAAAGAGATCCTCTCTCTCCACATCCTCACCAACATCTGTTGTTGCCTGAGTTGTTAATGTTAGCCATTCTGACAGGTGTGAGGTGGTATCTCCCTGATGAGTGATGTTGGGCATTTTTTCATGTGTCTGTTGGCCATCTGGATGTCTTTGGAGAAATATCTATTCATGTCTTTTGCCCATTTCTTTACTGGATTATTTGGTTTTTGGGTGTTGAATTTGATAAGTTCTTTATAGATTTTGGGTACGAACCCTTTATCTGATATGTTTGCAAATATCTTCTCCCATTCTGTTGGTTGCCTTTTAGTTTTGCTGATTGTTTCCTTCTCTGTGCAGAAGCTTTTTATTTTGATGTGGTCCCCATAATTCCCAAATCGACTTCTTATATGAGGGCTTTTCAACGTCAGCCCTCTTGTCTCAGCATTTACTTTGTAAAAATAGCACAGAAGGTTGTGTTTTACTTCCTCAGGTTATTGTTCATCTGTCATTTCCTTGTTTTTCTTTGTGCTTTTGGATCATTTTGTGTGCTGGGTCAGAAGGCCATAGTCTAGGCCCCTACTGGGCTAACACATTGTCCTGACCACAGTAGGGGATCAGGAAAGGGTAGTGTCATGGCCAAAGCCGTTAGGCACTCTCATGTGTCATTTGACCTGAGTGGGAGACTGACAGTGTTTTCTGGGATACGAATGTACCTATGAAGGAGTGGCCAGGCCCTAAACTGATGTGTCAGGAAAGCTGCCCTGGAAGAAAGGCCAGATACGGGCCACAGAGGGCTGATGTTAGCTCAAAGGTCAGGTGCCTAAGACCGTGCTTTTTTGTTGAAAGGTTTGTCCGATATGTGCCTCGATGCCTTGGGGAGACCCCAACTACCGCAGCGCCAACTTCATAGAGCACATCCAGCGCCGGCACCAGTTTTCTTACGACACTTTTGTGGTGAGTCTGGAGCCCGGGGCCTGATCTCTCCCCTGGGGTAACAGCACAACAACATCCCTTCTCTTACCGGGAAAGCTGTGGGTCCCATTGTTGAGTTTTGTCATTGATGTGAAGGGCTCCCTGGAACAGCAGCTGTGTGGTCTATGTTCGTGAGCCCACTGAGTGGTCAGAGCCTTTGTTGTGTCTACAGTGAGACATGATGTAAGATTACTCCTGGGTTTTCTTCCAGAAGTTTTTCCCACTTTCTTTTGGTATGTGTAGTTTCTACCCGTTCCAGCACCTGGCTTGGGATCCTGAAGCTCAGATGCCCATGGGGACCAGGCAGGTAATGGAAATGGTCTCCCTGAGGATTTGCAAGCCAGACGGCACCTGACACATGTCATGCTGCCATCAGCTCCCGCTGACAGCAGTGTGCAGAGACACAGGCACAGCATTGCCAGTTTTCTCCGCCTGTCCCAACCCCAAGAAGCTGGAAAGGCGGAATTCCATATGAAGTGTCACATGTTTTTTAGAGCATCTTAGGTCAAAACACATCCACTTGCCAAAAGTAGTCATCCGGTTTGTGTCCTTTCCCTAGTGCTGAGTGGTTTGAAGGGACCCACTGTTGTGTTAGCATTCTAGTAATAGATAAATTTGGCCAAACCCTTGAAGTAGAACGTTTGTTTGTTTATATATATATATATATATATATGTATGCATGCTGTGAGGATTTTAGAACAGCATTCAGTCTTAATGGCTGTGTTTCAGGACCCAAGAAGGAAAGCATGACTCCTTCCTAAGTTGTCCTAAGAATGTGTATTCTCAGTCTAAGAGAGTTTCTGAGATTCAGACTTCCCAATAACTGTCCTTTTTGTTAGTGCCCTGAAGACAGATGAAATTCCCGAGTTGTAATCAAGTAGGTAATTTGGCCTCGTTGAATTAAAAGTCCAGTTTCACTGCAGTGAAAGTCCTCCCATGTGAGCACTCGGTCTGTGCCACGCCCCGCGCACAGGTGCCCTGTGGTCCTCACAGTCCCCGTCTAAGGGAGCCATCAGTGTTCTCATCCTCAGGAGGAGGCGGCAGAGGCCCAGAGAGGTCGAGTGGTTTGCCCAGAGCTCCGTGGCTGGCACCAGAAACAAGCTGGGATCCATGCTGGGCCAGGTGTCTCCGGAGCCTGTCACTGGGCCGCCCCGCTTCCCCCATTGAACGACAGTCTTTGCGGCTGTGACAGGTGCCGGGGCCAAGGGTCTGTGTTTCGCCCTCAGGATTACGATGTTGATGAAGAGGACATGATGAATCAGGTGTTGCAGCGCTCCATCATCGATCAGTGAGCGGTCTCTACTGTCCAGCTCGTGCTCCAGAGCGTCCGTTGTGTGTTGGGCGTGAAACCTGTGACTCCTACACCTTCAATGTACAACAGACCTGGAAGTGAGCTGTGGTCACTTCTGACAGGGAAAAAGGTCCCCAGGTCAGAGCCGTCCCTTCCTTTGGGGTCTCCCCTACTGTTAACTCTGTCATGTGTCTGGTCTCTGATTGCCCTCAGCTGCTCCCTGGAGTTTCTGCTTCCTTTTCTGGAAGAGAATCCAGGTTCTTCACCTACCCTTGTTTCACTCTCGTTCCTCCCCTTTAGTGTGCATCTCTCAGGTCCTCTGAGCCAGCCAGGACCTGTTCTGGGTCACGAATAGCACAAACGAGACCAGCACCTCCCTCCTCTCCTTGTCCCTGAGGTGAGGTGTGTGAGCTCTGGCAAACGTGTGTCCCATCGGTGGTGGAGCTCCTTCTGTGCTGCGGAGGTTCTGTTAGTTGGTCCTTAGCAGCAGCTGCCGGAAGCTGGAGTGTCCCTCCTGGGAAACATTGCAAAAGGCCTGTTGGGGTGAATGTTCTGGGTTTAGCATGATCTGATGCTGGAAGTTTTGATTAGTTCTATTTTCCTACCGCTCCTGCACACCCTTAGAGTTAACTGGTTCAGTCTTAAATGCCTGCATGGTGCCTTGTTAGGATAAGGTGTAACCACATCTTTTTAGTGACAATAAGTGTTTCTAGGTTAGGAAAGTTAAACTCCATTTATCCATAAGTGGGGAGGAGGGTCAGCTAAGAGCAGTGCGAGGGCCGTAGCTTTTTGGTTCTGATTTTTGAACTAACATGGTATTTTCAAAGGACTGCGTCATGTTTGCCTCTCTGTTTGAGAACCTGCTTACATTCTTGTCCTTGAGGCACGAGAAGGAGTCCTCACATGAATAAGAAGGAAGAGGTTTGGGGGCTCCAGTAGATACTCTAGTTATTTTATCTTTTCTTTGGTAACTTAGATTAAACTGAGTATCTGAGTATTGCTTTTCTATCATAAATGGTTTCCTTATGAAACTGATTTCCATCTGTAAATCAGTGTGTGAAACCTGCCTTGTAAAGCAGAGGTCATGGGAAATCTAGTCTCACAGCCTGCTGTCTCCTTTTGACAAGACGCACTGTTAAAAAGGCAAACACAGCTCTTGTGAGCGCTTGTTAATGGAAACTGCTGGAAACTAGCTCAAGAAACTTGAAGTTCACCATGTTTTGCGAATATTAATAAATACAAGGCTGAGAGCGGTGTCAGTCTAATCTGTAGGAACATAACCAAAAGACGTGGATTTAGGTTCATTTTTTTCGTGTCAGACCTCTCTACTCTGAACATGGGAAGTTTTTCTGGTCAGTGGCTGAGGTTGTAAGTGACAGGGAGCTTTGGGGCCTGTGAGCACCGCTGTTGTGGGCCTCTCCCTGCCTGCCAGTGGGGGCTGCAGACGCCTAGTGACCAGCAAAGACAGGGCCCTTTGCTAGGCAAAATTATCTTTTCTAATGTGATGTTGCTTTGGAGGGCCCAAATGTTAAGGTCAGCGCCTTCACTGTGATTTCTGGAAAAAATTCATTTAGCCCTCCCTGACGTGAGAGGTCTGAATCTGGAGGGAAATTTGACAAAGCCTTCATTTGAGGGAACGAATGACTGTCCATCTCACTAATGGTACCAAGAAACTGATTTCCTTGTATTAAGTGCACTTCATGTATTTCTAATAAGATGACTTTCCAGAAAGTGAAATTTGTTATGTTCTGGCTTTTAAAAGGTGAAATATAAATAAATTTCATAATTTATCCGATTGGCAAGCTGTAATGCCTGTTTTCACTAACCACTTTTTTTTTTTTTTTTTTTTTTTTTTTTTTAATTTCAAACGTTTATTTTGAGAGAGGGAGAGAGAAAATCCCAAGCAGGCCCTGCTGTCAGCACAGAGTCTGACACAGGGCTCGACCCCATGAACCGCGAGATCGTGACCTGAGCCGAAATCAAGAGTCGGACCCTGAGGACTGAGCTACCCAGGTGTCCCTCATTAACCACCTTTTGCTGAGATTTGGGCCTGAGGAGACTCCAGAAGATTGTTGCTCTTTCTAAGGAGACATTCTTGTTTGTCACAAGTCCCATCTGGCTCTGATCTTTGTTCTGACGGTTTAATAGTGGGGCCTCACTGAGCTTGTCCTCTCTTGGAAATGAACACAACCCCTACTTGTCACAGCTGGGAGTTCTGGTGAGGCAAGAAGTGATCGTGCTCCATGAAATAAGGCCTTATTTAGACACGTGGCTTCAGCTCCATTCCAATGACTTAGCATCCCTGAGATGTTGTAGTAAAGGGTTTTGTGCATTAAGATCTGAGGTCATGGCATGTTTAAGTTCTGCACGCTGCCACTGGCTGTGGGACATCTGGCAAATATTTTCCCTTTTTAAATGTTTCCCTACAATATAATAGGAGTGATGTTTCTGGCTTCTAGTTTCTTCATAAAGTAGGAGATATTTGCTATTTATTAACTAGCTGCCAATTACTAATCCCTTATCAATTTATAATTACACAGTTAATATGTGCCTAGCACAGTGCTGACACATAAAAGATGCCTAGTAAATAACATATATGCCTGAATATAAGGAAGTCATTCATTTTTCCAGTAAGGAAATTTTTAAAGTTTTTTGGCCAAATTGACTATAAGAGCGTTTATCACTGCAAATGAACTATTCAAATGTCTACTTATTTTTAATTACATATATTTAAAACAAATGTAGAAGTGTTGCTTTTTTTTATTAAAAAAAAATTTTTTTTTTAATGTTTTATTTTTTGAGACAGAGAGAGAGAGTATGAGCAGGGGAGGGGCAGAGAGAGAGGGAGGCACAGAATCGGAAGCAGGCTCCAGGCTCTGAGCTGTCAGCACAGAGCCCGACGTGGGGCTGAAACTCACGAACTGTGAGATCATGACCTGAGCCGAAGTCGGACGCTCAACCGACAGCCACCCAGGCGCCCCTAGAAGTGTTGCTTTTATCTAGTCGTACATTTCCAGGAATAGCTGCATCTTAAAGTTCTTGGGATTCAAGGAGCAACGTACACAAAACCCTGGCAGGACGCCTGCTGCACTGTGGGCACTCAGCTCCTGGACTTCTCTCCCTGGGCTTGTCCGTTCCGATCCCAATCCCATGGGAACCTTAAATTTAATACGGCCCAAACTGAGTTCAGCATCTCCGGCTTCCTCCCTCCATGCCCCTCCCTCTTTATCATTCCCTCTTGCTACGGACAGTACCAGCAACCCATGAGTCTTCTTACCCCTGCCTTTATACCCCCACCTTTGGCTAAAGCAGTTAAGTCCTGGACTCCGGTTACACATCAGGAAATCACAAGGTCTAATGCTACACACGGCGGCAGTCCTTGAAGTCCTTTGTCATCCCAGACAGACCAAGAAAATGGCATTTGAACCGAGACCTGAATGAAACAAGGGACAAGCCTGCTGACCAGGTAGGGAAGAGCGTTCCTGGAGGGAATGTTCAGAGGCCCTAACGGGAGCCTGTGTGTTACACTGGGGCAGGGCAGTGAGGGGGCAGTCATGGGAGCGTGTCAACAGGCGGCTGGGGGGCAGATCTGGGGCTTTTCTCTGGGTGAGATGGGAGCGTTGGAGGTTCGAGTGACAAGACCTGGTCTAGGTTTAAAGAAGATCCTTCTTCTGACTTCTTACGACTAGACAAAATATTTTTACTTTTGATTTAGGTATGTAAGTAAGTGAGAATCGGCAGGCATTTGAGTATTTCATCTGCAATGGTGGAAGCTCTCATGTTCAGTTTGGCCAAAAAACTTTTTAAAATTTCCTTATTGGGGAAATGGATGATGTCTTCATATTCAGGCATACACAGTATTGACTGAACACCTACCATGTGCCAGCACTGTGCCAGGCACTGGGGATTCACATACAATCAAATGTATAATTACAGACTGGTAAGTGTTCATGGTAAAGGATTAATAAATGGGAGCCATTTAATAAATAGTAAACATTCCTACTTTGTGAAGAAACCAGAAGCCAGAAGTCCACGAGCTCACAGTATCATCTAGACCTTTTCTCCTTTGTCCACCTGGGCCTTCTCCCTCCCACTCGAGTGCGTCGAGTGTCGCCTGCTGTTGGCTCGCTTCCTAAATAGCACCTGAACGTGATTGGGTTTCTCCCACCATCTACCTACTGGCCCCTACCTCTCCTCCAAGTTCATACCCAGACACCTTGAGCTGGTTGTCCTCCCCCCAGTGCTTCAGTTTCTCTTCTTTCCCAGTTTTACTCAGCTCCTCCAACCTGTGCTTTGAACCCTGCCCTCCCCCAGAGACCAGACAGGACAAGGCACGTCACTGACCCCAGCAGATAGGTCAGTCTCTCTTAGTCCCCTCCACTTCATCTTTAGTCTGTTTCGTGCTCTTGACCCCGCCCTCCTCTTAGAAACCGTTGCTGCTGCTGCAACACCGTCCTGGTTTCTTTTCCTATTTCTTTACCATATTCCTTTTCCATTTCCTAGGCAGCTGCCATCTCCTGGTGCCCTTCCCTTAGCTGTTGGAATTCTTCAGCCTCTGCCCTAGACTCACCCCATGTCCTCTCCCCAGGCAGACTCCCCCCACTGACCACTCTTCTCTTGGCTTTCGTTACCGTCCATGTACTGATGAGCGCAGACCCGTAGTTCTCGACCAGACAGCTCTCTGGAGCTCCAGGCCCACAGAGCCAGCTTCTAAGAGCTGTCCACAGAATGATTCGAAAGCATCTTTGGTTCTGCATGGCCCAAGCTGAGTGAGCTCTTCCTCTGCCCCCTTACTACCACACCTCGTGCTGGGTCCTTCACCCCCCAGCACCTTAGGGAAGGTGCTACACGTCCCTCCAGGTTGCTCAAGAGTTAGCCTAAACATCATCTTTAACTCCTTTGTCTACCTCAACACCCCATGTTACAAAATTATGATGTTAGCTCCCGCATCACTATCCCACTGCCACCAGCATCTCAAAACCCGCCACGACCTCACCTGAATTACCGACGCAGCTTTCCTTCTGGCCTCTCCAGTGTTCTCTAGCCAACATCCACTGCATCTCCCACCAAGCTGCCAGAAGGAGCCTTGAAAACCCTTCAAAGGCTCCAGTTACCCTCGGATAAAGTCCCACCACCTTGCTGTGGCCCTCCAGGCCCCCTCCAGGGTCCCCCTCCAGGCCCCCTGTGCTCTGCCCTCTGCCTGCCTCTCCAGCCTCAACTCCCGACACTCCTACTCCTTGTGCTCTGACCATACGGGCCTTTCCACGTCACAAGCGTGTCAGGTCTCCCACTATTCCTCTGAAATAGTTGGTCCTGCTGGCCCCCTCCTCCACTTCCCCCACTGTTTTTGCTTCCCAGTTGCAGTTTGGATTCCTAGATCAGACTTTCATGTCTGATGTTCCTCTAGAAACTTCTGATATTAATCAGAGTGTGTATTTAAAAAATTATTTGTTTTGAGAGAGAGTGAGCATGTAAGCGAGGGGAGGCAAGGGAGTGACAAAGAATCCCAGGCAGGCTCCTTGCTGTTGGTGCAGAGCCTGACGCGGAGCTTGAACTCACGAACCGCGGGATCATGACCTGAGCCGAAACCAAGAGTTAGACACTTAACTGACTGAGCCACCAAGGCGCCCCCAGAGTATTTATTAAACTTTTGTATAAATACTCGGACTATACTATTAAGTTTCCTGAGGTCAGGATTCCTATTTACTTCTGTGGCCCCATTGCTCAATATTCAGGTAAAATACAGGACTCCCAGTCACATGTTAATTTCAAGCAAACAACAAGTAACTTTAGTATAAATACGTATGAAATATTTCACAGAAGTATAATTTGCTCAAGTCAAGAAGTGAATGCGAGGAATATTCATGCTAAAAATACTATTTGTTGTTTGTTAGGAATCACATTTAATTGGGTGTTGTGTGTTTTTTACTGGTCAAGTCTGTAAACCCTACTCAATGTGTATTAGCACGGCAAATGTTCTGAACATCTGCTATGTGCTAGGCAACTCGCACCTCATTAAATTATTTTTTGTGAGGGCGCCTCAGTGGCTCAGTCAGTTAAGCGTCTGACTTCGGCTCAGGTCACGATCTCACAGCTTGTGAGTTCAAGTCCCACGTCCGGCTCTGTGCCGACAGCTCGGAGCCTGGAGTCTACTTCAGATTCTGTCTCCGTCTCTCTTTGCCCCTTCCTGTCTTGGGTACCGTCTCTGTCTCTCTCTCAAATATAAATAAACATTTAAAAAGTAACTAAATGTACAATTCCTTGTTTTAATGGCTGTCTCCCATACTCAGAAGTTAAGCCTTTGAGGGCAAGGACTCTGCCTGTCTTGTGCCCTACTCTCTTTCATACTTGGTCCCAAATACCTTCAATACATATTCCTAGCATTGAAATGGAACTAAGAGGGGGCTCTTTTACAATGGTACTTCCTTTCAGTGGCCCCCAGAATTCGGGGCCTGTGCGGTGGTAAGCAGAGCCTGAAGGGGCCGTGTCTCCTAGAGTCTGGAGCTGGCCCCACCGTCTGTGGGGAGCAGGGCCTTGCTGGGCAGAGGAGGTGAGACTCAGGCCGGCAGGCAAGGGAAGATGGCCGCTTCCTGGTGGAAACCGGATCTGCCCAGGCCCTCGACGACGACGTCCCTGGATGCTTTCTTGCCTGTATTCATCTCCTTATTCCCCAACCTTCCTTAGTGTCTGCTGAGTGTCCCACATAGGGCTCAGCGGGGCACTAAGAGTACAGGAATAACGATAATCTTTCTCATCCTTGGTTCCGGACATAGTACCTCCCCACCCGCAAATAATTTTGATTTAATCGTCTGGTTCCTGAAAGATGATCAAAGCCAGGCATTCAGGTTACTCTGGAAAAGTCCTATCTTGAATCCTCTTAACCAGCCCTTCAGGAGAGACGCTAATAGCATTCCCGTTACACAGATGAGGGAGTGGAGGCCACATAGGATGAGTAATTTGCACAAGCAGGGACCCAGCACTTGGTGTTTCAGTACAGAAGTGAGATTAGGTGCACGGTCTCAGGCACACTGCCCAGCCTCCTATTCCCAGCACCCACTAGCTCTGTGACCAGTGGACAGATTATTCTAATCTCTGCCTTGGTTTCCTTATCCATAAGATGGGATTAATGAGTGTCTTCCTTAATAGAGTTATGGGAATCTAGTTAAATAGTCCACAGAAAGCATTAGGACAGGGCCTGGAGCAAAATAAGTGCTTAATAAATGAGCTACCAATGTCACCACTATTCCCCCCACCCATCCCTGAGACCACTCAGTGCCCGGCCCCACCTAAGCAGCTAGCAGCTGTAAATGTTTGGTGACTAAGCTGCTATTATTAAGTGAGGTGTTTCCCAAACTTGGCCTGAAGACATGAATTACCTGGGAGTCACTTACTATAAAATAGATTCTCAGGCCCTTCCCTTGGAGATTCTGATTGGTAGGTGTGGGTGGGGCCTGGGAGTCTATCTTTTAGAAAGGACCTCAGGTAAAATGCATCCTTAGGCTAGTTTAGCAAATCCTATTATAGAATGTGAGGTAGGCTAGTGTTACCGCAAACCTGTTGTAGCTTGGGTGGGGCAGCGGCTTAGGTGATGGTTAGAATCAGGTGGACAAGCTCAGTCCTTACAGGTTGTAAGACTTTAGTGATACCTTTTCTGATTCTAAAAATGATCTGGACTATTTGGTCTCAGATGATCTCCCCAGAAATTATTTACAAAGGGAAAATTAGCAGCTTTGTAATGGAAAAACCTAGCAGACCCCTTCTTCACCAAGTGATTAAAGGTAACATCCTCAGGGAGCCTGGGTGGCTCAGGTCATGATCTCGCAGTTCGTGAGTTCAAGATCGGCATCGGGCTCGCTGCTGTCAACGCAGAGCACGCTTCGGATCCTGTCTCCAGCTCTCGCTGCCCCTCCCCCATTCGCGGTCTCTCAAAAAAAGTATCCTCGATAATGGGGCAAACCATGGGTGACTCGATGGGATACACCTGAAGATACGGCAGAAACATTTAACCTGATGTAACCATAAGGAACTGTCAGGCAAATCATCCCAGTTGAGGGACATTCTACAAAACAGCCAGAGCTTCCTAACTGTCAAGGTCAAAGGAGCCTACAGAGGTGTGGTAGCTGACTTCAGTGCTGTGTTTGGATCCTTGATAGGTGAGGGTTACCATAAAGGATATCATTGGTCCAATTGCTGACACTGGAATATGGACTGTGGCATGTAAGGAACAGTATTGTATCAATGTTAGGTTTCCCAATTTTGATGGTTATATTACAGTTGCATAGGGGGATATCCTTGTTCCTAAATTTGCATAGAGAAGCTTAAATTTTTAAAAATGTTTTATTATTTATTTTTGAGAGAGACAGAGACAGAATGCGAGTGAGTTGGGGCAGAGAGTGAGGGAGGCATGGAATCTGAAGCAGGCTCCAGGCTCCGAGCTGTCAGCACAGAGCCTGACTTGGGGCTTGAACTCACGAGCTGTGAGGTCATGACCTGAGCTGAAGTCAGACGCTCAACCGAGTGAGCCACCCAGGCACCCTGCATAGAGAAGTTTAAAAGTAAAGGACATGATGTCTCTAATTTACTCTTAAATGGTTCAGAAAAGAAAATAGTGATACCTGTTTATGAATTTGTATAGATAGGAAATATACACAGTGCTGAAAATTATGAAGCAAATATGTACAGTGTTAAGAATCCTAATGCTTATTATTTGTTTTTAACATCATTCATTTTTGAGATACGGAGACATAGTGCAAGTGGGGGAAGGGCAGAGAGAGGGAGACACAGAATCTCAAGCCGGCTCCAGGCTCTGAGCTGTCAGCAGAGACCTACACAGGGCTCGAACCCATGAACCGTGAGATCATGACCTGAGTCGAAGTCAGACACTTAACCAACTGAGCCATACAGGTGCCCCATAAAATCATAATGCTTATTGTTAAGAAAATAACAAGACAGGAGGATAGAAAAATACAAAGAAGAAAGTTGAAACCACTTCACCCCCACTGACAACTAATCCCATCAATAGAATATTTACGTGTCCTTGAGTCACCATATATTTTTTTTTAAATGCTTACTTATTTTTGAGAGAGCGTGAGTGGGGAAGGGGCAGAGAGAGAGAGAGAGAGAGAGAGGGAGTCACAGAACCTGAAGCAGGCTCCAGCTGTCAACACAGAGCCCGACTCCGGGCTGGAAATCAGGAACCGCGAGATCAGGACCTGAGCCTAAGTCGGAGGCTTAACCGACTCAGCCACCCAGGCGCTCTGAGCCATCATCATTTTTGACTGAAATGTAAAATGGGCAAATGCTTCACGTCTCGTTAACTTGCATTTTCACTCCCATGATGTAGCCACAACATCTTTCCGTGTCGGTCTGGTGTTATTTTTAATGGCTGCATGGTGCTGCTGGTGAGGCGGGGCTGTACTTTAGCGAGTATTTAGATTGTTTCCAGCTTGACTGTTCTAGACCGAGACAGAGTGGGTGTCCTTACAAATACATTTTTGCCTGCTCTCTGAGTGTTTTATTATTCAGAGCAGCTGGATCTAAGGGAAAGAGGATGAGAGAGAGGCAGAAATAGGGAAAAAAGCAGAGACAGGCAGAAATGGCAGAGACGAGAGAGAGAAAGAGAAACATGCCCCAGAGACTGAGAGGGCGCTTGTCCAAAGCACTGGAGGCCTCAGCAGCCCGGCCACAGGAATCCAGGCAGAGAAGTGACTAAGCCACTTTTTGGAACACACCCTGCAGATACAATTGTAGGTAAGGTCAGAGTCCTTTGTGTGGGGATTTTCAGGGGACTATTGTTCTTGAGAAGCAACCCGGTTACCCATCAACAGAAGACCGGTTATAGATTATGCTGGAAGTGCTCATTGGAGCCAGTCTCCAAGTCAGGCTACCAGATTTAGCAAAAAAAAAAAAAATACAAGAAGCCCAGTTAAGTCTGAATTTCAGATAAAGAATAAGTCTGGGGGCGCCTGGGTGGCGTAGTCGGTTAAGCGTCCGACTTCAGCCAGGTCACGATCTCGCGGTCCGTGAGTTCGAGCCCCGCGTCAGGCTCTGGGCTGATGGCTCAGAGCCTGGAGCCTGTTTCCTTTTCTGTGTCTCCCTCTCTCTCTGCCCCTCCCCCGTTCATGCTCTGTCTCTCTCTGTCCCAAAAATAAATAAACGTTAAAAAAAAAAAAAAAAAAGAATAAGTCTGTCCCAGTCTTACACTAAAAGCCTGTTTGTCGTTCATCTGAAATTCTAATTTAATGGGGCATCTGGGCTTTATCTGGCAAAACTACCTCGAAGACCCGTGAGAACATACAGGTGAAGGTTAGAGGGCTTGTGTGTGTGTGTGTTTGTACACATGTGGGCTTCTGAAGTGACCATGGAGATTTTAGCTCCTGACCTGGGTGGTGGGTGTAGTTGAGGGAATGGGACTTGTCTGTTGTCTGGGCCTCAGCTTTGTGCTGTGTAGTGATTTGTGCATATGTCTTAGAAGTGTTGATATATTGGGGCACCTGGGTGGCTCAGTCGGTTAAGCGTCTGACTCCAGCTCAGGTCATGGTCTCACGGCTCGAGAGTTCGAGCCCTGCATCGGGCTCTGTGCTGACAGCTCGGAGCCTGGAGCCTGCTTCTTCGTATTCTGTCTCTGTCTCTCTCTGCCCCTCCCCTGGCTCACAGTCTCTCTCTCTCTCAAAAATAAATATTAAAAAAAATTTTTTAAGTGTTAATATATTAAATGCAAATATTAAAAACATCGTGATTTCCTAAACTCCATTTGAACATTTTTGATCTTAACTGGCAGGGGGTGCCTGGGTGGCGCAGATGGCTAAGCCTCCAACTTTGGTTCAGGTCAAGATCTCACAGTTCATGGGTTCAAGCCCCACATCAGGCTCTGCACTGACAGTGAGGAGCCTACTTGGGATTCTTTCTCTCTCCCTCTCTGTCCTTCCCCTGCTTGTGCTCTCCCCACCCCACCCCCCCCCCCCCGCCCTCAAAATAAATAAACTTAAAAAAAAAAAAAAAGCAGCAGCAGCAGCACTGACCTGGGCCTGGGGCTCTGAACAGAGCATGTGAACTGTTTTCCCATCCTGGAACACTCATCTGCCCCTGGGCTTCTTAATCATGGTCACTGCTGCCTGAATGTTCTTTCACTTCCCTTCCCCTCTCACCTGCCCATCCTTGTGACCTCAGCCTGGAGTCAGTTTGGATATCACTCCTCTGACTCAACTGGGGTCCCTTGGGGCTGCTGAGTTGCTTGCTACTGTCTCCCTCCCTCACCTGTGAGCTCCACTGGGCACAGAGACCTTGTCTGTGGCCGGCTGGGTTATCACCATATCCTAGCCTCTTAGGCCGGGTACCCTCTGCTTCTCGCTCGCTGTGACTTGGGCACGTCAGTATCTCACCTCACTGAGCCTCAGTTTCCTTATCTATAAAATGGGACTGATAATCTTGCCATGGGAATCAAATGGGTCGGTGTGCAAGAGATGGGAGAGTGAGATGGTATTAGTGTCTCTGAGGTGATGTTTGAACTGAGGCCAGCTCTAGGAAGAGCTGGGAAAGGCTGTCCTGGGCAGAGGAGCATAAGGGCGTTCCCCCTGCTACGGGAAAGAACCTGTATGACCAGCAAGGCGGGGAGAGTGAAGGTGATGGAGCCGCTCGGGGGCCACGAGCAGGGTTTGGAGCTTATTTTGAGTCTGAAGCGAAGAGCCGACTCTGACCTCAGAAAATCGTCTGCGCTCACTTTCTCCTGCTTGCCAAGATCTCCCCCACACAGCGGGTCAGAGAGGCACAGGCGTCTACAGGTGTGGAAGTGGGTGTGGGTGGGGGAGAGAGGAGGCTCCTGGGGTTTTTCCTGGAGACAGGGTCAGCCTTCTGCCAGGAAGGTGAAGCTAACGGGGGGTATCAGTCCAGTCCGACGGGCGAGGCTGCCAAGGCCAAATTAGGGCACGAGACAGTTGGAGAGATAGTGTGTGTGCGAACCCCTGGTGGCAATGCACGGAGATTAGCAGGGGGAAGGCGCGCTCTGCACCTAGAGGAGATCCCAGCGACCCGTCTTGGGCCTGGAGCACCAGCGGGAGCATCAGCACGCCAGGTGTGGGGAGGCCCGGCTGTAGGACATCCCTCAGCCCACACACACAGACACCTGCCGCCCTCGAGGCCTGGGACAACTGCCTTTGAACCAGGGTGATCACCTCCTTCCAGTTACCCAGGATTGTTCCAGAACTACCCCCTTCTTATTACCCCAATGAATAGATAAAGAAACCACGTCTCAGGGGCAATCAGTATAGTCTTGGTTTTGTGGTTGGCTTTTCTTCATGACAAAGCCGTTTATTTGTAATTGTCACGTGTATCTAAAATAAAACATTCATATCCTTCAGAAAGGGTTAGGAGAAGGGACACTTGGGTGGCTCAGTTGGTTCAGTGTCCGACTTTGGCTCAGGTCATGATCTCACGGATCGTGAGCTTGAGCCCCGCATTGGGCTGTCTTTTCTGGCAGCACAGAGCCTGCTTCGGATCATCTGTCCCCCACCTGTCTCCCTGCCCCTCCCCCTCCCCTGCTTGTTCTCTCTCTCTCTCTCTCAAAGATAAACATAAAAAAGAAAACTGAAGCCTCCTTCCTACCCCTGTCCTCTTCCCTCCTCAGATGCTACCAGATTCTTGGGTCACCTTTCACAGATAGTCTGTGCCCACGGGGTGGATATTATCTTATTTACTTCTGCACAAAAGGCAGCCTATTAGATATGCTGTTCCCTTGACTTTTTGTTTTTCACTTAAAAGTCTAGCAGTTCATTCATCCATTTGGCTAATATTTATTAAGCACCTCCTCTCGGGGTGCATAGGTCAGAGCAGTAAATAAAACTGGTCCTGCCCCGATGGAGCAGAGAGTGAATATTTAGGTTTTAGGCCTCAGTAGTGAGGACATTATGTAGGTACGTATATAAGAGAAAATACATTTCCACAATTTTTTTTTTGTTGACAAAATGTAATATTTAGGAGCACCTGGCTGGCTCAGTCAGTTAAGTGTCCCAACTTCGGCTCAGGTCATGCTCTCATGGTTTGTGAGTTTGAGTCTTGCGTTGGATTCTGTCTCCCTCTATCTGCCTTTTCTGTGTATGCTCTCTCACTCTCAAAAGTAAGTAAATAAACATTCTTTAAAAATGTAATATTTAAAGATAATTTTTTTTTTTAATTTTTTTTTTCAACGTTTATTTTTGGGACAGAGAGAGACAGAGCATGAACAGGGGAGGGGCAGAGAGAGAGGGAGACACAGCATCGGAAACAGGCTCCAGGCTCTGAGCCATCAGCCCAGAGCCCGACGCGGGGCTCGAACTCACCGACCGCGAGATCGTGACCTGGCCGAAGTCAGAAGCTTAACCGACTGCGCCACCCAGGCGCCCCTAAAGATAATTTTTTGATGATACAGGTCTACGAAAGAGAGGAATGGAATTCTCTTTTGAAGATTTACATTTTGCTTTTAATTGTGATTCCAAGTTAGTGTTCCCCATCCTCAAATCGATTGCAAACAGTCATCTGTAAAAGCCATTCTTTTTTTTATTTTACTTTTTATTATTTTTTTTATTTGAGGCGGGGCGGGGGGTGGGGAGAGAGGGAGAGAATGAGGCAGGTTGGGGAGGGTCAGAGGGAGAGAGAGAATCCCAGGCAGGCTCCACCCTCAGTGTGGAGCCCAATCCCACACGGGGCTCCATCCCAAGACCGTGAGATCATGACCTGAACCGAAATCAAGAGTTGGTCACTCAACCGACCGAACCACCCAGATGCTCCTGTAAAAGCCATTCTTAGCACAAGGGGCCATAAAAGGCAAACCTTAGGTTGGATTCAGTCCATGGGCTGTATTTGCCGACCTCTGGTCTAAAGGGCAATCAGCAAAAAAGTAAAACATACACAATGTCAGGTAGTGGTTGAGTTGCAGGAGAGAAAAGTCAAACAGGGAGGGAGATAAGGGAATGAGGACTGGAGAGAGAAGGGGTGGGTGGCTGACGAAATGGTGCCAGAGAAGGCTTTGCTGAGGAGATGAGGGGGATGAGCCTGGAGGCCCTCTGGAGGGAAAACATTCCAGGGGAAGGGGGCATCACATGCAAGTTACCGGAGCCGGAGCATGCCCGGTGTGGTCCATAGTGGCTGGTGCCTCATCAGTTCGGAGGGGCCACGAGGGCCGGACCCTGCATTAGACCTCCTGGTGTAATGCAAACGTTGGGTTTTCCTATGAGATGGGAGCCATGGAGGGTTTATATACACAGATGGTCTTTGACATTTTAACAGCTGTAAAATATTCCATTGATTGGACTATTAGGTATTTAACAAGTCCTATGATGGATGACTTGTGCTACCCTATTAAAATTAATGAGGCTAATACTTGCACATGAGAAAAAGAAAAAGACCTGGGATGTGGGATGTGGTAAAGCCTCTCCCTGCCACCCCTGCCTGGCAGCCACCCAGATCCCCTCCTGAGAGACAATCACCGTTACCAGTTTCTTGTGTCTCCCTCCAGAGGTGGCTTCTGTGTCTCTAAGAAATACCTATATATTTCCCCCACTTTCTATGCAAACGGTATTACATTGTGCATGCTGTTCTGCACTTTGGTTTTTACCACTTAATGTCTTGATGATCCCTCATCCATTACATGCAGAGCTTTCTCCCTTTTGACAGGTGTGTAATGTGACTGCACCATAATATATTAAATGGTCTCCAGATGGGCATTGGCTTGAGTGTAAGAGCATCAAATACTACCTTGGGAGGCTACAGAGATACCATAGGAGTGAGGCTCCTGCACAGAACCAGGCACACAGGAGGTGCTCAGCAAATTGGAACGAAAAGGGTTTGCACATCTTTTCTGGGAGCCCCCAACTCGGGGCCACATTCAACAGACTTTGACCCAAAATCTCCCTTGAAAGCCATTTATATCCTGGGATGGTGATTTTGACTCCTTCACAGGTCCTCTGGGGTCATAGGCCCAAGGCTGAATCACTGTTTGCTTTCAGGCAAGTGTGAGACACTCGAAGAAGCTTTGTTTTTTTTAAATCAAGGAAGGATAAGGGTGGTGGTTGAGCCTTGGCTCATTCCTTGAACTTTCTGTAGACATCGTCTTCTTCCTGGTCAAGATTAACTCTTTGACTCTGATTCAGCCACCCGATTAATGATCTAATCAACAGGGGCCAAGTGGCCTAATATACAGAGTTCTTGGCAATTAAGAATTTCATCGATTCCATGACCAAAGGACATGAAGGGATGGTTCAAACATGGAGAAACAGAATGGCTTTGGAACACGTAAAAATGCTCCACCCCATTCATGTGAAATGCAAATTGCAACTAGGAGGTCTCACTTTCCTTTATCAGATGGGCAAAGATAAAAAGGTTAGAGTATACCCTGCCTGGCCAGTTTTTACGAAGGGGCCCTCACTTCCCTGCTGGTGGAACTATAATTTAGTTTAACCTTTTTGGACGATGTTTGGACAAATGTATCAACGTTTTATATAACGGTACCTTTGACCCAGAGTGCACAGATGTGTGTTCAACACATCCATGGAAATTGCCACGTTGTTTATAGTAGCGGAAAAATTGTAATCTAACCTGAAGGCTCTGGGAGGGAAAGTCCTCTTGTTAAATACATCCTGCCATTGTAGTATAATCCATACAATGGAAGGGTCTTCAGTCTTGCAAAAGATTAAGGAAACTGCATGTAATGATCTGGAACAATTTTCAAGATACTGAATATCGTTACTTGGGAGGATAAAGCAAGATACAGGCTAGCGTGTGGGCTCCCATTTGTGGTACCTAGAGAAGGCATGTACGTTAGTCTCCATATATGTCTCCTTGTTTCTATAAGGACCCCCCGGGAGATCATACAAAGCACTGGTTAAAAATAATTGCCTTTGGGGAGAGAAATGGATATCTGGGATGAAGGAGACTTTCTTTTCTGTTTGGGTGTCACATTTTTAGTTACTGTTTTTACTTTTAGTGGGGGACGGACCCCTGTGGAAAACGCAGGCCTCTGTTCAAATGTGTCTTCCCCTCAGAGGCCTTTCCTGGTCACATTAGATATTCCCAGACTGTCCTCCAAGACAGGTGTACCAGTTTTCACCCCCATTAGTGGCATGTGTTCCCAGCCTCGAGCGTGGCGGCTCAGGCGAAGCGGCCTCAGGGAGCGCCTCGGCCAGCAGAGGGCGCCGGAGGACCGCGCCCCAGGGCGGGGAGCGGGGAGCGGGGAGCGAACGCCCGGCCCGGCCCGGTTCGCTGCAGCTTCGCCCCAGAGGCCGCCCACTTCCGGGAGGACCTGACACCACTGCATCAAAAGTGTCGCCTCGCTTTTCCCTGCCATATGGCCCTGGGGCAGCACCTCGGGGAGCTGGTCTGTGGCCCCGGGGCCTCGTTCGTAGCCCCCTCCCACCTCGCGGTCTCCGCCGCTTCCAAGAGGGAGGGGAGCGAGGGCGGGGACGATTCCATCCGAAAGGAGGGGACGGCCTTGATCCGAGAAAGGTCCTCCCCCGCCCTCCACCCCTTCCCGAGCGCAGGTGCCTGACCGACCCTGGAAAATGGAAACCCGGAGGCCAGGCGATGGTGTCTGCGCACCAGCGGCTCCTGGACTCCTTACCCTGGAGATAGGGGTCATTCATTCTTCCATTATGGGTAACGAACCATCGTTCGTTAATCCATGATACCGTTGATAAACATTTGGGTCGTTCCCAAATTCTTGCTATTAGGAGCAAGGGTTTAGTGAATATTCTCTTGTTTCTTCCGAGTTTGGGGCTGGGCAGCAGTGCTCAGTAGAATCACCTGGAGAGTTTGAAAAACATGTTAATATGTTTATTATTAATCAGTCCCCCCCCCCCCCCGACTGATTAAATCAGGGTGTATGTGGAGGTGGGCCCAGGCTTGGGTGTTCCCTAGCGGAATCTAATCTGCGGCCAGGGCTGAGAAACCCTGGGATGCCCGCTGGCCTAGGAGTAGACTGTTACTAGCTCATGCCAAGCTTTTTCAAAGTGGTTGTGCCCATTGACACCGTCCTCCACATGGGACAAAAGTCCTGCTGCCCTCACACCCTCCTCAACACTTGATATTGACCAAATTTTAACTTTTTGTTCTTCTGATGGGTGTGAAATGGTATCTCACCAGTGGTTTTAATTTGCATTTCTCTCATCACTGATGAGGCTGAGCCATTGGTGAAAAATGTTGAAACAGAGACTGAAAAGGAGCCAGCCAGGTGAAGATCTGGGGGAAGAGAGGTGGGGGGGGGGGGCTGGCAGGTGCCAAGGTCCTGTGGTGGTAAAGGGCTGGGATGTGGAGGAACACAAAGAAGTGGGGGGGGGATCATTGTGCCTGGGGAATGGGGAGAGTGGCTCAAGACAAGGTCAGCAGAGGTCAGATCAGCAGGGCGGAGGGCTGTGGTGAGGACTTTGGCTTTTACTCTGGGTGAGACAGGAACATGGGAGGGTTTCAGCGGAGAGACATGGTCTTACTCCTCCCTCTGGCTGCATGCGGAGAATCACATTTTGGAACTAAATAGACACAGGAGAGGGGTGTATTCTAAGTAGTGACTGCATATGGCCCATCTCTACCCCCTACCCTAGACTCGACTCAGCAACTAGAACACAGTTGTCCCAAACAGACAATTGTCCCTGCCCTCATTCTAGGTGGTGAGTAGTGGGACTTACAGGTTTTCATAGCCCTTGCTTCATAGATGAAAACAAGTGGGATGGGACTTATTTATGGATTTATTTCTGTACCTCCACCCCCACCCCAGGCCTGGCATGGCCCTCTCTGGAGTGGTGGGTCCCCGGGAGAGCTGAGGGTGAGGTTCCAGCTGTCCCTCCCCTGGGCCCACGCCACATGGGACCAGTCGGTGCCCCCACTGTGGAGCCCAGCGTTAGATCCTTTAGACACAGTATTGATGACGCCCCAGAGAGGCGAGAAGTCCTGCCTCAGCCCTTCCCTTCCCCACTTCTTTCTCCCACCTGCCCCGAGTGATCTTTCTCAACCAGACTCTAAACAGGTCCCTCCTCAGCTGAAAATCCTGTCTTGGTTCCCAGTGTCCTTGGGGCAAAGTTCAAACTCCTCTAGGCCCTGGAGGCCCAGCAGATCTGACCTCTCAGGCTTGGCCACCCCACCCCCATCCCTGGGAGCTGCTCTCAAAGACTCTGAAGTAGGCCGAGTCTTACCTCGGGCCTTTCCCCTCGGTATTTCTTCACTTCCTCTGGGAAGTTGCCCCGACCCCCTGTCAGGTGACCCGTTTCTTGACTGTCACAGCGTCCTGTGGCCTCCCCCCATCAAAGCACACTTCCCTTTGCTTAATAATTATCTGTTTACTTTCGTCTCTCTCCCCCACCGTACGGCGAGCTACACTTTACAGGTAGAGACCCCGAGTGTTTTGCTCAGGAATGTGTCCCCAGCTCCGGGAATAGTGACTGGCACGTAGCGGGTGCTCAGTAAACATTTGCTAAGTGAAGGGACGGATGCCTTTTGCTAGATGATGCCAGATTGCTTTGCAAAAGAGGCTGTGGCATTTCACACTACCAGCAGCCACGTGAAGGTGTTCATTTCCTCGCAGCCTCCCCCGAAATGTGTATAGTACTTCGTGAATCCCACGCTCTTTGCGAGGCGCCAGCCTGGCCGAGGATATTTCCGCCCCCTCCCCAAGCCTGAGGCGGAGGCGGTTTCGGAACGTCAGGTGCCCGGACCCGCGGCGGGCGGCGCCAGGGGGCGCCAGAAGCAGACGACCGTGCATCGCTGGGCAGGCGGGCGCGCGGGGTACCGAAGGGGGTCCCGCCTCGCCTGGGGCTCCCCGCGCCCGCCCCCGGCAATCCGCCGCGGGGCGATCGGAGCAGCGCCCGCGGCCGGGCCTCCGAGCGGCCCCCGCCCGGCCCCCAGCGCCACGCGGCGCGAGCCCCGCCAGCCCCGGCGCACCTGCTCGGGGCGTGGCCTCCGGCGAAGGCGCGCCTCGATTGGCGCCGAGGTGACAAAGGGGCGTGGCATCCTTCGACCACGCCCCTCCAGAGGCTGGAGTACTTAAAGGAGTTGGCGGCGCGTCTCCACTCAGAGCGCAGCGGCACGGCCTCGCGGGTGGAGTGCCTCGCGACCCCTGTGCGAACCGGCGACCCCCGGCTGCTTTGGCCACCATGCCGCGCTCTTTCCTCGTCAGGAAGTCCGCCTGCTCCCGCCGGAGGCCCAACTACAGCGAGCTGCACGACTCTTCCCCAGGTGAGTGGACGGGGTGAGGGACCCCGGGGGGCTTCGGGGAGACCGGCGAAGGCTGGCTGGGAGGGAGGAAGGAGGGGGGACTCGGGGGCAAAATCCTGGGCCCAAAATGGAGCCAAGGGGCCGGGCGCGGGGCGGTGTGCGGAGGGGTGTGAGGAGCCCGGGGCAGGTGAATGGACTGTTGGAGGAGGGCTTTCCGAGGGCGGTGGTCTTGCGTGAGTTGTCTGCTCGGCGGCCGACAGGGGAGAAGCGGGGCGGGGCGACTGGGGAAAGGAGGGCCCGGGGCCTGGCGGGGACGCAGGGGCAGGGCACCCCCCCACTCCACCCCCCCCCCCGCCCCCGAGTCGGGGCTGGGCGGCGCCCTGCGCGTGAGATCTGGAGGCCGGGGCGGGCGAGCGGGGCGGCCCGGGTGAAGAGGGGCTCCGGGCGGGCAGGACGGGCCGTCGGGGCCGCGATTCTTTCCTCCCTCCAGTAAGTACTGAGCGCCGACCCCGCGCGCCGCCCCCCCCTCCGCCCCCGCCCCCGCCCCCGCCCCCAGCAGGCTACGGTTTGTTGACTGACTGCGCGACCGACCGAATGCCTGAGCCTGCCCTTTTCTCCGTCTCCCCCCAGAGTTTGCCTTCCAGCAGCCCTACGACCAGGCCCACCTGCTGGCGGCCATCCCGCCTCCCGAGGTCCTCAACCCCACGGCCTCTCTGCCCACGCTCATCTGGGACTCTCTCCTGGCGCCCCAAGCCCAGCCCATCGGCTGGGCCGCCCTTCTGCCCCAGGAGGTCCCCAAGGCCGCGGAGCTGACCTCCCTGTCGGACGACGACAGCGGGAAAGGCTCGCAGCCGCCCAGCCCCCCCTCGCCGGCCCCTTCGTCCTTCTCCTCCACCTCGGCCTCTTCCCTGGAGGCCGAGGGTTACGTTGCCTTCCCAGGCCTGGGCCGGTTGCCCGCGCAGCTGGCCGGGCTCTCCGTGGCCAAGGACTCCCAGACTCGCAAGGCCTTCAGCTGCAAGTACTGCAACAAGGAATACCTCAGCCTGGGCGCCCTCAAGATGCACATCCGCAGCCACACGCTGCCCTGCGTCTGTGGCACGTGCGGGAAGGCCTTCTCCAGGCCCTGGCTGCTGCAGGGCCACGTGCGGACCCACACCGGTGAGTGTCCCTGCGGGCCCCCGCCCCCGCCCCCGCCTGTCGGCCGGCCGGGAGGTCAGGGTGGGGGGCCGGGCCGGCTGCCGCTTTCGGGGTGCGCAAACTGAGGCTCGGGCCTGCTCGCGGCGCTCGGAGACGCCGGGCGGCCACACGCACTATTCGCCCGTCAGCCGGGCAGATGGGCTGGGTGGGTGACTTTGTGAGCCTCCGCAGCCTCCGATCCTTCACCGGATGGGCTGGAGTTGGGGGTCCGGGGAAAGGTGCAACCAACACCTAGCTGTCGGGGCCAGGTGTGAAGGAGCCCACCGCGCCCCGCCCTCCCCACCCCCACCCCCACCCCCACCCCCTCCCCAGCCAGGCAGGATGTTGTCAGACCCCCCACCTGGCTCAGAATCCTGCTTGCAGAACTTCTTCCAACCTTGCTCTGCTGTGTCCCCTCTCTGGCCTCAGTTTCCTCGTCTGTAAAATGAGCATGAGACCAGCCTGTGGGGGTTCTGCACGGGTTACAGGAAAGAAAGCATATGCAGAAAGCACCTGGGCCACCACTCGATCCGTGATAACGAAAATGTTGCTTTTTTTTAACGTTTGTTTATTTTGAGAGAGCCAGCAGGCGAGTGGGGGAGGGGCAGAGAGAGGGGAGAGAATCCCAAGCAGGCTCCACACGGTCAGCACAGAGCCTGATGCGCGGCTCGAACTCACACAACCGTGAGATGGTGGCCTGAGCCGAAATCAAGAGTTGGGGCGCCCAGCTGACTGAGCCACCCCGGTGCCCCCCGAACAGGAATGTTTTTGATGTTCGCGCCGCTTCCGTGCTGTGTGAACTTGGGCAAGTGATTGAACCTCTCTGAGCCTCAGGACTCTGATAGCACTTGTTAGGGCGGGTGTCAAGATTCAGTGTCTCCTTAATCACTTCATAATAATTTGTTATCATGGTTCTCAGGGCTGCTCTCCCTGCCCCCACCGTGGACTAGATAAACTTAGTCCTATCTTGCGGCCCTGGGAATACCTTTGCCGGCAGAAAACACAGTTCTACCTGTGTTTCAAAAACATGAGACTAAATGTGTAGAAAACTGTGAAATGGAGACTTCTCTATCCTTTAACTCTCTGGAAATGTGGAGAAGGTAGCCGCTGCGTCCTTTCAGAACTTGAAAGGTGGCTGCTCTTTGGGGTGTGACTTTGGGAGAAGGTTCAAGGGTCGTAGCTAGCAGCTTTGGGGTCAGGCTGACGGGTTTGGAGACCTCAGTTCTGGCATTTCCTGGCCCAGTGGCTGACCTCTGAGCCATGAGGGTCAGTGGGGTGGTTTGTTTAGGCCTGGCGTTTTGCAGGCATTATTGATATTATGACTCCCACAAAGTGTCCCCGGGCATACCCCACCCCACCTCCCCCCCCCCCCCACCCCGGCTTGCAGACGACCCCCCTCCCCCCACCCCCGTCTCTCTCACTTTGTGCACACACAGCCCTGATTTTAAAGGGACCTGATGTAAAGGTCCCGCCAACTGCCAGGCCTCTGTCCTGGGCTGAAGAGGGCTCTATTTGGGGGAGTTGAAACCATTGGGGTGCTCCCCTGAGCCCCAGCTTCTCCCCCCTCCCATCCTGACATTATTTTCATGTAAAGGCATGGCTCAGACACAAAAAGCCTGTTGAAATGCACCATCACCATCCTCATTGACTCCCATTGTGTGTCTTAATGGTGGGCCCAGTGGGTGGGGGCTGGGGGAGTGGAGCAGGTGCATGGGCCAGTGGTGCCCAGCACCTGTTCCCGGCCTCAGCTGCTGGCCCGCAGCGTGTCAGGCCCCTTTAATCCGGGGAGTATCGCATGTACAGTGCCCCCCTCGGCGGCCTTTGTCCCCGCCGGCCTGGTGCCGATTTCACACTCGCCAGGATCACCATAAAGACGTCTGCGGGGGTGGGGGATCTGCAAGGGGTGCAGGTCTGTGCCTGCTGCTTGCACACACAGACCCCCCCCCCCCAACCCCATCACATCCTACCAAGGCCTCCCTCCTTTGTTCACGGTTGTGTCTGATCCTACGCAGCATAAAGGTAGCGTTCACTGAGCACTTGCTGTGTGGGAAGGGTATTGCCCAGGGCCTCCTTTACCTGGGTTAATGCAGTAAATCGACAGCCCCAGGAAGGAGGTGCCGTTGTAGCCCCCACCTTACAGATCAGGAAACTGAGGCACAGAAGGAAATCACTTTCCCAAGTCACAGCTCAGAAGGCTGGAGCCAGGGTCGCTTCACTTCTGTCAAGGAGGTGAGAGGGTAGTGGCTCTCCGTGCCCTGGGGAAATAGGACTCCGTGCCCCCTTACCCAGATCTGTGTCCAGTAAGCCCTTAGTTCACCAGGGAGTGTGTGAAGGAGGAAGAACTTCATGTGGACCTTGTAGTGCAGTCATCAGACCTTCCTGGCCTAGTATGCAGAGGGTGCTCAATAGTGACCGAGCCAGTTAACTCAGACATCCCTTCCCTAGTCTTCCTGCTAAGTCCCCCTGCTCCGTGGTGTGGCCTGTTGCCTTGTCTCTCTGCCCCAGGAGACTGAGCCCTTGTGTGGACGGTTCCACAGTCAGCCTCAGGCATCTGACTTTGGACCCCTCCCTCCCAGTGCCCAGCACAGTGCCCCAGGCACCCAGAGGCTGATGGAATTCATTCATTCCCTGCTCTTGAATTCCAACACAGATTTAACCAGTGGGCCATGGCCTAGGGGCATATCAGGCTGAGAGTGGGAGGATAGAATTTTACTTTGTAGTAAAGAATGTTCAGTTTTATTGGCTGGCACATAGTGGAAGCTTGATAAGTACTTGTTTAATGAGCTACTATTTGGCCTTCTTATTTAGTAGGAAATGCTGCACCCCCAAGAAAACACAATAACATTGTCAGTGTTTTCGGACTGTGTACTATATCGTCTTCGTTGGGGCAGGAATTAGGAAAAATTGGTGAACAGCATTATCTGGTGGTGATTGAGGGGTCAGGCTCCTCTGAGGCTTTAAAAAACAACAGACTTCTCTTTGTATAAACACTTCTTGAGTGAGCACGTACTGTGTACCTAGCTCCGGGAGCAGGACTCTTTTCAGCACGGCCTGGGCCAGGCAGGGGGTGCGAGGGGCACAGGTAGAAAGGGGTTCTAAACAAGTCATAAGGTAAAAGGTTTCTGTAGCCTTGTGGCGGGGTCCCGGGCCCTGGGCTAGAGGCTTGGGGTGAATCCAGGGGAGATCCCTGAATTTCAAGACTTGAGATCACTGACAACGAAGGGAAGGAAAGAACATGGTCGGCAGGCAGCAGCACTGTGATGCGGAAGCAGCTCAGAGAAGTGGCCTAACCTGCTGGGGGGAGGGGTGTGGCCGGGAGCCTTTAAGGTTGACTACAGCTTTGTCCCCCCCCCCCCCCCCCCCCCCCCCCCCCCCCCCATGAAGTGAATCCAGGCGTGATAATAAGGAGTACCCACTAGAGCCCCCTTACCTGAGAGGCCGTCTGTGTAGTGGTTAAAATCAAGGGCTCTGGAATCAGGGTGCTTGGTTCTTGCTGGGTGACCCTGCATATCCTACGTGGCTTCTCTGTGCCTCAGTTTCACCGTTTCTAAACTGAGGACAGAGGTAGGACTAAATGAGGCGAGAGTCCCTGGCACAAAGTAAGTGTTCAGTAAATTCCGTCACCATCATTGTCGTGGTGTGTTGAGCACCCCCGGCCAGCTTGCCGTGATGAGGGCTTTACTTACCGGCTCTGGATTACTGACTCCTATAGGGGCGGGGGTGACCAGCTCCATTTTACCGATGAGCAAATGGAGGCTCAGAGAAGCCAGATGACTTGCTCAAGGTCACCCGGTGGGAGGTGGCAGAACTCCCGATCACACCTAGGGCTTTGGGCACCAGATAATAGGGCCTGGTTTTTCTGGGTCATGGGATTCCTTCAGGGTTGGGGTGATCTGGCTTCTAAAGGCCGGGGTGGGGGGACCAGGATTTCAAATAAATGCCAGCTGTTACCCCAAGTGGTTTAGCACTCGGCTCTCCCGTTTTCTGTCCTCAGGAGAGAAGCCCTTTTCCTGCTCCCACTGCAGCCGAGCCTTCGCCGACCGCTCCAACCTTCGGGCCCACCTCCAGACCCACTCGGATGTCAAGAAGTATCAGTGCAAGACGTGCTCCCGAACCTTTTCCCGCATGTCCCTGCTGCACAAGCACCAAGAGTCAGGCTGCTCGGGGGGCCCCCGCTGACCCTCAAAGCTCCTTCTGCCTCTCCAGACCCTCCCCGGGCCATTGTGGCCTCCGTCCTTCCAACTGCCACGGAATTCCCTTCTGAGCTCCCCCTTTTGGCTGCGTTTGGCCCGCAGGACTCCGAGGACCTTTTTCCGGTTCTCTCTGCCCTGGTGCCTCGGTGGGCTCTGAGAGAGGCCTTCCCGTGGACGTTTCTGTGAACGGCTGGTGGGGAGGGTGGCTTGCAGCCAAGTGTTCTGGAGTTGGCCTCTCTGTGTGGGTTTGTGTATCCAAAGGTGTTTGGATACAGCTGCTTTGAGCTCCGGGACAAAAGCAGACAGACTGATAGGAAGCTCCCCCCACTCAGGGGAACCCACTCCTCCCCCACCCGGAACCCTCAGGCCACCCCTCCAGGAGGTGTGACTAACCGCGCAGGTTCACCCCCAGGGCCTGTGGGGGCGGTCACTGACACAAGGACTGGTCTGGACCCCAGGTTGCCCCCCAGGCCTGGGCAGCTATTTCAGCCTCCTGTTTGTCATGGTGGCACCTGTTTCATGGGCAATTTAACAACGTCTCAAAAGAGACTGTGAGTAATTGCTGTCACTTGTTGGGGGCCCGAGTGGGGTGCTTCAGCCTGACCGATGTGTCTCCCAGAACTATTTTTGGGGTCTGACAGGTGGGCCTGGGAGGAAGATGTTTACATTTTTAAAGGTACACTGGTATTTATATTGCAAGCAACATTTTGTACTAAGGAAACGTTTTGTATAGTTATATGTACAGTTTATTGATATTCAATAAAGTGGTTAATTTATGTATTAAGAAAGTCTACTTAGTTTTCTAGAGGGGTGGGTGTTTTAAAGGGCCTTCAGGAAGGGAGGAGGGGCCAGGGGTCCTTGGAGCCCGGATATTCCCGACACGGGCTTAAATCCTGTCCTCTTAAAACGTCATGTGGCTTTGGACTCCTGACTTTGACTGTCAGGGACTTGATTCGTGCACGTGGGTTTTCCTCTGAGCCTGGGTGTCCTGTCTGATGGGGAGGGTGGGAACACCTGTGGGCCAGTGAGCAGTGGGGGGTGGGGGGGGTGGGATGCGCAGGTTCCTTGCACTTTACATGTGACCCTGATCGATTCATCCTTCCATTTTGAGGCGGACCAGGCCCACAGGGTGAGAAGCCAGCTCCCAGGCTGCCGGCTTTGCCCCAGCACTGCAGGTCTGGGGACGGATTGGCTGCTTCTCCCAGATGAGGGAGTGGAATGCGCTGAGCACGAAGGGGACAGAGGATGTGCTTCCTGTTTCCAAGGGCTCCGGGCCCCACTCTGGCCTCCCTGTCGGACCCACACCTCTGTCTGGCTGCCGGGTACCAAATGGCCTTTGATGCAAGGAAATTGGCTGGCTGGAGCCGAGAGGGTGAGAAGCCAGGCCAAAGGGTAGGGGTCATTCAGCTTCCTGCTCGAGGACAGGACGGGAAGACGGTTAGCTTGCGTCCTAGGCTGGGATAATTCACTCCTGGCTGGTTGTCACGGTGACCTCACCTCTGGGGCCCTCCTGGGGCCAGGAGAAAATGAGTGTCCGTTCTGAGCACAAAAGGTGCTGAAGGTGCCAGTTTCCTGCGGGGAGCCGAGCAGGACTCCCAGGCGTCCCAGAGCCCCAGAGTCAGGCCGGGGGTGGGGGGAGCTTCATGTTCCAAAGGAGAGATGATTCTTTCTTCTAAACAGGAAATGGTGACCCGCGGGCCGGGAGCAGCCCTTAATGACTTGCAGCTTTCCTCCCAAAAGAAAAAAAAAAAAAAGTTCTCTAACAATCGCCAAATTGTAGCTGGCCTCCCTGAAGGGAAGTTAGGGAGTTGCGGGGGTTGGGGGCTGGGCACCAATTTGCTGAGGGCCTACTGTGTCCCGTGTCCCTGGGCTGTCATGTATATTCACCCCACAGTAGGTGCCGACACCAGTGGTGAGGGAATAAATGACTTCCCACACTCCGGGGTGGGGAGGGGGGGGGACAGGCCTGCTGGAAACCCCTCCCCGACACCCGGAATGGGGTGTGCCAGGCTCTGAGCATTCTGGGAGTCAGGGATGCCTGGCTTGTGCCCCTGTCAGGGCCCAGAGCCAGGCGCTGCCCCTCTGGGCTCCCCAGTTTCTGCCTGCATAAAATGGGGTGATGGCTGTGCCTTCCTTCCCGGAGACCGGAAAGGGACCTTCATTCAGTAGGTCTTGAGGAGCACTGCGTGTGCCAGGCCCTGTTCTAGGCCCCTGGGGCACAGCGGTGAACAGTCCCCCCTGCATTCGTGGAACTTCGGTTCTAGTGGGGGAGACAGAAAACAAGTGACTGACCACACAAGCCGCTTTCCTCCGGTGACGCTCTGCCAAGACAGAATTCGAGCGATGGGGCAGGCTCACCCCATGAGGCAGGCCGCTGGCAGCGGAACTGGAGCCCTGGGCAGGCGGCATTGACGGTCCAGTTGAGACCTGAAGGGAGAGAAAGTTCCAGGCGGGAGGGAGCAGCAAGCACGACCGCTTGGAGGCTGGAATGAACTTGCCCCATGCAGAGCAAGACCAGAGCAAGACCAGGGGGCCGGGGACAGGGGGACAGGGTGGGATGGGTGAAGCATTCGTATCCCGGAGAGGATGTGTGCCTCCTGAGGACTCGGGAGTGTAGCCGCCGAGCCTCTGGGCAGCCGTGGGCACCCAAGCAGGGAGTGAAGCCTGCTTTACTCGCCCACCCGGCTCCTGGTGGAGAATGCAGGGGGGGGGGGAGATGAGCTGGGAATCCCAAGGTCCCGAGGCTGAGATGATGCTGGCCCGGCCCAGGGTGACAGAGGCCGTGGGAGACTGATTCAAGAGGCCGGGTGGCTGGGGTGCACACCTGAGGGCTGGTAGGTGAGGGTTATTTGGGGTTATTAAAACAAAAAGGGCTGTTGGCCCCGGGGAGCCGAGGTGGGTGGGGATAAAAGGAATGAGGGGCGTCCCTGCGTCCTGATACGGGATCGTCCCTGCTCAGCCATATTGCTAAGTGCAAAATAACTTGCAGTACATGCTCCCTTTTGTGGGAGGAAGAGGGGGTGGAAATAAACATGTATTTCATTCCTGTTTGTATTTGCATATGGAAACTCTGGATTTACAATCAAATAATAAAAGCATTTCTCTAGGGAGTCACAGGAGGTGGAATGGGGTGGTCTGAAAAAGAGAGAAGGAGAAGGGAAACAGTTTTTAGAGTTTATTATTATTATTATTATTTTAAAGACTTTTTTTTTTTTCTTAAGTAATCTCTACTCTCAATGTAGGGCTCGAACTCATGACCTGGAGAATCAAGTGTCGCATGTTCTACCAACTGAGCCAGCCAGGTGCCCCAGTTTTTGAGATTTTTAAAGTACTTTGTATTTTGAAATAATTTAACCTGACAGAAAAGTACAAAAAGCTGGACTCTTTCATTCAGATTCTTCAAAATATTGAATATTTTCTTATGCTTGCATTTGCTCTCTGTATACACATATATATGCACGTACCCACACATTATTTATTTTGGAGCCATTTGAGAGCAAGTTGTAGACATTGATGCCCCTTGACTGTTAAACATTTAAGCATGGAGGGGCCCCTGGGTGCCTCAGTCGGTTCTTGATTTCAGCTCAGGTCATGATCCCAGGGTCGTGGGTTCGAGCCCTGTGTTGGGCTCCGCATTGAGCACAGAGCCTGCTTAAAATTTTCTCTCTCTCCCTCTGCCCCTCCCCTAACTCATGCTTTCTCTCTCCCTCTCCCTCTCAAAAAAAATTTTTTTTGAGCATGGATATTTAAGGACAAGAACATTCTCTCATATAACCATATAGTTTGATGATCCAAATCAGGAAATTGAGCATCGGTGCTATACTGTTATCCAATGCACAGCCATAACCAAGTTTCTATAGCTGTCCCAGTGATGTCTCCCACAGCACGCGGGGGGTGCCGGTGAGGGGAGATCCCAGGTCCCACGCTGGTCCTGTCACCTTATTTTCTTTTATCCTGGAATAGCTCTTTTCTTGGCCTTTCACGATTTTGACGTTATTGAAGTGTCCAGACCAGCTATTTTGTAGAATGTCCCCCAGTTTAGACGTTCCTGATGCTTCCTCATGATTAAGCTTGGGCGGTGCACTTTTGGCGAAACCACAGAAGTGGCGTTGTGTCTTTCTCAGTGCAAGGTATCGTGAGGCACACGAGGTCCCCTTGTTCTGTCACGGGTGACGTCAACTTCGACCACTTGGTTAAGGAGGGTCTGCCAGGTTTTGCGGGGATAAAGTTCCTCTTTTTCCCCTTTTGTACTTAATCCGTATCTTGTGGGGAGACATTCCAAGGCCATGTGAATATCCCGTTGCTCCCCAAACTTCCACCGACTGTTCCAGGCCTCACTGGCGATTTTTGCCTAAATCAGTTATTACTGTGGTGGTTGCCGAGTGGCGATTTTCTAGCTCCGCCGTTCCTTCTCTTTTTACTGGTTGGCTTTCTACCAGAGGGCAGAACTTGCCCCCTCTGTCTGGGCCCAAGCAGCTCAGAGCCGTGGGGCTGCCAGAGATGGAGTGGGAAGCAGGGTCTGGCGGGGCCATTCGATCCTCCCCTGGGCTCTTCTTTAAGGCAAGTCCAGGAAAGAAACTGGCTGTAAAGCTGATCGCCGCGCAGTGTCCAGGCGGTCAGGGCTGGGGCCAGGGCCACCTCTGGGCACATCTGGGCCCCATTAGGGACCTGGCGGCTACTCAAGGGCAATGCTTGAGCTGGGATGGGGGTACTCTGGCAGGCGGGGATCTGGATCCTACTTGCTCCTTTGTTTTTTTTTTTAAGCTTATTTATTTTTGAGAGAGACAGAGTGTGAACAGCGGAGGGGCAGAGAGAGAGGGAGACACAGAATCCGAAGCTCCAGGCTCTGAGCTGTCGGCACAGAGCCCGACGTGGGGCTCGAACTCATGAACCGTGAGATCCTGACCTGAGCCGAAGTCGGACGCTCAACCGACTGAGCCACCCAGGAGCCCCGGGAGTTTAGTCTTTAATTAAAAAAAAAAAAAATTGAAAAGATTAGATGGGAGGCTCCTTTGACGTGTGATTAACACACCTTATCCTAGTGCCTTTACTGTACCCAGTGTGGTGAAGGGCTCAGTTTGTATTTGTGTAAATTAAAAAATAAATATATATATTTACGTGGGCATGTACCCCAGTCTCGCTCACAGGAAGAGCCGAGCCCTCCCCTTGGCCCACAGTGCTGGCTCTGCCCCTTCACTGCTGCCTTATCCCCTCCCCGATGCCCTCACTCCCTCCAGCCTCCCAGGCTCCCTGCCACCTCAGGGCCTTTGCACTTGCCTCTTTTCCTCCTCTCAGAGAACCACAGGCTGGGTCCTGGCAGCCATCCCTCTCCCCTTTGCCTCCAGTGCCTTCCCCTCTTGACGTTTTTGCCCACAGCACTTGTCACCATCCGACAAATCGTATTTTCACCATTCACAGCTTCTGTGTCGACCGTCTCGCCCACCATAATGTCGGCTCGCCGGGAGTGGAAATTTTATCTGCTTTGTTCACTGTCCCATCCCTGATCCCTCATTTCTCTTGTGCAGGAGGTGTACTCTTGGTAAAATTTTGCCGAATGATGAATACATGTGTGCCCCCAGGAAATACACCACAGTCACCACTCTTACGGGGCACTTTCTGTGTGCCAGGCACTGAGTGCCTCACATGGATCAACTCATTACACTTCCACACCCGACTCAAGAAAGAGAAAAACAAGACACAGAGAGGTTAAGTAACTGGCCCAAGGTCACCCAGCAAATAAGTGGCAGAGTAAGGATACAAACTCTGACTTCTTTTATTACTGTTGTCGTTTTGCTCTATCTTTGGGGTAGAGCTAAAACCTTCTAAATTGCAGTGGGACAGAGTCTGGGTCTTCACCTACTACCCTGGCCTGCCCAGCAGCCATGGCACAGATGGGCTCATTTTGTCCTATCCCCAGTCTTCTCAAAAAAACAAACAAACAGGGGCGCCTGGGTGGCGCAGTCGGTTAAGCGTCCGACTTCAGCCAGGTCACGATCTCGCGGTCCGGGAGTTCGAGCCCCGCATCAGGCTCTGGGCTGATGGCTCGGAGCCTGGAGCCTGTTTCCGATTCTGTGTCTCCCTCTCTCTCTGCCCCTCCCCCGTTCATACTCTGTCTCTCTCTGTCCCAAAAATAAAAAAAAAAGAAAAAACAAAGAAAAAAAAAACGTTGAAAAAAACCAAACAAACCACATACCCTTCTCCAGCCAGGTAGGCAGCCAAAAGTGTGTGGAGATATGGGGGTGGAATGGCCAGGGAAAAGAGAGCTCAGTCCCCAGTGGGTGGGGTGGGATGGGGTGGGGACATTCTGTGTGGTCCCTGCAGACCAGGAGAAGCTTCCAGACTAGGAGCTCCGTGAGGATGGGACCACCCACCTGGCCCAATCTCCCTCTGTGCCCTAGGCCTTGGACCCACTCTGGGCATCTCCAGTTGGGTGATCTATGTTTCCTCCCCTGCCTCTCCTAGCTTTTGGTGACTCCTGGTGATCCTGGTGTTGGGGGGCTTATAGCTGCCTCCCCCTGCCACCCCGCTGCCTCTGGCTTCACATGGCCTCCTTCTGTGGCTTTATTCCTCTGGGTGTGCCCTCTCCCCTCCTTATAAGGACACCAATCACTGGACTTAGAGCCCGCCCTAATCCAGTATGACCCCATCTTAGTGTGATTACAACTGCAAAGACCCTGTTTCAAAATGAGGTCACGTTGAATGGCTCTGGAGGTTGGGACTTGAAGATGCCTTTTTGGGGGGACACAATTTAACCCACTACAAGTGGCAAATCTTCCTCAAGGCCTGGATCTTTTTATTAGTCATCTGCTAAACCCGGAGGGGGGTGAGTGGGGCGGTGCTTAGGAGGAGATTTGGGGAGTCAGACTTTGCCTCTGTGCTTTCTGAAAGGGAGAGTGTTTTAGTCAGTCCTCAGTCTCAGGACTTACAGGGTGAGTAGGTAGAGGGGCCTGGGGGGAGCAGAGGGGCGAAAGGTCAATAGAGATTAGGGCCAGGGCTATGCCAGCCAGCCTGGGGAGAAATTTCACATTTATCCTGAGGGCACTGGGGAGCCATAGCATGGTTTACACAGAGGAGGGACACAAGTGGATTGGGACGATACTCTGGGTGGCTGTGTGGGGAGCAAAGCCAGAATCAGGGAGCCCCCTGCCCTCTTGGTGGAAATGAGGCAGAGGAAAGGGTGCAGTCAACAGACATTTGGGAAGCTTGGTGACCTACGGACATGAAGAGTGAGGGAGGGCACAAAGACGACGCTTTGTCTGGATTTTTCAGCCACTGAGGGAAATAAAGAGTGAGGCAAAGAGCAGCCAGTCAGGCAAATCACAGTAATAATGATTATAATAGTAAACATTTCATGACGGTTCACTATCTGTTTTGCACAGACCACCTGACTTAATCCGCACAACAACCCTGGGCGATCTGGGTATACGAGGTGGTCCCACAGTGGGTAAGAGCTTGGGTTCTGGAGCCACACTGCCTGGGCTCACATCTCTACTGTACTGCCTGCCTGCTGTGTGACGTGGAGCAAATTGCTCGACCTCTCTGTGTCCATTTCCTCATCTGAAGAACAGCCCCTGCTTCTGGAGGTCATGGTGCAGATTAAATGAGTGAATATTTACAAATTGCTTGGCCTCGGGCCTAGCACAGAGTAAACCTCAGTAAACACTGACTGGTATTATGTCCATTTTACACGTAGGGAAATCGAGGCTCTGAAAGAGTAATTTCCTGAGATCACCACAGGATCATCCTAGTGTTTCTGGCTCTTTGCGTCTCCTGGTCCTTGACGAAGTCTGGGGGCCTGAGCGGGCCTGCTGACCCCCAGAGTCTGATGTCCTGTGTCCACTGGAGCCTTGAGCAGCCAGATGACCAGGGCCCCGGGGAGCTGAAGGACTCTCCACGGAAGGTTGGCGTTGAATGCACCTCTGTGGGTGTGAGCTAGAAGGCCTCAGGGAAGGGAGACCGTGCTCTCGGACCCAGTTCTATGGAGCTGGTGCTCTGGCCTGAAATACACGCTTTAGTGGGGGCCGACAAGGCAGCAGCAGGGAGAGAGGAACCCCGCGCTCGTGGGAGTGCGGAGGCAGGACAGGGGGCTTTCCTAAGGACTTCGATCCTTTCTTTGTGGGTCTGAGAGGGCCACCAACGCCTCACTCCGTGACCCTGGATGAGTCCCTGCCCCTTCCAGGTTTCACTTTGCACATCACTAAAAACATGTTCAACCTTTGACCCAATAATAAAATTAAAAGTACATAAACACATTCTGCCTAGCATTTTTCAGAAGGGCAGAACGCCATAAACAACCCAAATGCCCAGCACAAGGGCACGGGCTGTTAGCTGGGTCCTGGGGCATCCTGGGAACTGGCAGCTATTATAAATGATGATACAACCTTTAAAATATGTATTGTGGGGGCTCCTGGGTGGCTCAGTCGGTTAAGTGTCCAACTTCGGCTCAAATCATGATCTCTGGTTCATGAGTTCAAGACCTGAGTCAGGCTCTGTGCTGAGTTCTGTGTCTCCCTCGCTCTCTGCCCCTCCCCTGCTCATGCCCTGTCTCTCAAAAATAGATAAATGTTAAAATAAATAAATAAATAAAATATATATTGTGTAGGGACAACCTGGGTAGCTCAGTCGGTTAAGCTTCCAACTGTTGATTTCAGCTCAGGTCATGATCTCACGGTTCATGAGTTTGAGCCCCGTGTCGGGCTCTGTGCCGCCAGCGCGGAGCCTGCTGGGGTTTCTTTCTCTCCCTCTCTTTCTCTGCCCCTCCCCCACTTACACTCACATGTCCTCTCTCTCTCTCTCTCTCTCAAAATAAATAAACTTAAAAAATAAAATACGTATTGTGTATGTGGCACAAGAGGCAGACAAAAACAAACAAAAGCCAGGCACGTGAAAAACACTCCAAATGTTTCTTGAGTGATTAAATAAATCAATGAGTGGTTAGTAGTCAGTATTTGTTGACAGGAAGGAAAGAAGGTCAGGAAAGAGAAGAAAAGAAAAAAAAGAAGGATCTGGAAGAGATATGCCCCCGTGCATAGTGATTTTCTCTGGGCGTAGGTTGAGGGGCTCGTGAAGCAGCGGGCACTTCATTTGATACAATTTTCACTTCTGTTATCATCGCTTCTTCCAGTGAGCGTCTCTTGCCTTGCCATCAGCCAATGAATCGATATTTTCGTGGATAAGCGAGATATTCCAAAGGGATTTGAAAGGTACCCACATGTACTGACAGGAGCAAGCACCGACTTGCACAGCAGCTTGAAAAAATGGTGTGGTTCCACTTATGTCGAATTTGACCTCCATTTTCACCCACCTTCGCCTTCATGCAGAGGGAAGTGCGTGCCCTGGGGGTCAATGGTGCTTCTCTCTGGCTGGTGGGGTTGCTGGGGTTTTAATTCTCTCAGAGAGCCCAGTGTGGGGCTTGGACTCACAAACCGCGAGATCATGACCTGAGCCAAGGTCAGACACTTAACCAACTGAGCCACCCAGGTGCCCCTTAATTCTCCTCTTGTTAGATTTCTGAATTTTCTATGATAAGCATGTGATTTCCTTTCTCAACAGAAGTGCGCGCGCGCACACACACACACACACACACACTCACACTCTGAAGAACGATGTTCGAGAGCTGGCAACCTTCCAGAGTGAAGGAAATCACGCTTGGCAATCACAGCCACCTTGTCAGTTCCCCGAGGGCTGCAGGGTGATGTCCGGCTGGCACTCGAGGTCTGTCCTGGGCATCGCCCTTGAGCTGAATTGGTCCCCAGCCTCCGTGTCTCTGGGCAGCCCATCCTCCAGCCCCAGTGCGGCTGTCGTTCACCAAGAGCATGAGTATTTACCATGCAGGGCTGTGTACCCGTAGGCGGTCGGTCCTGAGTGGGAGAGCGGCAGACCGAGCTCAGTTCTTGGGGGACTTTCCCAAGAACGCACAGCTGTGAGGCCACTGGTGGCAACAGGATTTTTTTAATGGCTTCGTTGAGCTGTAATCCACCTACCGTACAATTCCTCCGCTAACAAGGCACAATTCAGCAGTTTTTCGTACGCGTACGGGGTTGTGCAACCATCCCCACCATCTCATTCCAGAACATTTCGTCACCGGAAGAAGAACCCCCCCCAATTAGTAGCCACTCCCTGTTTCCTCCTCCCCTCGGCCCCTGGCCACCACTGATCTGCTTTCTGTCTGCAAGGTCTGGGCTCTTCTGGACGCTCCATATACACGTGGAATCACTGTGGCACTTGGCATCATGTTTCGGAGCTTCATCCGTGTCGTAGAGCGTCAGCACTTTATTCTTTTCCTGGCCCAGTGATGTGCCACTGACGGGCAGGCCACATCTTGTTCATCCGCCTGTCAGCTGATGGACGTCGGGGTTCTTTCCCCTTCTTGGCTCTCCTGGGGACAGTCGCCGTGCCCACTCCTGTATGAGCAATCTGTGAGTGCGTCCACACTGTGCGCACTGTGAGTGCGTCCTTGCCAGCACTGTGTTATCATCAGGGTTTTATTTTGTATTTCAGCCACTTTAGCAGGTGTGTGTGTGTGTGTGTGTGTGAGACAATCTTCTCAGGATGTAACCGACATGTAATAGGCTGCCATGTATAAAGTACAAATTTTGATGTTTTAATTTCTTTTGGGAAATAAGGGAGTGGAATTTCGGGGTCATGCGGTGACTCTCTTTAGACACCGGGATTTGAAGCGGATCTTCCCTGCCTCAGGGTCAGGGTGATTTCCGCTGGCAGGGCCCACTTCCCCCTGGGAAGGAGAAGCCGGGGTGCTCTCACTCTCCCATCTGGGTCTCTTGTCTGGGCACAGGGCCGGTCGGCAGCTCCAGCCGGGAGCCCCCGCGACAGTAGCCCGGTCCTGTCTGCCTGCATTCGGCGCACGTGCACGGAGCCCTACTGTGCGCCAGGCCCCGTTCCAGGAACTGGCGGTACAGCAGCAGACAGTCTCGGAGAGCCCAGGGAGGGGGTGATGTTGCCTGGGAAGAGCGCAGGGTGCCGTGGGAGGACAGCAGGGCGCTAGCTCGGTCAGGGATGTGGGGGTATTTGAGGAACCTTCCCCCAGATGAAGGAGTAGGAGTTGGCCTGAGTGGGAGGAGGCCACTGCGAGGGGCGGGAACGGCAAGCGTCAAGGCCCTGAGGTGGGGATGCGCTTGGAGGTCAGTGTGGCCGGAGGGGAGAGAGGTGGGAGATGGGGTGGGAGGGGCCGGCAGTGGCCCACCTGCAGGGCATCATGGGCCGGGTGTTCAGATCTTACGCTCAGTCCTGTGAAGCTGCCAGGGGACTTCACACAGAGGAATGACTCCTCTGTGAGGGGGAAATAGACTGAGGGACAGAAAGGAAGTGGGAGACAACAGAGGAGGCACCTGCAGGCCGAGGCTTCCGCTGGACAGCCGGGAGGAAGAAGGGGTGGGAGTTGGCTTTGTGTCTGTGCTGGGGCGGGGTGGGGGGCGGGCGGAGAGGGACTGAATGGGGGGGGAGTGGGTATGAATAGGAGGCAGAGGAGGGATCCTAGCGAGGCCAGATGTGGGGCTGAGCCCTGAAAAGCAGGGTGGTGCCCGTTGAGAAAACTGGGTCTCTGGAGAGGAGACAGGGAAGGAAACGACGCAATGAAACATATTTCTTCTTTTGTGAATGTTTATTTATATATTTTGAGAGAGAGAGCGAGAGCAGGGGAGGGGCAGAGAGAAAGGGAGAGAGAATCCCAAGCAGGCTCTGTGCGGTCAGTGCAGAGCCCAATGTGGGACTCGAACTCACCAACCACGAGCTGAAATCAAGAATCAGAGGCTGAACTGACTGAGCCACCCAGGCACCCCTGCAACATGTTTCTTTAGAATTCTTTTCTCACTTGACCTTCTCCCAGCCATCTCTCCCAGCCTCCCAATGACCTCCATGTTGCCTGAGTCCTGGCCCCCATGCCTCACGCTAGCACCCGATTGGACAGACCCGGAACTCTGCATATTCCTGCCCCATTCCCTCCCTGGCCCACCACCCTTCCCTATCTGCCGACTGTGAGGTCTGGGCCGGCATGAGCTGGTGCAGTGCCTGGCACATAGCAGGATCTCAATAAACAGTTGTTGAATTAGTTAGAGAAGGCTGTGGACTACCTTCTTTAGTGGAGAATATGGGAGCCATAGAGGAGTTTAGAGGAAGGAAGGTCTGAGTTCTCTCTGAGTTCTCAGTCTCTCCCTTTTTACCTAGGCCTGCGGGAAGAGGGCAGAGGCTCTCTGGGATCTTGACTAAGGTCAAGCAGCCGGTTCTAGAACCTAGGAATGAAGCTTATCACACCAGCCAGCCCTCGGGGGACTGCATACTCCCCATTTTACAGAGGAGGAGACTTGAGTCTCAGAAGCAGGTGGCATTTACCCAATGGCAGAGCAGGGATTCGAACCTAGACCTGCCTGGCTGCATAGTCCTCATCCAACCTTTTGTCCTCAAAAGGCCATTTTAGAAAAATAAAAATAAAAATTAGGGACCCAAGCGTCCGGGAAGAATTCCTCTCGGTAGAGGCCCTTCTGGAACATTTCAGGAGTAAATACAGACATGTGTCAGCATCTGTGTCTGGTGGCCTTTGCGGAAGAGACTGGAGGCTGGGGTCAGGGGCGGGAGGAAGACTGACTTGTCACATTTTTCTTTCTGAACTCTCTGGATGATTATTATTTTAAGAGTGTCAGTGAAAGCGTAACAATTGTGCAGAGAGGCGTGCCTCGGAGGTGTTCAGCCCAATGCCTTTTTTCAAAGCGAATCCACCTGTGAGACTAGCACCCAGGTCAGGAAACAAGAGACAGAACATTCCAGTCCCATAGAAGCCAGCTTCTTTCACTTGGAACAGTATCTGTGGGATTCATCCACATCGTGGGGCAGGTCGGTAACGTGTTCCTTTTTCGTGCTGATTAAGGCTTCCGCTGTTTGCCTGTTTCACGGTGTTTATTCATTCAGCAGCGAACGGACCCTTGAGTTGTTTCCAGTTTTTTTTTGTTTTTCTGTTTTTTGTTTTTTTGCAGTTATGAATGAAGCTGCTATAAGTGTTCACGTGGAGATTTTCATGGGAACGTAAGTTTTCATTCCTTTGGGGTAAATACCTAAGAATGGATCGTTGGGTTGTAGAGTAAAAGTATGTGTTTGACTTGATTAAAAAAGCAAACAAACAAAAAACTTCCAAACTGATTTCCCGAGCTCGGTGCCATTTTACTCTCCCGCCAGATATGGAGGAGGGAGTTCCAGCTGCTTCACGTATTTCTATTCTCAGTGTTTGTTCTTGTTTTTACTTTAGCCATTCTCATAGGCGAGACATAGTGTCTCATCATGTGTGTGCCTGTGTTTAACAGCTTTCTCCAGGCAGAATACATACAACACTACACATATAGAGGTGGAAATTTGCTAAGTTTTGACACGTATCTACCCGCGTGACACTAGCACAACTCAGACAGTGAACATATCCGTCCTCCCCGAAAGTTTCCTGATTTATGCCTCCTCTTTGACTTTCCTCCCTCCGTCCTCACCATTGTCCCCACCCCCAGGCAACCAATGATCTACTTTTGGTCACTAATGATTAGTTTGCCTTTTCTGGAAGTATTAATGGAATTCTATGGTCTGTTCTCTCTCTCTCTCTCTCTTTTTTTTTTTTTTTTTGGTCTGGCCTCTTTCACTCAGCATAATTATTCGGAGGTTCATCTGTGTCGTGGTATATACCAAGGGTTGTTCCTTTTTACTGCCGTGTAGATGGTATCAGTGTAGGAATAAACCACTCGCCTTTGGATGGACATTTGGATCGTTTCTGGTTTTTGGCGATTACAAGTAAAACTGCTATAAACAGGGGCACCTGGGGGGCTCAGTCGGTTGGGCGGCCGACTTGGGCTCAGGTCATGATCTCTCTCATGTTTCGTGAGTTCGAGCCCCACGTCGGGCTCTGTGCTGACAGCTCGGAGCCTGGAGCCTGTTTTGGATTCTGTGTCTCCCTCTCTCTCTGCCCCCCACTCGCACTCTGTCTCTCTCTCTCAAAAATAAACATTAAAAAAAACCTGCTATAAACATTCCTGGACAAGTCTTTGTGCGGACTTATGTTTTCATTCTTCTTGGGTAAACGTATGGGAGTGTAGTTGCTGGATTGTATGATAAGTAAATGCTGAACATTTGAAGAAACCATTAAACCGTCTTCCAAAGTGGCTGCATCCATTTTGCTCTTGGGCCAGCCGTGCATGAGAGTTGCAGAACCTTCACATTCCCGTCAGCACTTGGTGTGAGCAGTCTTTTTGATTTTGGCCATTCTCCTGGGTGTTTAGCGATACCTCATTGTGGTTTTAATTTGCATTTCCTTAATGACTACCAACACTGAACATCTTTCCACACACCTATTTACAACCCATATGTTTTACTTATTTTTTTCAAATGTGTATGTGTATTTATTTTGGAGAGAGAGAGTCCCAAGCAGACTCCTCACCATCAGCGCGGAGCCCGACGTGGGGCTCGGACTCACAAACCGTGAGATCGTGACCTGAGCCGAAATCAAGAGTCAGACGCTCAACCGACGCAGCCACCCAGGCTCCCCTTTTGTCCATCTCATCACTGACTTCTTTTCTGGGAAGTCTTTATATATTCTAAATACGATATATATTTTTAAATCAGATAACGTGTTTTGCAGATACTTTCCCCCCAGTCTGTGGGGATTTCTTTGCTGATCGTATCCTTTGCCCACTTTTCATCGGGCCAATCAGTGGTCTGACTGAGGTTTAAGAGAGCTCTGTGTTTCTTCTAATCTTCAGTGTTGGCCACAGACCTGGCCTGTCCCAGCTCAAGGCGCTGCCGTCGGGGGCGTGGGGAGAGAGTCGTTAGAGAGTCTAGCAAAGGAGAAACTGTACCCCTGTCCTTTACCGTGCCCCACGCAGCCTCACTTTCTCTCCCCTCTAGTGGGGATCCCTAAGTAGCCCCTCCTGGGCGGAAGAGAGTCTTGTCACGCGCAGGAAACACCGGCTGGCAGTTTTGTTTGTCACTATCGTTTTCATCACCGTGGTCGTCTGGACGTGGTTTCGAGTGCAAGCGTGAGGTTCAACTCTCAGCTCTGCCACTGCCTGGCTGCACGACCCAGGCCAGGGCCTTCCGCCGTGTCTCTCCCCGGTAGAGTGGCTGATAAGGGTCGAATACACCATGCCTGGCACAGAGCCAAGACTGCAAAAAAAGCTATTATTATCTTTTTTATGAAACGAAATGAAAGTTCACTTTTTAATGGAAGTCGCACAAGTTCAGTGGGATACCAGATTTTTGGCTGGTTGTGGCTGGAGCTGAGGGAGCGGTCTGTGTCTGCACAGATGTGGGGGGGAAGGGTCCCTGCACCAGCCTCACCACGTCCTCACATGGACCCTCTTGCTTAATCCTCATAGCAGCAGCTCTGAGTGATCAGAGCTAACGACCGCGTCTGACAGAGGAGGAACCAGGTCCTTTACGGCTTCACCCCCCTCCTCCAGGACCCACATGTGAGCCTGGCCTATGACACCACGCGAGGGACAGACGTCTCCTCCACGGCTGTCTGGGGGCTGAGGAGGCACCAAAAGGGGGTGACACCTGGGACCCAAAATCCTAATGAAAGCACGAATGGGGGTCGATGATCAAAGTTGGGTGCTACTGAGCCTTACGTAAAATAACCCAAATAGAAACAAGAATAGCCAGACCTATGCCCGTGTCCATCTGGTAGAGTATGGATGAGAATTAGTTTAAGAATTTAAGAATTAGTGGGGCTCCTGGGTGGCTCGGTCGGTTGAGCGTCCGACTTCGGCTCAGGTCACGATCTCACAGTTTGTGAGTTCGAGCCCCGCGTGGGGCTCTGTGCTGACAGCTCAGAGCCCGGAGCCTGCTTCGGATTCTGTGTCTCCCCCTCTCTCCGCCCCTCCCCCACTCACGCTCTGTCTCTCTCTCCATCAGAAATAAATAAACCTTAAAATTTTTTTAAAATAATAATAAAAAAAAGAACTTAAGAATTATTGGAATTACTTCTGTCCTTTCCACCGTTGGCCTGACCTGCGAATATGTGAACGTACTGTCATCGCATCCGTGATAGTGACAATGGCAGGTCACCATCAGTGATAGGTCAGTGACAGTGACATGAACCAGGCCTATATTTCACATTCCTTGTTGCTTCTAAAAGTCATCATCAAACACAGGCAAAATCCTAGCGGACAGCTGACGAGTCGAATATCTTCTGGCTCTATTGGCTGAAATACCACCAGTCACTCAAAACGTAAATGTATATTTATTGTAAAGGAGCAAAATACGGTCTTATTTTAATAATTACCGTGAACGTGGCCAAGCCTATAAAAACAAGAAGGTTCAAATAAATAAAATGTAAGAAAATAAATCAATCGACGGTTAATACAAAAGCAATACGTCAAAAAAAAAAAAAAAAAAAAGCAATAACTTTGGCTGAAACTTGGAGTTCTTTTCCCAAGCAAATGTTTCTAAATAATTAAATGATAATGAGTAACAGAACAGTAGAATTAATTCTAATTCTTGTACCATTATGTGGTTTGCTAGCTTTCATAACAAATAATAAAAGTCATATTAAGAATATAACCTTTGAGAACGTAATATTGTTCAGTTATGTAATTTCCTCTAGGTCCCTGGGTCTTCTAGGAAAAGATCTCAAGTTGGGTATATGCGGAAAATGAAGGACGATCTGGAGAAAATGAGGAACCCACGTGTCCTTTGTCCCGCCAATCAAGCTTCAGAACAATGGGCACCAGGGAGGAAGCTTTAGGTACATATTTTCTATAATGTTTCCTGTCTTCAGGCTACAGTGCTGCCTAAGCAACGTGCTGAAGTTATTGCTGCTTATACAATTACTTCCTTAGCTGAAAAGGAAGAATATTTTAAATTTGCCCAACTCTTGATTCCTGGACAAAAGTTCCATCATGAGCACGGTTACCAAAAAGCGTGTCTGAGATGTCACTGCCCTGGGGCCAGGGAATCAGTGATGTCCTTCAATGTTTCCGGGGGGAGGAGTCATCTCTTTCGACGTGTCCCAGGCAGTGTGGTGACCAGGCAAGGGGGAGGGGTCCCCAGGCAGCTGACAGCGTGAAATAATTACTGATCTGCCCAATGAGGTCGCACTTTAAACTGATGACCAATCAGGGGGATAATAAGATGGGCCGATCGTTTTAAATTGTTTCATAGAATCTTACATTCCCCTTCTCTCCCGTATTCGTTCCACGGGGTGGTGACAGCCTCAGTCCGTGTCCAGAAAACTGATTTACCCCGCTGAATGTTAGCATTGAGCAAAATGTAGACACTTGGGGGTTAGGAGGGGTGGAGGAGTGGCCGGGGGGACACAGGGCTGAAGAGGGGAGGGGGACAGGGCCGAAAGGCGGGCTGGGGGTCGACGCACTGGGGGAGGCAGGGAGGACCCAGCAGAGCTCAGACAGCAGGTGGGCACAGTGTGGGGACACAGGGGACCAGCTGAGGGTCGACAGTGTGTGTGGAAAAACACAGGGACAGAGCGCAAGGGGTGGTGCCAGAACATGTGGCATCAGTCGGGGTCCGAGCGAGGCTGCGAGAGACCCCACAGGGTTGAAAGAGGGGACGACTGGCTCACGAGGGGGCCGGAGCCCCTGGCGACAAGAGCCGGGTGCAGAGATGAGGCCGGCGCAGGGCTGGACAAAGGCCAAAGGCAGGTGGGTGGGGGGCCCGGGGGAACATAAATGTGGGTGATGACAGGCATCAAAATGTATGTGGGTCTGGGGACAGATCAGGGTCTGGGGGGAGGAAGGGCACAAGATAAATGGAAGGAACAAGGTGGGGGACTGAGAGTAATAGAGACAAGGTCTCAGGGACAGGTGACACCAGCAGGAAGGATGGGAGAGGAGATACAGGCACAGGGGGAAGGAGGGAGACAGGGGAAGGGAGACAGAGACAGGGGTGCACAGGGAGAGCCCAGGCCCTTTGCACCTTCCCTGAGAAGGTGCAGAGGGAAGCCCGGCCTCAGGGGAGGAAGGACGGAAGCAGCAGTGGCAGTGGGTGACGGCAGAGGGAGGCCGAGCAGAAGAGGGGCGGTGGGAAACAGCAGGAAACCAAACAGGAGGGAAAGATGGTTTAAACCCTGAGGGGCAGGGCAGGGAGGTGAGAGGCCGTGGGAGGCTGGGAGCAGGGGAGGAGCTGGGTGACAGGGAGGGTCTCCCAGGACTGCAGGTGAGGGCATGAGAGACCCTGGGGAGGAAGCGGGGAGGCCTGTGGGTTGGCAGGGGTTTCCTGTGGGTGCCGGGCTGACTGTCACAGGAACGCGGGCAAGGCTGGTCCCTCCCAGCTGGGGGACACGGGTGATTCCCAGGGCACTGGGGGTGCATTCCGAGGCGGGGGGAAGGAAAACAACGTGTGGTCTACTGCCGGCGACCTGAGGGATGCCCAGGGGAAGTCGGGTGGAGCAGAGTGACCCGGGGACTGTCCACTGCAGGGTCGGGTGTGGAGAGGGAAAATGAGAGGCTGAGTGGTGGAGAGGGCAGCGAGGTGAAGCTGGCGTCCGCCTGGGGACAATGGGCCCTGCAGCCGCCTCTTGGTTCTGAGACGCCCGGAGTGGAGAGTGAGAAGCTGGGTGAGGCTGGCGGGTGGTGGGGGAGTCGGGGCTGGGGGAACCCGCGTGGAGGAGCCAGATGGGACCACACTCCCCTCGGGTGAGACGCGGCCGAGAAGCCACCGGGTCCCAGGACACCCCACCCCTGTCTGGCTGCAGAAAGGGAGGGCACGGTCATGTGTGCGAGCGAGGGGCGAGAGTGACCTGGAAACCAACGCAGAAATAGATAAAGCAGACAGACAGACTCGCTTACCAGGTGTTTTGTCCTCCGTCCTACGGATTCCCTTCTAGGTCACGGGATGCCACGAGCACCACGAGCAGGTGGCACAAACTGTTCCAGGCACTGCCTTCCTCTGAGAGGACCTAGGCATGATTTTTGTTGCGAGCATCTTCACATAGGGATGGGCCACCACGAGGAATCCCACCACCACCCAGTGGGGGAAGTTCTTCCTCCCTTCGGTCCCTCCCCTGCTGCCCTGGCCAGAGCCTGTGCTAAAAGATGGGGAATCAGACCTGGCCTTGCCCTTGTCACCTGTGTGGACCCCATCAATACGAGTGCAAGAGACCGGTCCAAATCCCAGCTTGACTAACACCTGCTGAGGGGCCTCAGTAGGCCTCTCTCTTAACCTCTCTGGGCCTCGATTTCCTCAGGTGGACAGAGAAAATTATACAGATTCCTAGACTGGCAGAGAGGCGGGAAAGAATGGGGAAAATAACGCATGAGACGTAACTGTAGCAGAGGATTAAGAAATGCGGGCCAAGCAGGCTCCTGCCTCAGGGCCTTTGCACATGCTGTTTCTGCTGCTTGGCCCGCCCTTCCTTTAGCTGCCCACCTGACTCCAAACTCCAAAGAGAACTTTTCTGGCCATCCTATGACCGTTTCGTGCCCCCCCTCCCCACCTTCACTCCCCAACCCCCTTTCCTGCTTTACCTCCCCCTCTTCCCCCTGCCCCCAGCAGTCACCGCCATCTGACACTCTATGTTAGGTGTTTATTTGCCAACGTCTGGCTCCCCCACTGGACCGGCAGCCACGGGAGGGCAGGGAGTTTGGCGTCTCACCGCGGAATCCCTGGCACACAGTAGGAGCTCCACAGAGAAGGCCGGGCTCCGCTCGGCCGCCTGACAGCGACGCCACCCCCTTCCCCGCGTGACCGCGGACAGTCATTCCCACTCCCCGAGCTGTGGCCAAGCGGGTTTCGGCGCAGCCCTTCCACCCGGCGTTTGCCAGGAGCGTCTCTCGGGACGTGCGGGTCCTGAGGCTCCCTTGGCACTTTGCGGGGGGTGGGGGGGGCCCCCCCGAAGGCCGGCGGCTGTTTGGCTTTGTTTTTCCAAATGCCTGTTGACCAACGCGGACCTCTCGGCCGACCCGGGAGGGGGCCCCCTCTGCGCGGAGCGGGCCGGCCGCCCCGCCCGCCGCGTCTCGCAGGCGGGCGCCCCTCCAGGCCGCGGCCCCCTCCCCGCCGGCCCCCAGCGAGACGAATGCAGCACACGGCGGCCTTTATGGGGCCCGCAGACAGCGCGTCGCCAGGCTAACCCTGCGTGGAAAATTCGGAGGTGGAAGGCAGGGCGCCTTAATGAGGGGGCCGCCAGCGGCGGCGGCGGCGGCGGCCGGGGGTGGGGGGGCGGCGGGGGCCGCGGGCCCGACCGGAAACGTGAGCCGGCGCCCCCGCCCCCCGCATTCCCGGGGCCCCGCGGGACCGCGCGCGCGCCGTGGCCGGCAGGTGGAGGGGGCGGGGGCGCCCGCGTCGGCGCGTTCCTGCGCGCTCCCGACTGGGGGTGGGGGGAGGGCGGCGCCTCGCCTCTGCGTGCCTCCACCTCCCCCTCCGTGAAAGGGGCCCGACCCCCTGGCGGGTGGGACGATTAAATGAGTTGCCCCGCGCGGTGGTGGCCGGCGCGTGGGAAGCCCTGGACAAAGCGAGTCATGTGTGGATACTGTTGGCGTTATGATTTCATAAGCCGCAAGTTGAGGCTGAGCTATTCGCGGGGGGGGGGGGGGGGGGCGCGGGCATTCGGATTTCCAGGCTGTTCCCCACCGCCTATGGTGGGGCCTGAGCCAGGCTCGAAAGTGGCCCGGTCCCTGAAGACGAGGCCACAAGGTCAAGGTTATGGGCCAGGACCGGGAGAGGGACCGAGCTGAGTGGCCAGCCCCGGCGTTGCCGTGGCGAGGCCTGGGTCAGCCACGGTGTCGCCGGACCTGTTTTCTCATCTGTCAGGTGGGCATGGGCCGGGCACCGTGCCCTGTGCTGGGGGAGAGCAGGGAGCAGGACCGCCCTGGACTCCCGGGCTTGCCCCAATGGGGTGACTGAGGGATTCCCTTGAAAGAGGAGAACAAGTGTGCACAGGAGCTGATATAATTAACACCCTGAGCCCTGGGGCTGGAAGAAGAGAGAGGGAGGGAGGACCGGGAAGGAAGGTACAGCGGAGCGGAAGGCAGGTGACTGCAGAGGGGGAAATTGGAGAGAGGATTCCCGGAGGCCCAACTTCAGACTCAGACTGGAAGAAGGCGGAAAGGGAGGCTGGAGGCAGCCAGAAGGCAGGCTTTACATTTGTTTCTCCCTCCTCCCAAACACTGTTCCTCCCCCTGGTGTCACCTTAGCTCTTTCCCTGACTTCCTCCAAACCTCTGCTCAAAGGTCCACTCTTCTGCGCAGCCTTCCCAGACCACTGCCTAAACACACGCCCACCCCAGGCCTCTCTCTTTGCCCCTGGTCCTGAGTTATTTCTTTTCATTATATTTGTATGCTTTTTTGTTCACGTGTTTCACCTGCATCCTCCACTTGCCTGTGAGCTTGATGAGGATGGGGATTTTGTTCACAGCTGTAGCCTCTGCACCCAGCCTGGCACACAGTAGGTGCTCAATAAATGAGGAATGAATGAATGAATGAATGGACAGAACCAGGCAATGGTGAACAAAGAGAGGCTCCCCTTTGTTTCTGGTGATTCCAGTTCTGGCTCATAGGGGACAGTTTCCTGAGCTACGGACAGGCAGACAGAAGATCAGGTGAATAGAGGGACAGGGGACAGAGAGCTCTAGGGCCCACTGGCTGTTCCTGCCTCCTGGGGCCGCACAGAGGGAAGCTCATTTTCAACATGTTGCAGCAGCCCCAGCAGGACAGGCGAGCCTGGGAGCTAGCGGCCTGCTCTGCCTGTCACTGCCACTGGTGAGAAATCTCACACGTTGTAAATGCAGCCCGGCTCCCTTCTGGCTGGGGCAGCCGGGTGGATCCGCCTTGGGCTGGTCTGGAGGTCCTCGGGGTTGCCCTGCTGGGTGGTGTATATGGTGGGGCCTCCTAGACCCTGGGATCCTCTTTCCCATGGGGCGGGGCATGGGCCCTCGGTTTCCACAGACAGGATAGCATAGAGCGCGAGGGTGAGCCAGCCTGCCTGGGTTCAAATCCCTGCCCAGCCATTTGGAGCTGTGTGATCCCGGGCAAGCTACCCAACCTCACTGTGTCCTAAAAAAGGCACCATAATAGTAAAAGTACGAAATAATGTGGTACCTGAGTTTGGTTGAGGGGCTCTTATCTGCTTGTGTGCTGTGGACCCCCTTTTATGTTTATAAATCTAGATTTAAATTTATAAAGTGTATAGAATTAAAAAGAAACACCAGTGACATTGAACTAGGTTTATTTAGGTATTTAATAGCCAAATGCTTCATACAGTGCCTGCTGTGCTATTTTGTTAATGCATTTAATGACGAGATCTGGTGGCAGGCCTAACTGCAGTCATTTTGAAGCTGGGAAGAGGGACCCCGTAAAGTTGGGAAATGCCCGTGATTCCCGACTCACAAAGCCACAGTCCAGCTACCGCTGCGGTGGTTCGTTTCCCATGTCTGCCCATAAGGAAAGGACATGCCAAATTTCAGTTGGAGGTTAGCGAAAATCAACATGTACCTTTCTTCCCCAGTCCAAGTTCATGGGTCCCTGAATTGCCCCATGGTGGTGAGTGACAGCATCTCTCCAGGATAGTCTAGGTGGCCAGGAGCCCAGGTGAGTCAGGAGGGGACACCCCAGGTATCCTAAAGAAGGTACCAGATGCGGAGTCCCTTGGGTCTGAGTCCGAACTCAGTAGTGACTGCTGGGCCCCAGGGCTCCTCAACCTTTTGCTTCGGCCTCCAGGGGGGAAGGAGGGTGGGGCAAGAAAGCCAGCGTCAGATGCCTGGCACGGGGGCCTGGGCCCTGGAGAGCAGCTCCCGGGTTTGGGGGCTGTGGGAGAGGTTGGGGGCGGGAACGGGGCTGAGAGAGGGGAGCATCCGTTCTGTTCGCGATGGCCTCTCCGGGACCTGGGCCTGTGTGTAAATCACTGTGTCATCTGGGTGGGGGCAGGGGTGCGTATATGTGTGCGTGCATGTTCGTGTGTGTGGTGTGAATGTGTATTTGTGGGGGTTTGCGTGTGGGTGGAGGAATCCAGCGTGATTGGATGTGTGAGTCTGTGTATATATTTGTACATGGGCGTACTTATGTGTGTGGGGTCCGTTCTGGGAGTGGATTGGAGTGTGTGTGTGTGTGTGTGTGTGTGTCAGGATTTGGTTGGGGGGGGCATGCCGATGTCGGGGTTCGGTGCTGGCGTGAGGTGAGGACATGAGTGTATCTGGGGGCAGATGGGAGGGTGGCTTGTGTATGCACGCTCACTCCAGGGCTGGTGGGGGGTGCCCGATGTGTGTCTGTGTGAGCGTGTGTGGCCCTGTCACCGCCGGCTCCGGGCCTGGCCACATAAACTTCACACCCCTGCGGGCGGGCTCCGTCGGTCCCGCAGTGGCCGCGTCAGGCAATGGGAAGCAGATGGGCCGGGATGGAGGCCATATGGGGCTGGGGGTGGGGGCGCATTCCTCCCTCCCGGAGCTGCCAGGAAGCCCCCTGCCTGCTGGCCCCCCATCAGGGTGGGGGCTGGAACTGACAGAGTAACAAATGTCCTGCAGCCAGCATGGAGCCTGCGGAGAGCAGCCCCGCCCCCCCGGGGTGTGTGTGTGTGTGTGTGTGTGTGTGTGTGTGTGTTGAGGGGTGGTCCAGGGGATGCCAGCTGGGTGAGGACGCTCCCCTGAGAAGCCATGGCTGATCCCCGGGCTGTGCAGCTTTGGGCCTGCACATACCCTATATGCCTCAGTTTCTCCAGCAGGGTCACAAAGGGTGGCCATTTGGGACGGGATCCTGGGAAGGTTGGGGCCACTCTGCTTCCCAACTCAGGGTAGAGCCTTCACTCCAGACAGCTGGGCAGGTCCCAGCAGTAAGGGCGACAGTAACAGTCGTGACAGCTAGCCTTGACCGCGTGCGCGGCACTAGAGAGGGGTTCAGAGGTGGGCTCTGCAACCAGACTGGCCTGGGTTCTGATCCGTGCCCTCCTCCTTCTTGGCTGTGTGGCCTCAGGCAAGTCAGGACTCTCTGCGCGTCCGTTTCTCCTCTGTAAAATTGAGGTAATCAAAATGGCACTTGTCTCCTTTCATACGGTCTGGAAGATTGTGGGCAGCGTGCTCACCACTGTAGCCAGCCCCACGCTGCCCTGGCCGGGCTCGGGGCCCCGGAGCCGCGTGGCACAGCTTTTCATTAAGTGCCAGTTGTGAACTTCAGCCAGTCAGGAAACTTACCTGGAGCACATACATTAAAAAATGGCACAGGCTGAGCACTCAACAGGTATGCACTCCTCCTCTCCAGTTAGAATTCATACGCAGGGGCACCTGAGGGGCTCAGTCGGTTGGGTGTCCGACTTCGGCTCAGGTCATGATCTCACAGTTCCTGGGTTCGAGCCCCGTGTCGGGCTCTGTGCTGGCAGCTCGGAGCCTGGATGAAGCCTGCTTCGGATTCTGTGTCTCCCTGTCTCTCTGCACCTCCCTGGCTTATGCTGTCTCTCTCTGTCTCTTGAAAATAAATAAATGAATAAATGTTAAAAAAAAAAAAGAATTCGTATCCATTATGAGCCCCTGTAGGGGAATCTGGTGTTGGTTCCTAATCAGCACCCACTCCCCTCCTCTTATCCTCAGTCCAGGGTTTCTGGGTGGAGCCAATGCCATTCTGGGGAGCAGGGATGTAACCCAGCACTGACCAATTAGAGCACCGCATCTTCTCAGCTAATGAGAGACTGGCCTGGGATTTTAGCTAGAGCCAGGAGGAATGAAGCACTTTCTTTCTGCTGGGGTTGCTGGTTGGGTGAAAGCCTGGAGTGTAGAGTTCATCTGGCCTTAATGAGTGTGGAGTTTGACAGAGAGGAGCCAGGAAAAATGGACAGGAACCAAGTCCTGATGGCATCTGAATACCTAGATGCAGCCATGCCTGGTTCCATTATGGTTCCTGCTTTGTGGCTGAGAAACTGAGGCCAAATTCAAGGTCACACAGCCAGGAAGAGGCAGAGCAGGGATTTGAACCCAGGCCGACTGGCTCCAACGGCTCTGCCCTGACCCTCTAAGTTCCACAGAGCCCTTTGGTGTAAATCCCTCCCCCAGCCTAGAGTCCTCTCACCCAGCCTAGTGTTTGAACTTAGCTATTTCTGATTATCCCAAGGGAGACTGTTTCCTGCCTCGGGCAGAAAAATCAGGGGAGAAATCAGAGCCCTGTGGTCTGGCCCCAAACTCAGTTTGGGCAAGCTTCTGCCAGATGAGAATTTTTTTTCTTTCTTCCTTTTTCTTTCTTTCTTTCTTTCCCTCTTTCTTTCTTTCTTTCTTTCTTTCTTTCTTTCTTTCTTTCTTTCCCTCTTTCTTTCTTTCTTTCTTTCCCTTTCTTTTTTTCCTTTCTTCTCTCTCTTTCACTTTCTTTCTTTCCTTTCTTCTCTCTCTTCTTTCTTTTTCTTTCTTTCTTTCTTCTCTCTCTCTCTTTCTTTCTTTCCCTTTCTTTCTCCTTTCCTTTCCTTTCTTTCCTTTCCCTCTTCATCTTTCTTTCTTTTTTAATGTTTATGTATTTTTGAGAGACAGAGAGCGCGCGCGCGCGTGCCCGCGAGCGAGTGGGGGAGGGGTAGAGAGAGAAGGAGACACAGAATCTGAAGCAGGCTCCAGGCTCTGAGCTGTCAGCACAGAGCCTGTCGTGGGGCTCAAACTCATGGACCACGAGATCATGACCTGAGCTGAAGTCAGACCTGAGCCACCCAGACGCCCCTTTCTTTCTTCTTCCCTCTCCCTCCCCTCTCCCTCCTGTTTGAAATAAAATATTGCTTGCCCAGCCCACCTCACCCCTGGGTTGCACTCTTACCTTGCCTGGACAACCTCCATCTCAGCCCTGCTCCCGGCCTAAGTGGCTGCATTAGGCCCCAGCACAGCAACCGTCAGCAACACTTATTAAAATACAGACCCCTGGGCCCTGCATGGACACAGGTGTGTTTGTACACTGGGGATGGGGCCAATGGAGGCAACACCCAGAGGAGATTCAGACACAGGTGATCTGTTGGACGCTGCATGAGGGTGTCCTTGTAGGGCCTTAAAGATTGAGATTAAAAGTTGGGTCAGGAGCAGGGCAGGGGCTGGGGAGCTGGACCCCTTGGAGTTGGAATAGACTGAGTGACAGCAGGGTTCCTGAGGAAGGGGACCACTCAGTCTATTGGACATTTGGACTCAAGTTCCACCTTAAGCAGTTTTTCATGCTGGGCAGGTGTCATAATTTCTCCGAGGCTTGGTTTGCTCAGCTGAGAAAGGAGATTCAAAAGCAAAGTTCTCAGTATGTGTTAGGCTGTCAGTAGGTACCAGGCTCTGTGTGTGCTCTTCACATGGAAAAACGTTGTAAATCCTCAGGACCCCATGAGGCGGGTACTGTTATTACTTTTTTAGAAAAGAAAACCAATGGGGCGGCTTAACCGACCTGGGCCGCCGGGGCAGAGAGAGAGGGAGACACAGAATCCGAAGCAGGCTCCGGGCTCCAAGCTGTCAGCCCAGAGCCCGACGCGGGGCTCGAATTCATGGACCGCGAGATCGTGACCTGAGCCGAAGTCGGACGCTCAACCCAGGCGCCCCTGTGTTGGACTTTTTAAATGCTCATCCCCTGAACCGCTTTTCCCGCGACCAGCGCAAGAAAGGGGCTCAGTGCCTGGCCCAGAATAGACCTCCGGGGATGTTTGTCGAATGACCGAATGAAATGCAAGCTGGCTGCCGCGGCCGAGCGTGTCTGGCACAAGCCCCGCCCACCACCCACCGTCTGCCAGCTCAGAGCCAAGCCTGGGTTTCCACATCTGCCGCGGCTGCCGGGAGGTGAGCAGGCCTTGGGGGTGGTAGTTCCCGGCCGTAGAGCCGGGGATCGTGGGAAGACTGCCAGGGGGAGGCATTTCCTTCACGAAGTTAAGCTGGGGCTGAGTAACTCCTCGTTGGGTCCTTGTCCAGCAGTGGCTGGGAGGGCCGGTCCGGGGCCGTGGGACTCGCCAGTCATAGCCGAGCCTGGAGCCCTGCCAGCTCCAGGCCTCGGGCCTCCGGCTCTGCCCCAGGCTGAGGGGCAGCGTCCAGGAAGTGTCACTGTCCGCTTCGGTTGGTCGCATCGCCTTTCTGAGCCTCGGTTTCCTCGCTGGCACCACGAGGGGCAGCTGCCCTGGCGTGGTGGGGCTGTTCTGAGATTCGGAGGGGCCACGCGTGCCACTGGGCTGGGTTTTATTATTGTACGCAGGGCAGGAGCCTCCTGGGAATGAGGACGGGCCTGGCCTCAGAGGCAAGAGGCCCGGAGGGCCTTGGGTGAGTCACTTCCCTCTGCAAGCCCCCGCTTCCCTGAACGGCCCGAGCCTGAGACAGGAGCACGAATGTTCTCGGAGGCAGGTACTTCTGAGCCAGGTGTTTGACCACAGCGGAGAGATTTAGCAAACACAAAAGCAAGATCAACAACAGTAAAAGACCCAGGATGCCCAGTTCAGTTTGAATTTGAGATAAGCAACAAATTAAGCCTTTGGTAACATCTATTAGTGGTAAGTATATCCCATGGCAGGCCCGTGGGAGGCGTTTTGCTCATGCTGCCCCGTTTCTTTCTCACATTGGCCCGTTGAGGTGAGAATGATCACCCACGTTTACCCCCGAGGAAATCGAGACTCGGAGGGGTGTCTCCACCTGCCCAGGGTCCCTCCGGCTGGGCGTCCCGACAGAGGGCGGGGCCGCACTTGCTGAGTGAGAGCCTTTGGCAGAGGCCCGCTGACGTGGGGACTCTCACCCTCTGCTCAATTCCCAGATGGCAGTTTCGAGGGTACAGGGCCGGCCGGGCAGCACCCTCGCACTTTCCCGCTGCCCCAGCCGCCACCTGCTGGGGAAGCCCCTGTGGGTCACCCAGTGCCGGAGGCTGTGACAAGCAGGATGTGGGCTGGGGAGCTGGGTGGGCAGGACCCCCAAGATGTGTGAGCAGAGGGGACATCCAGAGGGAGGGAAACAGATGGGCTTGTGGTCACCAGGGCTAGCTTGGCCTTTCCAACAAGCCCCTCACAGATGTCCTGGGTGCGGCCTGGGTTGAGCCCTCCCTAGGCTCCTGGAGTGAGCCCTCTCCCCAGCTGCATGCCCCTTGGAGAATTCTTGGCCCCCTTCTGGGCTGAGCCCCATCCCCTCTACAAAGAGGCATTCGTTCATTCACTCCCTCACACATTCACTCATTCATGTTTTTGTGCTTTACTCCCATAGGTATTTCTTGAGCACTTACTATGTGCCAGGCATGATTCTAGGCATGGGGCACAGGGGGCTACACCAGAAAACAAGACAGACAAAAAGCCTTGCTCTCATGGAGCTGACGGTTCAGCAGGGGAGACAGATAACAGACTTGTAAAGATGATTTCAAGTGAGAAAAGTATTAGGATGGAGATAAAGCAGGGGTGGTGATGGAACATGATTTCAGGGGCCCCTAAGGACAGGGCAGTCCAGGAAGGCCTCCCTGAAGAGGTCAAGGTCGTGTGAGAACAGACCCAAATGGAGGCAGGAGAGAAGCTGGTCTTCTGGGACAGATATGGGGAAAGTGCTCCAGGCATAGGATCAGCAAGTGCAAAGGCCCTGGGGACAGAGCAAGCTGAAGGACAGTGAGAGAGGGTGTTGCTGGAATTCGGTGAATCAGGGAGAGTCCGGTGGGGCTGAGGAGGCTGTGTGCGAATCATGCGGTCTGTGCGTGCGGGTCACAGCTGGAGACCCTCTTGGTTCTGTGAGTCACCTCCTCCAAGGGAGCTTCCCTGACGACCCTGACTGAACTAGCCCCCTTTCCGTTCGTCCTCATGCTCATGGCTATGTGGCATCCTCGTCTCTGCGTATTGGGTGCATGGGACGTATTGTCTTTCTTTCTCCATAATTACAACGTCAGCTGGCCAGAGGTACCCAGAGTCACCTCCTGGCTGCCATGTGGCACGGAAAATGTGGCCACAGGGACCCAAGCATGGGTGCCGTCGATGGACGGCAGGGAAAATAGGTCCTGTGTTTTGTGGATTGTGGTTTTGACTCGATTTTGGCCTCGCGAGCCAACTCTGGAATCCAAGCCCTGAGTGCAACGAAATTGTCCTGAAATAATGTTAATAATCGTGGCTAACTTTCTTTGGATGCTTGCTGTCTGCCAGGCACTGTGCTAAGCACTTTTTAGAATTATGGTAAAATACACATAAAATTTACCGTTTTGAAGTGTGCAATTCAGTGGCATTTAGTACATTCACAACGTTGTGCAACCACCGCCACAATCCAGTTTCCAGAACATTTCCATCATTCTTAAAGGAAGCTCTGTGCCCATTAGACAGTCACTCCCCAATCCACCCCCCTCCCTCGAGCCTCTGGAAACCACTAACCTACTTTCTGTCTCTACGGATTTGCCTTCTCTGGGTGTTTCGCGTTAGTGGAATCACACAGCGTGTGGCTTTTTGTGTCTGGCTTTTTTGCAGGCATGTATCAGTGCCCCAGTCCTTCTGATTGCCCGAGAATGGTCTATTGTATGGATATACCGCATTTTTTGTTATTCCGTCATCAGGTGATGGAGATTTGTTCCCACTTTTTGCCTCTTGCGAGTGGTGCTGTGAACTTGTATGTACAAATTCTTATTTGAATCCCGTTTTCAGTTCTTCTGGGTATAGCACAGAGAGAGGAGTCGCTGGGTCACGTGGTGACTCTGTGTTTAATTTCTCGAGGAGACGCCAGCTGAGCACTTTGTAAAGCGTCCACAACCTTGGCGAATTCTCACCAGCGGCTCACGGAGGCAGCTCTGCAATGCCCCCATTCTGCAGATAGGGACACTGAGGCTCAGACAGCGGAATTCACGAACCAAGGTCCCACTGGTGAGAAGTGATGAACTTGGATTTGTTGCATTCTGAACCCCCTCGAGCCCAGGCTGAAGTGGGAGAGAGGGGAAGAGTGAGAACAAGGCTGTCTTCCATCCACGTATGGAGGAAGCTGAGGAAAAAGGTAAAAGCCAGCGTTTCTCCGTCAGACTTGCTTGGGTTTCAATCCCCCTCGCTCCTTCCTGCCTGTGTGACTTGGAGGCAAACCGCTTCACCTCCCTGAGCCTCTGTTTCCCCATTAAATGGTGCTAAGGAGAGACACATCCTTCAATGGTAGTTATAAGGATGAAACCAGAAGCTTGCTTTCCTGTCATCATTACAACTGCTGTTACTACGCTTTTTGAACACAAGGGGAAGAGGTGTTTCCAGCAGTGAGATCACTTGCTCTTGGCTTAGGTGGGGCTGGGGGGACAGCAGGGAGTCAGGGGCCCCCAGAATCTCCTCTCCAGGAGGGCTTGTGGGGGCAACAGGGCCCGGGGCTGGAAGGGGTGGGCGGCCCGGGCATAGAAGTGGCATCCACCTCAAAGTCCCATGTCCATAATGACACTGGAATACTTTGGATGGGAAAACAGTGCAGAGTTTCCCAGAAATGCTAGGGATGCCACCTCATCAGAAGGGAAAGTAGCCTGGGTCCATTAATTTCCCCAAACCACACTGTATTTTAGGCCAGGAATAATAATAACTATGGCTTGTTAAGTGGACGCCAGAGAATAAAAATCTAACTTGGACATGTAACTAACGGGAGGGACAGGGTGACTGAGGAGTTTCACAGATGAGCTTTCAATGTGGGCACAGGGTGGGGCGCCCAAGCCTCTTTGCTCAACTCGGCACAGACTCAGGCCTGCATTTGTGGAGAACCACGGGGACAGTTACGGAGCACTTACTTGCTGTGTGCACCGGCTCCTTCAACGTGCAAAACAGCACTGGAAGGTGTGATAAGCCCCACTATTCAGATGGAGAAACTGAGGCCCAGAGAGGTGAAGGCAGCCTCCCAGGACTGAACACCTAAGAAGTGGCTGAGCTGGGATTTGAACCCAGACAAGTCAGGACCCAGTCGAAGCCCAGACCCTGAACCACCACGGACCTTCCTCCAGGGAAGGCCAGGAAAAGGTTGTTTCATGCTCTGCAAAACCAGGTGACCCTGTCTGGCTGAGGTCACTGGCTGATGGGCAGGAGGTTTGCTGATGGAGGAAATGGGGAGGGGGGTAAAGGCACCCCAGGAAGTGTCCTGTGTCCCACTTGCTGGGTGTTTTCCTTCCTGGACTCTTGAGTCAAGTTATTTCTTGGTGAGTGTGTGTGTGGTTGGGGGGTTAAGCGAGAGAAGGGAGACCCCAGCTCTGAAGTGGGGGGGGGGGGTGTTGGGATTCGAGGCCGGGTCAGCAGCACGGGGTCCCTCCAGCCTGGGAGGTGACTGGGGAAGCGTGTGGTCTGTCTACACTGGTGAAGAAGGCTCGGCTCCACCCAGCCTGCTGCCTTCGACTTGCCAACCGGGCATTGCCACCACCGGCACCGTAACTCCAGGGCGCCAGGCCTGCTGTGTGACCTGGGCAAGTGTGACAGCTTCTCTGAACCGCAGCTGCCTCCCCTGGAAGGTGGGGATGATCACCACACACGGCTGGAGGGTTGCGTATTCCCACTGCGGCTGCCAGTAGAAATTCACATGGCGAGTCTGTCCTGCCGAGGGGCGGACACCCTTGGCCTGAGCCCAGTTAAACGTCAGGTGGGAGGGCCCTCGGTGGTGTCAGCCAAGGCTGGCTCCTGCCCGGCCACCCGCCCAGACGCCTGCCCGGATGTGGAGAGAGGCAAGGGGGAGGGAGGGGGAGGGAGGCCCCTTGTCTTCCAGACTCCTGAGTCACAGTTTCCCGTTCTGCCAAGCACCAGGCGGGAAAGGGGGAGGCGGGTGGAGACAGTGGGGAGGAATGGAGGGGGGGCAGTGGGTGGAGAGCTGAGATCCCAATTGTGGCTGTTGTTGGGTGGGACAGACAGAAAACCATCAGTCAGGAGCAAGTCAGATACCAAGGGCGTCTTGGGGAGTCAGCATGGGATCCGTGCACCCCCTGGGTTTCAGGCAGCAACAGCAATCCCCCCAAATCTCCTAATTGCCCTCTGCCCTCCATATACACACATGTTGCACTCGGCTTCATGATCCTCTTTCTGTGTCTTGAGTTTGTTGATTAGGTTCCAGCCTCAGGGCCTTTGCACTTGCTGTTTTCTCCTCCTTGAACACTTGGAGGGATTAGCTCTTTTTCAGCCTCAGGCTCCAGCTTAAATGTCACCTCCTCAGAGTGGCTCTCCCTGAACACCTGTGCTTTAAGATGTGCTCTTCTCACTGCCCTTCCCAATTTCTCCAGCTCAACCATTCATTCATTTATCTGCCCCAAATATATTGAGCACCTACTGTGGGCCAGACCTTGCTCTGGGCACATGGGATAAAACAGTGAACAGAGCAGACAGTCTCCCTGCTGTCAAGGGAGCTAGACAAGCACATTGTAGCACAATGTGTGGTGGTAAGGGTTAGGGGGGAAGAATCAAGCACAGGTGGGGGAGTCGGAACCCCAGAGAGACTGGTCTTCATGCTGGGTAGGGGTTGAAGGAAGACGTCTCCGGAAGTGATGCCAAGTGAAGATTTGAAGGCAGTGAGGAGGGGGCCATGTGAATATTTGGGAAAAGGAGTTTCAGGCAAGGGAACAGCAAATGCAAAGGTCCTGAGGCAGGAATATGGTGGGCATATTCAAGGAACAACAAGGAAACCGGTATGGCTGGAGCAGAGAGTAGGTGAGACAAGATAAAGTCATTGAGGGAAGGGGGTGGGCAGATTGGGCAGGCCACAGTGAGGATTTGGCTTTTGTTCTCAGAGCCCCTGGCTTTTGTTCTGTGAGCCCCTGGAGGGTCCTGAGCAGAGGGGCAATGGAGGTGGTGAGACAGGGTCAGATTCTAGATAGATTTAGGGGGGGAGCTGACCTATCGCAGTGACGGATCGGGGTGAGGGCTAGGGAGAGACAACGCTCGGATTGGAATCAGGACCTTCCAACCCTCCCGGCAGACAGGCAGGATGCCCCTACTTTGCCCCCCACCCTGACATGAGGCCCAAGCCTTGGGCCAGGACCCCACCCCACAAGTGAATTCAGGCTTCCAGGGTCAGGCCTGAAGGTCAGACCTTCCAGGTCCCCTGTGGAGGGCCTCTTGTGGCGGCGGGGGGGGGGGGGGGGTGGTTCCATAAGTCTTCTCTTGTCCTCTTTCTTAACCGGCAGGCTAGCCAGGGCCTTGGTCAGGCCTGGGTGGGGGCTGGGTCCTTCCAGGGCCATGCAGCGGGGAGAGGTGAAACAGAAGCCACCAGTGAGGGGGAGAAGCAGGCTGTGGCCAGCCCAGCACCCAGCACTCACATAGACGTAGTGTCTCATCCTTCTGGTCATCGTCCCTCACCCCCTGCACGATTAGACCCATGGGATCCTGAGAGCCTAGCCAGTGACTCAGCAGGAATCACCCCAGACAGGAGCCAGTGCCCCAGTGCCCAGACCAGAAACCACCCCTGACCTGTCCGGCTGGACAGGAACAGAGACCAAGTGGGTGGAAAAGCCCTCAGACTAGGGTAGCTGGAGGGAGGTGGCATGGGAAGACCCCCCCCCCCAAGAAAATCCAAATGTAGCTCTCAGCCACTTGCCCCCGATGGTGCCCCTGGGGTTCTGGATCATAGTTTTAGGAGGGGGTTCTTGGCTGTTCCACCAGGTTTTGAGGCCTTGAGGCTCATCCTGGCTTTGCTGGGTCGTGTTGGGTTGCCATGGTGTATCATGTCCAGTCCACTGCATTGTTCCTGTTCTGTCATGTGTTCTGGTCTGTTCTAGAGCCTTCCATTCCTTTCTCTTCTATTGTGTCTCTTTATGTATCCATTCAACAGATATTTATTGAGAACCTGTTCTGTGCCTGGCAGTGTTCTAGGTGCTAGAGTTACAACTTGGCAGAAAGCAGTTTCCGTGCCCTGTGCTCCGGGGATTCACAGGGAGACTAGCAACAAAGAAAAGAACACCACCAGGTAGCGGTGAGAGTTGTGGAGAAGAAAAGTGGCCAGAGACCTAGAATAGAGCTGCAAGGGGAGGGGTGGGCTACTTTCAGCGGTGGGTGGAGTGGGGTCAGGAGTGGCCTCACTGCGAAAGTGACGTTTGAGCAGAGACCGAAAGCAGGAGTTATTCCCTCTGGGGAAGGAAATAACACGGACCTAATGCTAGCAATAAGCAGTGAGAGCCCGTCCCTTTCCTGAGCCTTTACAGAACTAGCTCATTCCTCCTTGACCCAGCCGTGATGGTCCCCATTGCACAGATGGGGAAATGGGCCCGTGCAGTTATCCGAGGGTCAGGAATAGCATTCCGGGCAGAGGGAACAGCAAGTGCAAAGGCCCTGAGGCAGGAATGTGCCTGATGTGTTCAAAGAACAGCCAGGAGGCCAGTGTGGCTAGAGCAGATCCCAAGGGGGACGAGGGGCTGGTCTTTAGTGTATTTTGAGCAACTTAAGGATTTCTGAGAATGTTGTGGCCTTTACACCACACAGAGCAGCAAACCCCACCACCTGAAATGAATCTGCAAGCATTTGGGTCCAGGCCTTCCCTGGGTAGGGCTTGATCTTGCCGAATGGTCTTCTCACTGCCTTCTGGAGCTGGGCCGGCTGTCATAGGGCCTGGGACTGGCCCATTCCTTCCTTCATGCTTTCATTCATGTGTTCATTTGTTCCACCAACATCTACGGAGCTGGAACAGTGAGGAACAAGACAGAGACCGTCGCTGCCCACAGGGAGCTAGAAATCCAGCAGAGAAAGCCCAGGTGGAGGCTCCCAGAAAGCCTGGTGAGAAAACGAAACACCGGCTGCCTCTGGGGAGGGAAGTCACACCTGCTCCCACTAGTCATGCCTGCTGAGCTCTATCGGACTGGCTCATTGACTCTTACATCTGTTACTGCTCCCATTTCACAGATGGAGAAGGGGAGGCACGGGGGAGTCAGAGGCGGGATGGGCAGAGCCAGGCTTTGTTCCCGGTTGTTGGTCTCGACCGGCCCTCTCAGTGCATCCCACTGGGGCCGGTCATCACGCGTGCCGACAGGTTTATGCCGTTGTTAGGTGTGAATCCTGCCGGCCGAGTGGAGGGCAGGGAGGGACGGGAGGTGATGTCAGACGGGCCCGCTGGTCATCATCCGAGGTGGACGTCGCGGTGCCGGCCGGCCGGGGTGGCTTTGAATGGCGGGTACGTGTGCGAGCGTGTGTCTGTGGTGTGGGGGCCTGGGGGTGCGTGTCCCTGGGTACTTCCGTCGTCCATCTGTGGCTCTGTGCTGGGTGTCCGCCGTGGGGCTGTTTGTGCTTCTGCGTTTGTAGGTGCTTGTGGGCGTGTGCAATGCGGCATGTCTGGGTTTTGCGTGATCGTATACGTGCAGCTACCTGTGTGTTTTATGCCTGGTGTTTCTGTCAGGTGCCCGGACGCACGTAGGGGGCTGGGTCCCAGCCACGAGCGCAGCCCACGGGAGCAGGAGGGTCCGGTGTGGAAGGAGGGTGGGGGTTCAGCTCACTATTCTTTAGAGGCCCTGCAGGGTCCCCGTGGGGTCAGAAGCCCCCAGGGCAGACGTGGATTCGTGCACACGTGGTGGGGGCACCTACATGCACTTAGGTCAGGCGGGAGCACGGGAGTGTGCGTGCACAGATAACACGTGCCTGGCCGGAAGGATAAGCGTGCGCTCAGGGGCGGACGTATGTAGGCAACAGAGGGACGTGTGTGTGCGGTCACAGACACACACAGCCGCAACATACACACGGACACGCATGCACGGGTATGTGCACGCAAGGCCCGGTCTGCCACTCACACACGCACGCTGAGCCCCGGTGAACTCAGGAAACCCCAAGGACAGGGTGTGCCCCCCACACTCGATATCAACCACGAAACGGGACGAGTGGTAACTGTGCTAGAAGCAGCATTCTCCGTGTGTTGGGGGAGTCGGCACGTGGCCCCAGGAGCCAGGAGGCCTGGGTTCGAATCCTTCTTCCCCTCCTGGCCAGTGGCTCTGGGCCATGGGCTCCGCCTCTCTGGTCCTCGGGCTCCTCACCCCTCAGGACGTGCCAGGCACTTGGCTTTACATCCAATTGTAAAGCCCTCTTCCCTCTTCTCTGGCACCAGCCCTAGGTTCGTTTTACGGACAAGAAAACTGGGCCCAGAGAGGGTGAGGCCCTTGCCCAGGGCCATACAGCCAGGGAATGGTAGATCCAAGATTGGAGGCCGCCAAAGGTTTTCTGTGCCCGCAAACACACGCCGGTGAACACATTTGTGAATGAGCTCACAAATCCACTTGGAAGAGGCCTCAGGCTATGCACGTACTCGCCTGTAAGGTCCTGGCCAGAGAAAGGCCCGGGGGTCAGCAGCTCCAGGAAAGGTCAGGGGGCTGTTCCTTCCCAGCAGGGGCTGCAAATTCTGGTGCCTCCAGGGGCTACTTTGGGGAGCCCAAATCCTTTTTCCACTGACCCCTGCCTACAATTTCACTGTTTGTTCTTCTTTCCCTGTGATTTAAGCAAGGGTCAGATGACTTCACTTGCCTGCAGATGTTAGGCAGGTACTTAAATGAGCAAAGAATGGGGCAGTAGGGTTTGGTGGGGACTGTGGTGGACGGGGTTCATTGTCATGTGGGAAAGGGCCATCTCCGTGGGAAAACAGGAAGTCTGGGTACCGATGGAAATCTGTGGGCAAGGAATTCCTGTGTTTTAGACCCTTTGGGGCCAAAACGACGCCTCTGTCTCTCCGTGGGCCTGGCTTGGTCTGAGGGCCCCCAGTTTGCGGTCTCTGCCTGCTGGCGGAGGCTACAGGCTGGATGCTTACTGGATGCCCTAGAGAAGTCCCAGGCCTCTCTGCATTCAGTTTTCCTGTGGCCTGGCCTGAGGGAGGACACATGGTAGGGAGCTGGGACTCCGGGGAAAAGCCAGACCTGGACAGCAAAGGAGGCACTGTCCTGCCTGCAAAAGTCATTTCTCACCCACACCTCCACCCCGCCCGTCTCCTGGCGTCTGCCAGGACTTTAATGGATAAAACATCCTGCCAGTGCCTAAACTTTCCCTCCATCCTGTGATGGGTGCCGGCTCCGGACGAGTGTCTCGGGGCACCCAGATGGAGAGTGTCAGTGTCAGTCAGCCTATAGAGTCCCAGAGTTCCCGCAGGGCAGGGTCATTATGGAAGGCTTCCTGGAGGAGGAATGGGGCTGGATGCAGTTCTGTGGCTGCCTGGCCTGGGGGTCAGGACACTTGGGCTCCACCCAGAGTCCCCAACAGGGCGGTAGCTGTATCATCTCGGTCACTCTGTGTCCTAAGCTTCCAGACTAGAGTCTGGTACACAGTAGGCACTCAATAAAGTTTTGTAAAATGAAAGAACAGAAAACAATAGCTGTAGAGAGCAATTTCCCTAAGAACTGTAAACAACCCTATGAGGTACGTGTTACCGTCACCTCCCATTTTACACAACGAAGAAACAGGCAGAGAGAGGTTAAGTAATTTGCCCAAAGTCACGCAGCTAGCAAGAGACAACCCAGACCCAGGCCCGTCTGCGAAGCTTAGTGTATATCCCTTCTTGAATGGTTCCATGTCTGTCTCTCCCACGGGGCTGTAAAGACCATAAAAGCTGAGTGTGTCTGTTTCGATCCCTGCCCATCTATTTTGGCCTGCACACAGTAGGTGCTCAATAAATATTTGTTGAATAAATTACAAAAGCCCTGACCTGTCTCTGAGTCCTCAGACAAGTCACTCCTCTCTGCACCCGTTCCCTCGTCTGTGCAAGGGGCATACTCTGGGTGACGACCTCGTGGGTTGGTTTGACAATGAAATGATTTGCTTGGTAAATCCCCAGCTACTGTATAAGTATTTTCAATGAATTTGGGCCTGGCTGAATGCCTGGTGCATGCTAGGTTTTAGCAAAGGCTACGGTGACATTGATGGCCCAAGGCAGGACAAGTTGAAGGAACAGGGGAAAAAAACACACGTGGATTCTGGTTCTGCCTGCTATGTGACCTTGGGCAAATGCCCTGCCCTCTCTGTCCCTGGGCCTCCATTGCCTCAGCTAGGATAAGGTAATGACCACAGGGACTGCCTCCAGGGTTGCTGGGAAGCCTAGTGAATTCTGTAAAAACCAGAACCAGCCTGCCCCCAGCAGATGCCCGCATGCTCTCCCCTCCCCCCGCCCCTGTGCCCCGAGGTTCCCCAGCTGGCCAGGGTGAGTGGGGAGGCAGCAGCCAATGGTGAAAACTCCTGCCTGCTGCCTCCCCGGGCCAAAGCAGGGTGCACCTGCCCCAGGTCACAGAACACAGGCGGGGAGCTGAGGGGGTGGGGAGGAGGCATTCTGAGGGTCTCTGAGGACAAGCCATCCATTGTGGCCTTGTGGGTGGTGGGTGGGGACTCGCAGGGTCTGAATGAGGGTGAGGGGGCAGGGGCAGGTGTGGGAGCAGGTGTCCACTGTCATCCCTCAGCATTACCCGGTGGGAGGGAGGGGTGGGGCGGGGAGTGCCCCCCCAAACATGCCCTGGAACCGGCCTGGCTGGTCAGACACCTGTCCCCAGCTGCTTCTTGTCAGGAACCATCACAGGCATGCGCCAAGCCCTGGGTGAGGGGGAGTGGGGGGTGGAGAGGGCCGGGAGGGCGGGGAGGTGAAAGGTGGGAGGGGGCGTGGGGGTTGTGGTGGGGAGGGGGAGGGGGAGCGGAGACCATGGGGTCTGGGGTAGAGGGACCTGGGATAGAATCCCAGCCCTATTCCTTCAGGCTGGGGACACTGGGCAAGTCACATCATTTCTTGGAGCCTCAGTTTCCCCATCCACAAAGTGGGGCTGAAACTCCCCTCTGTGAATTTCCCAAGCACATGTGAGGCATGGGGGTGGGGGGCCCTGAGAAATGCTTTGGGGGCTCCAGCTGCCCACGGTTCACCCCTCCAACAAAGATTCTTAGAAATGATAAAATTTCTTTTGAAGATTTCTTTGAAATCTTTCACTCAAGAAACATTGATTGGGCACCTACTGTGTGCTAGAACCATGCTAGGCACTGGGGACGCAGGAGCGGGTAGGACGAGTGAGGGATGTCCCAGGAAGAAGGCAGAAAATCCACAGGAAAAAGAATGAGCAACAAAATTCCAGACAGTGATACAGGTGATGAAGAATTAAGTTGAGGTGCGGGAGGGCGACAAGGGTGGGAGCTGCTTTCGCCGGGAAGGTCGGGGAGGCCTGTTTGAGGAGGCGACGCAGAGCGACCTGAGAAGGAGCCACAGTGTAGCACTGGCAGAGCTGGGGAGCGGGCTCCAGGCAGCTGGCATAGCAAGAGCAAAGGCCCTGAGGTGGGCCCAAGCTGGTTCCGCGTTTGCAGAGGAGGTACAAGGAGGCCCCTCTGTGAGGGCATCTGGCCCGGGGGGGACCCTCTGCCCTGTTCCCAAGGGCTGAGGCCAGGGGTCAGGGCAAGGGCCAGGCTGGAGGAAATGGGGCCAAGACCCTGGCCAGCAGACTCTCCCAGGACTGCTAATATCCCGAGTGCTGGTGACGAGACCCAGTCCCGGGTGGCAGGGGGCGGGGGCCTGGGCCTCCATAAACAGCCACGGCTCATAAAGCACATCAAAGCAGCCTGTCCTAGCCCTGGCCACTTCCTGCAGGGCCCAGAGCCCCCTAGCTCCTGGGAAGGGGCCTCTTGGACTTGCTCTGTGGGTCTCTGTGTGGCTGGGGGCAGTTCCCTGAGCCTGCCCGTGCCTCAGTTTCCCCACTTACCTTACAGTGGGGCTGAGTGGAACCTCTGGGCGGCCTGTTTCATTCTCCAGCTTTGACAAGAGCTTGGCCTCTGGAACCACAAGTCTGGGAGTTCAAATCCCAGTTCTGCCACTGTGTGACCTCAGGCAGTAACCCCCACCCCCACCCCCCACTTGCCGCCAGACTATCCTCAGCTCCCAGATGTAGCTAATGATAGTACCTAATGCAAAATCCTTAGACTGTGGAGTTTTATGATATAATTTATCATTATAGCTAAAATAATGGTAAAAATCATGTCCCAGACAGCAGGATTGGCAGAGGCTTATAGAGCCGGCCAGGGTCCGGGCACCTCAACTGTTCCTTCTGCGCAGGTCTGGGCAAGGAGAGGCCCCAGAGGTGAGGATTTCCAGGCCAAGCGGAGGCTTGTCTAGGCCAAAACCCGAAGCCCAAGGCCCTTGATGAATCACACGGTGCTTCCCAGGCCTTCCTTGGGGCCCCGGGGTACTGGGGCTCCAGGACCGCAGGCCCAATACGGCCACCCCCCCACCCCGCTCTCCACCGCTCCCCATCACGCTCTCAGACCCAGCCACACCACGTAAAGCTACGACTCACTCTCCCTTCCACCAAAAACCCCCTTGATAGGACTGCCTTTCCCTGCTCTTTGCAGTCCTAACATGCTTTATAAATACAGATGCACCCTGTCTCCCCTCCACAGACATCAGCTTCCTAAGGACAGGGCCGTTTTTGGTTTTTGTTTTCTGCTCTGTTCCTAGTTGTACCGTAAACCAGTAGGTGCTTAATAAGCATTTGTGGAATGCGTGAACGGATCCTCACCCAGCTCCGAGAAGTAGGTACTATTGTTATTACAATATATGAAGCAGGAAAGTGAAATTGAGCAAGGTGGTGAGTTGGTGAGTTGCCCAAGAACTCAGACAGCTGGAGAGGGGGGAAATCAGGGCCATGATAACAGTAATAACCTCAGCTAAGACATATCGAGTACCTACTATGTGCCAGGCACCGTGGTGGGTGTTGGAATGGAAATGGAAGAAAAAAGCCAGGCACATAGTAAGTGCTTTATATGGATACTCTTGAAATCCTCAGGGGGACTCTCTGTAGAGGGGACTGTTGTACCCATTTCACAGATGAGGAAACCGAGGCTCAGAGGGATTAAATAGCAGGTCTCTAATAATATCAGCTATAAGAACAAGCCTGGCTTACTGAGCTGTGTTCCAGATACTGGCTTTACATCCAGGATCTCTCACCGTTACCTTCTTCTACTGTCTTTTACAGCAAAGAAACCAAGCTTCCGAGAAGCAGCTTAGTGTCTGTAGTAAGATGGAATGAGGCAGCTTGAACGCTTTTCCCAAGTTCTTCTGTCCCAGGACATGCCTGGCACTGGGAGGTGGACAGGCCCACCTACAGAAGCCCATTGCACATTTGGTGCCTCAAAGCCAGATGACCCTCCCTGGAACCTTGGTTTCCCCAAGTCTCTGAAGGGTCTGGGGCTCATGCTGTCCCTCCTCTCCACCCCCTCATCCCCCAGTATGGAACTGGCAGGTGACTTCCTTCCCATTCACACTTGAGACTGTCACACTTGGGACTGTCTCCGGGCGGGGGAAGGAGGCTGGAGAGAGGTAGTGGCAACTCGGCTGTGTGACGTCAGGCATGCTGCTGTGCCTGTCTGAGCTGCCAGCCTCTCCTGACTCCATGGAATCACAGCTTGCTGCGAAGGCCCTGGGCTGGGATCTGGAGCCAGGGTCTGGGACTACTCACAGAAGGCCTGGCACCTGAAAGCACCCTCTTTCTGCCTGGAAGGACCAGGGGGAGGCACAGAGCCACCTGCACCCCTGCCCCAGACCTATTTCTTCTCCCCACTCTGTCCCCTGGGAGTGGTCTGCAAGCCCCCAAGAGATGGGGCCCAGTCCTGCCCCCTTGTCCCACCTGGCCTATCCTGGCCTGCCTTTTGTCACCAGGAAAGAAGAGTGAGTAACGAGGAGGCCACCTTCTCCAGGCCCCCAGAAGCCCTTATCGGTACCTCTCTTGAATCCACTCCACACTCCCCCTTCTCCCGCTGCTGCCTGCCTCCCGATCCCTTCTGTCATTCAATCCTTGCAACTCAGCCAGTGTCCCAGCTCTGCCTCTTTCACAGACTGGGAAAGTGAGGTGCAGGGAGGTGGCTGGACCGGTCCTGAGTCCATGGAAGCCGGGACATCTTTCCCAGAGGGCCCCAGGAATCTTTCTGAAGGCCAGCCTTCCCCATCACGCCCCTGCCTGGGTAATAAGGGTTCTGTTGGGGGAGCATGTCCCCCAGAAGACGGAGCTGGACTTCAGAGGAGGACAGCCACCTGCCTGAGGTCACACAGCCAGATGACAGCAGAATTCTGACTCAGAACCTGTGACTACAGAGGGGAAAACTGAGGCCCCAAGAGGGGAAGGGTCTTGTCCAAGGTCATGCAGGCCCTGATAGGGCCTAGAACCCCACCAAGGCTGGGCTAGTGCTGAAGCACCAGAATCCCAGGCAGAGCCTTCCCGCAGCCCTGGTGGGGGTGGGGGACTGCCTGGCATTTCCTGTTTCTTTGGGCAGGACTTAGGGCATGACCTGAGTGAGAAGATGTGGGGAGACTTCCCGTGGCCCCTCTCTGCTCTCAGGCGATAACTGGGACTGAGGGGCCAAGGATGCGGTGGGGGGCAGAGGCTGGGAGTTCGAGTCCTGGCTTCCAGGCCTCCTCTCCCTCATTGACTGTGTATCTTTGTCCCCGCCCCCCCCACCCCCCCACCCCAAAGTCTCTGCAGCCTTGGGTGGCCCCTTCTTACCATCCATGTCTGAGTGGACTCAGACAAAGTCCCAGACCCTCAGGGAAGCACGAGGTCATGACCTTGGAGAATCACTTCCCCCTCTGAGCCTCAGTTTCCTCTTCTGTCAAGTGGAGTCATCGTGAGGTAGAGTGGGGGATGCCAGCTCAGCACTTTGGAAACTCCGCTGCCCTGAGGGAGGGAGTCATCAAAGTCCTGACACGGACCTGACGTAGTTTCCCAGATGGGGAACTGAGGCAGTAAAGGTCAGGGGACCCACACAAGGACACAGCCAGTGGAGGGCTCCCCGCTGCCATTTCCTGGGAAGCAGCTACGCAATGTCAAGGCAGCATGTGATAGTGTCAGACCCCCCGAGTTCACACCCTGGCCCTGCCACTCACTGTGTGGCCTCAGGCAGGTCACTCTACCTCTCTGAGGCTCAGTTTTCTCTTCTGCAAGATGGGGAGAAAACTGACCTGATGGCCGGACTTAGGAGCGAATTAAGCATGTAAACCACCAATGGCAGAGCCTGGCACCCAATAGGTGGTAAGTCTTCTTCCCCGAGCAGAGGCTGTGCTGGACCATCGTGGCTGCATTCAGGGCAGGAAGGGCCCCTGGCTGGAAAGGGTCAAGAGTCCAGCTAGTGTTGCTGGTCACTGACCCTCTGCTCTGTGTAAACAGGACCCGGCTGTTGTGCATCTCAACCCTCCCCGGTGCTGGCCCGCTGGCCGCAGCCTCTGCCCTTTCTTACGCTCTCGGGTACCCGGCCCCGGGGCCTTTCCTGCCGCACCCCAGCCTTGCTCGCTCACGAGTGCTGTTCTCCAACCTCACCAGCCGCTTCTGCTTCTCTGTTGCTCCAAGCTCACTCCTGCCTCAGGGCCTTTGCACCTACAGGTCTCTCTTCCCGGATTCCCTTTCCCCATGTTTTCCCTTCTTTAACAGAAATTTTATTTTTAGATTCTATCATTAGAATCTAAAACAAGACCTAGAATAGTTTAGGCATTTAATAAATATTTGTCCCATAAATAAATGAATGAATTTTGATTTCTGATCTAATGTAAGAGTCCTTGTTTGTTTGTTTTTATTTGAATTCAAGTTCGTTGGCATACAGTGTAGTATTGGATTCAGGAGTAGAACCCAGTGATTCCTCACTTACATATAACACTCAGTGCTCTTCCCAACAAGCACCCTCCTTAATGTGCATCACCCATTTAGCCCATCCCCCCACCCACCTCCCCTCCAGCAACCCTCAGTTTGTTCTCTGTATTGAAGAGTCTCTTATGGTTTGCCTCCCTCTGTTTTTACCTTATTTTTCCTTCCTTTCCCCTATGTTCATCTGTTTTGGTTCTTAAATTCCACATGAGTGAATTCTTATGATATTTGTCTTCCTCTGACTGACTTATTTCACTTAGCATAATATGAGAGTCTTTGTTTTGTGGTTTGTTTGGTTTTTTTTGACAGAGAGGGTGCAAGTGAGTGAGAGGTAGAGAGGAGAGAATCCCAGAAGGGGGAGAGAGTGGGGGGAGGGATGGGGGGAAAGAGAGAGAGAGAGAGAGAGAGAGAGAGAGAGAGAAGCCGGGTTTGTGTTCACCCGAAGCAGGGTGTGCGCTCACCCAATGTGGAACTTGAACTCACAAACCCTGAGATCATGACCTGAGTGGAAGTCAGATGCTTAATGACTGAGCCACCCAGGTGCCCAAGAGTCTTTGCTTTTTAATAGAGCCATTCAACCCATTTATGTTTATTGTTTAGATGGATATGTTTGGTCTCATTTCTTCCTCTCTTCTGTTTTCTGTTGACTGACTATGAATGAATGAATGAATGAGTGAGGTGAGGCAGAGTACATTCTGGTCCTGGGGTGAGCTGGAGACTGGGGGTCCTCCAACAACTCATTCTTTTTTATTTCTTTAAAAAAATTTTTTTTGGGGGGCGCCTGGGTGGCGTAGTTGGTTAAGCGTCCGACTTCAGCCAGGTCACGATCTTGCGGTCTGTGAGTTCGAGCCCCGCGTCAGGCTCTGGGCTGATGGCTCAGAGCCTGGAGCCTGTTTCCGATTCTGTGTCTCCCTCTCTCTCTGCCGCTCCCCAATTCATGCTCTGTCTCTCTCTGTCCCAAAAATAAATAAACGTTGAAAAAAAAAATTAAAAAAAAAATAAATTAAAAAAAAAAATTTTTTTTAAAGTACACTCTATACCTAACGTGGGGCTCGAACTCACAACCCTGAGATCAAGAGTCACATGCTGTACCAACCGAGCTGCCAGACGCCCCAGGACCCCACATTCTTGCAAGTATTTATTCCATGACCCTCGGTGTCCCCAGATAAGGGCTTATTTTCGTCTCTCCCGGAGCCCCTCATCCCTTCCCTCCCACCCCCGCTTCCCCACAGGAAGTGCCAGGTTTATGACTCTGGGTTCTGGAGCCAGATCTGCATTCCCACCCCAGGTGCCCTGTTATCTGGTGGTGCGGTCTTGACTTACCTCCCCAAGGCTTCATTTCCCCATGGGTAAAATATTGGTCATAGTATTCACTTCCTACCACGAGGTTCTTGAAAGGACTGGGTGACAAAACTTGGAGCAGAGGCTTTGCACAGAGCACCTGGCTTGGAGTGGGGACTCCGTAAGCATCAGAGTTTATTATTGTGGTTCCCGTACCTCAGTTTCCTTCCATTGTAAATGAGGCTGCTTGTCATTTCCTTCTAGGCACCTCAGGGTCCCGCCTCAAAGTCTGGAGCTAGAGGACTGTGCAGTGCACCCTCTCCGGTCCTTCTGCCCCAGCCCCAGAGAGGGTCTTTCACCAGGACTCTAGGGGTCCACAGAGGCCTGACTTACCACCGGGAGGCAGGGAGAGGAGACAACCCCCAAGTGTGATGAGCGGTTTGCTCCTACCCCACGGCCACACCAACGTTATCCCCATCACACGGATGAGGAAACTGAGACTTGCGGGCTCATTTAATCCACAGACACGCCCTGAGCACCTACTATGTGCAGGCTGTGCTCGGCCCTCTCCCATTGGGCTCACAGCCTAGCGGGGAGGACGGAAAAAGCAACCCACTCGCAGGATTTAAATCAAGTGCCTTGCAGGGCGCCTGGGCGGCTCAGTCGGTCAAGCGACCGACTTCGGCTCAGGTCATGATCTCACAGTTCGTGGGTTCAAGCCCCGCGTCGGGCTCTGTGCTGATGGCTCGGAGCCTGGAGCCTGCTTCCGATTCTGTGTCTCTCTCTCTCTCAAGAATAAATAAACAACAACAACAACAAAAATAACCAAGTGCCTTGCTCTGCCCCTAAAAGTCTCCCAGAGAACCTTCTAGCATCCCTGCTGGGGCTGGTGGGGGTGGGGGCACCACTTCATTTGCACAAAGGAGAAAGTGAGGCGGGGGGGGGGGGGGGTGGGTATTGCTGGGCAGAGCTGCCAGCTTCCCAGGGGTGTGGCAGCCTTCCTGCCTCTGCACCAGCTCCTGCCCCCGAGGGAAGATTCCTCCTCAGCCGCTGCTCAGGCGTCACTTCCTCCAGACCCTTCCGGGCTGGGAGGGCAAGGTCAGGCCCCAACACTCTTGCTCAGCGCCTGAGGGCTTCCTCTCCTGTAACCTGTTCCCTACTCCCACTGTTCTCCGGGCTTTACCTGGCGCTGAGTAGGTGCACTATGTGTGAACGAGCCCTGCAGGGGCCCCGCATCAGGGAGACACCTCCCTCCCCACTGCAGGTGCCCATGGCCCCAGGGACGTGTCTCCTCCTTCACGCACTTCATGTGCAGGATGACTGCGTCACTGACAAGCTGCGTCCGCTAGAACATCCACATCCTGAGGACGGGGATCTCTGCCTGTTCCCTGCACTGTTGTGTCCCCTGCAGGGCCTGGCCCATAGCAGGTGCTTAATTAGTATCTGCAGAAGGAAGGAAGGAAGGAAGGAAGAGAGAGAGGGAGGAAAGGAGGGAGGGAAGCAGGGAGGGAGGGAGGGAAGGAGGAAGGAGGAAGGAAGAAAAGGAGAGAGAGAGGGAGGAAAGGAGGGAGGGAGGGAAGCAGGGAGGGAGGGAAGGAGGAAGGAAGGAAAGAAGGAGGGGAGGGAGAGAAGGAGGGAGGATTCACGTATCTTGCTTTTCATTTGTTCATTCAGCAAATGCTCATTGAGTGCCACCTGCTCACTAGTCTGGGGACAGAGCATGACCAACACAGACACGATTCCTGCCCTCCAGGCGCTTTCTGGTCACTGCAAACAGTTGTGATGTCGGGTGGTAAAAAGCGCTATGGGCAAAGGGAAAGCCGGAGGGGCAGCAGGGAGGGTGTCTGGGCTACTCCGCGGGCTGCCCGGAGGAGGCGGCAGCCAGCAGAGGCAGACGCGGGCCCTGAGTCCCTGCCCCCAGCGGCAGATGTGGGGCTGTCGTAACTGTGGGCAGCCAGGGTTGCCAAATGTCACCACAGCCGCGTCACTGAGAGCCGGGAGGGGCGTGGGGGGCGTGGGGGGCGGGGGGGACGAGCCTCCACGCCCAGGCGGGCCTCAGGCCCGAGTCACGCAGAGAGCTGGGTCAAAGCCTGCCTGGCATCCACTGTTAGTCACTCTGTACGTCGCGGCTACCTGGCTACTTGCTGTGACGGACCATTTTCAACATGCCCGAGCGTCCACGTTCCCACTCCAAGAGAGGAAGAAAACGTGGCGGAGACTGTGGAAGACCCTATGCGTGCCCTGCCCTCCTTCCAGAGGAAGGAATTTGGTGTCCTGAGTCTGGGGTCCATGACCTTCTGTGTGATGTCATGTTACTTCCCTGGGTTTACTCTGTGTGTCCCTGGGCAAGGCACTTGGCCTCTCTGGGCCCCGGCTGCCTCATCTGTGTCTTGGGAGCAATAAAACTCCTCCCTCAGAGCTGTGTAAACTGCGTGGACGAGGCCCGGTGCATAGTAGGCCAGTTACTGTGCTTGAACACCCAGAACAGGGGCAAGGAGACATCAGGTGTGTCAAGAATGGAACTTTTGTTTGTTTTTTTTTTTTTTTTGCACTAGGGAGAGAGAGCGCGCGTGTGTGCGCGTGCAAGCAGAGGCGGGGCAGAGAGAGGGAGAGAGAATCCCAAGCAGGCTCTGGGCTGTCAGCTCAGAGACTGCGGGGCCGGAACTCACGAACCAAACTGCGAGATCGCGGCGTGAGCCGAAATCGAGAGTCAGACGCTCAACCCCCTGAGCCAGTCAGGCCCCCCCCCCCCCCCCCCCCCCCCCCCGCCCAAGGATGCAGCTTTCAAACAAGCTGTCTCCCGGCTGCAGAGTGGGGTCGTGCGGTGCTGAGGCACGAATTCAGGTTCCTTCCGCTCCCCTTCCTGTTGGCTGTGCCTCCCCCACCAGCTGGGAAAGCCCGGGGTTCCCGCCTGCCTTGTTCTTTGCTGTCACCCTAGCTCCCAGCCCGGCGTCTGGAGACCCCCGGGATAGGTTTGTGGATGGGCAGGAATGAGAAAGTGCCTGGTGCGCAGTGGGTGCTTTATAAACTCTTTGTTTCCTCCTCTCCCGGCTCTACCCTCTTTTCCTCCCGCCCCAGGGCTACTGCAGGACCCCACTGCCCCCAGGGCAGCCATTATGCCAGCAGATCCAGGCTTTCCACCGACTCATCCACTCATTTATTCATTCATACATTCACTTCCGCATGCACGCACTCAACAATTTCTTTTGTGCACCTACTGTGTTCCAGGCTCTGCTCTAGGATCTGGGGATACCGAAACGTGTAAGACAGGCAAAAATCTTTATCTTCCTGGAGCTGCCATTCTGTCATGGGACACAGTCATCAGACAACAGTGTGATCCAAGCGAAGATTCACTGGGGCCACTTCCGGGGGAACCGGGGGAGACAACTGCTTAACCCAGTCTGGGGGTTTGGGGGAGGCTGTGGGCTCAGACCGGAAGGGTGAGAAGCAGCCAGATGCAGGGTGTGGAGGGTGTTCCGACGGATGGACCGTGCAAAGGGTGAGGTGGGCACGGCAATTTGGGGACCTGTCTGTGGCTTGGCCTGGATGGAGGGGGTTGGACCTTATCCTGAGAGGTGGGTGGTGAGCTGGGAGAGGCCTGGCTTGATTTAGGTTTTACAAGGTTTGCTCCGGCTGCAGCACGGAGCCCAAACCGGAGGGGTGAGGCTGGAGGAGGGAAGAGCAGAAGGGAGACTGGAGTCCCGTCTGCCCATCAGAGGAGAGCAGACAGGCAGGCTTAGGACAGACCAAGGAGCTGGAAACCATGGATGTGCTGGCCTGGACCTGAGTCTCCCTGGAAACAGGCCCGGGACGCGGCTGCTGCCGAGGCTTTCTCCGTCCTCCCAGGGGACCGGATCAGGCGTCAGCACACCTCCACCACGAAGACAGTTGGGCAACGGCCCTCGGCCCTCCGACTGCTACCCCCTGTGACTGGCCAGGCCCTTTAGGGAAAGGACCCCCCGCAACCCCGTGCAGCATGACGTCCCGCCACAGTGTTCACGGAACGGCTGGCACCAGCCCAAGACGGAAACAACCCAGTGATGCATCACCCGAAGCCTCCTCAAATTCACCAGACAGAATATTCTGGAGGCTTGGGAGAGGCAAAATGGTACAGAGGTTTGGAGCACAGACTTGGGAGCCTGTCAGCCTGGGCCTAAATCCCAGCTCTGCCAGCCACTGCTGTGGAGCGAGGCAGGTGCCTTGTTGCTCTGTGCCTCAGTTTCCCCATCTACAACACAGAGATGCTGAGAATAATACAGCCTCCCAGTAGGATCACTTCAACCTTATGACTGGTTAACTAATCCACGCACAGCATCCAGAAACTGTGTTCACCACATAGTAAGTAAGTACTTCAGAAACGTTTGCAGCCTCTAGTGGCATTATTAACATTATGACGCTTAGCGGTGGTCGTGCTAGAAATATGGATTAATCCAAGGGAGGGAAAAGAAGGGGTGGGACAGAATGCAAAGTGGGCTGCTGCCTGTAAAAAAAAATGGTCAAGAGGAATGAGTAGAGACCGTGTACAGACGCTTGCACCATCGTGGGGGAACCAAGATACTGGCATCGTTGAATTCTCCGGTCGGAGGGAGTGGAGGCCCCGGAGGAGGCGGGGATAGGGACCCGGACTTTTCACTCCACACCTTTTCCACCCTCTGTGCTCTCTGAGAGGTGTGTGTGTGTGTGTGTGTGTTTCCCCTATGTCCTCGTATGTACATTCAAAACCAAACACCAAAAAGCAATTCTGCAAGAGGTTTCCTCCGGGAAGGCCCCGGATCCCCCACCCCCACCCTCCCCAGCCCGCCCCCACATCCTGGCCTGTGTGTGGCCCAGTCTCGCCGCCTCCGCTGCTGGTTTCCAGAGCTGTAGGCCTTGGAGCAGGTCCGAGCTGCAGTGCCCTGCAAGAAAAGGGGCTCCTTGGAGACCCCCAGAGCGGCTTCGGCTCCGGGTGGTGCGGGGTGTGGGGGCTGGGGGGGGGGGGTCCCGACCGACTGATGAGAACTCCAAATGCTCCCCAGCCCAGGCTGCTAATCGCTTCCAGATTGGCCGGGTCAGGGCCAGGGCCGCCGCCGCCTGGCTCCATAAACAGCCCGTTGCTCCAGATGGTGGCTGGCTCCAGCCTGGCGAGCAGGTTCACGGGGGACTTGGGGGGGGGGGTGGCAGCAGGTGGAGGACCCCCACCCCGTCTTGCTGGGGCAGAGAGGCCCCAACCAGCCGGCCTCGGCTGCCGCTCATCTGAGTCGGGGACACAAGGGCCAGAAGGGGCTGCAAAGATGGAACCCATTGCCCAGAGGAGAGAAACTGAGGCCCAGAAGGGTCAAGGACGGTATAAGGTTGGTGGTAGACAGAGGAAGGGGCTCCTGAGGGTTGGCGCTGGGTTTGCTCCGTCTCCGTGAACCCAGCACACAAAGGGGACACAGTAAAAACCCAAGGAAGGAAGAGAGGGCACGAGAGATGGAAGGAGAGAGGGTGGGAAGAAGGAGACAAGGAGGCACGATTGCCTCCTGCGTTCGAGTTCCGGCTCTGGAGTTTACTCCCTGAACAAGTGAACTATGGCTGTAGTACAGCCTTCGGCAGGTGGCCGGAAGAGTCACCGATATGGCTCACGCGAACTGCCGGGTGGTGTGCTGGCTGTATACGCGGCAGGTGCTCAGTCTCCTTTCCTCTCTCCCCGATACGCCTTTGGTCCCTGCTTCTCCTCCCACCTGAGAGCACAGCCTCCTCCAGGAAGCTGCCGTGACTTCCACTCAGGCCTCTGTCTTGTGCCAAGCGCCGTGCCCTTCCCATGGCCTCTCGCAGAGTCTCTCCAACACCGTGGTGCCACTGGAACCCGTGCTGTTGCCTCCACCTTCTCCCCCTGTAAATGAAGACACGGAAGTCACGGAGGCGGCAGGACATGCCGGGGGCCTCACTGCCAGGGGAGGGTAGAGCCCGGCGCGCACAGGGGCTGCTTCTCCCGGTCACACGGCACGTGGCCCGAAGTCAGGAGACCTGGTGGCTGCTCCCGAGAGCCCACATCGTGGACAGGCGGTGAGGACCCAGGCCAGCTGTTGCCCCGGGTTGGTTCTGGGTTGTGATCCCCCAGAAAAGGGGTGTGGAGCCCTGGCCTGACCACCTGCTCCCACACCCGCCTGGAGCCCGGGCTGGGCAGTAGCCTCGTCCCAGGGGAGGAGGCTGCAGGACAAGCCGGTGTGTGTGTGTGGGGGGTGTTCTCCTGGTGGTCATCCCTCCCTGCTCAGCTGAGCAAGAGCCCCGACAGCTGAGCCCCTGTCTCTCCCGATCCTCCTCTTGTGTCTGGCACAGGACTCCCCCGATGCGGCTTTGTTGAACGAGGGACCGAGTCGTCAGGCTATCCAGCACTTACAGACAGGCCAGGCACTCTTTGGAGCAATGAACTTGCGGTAACTTTAATATTCACATCAGCTGCGGGGGGCGCTATCATTCCCATTTTACAGATGAGGAAAAGAGGCTCAGAGAGGTTGAGAGCCTCGCTCAAGGTCACACAGCTGAGTTGGGCTGCGAACCCCAGACGTTGAGCCCCAGAGCACACACTCTTAACCCCATGTCCCCACTCCCGGGAGGGGGGGTGCCGGAGCGAGTTGGGCCCCTTGGCAGGTAGTAGGTGCTTCTCCTCGCCCCCCCCCCGCCCCCGCCCCCGCCGCGCCCCCCCTCCCCCAGCCCGGCGACGCCCAGCGCCGGGATTCGGATCTCGGCCCAGCCGCGAGGTCAGCAGCCCGTTCTGCCCTGAACCGGGAGGAATGTTCGCGGCGGCCTCGGCCCGGGTCCGAGAAGAAAGGCAGCCTTGTGGGCGAAAGGTGAGCCGCTGGGTGGGCGCGGGCGTGTTTACCCAGGGCCGGGCGTGTGGCTCAGGGTGGCGCCGCTGTCAGCCGCGCCGGCCGCCCCGGGCCTGTGCTGGCCTCCAGATGTGCGCTGGCTCCAGCCGGCCGGGCCCCCCCACCCCACGCACAGAGGGGCTTTATCAAAAGCGGCTGCGAGGAGGGCCCGGGAGGCCGCCTGGCTCCAGCCTGCTGGCTCCGAGCCCCGGGCCTGCAGAAGCCAGGCGAGCCGCACGCGGGCTTTTGCGCCCGGGTCTCGCTCCGCTCCGCCGCCGCCCGGCCACCCGGACCCGGCGGGGGGGGGGGGGGGGGCGAGGGGGGCGAGGGGTGCAGCCCCCCCCCTTCCGGGAAACCGAAGCTCCAGGAGCCACCCGGAGGAAGCCAAGAAGACTTCTTTTTTGCTTAAGCTTCCGCATCCCTGATGGGGGGCAAAGGTGACCCACCCAGCATAAAAAAAGGGGCAAAACTCGGGAAGACTCACGGGGTGCTCAGCGAGCGACCAGAGAGAAGCCACGTGTGGGAAGGACACGCCGCGGATTCGGGAATGGCGATTCCTTGGGGGGTGGGGGTGGGGGTGAGTGACGAGGGGGGGCTCCGTTCTCTCCACGGGGTTTTCTCTCTTGGGTTGGAGATGGGGGCGTCATTCTTCATAGTTTCTTTGTTGGCCGGAACTGGTTTGTCTCAGTACCTGATAATAAGTGGAGGAAAAGGGAGCAAACGGACACTTCCTCCTGCTCCCACCCCCTCAGCCCTACCCCTGCTTAGAGCTGTCTTCCATACTTTCCAGGGGGTGCCCCAGAACCCACGCGAAGGTCCGCACACATTCTCTTTCCTATTTTTGTTTTTGTTTTACAAATAGCATTGAAATATACACTGCTGGGTGCCTGGCGGTTTTCTCTTAACAGTGGGCGGCGAGGCTTCCTGCAGCCTTGTGCTTTTTCAAGGCTGTGTAGTATTCCATCGGGTTGTGGCCCGTCTTCACTCCCACAGATCCCGCTGCGCGGACACCCCCTGTGCTTGTGTTTGGCGGCTCGGGAGTATTTTCTGGACGATCAGCTCTTAGAACTGCAGGTGACTGCATTTACTCTTCCGAGAGCCATCGCCGCCGTGCCCTGTGGGAGGCCTGTGCCCTGTAGCGTCCCACCAGCCGTGCCTCACCCACGAGGAAACTGAGGCACAGACACAGTCAGCTGTTCTTAAGGGTGAGCAGAAATGCTTCACCTGAGTCTCTCCTAAAAAAACAAAACGCAAAAAGCCAAAACACTTCTTTCTTGCTTTCGTTTCTTCCTGATTGCAAAAGAGAAACGTGTCCGTGGCAGACACTTGAGAAAATACAGATCACAAAGTTAGAAAATAAGGCCTTCACCCTCTCCACCGCCCACCACCAGCCTCGCAGTCCTCTCCTCACTGGTCTCCCTGCTTCCAGACTAGCTCCCCCACAGTCCCTTACAGGTTAACAGGGCCATTTTGCAAAGCCCCACCGCCGGGGCCATGTGGCAATTCTGGGGACGTTTTAGGTTGTCACAACTGGCAGAGGGGTGTGCTACTGGCATCTGGTGGGTGGAGGCCCCTGCTAAACATCCTGCAGTGCCCAGAGAATGATCCAGCTCCAAGGTCAGTAGCACCGAGGCTGAGAACCCTATGTAACCGAGTCACGTGCTGTCTGTCCGGCGCTCAGACCTTCCACGGCTCCCACCTCACACAGGAGACAGCCAAGTCTCACAGTGGCCACAGCGCCCTGCAGGACGTGCCCCATTGCCTCCCCGCCCTCCCTCCCTGGGCTCCGGCACATGGGCTCCTCCTTCAGAGCCTCCTGCCGTCCATCACTGTCCCTGTCAAGTGTCACTTCCTCTGGAGGCCTCCCTGACCTGTTTAATATTTAATATAATTTAATATCTGCCACTCCCTCAACCTTTCTGCCCTCTCTCTCCCTGACACTCGGCCCTGAAGTCTTACTGACTCGTCTGCCCCTCTCCCCATCCAGGACACCAGCTCCATGAGGGAGGGAGACGGCTGGTCTTATGCAAAGCAGCCCCCGGCACACAGTAGGTACTCTATAAGTGCTCATAGATCGGCAGTGGACGCTCCAAAGTCCTGATGTCTGGGCAGCGGTTGGGGACGGAAGATCCAGATGCTGAAAGTTGGCCCCTGGAGTGGAGGCCCAGAGGGAAGAGCAGGTCCCCAAGGCCACCAGGCTGGAATTCCTACACAGGGCAGCCTCCCGGAGGCCCTCCCGGCAGCTGTGCCTCTGGCCCCCCGGGGCCCACCTCACCAGGTCCCACCCTGAGTTGACCAAGGGCTTCTCTCACCAGAGTCGGCAGCAAAGATGGGAGGGGACTCCAAGGGCAACTCCTGAGTCATCCCCAACATTTATGGAGCACCAACTGTATGCCCTGCCTTGGACTGGGCAGCACAGAGATCGTACCTCAGTGACTTCCTGGGGGCCGGGGGTGGTGACTCAACCATCTCCCTGTCCTGAGGCCCTACCTGCCTACCTGCCAAGAGGGAGAAATTCCACACAGTGGATTTAGGGAGGAAGACAGTGCACTTTTCTGTTGATGCTTTTAATTAATTTTCTTTAACAGAAAGCAATCCTTTTGGAAAGAAGTAAAGCATTCCCAAGTAAGAAAAAATACAACCCTACCACCCACCGATGCTGGGAGGAAGTTCAGGAGGCCTCGGAGCCCAGAGGGGGCACCTGGGGAGAGGCTTCCTGGAGGAAACGAGCTCTGAGCTGAGGCCCCAGGATGCGCGGGCAGGAAGGGCCCCGTGGGAGGCAGCCGGCCGGAGGCTGGGGTGCTGATGTCGTGCACCCAGGCCCAGCCTTTGCAGCATGTCCCCGAGCCAGCGTTTCTGGGGGGAGCTTCCTGCAGCCCTCGTCCCTGTGATTGTCTCTTTCTGTCTCCCCGGCGCACTCTTGTGCCGGAACTCTGCGAGGTCACAGCCACTCTGTCTCATCCACCTACCTGTCTGTCCCCAGGGCCCAGAGCTCACAGCAGTCACCAAAACTCCTGTCTTTCCAGGAGTCCAGAATGTGGTTTTATCTGGACATCGGTCTTTGCGGAGGTCATTAGTTTAAAGACCTTGAGATGAGACCCTCCTGGATCAGGGGTGGGCCCTACCTCAATGACCGGCGTCTGTGTGAGGACAGGAGAGGACACACAGACACACGGATGAAGGTCACGTGGGGACGAAGGCAGAGACTGGAGTGATGTGTCGATCAGCCAGGAAACTCTGGGAGCCCACCGGTGCCCGGACAGGCACGGGTTCTGTGTCCCGGAGCCTTGGAGGGGTTCTGGCTCTGCTGACCTTGGTTTCCCAATTGTCCAGAACTGTGGGCGAATACGCTTCTCTTGTTTTCAGCCACCAAATTCGTGGCACTTTGTTCCAGCAGCCGCCAGACGCTAGTAAGTTTTGCTCGTGTGGGCGAACAGGTGAGTGAAGGAATAAACCAAAAGCGGCTCTGGTGGCCATCCAGGGCCACTTGGGTGTGGTGAGGCGACTGCCCTCGTCCCCTGTGACTGGGCTTGTATCCTGGGGTGCCTGCTCGGGCTGTGGGGCTGGGGAGGCTGGAGGTCGTCCAGTGTGTGTGTGTGTGGGGGGGGGTGTAAGGAGCTCCCGAGGTGACTAGGAAATCGGGCTGTGTAGACATCGCCTGCCCTCCCCCGTCCCCAGAAGCCCGTGTCCACACCCAGCGTGGACGCCCAGCTTCTGGGGACCTCGCCCCTCCTGAGGCCCTTCAGATACACTGCAGTGAGTGCTTATCCTCAAATACGAATGCTCCTCAAGTGTCCCCCCAAGTGACTCTCCTCACCTTCAGTTAGAGCCCAGGGCCAGGCCGCCGGGGGGATTTTCTCCACCTGTCCTCCCTTAGTTCTCCTGCCGGTCACTCTGAAGGTCAGGAGGCAGCGGGATAAAGGGGGAAAAGCCTGAATCCGGGCTCTGTGCTGAGCGATGGGGGGAGGGTCGCTCCTCTCTGAGTCTCAGTTTCCCCATTTGTAATGGGAAGAATGTCGCCCGGCTTCAAGAAAGCCGTGGTGGAGAGTGGATGAGAAGAAGCTGGTCCCGGGCTGGCGGAGCACCTGGCCGGTAGGTGTTTCTATGAGAGTGGGCTTGGGGTCCTGCTCTCCCGGGACATAGCCCTGGATCCTAAAGGGCGTTAGACCTTCCCCGCCTCAGATCCTTTCAAAGCCTCAGTCACTGGCCTGTGGCCTGTCCAGTGGCCCCACAAGGCCACCTCCACCCCCAAGGAGCCCAATATCTTTAGAAGGACCAAGGCTTGGATTTCTTGCCCATAAAATGCCTGAAACCAAAGCAGAGCTGAAGACACCGAGGGTTTTGAAGTTGGCTTGGGGCAGGAGGGGCTGCGAAGTCCCCAGCGGTCTTGGCCTCTCTCCGGGAACCATGTAAACAGGGGCTCCTGGCGGGAGGATAGTGGCCAGGTACAAGGGGACATCTGTCGTTTTAGCAATGATCTGGATTCCAACAAAGACTTAATGGTACCCAGTTTTAGAGGAGACAGTTGGGGAGACTCAACTGACAACCGCCCTTTTTTCTGGTGTTAGAGGCAGGAAAGGGAGCCAGCAGCTGGGCCCTGAAACAAGAAATGTAATCCCTCCTCTGCCACTTACTTGCTGTGTGACGTCAGGCGACCTGCCCAACCTTTCTGTGCCTCAATTTCCTCACCCGCCAAATAGGAGATAATAATAATCTCTCCCTCAAAGGGTTGCGCTGAGGGTAACCTGAGTGATTTTGTGTGATGCGCTAGCCCAGTCCCTGGGCATGGTTGGCTCTGGGGCACCGACATTGTTACTGTCGTTTTTCCTAACGACACAGATGTGAGCTTCTCCTGAATCTAGCCAGGGCCTACTATGCTTCAAGACCTCCACAGACATCATCCCACCGAGTCCTCCCCCCACGACGGGGAGGGGGTGCATCGTACACAGCCCCAGGCCACAGCTGGTGACCAGAGAGGAAGGACTCTTGTTCCGGGGGGTGCACAGCTGTGGGGGGGCCCCGGGCCGCGATGTAAAAGCCCAGCGGTCTGGCTGCATCGTCCGTCTGTCCTCCTGATCACTTCTCTTCAGGGAATCTGAGGACCCCAGTGGGGGACAGAAAAGCCACCCACGTTCCCACAGGCCAGGGCGTGGCTTCTCCACCTTGTACCTTCCACATTCCGAGCTGGATCATCCTCCGTGGTGGGGCTGCCCGGTGCAGGGTCGTTAGCTGCCCCCCAGGGCCCTACCCACCAGCTGCCAGTAGCACCCCTGAGTTGTGACAACTGAAAATGTCTCCAGGCACGGCCAAGTGTCCCAGGGAGGGGGCAGCCTCTGGCTGACAAGGGCTGGAGTAAGGGTGTGAAATGTTGGAGGGTTTCCTTCTGGATTTCCTCCCTGTCTACACATACACATGCACAGACACACTTAAAAAAGCAGGGGCGCCTGGGTGGCGCAGTCGGTTAAGCGTCTGACTTCAGCCAGGTCATGATCTCGCGGTCCGTGAGTTCGAGCCCCGCGTCAGGCTCTGGGCTGATGGCTCAGAGCCTGGAGCCTGTTTCTGATTCTGTGTCTCCCTCTCTCTCTGCCCCTCCCCCGTTCATGCTCTGTCTCTCTCTGTCCCAAAAATAAATAAACGTTTAAAAAAAAAAAAGTAGAACATTTTAGGTGAGTCCTACATTTGCCCATAAAAATACAGCTGGGTGGCAATCACACGTGCACTTGGCTTTGGCAAATCCATCTTCTTGGGGTGGGGGCTGAGGCGAGAGAGTGGGATGGCGTATGAATAGTGGGGTGCTCTGGCACCCGTGAACTTGAGTCGGGGGCTGGGCCTGCCCGCTGGCCTTGGCCGTGGGCATCTTGCTGTGCTGAGCAAACCAAAAGTTCAAAAGCTAGGTTTTCAACCCACACACTCCTAGAGCCTCTGTGAGGTGCAGCAAAGAGCCGCCCGGATTCTGGGGTGGAGGGATGGTGGGGGGGTGGGTTTTGGCCTTTCACTGGGAGTTCTCTTAGGAGCCACGGTGACTATGCCTGGGGTGGGGGTGGGGGTGGGGTGCCTGCCTCGCTGGCTCCACACCCCATGTGGTGTGCGACAGGGAGCTTGGGTCTCTCCTGGCCACTCTGGACATCCAGAGGTCCCCCCTTTCTCTGCCACAGGACCCCAGCCTAATCTCACTCTCCAGGCCAATTCACGGTCGACAAGGACGCACCGTTCTTGCTATTGTGGAGATGGGGAAACTGAGGCTCAGGGAGGGACCAGGGCTGCAGAACCCCAGGCCCAAACCTCTGGAACCCAGGTGTGGCTCCACATCTGGGGTGTGAGTGTCACTCCAGGAGCTCTGGGTCAGGCCCTCGCTGCTCCTTCGGGCGTCCCCTTGTCTGGACCCCCTCTGATCGATCCCAGGGCCCCAGAGTGGGGAGAAGAAATCAAGATGTGCTGAACCAAGAAGGAAATGAGGGAGGGAGGGTGGAGGTGCCCTGGGGCCCTGAGGAAGTGGCCCTGTACCCACTGTCCCTGTCAGTGGCCACCTGAACTTCTGCAGCACGAAAGCCCCCGAGCCGACTGCCGAGGGAGGCCCGGGACTGATGGCTTCCTCACGCTGCGAAACCCACACTAAGGGTCCGTCATCATGCCCATTTCACAGACCAGGACACTCAAGGCCCAGAGGTCGGGTGGCTTGTCCAAACTCATAGAGAAGGATGTCAGGGGCCTGGGGTTAGAACCCTGGCTAACTGCTTCGGAGCCCACGTTTACCCACTCGCTACGTTGTACAGCTTGTCGACACGTGCACAGTCTCAGGTGCCCCCCAGATTCAAGGACCCCCCGTACCCGTCTCCCGGACCCTCCAGGGGCACCCATCAGCCACTTGCCAGCTGGGCGTCTTTGGGCCACTGGTGCCCCTCTCTGGGCCTCAGGGGCCCCGGCCCCTCCCCCTGCCCCCACCAGCATGGGGCTGTGCTGTTTCCAGGAACCCGGAGGTGCTTCACTGAACCAAGTGCCCGGTGCCCAGTTCTGTGATTTAGCTGAGCAGAGCTTGCATGGCGCGTGCAGGTTCAGCCCTGGCTGGTTGGCGGGGGTCGGGCTCCCCGGGCGTGGTTCAGGGCCCCGAGGCGGGGGTCCCTCTTCTGGCAGCCTGAGGGTCACGTATCTGTGATTTCGTAAGAAGTGCTGGCCTCGGGTGACCGTGTCACGGGGCACCGGCCCAGGGGATCTGGTCCCGGGCTGGGGGTGAGCGGGGGTTTGGAGTATCCCTCCTAGGGCTGAATTCTCGGTGGTGGTGGGGGTGTGTGTGGGGGGGGACTCAGGGCTCTGAGTCACAGTCTATGGTCAGGCTGAGGGGACCAAGGCTCAGGGGCCAGCAAACTGCTCGAGGTCACCCAGCATGGCTGGCCTCTCACCACCTCCAGGCCTTTGGGAAAGTTGGGGTCAGAGGGGGCAGCAGGAGCTCTAGGGGCCAATGGACTCCCTTTAGGGCTCCATTTCTCCTTCCATAAAATGGGATTGATAAGTAGTCCCTGCCTCTTAGGGCTGGGGGAAGACAGTTTTGTAACGTGCCCAGCTTGCAGAAGGTGGCTCTTACGGTTTGATTGTTATCCTTAGTCCCTGGGTCACCTGGCTCCCCTTCCCCACATAGAGGGAAAGCTCTGGACGAAGACAGTTTGGGTTCAGATCCCAGGTCTCGTGGGCCACACTACACTAGTGACTTAACTTCTCTGAGTCTCAGTCTCCTCATCTGTAGAATGGGGCACCGACAACATCATAGGATGGTGGGGAAGAAAAGTGATATGGGGGGTGTGATGTATTTCAGGCACCAGGATTTATTCAGTCAGCGCTGAATAAACTGACCTCACTAGGCTGGTCAAGGAGCTGACAGTCATGGGGGGGGGGGGGCAGGTAATTATGGCAGCATGACTGGTTCAAGGCCACACTGGTCAGAGTGAATCTCACTGTGGCTCAGAGCTATGTGATCTCGGGCCAGTCACTCAGCCTCTCTGGGCCTCAGTTTTATCCTGTTAACACAGGAAGACCCCAAGGTCATGGAGCAGAGGGCTGAGGGGGGCCTGGGGTGCGGTCACATCTGTGCTCAGCGACCAGTGCAGGGCTGCACCCACAGGGAGAGGCAGAGGCTGTCGACTCCCAGACCACCGGCCCAGGTGGCTGTGCCTATAGGAAGGAGACCTTTTCCTAATTTGAAAGCACGGGCCTCCCTGTTTCTTTTCATCCATGCTGCCTCTGGGAAGCTCAGACACGGGCCACTGCAGCGGTCTGTCCTCAGCCCCGGCATCTGTCCCCAGTCCCAGCTCTTCCCTCAGCTCTGGACCCACCAGCCTCCTTGACCCCTCCGTCTGGCATCGCACGCAGTGGAATATACCCAGTGCTGAATGGCCCCCCACAAACTGGCTCCTCCGAGCCTCCCCCGGGGCAGGAGAAGTCAACGCCGGCCTCCCTGGACTGGGTCCAGAGCTGGGGGGTCTCTGCTCCTCCTTCCCGACCCCCGCACCCACCCCGGGTGCTCCACTACCCCAACATTCTGTTTTCCATGAATCCGAGAGGCCATGGAAATCGACTGGAGAGGTGCGCAGTGTGGAACAATGTCCGTCTTGAACCAGTGAAGCATGGCGTCCGCCGTCCAGTCACTTCTTACCCGGTGTCCTGGAAACACCTGCGGCAGCCCCGTCCTCTCCTCCCTCCGCACCCTGGTCCGTCTCTGTCACCTCCGCGTCTCCTGCTTCCCCCCTCACCCTCCATGGTCTGTCCTCTGCATGCAGCTAGGACTGAGAAAACCCGAGTCACATCCTGTTCCTCCTTTGCACAGTCTCTGTCTCCCTCAGAGAAAAAAGGCAAATCTTTACAAGGCCCTGCATGATGTGTCCCTTGTCAGTCGGGCCTCATCTTCTCCCTTATCTTCCTCGTTCACTCTGCTCCAGCCACACCGGCCTCCTGGCTGTTCCTGCAACAAATCAGACATGCTCCTGCCTCAGGGCCTTTGCACTGGCTATTTCCTCTACCTAGAACATTCCTCTCCGCCCCCCCCCCCCCCGCCAGGATCCACATGACTCACTCCCTCGTCTTATTCGGGTCTTTGTCCAAATGCCACCTTCTCAAATAGCAGGCCTTTCCTGCCCCACGCCAATCACCCCTGTCTGCCTACCCTGTTTTATTTTCCACCATAGCATCTATTGCCAACCAATATGCTACATAATTGAGTTACTTATTTTTTCTTCCTGTACCCCCCTCCGTGGTCACCCCCCACCCCCCAGAATGTCAGTTTTATGAAGACAAGTGTTTCTGCCTGTTTTGTTCTCTGCTATATCCCCCGGGCCTGGGGCAGAGCCTGGCAGCCAGTAGGTGCTCATTAAATACTTGTTAAATGAATGAATCTGGAGGTGTGGATGCTGACACATCTGTGGGTTATCTGGGGAGCCCTGGGGAGCTCTATGATTTGGAATCACTCTATAAACTGTAGAGTATAGTACTTGCTGGATGCCATGGCTGGGTCAGCATGTTCTCAGTTGGGGTTTGTGGGAAAGGGGCAGCTGAGGGTCCTGGTGTTTAGTCAGATTCCCAGAGCTGGGTGCTGATCAGGGGCCAGGCAAGAAGGGGAGGCAAGGGGGCTTCTGGGTCTGGCTTTAGGCCTCTGACCACAGTGTCAAGTTAGTGGAAAGAAAGATCAGGAAGGCAGTGGGGTCAGTGTGGCCGGAAGTGGCCGGCCCAGTCTTCTGGCCTGAATTATCTGGGAAGAAAAATAATCACATTCCAAGGAACCCATGGCTTGGGCGCCAGAACCGCTGTGGGGGTGGGGTGAGGAGGCGAGAGGCAGGCCTGGCTTGGGCAGGTGGCGGCCCTGCCTGAGGCTCAGCGAGGTCAAATGGTCAGGTCGGGGTGACCCAGGATGGCTGGCACTTGGACCAGGCTGGGGGAGGTGCCCCCAAGTTGTGAATGGCTGGAATGTGGCCACCAAGGGGCAGGTCCTGGGGAGGGGAGGCCACTGCTATAGACTGGGGCGCAGCTCGGGGACCACCTCACGACAGGCGGTGTTCACTCTCATCCCCCAGGCCTTGGTGGGGGCACCTGGGCGCACAGAGGGGGTTACTGACCCTATAAGCCACAGATAGGGCCCGAAAGACCTCGTGGCCTTTCCTAGGATGGTCCCGAGGCCCAGACCTGGGGAGGATGATTGAGGTATTGTGTTCCAGACCCTTTTCTGTACTGTCTCATTTATCCTCACATCACCTCGTGAGGTCACCCCGTTCTTCCAGGCGCACTGGCTTCCTTGCCAGTCTGTCATCCCACCAAACTCATGCCAGCCTCAGGACATTGGCACCCTCAGCTCCCTCTGCCAATTCCTTCCCTAACCTGCACTCAGCTCAGATGTCACCTCCTTAGAGAGCTTCTCCCCACACCCTTTCTCGTCTCACATCAGCTCACCGTGCTGTTTTTACCGCCCCGATCCAGTAGTTAAATTGTCTTATAGGCTCATTATTTCCCACGTCTCCCGTGCTTGGAATGACAGCTGGGTGAGGGCAAGGGGCTTCTCTGCCCTATCCTGCCTGTCCTGCAACCCCAAGGCCTGGCGCAGAAGCCCTCCCAACATCTGTTGAATGAACCAGTGTCAGACAGACCTGTCCTCTCTCTAGGCCTCACTCATGAGTGGATGCACCAACATGCTACCTTTTAGGAAAGATCTCATTTCATCCAGGCTGGACTTCAACACAGGACAAGGGTGGGGGTGAGGGCTTCTGTGGCCCCAGATCACTGCCTTTCTCTGAGGAATGGCCTGATGCTCTCGGAACCTCCTGCCCACTACTGGCACCCCATACCCCTTGACAAGCCCATGCGGACTCTGAGCCTGTTTCTAGAACATAGAAAAGGGGGCTCAGGGCAGATGTGGGGGATGTCTTGGGGCTGCGCAAGGGCCCTTAGAAATGGAAAACCCTTCCCAGCCGGGCTGCATATGAGGCCAGCGCATGTGAGGGAAAGGCCTGGGACAGAGCTAATGAATCCAGGGCAGGAGCAGCAGGACCCCAGCAAGCCCTGGGTCTGTTCGTTCGTTCATTCATTCATTCATTCTTCATCAGTCATCGCCCTCCCCTGTGCCCAGCACGGGACCCGGCACAGCACATCCCTGTGTCTCCTTGTTCATCTGTTCACAGAATGCCTGTGATGGGCCAGGCACCGTGGACGTTTGCATCTTCCCACCCCAGGGCCTTTGCTCTTGCTGTTTCTTTTACCTGGAACTGTCCACCCTGCCAGGCTCTGGGCACAGCGGTTCCTCCACACACTTACAATCACCTCCTCAGAGAGGCCCTCCCTGCTCAGTGCTGCCATCCCATCCTGTTCCTTTACTTGTGTTTGTTTCGAAAATGACCTTATCTGTGGTCCGTCTCCTTTATTCAGTCCGCAGCTCCACGAAGGCAGGAGTTGTTTTGTTCCCTGCTGTGTCCCCAAGCACAGCAGGCAGCAGGTAGAAAGCATGCAGTTAATGCTTGTCGCTTGTCGAGGGAACAAACGAAGGAATGAACCAGTGAATGAAAGCTCTACTGGGAAAGCTCAGGGATGGGGTGCGGCTCCTTACCGAACCCAGAGGGGGGGTGACCAGCAAACTGAAGCCAGAAGGAGGGCGGCTGGTGGGCAGGTGAGGAAACGGAGGGACGTGGTTTTATCTCAAGGCAGCATTAAAAGGTAGCTCGGGGGCGCCTGGGGGGCTCAGTCGGTTAAGCGTCAGACTCTTGATTTCCGCTCAGGTCATGAGCTCATGGTTCTCGGATCGAGCCCCGCATCAGGCTCTGTGCTGACAGTGAGGAACCTGCTTGGGATTGGGTCTGTCTCCCTCTCTCTCTACCCCACCCCCACTCACACTCAAGCTTTCTCTCTCTCTCAAAAATAAACTTAACAAAGATACAAGGTGGCTTAGAGGTGGCAACTGGCGGTTAAAAGTAAAAAAAAAAAAAAAAAAAAAAAGCCTTTAATCCACTGCCACCATAAAAATTGAGGTTCTTTACTAAATACTGATGTCTGGCTTCTCTTTTGAAAAATCAAAAGATGTGGCCACCCTGAGTCCATATTCCAGAACTGAATAGGTCAGTTTTCCAGTTCGCAGTGGCCCCCATCAAGCCTTTGAAGCATTTGGGTTTGCGACCCCTGAAGCCAGAGGCAGCAAGGGTGTAGCTGGGGTAGAGCTCCTCCGGGTATGGGGGGGAGGCTGCAACCCCCTCCCCCCCCCCCCCCCCCCGGGTTTCCTGCAAGTCCCCCTTCGCCAAATGCACGCAGGCTCCTGAGAGCCCTGCTCTGAAGTGGTCCCTCCCTGCCCAGAGGCCACATCTGTCAAGGTGGGGGCCTGGCTGGGACCGGAGGTGTGGCCCCAGAGCCCGCGCCTCGGTCTGCAGCGCGCGGGCGCCCTCTGCTGGCCGATTCCGGGTGCGTAGCTCTGAGCCGGAACTCGTTCCAAATGTCCGCAGACCTGGGAAGTTTCTTTCCTGTTCTGCTCAGCGTTCAGGAGCTAACGTTTCCTGAGGGTTTGCTGTGTGTTGAGGACTGTGAGAATCCCACAACACGTAAAACCTCCAGTAATCCTTAGAATAACCCTATGAAGTAGACAGAGAGAGGTTAAGGAGGCTGCCCAGGGTCACGCAGCAGGTAGACGGATGAGCTGGGGTTGGCCCGCCTGACTCCTGACCCCGGGGGTTCGTCGCTGGGGTCGTGGGATACATTACGTGAAGATCTCACCTCTCCTCACTCCTATGCTTGTCCTTGCATGCACACAACCACTTACAAGCTTCCCCCGGAACCAAACTCAGCCAGTCCCTCCACCAACTCACCCATCCACCCTGCTGTCCAAACATCACCCCGTGAGTTCATGGAGGGGCAGCCCAAGGCCTCACGGACCATCGAGGCCCTTCCCTTATCACTGTCCATGGCCGGGAGAGGAAGGCCCAGGCCCAGCCCTGGGGAGTAACTCACGTGCTCTTTTAACGGGTTTCAGCTTTGGCGTTGCTTTTTGGTATGGGGGGCACAGCATGGGATAAACCGGATGAGGCCCTCACCTGCACGAGGTCCGCTCCAAGGAGGGAAAGAAGAATAACTGAAGATATTGTTAGATGTTAGTAACTGCCCAGAACAAAACACAAGCGGGTGCTGTGCCCAAAGGAGGACAGGGCGTGGGAAAGCCTCTCTTGGGAGGATATAAACGAGCCGCTATCCTGGCGATGGAGAGCCAGCCACACAGAGAAGAGCGTGACGACCATTCTAGGCTGAGTTTCTGTGTGGGGAATGGCCTGTGGGGGCTGGGGGGCGGGAGCGGGGGTGGGGGCCAGGGAGTTGATGGCGACTTGGGCTGGGAAGGTACTGGTGGATGTGAGAACCGGCTTCTGGAAGCAAGAAGTTTCTTAGTGCACCCACCCATCCGCACGAAGTCTGTGCCCTTCCAAGCACTGCCGGGGGCAGGACACATCAGGACACATCAGGACACACACCCGCGTCACGCAGCAAACGATGGGTGGTGTCAGAAAGCCGCTCTGTGGGCCGCATGCCTGTCTTCACCCCTATTCATTTACAGGACCCTGAGGTGGACAGGCCTTGAGGAGGGACTGAAAACGTCCCCGGCTGACCACAAGCGAAGGTTTCCAATTTGAGCCACTTGTACCGCAGGGCCCTCGATGGTGGAGGTGGCCTCCCATCAGCTAACCCTGCCAAGAACACCAGACCCGTCCGTGTATGCGTCAAATGTCCATCTCAGACAGCGAGAACTCTTTTATGTAAGGCACTCTTACAAACTGGTAGGAAAAACTAACAAAGAGGTCACGGTTGGGAGGGAAAAACACGACTTTTCAACTTAAGAGGACCCAGCCTCTCACCTAAGAAAATGCACAGGAGACTGTGGAATAGCCAACTCAGCTCAAAGATGGGCGGGCAGAGAGGTAAGTAAGATCAGAGGGACAGGGAGGGGAAGAGACCTGTCCTACATTGCTGATGGGAGGGTGAGATGCTATCCCCTTGGCAGGCAACTTGAAAATGACCCTAAGTGCCCACATCCTTGGATGGAGAAGCCCACTCCCGGGACTTGACTCTCCAGATGTGTGCATGCACACCCACACGCACCCTAAGGCTGGTGAGGGCTGCAAAACGTCAGAGACCACCTGGGTGCCCATCAGGGCCGGGGGAGCGGGGTGGGGGTCCACCGCCTACTGGGTGCTCAGCGGCTGTTCAGAAGCACACGGCTCCTCCCCAGGGACCTCGGCAGGTCCCATTTAGGAAGAAAAACCTGCAGGGGGAGGGCCAAGTGGAGGCCACATTCCCGGTCGTGTTAAAAAACAAATGGTGGGAAGGAGGTAGGGGAGTGGAGGGAGGCCTGGTTTCGACCGGATCTGAAGGGCCCACGACGCAGGTGCTGGCCCGGAGACGATGGCTCATAGGCCAGAGAGAACTTCACCTTCTGCTCTACTCCCTTTCTGCTGTTGGAAGTGCTTCCTAGGTCCGTGTGTTCTGTATTTAGTGAAGGCAGAGATGGGGTCTCCGGCTCGGGTTGGCCCGTCGTAGGTTTGCACATCAGTGTTTTCAGCGGGGGGTGCGATGTGGCGACTGTCCGTCACCACCAGTGAGGCCACCGCCTCTGTCCTTGCCGCAAGTGACCATACGGACACCTTCACATCTTAACATTTGTGGAATTGGAACGTTGCTTGTAATCAGTAGTGTCTTACATTTAGCAGCGACAGCATTTTTGTCTTCGTAAAAAACGATGGCACGTCTCACAGTGGGACTGCATTGGACTCCGTGAAACACGGGTCTGTTTTTCGCGAATTCTGCAGCAACTCTCGGCTTCTTAGAAGCTTCCACCTGTGCTACAGGTGGTGCTGCCCATGCTCTGAGGACCCACAGTATGCCCGTGGGCGGGGCTTCCAGGACCACAAGCCTCCCAGGGGCCAAAGGCCACCGTGATAACAACCAGGGGAGGGCCAAGGTGCAGCTGGTGACAGAGCCGTCTGTCCACGGAGCTCTCTGCTGTGGCCCACAAGCTGTGAAGGTCTCTGTTCTACGCGGGGAGTGAAGTGGATTCCACCTAAAAATCTGCATTCACAGCTTCTCTCACAAATCAAAGAGCTGGCGTTCGCTGAGCCCACATCCCGAGCACTGGGCAGCACCTCCATACTCACCCACCCCCGAACTCCGACGTGTGGCCCGTGCCTTCTTGTTCACGGTGGGAAGTCCGGCAGCAGCAGTGGCAGTGAGGCTGGCTCCGGCACTAGGCCTCCCCTCTTCCAAGGTCACCTCCCGCCAGCCAGTGGAGGCTCGGACTACAAGCAAGGGCGGGTAGCCTCCTGTGATCCCCACAAGAAAGCCTTCGGGGTATGTTCAGTTATCACGCGCACAGCTCAGAGCTCTGTGGCCCGTCCAGCCCCCGCCCCGGCGGATTGGGACTCACCCTGGAAAGACACGCTTTCACAAGCTGCCCTTCCTTAGAATTTCCTCCTCGGCTGAGGAAGGAAGGGGACAGCCCTAATGGCATGCCATCGCTCCCGGGGTTCTGATGAGGAGTGTGGAGCAGACACAAGCAAGGAAGGGGGACGTGGCTTAGCGTCCACGGGCTCCTGGGGCGCAGGGGAAGAGTACGGAAGGGCAAGAGGCGGAGCCGGGAGCCCCGACAGCCGGGGTGGACACAACGGCAGACCGCGGGGCCTGTCCTTGCCGTTGACCTGCCCCCACCCGAAGGGCTCCAGAACTTCCTCGACAGGACAAAGACACACAAGGGCCCTGCCCTCACTCCAAGATCGTGGTCAAAGGTCCCGGGGTCCTGGAGACCCACCGCGGGTTTGCTCTGGGTGCATCAGAGGGTGTGCTTTCTCGTCCACTCTGTCAGGTCGCTGTGCAGACCTCCGTGCACCCCCGGACCCCGCGGTTCTACCCAGTGAAAAATAATAGATGCATCTTCTTTCTTTCGAGAGCAAAGACCCGGCAGGTCCGAGCAGGCCACCTGGTGAAGCGGCACACTAGGCCCCCAGACAAGCGCGTCTTCCCTGCCCTAAATCTAGGCCCGACCTGCAGACCACCTGTAAACCCGCCGGCAACAAGGAAGAGCAGAGCACATGACCGTGGCACATAACTGCAGATCAGACTCAAACGGTTACCACGAGACTCGAGCCGAACTTCCAAAGCTCTGAGGTCAGTTTTGTTAGCCCGCTAAGAAGGTAAAAGGTGCACGCTCCAGCATCTCCGACGGCTCCTCCTTCTGGAGGTCACACAGCACGTGGGAGCTGTCACCTTTAGATTCGGCCCCGAATCTGCCTTGGGGTTTCCCAGCAGCATTGTGAAAGAAGTTTAGGACCTCTCGTCCTTTTCCTCCCTCAGGGGAACCGAGGACAGAGGGCCAAGAACCCACTCGGGTCCCGGCCAACTCCCTTCAGGGGAGCTGAAAGGCAGTGGTTCACTCCACAGGACTCCCAGGGACCATCTGGCAGGAATTCGGGCTGTGCTTTCTGGAGGATGAGGCTCTGACATCTGAGCTGGCCCCAGCAGCCACAAGAGAACGGCCCGGCCCCGGCCACAGGACACTCAAGTCGTGCCTGCTGGTGTTGGGACCACAGCGGGAAGTTCAAACCCTGGATAAAAACAGCCGCAGACACGTTTCCACTCCTTACACAGTAGAGAGCAAACAAACTGTCAAAATTCTGGTCTCACGCACCAGAAATCCATGTGAAGGTCCCATTTTCCCCTTCCCAATAGACTAAATCCAGCCAGTAAGTACGCACTACAAGGGACTTAACAAAGCTACTTAAAGGAGAGCACCACCCCCCCGCCCCCTTATTCACTACAATCTTCTAGCACAGGGGTTGGCAAACTGTGGACCATGGGCCAAACCCGGCCCACTGCCTGTTTTTGTACAGCCCCTGGGTGAAGGAGGATTTTCACAACTTACCTGATAATCAGGAATACTATCTTTGAATTCTGATGAAGCAAAACGTTATCCCCCCAAAAAAGAATTCCATTTTTTTCATCAGACTTGTAACATTACAAAAAGGATTGTACTCAATTATTATTGAATTTCATCAATAAAAAATTTTTGTGGGAATCTGTTTTCTCTCACTGTACGAATAAAACACTTACATAGGGTCTTCCTTCCATTTTGCCTCTTGGCCCACAAAGCCGCCCAAGGATTTACTGACTTAGGCCCTCGGTGGAAGGTTTGCTGACCCCCGCTTTGGGAACATCAATTTGAATCCCAAAGCATCCAAGACATTAAATCGTTCCTAAATTACAAGCCAAGAGGAAGAAGGGCACAGCTTCTTAAATATTAACGCACACTTTTTTTTTTTATTATATTAAAATCAGGCAATGGTCTGACAATAAAAAGGCTGCTTATGGAATACTGTTATGTTAAACTTTACTTACAGGATGTTAAATCCTTAGAACTAAGGTTTCCCCCAGAAAAAGATTAATGGAAACATCGATTGCTTTTCAGACTTGATAGCTGCTGCTTCAAAAGGTGGTTTTACACAAACACTAAATTAAAAAAAAAAAAAACTTTAGAACACAATGAATCGCTTTTATTTCGGTATGCATCCACATCTCAGCATTTAGTGGTCCTGAACAGAAAAGTGGAAAAACGCAGCAATTTGCCAGGAAGTCAAGCCCGCCAATTTCGGGGATCTGCTGTGCACACCGAGTTCTTTTTCAATCCCTGCTGAGGACCGTGAGAAACAGCAGCACCAAAACCAAAGTATGCACCGAATTCAAGGTTCTTTTTGTTCCAGTTGCCACATTCCAAACCAGACCCAAACGGATTGCAAGATGACCACATGAGAACCCTGTGTAAAACTTCTTCAATTTTTAAAAGCAAAAGCAATTACAGGAAAAGAAAATTCATTCAGAGGGATCGTGTGTGCTTACAAGTGTCTTCTGTGGCCTTTCTCCGAGTTTAACCACCAAGAACTTTGAGAGCTGGCAGGTGTGAGTACCCCTGGTGACTGTTCTTTTCACTTTATCAAAACCTGAGCTAAAAAACCGCATCAGCTGACGATGACAGCAGAGGGTGGCAGGGCTGAGGACCCAATATTCATTCCCAGGCTGGTGGAGAGTGAGTAAATGTGGTTCCAAAACTAAACGAGGAAGTCAGAGACTCTTTCCAACCTTACCTGATGGCTTCTGGCCAAAGCAAGGAAGTATTGTGGAAAGTGTTGGGTGGTGATGGTACAAAAAGGGAGTTGAGGAGGAGGAAGGAAAAAGCAGCACCCCTCGATTAAGGTGGGGGAGAAGATATGGGGAGAGCCCTGAATTCCTCACCAAAGGCCAATTTCAGAGGGGAGCAGAGGGGGTTACAATCTATGCTTCGGCCAAGGGTGGTGGTGGAAAGTGAAGAAGGGACAATGGCTTGGGGGGGGGGGGGTGTGGTGGTGGGGGGCATCATTTAAGACTTAAAAAAAGCAGGGGTGCAGCTGGAGCACCCCCACACACCCAGCAGTAGTCCCACAGGCTGTGACCTGAAACCTTCACACCTACTCTAGCAAGCCACCCCAAGCTGGAGGGCTGTTGCAGGGAGGGAGGGAGGGAGGGAAGGGAGGGAGGGAGGCAGGGGGAGGAGAAGGGGAGAAGGCAGAGACCCCAGGCCATGTAATCAGCAGCAAGGTGATTGTGTGATGTGTCTTTTCACAGTTGAGTTAGATGTGCCCCACCAGTTATGATGGGAACCAATTTAAATATACTTTCTTGATCCCAGAAGTTCAACTATGTGGACAGTGGTTACACTTGACAGGATGATTTGTTATAGCACAACTTATATATTTTAAATGGACAAAAAAATTAGTATCGTTTACAGTATCTTAAGATAAATTGCCTTTGAATGGGAGCTTCCTTTCCAGTACTTTGAGGTCTACAAGACGTATCTAGAAAATTTACTACTGTGGAAAATGAAGACTGCTTAAATCGAATGGGAGGGGGGTAGGGGAGGGCCTGTGGTTTTTCTTTTGATTAATTGCTGTAACACTGTCCTTCGGGCGGCTGAGGGAGTTTCATGTTTTCTTTAGACATCATTAGACGCCGGAGCTCTTGCAGGACGACTTTGATGCTATATGAATTCTGCCATTTTGCTAGCACTGATATGGCTCTTGGGTCCACCTACAAAAAGGCAAACAAGAAAAGTACCGTCAGGCTCTCAAACAAATGAATCGCTACATGCTGGAGTTAAGCTACCGACACGAGTGAAATGCACTTTTCAAGCTGAACATGCCAGTCACACAATGAGACCCGACACGCAGAGCCCCTGCGTGATCCCCTCCCTCCAGTCAGTCTGTTTTTCTGTTTGTGTCTCTGTTTGGGAGAAGGAAGTCTTGGATAAGTAAAGCCACCTTTAGAGAAATGGCTCACACACTCGGCAAGACTCAACCCAACTGGCTCTAGAACGGTGGCCTCTTCTCTTGGGCTGGCTGCTGCCACTGCTCACAGCCTGTCCTGTCTCGAGTCTATACCCTGGTGGACGGTAACGACGCACAGGGCAGTAGGACAGCCAAGGCAGGCGGTGGCCCAGGTCCACGCTCTCGTGACAAGGATTGCCCCAGAGTCACACTCTCAAGTTATGCTCGCAATTCCCAGAGGAAATTTTCCAAAGTGTGGGTAGAGTTCCGGGTTCTGGACTTCAGGTGGAACTCAGATATGACCTTAAACCCTGAACACACAGCAACAAGGCTCGTCTCTTCCCAGTCTGCTTTCAAGTCTTCTGAGTACCTCAAAACAAAGGCTTAGTTCACATGATGTTAACGTGTAAAACCCTTCAACCCTTGCTGATTTTCCCTTTGAACGAGAGCAGGTCTCAAAGGTGCAAAGCCTTTGGCAAGAAACACACGGAGGAAGAATGTATTAACGTCACTTTGATTTTGCAGCATTTATTGTACTGTTGCTGTTACTGCCTTCTTACGACAAGTGACACTGGCTTTCCGTATATGGTAGTAAAAATAAGTATAAAACGAGGCCGTTAAACAGAAAAAAATGCCATGTACCACAAATAAGGCTCAGGAAGTAAAAGTATGATCCTGGATAAGATTTTGCATCTCTGGGCCTTGGTTTCCTCATCTCTACCTCATGAATGGAACGAGCCGATATCTCCAAGTGACCTGCACGGTGCTGGCCCAGAGTAAGTGTCGTATGAGTGATGATTTAAATACAGCTGGGGAACAGGCCTTCACCCCAAGTCCGCATGTGTTCATACTGCAACGCATTTCATCATCAAAGAACCAAGGAATACACGGAATGAGGGCCAAAGTGCCCCTGATGGTAAACACAAAGCATTTCTCAACCCAAACAAGTATGGGCAGGAAAAACAACTTACCACTCCATTAGAACTATTAACTCCATTCATATTAATTTTTGTTACAAATCTTACAAAGGGGGGTGCTTCTGGGTATTTAGGTCCACATTCTATTTTAAGGCTGTATATTCGGTTTTCATAAATTGTCTGGAAAAAAAAAAAGGTACAGAGACATCAGGCAATTACAAACCATGAATTCAAAAAGGCAGATCTTTTGAAACCCCATTTATTCCTGCCTGCAGAACTGGTGCATCTGCCTTCTTTATACACAGGCTACTTGTTACTTGTCAAGTTAGTAGTAACTAGTCTCCACTCTAGTGTATATGAACTCTGGTCTCGGGGGGCAATAAAAAGACAGACAATTTAAAACAGTATCATTGAACTTTTGAGTTAGTATTAAGTCCAATCAGATGGACTGGTTTTTCTACTAATTTCTCTACCTTGCAGATCTGTCCCATGCTCTGGGAATGGTGTGTAAGGAGTATTCTTTACTCCGGAAGCAACACTAAACGTCCGCTCACGCCAGGGACATCAGCCAATGCATCAGATGCCACTATGTGCAGAGCAGAGAAGAGGCAGCTCTTCGCTTCAACATTAAAGCAAAGTCAGAGGGCGCGGATGCAGACGCGAGAGCTGCTTCCCCGCTCCATCATCCGTCTGGGGTTGGGCGCCACACGAGGGAGCTCAACTGCTAGGTGCCGCCTCTCCCTGCAGGCGTGACACTGACCTGAGAGATTACAGGCATTTAGTGGGTGAGGCGGGAGGCTAAAGATACCAGGCCCGCGGAGGAAAAACCTGTCCTTCAAATGCCAACGGGGGCTCTGTAGAAAAACACGGCAAAGTCCGACCCCCCAGGCCGATGGACTCCTCGCTGCACTGCTGCTGGCAGGCTGTTCCGTCTGCCTAGAGCGCCCTGCCCCCACCTGAGCCGCCACACATCCACTGAGACCCAGTTCAAACATCACCTGGTCAAATGTCACACAAGACAAGCTAGTCCCAGCTTTCTGTTCTTTTATGAAGTCCCAGTGTTATCATTTACTTGTCTGAACACCACCGTGAAAGGTGATGCCTCTCCATAATATTGGCCCCCTTGAAGGCAGAGGCCATCCACCCTCCAATAGGTCCCCCTCGCAGGCACCAGTGTTCCCCTCCCCAGTGCCTGCTGCACCAGTAAAGGCTCCTGTGTAAACAGCGACATCTAGCTGTCTTTGGGGGAAACAAATTACAGAAGACGTGATTTAAATCCTTGAAAGTATTGTGTCTAAACAGTGATCAATCCCTGACAAAAAACTCGAACATGTTTTAAAATTCAGAAGGCATTCATGTGGGGTGCCTGGGTGGCTCAGTCGGTTAAGCGTCCGACTTCGGCTCAGGTCATGATCTCACAGTTCGTGAGTTTGAGCCCCACATGGGCCTCTGTGCTGACAGCTCAGAGCCTGGAGCTGCTTCAGATTCCGTGTCTCCTCTCTCTCTCCCTCCCCTGCTTGTGCTCTGTCTCTCTCTGTCTCAAAAATAAACATTAAAAAAAAAAAAAAGAAGGCATTCATAATATCCCCACAGGAACCTTACACATCCATGTAACAGGGACTCCAAACTGTGACAAACCTAAACTCAATTCTGGATTTCCACCTACCCTCACTCAACCTGCTCTTCCCCTCTTCTTCCCTCGTACGTGGCACCACCATCTAGGCATTAGATAAAGCAAAACCTGGCAGCCACCTAGAATTCCCTTTTCTCTTACCCCTTACCTTCCAATCACAAGAAAGGCTCAGCTTCGACCTCCAAGAGAGATTCCACACCCACCTGCTTCCCTCCACCACGCACCTCCTCTCAAGCACCCCTGGTCTCTGCTCTCTTGCTCCCCCTACAATCTGCTCTCCACATAGCAGCCTGACTGACCTTCCAAAAGCAAGAAGTGGCCCGGCTGGCCTAACCCCTCCAGTGGCTGCTAGTGACCCGAGAAGGAAGCCCATGTTCCTGGGTCAGACCCTGCTGTGCACCCCTGCCTTCCTCTCTTTTTACTCTTCGCCCCATCTAGCCCCAACTTCTCTCCACCTTGGGGCCCCGAAACTGGTTGTGCTTCTGCGTCTGTCCTAGCTCTTTGGCTCAAGGGGACCTTCCTCTCGGAAGTCTTCCTGACTCCCTATCTGAAGTCTCATGTCAGACCTTCTTCAATAAACTCAGAACAAGAAGGGCAGGGGCCTCAACCGAATTGGTACTCAAATGTTCCTGGACTTGAATATTGCTCTTTACAAGTTAAAAAAAAAAAAATCAGTAAACACAAGAAGGAAGCCAAAGGGACTTATGGAAAATACGATAAAAGGTCTATCCTTAGCATCTAGCATGGTCTCCATCAGCAACTACTCACTCAGCAATATCTGTCAACTGTATGAGCCCAAGTTCATCTCTGGATGTGTCCAGCATTCATGCTCAATGGTTTGTCACACAATTGAAAGACAGAATCTCTTATACAGAATAGTCCCTGGGGGCACGGGCTTGTGGTAATTATCAAAGTAAGTCTTTTTAAAATATTGGATCTACATTTTGGAGTTTCTGATGCATCAATTTATTCACCTGTGAGAACGTTTTACGGCTTATCAGCCTCGATATACTTTTACTAATCATTCTATTAACAACGACATCAAAATGGTTAAGAAGGTGGACAGCTTGGTAACAGGTTTCTGATTATTCCATACATTAAATCTCGTAACTCTTGACACTATCAAGTCTAATTTAAAAATAGGCATTCTGTGACGAACTTCCTAGAAAGCAAAAAAGAAATACTAAATTTCTGACCATTGACATTCAACTGGCAATTTCACTGAAACCCACAAAAAAAATGCCTCAAGTCAAGTGAACACAGAGACACCAGAAGGGTCATTAAAAAGCCCAAAGCAAGACTTTTGTAGAAAACAGGGTTCTGGTTTTCTTCTTTTGTTCTGTTTACTAGTGCTCCAGGGACCTGCTAAAGGTTTCACTGAAGAAAGGAAATATGCCCCAAGAGGTGCTAGAACATGGTACCTCTGTGAGGAACACTGTTCCAGATTCATCGTTTGATCATGAAACACTTTCCACCTTGTTGACATGGCTTGAGCTTCATGGGGCAATTTGGTAGTGCCTATCAGAATGAGAAACACGCAAGCTCAAACCAGCAAAGCCACTTCTAGGTATTTCCTACAGGCAGACTCAGATTTATGCACAAAAATGTGGAACACTGTCTGCAACAGCAAAAATAACTGTAAACAATCAAAATGTCCACCTGCAAGGGACTGACTCAACAAATTCGGCATATTCATAATATCGGGTACCCTGTCGTCTTTTCAAAGACTGAGGCCAGACAAAGACTGCCAAGACGTGGCTCTTGGTACAGATCAAGGTGCAGAATAGGTACATCCTATAAAAGCAGGCAGACACCTCCCTCCAAGTGTGGCTATGTGAATGTGCACACGGGTTGTTTCATGCATTAGACACTACGAGCCCAGAGCCTAGAGATTACAAACTTCTCCTGGGCCTAAACTATATACAGGAGATAATCCCAGCCTAATCATGATGAAAAACATCAGATAAATTCCAATACAGACATTCTACAAAACACCTGACCAGTATTCTCCAAAACTGTCTAGGGCAACAGAAACAAGAAAAACCTGAAATTGTCACAGCCACAGCCACCCTTGTGGGACAGGATGACAAAATATAATGTGGTATCTTGGATAGGATTCTGGAACAGAAAATAGACACAAGGTAAAAATTAAGAACACCTGAATAAAATACGGACTTTGGTTAACAGTAAGCCATCCGTATCTGGATCACTGGTCGTAACAAACGTACTATCCCAACATAAGATGCTAACAACAGGGAAAGGTGGGGGGGGGGGGGAAGGGGAACACATGGGAACGTTCCATACTACCTTTGCACCTTTTCTTTAAGCCTAGAAGTATTATGAAATAAAATTTATCTTTAAACTGTATGATACATGAGAAAAGGAAAAGGTACTGATTGCAAAAACAAGCAAAATGACAAAATCTCAGTATATAAAAAGGTGATTCAGGTCAACCAGACAACTGCTCCTCAGTTGAAATCTGACACAGGTATACACAAGTTATGTGTGATGCACAAGGTGGGCACATGCTACGTGAGAATGAGCGGTGGGCCCTTTAAAAGGTGAGAAATCCTTAATGGAGTGGCTCTGAAGATGGGAAGGAAAATGCACAGGAAGAGGTGTGAGAGGGGAAGTACTGAATGCTGCTCCCAGTTAATCTGGAGAGCGGGGATATGGCAGGTAGGGATGGCCCAGGAAGGGAGATACCGCACTAGGTACTTTAACAGAGAATTTAATATAGGGAAGTGGTTAAACAGGTGTCACTGGACTGAAAAGGCAGAAAGGGATCCGAGCTAACACAGAGGGAACCGGCAGAAAGCAGTGGTGTCCCTTGGCTGGGGGAACAGAGGGAATAAGCCAGTTTTTCAGACCTAGAGGCTCAGGGTTACAGGTCTCCAGAGCTGAACCCAGACCTCTGAGGAGGCACTGTGGGCCAGCTCTGGGAGCGCCCCCTCGAGTTGGATGGAGGCTGAGACCCATTGCTGATGCTGGGATGAAGGGCCATTACCAGAGTGGCTCTGACAGAACAGGCCCTTCTTCTTGCCTTTCAGGCACTCTCCTGTGTCCCTGATTGGAGGAACCCAATAGAGCACCAGCTGACAAAGGAAAAATGTAGTTTGCAGAGTCCTGGCCCCAGTATTCAAAGCAGAGCTGAGAAAGGTGGGCTTAGAGCTTAAACCGGCACCTGCAAAACACCCCTCCAGACAGTGATGAGACACAACCTTCCTTCGTACCAAGCCTCTCCCTCTTCCCACCGGCCACCAGGGTATCCTTCTGAGCAAGCCACTGGACCCATCTTCAGGTGACATTAATTATTCATTTCTCTGACTTAATGCCAGCACCACCTGAATATTCTTCAACCTAAAGACTAAACTGTCAAGTTAACCACACAATCATCTAATGTAAAATACAAAGGAGAAAGGAGGCACTTGTTCCTGTCCATTAGATTTCTCTTCCCGCCATGTCAGCCTACATGAGCCCCTCATTGTGGCATTGAGAGCTGCTCTGACTTCTAGCGTCTTTTAATGTCCCCAAGCATTTTCACTGCCTCCTGGGACCACTCCTCCAGGTGCTTGGTTCTGACGGGCCCGTGCCCCCCAAGTCTTCTTGGCCCCAGGGCTAAGTTACTGTTTCCTGCTGCCTTAGCTCTGTGCTCCCACACTGTGCCTTTTCTGCTTTTGCAGTCCAACACCAATTTGATCACCTTCCTTTATTAAATTAGCTTTCTTGAAATACCTAGCATGGTTTTCTCTTTTCCTGACACAAAGAGTTAAGGGGAACAAAGTAAACTTCTTCCTTTACATATTCTGTATTGTTTGAGAATTTTTATGAGGATATATTCACGTATCATACATGTCACATAAAGCTTTTTAAAAAGAGACAGATCAACATGCACTGATATGGAAAGACTTCCACCATCTGTTATGTGAAAAACACGAAGCTGCAAAACATTGTGTAGAGCAAGGTCTCATTTTTATTAAAAAGGATATGCATTTATGTTTGTGTACCCAAAAGCAAAAGCCAGTAGGAACACACACAGTCTCTGGGGAGTATAATGAAATGGGGGAAAGGATCAGTCTCCTTTTAGTTCACACACTTGTGTAATTATGTTTCGTTCTTAAGCATGTGTAGGGACTTTTAGAGAAGTACGTGTATAAACACACACCCAGGCTCTAACCACGTGTAGGAACACACACCCAGGCTCTAACCACGCACAAAAACATTATCTTGGAGAACTCCAGAGACATAACAGTGTTTCTCAACCCAGGCAATTTCTGCCCAGCCCCCCACCCCAACATCTGGAGACATTAATGGTTGTCACAACTGGAGGAGAGAGGTGCTACCCTGCTAGTGAGCAGAGACCTGGAGTGCTGCTGACCCTACAATGCACAAGACAGCCCCGCAACAAAGAAGGATCCAGCTCAAGATGTGAATGGCGCTCAGGCTGAGAAACTGCTCTGTAACCTGGCCACTCTGTAACCTGTTCTCTGTTGGAGACAGTTGGACATTATGTCAGAATTTTGCAAATGGCACTTGGATGAGAAACTTTAAAGCAACTCAAAGTACAAAAAGGAAAATGACAAAAAAATAAGCCTCCTTTCCACGCTGGCCCCAGCCGGCTAGATCTCTTTTGAAGAAGGCAACCACTGTCACCAATTTCTTTTATGTTCTTCCAAAAGTACTGTAAACACAGTATATGTACGACCTCCTGCTCTCCCCCACCTCCTCAGTGGCAGCATATTCTATACTGCCTTGTACCTTCCTTTTCGCCCTTAAATATCATGGAACGCGTTCCAGTTGAGCACACATAAATCTGGCTCCTGTTTTTCAACAGCTCAACAGCACATACTATGGTCTGCTGAAAGACACTGAGGTGGTTTCCAATATTTTGCTACTACTGAAAATGCTGCATTCAATAATTTTGTACATAGAGGCCTTTGGGCAACACATTAAAAAGAGCAGAGTAAATTCCTAGAGTTGCTGGATCACTTTTTTTTTTTTTTTTTTTTGCTGGACCACTTTTGATGGAAGATTTTCTTGTTGAGTCATACAGCAGCAAAAATACAACAGGGAGATAAGTTACTCAAGTGGTCTATTTAGATACTAATAACTATGTTGATATTGCAAAGTCACAGTTTATCCCTTGTATAAGGGATGCTAGTCATAAAATAGACCGGTCATAGGAAGCACCCAGAAGCACACAGTTCCCTTTACAACTTTGCTTTTAACCTTGGGGATCCAGAGCAAGCATAATGACAGGGATAAAAAAAAGAAAAAAAAAAAAGTCAATAACAAGCGTTGGTGAGGGTGTGGAGAAACCAACACCCTCATGTACTGTTGGGTGGGAATATAAAACGGTGCAGCCGCTTTGGAAAATAGTCTGACAGTTATTTAAAATGTTCAACATAAAGCTACCATATGATCCAGGCAGTTCCACTCCTAGGTATATGCCCAAGAGAAATGAAAACATATGTCCACACAAAAACCTATACACAAAAATTCATAGCAGCATTGCTCATAATTGGCAAAATATGGAAAAAATTCAAATGTCTGTCAATCAATTAATGAGTGAAGAAAATGTGAACAAAATGGAACGTCATTCAGCCATAGGAAGGAATGAGCTACTGGTAAGTGCTGTAACATGTATGAACCTTGAAAACAGGCTAAATAAAAGCTCGTCACAAAAGACCACATATTGTGTAATTCCATTTATATGAAATGTTCAGAAGAGACAAATTCACAGAGACAAAAAGTAAATGAAAGGCTGTCAAAGGGGAGGGATGGGGACGGGAGACAGAATGGGAGTGACTGCTGATGGGGGAGGTTTCTCTCTGGAGTCACGAAATGTTCTGAAATTACTGACAGGTGCACAATTCTGAATATGATAAAAACCACTGAACTGTACAGTTTAAAGGTGTATTCTACAGTTTTCAAATCCTAGGATATAGGAATTTTTACCTCAATAAAGCTGTTATTAAAAAAAAGAGAAAAAAGAAAAAAGAATGTGTGGAAGGCAGGCACTGTGCGTACCGCAGCCACTCACTGCAAGTTAGCTCCCTACGGAAATCACTAAAGTGAAACTCAGGGTCATCCAGGGTATTGTAGGTAGAACAGAATATTTTCAATGGGATTTGGTGGTTCATTTTGTTCATTCATTGTTTCACTGTGAAACTCAGCAGTATTTAGTAGATTCTCAATGTTGTACACTGGTTCATTCTTAATTTGTTAGAACCTAAAAATCAGTCGGTTGATTAATAAATCTATTGAACAACTACTTGATTCTGAGTCATCTCCAGGTGCTCTGGAGAGTAAGGGGGAGGGAAGAATAATTCTCATCCTCGAGAAACCTAACCCATTCTCAGGAAGAGAAGAGATGTAGTGAAGGAAGCTGTCAACCACGCAGTGGACTCTCAGAGACAACGAGAAATGATTTCCATGAAGAAACTAGCTTTCTAGATCAGGTTTCCCCCAGTATTTTATAGATCCATAAATCCTGGTTTTCAGAGATTAAAAAAAAAAAGATAAACAAATGAGTAAAAACAGTAAATTGGATAGGTTTTCAAAACCCAAAAAACCAAAAGTACAGGGTCAAAAATGACTCAACAAGTAGCGTTGAACGGCAAAGCTAGCCATTCACCATCGGTGTTTATGACGGTCCAAGATGAACATCAGATGGTCCTAACACTTAGTGAGCATGGCCCTCTTCCTTGTTCCAGCCGGGACCACATCCCACGTGTCTTCCTACTCCCCACAGAGCTGGTGGAGGGCCTGGGCACGCAGTGAGAAGAAGGAGAGCACCAGCATCTTGAAGCACAAGCAGAAGAAGGAAAGGTCTTGCTCCATTCAGGCAGAATCTCCTATTGTCTGCAACAAGCGTCACATTGCAGGAATCTACTTCTTCGCTCCTACGTTAACTGACTGCTTAACACCCCGTGTGATTCTCAAATGGGAACAGAGGAAAACTCACAATCTAAGCAGCGGGGAGACAATGTAGCACAGTGGTTAGGAACACAGAGTCTCGAGCCAGGACCCCTAGGGGCATTAGCAGCTACGTGACTCTGGGCGAGGCACTTCATTTCTCTATTTCCTCACCTGTAAAACAAATGCAACCAGAGGCTGAACTAACTACAGGAGAACCTAACAACAGGTTCTCATGAGAGTTAGATGACATTTCTTGGGGGTTTCACTATGTATGCTAAAACAAAGTCAGCTGGCACTATGAAGCCTGGGAACTCTCACAAATCACGAAACTCTAAAGGAGAGGTCAGTTTTCTCATCCCCGTTGTCACTGTCTTCTTCACAAAGGCCTCTGGGTCTCAAAGTGCCTGGAACAGACCAGAGCCAACCAGGCAGGCAAGAAGCCTTTGCTGAACAGCCCGATGAATTAAGATATGGGTGCATGGGTCCCGACCTGGGACACAGTGAATGGAAACCACAACTGTGAAGGCCAAAGTTTGTTTCGACCAGGTCTTCTCAGAACCCTGGCTGTATCTGGAGCCTTGTTATCTGATAAGCCCCAGAGTTTGTTCTAAACTACATCTGAGGGTGCAATTACCTCAAACCTCACTGTCTACATTGTCATGTAAATTCACACTAGGAGTCTAAACAGGTTTTTGCTTACCATGTGGAGGGATTAAACAGCATCAGAGGAGGTTCAAATATATAAACTGAAACTGGTCAAAAAAGAATAGCCACATTTCAGAAAATATACCATTGGTGAGCTTTTTCCGTGATAAGGCTAATATTTCTTAAAAGGAGGCACAGTGAATTTAAGACATTGACATTTATAGCCGTAGCTCGACGCTTACTCTTGGAGGCCCAATTATCATCCCTGTCCATCTTGTAAGTGTCATGTCTTCGTCATCTTCTAGACCCCAGCTAACTGTGCCATCTCCTACTCCTTTCTGGCCTTCTTCCAGTTCTTCCAACAGTCGAAAATTGCGAGGGACTTTTACTCCTAAAATAAATGGAAAGAAATTCAAGATACTAGCAACTCCAGGGGAACCTGTAAGCCTAGATCTAGCTGCTCGTTATTACTCCGTGGAAATACAGATGCTAACATGCAAAAAAGGCCGAAAGTCGTCGTCCCTTAAACTTGTTCCCAGGGCTTCCGGTACCGACCAGAGTAACCACAGGAAGGGGCACGTGGTTTTGTTACAGGTGAAGCGACGACTGAACCCAGCCTGGAGAGACACCCCACCCCCCACCTCCGTAGCTTTGATAAACTTCATCGAGAGTTTACGTGTCTAAATGTTGATCAATTTGGGTCCACGATAGTTGAAAACCATCAGTATCAGTATCATGAATACGAAGTGCCTTGGAAGGGAAGAGGCTATTCCTTTCATTTTGCTCTTATCATGCATTTCTGAGGCTAAGGGTGAGCTCGTTTGTTGGAACAGACTCTCCAACTACCTCGGGAGGAACAGCCGCCGTGGCCGCATGAAATCAAAACGGTGTCCTCTTGATCAGTTAAGAGTCACCTGAAGGCGCCGAGGATAAAATTTTCAATTATTCAAGCCATGGTTTCTCTCTTGTGAAAAAGCCCAAAGAGGGTGGCTAGTTCTCTGATTCGTTTCCAAAAATCCCAAAGCCTGGTAAGTAGCTCAGGGAAGAAACCACACAAACCCATCCCATAAGTTTCAAGCCACGATACCTGAGTTCAGGCTGAGGCTTCGGCCATTTCTGGGTGTTTTCCGGAACAGAGCCGAAGCACTGGGGCCAGGTGGGGGACGAGGTTGGGGGAGGGCAGGGACACCGATTTTCTTCCTGTGCCTGGGCACTAAGCAACTCTCCCAGGGATGCCTTCCCAACCCATCCTGCCGGCTTCTCTCTCCTCCTACCTCTCTCCCTGGCACCTGAACTATTACCTCTGGAAAAAGCTTCAAATTCAGGCAAGTTCCAAGCTTGCCTTAAATTTGCCTTAAATGCTGAGCCCCCAACCGGCCAGACTCCCAGAGGTAACTGAGCAGCACTTACCACATAACTCTGGAGAAAAGCCCACTGGAGGGACTCCAGCCTGGGAGGTGTTCCCAGTATATCTCAGTGTTTCCCAAGGTGGGACTCCCGATACTATTGGTTCAACTGGAATAAATACTTGAGCATCTGCTAGAGGCCAGGCACTTTTCTAGGCAATGGGGGGAACAAGCAGTAAACAAAACAAAAACGCCTGCCCCCACGGAGCTTACATTCTAGTGGGAACCACATAATGACAAAACAAAAATACATATCACGTAGCGTGACAGCCTGTGGTGTTGTGGAGCAGGAGTAATGGGGGAGGAGCTAGGATTTTCAATGGGGGGGATCAAGGAAAGCCTCACTGCGACCAGGTGTCATGGCTAAAGAGCCGAGGGGAAGGAGCAGGACTTCTGCACAGCCGAGGAGAGTCTTCCAAGTAGAGGGAACAGCCAAGTGCTAAGACCCTTAGGTGGGATCTTGCCTGCAATGCCGAAGAGCAGCAAGATTCCAACTCAGCTAAATCTGACTCAGCGACTTGGAAAAGCAGCAGACGGTTAAGGGCTCCAACTATTACTGGCCTGAGAAGCCACTGGAACTCTGAACAGAGGGGGCACAGGATCTGACTTGCTTTTTCAAATAGGCTTCCTCTGACTGCCGTGTGCAGAAGACAGGGAAGGGAGCCGGGCCCTACTGCAATTATCCTGGCAAAGGAAGATACCGGCTTGAGCCAGTGAAGGTAGTGAGAAGTAGCACAATTCCAGATATGGGGGGGCGGGGGGGTCTAAGCTGGTAAGATTTGCTGCCAGATTGCCTGAGAAGCACGAAAGAGCAGCCGATGATGGTGGCTCCCAGGCTTTTGTCTGAGCAAGTGGGAGGGAGTTGCCAGGGGCGGTAGAGGATTTTAGGTGGGTACAGACGTGAGCACTCACTTTGCAGTCAGGCCACCTCTCTTTTTTAAATGTTTATTTTGAGAAAGAGAGAGAGAGAGAGAGCGCAAGGGAGGGAGAGAATCCAAAGCAGGCTGTCAGCACAGAGCCCTGTGAGGGGCTTGATCTCATGACCTGAGCTGAAATCAGGACTTGGGAGACTTAACTGACTGAGCCACCCAGGCGCCCTGTCACATGTTGATTTTTAGGAATACTTTAAGGCAAGTCATGTTATACTAACTTCCCAGGTACAATGATGGTGAAAACAATTTCCTTCTAACGTAAATGTAAGCAGAAGACTCAGCTGGCTGAAGGTAATATTAAGTAACACAGATGGTATTTGAGAGGAAATAGAATAAACCTGAAAGCATAGCTGAATGGCTCATTTGGAAAATACTGGCGTTTTCCATCCACATAGTCAACTGGATTATTCAGCTATACTGGATTGTGTTCCCTAGCAAACACAAAATTAAAGGATGTTTGTGACATTATAAGCAAAAAGCCAGACAATGCAATGTCTTTCATCTAGAGAGAGTTAAATCTAAATCTTTTTTTTTTTATTTTTTTTTAACGTTTATTTATTTTTGAGACAGAGAGAGACAGAGCATGAATGGGGGAGGGTCAGAGAGAGGGAGACACAGAATCTGAAACAGGCTCCAGGCTCTGAGCTGTCAGCACAGAGCCCAACGCGGGGCTTGAACTCATGGGCCGCGAGATCACGCACTGAGCCGAAGTCAGCCGCTTAACCGACTGAGCCACCCAGGTGCCCCTAAATCTAAATCTTTAATAATCCTCACTAACTATTTTGGCTGGACAGCTGAGGGGGGAGGGGGAATCATTGTGTACAACTACAGCTATTACTATTGTTTAATTTACAAGCCTGCACTAATAAAGATGACTATACCAAAAGAACACACGATCATGTCAGGGAGATTGGCGAATATCAAAGATGGCGTAGTAGGCTGAACTGTGTCCCTGCAAATTTGTATGTCGAAGCCCTGATCGCTAGTACCTCAGAGTGTGACAGTATTTGGTTATAGGGCCTTCAAAGAGGTGATTAAGTTAAAATGGGTCCACTGGGGCACCTGGCTGGCCCAGAAGGTAGAGCATGTAACTCCTGATCTTGGGGTTGTGAGTTCAAGCCCCTTGCTGCGTATGGAGTTCCTAAAAACAACCAAAACCCCCCCAAAAACAAACCCAAAAACTCTTAAAATATATATATATATATATATATATATATATATATATATATATATAAACTAAAACAAGTCCATTAGGATGAGCCCTAATCCAATCTGACTGGTATCCTTATAAGAGGAGGAAATTTAGACACACAAAGGAAAACAGGGATGCTCGAGTGCATGGAGAAGAGACCTTGTGAGGACACAGCGGGAGGGCAGCCATCTGCAAGCCAAGGGGAGAGGTCTCAGAAGAATGAGACCAGTTGACACCTTGATCTTGGACTTCTAGCCTCCTGGGCTAAATCCTGTTGTGTAAGCCATCCAGTCTGTGGTACGGTGTTACGGCAACCCTAGTAAACGAATACAGATGCTTGCTGACGTTTTAAGAAGCTTAAGAAAGTTGGAAAGGTTAGAGACCAAGATGGTAACAGTGGTTATCTTTAGGTGCAAGGATTATGGGCGACTCCCCTCCTTTTCTAGATTTTCTTTTTTTAAATCATTTTACTTTATTCATCATGATGACTGTATTCTTTAATCCCCATCCCCATTTCTTCTACCATGATCTTGATATTTACAAAACAAAACATTTACGGAACTATGCCAACTATACTCTAGACAAGGTTCTACATCTGGGCTTCAGCATCTGTTATTCCCTCTGCTTGGAACATCTTTCTCCAGATATCCGTCAAGCTCCCTTAACTTCTCAGGGCTTAAGTTATATGACCCCTGACTGCAATAAGGAACAAGGATCCTCTGAGACTAGGAATCTCATTTAATAGTATTTCCTAAGTGAGTAATTTTAAGTAAATAGTCCCTGTTTTTTTTAATATTAAAACCTGTTCAGGCCAAATGAACAATGGCAAAGTACAACAGCTTCCATAGCTATTAATGAAGGGAAGCTACACGTGTGACCTCTATTTTAAGTTGCTCTTTTTAGCAAGATGAAAAATGTGCCTTCTTGTGTCCGGTTATTTAAATCAGGCTGGGTTAGGGGCGCCTGGGTGGCTCAGTCGGTTAAGTGGCCGACTTCGGCTCAGGGCGTGATCTTGCGGTCCATGAGTTCAAGCAAGCCCCACGTCGGGCTCTGTGCGGACAGCTCAGAGCCTGGAGCCTGTTTCAGATTCTGTGTCTCCCTCTCTCTGACCCTCCCCCGTTCATGCTCTGTCTCTCTCTGTCTCAAAAAAAAATAAATAAAGGTTAAAAATAAATAAATAAATCAGGCTGGATTAACTGTTTCTGGTATGACTATTTCTCTTGTAAATGTTAGCAAAACTTTATGGCTGGAAACGTTACCCCTTCATTAACAACTAGGTCTGATTAGGGACTCCTAAACATTGCAAGCTCATTACATTAGTTTCAAACAGATAGTGAATTCGAGTTATATTTTTCGCATGTTTGATAGATATCTACTTGTGAAATAGGGAAAACCATCATATTGGTTAATCCTGTACTTCCAACAGCCATTTTCTACTGGATCAGACAATTCAGTTAAAGCCCGCATACACAATTGAACCAAACAAATAAGGAATCAGGTTAGCATTTGGAACAGTAATGGAGTACCACACAGGACGGTGCAATTTGTGGTTACTGCAGTACTGATATTATAGGATCATTCAACTTGCTTCAAGTTATAAATCAGGCATCAGGAACAGTTTAAAAAATCAAAACTTTATACTGGCCAGTATCTTTTAGGTAGTCACAAAACATTCAAAGTGGGAGCTGGAACATACATATAAGCATGCCCTACATGCTGATTAATTACAATAAGCATTCATTCCATTTGAACAGTAGTTCACAAACTTTTCTGGTCTCAAGACCCCTTTATATACTCTCTTAAAAGTCACTGAAGACTTCAAAGAGCCTCTGTTTACGTGGGTTATAGCTACTGATATTTGCCAAATTAGAAATTACAACTGAGAGGGGTGCCTGGTGGCTCAGGTCAGTTAAGCATCCGACCCCTGATTTCTGCTCAGGTTGGTGGGATTGCTCTGACAGCGAGCGCCAAGCCTGCTGGGGACCGTCTCTCTCTGCCCCTCCCCCAGTTACACACACTCTCTCTCAAAATAAACAAACTTATAAAAAAATAAAACTGAAACATTTTTTAAAAATTCATTTACAACTAAGCACAACAAACCATCATGTGTTGAGATAAATAACATATCTTATGAAAGAACTACACTTTCCAAAGAACAAAAGAAAATTAGTGAGAAGAGTGGTATGGCTTTACAAATTCTCTTTAATGGCTGGCTTAAAATGGGAGTATTAAGAACTCAGGTGAGCTGGAAAATACATGTCTGTCTAAAGGGCGCAGTCACTCCTTTGCTCTGGCCAAGTATCTGTCGGTCCGGTTCAGCTTATGGACCACCCATTTTACAACATTTGGGGGTCACCAAATTGTTCTCAAGAATCTCTTTGATCCTGGGGCGCCTGGGTGGCTCCATCAGTTGAGCATCCGTCCGACTCTCGATTTCGGCTTAGGTCATGATCTCACAGTTTCATGAGTTCGAGCCCCACGTCAGGCTCTGCGATGCTTGGGCTCTTAAACTGATAGCACGGAGCCTGCTCTCTGCCCCTTCCCTGCTCCCACTCTCTCTTTCTCAAAAATAAATAGTAAGTAACTTAAAAAAAGTCTCTGATCTTTAACATCCTAGACTTAGCTTAGAGAATATTTTAAACCCTTTCTTTTGTCAGAAGGGTGAGATTGATAAACACTGGGCGAATCTGGCATCAGCGGGTGCAGTACTCTGTTGACCTTTATTTAGCTAAATATCGAAGAGTTCAAGTCCACAAACTATAGCTCTAAAACAGCACTGTTACCTTGAACTTATTTTACTAAGACATAAACTTTTATGTTCACTCAAGAGCTGACAAAAAGCAGAGTTTGGGGAATAACGACAGCTAGCAGAAATCGGAAATTATAAAACTATGGAGTGGTTCATTTAGTTTTTCTGATATTTAAACAGAAGGGGCTGATTAGCACCCGGTTAGCTGGTTTACTAAACTCTACTTGGTAAGGCACCATTTGGGGTTCACCATGTTTAACATGCGTAAAACTGAGCTCACTCCACACTTCAGGCAAAATATCCACACGTCTCAGGACTGTAATTAAAAGTTTGCTAGGGGGAGTCTGGGTGGTTCAGTCAGTTACTCATCCGACTCTTGGGTTCAGGTCCTGATCTCACGGTTTGTGCGCCGTGGAGGGTGCAGAGCCTGCTTGGGATTCCCTCTCTCTCTCTCTTCCAGGCTTTTTACCTGCTTGTCAGAATTTCCTTATATATGAATGTCAGTAACATATATGTACACAACTTTCTTTCTGCGCAATAACATCCAACACTCATCCAATCCCACGCTAGACCTTTATAGCGACTATGAAAGAAAAACAGAAGTCTCCCAACTGGAGTATAAAGTCTCACTATGGAAACAAGATATACACAAAGTTCAATGAAACAGAACAGCATCAAAACTTTGGATGACAGAAATATAACCTATCACAGAACAATGGTTTTGTTGTTTTGTTCTGTTCTACCTCTGAGGGGTCCTAGGCCCCTCTGAATTGGACGAAAGCTACAGAGGTGGGACGGAGAGGGACTGGACTTTATCCTCAGGAGCACCGGCGGGAGCTACAAGACTCTGAGTGGGACTAGAGATAAAGCGAATCTCCCGGGTAATGTTCAGGGTGGGCTGTGAAGGATCAGAGGCCAGGTGAGGGCTGTGCCACCATTCACCTCAGGATGCAGAGCCAGAAGCATCTGCTGGGAGCAAATATTGGGACAGAACATCTAATCAACTTCTTATAGGCCCAGGGGGTGGGAAACAGGAATGCTAAGAGATTTAAGGCAGTGCATATACATTTGCATGAGTATGGCAGCAGTTCCCATGTTTACAACGTGACATAAAAACAGGCTTTGCATAAGAACTTGTTGATAAATCCAAAATTGGGGTGGGGGAGAGAATAAAAAGGTATGCAAACCCCATTTTATAAAAAATAAATACAGGGTGCCTGGGTGGCTCAGTTGGTTAAGAGTCGACTTTGGCTCAGATCATGATCTTGCAGTTTGTGGGTTCGAGCCCCACACTGGGTTCTCTGCAACCAGTACGGAGCCCACTTTGGATCCTCTGTCTACCCTTCTGTCCCTCCCCCTCCACTTGTGTGCTCTCTCTCTCTCTCTCTAATAAATAAATAAACTTAAAAAAAAAAAAGCACTAAGTCATCCATGCTTCCTCGCATGGTATAAATGACATAAATTATTTTTAGATGTCACAAACATACAATCATGAGAATACCTGGTCTATCATTCTATTTGTTATTATTTTTAAAAAGATTTTGTTTTTAAGCAATCTCTACACCCAACGTCGGGCTCAAATTTACAACCCCAAGATCAAGAGTCGCATGCTCTAATGACTGAATCAGTTAGGCACCCCATACCATTCTTTTTTTTTTTTTTTTTTAATGTTTTATTTATTTTTGAGAGAGAAAGCACACACAAGCTGGGGAGGGGCACTGAGAGGGGGACGCTGGACCCGAAGCAGACTCTGTGCTGACAGCAGACAGCCTGACGTGGGGCCTGAACTCAGGAACCATGAGATAATCAGGACCTGAGTTGAAGTCAAATGCTTAACCCACTGAGCCATCCAGGTGCCCCACCATTCTATTTTCTAAATGCTCGTCAGAGCAGTGGCTAAGTTATTTCCCACAAAAAAGAATCAGAGTGTACTCTAGAGAAAATTCTACGATCTTTCCACAGAGGATTAAGAGCACAGATCTGGGATCAAGTCCAGATCAAGTCCACAGCTTCCTCGTAACCTTAGCTGTGCGACTTTACCAGTTACCTTGAGCCTTAGCGAAACGGGGATGCCGTCACTCTCTGCCTCTACGGGTGGCAAGGAACAATCAATGAGATAAAACCCGTAAAGCCGTGTGTGTAGTATCTGGCGGAGTAATTTTTTTATCGAGTCACGTCACTGGCACATTGTATCACAGATCATAAAATACAAAACAAACCCCCTCACTTGACTCCATATCCCTTCTAGTTACCATCACATTTCTTTGTTCCTTCTTAGCAAAAAACCTCAAAAAGGCTGTCCTGATTCCCTGTCTGCCATTCTTCACCTTACTTGCACCTACTCCAATCAGCCCTTTCCACCTAGTCACCCACCGAAACCACTCTGGTCAGGGGCACCAGGAGCACCCTCTGGCCAAATTTTCAGCTCCCACCCCCACTTCCTGGAGCTCCAGTGGCAACTCCTGGGCTTCCCTGGGCCTCAGGTTCTCGTCCTACCTCCCTGGCTGCTGGGCTGCACCTCCCTGACCTCCGAATACTGCCTGCCTGACCTCAGGGAAGAGCCCGTAGCCCTCTGCCTTTCCGTCTACTCTACTTAGCCATCCCCAAGCGGTCTTACCCAGACCAAAGAGGCTGGAGACTTTCCAATTTACATTTCCAATTAACAGCCTCCCTGACATCTCCGTTTAGATGGCTACTGAGACTCTAAAAACACTTCCAAACAGAACTTGCCTTGTACTCCTCGAAAAACACAAAAACGACCCACTCCTCAATCCCAGTATGTGGCACATTTACCAGATTGCTATGGCCAAAAATCTTGGAAGTCGAGATGAGAACTCTTTCCCTTACACCCTATATCCAACCCGTTTCCAGATGTATTCCAAACGTGGCCCATGTTCACCGTCTCCACTATGATCCCTGCAGTCCATGCCCTCTCCGCTTCCTAACTGGTTGCTCAGCCTACCTGGCCTGTACCTGCAGTCTAGTCTCCACAGTTAGCTTTTCAAAGTAAGTTCACTTCCATCACTCAGCCACTTCCATTGCCTTATTTTGCCTTTTATTAAAAAAAATCATTTTTAACGTTTATTTATTTTTTGAGAGACAGAGACAGAGCGTGAGTGGGGGAGGGGCAGAGAGAGAGGGAGACACAGAATCGGGAGCAGGCTCCACGCTCCGAGCTGTCAGCACAGAGCCTGACGTGGGGCTCGAACTCACGAGCTGTGAGATCATGACCTGCGCCAAAGTGGGACACTTAACAGACTGAGCTACCCAGGTGCCCCATCTTGCTTTTTTTTTCTTCACAGCACTTGTTACCACTTGACATTTTAAATATATTCATTTCTACTTCATTAGTGGTTTACTGTCTCTCCCCATCTGAACAAAAATAAGCTTCACGAGAGCAAAGCTTCATCTCTTTGGTTCACGCCAAATCTCCAACCCCTCAAGGAGTGCCTTGCCAGAGTATGCACTCAAAGGCTTGTTGAAGGAATGAATGGGTGGCTGGGTGCTAGCAAGGGATCTTATTTCAGAATGAATAATGTTCGATGTCACAAAATCCTAACTCTGAAACTCTGTTTATTTCTGAAAATACAGCACAGAAACACTCATAGCACTATTAAAAGAAATTCTTGACATCATAAAGATTATCAAAGGGGCTGAGTATGGATTTTCAGTAGCCCAAGGAAAGTTACACATTGAATTCTGAATGATCTTGAGAAGAAATACGAATCTTAAATTAGAAAACCAGGCAGTCTACAGAGGTCTTGTCAAGCACCCCTCTCTCACGTACCTTTACCCTCACACAATGTCTGTGCCGGGCCTTTTCTTTTTCTTTACATTTTATTTTATTTCCTTTTTATTGTCTGACTCACTCTTGGAGTTTCTTGAGTTAGAGCTGTGACTCATTCAACCCTGCCTCCCCTGAATCTATTATGTTACCTGTCATATAATGGTACTTAATAAAATTTCCTGATTGGAGAAACAGCACCAACTCTTCCTTCCCCTTTTTGTTTATTTATTTATTATGAGAAAGAAGAGTGTCAGCAGGGGAGGGGGGGAGAGAGAGAGAGAGAGAGGGAGGGAGGGAGGGAGGGAGAGAGAGAGAGAGAGAGAGGGAGAGGGAGAGGGAGAGGGAGAGGGAATCCCAAGCAGGCTCTGCACTGTCAGCGCAAAGTCCGATGTGGGGCTCGATCCCACAAACTGGGAGTTCATGACCTGAGCCAAAATCAAGAGGTGGACGCTCAACCAACTGAGCCCCCAGGCAACCCAACTCTTCCTTTCCCACCGTAAACTCTAACATGGTCTATGTGGCCAAGACACTGAACACTGCTACCATGTAACGGAGATACCTAACGTCTTTTGAGATCATTAAAAATTGATAACTAGCTTTTTAAATTTTTTTTTCAACGTTTATTTATTTTTGGGACAGAGAGAGACAGAGCATGAACGGGGGAGGGGCAGAGAGAGAGGGAGACACAGAATCGGAAACAGGCTCCAGGCTCCGAGCCATCAGCCCAGAGCCTGACGCGGGGCTTGAACTCACGGAGCGCGAGATCGTGACCTAGCTGAAGTCGGACGCTTAACCGACTGCGCCACCCAGGCGCCCCATAACTAGCTTTTTTAAATCAAGTATAATAGATACTTTCAGGGAAACCTACATTTTTTTTAAATGAAGGAAAACTGGTTTTTCACCCAAACCACACAAGTCAAAGGATTCTTCACTACAAAATGAACTTTGTTTCAGAAAACATACATGAAAGCATGTTACTGATATTCTAAACCATAGAAACTGTGTACGAAGTTATTACATCAGTATTTTCTACAAAGCAAGCACACTCAACTCCAAATGGCCTGACTATGCCCTAGTGCTAGAACTTCAGGGCCTATCCAGGGATATAAGTCCAAATATTGGTGGAATTCAGGGGTGCCTGACTGGCTCAGTCGGTAAACCATCTGACTCTTGATCCTGGGGCTGTGAGTTTGAGCCCCAAGTTGGGTAGAGATTACTTAAAAATAAAATATTAAATAAATAAATAAATAAATAAATAAATAAATGGATGGATGGATGGATGGATGGATGGATGGATGGATCCTATAGACCTTGTGAGTGCACCAGTCATAAGTTAGGACTTCATCCCATCCCAAATGGAGAGTATAAGCTTAAAATCGTGATACACTAATTTTAACATAGGATTTCACTGAATATATTTAAATGTTTATTTATGTTTGAGAGAGAGCACGAGCAGGGAAGGGGCACAGAAAGAGGAAGACAGAGGATCCCAAGCAGGCTCTGTGCTGTCAGCTCAAAGCCCGATGCAGGGCTTGAACTCATGAACTGTGAGATCATCACCTGAGCCAAAACCAACAGATGGACACTTAACTGAACGAGCCACCCAGGTGCTTCTTCAGTGAATATATTTAAAAATTAAATCCACACATGCCGAAGAACTGAAGCATAACAGATGAGAAAAACTTAAGAATGCTCTAAGATATGTTTAATTGCTATGGCTTTTTAATCTACTGAATCAACCTAAATCTTAAGATTCCTAATATCTGTGTGAATCTGACACCAAAAGACAGCTGGAGAAACAGCTTCAAGGGGCAATACAGAGGGTGTAAAAATGAACTCTTAACTAACCTTAATAAACTATTAAAAAGTTAACATGAAAATGTTAAGATAACTTCACCAAGGTGCTAAAATACCACAGTAATCCAAGATTTTTAAAAAGAAAATATTTGTTCCTGTTACTTCAGAATTCTTTCCAGAAGGATTTTTCCTGGATCTGTGTCAGTATCGAAAAGTCAGCCAGTTATTCTCCCGGCTAAATATAAACTGAAAAGTCAGCAGCTGCAGGATATTACAAAGAAAATATGACAACCAGGTTGAAAAAGCATGAATATTTGATAGGGTTTTATACCATGTCATAGTAAAACATTTAATGCAGTAATATGAAACACAGCCACCTATTAAAATATTTGTGGTACGGAATGGATTTGAAGCCCTTTAAAACATCTTTTGGGAAAATCACGGCCACCAAGCAGCTGCTATTATACAACATGCAATCTTGGAAAACCCTGGCCTGACCAAGCCTCACAGGTTTCTCCTGAAAGTTGCCAGTTAAAACTGGTTTGGTTGCCTATTTTAAGAAGATAGTGAACTGAGCTAGGAGTCTGGTGCTGCTTCTGTCTTGGAAAATAAGGAGGCCTGGAAGGTGATGCACCAGCTTCAATGTTCCTGAAAAGTAGACAGAAAGTTGGCAGCGGGTAACTTTTATTCCTGAGCAACTGGCCAGTGCAGTCTGGCTCCCTAGTTAGTGCCTGCCCAGAGGAGGTGTTTTCTCTCCTCTACAGCAATGGTCCTCTGAGTATGGTCCCCAGCCCTGCAGCCTACACATCATCTGGGAACCCACTAGAAATGTAAATTCGCAGGCCCCATCCCAGAACACTACAACACACCACAGAACTCCTGGATCTGGGACTCTAAGGGTGGAGCCCAGCAACTGAACAAGCAATCCTGGTGATGCAGATGCACGCTAGTTTAAGAACTGCCAATCCAGGGGAAGAAACAGTGGCGATCTATCTTTACAGTCCACACAATGGGACAACCGACAGCTGGTGACAAATTACGAGACCTTGTGTTTCTCTGACACTAGGGTGGCCAGGGACAAGGACCAGATTTTCTGACAGGGGTGGAGACAAAGAGTAAGATGTGGGAAGTGTGTCGGGACAGTTAGGGAAGGAGAGGACAGAGTTAAGTCTACGCTAAAGTCCCTTTAGAAATACCAACTCATCAGGACAAGGGCTTTTCTTCTTTTTTTTTTTTTAATTTTTTTTTTTCAACGTTTATTTATTTTTGGGACAGAGAGAGACAGAGCATGAACGGGGGAGGGGCAGAGAGAGAGGGAGACACAGAATCTGAAACAGGCTCCAGGCTCTGAGCCATTAGCCCAGAGCCTGACGCGGGGCGGGGCTCGAACTCACGGACCGCGAGATCGTGACCTGGCTGAAGTCGGACGCTTAACCGACTGCGCCACCCAGGCGCCCCAGGGCTTTTCTTTTTGAAAAGCTGAAGAGTCAGTCACTTTTGCTTCTGTCTTATCAGACACACTGTTCCTCCAAAATCTGTCAAATTTACATATTGGCCACATCAAGGTGAGACCTTTGATTAAGTCACTGCAACGGTCAACAAATATTTACTGAGCACCTACTATGTTAGGGAAAGGGACTATGCTGGGTGCCGAGGACATAGAAGCACGAGCAGGGGAGGGGCAGAGAGAGAGGGAGACACAGAATCCGAAGCAGGCTCCAGGCCCTGAGCTGTCGGCACAGAGCCCGACGTGAGGCTTGAAATCACGAACCACAAGATCATGACCTGAGTCGAAGTTGGACGTTTAACCCACTGAGCCACCCAGGTGCCCCAAGGTGAGTGCTTTAGAAGGACAGAGGAGACATGTGATAATGACTCAAAAGACTACACCGAACGGGGGTCGTTAGGGATGGCCTTTCCGGAGAGAGGAGACCTGAAGAACAAGAGGCAGCCAATCACGTGAAGATGTGGGGGCAGAGCATTCCCAAAGGGGTCGGAGCAAGAGCAGAGGTGTGCGTGATACCACACGAGGTCAGGGGGTGGGCAAGACCCAGATCACAGAGGGCCGTCTGCGCCTCAGAAAAGAGAGTGACTTGATTCTAAGCGCAGGGTGATTTGATTCTGAGGGCTTTCTGCAGGGGAGTGGCGGTTTCCGCTTTCGGTCTGCAAGAGTTCATGCGCCTCCTCTAGAGAACGGACTGGAAAAGGGCAAGACCGGAAGCTGGCTTCTGCAGTCTTCCAGGGGAGAGACAGATGGTTCTGGTTGGGCAAGAACGGCAAGAGTAGAGATGGAGAGGAGGATCGGGCATCTCTCGTTGGGTTATACCTCCTGGACTTGTGATGGGTGGGTGGAAGGGTGAGGAAAGAATCCCACCTGAGGGCCGCGACTGTCCACCCGTGAAGACACTTGGCCGAGTCGGAAATGTCAACAGACCCGTGAGGGGCTGAAGGAATGTGAGATGCCTGGCAAAGGGGGCTGGAAGAATGAGACTGTGGCCGAGGCCCTGCACCCTCGCTCTACACAAGGCTGGCTCTGCGCCCCGGGCAAGTCCTTTCCCCTCTCTGGGCCTATTTTCTCACCTTCAGGACAGACACGGGTCTCAAATTTCTGCCGGGAGGACTGAGATCATTTAACTTGACTGAATTGAAACCCGCGTCTAGCACACAGTCAGCCCCAGAAGTAATCTTTCAAAAGAAGTCTGAAGGGCCTGCATGTGATGGAAGACAAAGTCCTGCTTCGTACGTGACACGAGGGGCCCCAAGCCCAGTGAGTATGAGGTACTGAGTATAAGGCACAAGAAAGAACTTCCTTAAAAGGGGACTTCACGCTCACAGGACAGCACGTTACCCAGAATGGGACAAACAGTGGCCAGGGTTCCTGTGACAAGGGACCCTGCTGCAGCTGCAGATCCTTCTCTTTAAAGCCCTTTCTCTCACCAAGGTCAACGAAACACCCCAAGACCTGGGAAGGGCATACGCCCAACTCCAGGCCTTTCCGTTTCTTTGCTAAGGTACTGGAGAGGGTTGGGGAGGGCGGTGGAGCCAAACCCCGGGGCTCTAGTCTCAGTGCCACCGCTCAGCCACCAATCTCCCTCAGCAATGACGTGGGGGCAGCACTGTCCCTGGTTAGCCCATGAGGCTGTGGAGCATTGCATGAGATGACATAACAGGGAAGTCAAATTACCCGGAAAACTCTGAAGTAGTTTAGTGTTAAACGTTTACTCCACCAAATACACTGCTCTGTCCTTCAACTGGGGCCTTTCGGAATTAAACAGAGGATTCCCGACTTCACCTTTTGCATTCCACCTTCATCAAAGTTCAGGTGAGAGGGAAGGGGCAGGAGAGAGGGCGTGTGCTGGAGTGAAAAGCACGGTTCGAAAGTTCCCACGAAGGGGAACATCACAACCGTCACAATTAACCTTGGGAATCCCTGAAGAGAGCAACAGGTCGTACTGGCCCAACACAGCGCTTCCCCTCCACCAGCGGAGCGCGAGGCAGGTGAGCGGTGCTCCCGAACGCAGGGCCCACGCTGTACAAGAGGCAGGCGGCCACAAGCGGCACAAGACGTTCACACAGCGAGACACGCAGGACCAAGCCCAACTTCCCGGACTACAGGCTCTCACCTCCCATCTCCAGCTCTCTGGGAACACCCCTAAATGGAACGGAGGGCTCCTGAGCCCCCACTGCCCACACGGTCAAGTCTGCACATATGCCGAATGTGTAGAGGGGGCCACTCCAGCGAATGCAAACTTAAAATCACACCCCATCAGGGGCTACTCTTGGGGCACTCAGGTTTGCTGGGCAACTGTCAGGGAAGCCCGTGGGATGCTGGGTGAGACGAAGGGCCTGGCAGCCAAGGGCCTGAGGTCCCGCAATCCTGGCCACGGCGGAGGCAGTCACCCGCCACAGCACGGGCATCCTGAAGGAGTCTCGGGGGCTCTTCACGGTACCACCCTCTAGGGTCCATGCAGAACTCACGCACCGCAGAACCAAGGGAGATGCCAAGGTGTTGGACCAAAAGAAAACGAAGGGCAGCCCTTTCCAGGAACTCACAGGCTTCCCAGCTGTTTCCTGGCAACGAGGGCACAGGTTAATCAGGTGGCTGGTTCTAAACCTAAGGAAGGCCTCGGGGCCCCTGACCAACCTGAGTGACTTCTCAGGGTTAGAGAGCAGAAGCCTGAACATTCGTTTTGGTTTAACCCAACTAAGGCCCTTCTGCTTCTACCCTTGGCACTCTGCACAGGCCAGATTGTGTCGTTCCCCTCCTTCTAAGACTCGTTCGTTCATTCATTCGTTCATTCGTTCATTCAACAAACAGTTACTGAAGGCCTAATGCATACCACTCGCTCACTCGACGGCTTTCCTTCACACTTAATAAAATCCAAAGCTAGAGCTCTTCAACTCATCTCCTTCGCAAGCCTCTCTTGCACGGGAAGGCCTTTAATCTGTTCTTTCAGGACACTGAGCTTGGTCCTGCCATGAGGCCTTTGCACTCACTGTCCCCGCCTCCCCTGCCTACGATACACACTGTCGGGCTGGCTCCTGCCATCCCTTCTAACCGTTCACATGTCATCTTCCCAGATCACCTCCCCACCTGCTCTTGATCACATCGCACAATTTCCTTCGTAGCGCCAACTGCTATCTGAAACTGCCTTAATCATTATTTACTCCTTTGGCGGCTTTCTTCCCGACTAGAGTGGAAGCTCCTGAAGGCCAGGGGCTGTGTCTCTCTCACCCACCGCTCACAAGGGGACACAACAGGCCCTCGATAAACATCTGTTGAATAAACAGACAGAGGACTTTCGGGAAGCCCGTGTTGGAGCACCTGGAAGCCTGCTCCTTGTCACCCAAACCATGCCAAGTGCTCTTGACATTAGGACAGCAGCCGATGAGGTTTGATCTGACTGCAGTAGCATTTATGAAGCAATCATCAACTGGCAGGGCCTCAAGAAGTTAGAATCAAGTAGCTGCTAAGCCGGATGCCTGCACACAGGGCCGAGCTGCAACGCAACCATAACGCTGGCTGCCACGGGCACGCTGTGCCCCCCACTTCCTAGCAACCTGACAGGGGTGCTATTCTGGTGCGAAGTTTCCCACAGCAGGCTGGCCTGACTCAGCCTCTCTCTTCTGTGGCAGTAGCGCGCAAGACGAGTTGACTCAGCACTATCCCAGCTGAAACCAAACTCCAGGAAAAGGATGTGTGGTCTCCTCCCTCCCCCCGGAGGACCCCACTGCTTTAAGTTTAAAAGGCAGCTTGTGACAGGTCACTTCGGTCTGAACCCCTACAGCCAATCCCCTCCACGGCCACTGCAACAGACGAGGATGGCTCCCTGGGACACTGGAGGCGCATCGCCCCGGAAAGACGGGACTCCCATCGCCCCGTTCCCTTTAGGTCACCTCCCCTGACAGTGCTGATGCTGTGGCCTTAACTAGCCAGAGGATTTCAGTAGCCGGGCTGGCGGCCCTGCCTGCTTCATCAGAGGTCACCCGTCGTCCCCGCATTTGAGAGGACCTCCTTGGCCGACAGGTACAGCCGCCTCTCCATAAGGGGGACACTGAGTCTTCCCCCAAATCCTGCACTTCTGGATTCTCTCTTACCTTATCAGCGTCTCTGGGGGACCTCCCCCAGCTAATCCTCACCCTACCTCCTCAAGAAGGCCATCTGAGTCCATGCCCTGATGCCCATTTGCGGAACGTTAACTCGGAAACGGACTCTTCGTGATCTGATCCTCTGGCCCATCTAAAGAGTGCAGAACAGCGAATCCAGTCTCAAAATAAATGCTGCTTCCCTCTACCTACACGAGACTGGGAGCACTCCCCCTCCTCCAAAGTACAGCCCCCTTATTCCCTCAGCTGCATCCTGGAGATGGGGATTTGCTCAGCTTTCCTGCCCCAGTCACCCAGACTCCTCATTTCACTTGTCCCTCTCCCCACACCCACCCACTCAATAGGGAACTGCTGAGCTGAACCCACTTATCTTTTCCCAACATCCAAAGGAGTGGAACGGAGTGACAGTCTCCGTAAAACCGGCACTGCTAGGGTATGCTTCCCTCACCCGAGAGAGGAGATTTTTCTCTTCGGAGAGAAACATCTCTGAACTTTCCCCCACTCTCAACCATCGCCTGTGGCTTCCCTCGGTGGACCTCCCGCACCGAACAGGTACCCCCAGGGCTTCCAATTCACCCAATGTCGAAAGTTTCCACCGCTGCCCCACTCAGAGCTTGGCTCCTAAAACCTAACATGTCTCCTCAAAGAAAAGCCTGATAACGATGGGGTCATTCCCCTTTGGAATCTGAGAGATCGTTTTCCCTTCTCACTTCGCCAGTCCTGATGCCCTTAATCCCCCCGCTCCGCCAAAACCAGCCACGCCAAGACGCCCCCTTTCCAAGCGACATAGAGATTTCCTCGGCTAACCCCATCCCCCAAACTAACGCTGGAGCCGTCCCCTTAGCCAATGGAGGATCCTCGGTCACCCTCTTGAGATCGTTTTCTCCTTCCATCCATCCTAAGGGGTTCTCTGAAGTCCCCGCCAAACGGACATCCCAAGGATGGCTACCCCCTCACTCGGACCTCCATCACCCGGTAAAGGACTCTCATCCATTCAGGGGCGCTTCCTTATCCTCTAGGGGACCCCTGGATCTCCCCCAGAGCCGCCAGCCTCGTCTCCTCAGGAGTGCCTCTGGGCTCGCCCCTCGATAGCTCCGGCCGCTCAGCATTGCCTTGGGGCCGGGTCCTTCCTCCCAACAGGGCCCTCACGCCGCCCGGGGAAGCCTGTGAGCCCCGCCGCGCCGCCCACAGGCCCCTCAGGCCCCCGCCCGTGCTTCCGGCCACCGCCTGCTCCTCCTCCCCACTCTGGCCGCCAGGGTCGCCGCCGCGGAGCCCAGCGGACAGAGGCAGCGCAGAGGCCCTGGTCCCGCTGCTAGGGCCTTTGCGGGTCCCCAGTCCCTGGCCCAAGCCCGCGCCCCCTCGGCAGGCCGGGTCCGGCGCCCCAGCTCACCCGAGCCCGTGGTGGCTGCCATCTTGCGTCGCTGTCGCTCGAAGGCCGGCCCCTTCTTCACCCCCCACCCGTTTCCCCGGGCCCTTCTGCGCAGGCGTCCGCGCCTGCGCAGACGGCACCGCTGACGCCCGCTACGCCGACCGCGCGACCCGTTGCCGGGAAGGTTTTTTCCCTGCCTTTTCAGAGGGAGGAAACATGATTTGTGTGCGGGAGGGCCCAGCAACCTGCACGTCCCTCCAGGCTCGGGTGCGAGGGAGTTATTGAGGTGCTTGGTGAGAAGGGCGGGGGTGATCGGACTTGGGAGGACTCGATTATGAAAGATACGGAAGAAAAGAAAGCTTAAACAAAGTTACCTATTTCGCTGCGAGCGTTTTCCTATCTAGCTGGAGCCTCACAATATTTCTACCAGGTCGGGATTAATGTGAAAAATGAAGCTGAGGAGGGTTAAGCGATTTATCACAATTTGGCGGTTAAGTGACTAAGTCTGAATTTGAACCCAGGCCAGAAATGTCTTGCTTCCAGGATCCATGCTCCCTGGCCAGAGAATGTTGGGGGGCATCAAGTTGTCAGGGAAAGCATTCACTCATTCATTCATTCACTTATCAATCCATTTATTCATCCAAAGAAATACTTACTAAGAACAACTATGTGCTAGGCGCTGTGCTAGGTTGTGGGAATGGATACATACCCCTGAAGTCTGCTCTTGTGGGCTTACATTTTAATCGGAGATAGCCAGTTAACAAAGAAATAGGAAAGAATATATAACTATGATAGGACGGAGAGTAAAGCAGGGACGGGGCAGCAGGGGCCTCCTAAAGTGGTCACATTGAAACTGAAACTGAATGATTAGGAGGTAGAGGGAGCAGCATGTGCAAAGGTCCTACAGACACATGTTTGCAAATATATATTAAATCCAAGAAGGGACTGCTCCTTTATTGTAAATGGTCTTAGAAGCCCTGAAACGGATGTACAAACAAGCTGCGAGGTAAAGGGACTGCCTCAAGGTAACACAGCTAACCCTGGCAGAGGAAGGACGGGGACTTTCAGTACAGGCAACAAGGAAATGGGAAGTTCTCATCCAGCACATCCATTGCATCACCTGGTTCCGACAGCAGTGCCTCCTAAGCATTTCTCTGCTCCATTTATTTCTCTTACTTAGGGTAGGCTGTCCTCGTCTCCCACTTGGGTGACCTCAGCACCCTTTATTCTTGCCCCCATGGTCCAGTCTCTGTGTGGCAGGCAGAATTTGCTCAAAACGCCCTTCAGTTAAATCTTTCAGTGGCTCCCCATTTCCTTGTGATAAGATAGGCTCTACAAGTCACGTGACCATAGAATGCTCCTCGACTAAGAGGAACGGATTCAAAGAAGGCCCGGTATAATCGTGCCAGGACAACAGGACTCTTCTGGGCAAACCACGATAGATGGCCACCCTAACCAAAGGCCTAGGGCGGGACCAGTAAGACACCTGTGAGATGTCTAGAGCTTTCACTTAAGCCTCATTTAAGGAGACTTTTAGTCTTAGGTCTCAGTTCTGCCCCTGCACTATCCTGCAAGTGAATACTTCCCTAAAATTTGCACCCTGGGTGCCTCTTTCCCCCCTCCTTAACACAGCCTGTATCTCTGAGACTTGCCTGTACCTCTCCAGCAACACTGGCCTTTTTCAAGCCCTCTGCAACACGTGCCCTCTACCCTTAGGGCTTTTGCCTTCGCTCTTCTGCTCTTCAGTTCTCAGATCCAGCATCACCCCCTCAGGGAAACTTTCCTTGATTTCTCCAACCTGGTGGGATTCAGCTATAATTGATTCTCAAAGTGCCACGTGCGTCTCCTTCCCAGCCTGGCAACAGGTAATCACCTTGAGAGCGTCCCGTTTATCACGTGATTCAAGTTTATCTTGAAGAGCACAGAAAATATTTGCCTTGGACTCTGGGTCATTGGAAAGCCTCAGTAGCAAGTGGGAAGCATTTGGGCTCCTAAAGTGGACTCACCTCCGGAGTGAAAATTTCTGGGTTTCTGTCTTCCTTCACCACTCCCTTTGCTTTGTGACTTTAGGAAAGAGACTTGAATCTCTTTTGGCATCAGTTCCCCCTTCTGAAAAGGGGGGGGGGGGGGGGCGGGGTTGATAGTATCAACCTCATAGGGTTGCTGTAGAGATGAAATGCTTTGATAAAACTCTTTAGCACAGAGGGAGGAGGGGACGCTAGCTGATATTTACCAAGCCGTCATTTCCAGTTTTTAATCTTTTCAGCAACTGGATGCGGCAAATTCTAGGGACATCCCCATCTTAGAGATGAGAAAACAGACTCAGAGCTGACAGGTGAAGGAGTGAGGATGAAAACACAAGCCATTTATCCACGATGCTCCTAAACGTTTACTCGCATAGATTCCTTGGTTCTCTAGGGGAATTTCTGGCAAGCAAAATTCACAGTAGAGCAAATTCCGGTGCGGAACACCTTGCAGGAGGAGTAGGTTAAACCCGACGGCCCGGGGCATGCTGGGTATTGTAGTTCAGCGGCGTCGCGGAGCCTGCCGGGAGTTGTGGTCCTCGGCGCTGAAGCTCCCTCCGAGAAGCTCCATCCCCTCTCTCGGAAGTCACAGCCAGTCCCCCAAGCCGGATTCGGCGGGTGCCTGCGCCTCATCTCCGCCTTGCGCTGGAGCTGGTAGCTGTTTACAGGACAAGAGTCCTGTTTATCGGATTGTTGGGAAGATTAAAATGGTTAATGGAACTAAAGAATTTAGAGAAGGCCTTGACACAGAGCGAGTGCCGTATAAGTATTAGCTATTATTTTTCTTATTAATCCTCAATGACCCTTGCAAAGAAGCTTTTATCATCTCTATTTGTCAGATAAGGAAACTGAGGCTCAGAAGCGTAGGAATGCTTTCCCAGGATCCCACAACAAGGAAGGAATAAAATCAGGTTTGGAATTCAGTTCTCTGAACCCTGGGGCACCTGCCATTTCCTCCGGGGAGCTTGGGAGATTTGGGGGAAAGCGTGGGCGTGGGCGGGGTTGCATTTTTTTACCAATTGCAGCCTGGCGGCCTTGAGGAGATTGAATGGGGCGGCCGCAAGGTTGGAGGCGGGGAGCCAGAGAGGGGGTGTGTTGGACACCGTTGACTGCGTTCAGTCACCATGTCCTTTCGTGCCCACATAGCTGGTTTTGTTTAGGAGGCTGAAGGTCCGGTTCCAGGTGTGAATCCAAGCTAATCACTGGCACAGCCATTTCCTTTTGCCAGTGATTGGTCCCAGGGTGCGCGGGTCACCTAGTTCTTTCCGACCAATGAGTTGAGGAGGGGACGTGTTTGGAAAGTTTCCCTCCCTTAAGAATAACTGAGGGGAAAGCTTCTTTCTGTCCCTTTTCCTCCTTCCTATAAAAGGAGGTTTTTTGATGGTTGGGGCTGTGGCGATCAAGAGGCCACAAAGTCTATGGTACATTACAGGTGTACAGAGAAAGAAGGTGCTGGCACAGGAAGATGGCAAGAGCTAGGACCTCGGATGATGTGGTTGGGCTGCTGAAGGAATAAGATTTCGTAAGATGTGAGATAAGTGTCTTTATTGCTGAAGCTGCTCTTAAAGGTAGGTTTTCACTATTTACGGTCAAAAGCATACCTGGTAGGTACAGGAGGCTGCACAGTGCTCCAGTGAAGAGACACATGTGGCCTGTTCCCCAGTGTTCAAACACTATTCTCGACAAGGTGTGAAAACATCTGGGCAGTTTGGGAATCTGTGTGATGTGAAAGGCATGAGTGCCTCACAGGTATAGTTAAGAAAAAATGCCTCCTGCATTTTTACATTTCAAAACGTAAAAAATGCAGTATACTTGCTGGAGCCTACAGTATTATTTTTTAGAACAATATATTTTTTATTTTTTTTAACGTTTTATTTATTTTTGAGACAGGGAGGGACAGAGCATGAACAGGGAGGGTCAGAGAGAGGGAGACACAGAATGTGAAACAGGCTCCAGGCTCTGAGCCGTCAGCACAGAGACCGACGCGGGGCTCGAACTCACGGACTGCAAGATGGTGACCTGAGCCGAAGTTGGCCACTTAACTGACTGAGCCACCCAGGTGCCTCTAGAACAATATATTTTTTAAATGTCTATTTATTTTTGAGAGAGAGAGTGCGCACAAGCAGGGGAGGAGCAGAGAGAGAGAACACACACAGGATCCCAAACAGGCTCCAGGCTCTGAGCAGGCAGCACAGAAACTCACAAACTGTGAGATCACGACCTGAGCTGAAGTCGGATGCCTAACTGACTGCACCACCCAGATGCCCCCCGAGCAATACTTTTCAAAACTCTAATGTGCACACAAATCACTAGGAGTCTTGTTAAAATGCAGATTCTGATTCTGTATGTGTGTTTGGGGGTGGGGGTTGTGCTGAAATGCTGCATTTCTAACAAGCCCCTAGGGGATGCGCAGACCGCACTTGGAGTAGCCAGCTTATAGATAACATTATATAATTTTATGATCTTATTTCCAATTTATAGTTAAGAAAAAAACTCCCCAACCTCCTGCTACAGCTTTTATAATACAAACTACAGAATGTAAAGCTGACAAATTGTTCACAGGAAGGATCGTGGGCACCCAGAAGACAGTAGAATGCCTGGGGAGGGGGTCTGAGATTGAGTGGGTGTGGGAAACACACTTGCTAATGGCATTTCATGGCACATACATGGAATGCTGTCCCTCTGGGGTGTGTCTGAAGCATAACATGAAAATGTTTTATTTGACATTTGATGAAGTTGCTGAAGTATGTAAAACCCAAAAGGGATGGGAGTGGGTGGATAGGGGGATGTTACAATTTATCTACTCACTCCTCTCGATGGACATGAGTTGTTTCCGTTGGCTTCTTCCTATACAGTTCATTTCTGTAATGTCTGAATTTTGTATCATGTTACTTTTGTGGTCAGGGAAAAATAAATAAGAACCAGAAGTCTGGGGCGGTGGGGTGGGTAGGACCAAAGGGTGAGTTTCCCTACATTATAAAGAGCCCTTGCAACTCATTGTGGAAAAAAAAAAAAAGATAAACAGTCCAAAAGAAAAGATGTTAATCATGGCCAACATTTATGCAGCATTTACTACGTTCCAGGAACATAGTATTTTGCATATATTAATTCATCTAAGCTTCACAACTACCTTATAAGGTAGGTACTGTTATCTCTTCTTACAGATGAGGAAACAGACACAGAGAGGTTTAGTAACTCGGCCAAAGTTACAAGCTTGTAAGTGGCAGAGCTCGGATTTGAACCCCAAGCTCTTAACCACTACTGCCCTGCCTCCCAAGAAAAATAGGAAAAGGACATGTACAGAGTGAGGAAATGAGGTAAGATACCCGCGGTCATTCAACATACTGTATTTCAATGATTCTGAGATGCACATTATTACATTCACACATCTGTGGAATCAGGATGCATCTTACAATCAATGATCTCTTAGATTCAATGAAAGAGAGTAAGAGAAATGCAAATTAAAACCACCTATCAGATTGGCAAAGAACAAAACACTTGATAACACACTGTGTTGGCAAGGGTGTGGGGAAACTGGCACTCTCAAAAGTTGTGAGTTTAGATGGGCAATTGGAAAGCAATTTGGCCTGAACTATCCAAATGTAACACAGACACCCGGGGCCCAACCATTCGGTTCCTAGGAATTAACCCCTCAGGGGTCTGCTGGCCCCGATGAGCAAAGAGTCAGGTTCTCCCCTGCACCTAACAGCAGTCTTGTATTACCCAAGACTGGAAACAACCTCAACGTGCAACAAAAGGCGAGTTAAAACATGAAAGTCCAATATGAAGTTGGAATGCTACACAGCTGTCAAAAAGAGGAAGAAGTATTGATCTAACATTGTCTCCCAAATACGCTGAGTGAAAAAAGGTAAGGTGCCGAACTGTGTGTATAATATTCTTTTTTTTTTTAATTTTTTTTCAACGTTTATTTATTTTTGGGACAGAGAGAGACAGAGCATGAACGGGGGAGGGGCAGAGAGAGAGGGAGACACAGAATCGGAAACAGGCTCCAGGCTCTGAGCCATCAGCCCAGAGCCCGACGCGGGGCTCGAACTCACGGACCGCGAGATCATGACCTGGCTGAAGTCGGACGCTTAACCGACTGCGCCACCCAGGCGCCCCAATATTCTACTGATCGTGTGAAAGCAGGGGCCGGGCACGCCTCTCTGCCTGTTCAAGGGATTTGCGAGGGACTTGTTGAAGTATGGCTTCTGGGGAGGGAAACTGAGGGGTTGGAAAAACATGAGTGGGAACACGTTACTCTTCACTCTAGACCAGGAGTTGGTAGATTTTTTTTTTTTTTTTTGGTAAGGGGCCACATAAGTAAATATTTTAGGTTTTGAGGGCCATTTGGCTCTCAACTTTGCTGCTGTATTAGGCAATGTGCAAATAAATGGGTGTGGCTGCGTGCCAGTAAAACTTTACGGCCACACTGAAATTTGTACTTGATGTGTTAGGAAATATTCTTTTTTGCCCCCCAGCCACTTAAAAAAATGCTCCTGGGGCCATAGAATAACAAGTGGGCCAGCTTTGGCTCACGGGTGGCCATCAGTGGACCCCTGCTCTAGATCCTTCTGTTTGGTTCTTAGTCTTTACCTTACACATGCATTACCTATTAAAGAATAGTTTAAAGGGTAGCTTGAAATTATTTAGGTTTATCAAAAGGGGGCGGGGGTAAAGTTGGGGACAGGTGCCCCTCGAAGATCCCCTGGAAGAAGCAGCCAGCATAGAGGGGGATGCAGGGCATTCCCAGCCAAGCTGGAAATACACGTTTGCCCTGCGTTGCTACCTGCCCCACTCCGCCACCAGATAGCAGCACAAATCCACCTAAAGGCAGGCCATCCCGCACCAGCTGGGAAGCTGAGGGCAGAAGTCAGCCCGTACACCTGTTTTATTTTGCCTACCGTATATATTTTTTTAATATGTATTTTTGAGAGAGAGACAGAGACAGAGTGCAAGTGGGCGAGGGGCAGAGGGAGAGGGAGACACAGAATCAGAAGCAGGCTCCAGGCTCTGAGATGTCAGTACAGAGCCTGATGCGGGGCTTGAACTCACCAGCCATGAGATCGTGACCTGAGCTCAGGTTGAGGGCTTAACCAGCTGAGCCACCCTGGCGCCCTTGTCTACTGTATGTTTAAAAAATGGAGCCAACATCTTTAAAAATCTGGATTTCTGGCTCCTCTTTAATCGGCTGATGTGAGCAGCAGCTGCTCTCTGGGCCTGATGTCTCCAGGGCATCCCAGCCCTCTGTGTCAGCTGCTCTTTCTCATCCTGCTCTGTTGCTATTTTCTCGACGCGTTTCTCACTTGCCACCTGCCTCCTCACTTCCATCCCTCCACTGGGGCTACAGGCAGGTGTGAAAGCACAGGGGCTCTGGGTCAGATCAGGGCTCGGATTCCAGCCCTGCCACCTACTAGCTATGTGACTGTGGGCCTGTTACATGACCCCAGTGCCTCAGTTTCCTTATCTGCAAATGGGGCTAAGTGTCTTCACCTCTCAGATCCGATGTATGGAGCTCTCTGCAGTCCGGCATGTGGTTAAGTGTTCAGCAGATATGAGCATTTCCCCCTGCCCAGCCCTCACAGGCACTTGTTTGCAACACCCATATCTCACAAATGACCCAACACAATCAGACCGGACACTCCTTCTGGTTCTGAAGGTGTTTTCCCAGTCCCTGGGATTCAGGAGCAGCAAGACAAGTCTGTCTGTGAGGCCTGGCTCTGCCTTAGCAGCTGTGCCGTCTTGGGCAAGCCAGTTCACCTCTTTGGACTTAGGCTGTATTTTTGCTGGGCCAGGGTAATTAACACAGGTTGGTAGGCCTGCACAGTCTCCCCACCGGGGCTTGTGAACAGGAAACCAACTCTTGCAGCCCCAAGGCTGCTTATCTGACCCCTCCAGAGTTTGGCTGGCTGCCCCATCCACTGTAGACCTCCTTTGATAACACCTTACCTTTTCTTTTGGGAACCATCTCCCTCCTCTCATCCTGTGGCTTGGGAAGTGTTGTTCCCATCCCTGCAATTCCGGGTGAACCTGTTTCAAACCTGGCCAATCAGAACCACGAACCACCACAAGACACAATCTGTCCCAGTGGGAGCCTGGCCCGGGCTTCTGCTGCGGCCACTGGGCGGGGAAACTTTTCCACTGAGATTGCAGAGCTGGTCCAATCTCAAGTCTCAACTCAAGAGAAAAACGGAAGTAGATTGACCAAGGTCTGGTGAATCATGTGAACCCTTGGGTCCTGCCAAACCTTAAGTCAGTTATTAACTCAACTTTTCAGTTATTATAGGAGTTAATAAAAATGATTTTAGCTATTTTTACTTAAGCTATTTTGTTATTAATGAATTGAACTCTTAATTCCCCTTCCTTTTGGGATCCCCTCGGACAGTCACAAATCAAGTCTAGTGGTGGGCATACTTTCAGGGCAAAGCTTTATCTGGGGCGCCTGGGTGGCTCAGCTGGTCAAGCGTCCAACTTCGGCTCAGGTCATGATCTCACGGCAGGGTTTCGAGCCCCGCGTCGGGCTCTGTGCTGACGGCTCGGAGCCTGGAGCCTGCTTCAGATTCTGTGTCTCTGTCTCTGTCTCTGCCCCTCTCCTACACATGCTCTCTCTCTCATAAATAAACATTAAAAAAAAGCTTTATCTGTGACCACTCTGAAGAGTATTTTACAATTTCTGTGTCCCTAACATCTTTTTTTTTGCCAATATTGCAGAAACTATGAAGCTCAGGCTACATATTGATTGTAATGTTCACTACTGAATCTCAGTGCCTAGCACATGGGAGGTGCCTTGCAATTACTTGTTCAATGAGTAACTGAACAAGATATTTGTCTAAAACGTCCAGTGTCTCCCAACTTCCTCAGCTTGTGAGGCTCCATATAACAAGTCCTGATTTTTCCAACCAGATCTTCCACTTTCCCCTTGTTCCCTCCAGTCCAGTCCCACTGTGTCCTAAAAACCTCAAACTTGTTCCTGCCTCGGGGCCTTTGCACTTTCTGTCCAGTCTGCCACCGCTTCCCCTAGTTGGCTCAATCTCCTACAGGTCTCAGGTCAGATGCCACTTCCTCAGACCCTCCCTGACCAATGCTGCCGAAGCAGCCCCACCGTGCTTTTCCAATGTGATTCAGTATTGTTTGATTTTCTTTACAAATCACCATCTGAATGTACATATGCATTTATTTATGTTTATTGTCTCTCAGGAGGTCAACTCCACCAGGGTAAGTCCTTGTCTGTTTGTTCAGTGCTGTGTCCCAGTGTCCAGGTCAGAGCCTGGCACACACCAGGCCAATAACATTTGCCGAAGGAATTCACTAATAGGGATCAGCCTTCATTACTCGATCATCATGACTTCCTGCAAGGCCATTCCTCACCCAATCATGGGTCCCCTCCAAACGTGTTTGGAGCACATGGCAACATTAATTCACTGTGTCCGGTGAAAAAACTCCCATTCTGAGCCCAAGGTTGGGGGAAGGGAGCTGGGAATGGGGTAGAGGTGGGGTCTTACTCTCCAGGATCCTTAACCACCCCCCCACCAGCCAACCAGGAAATACGAGGCAGCCGAGGTGAAGTAGACTCTTGCTGCTTTGTTATAAATATATTATGTACATCCAAAACGTGACATTAAAATATTACTCCGTGTTACAGAAAAGATATTAAGGCTTTCTATTATTTACATTAAACAAGCAAGCACCTTTAAAAAAAAAAAAAAAAACCAAAACAAAACAGCCCAATTCTTCCTTCTCTGACATTCCCCTAGCCAGAGGGGACACCGTGTCCCCTTCCAAATGACCAAGACCCGCTGCAGGGGCTGCACTCTGTGAAGACATCCTCTGATTAGAAGTATCAGCTCTGGCTGGAATCACGTGGGCAGGTGGGGGACGGGCAGGGGAGAAGGGGTTCCAGACTTGGGCAGGGGATTCCTGCCTCTTCTGGCCGGCTGCCCTCAGACCCTTGCTCACTTTGCCATTCTTGGGTGGACAGGCTAGGCTGAAGGTGGCGCCTGGGGCTGTCCACCCACCCAGGTCTTCGGGGTCAGTTCACAGGGCCATGGCAGGGCAAATGCTCCGGGGACACTTAGGTGTGCCTGGGGGCTCCTAGACCACTGGGGACAAACGAGAGACAGATAAGACGACTCAGTGGCCCCAACGCCAGCCATGCTGAAGGGCTGCCCAGTGGGGTGGGGGTGGGGGTGCTGTAGGCGCACAGGGAGTGGGTGAGCTTCTCCTCTACCCACGGAATAGCTGGCAGGGCGGGGCTCCTTTTTCTGCAGAGTCAGGCTTGGAGACAGCAGCTCAGGTGGCTGGGGAGGGGCCAAGGAGAGAAAATGAAAAAAAGGAAATGAAAAATCAGTGGCTCAAGTATTCTGTGTCACGAGGGGTGGGCTGGGGGTGCCCGGGCCCAGCCCAGGAGGCGTCCTCTCCATCTGGAGGGGCCAGCACGAGGAGGCTGGAATTTGGCAGATGGCTTCGGTTTAGGGGGCTAGGGAGGGTTGGCAACAAGGTGGCAGGCTCGGAGTAGTTATTTGATCTTCTGGGCCCATTTCATGTCATCGGCCCGAGGCTTCTCGCCGGTCAGGCCCTGGATGAGGTCTTCTAGGCGTCTCCAGAAGCCTATCTTCTCCAGAGGGTAGTTGAGCCAGCCTGCAGGGGGGAAACGGCACCAGGGCGTTGAGTGGGAGAGCAGCAGTTGAGGAGACGGAGCAAAGTTGGCTTTGCCTGGGGCAGGAGCAACAGGGAGTGTGAGTCTGTAGCGGGACAAGGGCTGACCAAGGGGATGGGGACCTCCCACCAGTGGGCTTAGGGCTGCTCAGACATGCCTTTGTCCCCTCATTCGTTCACTTTCTTACCGAGTGCTTACTATATGCCAGGCACAGTGGCAGCATTTCTTATCACTGGGCTCCACTGCCACTTCTTCCAGGAAGCCTTCCTTGACCACATCACCCTCTTCTGTTTCTTTATATCCTTTATGATAACCTGTGGCCACTTCCCTGTTTTGTGTTGGTTTTTCTCCCCAACTCCCAACCACAGCATCTGCTCCCAAGAGCAGAACTCTGTTCTCCCTCTGTTGATCCCGAGTGTCTGGGATGGTGACTGGCACAAAGATGTTCAGTAAATATAACTTCCCATCTTATTTCATCTGTATGATAGCCTCCTACCCAAATAGTAGATAGTCCCATTTTCCACATGAGAAGACGGGCTCAGAGAGGAGTCTCCCCATTAGCGAGTGGCCAAATCAGGCCCGATCCTAGGCCTGGCTGAGCAGTTAACTGATCTCGGCAGCCTCAATTCCACCCCCTCCACCTGCTCTCAAAGAACATGACCTTAAGACGTACGAAGAATATTTTCTGTGGTTCTCAGTTCTGTCTCCAGAAAGACAACGCACCGCTCTCCCCGCAGAAACTAGTAGCCGTGACTTATCGAGTACTTATTATTATGTGCCAAACACTTCACATCTGCCATAGCGCCCTTCACGCCCTGGCCCCGTGACAGTCCTATGTAAGGTGGCAGCTGCAGCCCCATGCTGTGCGTGAGAACAAAGCACATCCAGGGAGGCTTGCTTCCTAAAGATTCACACGGAAGAGTGGAGAGCTGATCGTAAGCTGTAGCCTGACTTGCCATCAAGGTGCTGACAGCACCTCAGACACCCTTAATCCTGAAAGACGCCAGCTGACCCCAGAAAACCTGCTCAACTCACCTCACTTCTTTGGTACTGGTCCTGTAACTACTGGTGGCAGGTGGGTTTCCTTCCTGTTCCTTGGTCTCACCAGGCGTGTTCCCGCCTCAGGGTCTTTGTACTTCCTACTCCCTTTGCCTGAACTGTTCTGTCATTATTTAGCTGCAGGGCCCTCCCACGCTTTTTTTTTTCTTCTTTTTTTTTCTTCTTCCAGATTTCTGACCGCCTACTATGAACAGCTACACTCCGGCCTCCCTACTCCCTCTCTGCCCTTCACCCTGCTTCGCTTTCGCCCGAGCACGCCTCACGACTGGGCATTTGTCATCTCCCCTACCCCCTGCCCCCAGTGCCCTTTGCTCCAGCCACACTGACCTCCTCGCTGTTCCTCAAACCAAGCAGGCCTGTGTGTTCCTCCTTCGGGGACTTCACACCCTCTGTTCTTCCTCCAGATCTGCGTGATTTTCTCCCTCAGCTCAACTGTCTCCTCGGTGCACTGACCACCTTATTTAAAGGGTAAAGTCTCCCATTTCCTTCTCCTCACCTACCAGCAGTTAGCAGGGTTAAATGGAATGTCCCCTACTAGAATGTGAATACCATAGAGGCAGGGATTTTTGCCTGTTTGTTTCAGTGCTGGAGCCTCAGCCCAGGACGGCGCTTGGCACATAGTAGGTGCTCAACAAATATCTGCTGGATGGATGGATGGTTGAAATCACGACTCTAGGAGGTGGGAGTGGGGGAGGCGGTCTCTCTCGTGCTGCTGCGTCCTCAGCACCTACACTTGGCACATGAATCTAAGAGCATGTTCCTGCAGGGCAAGGATGATATGACCTCCTCCTGTGACCTCTGCCCTCCTAACCCTGAGGATAGAGGCAGAGCTGGGGTGGGGGCAGGGCAGCCTCTTCCACGCCACCCTGGAGCCGCACCTGTGGTGATGCAAAAGTAGGTCTCGTGGGGTGAGACGTGGTGGATGCGATGGTGTTTGCGTGGCAGGATCACGTGCCAGTCCTGCAGGAGGGTGACCCAGCGTGGCAGCCCGAAGTACGTGTGCGACCACTTGTGGATCTGGTTGGTGAACGTGCCGAAGATGGTCAGGCAGAAGACGAAGCACTCCCAGGGGTACAGCTGCGCCAGCGCTTCTGCGGGGGGGGGGGGGGGGGGGGGGGGGGGACGACGGGACAGGGTGTCGAGGCTGTCACGGGGGCAGGGCCACCACCAGCCTGGCCCTGGCTCCTCGCCCCTGGGCAGCTCCCTGGCCTCCTTCCACCCTCCCCCATGGTCTCAGGCAAGTTCAGACTCCCCTCTGGGCCTCAGGCTTCTCTTCTGCTCAGTGGGCAGATCGTGCAGGAAGCACAAGAAATAGTTACGGGTGTAGGCTCCGGAGTCAGGCAGAGCTGGGTTCAGGTCCGTGCTCTGACATTTCTTGGCTACATGAGCTTGGGCCAGCGATTCTGCCTCTTTGAGTCTCAACTTCATCGTCACTAACACGGCAATAAGTCTTTGTCCAGGTTCCCAAAGGCAGAGCCTGAGACAAGGGTTCACGGGGGGGGGGGGGGGGGGGGGAGGGGGAAGGGAGGGTATCTTCTGTTCGGAAAATCATCTGAGGGAGTGGGGAAAGCAGGGGGTGAGCTAAACAATGATGGGTTTGGGGGAGTCTTGTCTCAGCCTGATCCTGGGGGCAGCTCTGGAGGGTTAATGGCTCCACAGAGTTGGTCCCACCCAGAAGTGAGAGGGCTGGTCTTCTGTCGGCTTTTCCTGTCCCTTTACGTTTGGCTTTAGGCTTATCCCAAGGGGAGACGTAGGACCTGCCCTGGCGGTTCCCAAAAGGGGACAGCTGGGAGCCGTTAGCAGCCGCTGCTCGTGGCAACTGGGGGATGGGTGCACACGTGGGGAGGATCTGGCGGCCACCATGGCACCACACCACAGACACCCACGCCTCTACCCACCAAGGGGCTGCTCCAAGGACCAGCGACGTATCAAGTAGTTAGGACACGACGCGGCCTGGTGGGAGTATTCAACCTCCCCTCCCCCGCCTTCTGCCCACCTGGCAGATGATGTAACTGAGGCTCTGACAGGTGAAATGACTTGCTTTGGGACAGGTTCCCTCCTTAAAATTGGGCAAAGATCAGAACTCAGAACTTTCTGAGTTCACTGCCCGTGTTGGCCCTACTCAGCCAGGGCAGCCAAGCCAGAAGCCCTGAGGGCCAGGCAGGTAATGCAGGTGAGCAAGCTGGTCCAGGTGTAGGACAGCAGGGAGACTGTGTAGGACAGTGGGGACTGTGTACAGGGGGCGGCCGCAGCTCAGCTCCCTCCCAGTGAAGCCAGAGGGGAACAAGGGCCCAGGATGGCCGGACTGGATTGTTCAAGAGAAGCTGGAAGCACAGATTTTTATGTCAAATGTGCCAATTTTACAGGATGATAACTAAAAGTTTTTTAAGGTAGTGAGGGGACCGTGTCCCCACAGCCCCCTGGCAGCTGGCAGGCACACTCACCTGGGCTCTGGGTGCGGAACTTGTAGGCCATGTTCAGCAGAGGCAGCAGTGTCACCAGGCAGTTGTCCCCATTGGTCTCGATGAAGTCGTGTCGCGTGATGGCTGTGGGGTCGATGTGATGCTCGCGGAAGGGTCGGATAAAAGCCTGGGGTGGAGGTGAGGGTGGGAGAGGGGGTACGTCCGACCGGTCAGCCTGTGGTGGCCGGCCTCTCTCCACCACCTGCTGCGCATACTGCACTCGGGCTTACCTCCTTGCCTTCAGGATGCCAGAACGCTCCCCCATCATACTGCTACAGAGCCCCCCCAACCTTCAGGGTCCTGCTCTAAGCTGCGCTAGCAGGAGGCAGTCAAAATGACTAGGTGGGGACCGCGGCACGGTACCGCCCCACTCTGGGCCTCAGTCTCCCCAGCAGGGGTGTGAGGGGAGTTGGAGACCACCTCCACCCTTCTTCCCCACTCTAATACAGTTGAGGACACCCCTCGCAGTGGCAGGCAGACCCCTCTATTTCTTCCCAGTGTCCAAGCCCCTCTTTCTGGTAACAGCCGCCCCCTCTTCCTCTTCTGTTGGTACATACTGTTCCGATGGGGCAGAACCTAAAGGTGAGCACGTGACCCTGGCCTGGCCAATCAGAGCACCCCGGCTTGCCCGCCACAGTGACAGGGATGGGCACGTGACCTGAGCTGGGCCAATGGGAGCGTGCTATGGGACTTTGGCTGCAACCGTGGGAAAGGAGAGTTCTCTTTCCACTGAGGGGGCCGAGCTGGAAGGATGAAGGGAAAGCCTATGTGACAGGGAAGCCAACAGAGAGGAAAGCAGGGACAGACACAGAGAGAGACGGAGTCATGAGAGCGTGGTCTGTCTGTCCTACTGGACCCAGCCACGCTTTCACTTGGCTCTACTCTTGAAATTTTCGGGTACGCGGACCAGTACCTTTGTTTGGCTAAGGCTGTTTGTATTGGACAACCCAAACAGTGTGGCACAAGGTAAAAGTTCAACTAGAACCAATGGTGAGGTGCAACAGGGCTGGCAAAGGAGAAGGAGGCGTGGTCCCCAAATTCAAGGGGTTCAAAGCTCTCTATCCCATGCTTGATGCTTTTGCTTCCAGAAAATTCCAGAAATCCCAGGATTTCTAGTCTGTTCTGGTCCTCGAGGAGACGCAGGGGGTCAGGCTGGAATGATGGCTTCTGCCTTTCAAACAGGGCAACGGGAAGCTCGGAGAGGAAGGGGGCTCACCCCGCATCAGACAGCCCAACCTGCTTCTGCAGGAGACGGGCTGGGTCAAGGTACTCACCTTCCCCACGATGGGCAGCTCCACGGAGCCCCAAGTGTCAGCCCCCAGTGCACCAAGCCAGACAAGAAGTCAGCAATGAGAGCGCCTGCAACTGTGGACAAGAGGTGGGTGAGGCAGGGGACCAGGCAGGCGACAGTCCTGCCCACCCTTTGCCCCAAATCAGGGAGTCCCGCATTCATTCACTTGCTTGCTTGCTCACTCACTCGTTACGGGGGGTGGTATCTCTTCTCTACTTGGGATGTTTTCCTCCCTGTGAATGGAGTCTCAGGTAGAGCACTCCTGTCCCTTTACTTGCTCTGCCCAGGGATATGTGGGGACTCATTTGTTTGGGGAGTCTGGAGGGAATCAAGGGGGCAGGCACAGATCAGCTCGACTTTTCCCTATCAGGAGCTGACTGGGCCCTTCTCTCTGACCCCCCCCCCCCCCCAATCACTCCACAGAGGGAGGCCCACTCTGCTCCAGTGCTGCCAGTGAATAGATGGAAATGTGCTTTTGGGGTCTGTCGTCAGAATCCCCTCAGGTGCAGGCAGTAGCCATGCCTTCCTCCCCAACCTAGCTTGTATCACAATAATGTGGTAATTTGGCCTCTGGCAGCCTTTTCCTTGTTCTCAATGTGTTCAGAACTGGACTGGGTTCCTGCAAAGACCCCAACACCATCCACTTGCTTGAAGGTTCGGTATAACATAGGGTTAAGAGCTGTTAGATCAGGAAATGCCAGCTGTCTCTCACTAGCTGTGTGACGTTGGGCATGATACTCAACCTCTGTGCCCCAGTTTCCTTTAGATAGATGGGCATGATGATTACAAAAAAACAGTGGCTGCCATTTATTGAGCACCTTCAGTGCCAGACAAGCGCTTTACGTGTTTGATCTCAGTGGATTCTCACAATCCGGCCGAAGCTGGTACCCTCCTTATTCCCCCTTTGCAGCGGTGGAAACAGAGTCCTGGAGAACACAAGTTTAACTGGACCGAGGTCCCAAGAGGGCAAGTGGCAGAGCTGGGCTCTTAACCTGCCTTGAGGCCCCAATCTAACACAGCAGGATGCACAACCACTCCTGCACACAGGGAAACTGAGGCCGAGTGGCTGACTGCTTGGGCGAGGGAACATCCCAGTGCTGCCCCATCACTCTCCCTGCTCGCTGCATCTCGACCCTACTGGCTTACTGACGCTCTTTCCCTTGCACAGCCTCACACGCCTCTGGGTCTCTCTCTGCATTTACTGTTCCCTCCGCCTGGAACATTCTTTCCCAGGGTATAGCACAGTTCCCTCCTTCACTCCCTCCAGGTCTTTGTTCAAACATCTGTTGAGTGTTTGACATTATAACCACCCCCATCTTCCAGCGTTTCCTATTTCCTGTCTCCTTCCCCGTCCCTGGCACTTATTAGGGGTTCAGTAAATATTCCCTGAGTTAATCAGTATTAATCTGTTAGGAGTCAAGCTGCTGTGGACATTCATACCCAAACCTGGAGGCGGACATATGCCATCATTTCTTCATAAAAATGCCAGCTATTTATTTATTTATTTATTTTCACTCAACATTTACTGAGCACTTCTAGGTACCAGGCCCTGTGCCAGCCCCTTAAATGTTTTCTCTCTTTTAATCCCTAAACTGTACCAAGGCCAGTTCTAAGCCGGTTACACATCTTATCTCCTTAATCATCCTAAGCATTTAATCCTTACAGATGAAAAGAATGATAATAATAAAAACAATATTAGAAAAACAATGTTTGTGACAGTGGTTAACATTTATGGGGTGCATCCTTTATGCCAGGCACTATGTCAAAGGTGTTAGACATGCATTATTGGAACATATAGCTCTTCATACCTTAAATATGGGCTGTGCCCAGGGACTTTCTTCCAGGGAGGATACGGTGGGGAAGCAGGAGGAGAGTAACTTCAGAGTGGGGAAACCTGACACTCCGCGGGCCAGGTGGTCAAGGTCAAGTACATGCCCTGGCTATGTGATGGAAATGGTGCTTTGCCTCTCAGCTCCTCCTCCCAGAAACATACAATGTGGTCTAAGAAAAGCATGAGACAAATTCTGTAGCGAGGCATCCTGTGAAACATCAGGGCTCGGGGCGCCTGGGGGGCTCCGTCGGCTGAGCGTCCGACTTCGGCTCAGGTCATGATCTTGCGGTTTCGTGAGTTCGAGGCCCGCGTCGGGCTCTGTGCTGACAGCTCGGAGCCCGGAACCTGCTTCGGATTCTGTCTCCCTCTCTCTCTGCCCCTCCCCTGCTCGCACTCTGTCTTTCTGTCTCTCTCTCAAAAATAAACATTAAAAAAAAGATTTAAAAAAGAAATATCAGGGCTCCTCAAAACTGTCAAGGTCCCCCAAAACAAGGAAAGTCTGAGACACTGTCATAGCCACAGGGAGCCTAAAGGAACCCGATAACTAATGTGAGTGGTATCCTCGAAAGGACCCTGGCACAGGAGAAGGACATTAGGTAGAAACTAAGGAAATCTGAATAAACCATGGTCTTTAATTTGTAATAATGTATCCATGTTGGTATGGTGATTGTAACAAATGTATGACACTAATGTAAAATATAAGATATAAGATGTTAACAACAGGGGGAACTGGGTGCATGGAGCCTACGGGAACTCTCTATACTCTTTTTTGTTCTAGTAAATAAAGTCTATTTCTGAAAAACTGCATCATCTTATTTCACGTCCATAGTTATGGGCCCCAACACATCCCGACTCTCCAGAGGAGAGTCCAGAGGAGGAATGAGACTCAGAGGGTAAGGGCAGTCAGGGCTGCTGACCGGCGGCCAGGGACTACTGTGAGGGCCGTTCACAATGATGCTGTGTTCACGTCCAGGTCTGGGAAATGGGAACATTAATAATAGCACTCAACTTTATTTAAGTACAATCGATTAATAAGCTGGGCTAATACGTGTCAAGTGAGTCCCTGGGACATGGTAAGCGCTCCCAAATGTAGCTATAGTTAGTAGTTTAGGTGTTACCACCCTCTCCAGGCCTCAGTCTTATCATCTGTCAAATGACCTGGCCTTTTCAGGCTGCAGAGCAGGGAGGGATGTGTGCTTTGGACAGATGTCAGGAACGATTTCTTGGCGAGAAGAAACAATTTGCTCCTTGGGCTCTGTGACCCCCCAGGCCTCTGCGAGTGGGGGTTTCTAGAGCAGTGACTCTGGGCCTCCAGGCCTGCTGCCTCAGGGGGCTTTAGTGGAGACAGGAGAGGCAAGCACACAGAGCTTCTCTGTCCTGGCGCCGGGGGCAGTGGCTAGAGCTGGCTCATCGTGAGGGCAGCTTTGGCCTGGTTAGCACCCCATGGTACCACAGGGTACAGGACAGGCGATGACTCACCCCAGGCTACCCTGACTCGCCGGGTGACTTTGGGATAGTCCTTGGGTCCCTTGGGGCCTTCACCTCACCACAGGTTACCCAGCTGTGACTTCTTAGCTGCTGCCCACCTCAAGGCCTGGTGTGGAGACCGCGAGGGTGGACCGCGAGGGTGGGCTGCTGAAATCCCGCCTCTACCATCGTTCAGCACAGACTCCTCACCTGACCCGAGGCCGTGGGCCCTCCGACCTCATCACCAGTCTTTGCACTCCCCGGGCTCCCTTGCCGGGAACACCCTCCCCGCTCTGTCTGCCAGAAAACTCTTACTCAGCTCCTCAAGGGCCAACTCGTGGGCGCCCACACTTTTCCTCCATTTTCCCCGGGTGCCGCTAACAGCTCAAGGCTCCCAGGGCCGTTCGTGTGTTCGCTCTTTCATTCACGACAACGCTGTCCCTGCCAAGGTCACTAACGACCTCCATGTGGCCAGATCCGGCGGTGCCCTCGCTGCCCCGTCCTGCTGGCTCTGCTCAGCGGCTGCTCTCAGTTGAGCCTCAAGTCTTCTGGAGACACTCTCCCCTCCCGGCCTCTGCAGCCCCTCTGGCCACCCCGGCTGGCTCTTCCTCCTCCCCCCGGCATGGAAGCCCTGGGGGCTCTCCGCCGGCCTCTGGGCTTCACACACCTCTTCTACTGCGAGGTCTCCCAGATTTGTATCTGTAGCCGCCTTCCTGGACTCCAGACTCGGATTTCCAACTTGCTGCTCGGCACCTTGCCCTGGCTCTCAGGCAGGCGGCTCGAGCATCTCGTCTCAAGCCGCCTCTTCGGGCCTCTGCCAATGGAAGCCCATCCCTTCCATCAAAGCCCGTGGGTCACCACTCACGGCCAGCGTGACAGGATGCTCTGGCCGCTCGCCTCGCACAGCTCACTGAGAACTTGAGGATCTTGCACCACCGCCGCTGCCCTCACCGGGTGTGGGCCAGCATCCCCGCCCCCATCCATCCCGCCTGCAGCCCCAGCTGATGTCAGCTCCCTACGGGACACTCCCCAGCGGCTCCGCACGGCCTGTAGAATTAAACCCCAAGTCCAGACCAAGGCACTGCGCAATCTGCACCCTGCCTCTCTCAGCAGCCAGCAACTACCTTTCCTTTGATCAATTTTCCCCAGCCACGCTGGCCTCCCGCCTGTTCCCTGGGCGCATCCCAGCCTCTGGGACTTTGCACCTGCTGTTCCCTGCCGCCCCTCCCCAAGATATCTGCCTGGCCTCCTCCCTCACCTCCTTCAGGTCTGCGTGCGGATGTCATTTTTCCAGAAAGGCCTTCCCTGACCTCTCAACTCTTCCCTGGCTATTCTCTTATCTCGGTTTTGCTTCCCAGCATTGCATCATCTGTCTGTGTTTATCAACTGGGCACCTTTTCATGTTTCCGCCTTCCCTGGTTTCCAGGGCCTGCCAGGGGCACCAGGCTTCTGGAGAGATAGTGCTGGGCCAGAGGCAGGCTCCGCAGACTGGCACGGTGCCTCGCTTCCTGCATGTTAACACACAAATCAGGGTGGCTACTTAAATCAATTAGGGACTGTGCAAACACCACTATCAGGAGATGGTCTATTCTCATCAGCTCAGAGGCCAAGGCGTGGGATGGGGGAGCTGGTGTCACATTCGGTGACCGGACGGCCGGAGCGCTCCCGAACCAGGGCCTGGAGGCTCTGATCCCAACCAGGGAAGGAAGGTGGCGACGGCCTGGGACACCCATCCTCCTGCCTCACACAACACAGACGTGGGCTCAGACACACTGTCCTCCCAGTGCTAACCGGAGGCCCTACGGGCCCTGCTGGGGGAGTCTGTGGCTCTAGAGCTGGGCACGTCTGGATGTGTGATGCCGGACTCTGCTGGGCCAGCCGGCAAGTGCCCGGCCTCTCAGGGGACGGCGGTCCCAACCTCCGCACTGGCTCGACACCAAGAGTTGAAAGTACTCCACGTGCAGCTTGGTGCATAGTGGACACTTGGGAAAGAATCCATTGCTAAAGAGACCACGGTGGTCTGAGCCCTCGCGAGTGGTTATGTCGGGTGGGGTCTCCTTCCCACCTCTGCTCAGTCGCTGGCCCCTCAGCAGCTACACACCTGTGTGAGGCCCTCACAACAGCCCGAGGAGGCAGGTGCCACAAACAAGGCTCGGAGATGCAACACCCCTAGCCCCAAGGCAACACAGCCACAAGGCCGTAGAGCTGGGACTTGAACCCAGCGCCTGCATGCAGCCACCCCCAGAGGGGGCATCAGGGCTCACGCCGGCCACGTTCCTGCCCCTGAATGTAGGGCTCTGAGGCAGAGAGGCTGCAGGTGCACGGTCCCTCTCACCCCTGGGTAAGGGGGGGCGGGTGTGGCTCCTGAGGCGGGGCCCAGGCTCCCCAGCACCGGAGGGGTTAACTCCCTCTCCCCCAGCTGGCCCGCCCCCGCCACGTGCCCACCCCAACGCAGACCCAGATGGCCCAATTAGCCAGCCTGAGCACTATTGGCTTAGGCGGCCAGAGTGCTTTTAATGAGATTGTGGGAGCTGAACACGCAGGGAGGGCTGGGCGGACAGACCAAGGGCACAGCCGCCCCCCTCAGCCTGGGAGCCCGGAGCAGGGGAAGGGATGAGCGCCTGAGTTCAAGGGCAGAGGGGAGGCCGGTGCGCAGGCAGGAAGGAAGGGAGTCACCTCAGGACCTGGGAGTGGAGACGGTGAATGGAGAGCTCTATTGTGCTTCTGGCTTGAGGTGTGATGGTGGACGGGCCCTTCTCTGAGCCTCAGTTGGCTCATCTGGAAAATGACAACAAGTGTAGCATCCACCTCCCAGGCTGTGGATGGGGGAGGACTGACCAATGGGAAACACTCAGCATGTGCTATAAGTTACAGCCTGCCCATTCATTCATCTCCTGATGCCATAAATATTTATCAAGTACCTACCATGTGCCAGGCCTCGCACTGGGGGCTGGGGACCCAACAGCGAGCACACAAGAATCGCTACTTTCAGGGAGCGAGATTTGAGTGAAGGGAGACAGATACTAAACAAACAAATGTACTGGACAACACAGTATGCTGAGGTGACGGTGTACGGCAGGGCTGTTACTTTTGAGGGATAATCAGGGAGAGCCTCCCCGAGGAGGTGACCTGTGAGACCTGGATGAGGAAGTGAACCAGGGAGGTGTCTGAAGGAAGAGAGTTCCAGGCAGAGGAACGGCATGTGCAAAGGCCCTGAGGTACGAGTGTGTCCAACAGTGCACGTGCACACCCAAGCACACACAGCCACACACGATTACACATGTATGCGAGCTGCCATCAGAGTGGGTCCCTGACTCCTGGGGAAACTGAGGCCGGCGGCGGGGCAATCGGTACTCACTGACACCCAGCATGACGAGGGGCGTGTGCTCCCAGCGGGCCAGCAGCAGAAGGTGGACCAAGTTGTGGGCAATGAGGCCGAAGCACAGGATCACGCAGCACCACTCCTGGAAGCGCTTGCCTGCAGGGAGAGGAGGCCCGAGGTGAGTGTGGGGCGGGTGGGGGAGGCCGAGGGATCGAGGACCAACGCCAGGCAGAGCTGAACCCTGTAGGAGCTCTTCAGAGCTCAGGGAGTCTACGGTGCTAACCACAGGCTGAACGTAGGGACTGCCACGAAGAACGCCCACCCATTTCACAGACAATGTCACCGAAGGCCAGAGTAGGGGGAGAGTCTGCCCAAGGTACAGGCCCGTGAAGCCTGCCTTGAAGGGCCGATTCTTTGGCAGACAGGACCAGAACTCGTCTCCGGGCCCTGGTGGGCTCTCCCCGGAGGCCCCAGAGGGAGCTTTAATGAGCTTTTTCAAACTGACATCATGGCATCACCTATCCCCTTTTATAGGTAATCATTCGGAAGTGGAGTCTTTAATCCCAGAGGATCAGATCCTGCCCGACTGCCATCCAGCAAGGCTCCAATGAGTCAGGAATTTAGGAGAAATGGGCCTTGGTTACCACGTGCAGGGCTCCTGCCAGGAGCAGGGGGTCTGGGAGCACAACACAGGAAAGCGGAGGTGCTCCCAAGCCCTCCAGCCACCAGGCAGGTGACGCGGAGCAGTAAGGTGGGCTGGGTGGGGGCCGTGGGATACTGGCTGCCCATGGATCCTTTGTCAAGTGTGGGCGCGGGGGGTGGTCGCTAACGGCCTGACCACTGCCAGGTGGGAGTGTGGGCCCAGGACGCCTGAACTTCTAACACCCAAGGGAAGCCAGGAATCAGAAGCGGTGTGTGAACTCTTTTTAAACTTCCTGCCACGTGTTTTTAAAAGGCATGTGAGCTCAGACAAGCTGATTCACTCACTGCAGCTCCGTCTGAGGTGTCTGAACAGTCCAACACCGGAGGGATCAGCCAAATGAACTTGGCCTATGGCATCTCTGCAGCCAGAAAATAAGTCTGGGTGGCTGTCTGTATGTGGACAGGGAAGATGTCCAGGGCCTACTGGTAAGCGCAAAAAAGCAGCCATTTATGTGTGAAAAGAAAAGAAAGAAACTGTCTAGTCAAGACTGGCTTCCACTTATTCCTCTCGGAATTTAATATTCGTGAATGTGCTCCTCCACCAAAAATCTTTTCTTGTAATTGTAAATTAAAGTAAAAAATAAATGAATAAAAGGAAACGAAAACATCGCGTGGGTGACACAGAATGTGTTGCAGGTCCCCTGGGGATATTATTTTCCCAGGCAGCTGGTCCCAAGGGCACGGAAGCTCCTTAACGACAATAATTTTCTTATCATTAGTGTTTAACATCTACCGAGCAGTTGCTATATGCCAGGTACCTGCTGAGGTGATGCTGTTTTGCAGATGAGAGATCTGAGGGTCAGAGTGGCCCCGAGAAGTAGCAGAGGCCGCAAAGCTAGTCGGTTACAGACTCGGATCCTATGGCCAGGCAGGCCCCTGTGAGTGGTCAACAACTGAAGGGGGCCATGGCAGATAGAGAGGCATCCTCCTGTGTCTGCTCTCCTCACCTGGAGCGACTCTGGCAATGCTCCTGCAGATCTCAACCTAGAACCTCCACCTCCAGGAGGCTATCCATGATGCTTCCTCTGACTCTCGGACTCCTCCAACATGGGGCCCATCCTGAGGGGCTGTCACTGCCCGAAGGACGTCCCTCTTCCCCTATCCACGTGTGAATTCAGGAGTCCCAGGGCCATGTCTGGCTTGCTCACCAGGGCCCTGGCACACAGTTGGCACTCAATAAATGCCCGTGAAATAAACAAATTCCTATACGTCATCTTAGGGGACAACTGCCAGACTTTGTCTCTGGGTGCTCGTCACCAAAGCACCTTAGAAGGAAATATCAGGTATTCCACTGCTCCTGTTAGGCATTCCATTCTCCCTCAGAGAGAGAGAAGGGCCTTACCCAGGATGTACCACACACAGCACACTGTGCCCTGGGCCAAAATCAGAACAGCTGCCCTCCCCTTGCCCCGTGAAAAGACCGAGGGTCGGAGGGGAGAAGGAACACGCCCAGGGTTGCATCCTCTTGGCCCCCACTTGTACAGATGAGGACACTCAAGTCCAGAGAGGGCAGGACTCCAGTGGTAGTCACACAGCAGCAGAAGTGGGCCCAGAACCCTTCGCATTCCACTTCTTCGTCAGGGACTGTTCCCCGTGGGCCCCATGACCCGGTTGCCCCAGCAGCCCCTACCTGGGGTCACTGTCATCTGCCCCAGCTGGCCCTTCCCCTTTCTGGTTCCTGTTTGCGGCCAGGGCCTGGGACTCAGAAGCAGAAGTCCGGAGGGGCATGTGGAAGGGGTAAGGAGAAGATGATTCTTTGATGCCGACCCACCTGCCTGACCCCCAGCCTGCAGGGACAGCAACGTGATCAAATAACAGTAACGGTGGCTGATACGCACTGAGGCCTAGCACAGCTGGGGTGGTCGGGTGTGGCCCACATCAGGGATGTTGCAGGGAGCAGCTCCCTCCAGCACACTCAGCTCTCAGTTAAGAAAAAAAAAAAAAAACTAGCTACGTTAAAAAAATAAATCATATAAAACTCCTAATTTCCTGCTTCCCTTGAGAACACAAGGCTCTGGGCACCACAGGCCTGAGCAGCAGCGGCTGCTCCCGTCAGATGGGGCAGGGGTTCCTGGTTCAGCCCAGTCTCCTTCCCTCCCCGTGGCCTCACATTGGGTGGCTTCCTGCAGTCACCTGCATTGAGCCTGAAGTCCTTCCAGGAAGGAACTATGTGATTTCAGTTCCCAGACGAGGAAACTGAGGCTCAGTGGGTGAAAACGAGGAGCTGGGCTTGGATCCTGAGCTCGTCAACGGGACACGTTAGCTCGGATGTTCTAAAGACAGCCCAGCTCTCTTCCCATGCCTTCGAGAACGTCCCTGAAGTCTGAATATTTTCCCTTCTAGACCCCGTCTATCTTTGGCTTCTGGGATCTGGATCCTTCGCAGACCAAGTGCTTCAACTTTGATTCATAAGAAGTACATCTATCATAAAAGCAGTCTTCATTGAGCACCTACTATGTGCCAGGTACAATGTCAGGATGAGCTCAGCCAGCCCTTCCCATACACTGTGGGCTGGGGACCACATGCCCTGTCTTTCACAGGGAGAAACTAGGCCTGAGTGATGAAACGACTTTTCCAAAGTCACGGCATGGACCGTCAGCCTGGCAGGGCCTACAGGGTCAGGTGGTCTAAGTGGTGTCACTTTACAGATGGGCAGACTGAGGCCCAGGGAGAGAAGGGCTCTGCTCAGGACATAAGAGCTTGGGCCACCTCTGGCAGAGAGCTGGGCCTTGTTTTCCTGAGCCAGCCTCTGGCCTGGCCAGGGTCCATGATCTGGGCTGAGTTATGGCAGTGCATGCTTGTTGGCCTGGGGAGGAGATTGGGCCTATGTGTGGTGGCTGTAGGGCTTGGGAGGAGCAGGGAAGGCCAGGCGCCAGGCCTCGGCCATCTTTGCTTTCCTGGGGGCAGGCCACGGCAGCTACGGGCTTGGCATCGGGCCCGACTCTTCTAGTTTCAGTCAGAGAAGCCCTGAATAATCTGCACTTCTGATGCCCCTTGGCCTCAGGGAGGTGGGGGCACAGGAGATAGAAGGCAGGGAGGGACCAGAGAGTGGCAGAGGAAGAGGGACAGAGAGACAGAGACGAGACCGAAGATGAATCAGAGACACAGAGAAATGAGAAACAGAGTCACGGAGAGATTATGGGAAGACAAAGAGAAAAAAAGAGAAAGAACATGGCCAGAGGGGAGAGACAAAGAAATAGAAAAAGAACAAGACAGAGGAAAACAGAGACAAAGCTCAGCCCAGGGTGGCAGGGACCAGGCCTGGCCAGGGAAAGGGCCCCAGGTCTCTGGCTTCAGTCAGGCCCACGTGGGGGGACTGAATCTTTCCTCTGACCCTAAGCTAAGAGACCCTTGTGTCCCCCAGGGCCACAGGCACCTGTACTTAGCCAGGGTGGCTTGAACAGCTGACTCCAGTGACCCCTCAGGATCCACCTCTGGAGCCCGGGGCACCTGAGAAGTGGCACACATATAGGCAGGTTTCAGCTGGCACCTGCCGGGAAGCTGGATACCTGCCTTACCCGCGGGCTTGCCCATGAGGCCTGCGAGCCCACCAGGTCCTTCACAAATCCCAGCACAGGGCAGGCTGCTGCCGTAAAACCCAAACCCGGAGTGCAGGGGGCTCCTGGGATCCGCAGGCCCGGGCCTCAGCTCCCTAGCCAGACCCTCGGGGCCCACAGGGTACGGCTGAGGCTGCCTCCCTCCTTGGCCCCTGCTGCTCCCACCACCCAATGCCGCCTCGATTAGACTACTCACAGCTCCCCGCGGACACTAGGCCCACTCTCTCTGCCAGCGGCCCCGCAAGCATGCTGTTCCGCCGACCTGGAACATTGGTCCCCCTCCTGCACACCCACCCCGGGGCTGGCTCACTCCCACAGTGAAGATTAAGAACACGGAACCTAGAACACCCCCCTTCTTCCACCAGTGTTCTGGTTCTGCCGCTAACGGGCTATGGGGCTCCGGGCAAGTCCCTACTCTTTGCTAAGCCTCCGGAAATGTCTTCAAGTGGGACAGCGTATCCCTGAAGTGACAGCCCTTCAGGCAAATCAAACATAAGCCGTCCCCGGGCTTGCTGACCTGGCCCTCTGCTAGGGGCAAATGCAAGCCTAATCCCAAGCAGGACAAGCATTCAGAAGAACACCTTTGGGGGGTGGGCGATGAGGAGGTGACGGGGTCCTCGGTTTCCTCCCCTGAAAAATGGGGTTAGTACTGAGGGTGTGCCCCAGACGGTTGTAGTAAGTGTGAAGAAAATGTCCAGCACAGCCAGTGCTCAAGAATGTCAGCTATGTCAACTGCCTTCTCATGGCTGCCGACTGTCACAGTACCAATCCACTTCTGGCCCCAGGAATCTCAGGAATTCAGTCCTGGAACCCAGAAGCTTCTCCTACACTCCCCTTGCTCATTTTGCTCCAGCCCATGGGACTCCTACCATGCAGTCCCACAAACACTCCAGGCGTGCTCCCACCTCAGGGCCTTTGCACTTGCTGGGTCCCTGATCTGGACCATCCTTCCTCGAATATCTTCAGGTCTCTGTTCAAGTATTACTCACTCAGTGAAGTCTTAACTGCCCCCTCTCTGAAATGTTATTGCCCCCGATATTTCACTTCCCCCTTTTCTGCTCTATATTTGCTCCATAATGTTTGCCACCACTGGGCAAGTGGGCTATTTTCCTTATTTACTGGGTTTAGTAAAATGCCACCTTTTTTTCCCCGGTCTTGTTCACTGCTTTCTTGTTCACTGGGGCCTAGAACAGGGACTGGGACAAAGATGCTCCCTATGTGTTGAGGCTGGTCCCTCATTTTGTAAGTCAGGTCCAGAGAGGTCAAGGTACTTCCCCCAAGCCCCGCAGGAAAGGGACAGGGAGGTGGAGGCCTATGAAATTTGGAGAAACCAGTCTGATCAGTCTCTCACTCCTCTGCCCCTCACTGCCTGGCTTCCTCCCCGCTCCAGGTCAGGAGGAGATACGGCCTTGACTGAAGGTTTGGGGCACCCGGAGGCTGCCCGCAATCTCAGATCCCTCCGGGGCTGTTCTTCAGAGGGTGAAGGGCATTTGGGGAAATCAGACCCAAACGGCAGTCCCTTGGGGAAGCTCAGGATGCCGGGGTATGATTTGGTCGAAAGTGGGTAGGGTTTACTCAGGTGGGGAGAGCTGGACACCAAAGGAGGAGGCCTTTAAATCCTTACCCTCGATTCTCACGTGGTGAGTCTGAGGGCCAGAGAGGAGAGACAGCTGACTCCGAAACTCACAGGAAAGGCCAGACTACTGGGTTAGCAATAGGGAGTGCCCACTGCAAGCCAGGTGCTGCTCAAAGTTTGATCTCAGGGAGCCTGGGTGGCTCAGTCGGTTGAGCGTCTGACTTCAGCTCGGGTCACGATCTCACAGTTCCTGAGTTTGAGCCCTGCATCGGGCTCTGTGCTGACAGTGCAGAGCCTGCCTGGGCTTCTCTCTCTCTCCCTCTCCCCAACCTGTTCTCTCTCTCTCAAAATAAATAAATAAACTTAAAAAAAACCCCAAACAACAGGTGGGTGATCTCATTTTGTCTTCCCCCAAACACCAAGGGGCAGATAAATTTTACTTTGTATCCATTTTTTAGAGGTGAGGAAACTGAGGCTCAGAGAGAGAAAGTGGCTTGGTCCAGGTCACACAGCTAAAGAAGCAGCCAGGATGCCACGTCCAGTCTGTCCCAGGACGTACAGGCAGTTTCAAGTCCATAGGCTAGGCGCTCTAGGAACAGGCTAAAGAAACCGCGGCATCATGGACCAGGTGCCCAAGTCAGGTTCCAAAAGTCTAGAGAGGCCTCTGTGACCTAGGACTCAACAAGAAAGCCAACGGCCCAAGGTCACACAGCCAGTGATGGCAGAGATGGTCTGCAAACCCAGGCCGGTCAGAGTAGAAAGCCAAAGGTGGTAGTCGACCCATGCCCACGCCAGGCAAGGGCTGTGCGTGGTGGCTGTCCCCTGGCAAAAGGAAAGATGTCAGAATGTTTGACAAACAAAGCTTGGTGTGATGGCGACATTCAGGCGGAGGGGCCTCCTGCGGCTCCTAGTCACCTGACTCTGGAGTTGATGGCACTTCCTTAACCCCTGGGGACAGAGTGCCCAGGCAATGAGATTCCCCGGGCTCTTCCGAGAAGGGTGGGGGAGCTGGTGCTCACTGGAGCATTTAAGTGGCAGGCACAGTAGGAAGGAGCCAGGGACCTTGGTCTGAGGGCTGAAGGGGGGGGTGGGGGCAAGGGTCTGGAAACTGTGGTCTGGTTTGGGGAAAGGGAGGGCTCCAGCCCCAAGTCCTAAAGGGAGGGGGCTAATACATGCAATGGAAAAGGAGCAAGGGCTGGACTTGGGGCTTGCATAGGGGAGGGGCTGAAACTGGAAGATTTGCCATGCCCTCACCACCTGGGATTCTGGAATACAGCGAGGGCTGAGGCCCCTCTCTGCGGGAGGTGGGGGGGGGGGGAGCGGGGTGGTCTGTGACCACTGAAGCTATAACTAGAACAGAGCTTGGGGGAAGGGCGGCGTCGGGGATGCTAGGAAGTCTGGACCCCATGCGCTGAGGTTCTAAAGCAGAGAGGCTGATGTGCCCAGATTTGGGGGGGAGGTGAGGTCACTGTTTGCAGCCCAGGGCCCTGGCTGGGGCACAACTAGGGCCCTAGTGTGTGCATTCCGGATCTAGGGAACGTGGAATGGGATGTGACTTTTAGGAGGCCGGGGGCAGTGCATGCAGCTGAAGGGCTGCGTCCGGCTTGGACAGGGTCCTGGGATGGGGGTCCTTACTAAGTCTTGGGGCGCTCTTTGCAGCCTCGGGTGCTCTGAGGCTAGGATCCGGATCGAGGGGTGCGATGGGAGCTCTGTATGCGGCCCGGGTAGCTGATGTGGCAGTTCCTTGATATAGGCACTGTACGTTCATCTAGAAAGCCCCGTGGCTGGGGCTGTGGCTTGATCTTGGAAGGGGCGCTGGGGTGGGGTCCCCGGACTTGGGGGCGCTATTTGCAAGTTTAGAAGCAGAGGCTGGAGTTCTGCATCGGGGCCTGAGGCTGGGGTTCCCATCTAGGGAACCCGGGATCGCTGTCCGTAGCCCGGGCTAGTGACTGCAGGCCCGGAGGGGGGCCCGGAGGTCCTACCTGGAGAGTAGAGCGCGGCCAGTTCGCGGGCCCCGGCGTGCTGCGCGCCCCAGCGCCGGCAATACGCCGCCTCGTCCTCATCGAGCTCCGGCTGCTGACCGGGCCCGTCCTCGGCGCCCGCCATGGCCACTCGCCCGGCCCGCCCGGTGCGCTCAGCTAGCGGCGGCGGCGGCGGCGGCAGGGCCGCGGAACCGCGGCGAGATCACGCCGCCCAATGACCGCCCAGCGCCGGGCGCGGCGGCGGCGCCGGCGGGGGCCTCGCCCGGCCGCGCGTCACAGCCAATCGGGGACCGCGCCGGGGCCGCGATGGCCAATCAGCGGCCTCCGAGCCGCAGCCAACCGCGGCGCTCCGGGGGCAGGAGCGCAGCTGGGCGCAGCTGGGCACGGAAGCGTGGGGCGGCGGCGAGTCCCAGCTCGTCGCGGTTCGCCCCCGGCGGGGGCCTCGGTTCCTGCCCCCACGGAAATGCCGCCCGTGGCACCGCCCATCTCTCGCTCGGTTTGCCGGCCTGTGCAATGGGTCGAGGCCGTGCGCCACCGGACCCAGGAAAGGGCGTTTCTTCAGCACGCACTGTCAAGCGCCTCCTGCGTGCAGGGAGCGCGAGTGGAGGGCGCCGGCCCGGGGCTAGAAAGCCGGCACTTGGTGGACACTTTGAACCGTACTCCTGGGCTGAGGCCCATTCCCACTGGGCTAGCTTCTGGAGCCCTACGTCGTGCGGAGGTCAGGAGGACCCTGCGTACACCTACTGTGTGCCAGCTGCCGTTGAGCGTCCCGGGGAGGAGAAACGTCGAGCCCGATCCCCAGGACCTCTTGTTCTCCCGAGGGAGAAGACAGTAAACTGAGGAGAATGACCCTAAGCGTCACTATAAGATTTGGTGAGCGCTTAATATCTGTTAGGCGCAGGCCCAGGAGCGAGTCCACAGCCTTTCATTTACTCTTAATTACCAATGATGTTGCCTCCTCGGGGGGGCCCCTCTTGCCCTCCCTACTCAAAGTTGCCCTCTCCTCCAGTCACTGTGACATCATCATGTTTTGTCTTCACAGCGCTTGTCATGGGCCATAACATGTGTCATTCACCAGAAAACCAGTTCCTGAGGGCCCGGACTTGCTTTGTTCACAGCTGAATCCCCATGTCGGGATCAGCATAGGGCACGTGGTAGAGGCTCAGTAAACACTTGCCGAGTGAATTAAGGCTCAGCCCAGTGCATTTATTCAAACCTTTGCCTGTTTCAAAATGGGATGATCTGTCTTTTTGTGGTTGAGTTGTAAGAGTTCTTCATGCATTCTGGACGCTAGCCTCTTACCAGATACATGATTTGCAAATCTATTTTCTCATTTTGTTGGCTGTGTTTTCACTTTTTGGATAGTGTCCTTTGGTGCACAAAACCGTTTTTGCTTTTGATGAAGTCCAGTTTCTGGATTTTTTCTTTGTTTTTGCTCTAGGTGTCCTGTTTCCTCCTTTTTTTTTTTTTTTTAACAACATCATCGTATTCCCTTATGTGGCTGGACCACATAATTCATGTAACTAGTTGTCTGTTGAATAGGCACTTGGGTTGTTTCCTGTCTTTGGATGTTGTAAATTTTTTTGTGTAATGTCACTTTTGCACGGGAAAGACACACTCTTGAAGTGGGATTGCCGTGATAACTGTTACATGCCCTTGTCATTTTGGTAGATAGAGACAAACCATTCTGAGGTAGGTGGATACTGGGATTAGAATCACGTCCTAATTTATACTCTCACAGCTGTGTTCAAGAATGCTTGTTTTCCCACAGCCTTGCCAACTATTAAAGTAAGTAAAATTAAAAATTCAGCCCTTCAGTTAGACTGAGCCCATTTCAATAGTCCCATGTGGCAGGTGGGAAGCGTATTGGGCGGTACAGATGTGGAACATGTCCGTCATAATTCTTTCGGGAAGCTCTGGTAAAGAATTGCGTGGTGACTTTGACTTTATATTTTTAACAGGGTCTCTCTGGCTCCACGCAAGGAATGGACCCAGCGACCGTGCAGAGGCAGGACACCAGGGACAGGTGCTGAAATAGCCCAGGTAGGAGTGGATGGATGGATGGTCAGACCAGGGTGATCATGGACTTGGGAGAAGTGGCTGATTCTGGATGTATTTTGAAGGTGGAGCGGCCAGCATTTGCTGGTTGATGAGATGTCAGGGATGACGCTCAGGTTCCTGGCCTGAGCCTTTGGGAGATGGAGGTGCCACTGGCTGAGCTGGGGGAGATCAGCTCTGGGGGTGGGGAACCTGGGAGTTCTGTTTTGCATATATTACATGTGATGGGTGTTGGGTGTTCCGGGGGAGACGTTGAATGGGTGTCAAGTTGTTTTTCTGGCCTGGAGAATGACATGTGCCTTTGGTCACCAATTAGAGCAAAGCCAGAAAGGAGGGAAGAGGTGGAATCACAGGGATGAGTGGGTGGGGCAAAGGTCAAAGGCAATGGGAGGAGCCTAGCCTTAGAAACTTGGAGTCTCATAGCTGTGTTTCTGAGCCTATGTAGGTCCATTTTCCTTCATTAAATGGAAATCTAATGCTTCATAGGCTTTAGAAAGGTTCACAGTGAACACAATGAGAGGTAGGGTACTGACAGGCAGGAGACACTGAAGAAATGCTTATTACTTCCCCTGTGTGTTATACTTGACTATGAAAGTGTTGGGATGAGGTCCACACCCTCACCTGACATCCAAGGCCCTGCTGACTCTCCAGCCTTGTCTCCTGATGTCTCCTACTGTCATCCTGCCACAGGGCCTTTGCACTCACTGTACCTACTTCCAAGTGAATGATCTCCCTGGAGAGGGATGTGGCTGGCCCCTTCTCTTCCTTTAGGTCTATGTTCTCCGCTTCCTCCTAGCTCTGAGACTCAGGCTGCAAAGCTGCCCGAGATGGACACCCCGGAGGTGTCACGGTGTTGGGGGACGGAGCCCCCCATGGCTTGTGCCGAGTCAGATTGATCTGGATTGCCACATTCATTCACTCACCAAATCTTTACCAAGAATAGCTGTGGGCCAGGTACTGTGTAAAATGCTGATAATTCAGCAGCAGACAAGACATGGGAGGCCCCTGCCCTCAGAGTCGCAAGAGGGACAGACAATAAACAGGTAAAAAGATAATCTAATTTCCGGTAGGGACAAATGATGTGGAGAAATGACGCAGGCTACAGGGATGGACAGAGAATGACGAGGAGTGCTTCAGCAGATGGGGAGGGGAAGGTGTCGGCAGAGCCTTTCCGAGGAGGCAGCAGTTAAGCAGAGACCTGCAGGAAGTGAAGGAACTGGATGAAGATGCCCAAAGAAGTGCAGAGGCCCTGGGGCAGGAGCATGCTTGGTGTGCTCAAGCAATAGCAAGGAGGCTTATGTAGCTGGAGCAGAGGGTGAGAGGAAAAAAGGGGGAAGGTGGGATCAGAGAGATATTAAAGAGCCAGATCATTATGCACCAAGTAGGCCAAATACGTGTTGAATTAATGCGTGAATGAAAGACTGGGGCAGAGAGAGAACTATGGGGATGCATACGTAGCCGTGATCTACCTCAGGAGGAGAAATCAGGGAGGGCTTCCTGCAGGAGGGGAATCAGCTGAAATCTGAAGTTAAGTAAGAACCCGCTGGGGAAAGGGAATCAGGTGAGGTATGAGAGTCCTCCACACAGAGGGAATAGCACGTGCCATGTGCTCTCACCCTGGTGGCGAGAGGTTGTTTTACTCACTGAATTGAAGAAAAAACAATCGGCGAGCCTGGAGTGAACGTGAGAAGAAAGTTGTAGAAAAATGGAAGTTCCGTGGGGGCTGGGGCATGCTTGGTGCCCTACAGAGGAATCTAGGCTGTTCCGAGGGCAGCAGGGAGCCCCGCAGAATTGAAGATCCAGTTTGTGCTTTGAGGGGATCCGTCTAGCTGCTGAGAGGAGGCCGGTTAGAGTGGGGGGTGCACCGAGAGGGAAGGGCAGTGAGTAAGAAGGGCGCACAGGGGTGAGGGGTGAGGGGGCTGGAGGCAGGGAGGCTGTAATGGGGGCTCGTGCCAACTGACTTCCTTCTCCCACCTGGTCATCTGCCTGACGGTACATTTGCCGGTTAAACGTTTTCAGCATCTGCTCCGCGCCAGCCCTGTCCTGGGGGCTGGTGGCCCCGTGGGGAATGGAGTCTCGTTCCTAAGAGACGTTCCTCAGTGACGCACAGCGCCTGATGTTGAGGAGAACGTTTAAGGTTCCTCATGCACATTTGCATCGGTTCCAAACAACACAAATTGACTGCAAAAATGAGCTTCACTATAATTTTTGCTATTCATGTATTTATTCATTCAGCAAATATTTATTGAGCAGATGTTACAAGGCAGGGCCTGTTCTAGGTACGGGAAACAGCAGGAATAAAAGAAGACAAAAATCTCTGCCTCCTGGAGCCGACACCTGGGGAGGTGGTGGGGGGGGGGTGATGGATAATAACCAATAGGTAATGGACTTGTTGACATGCCAGAAGTGAAGTGATGGCTGCTTTGGAAAACAAACAAACAAACAAACAAACAAACACACACAAAGCAGGGTAAGGAGGATCTGAAGCTGGGAGGCTGGAGGGCAGGTTGAGTTGTTGATGAAGGTGGCCAGGGACTGCCTCACTGAGAAGGTGATATGTGAGCAGACTTATGGGAGGGGATGGAAGGAGCCATGTGAGACTGTAGGGGAACAGTGTTCCAGACAGAGCAGAAAGCCAGTGCAAAAGCCCTGAGGCGGGAAGAAGCATTACTGGCTTTTTAATGATTGAATGTGTGGGCTGTTAAGAAAAAGTAGGGGCACCTGGGTGGCGCAGCCGGTTAAGCGTCCGACTTCAGCCAGGTCACGATCTCGCAGTCCGTGGGTTCGAGCCCCGCGTCGGGCTCTGGGCTGATGGCTCAGAGCCTGGAGCCTGTTTCCGATTCTGTGTCTCCCTCTCTCTCTGCCCCTCCCCCGTTCATGCTCTGTCTCTCTCTGTCTCTCAAAAAATGAATAAACATTAAAAAAAAAAAGAAAGGAAAAAGTGGGCTTGGGGCCCACAGGGACTTTAGAAGCTCCCGGTTATAGCCTGGTGGAAGGACCAAGGGCCTCAGCGTTTCCTGGCTGTGAGACAAGAGGGGCCACTGTGTTCTCAGGACGTCAGGTATCCCTGCCCACTGTCCCTAGAGGCTACGTGTGCCCAGCCGGTCAGTCTGTGGGAACATCTTCACATGTTCCCTATTCCCAGCAGGGCCTCCTGCCCAGAAGGAAGTAGCCCAGAAGTGACCTGGCCGTGCTGCAGGCTGTCTTCCAAAACCCTGAGTGTGCCTGCCCTGTGACCCTGCCACCACTTCGGGGTGTGGGTGTGGACAGGAAGGCCTCCTTCCCTGGAGGGTCACGGCCAGGCCAGGCTGCCAGATGGTGCATGCCTGGGCTACAGCATAGCCGTCCCCAAACCAGGCCTCCTCCTCTCCTCCTCCTTCCTCCATTCTCCATTCTCCATTCTCCATTCTCCTTCCTCCTCCTCCTCCTCCTCCTCCTCCTCCTCCTCCTCCTCCTCCTCTTCTACATTTTACAGTGTTTTATTGTATGTGTGAGTCATGGGGATGCAGACATCTGTTTCTGGTTGCCTACAGCCATTCCCCCTCCTTTAGGGAAATAAGACCTTGAACTTTTGGAGGAATCTCTCTTGCCTGCTTTCTCAGCAGATTCCACCTGTTTAATACAAAAGCCAAGCAACATTGTCCAGCCACCTGGAGCATGGCGATTGGTTCAGAAATAGGTGTGTGACTTCAGATGGCCCAATGAGAGTGAATTTGAGGATCTTGGCATGGAATTGAGACACGGGTGCTTTTTGCCCCGAGGGAAAAAAGTCTCATCAGAATCTGCTGGCAGCCATGAGGGGGTGAGTTCCCTGGAGAAGGCGAAGAGGAGAGACCAAGGGAAACCAGGTCCTTGGTGAGATCCTCGAGCGGCTGGATCAAGCCTTACTTGAAGGTGGATCTCCCTTTCTAGTCAGACTAGTCTGAGCCCCCCCACTTGTGTGCTGTGTGACCACGGGCAAGTTTTTATTCTTTTGGGATGTCGTTTCCTAATGTGGAAAACAGGGATAATAAGAGTATGGCTACCTCATGGGGCTGTTGTGAAGATAAGCTGCTAAATATATTGTGGTTAGAAGAGTGGCACATTGTAAGCACTCACTGAGTTTTAGCTATTATTAGCATTAGCCGCCTAGAGCAAACCTTACCTGAACTGCGTGTGATCATCTTCTGGACTTTGCAGTTATAGGAGACCAAGCCATCCTCTGTTTCTATTTTACACCCTCTTTCTTACTTGCAGAGTGTGGGGGGATCAAGATCGGGGGGGACTGGGGAGAAAGGTGTATCCCTCCAAAATAATTTCTAAGATGATTTCAATTTTACCGAGAAGTTGCAAGAATGGTGCAATAAGGGGCACCTGGGCGGCTGGGTCAGTGAAGAGTCTGACTCCAGCTCAGGTCACGATCTTGCAGTTTGTGAGTTCGAGCCCCATGTCAGGCTCTGGGCTGACGGCTCGGAGCCTGGATGGAGCCTGCTTCCGATTCTGTGTCTCCCTCTCTCTCTGCCCCCTCCCGGTCGTGCTCCCTCCCTCCCTCTCTCTCTCTCTCTCTCAAAAATAAATATATATATAAAAAAAGAATAGCTCGATGAGCTTCCATATCTCCTTCACTCAGATCCCCCAATTTTCAACATTTTGCTACACTTGATTTATCATTTTCTCTGTGTGTGTAATTTTTCTGAACCATCTGAGAGTCAGATACAGACCTGATGATTTTTACCCCGAGTGCATTTCTGAAGAACAAGGACATTCTCATACACGGCCACAGGTTTGAAATAGGTTTCAAAGTCAGGAAATTTAACGTTCACACAACATTGTCATATAATTTCTCAAAAAAATTTTTTTGATGTTTATTTATTTTTGAGAGAGACAGTGAGAGCCAGGGAGGGGCAGAAAGAGAGAGAGAGGGAGACACAGAATCCGAAACAGGCTCCAGGCTCTGAGCTGTCAGCACACAGCCTGACGCGGGGCTTGAACTCACGGACTGCGAGATCGTGACCTGGCTGAAGTCGGACGCTTAACTGACTGAGCCACCCAGGCGCCCCTATAATATAATTTCCATTGTCCACATTCAAATGCCACAAATTGTACCAATAATGGCCTGAAATCATTAATAACTACGAAGGCCATTGTACCCCTTCGTAGGAGAAAAAACATACACCTGCCCACAGAGAAGAAAATCACTAACATCCATAAATCTGCTTAAAGAATCTGTGCTTAAACATCCTACCTGCAGGCTCTGTCTATCTCAAGCAGTGGTTTTCAACTGGGGACGCTTTTGACCCCTACGGGACATTTGGCAACATCTTGAGACATTTGTGGTTGTCACAGCTGGGGGTGGTGATATGCTATTGCCGTCTCACGAGTAGAGAGGCCAGGGACACTGCTAACGTTCTTGCCACGCACGGGACAGAGAATTCTCTGGCCCCAAATGTCCGTAGTGCTGAGGTTGAGAAACTGATCTGTAAGTAAATTGGAGAGAGACACCTCCCTCTCTTGCGGTCAGAGCACCCGGTGGGACGACGCTTCGCCCCGGCAATCCTGTTTCTCCCCAGCCAGTCTGGAAAAGAGGTCCAGCCAAGTCTGTTTCCGATCGCTCCATACTGGAACTAACCCACACATCCCAGCAGGGGGAGGCTGATAAAATCAAACTGTAGTCGCGCTGTGGTCACGGCTCTTCCGTCAGCTCTGTTTGCTCCTCTGTAAAATGGGGCCGGGGTGGGATTGGAAGGGTGCCAGTTATCTCGGGTCCAGCTGCGACTTTATGACTTAAGGGCATAACTGCTTCTGACTCATGCGTGACGGACGCGTTGGGATTATGTGCTGAGCGGTCTCTGAGCTTTTATTTACAGGAGGCTGCATTGGAATGTCTCCCCATAGGACTCGAGGGCAGGGCCTCTGCTGAGTCACCTCTCCCCGCCACCCCCCTCCCCCCCAGCCGGGTACCCTGCTCAGCATCTAACTCTTGTAGAAGCATGTGCCATTTCTTTGATGCCAACTGTACCCTGGACCCAACGCTGAGTCCGCATGCTCTCGCAGTGCACGAGCACACGCACTGTCTTGTCTCCACTTTCTAAACGAGCGAACTAAGGCTCAGCGAGGTCATGACACACAGCTGGGAAAGGCAGAATTGGGGTTCAACCCAAGATGAATCAAATTCCCAGGTCTGCACTCTTTCTAGGTTGCTGCACCTTCTCTCACACATAGTAGGTGCTCAGAAAATGTATGGGTGGCAGGGAGTGGCCAATGTATTCATTGGTTGTAGAACCCCGAGTTTTAACAGAAAGCATAGCTGCCCAGCTAATGCTGTTCCAGCCTCCTCTGCAGCAGTGTAGGACATGTGACTCAATCTGGCCGATTGAATGAGAGTGGAAATGGCACAAAACATTCTGGTTTGTGCCCTTAAAGATGTTGGCTTCTTCCTTTTCTCCACTCCCCACTGGCAGGAATGTAGATGTGATGGCAACGCTACAGCTGCCACGTTGGGCCATGAGATGGAAACTGCCAGTCTAAGATGGAAGAGCTATAAGACGGAAAGAGTCTGGGTCCCTGACACCATAAAGCCATCGTCCAACCCTGGACTGCTTTCATTCAGATTAATATCAGAGAGGAAAATAAATTATTTGCTTGTGTGGGAGGCACTTGTTATTTGAGTGGGCAGTGTTGATCCTGTATCTCACCAATGTATTTGTTAAGTGAGTGAATGGAGGTTTGGACGACAGAAGGAACAGTCAGATACAGGTCCACACGCATGTACCAGTGCACAAAGACTGCACTTGAGCCTAGGTGGAAGCATCCATCCAAGTGCGGTGGCAGAATCTGTGGCCGGAGGAACCAGCTTCAGACCTGGCTCTTGTACAACTTGCTGTATGCCCTCGGGTAAACCGTGTGCCCTCTCTGGGCCCCACACTCTTCAGCTGTAAAACCAGGCTTCGCACGTTCACGGAATCTATGCAGTTTAAAGATGTTCATTGATCTTTGCAACTCCATTTAGAGAAACCCATTCCCAGAGAAATCCTCCCCTCATAGCCTGTGACCACAGGTGCTAGGATATAGCTGCCGCTTGGTTTGTGGAGGAAAAACTTGGGAATATCCTTAAAAGTGATTAAACTATGGCACGTTCGTCGCTGGGGTACGGACCCCAGACCGTGGCCACGAGACTTCTCTGGTGACACCTCCTGGCACAAAGTGTTACTGCAGCCCAGCTCAGCAAGGCCCTGGGAATTTCCAGGACAAGAGAGGTTTGGGGGGTAGCCGTGAGGGTAGTGTGGGAAACCACAGAGCAAGGAGAGATTTGGAAGGAAGGCACCAAGGCAAGAAGGGGGCGCAGGTGTTCAGGTCGAGAGCAACAGACCTGGCTTCGAATTCAGCTTCGCTACTTACTAGCTAGGTGAGCTTGGGTGAATTTGGGACTTTCTCTGAGGCTCAGTTTCTTCTATAAAATGAGGACCCTCGTGCCCACCTTATGGATGTCTGGTGAGGATTTCATGAGAGCGTTCTTTAGATTAGTTATCGAAGCAACATAAGAGTACCTATGATCTGGGTGATTGATTGAGACTCTCATCCGGGCGCTAAGATGCACCAAGACTCAAGTCCTGCCCTCATGGGGTTTACAGTCTTGAGATGGGTCAGGTGGCGGGGGAGATAATAGACGAACACTCGTATGGGATCATTTCAGTTACTGATAAACTGATAATGCCATAAAGGACAATAAAGCAGGAGATGGATCTTTGTTGGTGGCAGCATTATAGGGCATCTCTGAGGAGGTTTGAGCAGAGGCCAGAGGAGCCACACCTTGTGTATATAGAGTACATGTAAAATACTAGTGGAAACCCCTGGCACATAGTAAATGCTCAACTAATGGTGGCTCATAGTCCTATCATATGGATGCATTTCCAATTTTCTGAGGGGCCAAAGGCCCTGTCCTGCCGTAACATTTCCTCCTCCCCTGCTCCCTCCAGCTTAGAGGTGGCACTGGCTTCTGCGAGGAATCTCTGAGCTTTTCCGCAGTCTCTTTTTTGACTTTTGGGCTCCTCCGTCACCTCCGTAAGCAATTTCCTGTTGGAAAGTTTCTCTGTTTAAATGCACAGTGGTTTCTTTTTTAGCCCCTTCCTCCTTCTTGCGGATAAAACCCCAGTGGGCTACAGATAGGAGAGGCAGCTGGGGGCGGGGACCAGGGGGCAGCTGGAGAGTCAGACCCGCCTTGTTTTGACCTAGCTCTGCCATTTGTCGGCCCTGTAAATCTCATCAGGTCACTTCCCCTCCCTGAAGCCTGGTTCCTCACTGTCTTGTGGGAAAAAGGGTTGTACCTGTGGACACGGGGATGTTCTGGGGATTTGATGAGATGTGGCGTGGATGCCACAACCTTAAGAAAGAATAGTAAGGAGGAGCCTTCCCCTGCCAGTCGAAAAAGGCACACGCCATTATAATAAAAGCAGTGGGGTGCTGACGCACAGAGAAACAGACCAACGAGGGAACACGGTGGGCTGGAGCAGACAGAGGTTGCATGAGAGCCAAGTGTGTGGGTAAAGGTGACCCCACAGCCCGCCCAGGAAAGGAGACAGGGTTCAGAAGATGGTGTTGGGAAACCGGCCCCCAGTTGCAAACACAGGCAGACTCTTAACGTGGATTAAAGTCTTAATGTGAAGGTGGGGCACCTGAGTGGCTCAGCGTCTGACTTTGGCTCAGGTCATGATGTCACGGCTCGCGAGTTCAAGCCCCGCATTGGGCTCTGTGCTGTCAGTGTGGAGCCCGCTTTGGATCCTCTGTCCCTCCCTCTCTCCGCCCTTCCCCAACGTGTGCTGTCTTTCTCAAAAAATAAATAAACTTAGGGGCGCGTGGGTGGCTCAGTAGGTTAAGCGGCCGACTTCGGCTCAGGTCATGATCTCGCGGTCCGTGAGTTCGAGTCCTGCGTCGGGCTCTGTGCTGACAGCTCAGAGCCTGGAGCCTGTTTCAGATTCTGTGTCTCCCTCTCTCTGACCCTCCCCCGTTCATGCTCTGTCTCTCTCTCTCTCTCTCAGAAATAAAAATAAACATTAAAAAAAAAAAGTCTTAACATGAAGGGGAAAATCATAAAATTAGCAGTTATAAGCACATAGTGGAATGTCATTTAGCCATAAAAAGGAATGAGATTTGAACACATGCTACAGCATGGAGAGTTCCTGAAAGTGTAATGGTAAGGGAAACAAGCCAGACTCAGAAGAACAATAATAGATAGATTCATACAGATAGAAAATTGGATGGTAGCTGCCGGAAGCAGGAGGGGGGAAGGAGGACGGGGAGCTATTGTTTGTTTTATTTATTATTATTATTATTATTTAACGTTTATTTATTTTGTGGAGAGCTTAAGTGGGGGAGGAGCAGAGAGAGGAGAGGGGGACAGAGGATCTGAAGTAGGCTCTGTGCTGACAGCAGGGAGCTTGATGTGGGGCTCGTGAACCATGAGATCGTGGCCTGAGCTGAAGTCAGACGCTCGACCGACTGAGCCACACAAGTGCCCCAGGGAGTTATTGTTTAATGGCGACAGAGTTTACGTTGGGGACGATGAAAAAGTTTTGGGTATTGATAGTGGTGATGGATACAGGACTTGTGAATGTAATCGATGCCCCTGTATTGTACATTTACAAATGATTGAAATGACGCATGTAATATATATTTCACCCCCAGAGTGCCCTCTCATTAGTAGAAGAATAGTCAGAAATCACTTTGTGCCTAGAGGTGAGACAAGACCTCTTGTAAATGAAGCTAATTTCAAAAGCACAAGCATAAAGAATCTGATTCAGAAATGGCCAAACAACTTAATTAGACATCTCACCAAAAAAGACACTCAGATGGCCAGAGTACACACGGGAGGATGCTCATTATCATTAGGGAGATGCAAATCAAAGCCACGATGGGATAACACTTCACACCCATTAGGATGGCTCTCGTAAAAAAGAAAAAAAAAACCGTCGAAACTACGTCTTGGTGAGGATGTACAGGAATCGGAACCCTGTTGTAGTGCCTGGTGGGAATGCAAAACAGGGCAGCTGGTGTGGAAAACAGGTTGGCGGCTTCTCAAAAAGTGAAACAGAATTGCCATATGATCCCCAATCCCGAGTTGAAAAATGAACTCAAACAGATGCTCGAATCTCCATTCATGGCAGCGTTATTCACAACAGCCCAAAGGGGAAAACAAGGCAAATATCCACTCACAGGTGAGTGGATGCACCAGATGTGTTGTATTCAAAGGAGGGAATATTATTCAGCCTTAAGAAGAAATGAACTTCCGACACAGGCACCAACATGGATGAACCTTGAAGACACTAAGCAAAGGGAAATAAGCCAGACACAAAAGGACAAGTATTGTAATGGTTCCACGATTTGAGGTGCCTGGAGCAGCCACACTCAAGACAGAGTTTCCGTCTGGGAGGATGCAAAAGTTCCTGAGATAGACGGTGATGATGGTTGTCCAACCCAGTGATTGTCGTTAATGCCACTGAATTGTACCCTTAAAACCCACTAAAATGGTAACTTTTACGTTATCTGTGTTTTACCACAACCAAAGCCCCCACAAGTGTATAAAAGGCAAAATATATATATTTTTTTAATTACTCTGATTACATCAAAATTGAGGAATTCTGGCCCAAGGGTACCAGGGACAGAGTGAACAGGCAGGGGTCAGAGAGTGAACACACAGCAGTGTCTGAAATTGCAGTGCTTAGGGGCACCTGGGTGGTGCAGTTTCTTAATGGTCCGACTCTTGGTTATGGTTCAGGTCACGGTCTCGCAGTTCGTGAGTTTGAGCTCTGCATCGGGCTCTACGCTGACAGTGCGGAGCCTGCTTGGGATTATGTCTCTGTCCCTCTCTCTGCCCCTCCTCTGCTCGTGCTGTCTCTGTCTCTCTTAAAGTAAATGAATAAACTTAAAAAAAAATACTTAAAAAAATTTCAGTGCAGTGCTTAGGACTGGGTGGTTCAGTGAGTTGAGCATCTGACTCTTGATTTCAGCTCAGGTCATGATCCCAGGGTTGTGGGATCCAGCCCTGCATCGGGCTCCACACTCAATGTGGAGCTTGCTTGAGATTCTCTCTCTTCCTTCCTCTCTCCACTCCCTTGCTTGTGCTCTCTCTAAAAATAAAATAAAATAAAATAAAATAAAATAAAATAAAATAAAATAAAATAAAATAAAGTAAAATAAAGTAAAATAAAATAAAATAAAATAAAAAATACATAGTAAAGTAAAATAAAGTAAAATAATAAAATAAAATAAATAAAATAAAATAAAATTGCAGTGCTTAGAATATACAGGAAGCTTGCACATACACAACAGAAGAGACAGTGGCCCCAAAGGATAAGGGACAATGGATGTGAACAGGAATTTACAGAAGAGGAAAAACACCAGCAAATGAATCAGGCTCAAACTAGTTAGTAATAGGAAATGAGAATGAAAACAACCAGGAAATATCACTTTACGCCTGAGAGATTGGCAAAAATAAAAAAGCGCCCAGAGTTTGGTTTTAAAATCGCATTCTCCAGTAAAAGGAACCAGGGCAGGGGCAAGAAAAGTAGAAAGTGAGCCTGAACATCTTGTGCCAGAAACAAGTAAATGCCCAGAGAATGACTGGGACGTGGTGACAAGACACAGGAGCCAGCAGAAAGTGACTTGGGCTGTGGCCGAATCTGGGTCACTTTGAGCACTGACATAAGTAATGCTGGTGATGGATTTTTAACCCCTGAAATAAAATAAAACCCATGGGTCCATCTTGATATAAATGAATAAGCAAATAAATGGGAATATGGTGATTTTAAGATACGACCACCAATTCTTTGACATTCTTCTCCTCAAGAGGTGAAATCCAATTCACTTCCCTTTGAGTGGGGGCTGGATTCAATGATTCTTTTTTTTTAATGTTTATTTATTTTTGAGAAAGACACAGAACATGAGTGGGGGAGGGGCAGAGAGAGAGGGAGACACAGAATCCGAAGTAGGCTCCAGGCTCTGAGCTGTCAGCACAGAGCCCAATGTGGGGCTTGAACCTATGAACTGTGAGATTATGGCCTGAGCTGAAGTCAGATGCTTAACCAACTGAGCCACCCAGGCGCCCCTCAGTGATTCGATTCTGATGGCTAGAATATGGCAGAAGTGATACTGGGTTGGAGAACAAGGTCGTTAATAAGCGGGTGCTTTCTCTTTGCCCTTTCTCCGCCATCACTGTGTCTAGGTGAAGACAGCTTCCATATCGTGGGGACACTCAGGCAGCCTTATGAACAGTCCCATGTGGTGGGGACTGAGGCCTCCCCTAACAGTCTTGTATGAATAGGACTGTATGAACAGCTTCCACGCAGGGGCCTCCTTGGAAGCAGGGGCCTCCGCACTGACTGTCCCACACGAGTCACTAGCCACCAGGGGCTGTTAAGCACTTGCTATGGCCACGTCCAAACTGGAATATGCTGTGTGAAATATACACTGAATTTCAAAGACATCATGAAAAAAGAGATGTCAAATACGTTGTTGACAATTTTTCAAGTTGAGAACATGTTGAAGTGTGACTTTAGTTACATTGAGTTAAATAAAATATATTACAAAAATGAATGTCACCTATATCTTTTTCTACTTTTAAAACCATGGCTGCTGGAAAACTAAAAGTTAAGTGTGTGGTTCTCATGTCTGGCTCACATGTTATATTCCCACTGGCCACCAATGCCCCAGCCCAGCTGAGCTTTCAGATAATTGCAGCCCCAGCTGACATCTTCTTTTTTTTTTTTAATGTTTATTTTATTTTTGAGAGACAGAGAGAGACAGGTCATGAGCAGGAAGAGGGGCAGAGAGAGGGAGACACAGAATCTGAAGCAGGCTCCAGGCTCCGAGCTGTCAGCACAGAGCCTGATGAGAGGCTCGAACTCACAAACCATGAGATCATGATCTGAGCCGAAGTTGGACGCTTAACAGACTGAGCCGCCCAAGAGCCCCAGACCCAGTTGACATCTTGACTGCAAGCTTCTGAGAGACTCTGAGCCAGAACCTTCCAGTCAGACTCCTCCTGAATTCTCAGCTCCCCAAAACAGTGAGAAAATGAATGATTTTTGTCTTCAGCTGCTATGTTTTGGGATCATTTATTACGTAGCAATAGATTGATTGAGGCAAGCATCGTACGTGACGTTAAAATTAGTGAACGTTGGAAGATTAAAAGGATATTTAGACGGTTTAAAAATATCTTTCCGGGGCGCCTGGGTGGCTCAGTCGGTTAAGCGTCGGGTCTCGGCTCACGTCATGATCTCATGGTTCGTGAGTTTGAGCCCCGCGTCGGGCTCTGTGCTGACAGCTCAGAGCCTGGAGCCTGCTTCCGATTCTGTGTCTCCATCTCTCTCTGACCCTCCCCCGTTCACGCTCTGTCTCTCAAGTAAATAAATGTTAAAAAAATTTTTTTTAATTAAAAAAAATATCTTCCCACAAGATACTTCTCCTTATAAAGAGAAAATACGGTAACTTGCCAGTGGTGATAACTGGCAGACAGCCACTTGACCAAGTGACCACTATTGACATGACCAGTAAGGGGACAAGTGGCTCTCAGGTGTCCGTGATGGCAAGCACCGAGGAGGACAGACATGCCACCAGCAGCGGGGGTCCTGACAAGTGCAGAGCTTGAGTCTGACAGCGAGGAAACTTCAGAGAGAGCCACACGAGGGACAGTCTCACAAAATAGCTGGTTTGTCCTCTTTGAAAGTGTCAAGATCATGAAGGAGAGGGACTGAGGAATTGTTGGCAGTTAAAAGAGCCAGGGCAACTCAATGCAGTGAGTCGCAGACACCGAGTATGTCTCACCCCTAAGCACTGCAGGGTGCATATCACTAGTCGGAGCTCAATATCTGTTTCTGTCTGTAAAACTTATATCCAGTGAGATGCACAAATCTTAGTGGAGTTTTGATTATTTTTGATACGTACATCTGCCTGTGTTGTCCAGACTCTTTCCAAGATAAAGAACATGAACTGGGCTGAATCGAGTCCCTCGAAAAGATATGTTCAAGTCCTGACTCTTGTTTTGTTTTTGGTTTTTTTTTAACTTTATTTATTTACTGAGAGAGAGAGAGAGAGAGAGAGTCCCAAGCATGCTCCACACTGCCAGAGCGGAGCCCGATGTGGAGCTCGAACTCACAAACTGCAAGATCATGACCTGAGCTGAAATCCAGAGTTGAAAGCTTAACTGACTGAGCCCCCCGGGCGCCCCAGGTCCTGACTCTTGGTACTTGTGGATGCAACCCGATTTGGAAATAGGGTCTTGCAGATGTAACGGAGTTAAGATGAAATCATCTGGGACTAGGGTGGATCCTAAATCCAATGACTGGTGTCTTTATAGAGAAAGGAGAAGGAGATTTGGATACAGACACACATAGGGGGAAGAAGCCCGCGCAAGGACAGAGGCAGAGACGGAGGGATGCGGCTCTACGCCCAGGAATGCCAGGACTGGTAACCACAATCAGCTAGAAGAGACAAGGAAGGATTCTTCCCGAGAGCCTTCAGAAGCAGTGTGGCCTTGATGTCAGATTTCCAACCTCCAGAATGTTTCCAGCCTCCAACATGCATGTTGCACGTGTATGTTGTTTTAACCCACCTGGTTCGTGGCGGAACTTTGTTATGGGAGCTCCAGGAAACTAACACAGAGTGCTCACCATCACCCCAAGAAGGACTGTCACTCATACTTCCCCACTCAAGCCTGCCCGCTCCCCCGTTTGAGGCAACCGCCATTCTGATGTTTGCCGCCATAGATTAATGTTGCTTATTCTAGAGCTTCATAGAAAAGGAACCGTGCAGGGTGTTTTCTTTTATGTCTGGTATCTTTCCTCGGTGCAAGATGTAGATTCGTCCAGCTTGCTGCCTCTATCGGTGGTTGGCACGCCTCTAATTAGAGTCATTTTGCTTGGGGGGAAGCAAATTTTGAAGCTGAGGAGGAGGGGAGTGGGAGATAAGGATGGGAAATTTCTCTTCAAAGCTGGGCTTGGGGCCCCCTGTCCTGGCCTTCCCAACCGACAGGTGCTTTTCAGCTCTGACAGCTGCCTGGGGAGGTTGGAGGCTGGGCTCCACTGCCACCTGGTGGCCATTCTGGGAAGTGCAATCACCGATGCTAGCAAAGGCCCGGTGGGGTGGGGAGATTGTGGACCAGGTAAGTGTGTATTTTCCTGGGTTGGGTCCCCAAATCATTTTAGAGCAATTTAGCATCAGCATGATTTCAATGTGTGTGTGTGTGTGTGTGTGTGTGTGTGTGTGTGTGTACGTGTGCTCAGACATGACCTAGATTGGGCTGACCTTAAGAGGCTGCCAGGAGAGGGGGATTAAGGCCAGTAGGGGCAGAATAAGATCCTAGAGGCACCAGGTGGGAGGAGTGCAGAGGAAGCAGGGAGTCATTTGACTTGGGCATTTAGGGAAAGTTTCTCCAGGCATATCTCATCTGTAGGTGGAAGGGAAGGGTGTCGAGGCAGAGGGAACAGCATGGGCAAAGGTATGGAGGCAGACCCATGCAATTGTATGGCTTTGTAAACTCAATAAGGCAACACGTTATCCATGAGCATTTTATTTTTTTAATTAAATTTTTAAAAATTAAAAAACTTTTGTTTGAGAGGGAGAGAGTGCGTGAGTGGGGGAAAGGGGCAGGGTGAGAGAGAGAATCCTAAGCAGGCTCTGCGCTCACACAGGGCCCAACGTGGGGCTTGATCCCACAACCCTGGGATTATGACCTGAGCCGAAATCAAGAATCAGATGCTCAACCTACTGAGCTGCACTGGCATCTCCCCCAGCCCCCCCACCATGGTGAACATTTTAAAGTTAGGAGAAAAAAAAAACATTTAAAGTTAGGTCTTCCCCCCACCTCCCCCCTCAGCCCCCACCCGTCTTCCTGTGGAGACTTCCTTTGAGGCTCCCAGGGAACCCGCCTCCTGCTGTGCGTGCCTCTGTGCAGTCCTACCCCTGGAAGGTGCCGGGAATGATGGACTGAAGCCTAAGGAGGCCTCACAGTTCCCAGTTCTGTGCTCTGGGGGAAGCCGGCTACTGTGCAGGGGAGATCACGTGGGGAGGGAGAGACTACCTCACGGGGAACCGAGGACCAAGCGCAAAGCTGGCAGACACGTGCTCCGGCCAACCGTCAGCCCCCCCGGGGCCCCCTTAGCCGAGGGGTCACCCACGGGAGGGTGGGGACCCTCCAGCCAGCAGCCGGCACTGTAGCAAGAGACAGCAGCCTGGATTTCTGACCCAAGGGACCGTGAGCCCACAAATGGTGGTTGCCGTAAGCCACTGAGTTTTGGGGTGTGTTATTCTACAACAATATTCAGAGCAGCCCGGACCCCAGGCTGCCACCGTTGCCTGTTTCTTATGTCCCTTCCACTGGGAGGCCACCTCCTCAAACAGACGGCGGAGTGAATCCCCACATGGCCTCTCATTTATGGGGCGGTTTACACACTGCACAGCCTGGCCTGCACTTGGCTTTTCTCCTCTCAATGACGGATCTTGTTTCTGGATGCGTGTGGTTCAGCGCAGTAGTCACTATCTGCAGGAGGCTATTTGAACTTAATTAAAATTGAATAAAATAAAACATCCATCCTCAATCACGTTAGCCTCAGGTGCTCACTGGCCATATGTGGCTTGTAGCTCCCATATAGCACAGTATAGATGTAGAACATTGCCATCATCCCAGAAAGTTCTATGGGAGAGTGCTGGTCTAGAGGCTCTCCCTCATCCTTTTTTATTTTTTAATTTTTTAATGTTTATTTTTTGAGAGAGAGGCACACACAGAGTCCGAAGCAGACTCCAGGCTCTGAGCTGTCAGCACAGAGCCCGACGCGGGGCTCAAAGTCACCGACCGTGAGATCAGGACCCGAGCCGAAGTCGGTCGCTTGACCGACTGAGCCACCCAGGCGCCCCCTCCCTCGTCCTTTTTAGCAGCTGCATAGCATTTCCTGGGAATGGGGGCCATTGACGCTGTCTCGCAAGGGCTTGCTGTTCCCATGTCTGTTCTTCTCTGTGCAGGCGTATCTCTGTGGTGTAAACGCCCAGCATTTCTGGGCCCAAGGACATTTCTGGACCAAATTACAACGAGAGGTTCTACCACTTTGCACAGCCACTAAAAATATGTAAGAAGGTTTGTTTTCCCACACCATCTACACTATGTGTAATTAAAAAAAGTTTTAGCTAGTGGCAAATGTTTTCAAGACAAACACAACCCTACCGGGACCCTCCTTCCACCTCAGAGTGTCCCCGGGCACCTTTCCGTGTTGGCATATGAAGGGCTACCTTGTCCTTCTCTGTAAAAAAAAAATTGTGGTAGAATTCAGATACCATAAAATTTACCGTCTTATTTTTTCCCATCTTAATTATTTTTTATGTGAAGTTTATTGGCAAATTGGTTTCCATACAACACCCAGTGCTCCCATCTTAATTTTTTTAAGGGTACAGTTCAGGGCCACTAAGTATATTCATATCATGGGACAGCCATCAATACCATCCATCTCCAGAAACTCTTCTTTTTCTTTTTTTTTTAGCTTTGTTTGTTTATTTATTTAGAGAGAGCACGAGCGGGGGAGGGGCAGAGAGAGAGGAAGAGACGGAGAATCCCAAGCAGGCTCCGCATTGTCCACGCAGAGCCTGACTTTGGGCTCGAACTCACAAGCCGTGAGATCATGACCTGAGCCGAAACAGAGTCGGATGCTTAACCAACTGAGCCCCCAGGTGCTCCCAGTAGCTTTTCATCATCTTAGACTGAAACTGTGACCCCATTAAACAACATCTCACCCCTCTCTCCCCAGGCCCTGGCAGTCACCACTCCCGTCTCTATGACTTTGACTGCCCTACGGACCTTCTCTAAGTGGAATCATCCAGTATTTGTCCTTTTGTGACTGGTTTATTTCACTTAGCATAACGTCCTCAAGGTTCACCCACGTTGTAGCGTATCAGACTTTCCTTCCCTTTAAATTTTTTTTTTACTTTTTTTTTTTTTTATTACATGAACGGGGGAGGGGCAGAGAGAGAGGGAGACACAGAATCGGAAGCAGGCTCCAGGCTCTGAGCCGTCAGCCCAGAGCCCGACGCGGGGCTCGAACCCACGGACCGCGAGATCGTGACCTGAGCCGAAGTCGGACGCTCAACCGACTGAGCCACCCAGGCGCCCCAGACTTTCCTTCGCTTTACAGGCTAAATAATTGTTGTACGTATAGACCACGTTTTGTTTGTCCATTTGCACATCGATGGATACTGGGATGGGTTCCACCCTTTGGCGATTGTGAATAATGCTGGTATGAACATGGGTGTGCAAATATGTCATCAGAACCTTGCTTTCACTTCTTTTGGGTACGTACCTAATAGTGCTAGACAGGGGAGTGCTGGATCATACGGTAGCTCTGTTTTTAATTTTTTGGGGAACCCACCGTACTCTCCAACAGTGGCTGTGCCATTTGACATTCCCGCCAACAGTACAATTTTTCCACACCTTCACCAACACCTGTTATTTCCTGTTTTTCTTGACAGTAGCCTTGCAACTGGCCACGAGGCGTTCTCTTGTGGTGTTGATTTGCATCTTCCTCATGGTGAGGGATGTTGAGCATCTTTTCATGTTCTTATTAGCCATTCATGTTTCTTCTTTGGAGGTATGTCTATTTCAAGTCCTTTCCCCACTTTTAATTGGGTTGTTTTTCTGTTGTTGAGTTACAGGTGGCTGCTGGGGCTGGAATGCATTCCTTGTGTAGTCTGGATGTTCACCTGTCAGATATTGCAAGATATTGCAAATATTTTCTCCCATTGCTTAGGTTGACTTGCCATTCTCGTGATTTTGTCCTGGGCTGCATGGAAGCTTCTAGTTTGGACATTGTCTGATTTATCTACTTCTTTCTTTTGGTTGCCAGTGCTGTGGGCATCATACACTTTATCCCTTTAAAAGGCATGGAGTGGTCCATATGGAGTGTGGCTGTTTTATAATTGGATCTATCAGCAAATCCTGAAGATGCTACTTTCTTTTTAAAAATTTGTTTTTAATGTTTATTTATTTTTTTTTTTATTTTTATTTTTTTTTAAATTTTTTTTTTTTTCAACGTTTATTTATTTTTGGGACAGAGAGAGACAGAGCACGAACGGGGGAGGGGCAGAGAGAGAGGGAGACACAGAATCGGAAACAGGCTCCAGGCTCTGAGCCATCAGCCCAGAGCCCGACGCGGGGCCCGAACTCCCGGACCGCGAGATCGTGACCTGGCTGAAGTCGGACGCCCAACCGACTGCGCCACCCAGGCGCCCCAATGTTTATTTATTTTTGAGAGAGAGAGAGTGCGAGTAGGGGAGGAGCAGTGAGAGATGGGGGGCGGGGACAGAGGAGCCAAAGCAGGCTCTGCTCTGACAGCAGCGAGCCTGATGTGGGGCTTGAACTCATGAACCGTGAGATCATGACCTGAGCTGAAATACGATGCTCAACCGACTGATCCACCCAGATGTCCCCTGAATGTTCTACTCTCAGAACAGATTCGGAATCTGTCCCCTTCTCACCACGTCCACAGCCCCCACCCTGGTGGCGTCTACCATCAACTGCCGGCTTCTCACTGGGCTCCCCACGTCTGCCTTCACTGCTAACACTGTCCACCCCCCGCTTGCAGCCAGAGGGATTCCGTTAGACCCAAAGTCAGATCCTGTCCCTCTTCTGCTCAGAACTCTACATGGCTCCCGCTGACCCGGAGTAAAAGCCAGCGTCTATTCAGTGCCCCATAAAGCCCTGTGTGAAATGGTCCCCACTGTTTCCGAGGTAATTTCCTGCTATTGTCCATCTGCCCCATGGGCCAGGCATGCTCCTGCGGTAACATATGCCTTGCTGTTCCCCTTGCCTGGTCCAGTGTCTCCACAGCTATCTGCATTCGTGTTTTTGATCGGGTGTCATCTCAGCGTGTCCTCCCCTGCCCACTCTAACCTACGGTGAAAATCCAGGGGCTCTGGGGTGGCTCACTCAGGTGAGCGTCCAACTCTTGATTTCAGTTTGGGCCATGATCTTGCGGTTGGTGAGATCAAGCACTGTGTTGGGCTCTGCACTGAAGCATGGAGGCTGCTTGGGACTCTCTGTCCCTCTGCCCCTCCCCCCCTTCCAAATAAATAAATACTAAAAAAAAAAAAAAGTTAAAATCCAAACTCCCCAGCTCTCCTCATTCCCATCCTCTGTTGTATTTTTCTCCAGGGTGCTTGCCAGGATCTAGCACACTGTATGCTTTACTCATTTATCTTGTTATCTTCCAAGGGGAATGTTAACTCCATGAAAACAGGAATCACTGTCTTGTTCATGAATGTTTCTAGGGCCTGAACCACAGTCGGTGCCAAAAATTGTTTGGATGAAAATCAAGTGAAAGTGAGCACCTTTTGTCGGTAGACATTGGTTCGTGGGACATTTTTATTCTTTTCACTAGCCTTCCCGTGTCCTATCATATCCGCAGTGCCCACTTCTGGATCCCAAAACAAGAGGGTTCACATAAACCACTCCTGCATTCCCAGATCCTGCCACATGGTGGCAGCATGTGCACAGGCAAGTTTCAGGAGCCGGGCCTGAGCGCCTCCCCGGACTCCAAAAACTCTGGATCCCAGGATATTTGGCTTTAAAGTCTTCAGGGATCTAATTTGGGTCCCATTTGGGAGATGGGGAAAGTGGAGCTTCCAAGAGGAGGCATAGTGGAGAAAATCTCGGACACTGGAATCCGGAATCTGGCTTTTAAGTTTGGCTGTTTTACCAGTTCAGTGTGGTGTGGGTGGGGATCACTGCGTGTGAAGTTTCCGTGGCTTACCAGGGTCAGGCCCTCTGGGGGGCCGGGCGAGGGCTGATGCACTCGCATGTGTCATGGTGGGCTAGTAGGAGGGGGAGCTGCTGGCCCAGCACGCCCAGGACAGGGGGGATATTATTACCCCATCGTGCAGGCCTGAGACTGGGGCGGAGAGGACACACCCGTGTCATGGCCAGGAGGGCACAGAACAGGAACCTGAGCCCGCCCCCCCCCCCAGGCCCCCACTCCAGATCCACCAGAGACTGGCTCCAGGGACTATCTCTGATGGTCCCTCTTTCAGCCTTATGTTTCTGCCGGCTGGCTGATCTCTACCCTGTGCACACACCTGCCTCCAAGCTCCCTCAAAGGGGCGAGCCTGGGACTCCCTTTGGGCAAGTTGCCTCGGTTTTCTCCTCCTGAAAATGGGGCTGAGGAAAAGCTGCAGGCTGGGGGAAGGGATTTCGAAAGCAGTTTGGGGGCAGAGGAGGGTGTGTATCCGGGGAGGAAAGATCCTGTTCCTCCACGGCCCCCGCCTGGCTCCTGCCCAACACTTCCAGCCACACACAGGCCCAGCCCACAGATTCTGGTTTTAAAAGAGAAGCTGGAAATTGGAATTTTGATGTGAGGTCTCCTGGTTTTTAAATGTTGGCAATAGAGACATTAAAGGAAGCAAACAAACGAAGCCAGAACGCCAGGGGGTCAAACTGAACGCATCTGTGGGTTGCCTCTGGCTCTTTGCTGCCAGTTTGAGACCCTTCCCCACCCCAGGTTTCTGCAAGCATCTAGGTGGGCCGGTAAACTGGAGAAAGGGTAGTGTGGGTGGCGTTGGCCGGAACCTGGCTCCTGGGCTCTCCCTGCCACAGTGCCACTGTGTGTGCTCTGTGCCCATCAGCCCTTCCTTGGAGGGAAGGCTGAGAGTCCCTGCAGCAGCCAGCAGGGCCTGTTGAGCAATGAGGCTTGTAAAAACAAGGACTCACGTCACCCGAGCACGCAGCCTCCATGCACACACCTGAAGTGGCTCTGGGACGGACACTGCCACTTGTTTCGCCGCCAGATGGGAGCGGGGAATCTGGGGCAGGGAAGCACAGGAAGCAAAAGGCACCCTTCTCTGGGTCCCAGTTTTCCCATTCGGAAAGTGGCGTCCACATCACCAGACCTGTCACGATTATGACGAACCCAAGGGGGAAGGTGAGCCTGGAAAGACTTTAGTCCTTCCCACCCCTTAGATGTGACCCTGGCCTCAGTTTCCTCATTTGCAAACTGAAGATGATGATAAAAGGATCTGCTTCCTACAAATTATCAACAGGATTAAATGAGTTATTACATGCAGAGAGCTATAAATGCGGTCCAGAGAGAGTGCAAAGTTGGCTCAAAGACACATAGGAAATCCTCTAATTAGCTTCAGACCCCCCCCTCCCCCCCCAGGTCTCACTGCAACTAGGTGGGCTCAGAGATGAGCTGAGGCTCAGACAGGGAAGCCATCTTGCCTAAGGTTACATAGCCTAGCTAATGCGTGACCTCACTTTCTCAGCTTCCTCCATTCATTGAGCATCTTCTGTGTGTCAGGCACTGTTCTAGCCACTGAGGGCCCAGCAGTGAATGAAACGCAATTCCCTACCCTGGTTGGGATGACATGGGGAGGGGGCAGTGGGGACAGAAACCCAGCTGCATAGAAGAGATCATTTTGACTATAATGAGAATATGGGGGATGCAAAAGAAGTGACTGGGGGCTTGGGACTTTTGATGGGGAGGTTAGGGAGGACTTCTTGGAGGTAACCTTTGGGCTGAGCCCTGAGGAACTGACTTGGGCAGAGCTATAGGAGAACAGTGTTCTTGGTCCAGTGGGAATGGCAAATGCATTCACCACTGGTAGCTTTTGATCATGCTGGGCTCAGGAGTTCCAGTATTCAAGGGCCAGCCCTCATGGAGTGGGCAGTCTTCTGGGGAGAGGGGAGACTGAGGTGGACTAGACACCGAGGGTCATTAATGGTAGCTGGTGATAGGCTGGAAGGCAATTCACTAGCAGGCAGGGCCAGGAGGGCCTCTTGGAGGTGGTGTGAGCGTCCCACTTTGCAGCTTGGAAGGCCTGACTGAGTGGCCCGGGGGCCTCGATCCCTCCCTGGCCCAGAGGCTGCTGGGAAGGCCCAGAAAGCCAGCAGGCCCGGTCAGTGTTTCATCCTGTTCTTCCCTGCCCCCCATCCCCCAAGGGCACTTGGAGATGTCATTTCTGCAGCTCTCTGGGGCGGAGGTCACCCCAGCTCAGCAGATAACACTGAAGGTTGAGCAACGCCTGCCTTCCCCGCCAGGGCCAGGGCTGGGGTCAGTGGGCCGGGGGTTATCCCCAGGCAAGCTGGGAGCTGTGGCCCGAGCGGCCTGGGCCAGGAGTGGCAGAGGGGTAAGCCCAAGGGGCCGCCCAAGTGGCCTAGGAATGGGGCTGGAGAGGGCAAGGGGCCCCTTGAGCCCACTCCGCCCACTGTTCAAATCCAGGATGGGCCATGGCCTGTTTTCCCATCTGTGTACCAGGAGTAGCAAAAGCGTCCTCATGCCAGGGCGAGAAAAATGAACCCCGGGTCCAGGCCCACCCTCAATACAAAGTAGGGACTTGGTGACAATAGGGGAAGTCCCTTCCCTCTCCGTGGCTCCCCGTGGGGTTTGGCCTGACACCTCCTCCGTCCCCAACCACCTCCCCCAGCCTCAGAAATATGTTTTTTGGCCTCAGGTTGGCAAATAGGTCTTCGGGCACCCTGACAAAAGCTTTTGAGACTAGTGGGGGACATGAGGCCATGTGACCTTGGGAGTCCTATGCCGGCCCCTCTGCCTTCTTTGCACCCTGGGAGGGGGGCGGCTTATTTCTAATGCGCCTCCCAGAGTGGACTTCAAAAGTAAGCCTTGTGTTTGGGAGACTGGTGGAGACAGCAATACAACTAATAATAATAACTGTAACGACACCTTCATGGATGGAGCTTGAAGTGAAGTGACTTGCCCAAGGTCACATAAGTGTGTTAGAGTCTAGCACCCCTGCCCCCTTCCACTTCCCTGGGCCCATGTCAGGGTCAGGTGGGGCCGGAGAAGACCCAGGTGCCTTCTAACGGGGCGGCAGGTCTGGTGGGCGGGGCTAGGGGAGGGGCGCGGCCACCGCGGCAGAGGCCCCAGTGGAGTGCGCCGCAGAACTGACCCTCATTCCCCCGACCAGGGTCCTTGTATTGGAGGTGGCTTTAGGAGGGTTATCTCCACCAGCGTGGAATCTCCTCCTTCCAAGAGCCATGGATGGGGGCAAGTTTAGGGCGGGGCCGCACCCGAGGTGGAGATGGGTCACCTCTTCAGGAGCCAGAGCCGGGGGTTGGGGTCTCCAGGATCCGGCTTGGGGAGCGCCCCCTCTGAGGCGTTCCGGCTGGGCGCCGCGGATCCTGAAGCCACCGCCTCTTCCAGCAGGGGGCGGGCGGCGGCCGTGTTTTGGGTGGGGGAAGGCGAGCGCGTTGCCCCCTCCCCGGATCCCCACCCCCCCCTTTCCAGGAGAGCCTCCAGCCCGGAGGGGGCGGTCCGGGGGCGGGGTCGCGCCTCCCCTTCTCGCTCCCAATCCCGGGGCCTCCGGGTGGGGGTGGGCAGGGGGCGTAAGGCCGCCCCCCACCGATCCGGTGGACCCCGGAGGGCGCACCCCTGGTCTTGGGTCTGGCCGTCGTGCCCCGCCGGCGCCCTCCCGGGGGTCTCGGGCAGCTACACCGCGTCCCGGCGGCGGCGGGAGGGGCCGGGGCGGCTGCCAGCGTGACGCAGCCGTTGCCATGGGCCGCCTTATAAATAACCGGGCTCAGGAGAAACTTTAGCGAGTCAGAGCCGCGCACGGGACCGGGAACAGGACCCACGCGAGGGTCCAGCTGCCAGCCCCCGCACTAGTAGCGGCCACCCCGGCGGCGGCAGCAGCAGCAGCAGCAGCAGCAGCAGCGACACAGCGGCGACAGTTCGGAGCCGGGAGGCCGCGCCACCTGCGGGCCGGCCGGAGCGGGCAGCCCCAGGCCCCCTCCCCGGGCACCCGCGTTCATGCAACGCCTGGTGGCCTGGGACCCAGCATGTCTGCCCCTGCCGCCGCCGCCTGCCTTTAAATCCATGGAAGTGGCCAACTTCTACTACGAGGCGGACTGCTTGGCTGCTGCGTACGGCGGCAAGGCGGCCCCCGCGGCGCCCCCCGCGGCCAGACCCGGGCCGCGCCCCCCCGCCGGCGAGCTGGGTAGCATCGGCGACCACGAGCGCGCCATCGACTTCAGTCCGTACCTGGAGCCGCTGGGCGCGCCGCAGGCCCCGGCGCCGGCCACAGCCACGGACACCTTCGAGGCGGCTCCGCCCGCGCCCGCCCCCGCGCCCGCCTCCTCCGGGCAGCACCACGACTTCCTCTCCGACCTCTTCTCCGACGACTACGGGGGCAAGAACTGCAAGAAGGCGTCCGAGTACGGCTACGTGAGCCTGGGGCGCCTGGGGGCCGCCAAGGGCGCGCTGCACCCCGGCTGCTTCGCGCCCCTGCACCCGCCGCCCCCGCCGCCGCCACCGCAGCCCGCCGAGCTCAAGGCGGAGCCGGGCTTCGAGCCCGCGGACTGCAAGCGGAAGGAGGAGGCCGGAGCGCCGGGCGGCGGTACCTCAGGCATGGCGGCTGGCTTCCCGTACGCGCTGCGCGCCTACCTCGGCTACCAGGCGGTGCCGAGCGGCAGCAGCGGGAGCCTGTCCACGTCCTCTTCGTCCAGCCCGCCCGGCACGCCGAGCCCCGCCGACGCCAAGGCGCCCCCGGCCGCCTGCTATGCGGGGGCGGCGCCGGCGCCCTCGCAGGTCAAGAGCAAGGCCAAGAAGACCGTGGACAAGCACAGCGACGAGTACAAGATCCGGCGCGAGCGCAACAACATCGCGGTGCGCAAGAGCCGCGACAAGGCCAAGATGCGCAACCTGGAGACGCAGCACAAGGTCCTGGAGCTCACGGCCGAGAACGAGCGGCTTCAGAAGAAGGTGGAACAGCTGTCGCGCGAGCTCAGCACCCTGCGGAACTTGTTCAAGCAGCTGCCCGAGCCTCTGCTTGCCTCCTCCGGCCACTGCTAGCGCGGCCCCCGCGCGCGGCCCCCTGCCGGCCGGCCTCCGCGCTGCTGGGCGCGCCGCGGCCGCCGAGACTCCGGGAAGCGCCCGCGCTCCCGCCCCCGCCCCTGGTGGCGCCGGCAAAACTTTGGCACTGGGGCACTTGGCAGCGCGGGGAGCTCGTCGGTAATTTTAATATTTTATTATATATATATATTTTTTTGTCCAAACCAACCGCACATGCAGATGGGGCGCCCGCCCGTGGTGTTATTTAAAGAAGAAATGTCTATGTGTACAGATGAATGATAAACTCTCTGCCTCTCCCTCTGCCTCCTCTCCAGGCGCCGGCGGGCGGGCCGGTTTCGAAGTTGATGCAATCGGTTTAAACATGGCTGAACGCGTGTGTACACGGGACTGACGCAACCCACGTGTAACTGTCAGCCGGGCCCTGAGTAATCGCTTAAAGATGTTCCTACGGGGTTGTTGATGTTGTGTTGTTGTTGTTGTTTTTTGGTCTTTTTTTTTTTTTTTTTTTGTATTATAAAAAATAATCTATTTCTATGAGAAAAGAGGAGTCTGTATATTTGGGAATCTTTTCCGTTTCAAGCATTAAGAACACTTTTAATAAACTTTTTTTTTTTTGGAGAATGGTTAAAAGCCTTTTGGGGGCAGTAGTTGGCTTTTGATTTTTTCTTTATTTTTGGTGTATATGATATATTTGCTTTCCTGGTGTGGGGGCTTGTGTGTTGGGGGGCTGCTGTTATTTTTGGCTTCTATGGTGGTTGGGTGGGGGTGTTACAGCTGTTTGTTTGTTTGTTTTTTTCCTCCTCTGCTACAACCTTCAGGGTCTGTGCTTGGAGATGGTGGGGGAGGCAGAGTGCTGGGTCAGGCTTTCAGGGTGACTCAGCGCCCCTGGGTGCTGGGGAGGAGTGACTGGGAACCCTCCTTGGGGAGACGGCTAGGGCCTCTGGCTGGTCCTGAGTGCCAGGCTTGGGTTTAGAGGCCCTGCAGGTCTGTGACCTCTGCACAGTGTTTGGGGCATCAGGCCAGCAGGCCAGATTACATAGGAGGAGGGGGGTACAGATCTTGGTCCTGCTAAGCCCAAGTTGGGGCAGATTCTTTCGCTAAGTGTAGATGGGCGGGCTGTTTAAAAAATACTTTGCGTGTGTATATATTTATTTTAAGAGGAGCCTGGGTGTGTGGGCGAGCTTGTGTTTGTGTGTCCCTGGCCAGCCGGAGGGGAGAAGCTGGGCCAGGTGGAGGAAGGTGGGGGAAGGGTTCCCACGTTTCCATTCCCCTTCCTCGGGGTTGGGGGTCTACCGCTTGTCCTCTGCCCAGCTGTGGACTCCACGGCCCCGCTTCACCTGCTTGCTCGCGGTGGCCTCGCCCGGTTTGAACCTGGGACCGCCGTCCCTGATTTCCAGAGACATAAGGGACCCCTGGCAAGGCTTCTGCTTCCCTGCCCCCTGCCATCCTCCCACCCCTCTGCACTGCACCCCCACGGCCCTTCCAGCCCTGGACAGCGTTCCTGAGAGCCGAGGCTGGACACGGAGGGATTGGTGTGGATACACATTCAGCGTCCCGCAGTGCCTGGCACGCAGGAGGTGTTATATAAGCGTTTGCTCTCGTTATTATTTTTTGCTGGGAGGTTCCTGGCATTTGGCAGCCAGTCTTCAGCACAGCGAGAGTGTGGCGAATGCCTGCCAGGGGTCGGGTGTCCAGTAAATCCTGGACCTGACCCACGTCATGTAAACCTCCCAACAACCTTTGCACAGGTGGGTACTGCTACAAAGCCTGTTTTTAGAGCCGTGGGGCAGCCTCTTGTCTCATCCCTATGGGTAAGAAAGTGGTTTGGGGACCCCGTCTGCTAGGAATTCAGTGGTGGGGTAGAATGGAGCTTCATAGATTAGTTTGCCAAGGGCCTGGGGCAGCCTGGGAGCAGCTGCTGGTATGGCGGTTTTAGAAGAGGAAATGCTTTTTCCCCTCCCTTTTCCTCTGGGGGCCTGGATGTGCTTTCTCACTGGGAACCCTGGGTATGGGGGACAGAGGCAGGCAGCTCCCACCATCATGGAGCTGAGGGTCAAGGCAGGCTACCCCACCCCGGCCTCTTTCGTTTTTGGCAGTAGGGCCGTGTGGGGCACTGGGCACAGATAATCTCACTTTGGTCCCGGGCCTCCGTCAGTTCCCCCCACCCCCCACCCCCTAGCAGGTCTCCCTGTCCTGGGTGTCCTGGGTGGGTAGATGGCTGGTTGGGACCCTGGAGCCTCGAAGTCAGTCAGGTACCAGCAACAGCACATTGGTTCAGCTGCCTTTGAGATTTACCCGCTAAAGGGTGAAGGCTGGGGGCTGGACTCCAGGGAAGGAGGTGGCTCAGTCCTTCTGTGGGTGAGGAGGTCACGATTTAAGAAGGAATTTTCCCAATCCCTGCTCTCCTCTTTGTCACTGAGAGCTGGCTGGTGGCCGCTGCTCGCCCAGAGGAGGTGAGAGGGGAGCAGCCTAGCCACACAGTGACACCCCCCCCCCCCAAGCTCCCCTTTCCTGAGCGCCGTCTTGGAGCCAGCACTGAGCACAGACCTTTACATACTCCCATCCGGATTCAATCTACATGAGCACTCCATGGACGCTGTTATGCCCATTTTATAAAAGTAAACTGAGGCCCACAGAAGTGGGGTTAGTGCTTAAGGTGGAACGGGGCGAGGCCAGTTCCAAAGTTAGGTTTTGACCCTCAAGTCTCTGCAGAAAAGCCTGGGGTCAAGAGCCTGTTTTGTAATCCCAGCGCCTGCCCCCAATCCTGGGCCCTGCCTGGATGACTCCTTGCCCAGTCCCAAGTTCAGGTACCCCACATGCTGGAATTAAGTGACTTGCACACAGTTTCACAATTTGGAAGCGAAATGAAGGGGGTTTGACCCCGAGCCCATCTGACCGCCCCTGAAGAAGGTTGGGGAAAAGTTAACGGGTTGAGGGCTCTGCTGGTGGCCTGGGTGGCCTGGTGTGGGAGCACTGTGGACAGAGCTGTGCCCAAAAGACCGGGAGACTTCTTAGGTGGGGGGACACTCACCCCATGGATCTAGGCTAGGAAGGTTAAAGGCTTGCAGGGAGGAGGGAGGAGGCCATCCGTAAGTCAGGAAACAGAGTAGGTTGGGGGAAGGGGCACTGGTGGGGGGGGGGTGGCACCCAGGAGGCCAGAGAGGAGTCTTGAGGTATAGTAACAGCGGGTGTGAGTTCAGGGATTATGATGTGTAAAGTACCACTCCAAGGCCCGGGCTCCTATGGACCAGCAAGGATCCCTCTGTCTGCCCGAGAAGGCCGGTCATGTTAACCACAGACCCATTTAATGGGGCTGACCACTGAGGCCAGCTGGGAACCCTAATGTTTGCTCAGGACAGGAGAGTTGACAAAACACAGTCCTACCTCACAATCTTGGGCAGCTGTCTCACGGCCTGGTGATTTCACCAAGGAGAAAAGTGGGTGTCCAGGGTGAAGGCGGGAGACACCGCCGGGGACGTGCCCGTCGAATCAGCCCATCCGCCTCTTTGAGGCCGCGGCTTTGGTTGTGGGCATTTTCCCGCCAAGCAGACAGGCTCAGAGAGGGGAAGAGGCCTATCCAAGGTGGCACAGCTAAGAATGTGGGAGTTGGGGTAGGAAAGAGAAGGGACACTTCCCCATGGAAACACCTAAAGAATGTGTCCTTCTCCCCCAGGGTCCCATCTAGGCCTCCCTGGGACTGTTTTGTTCGTGTGCCTGAGACATTTATTTGTCCAGTTCCTTTTTTCATTTCTTCGGCAAGCATTTATTGAGCACCTGCTGTGTGCCAGGCCCTATGCTGTGTGCTGGGGACGTGTGGTGACCAAGCTGGCAGTGACAATTTATGGGGAGAGGCAGACAATAAGTTCCAGTAACTAGAGCACGATAATGACAGGTGGGGACAAGGGCTCTGAAGGAAGGAAAGTGGGGCAGGGAGGGGCTGGGAGGTCTAGGAAAGCCTCTCCTGGGAGGCAGCATCCGAGCAGACACCTGAGCCAGGTGAGGTGTGAGGGGAAGGGCCTTGGTTTATGGGGCACACGTGCTGTGCTGGGTGCCGCCGTTTTTTTTCACGTGCCCTTTATCCTCACAGTGACCCAATGACTTGAGTGCTGTGTATCATCCCCCTTCCCCAGTTGGGGAAACCGAGGCACAGAGAGGCAAAGTCACTGGCCCAATGGCTGATGAGTGGCTTGTGTGAGATTTGAATTCGTGTCTTCCATTTGAACCTGGGAAGCCTTCTCTACCTGCCTCTGCCCATGCCCCAGATTTCCTATTTGCTCTGTTTTCCTGTCTTGCTCCCCTTCCCCCATCTTTTCCCGGTCTGGCTGACCTGCTGGGTGAGCCCGGATGGAGTCCCAGCAGCCCCAGCCGCCTGTCTGTCTGTGCCTCCTTGGAGGTTTTCAGCCTCTTATTGGGCATGTGCAGGCAGGTGTGTGAAGGAGGCTGGGGGTGGGTGGGGATGGGGCTAGGGAGACTGGAGCTTCCGGGGTCCCTACCTGTTAGAGTTTGAGTCCCTCCTGGTCCTCTGAGACCAAGAGGTAGGAGTCCCAGTTTACAAAGTGGGGACCTGAGGCTTTGAGAGGGGGCATTACTTGTTCAGAAAGCAGAATAGGTCTTAGAATCCATATCTGCCTGAGCCCCAAGTTTGGGTATCTTGTCTGCTTGTCACTGTCTACTGGCAGGGGAGGGGGGCGGGTACAGATGGGCAAACCTTGATTTTATAGCCCTTGAGGGGTAAAATGCTCGGGCCAAAAAATAAAAATGCTCTGAGCTTTGTCCCTTACTTGCTGGATGACTTTGGGGCAAGATGCTTAGTCTCTTTGGGCCTGGGTGTACATTTGCATATTCAATCAGGATCAAGTGAGCAGCTACCGTGGGCCCTGGATGGTCTCTGGGCTCCCAGAAGTGACATTGAGGCACGGGAAATGGGTGACTGAACAGCTGGAAAACTGCAAGCTAATTTCAGATTATGCTGAAGACCTTGAAGAAAATGAAGGGGGAAGTGGTAGAGGGTGACAGGAGGAGGAGTGTTTAGACAGCATTCCAGGCAGAAGTAGCAGCACGTACAAAGGCCCTGAGGCAGGACAAAGCTCTGTGTGCTAGGGAAAGAGTGAGGAACTGAGGTGGCTAGTATAGAGGCAGCCAGGGGTGGCATGGGGAGAGGAGAGCAGAGGGGTGGCAGGGTCCTTTGTGCAGAGCCTTGGTGGAGGCTAGGGTGAGGCTGAGGGAGGCTGTTTTGAGGATGAATGAGTGGGTGTCCCTGGCAGGGCCTGGCACCTGGAAGGCCCTTGACAAGTTTGTTGATGGGAAGGAACAGGGCCCTCAGCCTCAGGAGGAGGCAAAGTGCAGTAGGTAAAGGGCACAGGGAGGCTGCCTGCCTGTGCCCAGGAGACCTCGTGGGTGAGGAGCCTCTGACCCAGGGCCCGGGGCCACAGGGAGCTGTTCACCAGGCAGGAATGAGGGGAAGGGCCTGCCAGGAGGGGGGCACCGGAGGAGCGGAGGCCGGGAGCCAAGAGGGGGAGAGTTCCTTGGGAAGCCGTGACTGCAGAGGAGAGGGCACGAGGGAGGGAGAAGGGCTAGGCTGGAGAGACAAGTGGGGCCAGGCTGCCCTGAGGCCTCCAGGGTGGGCGTGTTGGGGTGTCAGGGGGTAGGCAGGAGGCTGGGCCCCAGGAGAGGTGTTTTCTTTTTTATTTGATTTTCCAAGCAACGCACGAGCCTGGTGGCGAGGTTGAAGATTGCAGAGCATCAATAGAAGAAGGAAATAAAAAGCACCTATAGTTCCATTACCCAGAAACAAACCCCGTTGACACTTGCTGTGTGGCCTCGGGCAAGTCCCTTTACCTCTCTGCGCCTCGGTTTCTGTGTTCATAAAATGGAAAACTAATAATGCTTGTCCCATAAGGTTTTTGTGAGGATTAAATGAGTTAATTCGTGCAACATATTTAGGGCCATGCCAGCACACGGTAAGTATTAGCCGTCATCATCATCATTAACAGCGTTCCCATTTTGGTGGGGTCAGGGTTCTGGTGCTGGAATTTACCTGTGTTCTAGTTCTGGACCCCCCATTTCCTGGCTGTGTGATTTAGGGCAAGTGGCTGCATCGTGGTGTCCCTCGGTTCCCCCATCTGTAATACGATAATAAAGTTCTTCATGGTGTTTTGTAAAGATTTGATGGGTAAATTCATGTAGGGTGATTGGAGAGAGAGCTCTGTATGTGGTAATTGTTCTTTCCTTCCAGAATTTTCACTTCATGTGCATTTTTTCTTCATTGTAGCTAACATCATCTATTTGATATTCACTCCCCTCCTTCTTCCTTAGCAATAGGGCCCTCTATTGTGGGGGGCAAGTGCCCTACGAAGAGACCACATATCCCAGATTCTCTTGCAGCTAGAGATGACTAACAAATACAAGTAGAAATCGTAGGTGAGGTTTCCAGGAAAACTCTTTAGAGGGGGCTGATTCAGTTATGAGGTACATTTCCTTTTGCCTCCTTCTTTTGCAGCCCCCGTCTTCCACCTTCTTCCTGCTTTCTGCCCGGAACTCAGCTATGATGGCTGGAGCTTCAGGGGCCATCTTGAACCATGTGGCAAACATGGCAGCCTGGAAGCCACATTCTGAGGGTGATGAAACTGGGGAGAAGAGGCACTTGGGCTCTCGATGGTAGTGCAATAGCCACACCACACCAGTCTTTGCCTGCCTTTCTCTGGCATGTATGTGTGTGTGTGCGCGTGCGCGCGCGCGCGCACACACACACACACACACACACACACACGTTTTGGAGGTCTCTGTCATTTTGACTTCCTGTTTCTGGTAGCTGAATCTATTTCTAACTGATACATTTGCCTAAATGGAATCAACCTGTATGGATTGGACAGACTCTCTTCTGCTAACCCCAGCAAGGTCAAATCCTGGGTCCCCACCCTCCCTATGCAAACCACCAGGGAGGTCCTCAGTTTGGAAATAGAGAGGGTCAGTCCCTGGTGCAAAGCTCACAGAGCATGTTGGCAACTATGCTGGGACCCGACACCCCACACCACCCTGAATAACCCCTCTCTGCCTCGTGCTGCCCCTGCCAGCACCTGCCCCAGCGAGACCTTAGCCTGCCAGGCCTGGGAGGTACCTTTGCCGGACGGCCTGGGGCCAGCCCAGCTGGGATCACTGTGGGGTGAGTCTGTAGGCCAGGGAGCCAGGCTGGGTGAGCTTTTATTTTTATAGCTGTCACCAGATCCTGCCTCACAGGCCCTAGCCCTGGAGCCCTGGTGAGGACAGAGGCAGTCAGGGAGGAGGAAAGGCTCCTCAGGGAAACTGGTGGGTGGGGATCAGTGGGCCCTGGAGGAGGGAGAACTGGGGCAGAAGTTGGGGCTGCCTGGACCGCCTGACTCGAGTCAGTCCGCACATCAAACGGGGCTGGTCATCAAGCGTGCCTCGCTGACGCTCTTGGGGGGGTTGGCGAGGGACATACAGATAGTGGGGACCCTTTCCTTCCTTTAGTCTTGAAACTCAGGTGCAGAGCATCAGCCCGTCCTGGCTGCCAGTTCTGAGGATGCCGTTGCTGGAAGTCCTTGCAAAGCCTGCCTTGCACTTTGTTCCGCGCTTTGTTCTAGCTCCCCACACCCATGCCACCCACTTCTCATAGCCCCCACCCCCTCTGTGGCTGATATCTGTCCTTATAGACGTGCGTCTTGTTTGATGGACTTTCTTCTCAGTGAAGTACACACAGGCAAGTGCACACAACATAGGCCTCCAGCTGGGTGGGTTTTCCCTGTGTAGACCCCTGGCTGGAACCAGCAGCCACCTCAAGAAACAGACCATTCTAGCACCCCAGAAACCCCTTGTGCCTCTTCTAGCTATAAGCCCCCCTCCGCCTCCCCCTACATCACCACCTAAAGTTAATTAATCATTATCCTGATTAGTTTTGCCTGTTTCAACACTTTGTCTAGAAGGAATCACACACTATGCATTCATTTATGGCTGTTTTTTTTTTCTACTCAGTATTGTAACTGTAACATTCATCCAAGTGCTACGTATCAAGATTTGTTCCTTTTTGTTACGGAACAGAATCCTGCTGCATGGGTATCACACAATACATTGACCCATTTTATTGCTGAGGGACATTTAGATTGTTTCTAGCTTTTAGCTCTTCAGAACTGGGCTGTGATGAACGTTCTAGAATGCATGTTTTTTGGTGAGCATACTTACACATTTCAGTTGGGCATAGACCTAGAAATGCTTGCTGAGTCATCTGAAATGCTGAGTAGTGTTTTAATTCCTGTTAATGGTATTCAACCCTAGATGTTATTCTATTTAAAAAAATTTCTGTCTTACTCAGTCTGGGCTGCTCTAACACAATACCGCAAGCTGAGTGGCTTATACACAACAGAAATTTATCTCCTGCAGTTGCAAATCCTGAGGAGTCCGATACCAACTGGTGATAGACTTGGGGTCTGCTGAGGACCCGCCTTCTGATTCGTAGACGTTGTGTCTTCACATGGTGGAAGGGGGTAAGGGAGCCTTCTGGGGCCTCATTTATAAGGGCACTAATCCATTTGTGAAATAACCCTCACATTGGGTCATTCCAACATGTGAATTTGGAGGACACAAACGTGTAGTCTATAGCACTTTTTTTTTTGAAAAAAGATCTCAAATGTATAGGCATGTGACAAAAACAGTACAAGGAACATTTCCCCCCTGAATTATTATTATTTTAAAAATGTTTATTATATATTTTTAAGTTTTAAATGTTTATTTACTTGGTGGGGGGCAGCGCCAGTGGGGGAGGAACAGAATCTGAAGCAGGCTCCAAACTCTGAGCTGTCAGCACAGAGCCCGATGCAGGGCTCGAACTCATGAACTGTGAGATCATGACCTGAGCTGAAGTCAGATGCTCAACTGACTGAGCCACCCAGGTGCCCCTACTTATTACTTTTGAGAGAGAGAGAGAGAGACAGAGAGAGAGAGACAGAGAGAGACAGAGAATGTGCACACAAGTGGGGGAGGAGCAGATATAGAGAGAGGGAGACACAGAATCCAATGTGGATTCCAGGCTCCAAGCTGTCAGCTCAGAGCCAGATGCGGGGCTCAAACCCATGAGCCATGAAATCATGACCTGAGCTGAAGTTGGAGGCTTAACCAACTGAGCCACCCAGACTCCCCTGCCCACGAATTATTTAAGAATAAATTGCTCACCTGTTGTCTTATCCCCCCGTAATACTTTGATATGTATTTCCTACAAACAGGGATATTTTCTTGTTTTTGTTAAAAAATTTTTTTTAACGTTTATTTATTTTTGAGACAGAGAGAGACAGAGCATGAATGGGAGAGGGTCAGAGAGAGGGAGACACAGAATCTGAAACAGGCTCCAGGCTCTGAGCTGTCAGCACAGAGCCCGACGTGGGGCTCGAACTCACAGACTGCAAGATCATGACCTGAACCGAAGTCGGACACTTAACTGAGCCACCCAGGTGCCCCAGGCCTATTCAACTTTCACCAGCTGCCCTAACCATGTCCAGTAAGAGGATCCAATTCAGAATCACGTGTCGCATTTAGTTGCTATGGCTCCTTAGTCTCCTTTGATCTAGAACAGCTCCTCAGTCTTTCCTTGATGTTCATGACCTTGACATTTTTGAGCATGACAGGCCAGCTGTTTTGTGGCACATCCTTCGCTTTGGGTTTGTTTGCTGTTTCCTGGTGATTAGACTTAGGTTTTGCATCCTTGGCAGGTGAATCACAGAAGCGGTGCTCTGTCCTTCTCTTTGTCCCATTATTGACAGTGTTCACTTGACCCCCGCTGTTTATCGAGATATCATTGACATACAACATCATATGAATTTAAGGACAACGTAATGATTTGATAGATGGATATACTGTGAAACAATCACCACAATAAGTTTAGTTAACATCTGTCACCTCACATGGTTACAGTTTTTTGCCTTGTGATGAGACTAATGGTGTTCACTGTGATTACGCAATTGAAGGGATATCTGTCAGACTTCACCTCTGTGAAGTCGCTTTTCTCCCCTTTGTAGTAAATAAGTATTTGAGGGGAGGTACTTTGAAACTATGTAAATACCCTGCTCCTCGTCAAACTTGCAATGGTCCGTTTATTTTTATCAGTATGGACTCATGGTTTTTTATTTAATGGGTTGTAGTACATTATTATTATTATTATTATTATTATTATTGTTATTTATGTGCTTAATTTCCCCATATATGGCTGCTGGGAGCCCCTTCTAGCTGGCTTCTGTGCCCTTCTGACATGCCGCCATTGTTCTTTGAGCACCTCCTTACTTTCCCTGCCCCAGCCCTGGAGTCAGGCATTTCCCCAAGGAGCCCTAGCTCCTTTGGGTGGAGAATGGTATTTAGAAAGGTCTCAGCACAAGTGTGCTCACTGCTGCTTGGAGTATCGCTGCCCCCAGACCCTCTCTGAGACTGCATGCGTGTATATACATGGACACATACTTATATCTGTATCATTTCTGTGTCTGATTACCTGTCTTCTGTGTATCATCTTTGAGAAAACGATGACAGTATTAAACTCTATTTCCAGTCCAGTTCCATGTTTGGAACTATCTTTCCCGACGGTTAGAAGAATATTGGCTTTCATTATTCTGTTGTGTTTTTTTTTAAATTTTATTTATTTGTCTGAGAGACACAGGCACAGTGTGAGCAGGGGAGAGGCAGAGAGAGAGAGAGAGAGAGAGAGAGAGAGAGAACCCCAAGCAGTTTCTGCACTGTCAGCATGGAGACCGATGTAGGGCTCGAACTCACAAACCTTGAGATCGTGACCTGAGCTGAAACGAAGAGTCAGATGCTTAACCCCCTGAGCCACCCAGGCCTTCATTATTCTTAATGTATATATGTATCTCACCAAATCCCCTGGATGTCACCAATTTCCTGTTTCTGGATCACCTTCCCCTCCCCCCTCCCACTTGGATGCCCTCACTATACTCCGGCCCCCAAACTGCACCACCTTCCTTGTGGATGATCTCCGTTCAACTGCTCATGGAATTTACACATTTTTATTTAATTTGAATATATAATACATATGCTTTGTCCAGGATTCAGAAGGTATAAAAGGGTTTAAGTGAAAAGTTGGTCTCCCTCCCCCCACGGCCCTCGCATTCCCTTCACCTTCTCTTCGAGCTCACCCCTGTTCTCAGCAGTTTTTCTGGTTTTGGGTAGTTTGTGTAAGCCAGCCTATAGGCCCATGCACACACACATGATGTTCACACACATCGCACATTGTGACACTTTGCACACTGCTGTCTCCTTTGCTTTTCTCATCTGACAACGTATCTTGGAGGTTGCTCCTGTAGAGCTGCCTCATTCTTTTTAATGAGCACACAATATTCCATTGCACGGAGATACCACGATTATTTAACCAGGCCCCTTTCGATGGATAGTTAGGTTGTTTCCAACCCTTTTCCAGCTCACACAGTGCCCCCTTGGACAGCCAGATCAAATAGGCCACATTTTGCAAGCAGACAAGGTCGATTCCCAGAAGACTGTTTTGGAGATGTCTTTGTGTTGCTCCGTGGCCCTCTAACTCATGGCTTTTTGCTCTGATGCACAATGTGCCTCTGGATGTAGCTGCCACATTGTAATGAACTATCCTCCTCGAGATGAACACTGGTGTTGCCTCTGTTGCCAGTCGTCTACATACTGAGTTAGAGTTTGGGGGGGGGGTGTGATCTAGAGATGAACCGAAGTTGGCCCTCCACGGTCACCCTGCCAGCATCAGACGGCTTTCCTTATTGCCTTTGGCTCCTTCCCTGCCTCCCTGTCAGGCTCCCGAGTCAGACGGGTGAGTGCTTGTATCTCAGCTTTGCCACTTAGGTGTTTGATCTGGAGAAAGTGACCTCTCCCATCCGGGCCTCAGTTTCCTCATCTGTACAGTGGTTCTTGTCACACCCCTGACGGGTGTACAGGGTGGGGCTTGGTGGAAAGTAAGCCCTTGATAAACAAAGGGTCCCATTGCGTTAGGGTCCCCAGGCCTTTGTGGCATAAGTTTCTACCCCAGGCTTTAGGGACACGGTCCCCCTAAGTGAGAGGGAGGGGGCTGACCTGGAGAGGACCAGGGAGTCAGGGGGCTTGGGCTGGGGTTGGCAGGCCCCAAGAAGAGTTGTAACCAGGCTTTTGGTTCAGTAATATTTGAAGGAAAAATGCTAATGCAGATGGGATCTGGTATTCCTTCCTTCCTTCCTTCCTTCCTTCCTTCCTTCCTTCCTTCCTTCCTTCCTTCCTTCCTTCCTTCCTTCCTGTTCCTCTGAACAGCTGTGACTTTAAGCAAGTAACCTAACTTTTCTGTGCCTGAGTTTCCTCTTCTGCAACATGGGGATGGCGATGATAGAATCTACCTCACAGGGTGTGGTGACGTTAAATGAGATGATGCATGCATAGGGCTTAAACAGTGCCTAGCACATAGTGAATGCTCCGTAAATATCAGTTATTATCGCCGTTAACTTTTTTCCAACAAATCGTTTGCTACATACCAGGCTTTGTTGTCTCTCTCTACCTAGAACTAGAACCACGCGGAGCCTCAGATCCTGTAAACTCAGAGCCCAGAAAAGATGACAGGATCTCAGGGTGTAACCGCCCCCACCCAGCAATCTGGCTGTGGGGGTGGCCTAAGATCCCCTACTCCTTGCATTTTCAGGCCGGGGATCCCAACACCCCTGTAAATACTACCCCCTTCTCCAGCAGTACCGATCGGAACCCTTGCGGACTCAGAACAAAAACAGATTGGGGCAGCAAAACCCTTTCTGTGCAAGCGGGACTCTCCTTCTTAAGCCCCAGGTGCTGCTGAAGGGCCGAACTGCCTTTTCTTTGCGGCCGGTCAGACCCTGGGAGAAAGCTGCCAGTGTGAGTTGGCCAGGGGCTCACAGCTGCCAGCTGTTGTTAGTTTGGTGTGAACCAGGGCCTCTCAGCCTGGGCACCATTGGCATTTGGGACAGGATCATTCTTTGTTGAGGGGCACTTTCTTGTGCATAACAGGATCCCTGCCTCTGTGCACCAGATGTCAGTAGCACCGCCCCCCCAAGTTGTGACAAAAATGTCTACAGACATTGTCAAGTGTCCCCTGGGGGTGCAAAGTCCCCCTCAGTTAAAAATCGCTGCTGTGGAAGATCCAACAGCCGGGCGGAACAGAGTGGCTCGCTGTGTGCCATGGCAGAAGCCCTCTGCACGTTCGGTGTCTCAGGTCCCCATCACTTAGTTAGGGGACCAGGCTGAGCCAGCATCAAGGGGCCTCCAGCCTGGTGTGGCTGGAGTTCTAGCTCCTACGCGTTCTTGTCTCTCTTTGCATCCTGGTTGCAAGGGTTAGGACGCAGGGTGAGGATTGGGGCACAGGAGATAGGTCTGGGCGGGGCCAGCCCTGTGCTTGTTCTTTACCCCATGTCTGGCCCTCCCTCCAAATGCAGGAGAGATAATAAGCACAAAAACGGGCCCTGGGCTGTGTCTTATTTAATCCTTGTAACAGCTCTACGAGGTGGGAGTGTGTGCCATTGGACCGGGTGTGCAGGAACACAGCATCGCTTCTGTTACCGCCACACAGAGACACAGGACCTGAATCTGGCAGTGAGGAAACATCAGGGCATGCCACAAAGTATCTGGCCTGTCATCCTCAAAAGTGTCAAGGACAGGGAAGTCAAGGAGAGACTAGGAGCTGTTGAAAGAGCCTAAATACAACCGAAGGAAGTGAGGTGTGATCCTAGACCGAAAAGAAATCGTAGACCTTTTTGGGGACAATTATGGAACGTTGAACATGGCATGTGGATTTGATGGAGGTGCTGAATTGATGAGAAGTGTCCTGAATTTGTGTGCTGTGTGTGTGTGTGTGTGTGTGTGTGTGTGTGTGTAGTGGGGGGTCAGGAGATACATGCTGGAGGGCTTGGAGATCAAAGGACATCACGTTTACAACAGACTCTGAATAATTCAGGACAAGAGAGGAAAATAAATAGAGGAGAAATGATGAACGGGGACAGAATGTAAATATTCTGGGCAAAGGATATCCTGGCATTCCTCATAACCCCAGTAATTCTTCTGTAAGTTCAGAAGTTATGCCACAGTGAGTTAAAAAGCAAACCAAAACACCTGACCTCCAGTAAACCCAAGAGACACGAAAACGTATGTCCACAAAAAAAGACCCATAAGCATGTTCGTGGCAGTTTTATTTATAATAGCCCCAAGCCGGAAACAACCCAGATGTCTTTCAGCATGGGAGATCAACAAATTGTAGTGGCTCTGTGAATGGACGCCATGGAGGGAGCTATTGATTCACTCACACAATGGGTGAATCTTGAAAGCACTAGGAAAAGAAGTCACACGCAAAGGACCAGGTGCCGTGTGATTGCTCTGATAGGAAGTCCGAGAACAGGTCAGACGAATCTAGAAGTCAAAACAGTGGTTCCTTTTGTGGGTGGAGGAGTTATTGCTTGGGAAGGGGGATGGGGGAGCCTTCTGGGCTGCTGCCGAAGTTCTGTCTTGACCTGGGTGGTAGTGACATGAATTTATACATATGTAAATAAATATTCATTGAGATAAAAACTCACCAAGACAGATTCCCTTTCTGTATTTTGCATAAGTTAGACTCAAAATCAAAGTAAAAAAAGAAAAAGAAATTAAAGATACACATCAAACACTGGGGAACCAGGTGGGCGGGGAAGGGGGTGGGATTGAAGGGAATAAATAAAACCAGGGAGGAGCCTTGCATGACAATGAGGACAATGTGTCATGAATTGAGGAGCTGGATAACTTGGCCCTTGGTACCTGAGGTTCAAAAGGAGAAACCAGAAAGGACAAAAGGGCTCAGAGAGGGGGATTACCTTGCCTGAGGTCACACAGCTGGTGGGTAGCACGGGCAGGATTTGAACTTGGGCCTGGGTGACCCTGGCCTGTGCTCCTTACCCAGTGCTCTGGCCCGGACTCCCTGGGCTGGACAGCCCTGTTTGGCTCCCCGAGGCTTCCCGGGGCCTGGCGGAGATGGCGAAACCACTGCCTGGCAAAGACCATTGCAGCCCAGAGCTCAAGACTCCAAGTGGGGTGAGGGAGCAGTAGGACAGAGGGCGGCCCGGCCAGCAGCTCCCGTCCCCGAAGCCTTGCTCCCTGGTCTGGGGAAGCCCTGCCAACCTTGCCCGCCTCCTGCTGTCCTTTGCCTTCCTTCCTGGGCCAGTGTGTGGGCTTTGGAGCTCCACGGGCCCGTGTGTGAACCCAAGCTCTTTCCCCCATCTGGCTGTGCGACCTGGGGTGAGTGGCTCCCCACTGTGTGCCTCAGTTTCCACTTCCAGAGCCGGCCCGCGAGAGCACGTGCCTGAGAGCGCTGGTGAACAGTGGGCACAAAACGCGACACGATGCCTTCACTTGCTGAGTACTCAAAAAGGGTGCCCGCTATTGTTGTTTATTATTGCTGTGTGTGGAAAGGGGGAGCCTCTGTTGCCCTTAGGCCTCACAAACACCTGCATGTTAAGACAGCTGGCATGGAATGGAAAGTTCTGGAGAAAGGAGCTTTCAGACTGCCTGGAGGTTACTCAGAAAACTCTCTTAATTTCCATTCTGGCTTTTGAAAAAGTCGTTGGTAAGCCAAGGCAGGCCTGGGGGTGGGCTTCCTGGATGGTCACGCAGGGCTCGGTGCTCACAAGGGCCCTCCCCTTGGCCTAACGCTCTGCGGTTGCATCTCGGAATTCTTCATGATTTCAGAATGAGGGCCTCGGCATTTCATGAAACTGGTCCCGGGCAGGGCTGTGGCATCTGGCGAGGTCACTCAGCACTTTCACCTGGGTTGTCTCCTTGGACGTTCAGGAACATTCTTTAAGTGTAGGTGTCCCCATCACTAACCTTGCTGACCTCAGTTTTCTCATCTGGGAAGTGGGAAGAAGTGCTTTGTGCAGGGCCATAGGGAGATGAGAAGAACCCAGGTCTCCTGGCTCCCAGCTTCCATCGGTGGCTGAGTGAAGGTGAAACCTGGGGACCTAAGGACTTGGTGGGCCTAAGTGTGTTCCCCTCGAGGACATAGTAGGTGCTCAGTATGTGCAAGCCGCTCTTTGATGCCCCGGCTGGCCTGTCTTTTCACCTCTTTCACAATTAAATTTTGATATAAAATGATGCTAATAATACACACATCCATTTTCTTAAAACATGAAAATATTTCCGATAAGGCTGAAGTCAGTCTTGAACCACTCACCTTGCGGCCAGCCCTCTCCTCACGATTGTATCATTTGAGGGTACAAACACGTGCAGTAGCCGCCTGTGCATTAATGTTGTCCTCCCTTTTTTTCTGTTACACTTTTCTATTATTTTATTATTATTTTTAAAGTAATCTCTACACCCATCGTGGGGCTCGAACTCACAACCCTGAGATCAAGAGTTGCACGTCCTACCACAACTGAGCCAGCCAGGTGCCCCTCTGTTACACTTTTGAAAAAGTAAACTTTTCATGGGAGCATACCCTGGGTCCAGAGGAGTTGATACACTTTCAGCAACCCAGCCCACTCAGTGCCCGCTTGTGGGGTACACCTGGTGGCCTCACACTGCTCCCTGTTTCCCCGCCCATCTTGCTCCTCGTTTCTGAGTCTCGGTGCGTCAGTCCTGTCTGCACGCGGGCATCCATGATACCCCACGATGGCCACACACTTGGTGCCCAGTAAACAAATGGCTGGTAAATGAAACAATGGAAGCAAGAGGAAAAAATAACCACAAACCCAATTGTGCATAATTGAGAAGTCCGTCAAGGTGGGTTTGGGTTGGTTGGGGTTTCTTGTAAAAGCTGTGGAAGCACAGACTATATGGCATCAACAGGAAGCGAGCCCAGCGTTTCCGGAGAAGAATCACACTGGATGTCACAGGGCCCTTGCAAGCTCTGCTCTGCGGGGTCAGCTGCCCTTCAGCCTCTGGTATTTTCCTGAGGCCCAATAACTGGAAAGTGGCTGCATGAGGACCTGGGGTCCCTGAAGCCTCATTCGACAAGGTTTTCAGTTTGTTCTCTGCCCTCTCTGGGCTGCCCACTGAGCCCGGCCCACAGAAGACTCTCAAAGGTGTGCTCCAGGAGTGACTTCATTGAGCACCTATCACGTGCAGGCACTATGCTAAGCCCGGGAATCTAGCACAAAATGAGGCAGCCCCAGAACTTTGTCTTGTGTTCATGGAGCTGACATCTGCAGGGTAGGGGATACAGTCGGTCGGTTGGGCAGTGTTGGAGGGACAGAAGTGGAGTGCGTGTCTGTGTGTGTGTGATGTTGCATTTGAAGAAAGAGGTCAGGGAAGGCCTTGCTGAGAGACGGTGATATGGAAGCAAAGACCTGAAAGAGCTAAGGGAGAGAGCCGTGGGGATATGTGGTGAAAGAGGGACCGGCAAGTGCAAAGGCCCTGAGGTGGGACCGTGCTTCTCTGTTCAAGGAGCAGCAGGGAGGCCATGTGGGGCAGTGTTGTGAGTGAGGGGGACAGGGTGGTGTGCCGATGTGTGTATGTGGTTAGTGGGGAGGTGGGGTTCTGAGCAGAGGAGGGATACGATTCGACTTCCTCTCAGGGTTCGGGGGTGGTGGCGGCCAGGGAGAGGAGAGCACACAGGGGGAGAACTGGCGGGAAGTGCTGAGCCGGGGTCTGGTATCCAGCAGGCACTCGATAAACACATTGAGTTACTGCCGAGAGTATGTGGAGGCTTTAGATGGAGTGACCTGCTCAGCTTTAAAGGGCTCCTGGCAGGCTGGGTGATGCCTGAGGGGACCCGTCTACTGCCGCCTCCCCCCATGGAGGGCTTGGTTCCCCTGGATGAGCTGGGGGTGAGGAGGCAGGACCCCCCCCCCCCGCCCCCTGCAGTGGGGCAGGATCAGCAGGTGAGTGGGAGGAGGAGGCCAGGCCGGGGCTGGCAGGGAGCTGGGAGCTGGCAGGGGCCCAGGGAAACAGTGTTCTGGCTGGGAGGGCAGGCTGGGGCTGGTTGTCCTGGGGGGAGAGGCAGGAGGCAGACCTGGCCCTGAGTGGAGCTTCCCCACTGCCCAGCACCCCCCTCCTGCCCCCTCCCGCCCGCCGTATGGACTTCCCAGCAGCCTGATTCCTGCCTCAGTGGTTTCCGCTCTATCCTGGCCCCTCTGATCCTCTCACCCCCTCCCTCTCCTCCGTAGCTGGGGTGCCAGTCAGACGTCCTCACTGTGTCCAGGGTGCCCTGCTCACACCTGCACCTTTCCTGGGCCTCCCCCATCCCTCCAGCTTGTCAGTGCTCCTTCTGTCTTTCCTTCCCCTTCTTACCAGGTTCATGCCTACCCGTTACTCAATCCTCAGGGGAGAATGTCCTCACCCAGGGAGGCCCCCCCCTGGCCCCCCTCCCCTCCATTCCCGTGCACGGTATTCTCAGCCAGGACGCCCTTTCGGGGTCTATATGTGTGTGATTATCTGTCTATGGTCAGTCTGTCTCATAGGTGTGGAGCTCCTGGGACAGGAATAGTCTGCCGTCTGGCTGCTGTGTTCCCAGCACTTGGAACAGCGCATACTGGGACAGAGGGCGGAGGAGGTGGTTGGTGGTATGGACAGACGAACGGACACACGGGTGGATGGACTCGGGCAGGTGGGGTGGGCTGGGTGACGGCATAAGCAGGGACAGATGGAGGAGGGACGGTGGGTGCGTGGGTAAGCACTGGTTAGCTGACAGGAGACAGAACTGAGGTGGGTGGAGTGGAACAGAAAGCTCCTGGCCTAAGCGTTAAGAGACCTGGGTTCAGGTTCAGCCTTGCGTCCCATTAACACGAAGGCCAGTGGAGTCATGGGTGTATCCTGTTGCCTCTCTTTGCCTCTGTTTCCCCATCTATTGGTTTTTCAGCTTCGTTGTTGCTTTTATTTCACTGCATTGAACCCTTTCCGTTCCCTCCCAATTTTTCTGGATCCTCACCGCACGAACAGAAAAAAAGGGAGCAGCTGAGGGGGGGGGGGGCATTTCGTAGGAGCCAAGAACGGAGCATGAAAACCCAGCTGGACAGCCCACTATTTTGCCACATCCCCTGGCTCTCTGAGTCCCTCTTCTCCAGAGGACTTTGCAGAAAATGCAGATTCCAGGGTCCCTCCACATAAGCTCCCACATCAGGTGCTTTGGAGCAGGCCCAGAAATCTGCAGTTTGAACAAGCTCCTCTCCAGGATTTTGACCTCATTTCCGGGTGAGACTCAGTGCCACCTTCCAGGATGACTGGGTCCCATGGCTCAGCAGCCCGATGGGTGCATGTGCATGCATGTGTGTGCTGTGGGGGATGGGGCTGCTGTGACAGTTTCTCTAAAACACAGACTAGAAACAACCGGGGTGTGCATTGGTGGAGCTGGTTGAGTATGTTGGGGCTGGTCCACTCCCTGGAGGACCCAGAAATAAGGAAGAAGGTCCTGATAAGACAAGATCTCCAGATATGGTGGAGTGAACAAGCAGGTGCAGATTAGAGCTCTTGCCATTTCTCTGCTTGTGTTAAAACATTCATAAAAGAAGAGATACAGGGATACGTACGGACACTTTTGGAAGGACACACAAGAAATGGGCCAGGGTGGCCTCCGGGGAGGAGCAGGAAGAATACCCTTGGTTCTGTCCGAATCCCTTCTTGAGTCCAGGGTTGGAATTCTGACCCTAACTAGCTGTGTGACCCTACGCCCTCTCTGAGCCTCAGTTTCCCCTTGTGTACATGGGGCTGTACAGCTTCTAGCCTGGGCCTGGTCAGCATGGACGGCCCAGGCAACCTGATCCTGCTTCGGCTTCCATTTCACGGGGCACTCCTGGTTGGGCCTCACCTTCCAGTAGCCCCACTCGACCCAGAGAGGGTGGGTCCCGGGGAGGGGGCAGCCTGGTCCAGGGTGGGGCTGAGCTGGAAAAACCGGCAGGGTTGGAGCAGTCTCTGCAGGCAGAGTCTTCACTCCTCTGCCTGGAGGCTGCTCAGGGACACTCACCCCTACCTGGTGCCCCTGAGGGGCCGGGACCAGAAGAGCATCCTCCCCCCACCCCCTCCCCGCCAGCTTCAGGCTGGAGACCAAGGGAAAGGGGAGACGGCATTGAGCTAGGGTCGGGGGACGAGGACACAGAGAAACAGGGACACAGAGAGAGAGAAGGAGAAACAGAAAAGAAGGAAAGGCAGGGAGACAGGGAGAGAAAGAGGGCAGGAGGGAGACATGGTGAGAGAGAAGAGACAGGGGAAGAGAAAGACACACACGCATACGCACGCACAGAGCCAGCTTCAGGCTGGGAGAAGCAGAGAAATCGGTGAGACGGAAGGAAATGGTGGAGCTCTCTGGGTCTGGGTCTGGACTGGGCTGGGCTGGGCTGGGGGCTGGGCTCGCTGGCCAGGTGCCTGGGGCTGGCCAAGGCGCCGGAGTACGAGGGAAGGAGGGTGGGGGGCAGGGGCCGAGGGTGCTGGAGCCATCCGCAGCTGGGCACTGTCCACACCTCTGGGGCTGTAGCTGCAGGCCCGAGTAGTCCTAGGAAGCAGCTCAGGGTCCCTTACTTCTCATCCCTCCAGTCCTCCTTTGGGACCTCGTACCTGGAGGCTGCCTCCCCAGGGGGCCCTCTCAGAGCAGCCCTGGGAAGGCCTGAGGTGAAACCAGGCTAATTAGTGCTCAGAACTGAGATAATCGCTGTCTGGAATGTTCCCTAGGAGGTCCAGGTGGGGGCAGACGGCCAGGGGCCACAGGGTGCCTGGGGTTGGCCAGCCGGGCCTCTGCCTGCTGGCTGTTAGAGCCTGTGTATTGGAAGTGAGGAGGCCTGGGCCCTCAGGATTTAGGATCTGCAGTTCCTCAGGTCCCTCCGTGCCATCCTGTACGGCCGATCCACTGGACTCCAGTCTGGTCACATCTGCTGCCTAAAGCATTCCATGGCTCCCGTGGCCTGTAAGCTACAACCTGAACTCCTCACCTTGGCCTCATCTCCTCACGACCCACCTGCTCATCTGTCCATGCTCTTGCCTCATCACTGTGGCCTTCCCTTTCCGTCTTCTTGCCCTTAAACTGCACACTTGGCCCACCTCAGGACCTTTGCATATGCTGTGTCCCTTTCTAGCCTCCTCCTCTTCCACCTTCCCCCAGAGCTCTCCCTCCACATCCTTCAGGCCTCAGCTCAAAGTCACCTCACGGGGGAGGCCTCCCTGGTACATTCCTGTGCAGTCCCTGCACCTCTCCTTCCAGCACTCAGCACTACCCATTCTCTTAATGGGTTTCCTTATTTGATGCCTGCTTCCTCCATGCAAGTGTGGCTTCCTGAGGACAGGTGCCAGGTCTGCTTGGTCACCACTGTGTCCCACAGGACTTGACACACAGCAGGTGCTCCTCAAGCAAGCCAGGACAAGAAGTGGCCTGGACATTTTTTGTGCTGTGGGATTCCTTCTAGAAAGGGACTCTGCTGACCCCTGTGTCTCCCTTCCCCATCCCCGTCCCTTCCCCCAGCCGCAGCCGATCCTGCCTCTCAGTCTTCAGACTCCATGGGGGCAGCCCTGGACATGGTGTTGTAATGAATCACTGGCCAGAATCTGGTCTTGATTATCTCTAGGCTGGGCATGTCCTGCCTGTCCTCAGGGAGGCTGGGGCCACAGGCCACTGTATCAGGGGCCCCAGGTGTCCCACTGGGCCTCTTGCCTCTGGCCACAGATAACAGCACAGGGCCTGGTGGCCTCACCTCAGCTGTAGGCACCTGCACCAGGGACATGCCGAGTGGCCTCGGGCAAGTCCCTGCCTCTCTCTGGGTCCCCGGCTCACACAAGGCGGTGTTTTGCCCTGTGAGAGAGAGTGAGGAACTCGGTAGAAATGGGTCTGTGGCTAGGAGTCCATGGATGTGATCACACTGACTTCGCAAGGAGGCTGAAATGAGAAAGTGATCGGTGACACATGGCTGGATTCCCATGTGTTCCCACCTGGAGGTTGTGGAGGGGAGCCCTGCCCCAAGGTACCCTGGATGCCTGAGGCTTACAAGTGTCCTGGGCCCATCCAGGTGGGGCAGAAAGTATTGGCATGTGAGGGTTTGAGCCATTTCTAGGGCATCGATCCCACCATGTTTCAGTTTCCTCATTGCGAAGCAGAGAAAACAAGAGTTTCTACTTCACAGGGATGTGCTTAAATGAGATACTCTCTGCGAAGTGCCTGGAACAGCACCTGACTTGTGGGAAGCCATCAATAACTACCATTACTGTCACCTCCTAAAGTCTTGCGTCATCCTGTTCCCACCTCTCTGTGCTTTCTACCCCCACGACCATTCAAGCTTGGGTGATTCACCTGAGTGATTACAATAGCCTCCAAATGATCTCTGCTCCCAGTCTCAGTCCTAGGTCTATTCTTTGAGTGCTGCCAGATGGAGCCTTAAAAAACGTAAGCTGGGTCACCATCCTCCCTTGCTCAACAGTCTCCCGTGACTCCTGCTGCCCTCAGAATCAGGATTAACTTCCCAATCACGACCTGCAGGTGCTGCGTGATAGCCAGCCCGTGTCTCCTAATCTGCTACTCTTGCTCTCTTTCACCCTGCTAGAGCTGCCTTGGTTTTCTTTCCATAAATGTGGCTCCTGCCTGCCTCAGGGCCTTTGCACATGCTGCCTCCACTGCTGAAATGCTTTCCTCTCTGCTCCTCACCTAGTTAGTGCCCCGCTCTCAGATCAGGGGGACCTCCTGAAGCGGGTACTGTGGTGACCCACCCAGATACCCTTACACTGGACCCTGCGCTCATCTCTCAGCTGCCGTGCAATGTTGGCAGCTATGAGCTCCTAGCTAGAGCTTCTTTCTGGAGTTCTCACTGAACAGGAGCTGCCCTGTCTGTGTGGTCCTCTCACCCTCAAACAAAGGCAGACACAACCAATGCCTGATTAAATTAGAAGAACAAAGCCCCCTTAGTTCAAGGTGGGATCCACTCTGAGGCACAGTTCATGCTCCAGAGCTCCCCATGGGATTAGGCTGAAGCTAGACATCGGTTGAGACCACATCCTAGCTTAGCTCTTCCCACATGTCCTGTTTCGCTTCCTCCTTTTCTCCCCAAAGCATTCCTTAATGAATCACATGCATTCCAGTCTCTGTTTCAGGCTCTGCTTCTGGGTAACCCCACCCAAGACACCTCCTCGGGGAAGCCTTCTTGATTCCCTTTTCTGGTCTCACCTCCATAGATCTCTCTTTGCAGCCTTCATTATGGCCATAGTTTTACATTTTCCCAGATGTTTACTCAATTGAGGTCTGTCCCTTACCCCAGAATGCAAGACAGAGATTATGTTGACTCTGTTCCCTGCCGCATCCCCAGTGCCCATTTCGGGACTTGCCACACAGTAGGTGCTCAATAAATATTTGTTGAATGATTCAATGAGTAATGGCTGGGTGAGCTGGAGGCTGGGGGGCTGGGCATCATCGAGGCCCCACGTTCTCTCCCAGGTCCTGTCTCCTGGTCCTGCCATCTCCTCCCGGCCCAGCTCCTCACAGCTCCATTGTAGCGCCAAAGCTCCTGCCATCTCTTTGTGGCACAGCCATGGCCAAGACAGGAAAAGGCCCTCACATGTCCTCTTAAGAATGAAGAAACTATTCCCAGAAGTCCCTTGGCAGACTTCCCCATCTCACTGGCCGCAGATGCATTCCAGATCTCGCCGCAGCCAATCACTGCAAGGGGAGAGAGGGGGGCCATGTTTGACCTGAGCCAATCAGCATTCCCCCCCAGGGTGGTGGGCGGAGTTTGCCCTTGCCGGGAAAGAGGGACTCCATGTGGCGCCCGGCCAAGGCTGGCCGTGAGCCGTGGACCCTGAACTGGGGACGTTTTCCATGTGGATCCCTTACCTGCCCTCTCTCCCTGGGGAGCCCTCGGGGGGTGGTGTTAGGGGGGAGGTGGGGCTGGGTGGCTGCTTCGAGCCGCCTTCCGTTGGTAAATGTTTATGGCCAGTCGTGGAGAGGAGGCCCGGAGGGTGAGCGCGTAGGGCAGAGGCGGCTTGGGCTTGAGATATCGGGGGAGAGACAGAGACACAGAGGAGAGACACAGGGAGCCACACTTTGAGAGTCGAGACAGGGAGATAAAGAGGGGAGAGACACAGAGAGAGAGAGACATTGCCAGGAGAGCTTTTGCCATCAGTGCCTTGAGTGGTTGGAGGGCATGTCACAGTGGAAGCAACATCCCCGTCCCCTTCTCTTTGGCTTGGTGTCCAGCCTGAGCCTCGCTGTCCTCCTCTGCCAGATGGGCTAAATGACCCTCTTTCACAGGACTGTCCTGAGATGCCCAACACACCGGGATTATCCTTGACCCAGTGGCCTTCTTTGTCCTGTAAATGGCCTGGGACGGTGGGAATTGTCACTCCGGTGATGGGCCCAGGGACACAGCGGCAAGGCAGGAGGGATCTGGGCCATGGGTGTAATTCCAAAGCCCCTGTCCTGTCCCTGCACAACATAGCCAGGTTGGGCAGTGAGGAGAGGGAGGGCGGTATCCTGGCTCAGACGCCCCCGGGGCAGTGCTGGTCAGGAACAACAATTTCGGTCATAATTGTGACGGCCGCCGTGTTCTGAGTGCCTTGCAGGTGCTAGACAGCAGCCCCGTGTGGGAGGCACTGCTTAACTCCGTTGAGTTTGTGATTCCCTCCGAGAGCTGTACTGACTTCCTAAATAATAGAACCAGGTTTGAAGTCAGACAGGCCTGGGTCAGAGTCCCTGCTCCACACCCGACAGGTGAGGTGACCTGGGGGCAGTCACTCCCTCTCTGGGCCTCAGTTTTCACATTGTAAAATAGGATAAGAACAGCTTAAAGGTTGATATGAGGATCAAATGAGATGATGCACAGAGAGGACTCAGCAGCGGGCCAGGGACACCGGTCAGTGCTCAGTACTTGTTGAAAGGTATGCTGGATAATTTAAAAATAATTCCTTTAATTGCCCCCTCTTTTTTAGAGGAAGAGCTGAGGTTCAGAGGGGGAAGTGACTTGCCCAATGTCACCAGCCAAGTGGAGGTGCTAGATTTGAACCTGGTGGGTCTGAGGCGGGGGTTCAGTCCCAGCCCTCCACGCCGCCATGATGGCTCAGCCCTGGATGGCCCATTTGGGGCTCAATCCTCGTGGGTCAAGGAGATGCCGGTGGCCCGGCTTGATATCCCTCTGGCCTGGCACCAGCCGTGATCACCCACTGGGGCTATTGCAAAACCTCACTCTCTTCACTAGCCGATAAAGGGTGCTCATTGCAAAACTCAGCGGAGAAATTATTAAGTGTTGTGTCATCCTGCGGCCAGGTCCTGGGTGCCCCTTTCCTGCCCAGAGGCCTGGGTGGGGCCAACTCCTCACTCTCTCCCTTCACGGCCCTGACCTGAAAGAGGCTGGGGTGGGGGTCGGCAAGGGGCTTTCGGGGAGTGGGCAGAGGACAGACCCAGCCACCGAGTCCAGCCCCCTACTCTCAGCAGCTTCCTCCTTTCAGGTGCTCGGGCCCAAGCCTTGGGGTGACCTGATTCATGTCTTGCCCCACATCCAATAATTGGTCAGGAAATCTTGTCAGCTCTACCTTTATATATATATATATATATATATATATATATATATATATATATATATATATTTAATGTTTATTCATTATTGAGAGACAGACACAGGGCGTGAGCAGGGGAGGGGCAGAGAGAGAGGGAGACACAGAATCTGAAGCAGGCTCCAGGCTCCGAGCTGTCAGCACGGAGCCCGACGCGGGGCTCCAACTCACGAACCGTGAGAACATGACCTGAGCCGAAGCCGGACGCCCAACTGACTGAGCCCCCCAGGTGCCCCCTTGTCAGCTCTACCTTTAAAATGCATCCAGAATCCAACCAGATTCCCTCCTTACACATGGGATTCAAAACACCTCCCCTCTGGTCTCGCTGCTCCTGCCTTAACTCAGTCCATTCTCCACCCACAGCCAAAGGGATGCTGTTCAATCCAGGTGGATCCTAAGTAAGATCTTGCCTCTGCCTAGAACCCTCCATGGCTCCCATCTCAGAGCACAAGCTGAAGTCCTTACAAGGGCCACAGGACCCTGCCTCATCTGGCCCCATTGCCTTTCTGACCTCATCCCCACCATTCTCTCTCCCTTGTTCACTTTGCTTCAGTCCCACTGGCCTTCGTGCTGTTCCTCTAACACACCAAGTCTGATCTAGCCCCAGGGACTTTGTACTTGCTGTTCTCTCTGCCTGGAATGCTTTTCCCCCATCTCTTTCACACAGCTGGATCTCTCACTTTATTCAGATCTCATCTCAATGTCACTTCCTCAGGGAAGCCTTCCATGGTCACCCTGTCAAAGTATCACCTCCACGGTCACCTTCAGCCCTTTAATCCTTCTTCCCGACTTGCCATCATTATACATTTGTTTATTTGTTTAACGTCTGTCTTCTTCCTTAGATTGTCCCCTTCCTCAGGGCAGGGACTAATGTCTGCTTTGTTCACCATGGTCCCTTGGCACTTGGCCCAGGCCTGGCACATAGTAGGTGCTCCACAGAGATTTGCTCAGTCAGTGAATGGGTGGGCGGGAGGGGCCGTGTCAGCCCAGATCATGCCTCAGCAAACCTCACGAGCCCCCATTCCTCCGGCCGGTGGCTTGACGTTGGTGCCCAGAGGCTGCTCCCCCCACCCTCAGGATGCAGCTGGAGGGGCTTCCCTTGCCACCCTGTCAAGAGGCTGCCCGACGGCCCAGCTCTCACCCAAACTCTCTACCCAGCTCCCTGATGGCACTGACCGCGAGTGCTGTTTTGTTTTGCTTCCCTAATTATCAGCCTTCCTCTGCCCAGACGCTGAGCTCTCTGAGGACAGGACCTGGTCTGCCTTGGTCACACTTCTGTCCCCAGTGCCCAGCACCGGGCCTGGATCCCCGTGGGGGGTGTCAGTGGCTGGCTGATCAGGGCTCGCCTCACCTGCCCCATTTTCGGGGCCAGTCACGGCCAGGAGGGAGTTAAGAGGAGCCTCGGTGCCTAGACCTGCAAAGTCAGAGAGAGAAGGGGGCCCACTCGGGCCTTAATTATAAAACGTCCCATAATGACACGGTGTTATAATAGGCACACAAAGTGTACTAATCTGATATTATATCTAGGCTTTTTACAATAGATACAATCAGCCGGCCGCAGTTTGCTAACTCATTCTCGACCTATCTCCACGCTCCACCTAGATTATTATCAGCTTCCTTAATTAAGTGGAGGGCAAAGGTCCGCAGGCGATGCCCACAGCCCCAGCACCGACGAGTCCGGCCTGGCCCTCCCATAAGCCGGGATAATAGCTACTCCCACATGGGGTGAGGCTTGTGCTGCCTTCTCCATCCCAACCCCCTGTCCCGGGCTGGGGCGTGACAGGCCCATTCAAGGCCTACTGAGCCACAGAATCCTCACCACCAAGGACTCAAACTGGTGGCCCATGGGCTGGGTCGGCCTTGAGGTGCATTGGGTTTGGCTGTGTGGTGCTTTTGCTGAAAGTCGAATGGGTTGCCAACAGTGAAAAATGAGGACGTTGTATACAAACATCCAGATTTCTGGCTTCCCTTGAGGGATGGGGAGATCCAGGAATTCTGGGGTCACGAGTGCTGTGCACTAGAGCAGAGAGGTTGTCTCCACAGGCAAGAAATGGCCACGTTTGTCCCCCCGCCTCCTTCACTTTTGTGCCCCTGCCTGGCTCCTGGCGGCAGCTGAGTTTGCAAACCCCGCTCCAGGGTTAGAGGCCAGTTACCTATTTGCAAGATGGGAAACTGAGGCTCAGGAAAGGCAAGTGGCTTAGTCGATACTGCACGGTGAATCTGAAACTCAGGTCACAATCATTTAACAAGTCTTTACTGAGCACCCACTGTATACCAGGTACTGGGGCACAGGGAGACCATGAGAGATAGAGTCCTGTCTTCTGGGGATGACAGTCTTCCACTGCACAGCCATATCGTCACCTTTATTCCTGGGAAATAGTGTCTGCTGGAGGCAGGTCCTTTCTTATCCCCTTGGGGTACCTGCTGGCCCCCATCCCGGGACAGGGACTGGAGGCAGCTATCTTGGAAGGAAGCCCCTGGCAGGGGGCTCAGGGGCTCCCCGGACCGGCTGCCATCTGGGGCTCTCTGGGAGCAGGAGGGGTGGGCAGAGCTGGCTGGCAGGCAGGTGGGGTGGGGAGTGAGCAGAGAAGGCACAGTATCAGCCTGACAGAGCGTGAGCTCTTCTCCCACTGCCCCTGTAAAGGCAGGAAGTGGAGGGACAAGTGGCCGAAATACCCCGATTCCCCACTTGCTAGTCCAGAGAAAAGGTATTTGCTCAGCCAGCTTGGGACACCTCCTCTGGTCAGGAGGAGAAACTGCAACCTGGAACCTCTACCTCCAGTCCCTTTGCATTGGACCCAGCTTGGGTCTCACTGACCCCAGGCCCACAGAGACATTACAGACCTGCTGGTCTCCCCGGAGCCACATCTGAAGAGCATTAAGCAGCCCGCAGTCTCTGTGGCCAGCTCCCCACTGACGCGGGGGGCGGGGGGGGGGGGATGAATAACAGTCCCAGCCATCATGTGCGTTTGCTAAAAATAAACTTGACATACTTTTGCGTTGGGAAACAATGTAGATTCCAAACATTCTCAAAGGGCAGAGAGGGGAAAAAAGGAAGAATGGGAATCAAGTTTTCGAGCTTAGTAATTAATTAGCCTGTAAACAAATGACTCACACTCCTTCTTGGCTATTTTTCTTTCCGTTTTGCGTGGATCTTCGCAGGGGCCGGGGGAAGGAGGCCAAGTGAGCCAAGCTGATGGGCAAGACAGAGCCCAGATGTGCCTACTGGGGTTGAGGGTGGCGACTGTCTGGAGGAGTTGGCCAGTTGGAGAGAGAGCGGAGGAGCCTCAGGTGAAGGGAATGGCATGCATGGCGGCCCTGAGAACCAAAGGAGTTTGTCGTGTTAGAGGAACGGTGAGGAGGCCCGTGTGGCTCAAGTAGAGGGGACAGGGGGTGAGGCCAGAGAGGTCTGTCGGGGCCGGATCACACAGAGCCCCATCGGCTACATTAGGGCATCTAGACGTGATCCTGAAGGCAGTGGGAGCCATGGAAGTGTTTTGAGCTGAGAAGCAACATCATCTGATTTATGTAATGATGTCATTTTCAAAATGGATGATCAGAAAAATAAACTCTAAATGTCTTCTGTTGTTTAGATGCTTCTGGTATTTAGATCTCCCAAATGATTATCTAGTGGTCCTATTTTTTAAGGGTGTATGTGCTTAAGGTCTGTCTCCTCTCTGTAGAGCATCGGCCCCATGATATCAGAGACTTTGTTGGTCTTATTTACTTCTGTGTCCCCGGTTTGAGACCACTACTTGGCACACAGTAGGAGTCCAGTAAATGTCAAGTGACTGAACCCTCTCTGCAAGGTCAGTGGCCTCATTCCATTTTATAGAGGAGTAGAGGACACGGGTCTCCGTGGCCAGCCTGGGATGGTCCCAGGAGAAGGCAGGTTTTATTTAGTTCAGAATAAGGAGAAGTTTTATGGCTGAAAAAAAATCTATTTTGTGAGGGACTGAGCTCTCCAGTAATGGGGGCATTGAACTAGAGCCCACACTACCAGCCTTACAGTAGCCCTTTCCGATTGAAGACACACTCTGTGCTGGCTCATAGATGCCCCCTGACAATCTATGAGGTTGTCATATTGTTATGTCCATTGTGCCTACGGAGAAACTGAGGCCCAGAGAGGAGTTGTGATATGCCCAAGGTTACAAGTGGGGAAGCTCAGATCTGACTGTAAAGACTGTGCTTTTGACTCCTTTTCTGAGCCGTAGACTTTGATTTGAATCCCTGCGCCGCCTGGGATGGTGTGTGACTTGGGGAAAGTCACTCTACTTTTCTGATCTTCAGTGTTTTGCTGCCCTAAATGGGGTTGTGGGTACCTACACTAAATGGAGCTGAGTGGGTAACAGCTGGCACATGTGTGCTCAAAACTGGTGCACCCCTCTCCTCTCAGCTGAGGTCCTTCTGCCTCTGACCCCGCTCCTGGGCTATTGACCCCCTTCTAGGCCAGCAACTCTGGAAGCCTGTTCTCCAGCCTCCACCCGCCCACTGGGTGTTGTTGATTCACCCACGCCATGAGCTTCTTGCCCTTTGCCTGTGCTTTCTTCCTCCTTTTCTTGGTAAATCCACTGCCTTCTGCGATTGCCAAAGCTTCTCTCAGGGAGCGGGCAGATGGTGGGGGGGATCCCACCATCCCACAGAACGTCTCTGCTGCTTCCCCATCCCTCCCACCCTCGCCACACCCAGCTGAGGTCGCCAGGCGCGAGCCCTGGACCAGGGACGCAGGTCACTGTTGGGGGCTTAATTAATCTCACGGGGCAGGTGGGGCTCTGGCTGGTCCAGGATCCCCTGTGGGAGGGCCCGGCAGGTGGGGGATGGGAGAGGGAGTACCAAGGGAAAAAGGCTGCGAGCAACGGGCTCACAGCCCATGGTGAACAAGTACGTGGAAAAGCCCACCTGAGTGCTAAGGGGGTGTGTGCTGATGGGGCAGGGGTGGCAGAGGTGGGTGGGTCTTGGAGAAGGTCTCATGGAGGAGGAATGTCTTTTCGTTTAAGTTCGTTTATTTATTTTGAGAGAGAGACAGAGAGTCAAATGAGTTGCCAACGGTGAAAAATGAGGGGCGAGTGGGGAAGGGGCAGAGAGAGAGGGAGATGGGGAATCCCAAGTAGGCTCTGCTCTGTGAGCACAGAGCCCGATAAGGAGCTCGAACTCACAAGCTGTGACATCATGACCTGAGCTGAAGTCGGTTGCTCAACCGACTGAGCCACCTGGGCGCCCCAGAGGTGGAGATGCTTCGACCTCATGGAGTTCAACATGAGGATGAAGTACATGAATCCACGTGAGTGCTTAGCACAGTGGCTGGCACAGAGTCAGCGATCAGCCTTCTCTGGCCTTACGGCCTCGTGGCTGACAGCAGGGTTGGAGGGTTGGCTGGGTCTGAGTTCTAGCTCTGCCGCCCTGGCTTGCTGTGGGGATTGGGACTGTAGGTATAATGCACCCACTCTGGCAGCTGGCTCACAGTAGGTGTGGTCCTGCCACTTTCACGGTGAGGAAACTGAGGTGCAGAGAGGTGCAGTCACTGGCCCGTGGTGGGACCCTTGGTCGGCTTGGCTCTAAAGGCTGTCTTTTGTTAAAGAGGGGGTGGGTCTTTCGGTGTGTGCATTGCTTAGGGGCTGTCCCACCCATGGCCCCTTCGGTCCGCCATGGATGCTGATAAAACAGCTTTTTAATGGTTAAGGCAAGCAACGAAGGCAGTGACTCTTGGCACGATGTCCTGGGATCCAGCAGTGTGTTCCCAGGGCCCCTGTCCTAGGCTGGGGAACGGGGAGTGGCTTTGCACATGGTGGGGCCGGCCTGGGCTCTTGGGGCGGGGGGCAGCCTCTATCAGGCCCAGCCTTTCTCTTTCCACCCAACCAGCTCCATAGCACTCTGCCTTACTTCTTTTTTTGTTACTGTTGGGCAGTTTGGGCCCCCTTTTTTATGTGTCCTGAATCTGAATCTCCTTCTGATGTTTGGAGACTTCCCTGCTCTATAAGCAGATTCCACCTCCCACAAAAGATGCTGAGAATATGAGAGTCATTTTCCAGCCTCCCTTGCAGCTAGAGAGGGACACATGACTCGGCCCAGCCAATCGCATGCACTGTCCTGTGGGGAGTCTGTTGTGGCTCCATCCAGAGGCTTTTAGTTCCATGCAGGTCATGAATCCTCCATGGCTCCCCATTGCCCTTAAGATAAAACCCAAACTCCTCCTCGGGTCCCATAAGGACCTCACCTCCTTCTATCTATCTCTTCCTCACTCCTCCAGCCACATGGGCCTCCCTCAGCTCAACTCAACATGCTGAGCTCATACCTGCTTCAGGGCCTGTGTGTTTGTTGTTCCTTCTGTTATTATATCTCCATTGCACAGGTGAGGAAATAGGGGCTGTAGGGAACCGTGCAGGGTGCAAGGGGAATTGGAGCTGAGGTTGACCTAGCCTCTGCCTCTTCCTCACCGCTGCCTGCACCCAGTCAGAGGCCCCTTCCTCCAGGAAGCCCCGACTGCTCCCCTTTGAAGAGGCGTCCCTCTGCTCACCTCAGCTCAGCCTAACTGACATGTCCTCAGGGGCAGTGGGGTGGGTATGGGGGGGTGATATTGCCCCCAAGAGGGTGGACACTGATTCTTATGGAGGGAAAAATACTTGTTTATGTATAAAGCACAGACACATCCATAAGCCGTAAACAGCTGCTCACTGTATCTGTGGAATTATAATTTCTCGGGGGGGGGGGGGCAGTTGGGAAAGAGGTGTCTAAAAATGCTCCTGGGGCTCCCGGGTGGTTCGGTCAGTTAAGCATCCAATTCTTGATTTCTTTGATTCTCGCAGTTCGTGAGTTTGAGCCCTGCATCGGGTTTCCACACTGACAGTGAGGATCCTGCTTGGGATTCTCTCTCTCTCCTCGCTCTCTCCGCCCCCCCCACCTCTCAAAACAAACAAACAAACAAACAAACAAACAAACAAACAAACATTAAAAACATGCTCCTTGGGGGCAACAGCAGCAGTAACCAAAAGCTGAGAAACATTAGTTGAACCCAACTCAGTTGAAACTCACCAGAACTTGATTTGACTCAACTCCTCAAGTCAAGCCAACTCAACAAAACTCATCTCACTCAGTTGGGAGTAGCCTCAGCTCGGTTAAGTTCCCCACCTAACCCCTCTCAGCCCATTTCCACTCGGTTTACAACAGCTCCGTGCAGCTCAATGCGGGATAGCTCGGTTCAGTTTAAAACGCAGCTCGGCTGAACCCAGTCAACCCAACTCAGCTCACCTTATGTCAACTAGTTTGTTCACCTCAGCTCGGCTCCCTTCACCTCGACTCACCTCAGCCCCCTTTGGTTCAGCTCGAGTCAGTCCCACTCAGTTTCATGCTCAACTCAGCTTAGCTCACCTCCTGTCCTCGACTCACCCCACCTCACCTCGATTTAACTCCCCTCAGCTTGACTTGCCTCCAGTTTGCCACCTCCCCTCCCCGGGTTCCCGCCCCTCCCCTCCTTCCCCCCTCCCGGCCCCACGCTGGTCTTGCAGAAGAGGGATGCCTCAGACTTTGTTTCTGCCTCCGACGTGTTCCCAGTGTAGCTGGGGACTCTGACACATCCGTCCTTTCAACAGGTGCTGCGATGAGGGAAGCACAGCGCCCTAAGTCAGCAGCATGTGGCAGCCCCAGGGAGCCCCAGACGACTTCCCACAGGAGGAAGATCTAGTTCAGGCAGAGGGAACAGCATGTTCAAAGGGCCGGAGGCAGGCTGGGCTGAACATTCAGAGGGCTGGGGGTGGCCCCGGCTGGAGGGCAGAGTGGGAGGATGAGGGCAGTCCAAGAGGTGGCTTGGGACAAGTGCCGGCCCCTTGTGGGGATGCTGGCCTGGGGACAGTGGGCAGCCGTCCCAGTGTTGAGCACGGAGAAATGTGGTGGAGAGGATCCCTCTGGTTGCTGGGAAGAAACAGAGCTGAGAGGTGGGGCTGGACGTACTGGGCAGTGCCCCAGCTGGGAAATCCGGCATTGGGTGTTGGTGGGGGGCAGGCAGGTGGGGAGCTTAAAGAAGGAATTCAGGAAATGAGTCATAAAAAAATGACCAAGAATTGAGCTTACTCTGGAGTGGGCCCTGTCTACTTGCCTTAAAAGTATTAACTAATTTAATCTTCCCAACAACCTCATGAGGTAGGTATTACTACCAACCCTGTTTTGTAGATGAGGAAACGGGCTCCGAGAGGCCAAGACGTTTGCCCAAGGCACGCAGCTCCTAAGGGGCAGAGCTCAGACCTGACCTCAGGCATCAATGCTCCAGAGCCCTCGGGAGCAGCTGAGTGTTCTCTTCCACAGTCCCATGGTTGCCTGCAGGTCTCCACTTCATGTAGTAGGTGCTCAGGAAATCCTTGTTCCGTGAGCTTATGGGGATTTATATCATCACTGCCATTTGATTTGGGAATGCCTGACTCCCTTTCAAAGGAAGAGTCTGTTATCATTGTCGTGTCATAGGAGAGGAAATTGAGGCCCCAGGTCACAGAGGCAGGAAGTGGTGAGGCCAGGATTTGAACCTCCAGTAGGAAAGTGTTCTACAAACAGGCAGGGTGGTCATCATTAGGATCTTCAGCCATTTGAATTGTAATTCACCTTCATGTATGCCTTGAGTGGGCCCTGCGTCCTGCAGGGGCGGGGTGGAGATCCTACCCTTGTCCCTTTCCTGCTCACAATTCTCCCATCGCTGCCCACTGCCCTGAGGATGTAATCCAGGCTCTCTGCTGCCTAAAGGCCATGGCTGATCTGGTCCCCACCCTGCCCAACTCTCTGACACCCCCCCCCCCCAATCTCCCCTTTTCCCTCTCCACTCCAGTCTCCTTCAACACACGTTTCCCACCCCAGGGCCTTTGCACACACAGCTCTCCTGCCTGGAACTCTCTTTCCATGGCTACTCTATCTCACCCTTCGGTTCTCAGCTCTGATGTCGCCTCCTCAGAGAAGCCTTCTTGATCATTTGAGCTCAAGTTCCCCTCAAGGTTACCCATCACATTGCCTCTTCTTTTCTCTCTTTTCGTATCCTGCTGCCTTGCTGGAATTTTATTTGTTTATCATCTACCTCCTGTGGTGGGCTGAGCCCTCGTGGGCAGGGACCACGTTTGTTTTGTTCACTGCCGAACTGCCTGGTGTATGGTGGGTGCTCTATAAACACGCATGGAATAAATGAATGAGTGAAGGATGGATGGAAATCCTCTAAGAATCTGGGTGCTGAGAGGAGGGGTAGAAGCCTTGGGGCCTAGGCTGGAGTCCAAGACCTCCTTTCCCTGGGTCTCCTGTCCCCGGGGAGGCGCCCCTGCCAGGATAGGAGGGTGGGCGTGGGGGCAGCGGGCAGGGCTGGGCGAGGCCTCCTCGCTCCTTACTGTTTTCATCCTCTCGGTAATTATGGGCTCAGACACTCCTCGATGCCTTCTCGGAATAATAGCCGGGCCTGTTATCAGCAGCATCTCCCGGACCTTTACACAAACAGTCATTAATCAGGTCTCGCTGCCACCCTGCCCTCCCTCCTGGTGGAAACCGAGGCACAGAGAGATGAGGCTACTTTCCCAGCATCACACAGCCAATTCGAGGAGGAGAGGCTGTTTTGCCCCCAACTCTCTGGGGTGGGAGGGGGGGTTCCTTCCCCATTCCACTTAGGGGGAGCTTCTGAGCCTGCCATGGCTGGGGGGCCCTGCCCCCAGTTCCCAGCCCCCAGCCTGCCTTGAAGCCCCGGGGGCCTTCCAAGGTGGCCTCTTAATCACTGCCGGTTAATTAAGGAGGTTAAACAACTCTGTGGGGCCCATGCGGGCCTGCCCAGGGAGAAGGTGGCAGGTCTGTCTCACGGCGAGGCCCCTGCTCCCCAGGCCTGGCAGGGCACCGTGCCGCCTCTGCCCTCCGCGGGGCCTGGGGGTCTCTGGGGAAGGTTCCACAGGACTCCATTGTTGGTGGGTGCCCCCTCCCCTTCTTCGGGTGGTGTGTGGGAGGTGCTGGCATCACTTAATGAGGCCTCCACGGCTGCCAAGGAGAGCTGGAGGAGTTGAAACAGGTTCTGGGTGAGGTGAGTTTCGTGGGCTGGGCAGAATCTGTGGCTCTTTGCCATGTGGGCGCTCCCTGGGGCGGTGGGGGGCAGGCGTGGGACCCCTGCCTCCTCCCTGCCCTCCCTCTGCCCCGGGGGGCAGGCGCAGAGGCAGCTTGGGAGGGGACAGTGAGGATGACAGAGGATGGTCGTCAGGACTCCCATGACCCCCTCTTCCCACAAGCCCGTGGGAGCCATACCGAATAGGCCCACAGCAACAGGGCCCGGGGGTCCTGAGACATTGTTAATCTGTAGTCTGATACAGACTTGGGCGCTGGTCTTCCTACCCGGGAAGTGAGGGTGGTTGGAGGTGACAGTGTCGGTCTCGCAGCTTTAGTTCAGGAAGGATCCGTCCCGGACAGAGCAGCCTAACTTGCTGTGTGACTTTGTGCAAGGTGCTTTCCTCCTCTGGGCCCCCGTAGTTCTGGCTGTACTGGTGGTGGTGGGGTGGACAGAGTGATGACAAGTGGTCATTCCTGCTGACCCTCTGTCTCTGGTGAGGCTGAGAACACCTCCTGAGGGGCACCCAGACCCGCTTTCTCCAGGCTGCACAAAGAGGCTATTCAGTATGCCTCTCTTGGCCCCGGGGAACCTGAGGCCCTGGACTTGGGCCAAGGAGGCTTGGGAGGAAGCTCCCATCTGGTGCTTGGACACACTCCCTGGGGCTGGGCTGTGGATCCCAGGATGGAGAGGGCCAGCCCCTCTGCTGAAGCCCCCAGGGTCCACAGTGGGACGGGCTGAAGCAAGGCTGGCTCAAGGCAGAACCCACTGTGCTCCCAGAGCCTGTCTGGGTGTGGGGCCCTCCTGGCTCTTTGTGTCCCACAACGGTTTTTTTTTTTTTTAATTAAATCACATTTTGGAGGTATAATTTACATGCAATAAAACTCGCCCTTTTTTGGTGTCGCATATAGTTACATAACCATTACTACGAAGAAGGTATAGCGTTGTTTCCCTCCTTCCAGAAAGTTCTCTGTTTCCCTTTGTCATCAGTCCCTTTCCCTACCACCAGCCACCGACAATCCCTGATCTCCTCCAATTTGTTATTTTAGAAATTTTTGAACTTACAGAAAAGTGTAAAAACTTCACAAGGAACTTCAGCAGTCCCTTCACCCAGATTCCCCAGCTGTCAGCACTTGGCCCCATGTGTGTTCTTGGTCTCTCTCTCTCTCTCTGTCTGCGTGAGTTTTGCTGAACTGTTTGTAAGTTGCAGACGTCCTGACGCTTTACCCTAAACACTTCAGGGAGCATCTCTGAAGATCAAGAAAGAGCATGTTCCAGCATAGCACACAGCTGCAATGCCATTATCACACCTCAGTCATCTAGCATCGACCCGGTCCTATCCCCTAATATCCAGCCTGTGTCCAGACTACTGAGATTGCTCCCAAGTGTCCCCAGTAGCTGGGGGTTTTGTTGTTCTTATTGTTTTCTGGTCCAGATTCCGATCAAGGATCAGGCTCTGCATTTGGTGGCAAGTGTCTTTGGTGTCCTTTTATCTGGAACATTCCCCCTGCCCTCGCTTGATGTGTAATGTATTCTTTTTTTTTAAAAGCTGCCCTCGTGGTCCTCCACACCTAGAGCTCAAGGGCAAGTACTGGGTGGGGGGGGGGGCAGAGTGCCAGGGAAGGGGCTGCTGACTTGGGCACATGGGGTGTCCTGAGGGTCCTTTCTTAAAAGCTTTGTTTGGAAGGAGGGGGCAGGCAGGAGGGAGGCCGGGTGGGAGAGAGAAGGAGAGAGAGACAGACTTGGGTTCGTCGTTTCAACTTCCAATGATGCTGAAAAATTCAAAGCAAAAAGCATAAAACAATTTGGATAGAGAGGATTGTGGGTCACACCTCAGCTCTGCCCAGCCCCCCTCCCCGGGCTGTGAGACCTTGGGCAGAAGAAGTCCCCTCTCGGGACTCAGTTTCCCCATTTGTGAAATGAAGACAGTATCAGTCTGTCCACCTCCCCCAGCTGTCTTGAGGATTAAACAAGTGAACTCATGCAGCGTATAAATAGCAATGACTCCGATTTTTGACAATTTGGTGACAGTCTTTCCAGACAATTCTCTCTCTATCTACCTACACGCATGGAAATATGTGAATATTGTAGTATGTAACTTGGGTCACCTCTTTTTTCCCCTCAGTAGTTTATTAGAAGCATTTTCCCACAGTGAAAAATGCAGCACTCATGTTGCCAACAGATAATACCAAATACATGGGTGCAGGAAGGTGTGCAGTTAAAAGTCTGTGTTCCTCCTGCCCCTGTTCCCTCAGTTCCTCGCGGGACATTTGGTTTGGCTTTCCAGAAGGGTTCTACACGTATCCAAACGAAAACATAGATTTTCTTTCTTCTTCTATTCCTACAGCTGTCGGAAGACAGCTGTTCCCGTGCCTTGTTTTTTTTCCCTTAACAGGAGATCTAGGAGGTGGTCCACATCAGTGCGTAAGGAGTGCCCTTCCTTTTTTCCTTTTTTTCTTTTTTTCCCAAGCAGTCCCTTGTGGAAATGGACCACGGTTTAATGAGCCAGTTCCTTACTGATGGCCATTGAGGTACTTGCAGGCTTTCGCCACTGAAAATTGCAACAGACAGTCTTGTGCAAATGTCTTTGTGTCCATGTGCAAGTCTGTAGCATATATTCCTAGAAGTGGAGCTGCTGGGTCAGACGTCGTGTGTATCTTGAGCTTTGCTCTGCCATCATAGCTAGTGGCCGCAAGGATCCCCATGTATTTAACAGTCCCCTCCTGGCGGACATTTAGGTGGCTCCAGTCTGTCTTTCCTATAAACAACGCCACAATGAACATCTTTGTGCAGCTGTCTTTGTGTGCAGAAGCAGCCGGCTTGTGGGGATTTCCCACAAGGAATCCGAGGACGGATCAACAGGAAGTACTGAGAAGGGAGAATGGAACCAAAGGGGCCTGTGGGTATGGCTGGCGGTCGGAGTGGCTGCTGATGGGACCCTCACCACCACAGACTCCTCTAAACCCTGTTAGTGGGTGTGGGCGAGGATCCACAGCTTGGAGGCTGTTAGAAGTGCAGAGTCCTGGGCCCCCACCCTAGCCCTGTTGAATCGGGACCTCCATTTGGCCGGCAGACAATTTTGAGAAGCATTGCCCTAAAACAAACCCAGAGACCCCATTTCCTCCCTGTTCCTGGAAGATAGGGTTTAGCCTTGGCTCTGGGGCAGATCTGGGGCCAAATCTGGCTTCCCCACCTACTGGCTGTGTGAGTGGGGCGAGCTGGATCACTTCTTGGTGCCTCCATTTCCTCATCGTTAAGCGGGAATGAAAGTGGCCCTCACCTCACGGGGCAGTTGTGAGAACCACACACCCTCACTCACGTGGAAGTGTTCAGCGTAGTAAGTGCTCAATAAATACCGTCATTGTTCTGCACACATTAGGTAATGTGTGGGGGTCAGATCTCTCTGTCTCCATCGTCATCTCTCACTCTGTCTCTGTCGCCATCTGTCTCTCCTTCTGTTTTATCTCCCCGTCTCTCAGTGTCTCTGACTCTCTGTTCTTCTCTCTCTTGTGGGGCCGTATGTGCTGTGTAAGCATCTGTGTAAATGCTAAGAGCCTGGACAAATAAAGCTAGAATACAAAGAGGAAAACGCAAGCTGAAAACTCACAGTATCGTGAGGGCAAAATCATACCGTTACACAAACTTGGAAATATTACCAGCAAAACATGCACGTTTTCAGGGGGGATGTGGTGGGGGCCTGCCAGGACATACAGCCTGGCCCACGGTTGTGTCTCTTTCCTATTTCTCTGGGCCCAGTGCAGGCTTGGACCTGGGTAGAGCTAAATGATGAAGAACAAAGATTCTTGCCCCAGATGGCCACTAAGTTTCTTCTTCTCTGTCACATCTTCTCTGTGTGACCATGGGTAGGCACAATCAGTTGGCGATTTATGTTTTTCCAGCTCATTGACTGAGCACCTGCTACGTCAGGTCCTGGGACGCAACCGTGGACAAGATGCACAAAAGGCCTGCTTTGTGGTGTTTGTATCTACGACGGTATACCTGTGGCAGATAATGTAGAAGTGAATCTTAGATAGTGCTAAGTTATCTGCCTAAAATAAAATATGGTTATATAATAACAGAGATGGGGTGGAGTTACTTTACCCTGGGGGAAAGGGTCTGGAAGGTTGCTCTGACCTGAATTCAGGGACCAGAATGATGAAAAGGATCAGGGCATAGAAAGTTCTGGGAAAAGGGCATTCCAGAAGAGGGAACAGCAAGGGCAAAGGCCCCGAGGCAGGAACAAGCTTGGGGGCCAGTCATGATCGTAAGCTTTCAGAGGAGGAAAAGATCTCAGGAGCAGGACAGTCTTTGCTGAGTGTTTTGAACAAGTCACTTGCCCTCCCAGAGACTTGGTTTCCCCTCTGTGTGAAATGATTAAAGCCAGTAGTAGGCGAGAACCTCTTTATTGGAGGGGCTCAGGGAATGGTTGCGGTTTGGGAGGATGTGTCTGGAAACTGGGCACAGCAGGACCGCTTTTTATTCTTGGATTATTTGGGGTGGCTTTTGGGGGGTGACAATGGAGATTTAGGCTGAAAGCAATGCCCCAGCCTCCTCGTGGCTCAGCCCCTGATTTCAGGAGTTAATAGCCTGAAGCACTCGGCATAATGCCTGGTGCAGAGCAAGTAGACAGGAATGGGGAGGGCATTCCAGGTGCGAGGAAAGGCGTGGAGATGGGAATGTTTAAGGCGTGTTAGGGGAAGAGTGAGGAGACCAGCTTGGCTGGTGGGGAGGGGTGAGAGAGGAGGCTGGAAAGACAGGTTGAGGCCCAGGTTGAGACCTTGAATGGCATGCAAAACGGAGGGTGGGCCTTGGCCTGTAGGCAGTGGGGAGCCATTGTATGTTCTAGAGCAGGAGAAGCCACAGAAATGGTTTTCGGTTTTGGTTTGGTTTTCAGTGAAATATTTTATTATATTTATTTAATAAAAATTTTTTAATGTTTATTTGTTTTTGAGAGAGAGAGAGAGAGAGAGACGGAGTGAGAGCGGGAGAGAGGCAGAGAGAGAGAGGGAGACAGAGTCCAAAGCAGGCTCCAGCCTCTGAGCTGTCAGCACAGAGCCTGACACGAGCCTGGGCTCAAACCCACGGACCGCGAGATCATGACCTGAGCCGAAGTCAGTCACTTAACCGACTGAGTCTCCCAGGCGCCCCTTCAGCGAAATAGTTCAGACTTTCAAAAACGTTTGAAGGATAATAAAATAGGCTTCCACGCAGCCATCATTCAGCTTAAGAAGAAAACGCCCCAATGTTGCTTACAAGCCCGGAAGCCCCTCCCCAGTTGTATCTCTCCTAAAAGTCACTGCAGGCCCGGATTTGGCGTTCAGGATTCCACGCATGTCTCTGTCCTTCTGTTGTCTGTTCGATGGAGGACAGTCGAACGCACGAATCTCACTTGTACGATTTGACAGCTCTGGGATCACCACCTACTTGCAATCACAGACCAATTGCGGCATTTGGTTGTGCTGTTCTTGAATGTCATATATATGGGACCATTCCGTAGGTGCTGTTTTGTCTCTGGTGACAGTCTTTCTTTCACTCAGTGTTAGGCCCGTGAGATCCCTCCGTGTTTCGGGCCGGTGGTTCCTTTCCTTTCACTGCTGCGTCTTAGTCTACTGTTTAAACAGACCACCGTCCCCTTCATGTGGAGCTGGTCACCACTCCCGGTTTCCTGGACGGTGCTGCTGTGGACATTCTTGTACATACCTTTTGCTGGACCTAAGAACACAATTCTTTTAGTAGATGCTCCAGAAGGAACTGCAAGGTGATGCGGGACGTGCGTTAGTTTTTACAGCTGTGGCCAGTTTCCCAAAGTGGCTATGCCACATCTTTATACTTCTACGCGCACACACACACACACACACACACACACACACACACACACACCCCTGAGGGTTTTGGTGCCCTGCTGTGGTCGTGCGTGTGATTATACAGAGGGTGTCACGGGCACATCCACTTCTGCAGCTGGCTTTTTTTCCTCTCAAAGCTCTGTTTTGGAGATGTGCGCCCATTGGTCTAACACACAGCTCGAGTGCCTCTATTCTCAACATAGGATCTGTCATGTAAACAAACGGCAGTGCTCTCCTCCCAGCTCTGGTGCCTGGATGCTTAGCTTATTCCCCTGGGATTCTCTTTCTGGATTTTCATGATCATCTGTTATGTGTCGGGTAAGGCCAGTGAGCACGGGTGTGGGGGAGCTATCACGGCCCATCCCGGCGGGAGACAAGGTAGAGGGGCTGGGGCAGATGGAGGGACATTTAGGGAACTTGATTGTGGGGGAGGAGGAAGGAAACAAGACTGGGTTGAATCCTTCCTCCCACTTTCTGGCTGTGTGACCTTGGGCATGTGACTTTGCTGGCCTATAGCCTCAGTTTCCTCATCTGTAACAGGGGATCATTCACCGCACCTGGTAAGCAGAGTGAGCAGAGCCGTTCAGCGGACTCGGCAGGGTTTGAATCCGTTTATTAGCCGGCTGACTTTAGTTGTCTTAGCTGAGCCTCAGTTTCCTTATCTGTAAAATGGGGATAATAATAATACCTCCTCCTAGTGGTTTTGTGACAATGAAATGAGATCCTGTACGTAAGGCACTGATTAAATGCTCGATAACTGATAGCCTCGTGTTATTATTACTGTTGCTGCTGCCTTCCCTTTCTTTCCAGCCAGAAGGTGGGTGCCTGGAGGGCACAGCCTGGCCTTTTGCCTCCTTCTTCCTCCTGGGGGTCACTGGAAATCTGTGGGGTCTAACTATGTACCATTGCTGTATCCCAGGTGGGTGACCTGGTTGAGCCCAGCCCCTGTCAGAGCCTTGGTTTTTCCCTGTAACGTGAGGCCCGTGGCAAGGTCTCTGGCCAGTTGGTTTCCTGCTGGGCCTATGACCTAGAAAGTGGAAAGGGACGTAAAGTGGGTAGGTGGGGTCTTGTGCGGGGGCGACACCTTCCTAGCAATGCTGTGGATGCAGTCTTGGGGGACCTCCTAGAGGTGAGGCAGGTGGGGGTGCTTCTGGCTGAACCCCTTTGGAAAGGAGCCATGGTGGCAGGGAGAAGCAAGAGGAAGGGGTTTGTGGTTCTGCTGAACCCCTGGAGGTTTCAGCAGCAGGGACGTCCGAGCCCCTTGATGCAGGGTGGGGACACTCAGGCCACAGGGAGAGGGGGGCCGGTGCCCCAACTCCCGATCTGTCTCTGAGGTCCACGTGCTGTGTGGTCCCGGGTACCTGGTGTACCTTCTCTGTGCCTCAGTTTCCTTTGCTGTGAGTGGCTCAGGTAGGCCTCACTGCCTTGTCTGCTGGATTTCCCGGCCCCCGCAGACCCCCTGGCCCGGCCCCCTTGCCCGCGAGGAGGCTGAGGCCAGGGCTCAGGGCCAGGGCCGCGCACCTTGACAACCCGCCCACGCCGGGCACAAAGGCCCATTGTTTGGGCCCACGTTGGCGGGGAAGCGGGCGGGGAGCAGCCGCCTTTCACCCAACCCGCTTGTGGTCGGCGGGGACTGAGGAGCCATTCACAGAGGCCCCCGCCCCCTGACCGGGCCCCGGGCCAGGCCGCCTCCCGGGCAGGCGCCCTCGCCAAGCTGGCAGCTCCTGCTCCGAGCTGGGCCTCAGTTTCCCCAGCTGAGAAAGGGCCAGCAGAGCTTGCTTGCTCTCTGACCTCGCTGCCCTGAGGTCCACACCCGCGGGGCCGCGGCTTCACCTGGCACAGAGAGGCTGCTCCGGCTGTGCCCGAGGATGGGGAAACCGAGGCACCGGGCCTTCAGGGCCCCACAGGCCTGGCTTCGCATTCTGGGTGACGTCGCGAGTCTGTTCGCTTCCATGAACCTTAAGTTTCCTCATCTGTAAATGGAGACTCGCAATCTGTGACCGTCAGGGTAAAATTCAGAAACGCATCCTAGGTGTCAACCATGTGCAGGACTGATTCTAGGATTCGGGGGCCCGGGGCAAAAGGTAAGCGCAGTGCCCCTGGTTCACAACAGGGGTTTCAAGATGGCACTTAGCATCGCACCGAGTGCGGGAGCCTCTAAGCGTGGGACTGTGTGTGACGACACGAATCGCATCAGACCCTGTTCCGGGCAGAGGGGACACGGCCAATAAGCAGGAGAAAGCTTCCGTTCTCGTGGAGCTGACGGTCTGTCACAGGGACCCGGGGCATCCTCGGGGGGCTGCCTGATAGATCTTTCTGAAGCCAGGTGCCCCTGGAGGCCTGCTTCTCTGGGGCCTGCTGGCCGGGCCGAGGAGGGTGGGGCTGGGGCACCCCAGCTTCCCGTCGAGGCTTTGGTCTCCGTGACCTCACATCAGGCTGGGCCCCCCACGGGAGTAACGACCGACATTTACCGACTCCGTGCCGGGGCCGATCCAGACGCTCTTCCCAGCTACCTCGGAGCATCTCTGTAACAGCCCTAAGAGGAGGCAGGGCTGTATGGTTAGGCTCTGTACAGATGGGGAAACTGAGGCTCGAGTCAGTGAATGGGAGAGGCAGGGTTTAACCCGGGCTGTCTGGTGCCAGAGCCTCCATCTCCTCATCCCACTGTCTGCCAAGGGGGGCAGCGGTGGGCCAGGCGGTGTGTGCCTGGGGCAGAGGCCCTGCTGGGGTTCGAGCTGGGAGGGGCGCGGGTGTGCCCGTGGCCCGCCAGCTGCCACCTGGGTTGGCCCTGCTGTGTGGCCCTGAGTCACAGCCCTGTGTCCTGGGAAGCTGGCTGCGCCTCGGGCATCCGTGGGGCCTGAGTCACGGCAGAGCGCACCCTGCCACCCAGCCCATCTCCCGCCCGGGCCTGGGGACAGGCAGGTCCTGGAAGCGGATCCCTGGGCAGGAACTCACATTTGTGCCCACTGTCGGGGGCAAGAGAGATGCACCCGCTTGCGCCCCAGAAGCATATTACTTTCTTTGTCTCATTGAGCTCAAGCTCACCCTTGCAGGTTATCCCAAGATGGATTAGCTGGCTGGGTAGTTACTGAGCTCCCTGTCACCAGGAGCATTCAAGGAAGGATAGCCTGTCAGGGTGCTGAAGAGGGTTGTTGTTATCAGATTGGGTCTGGTGTTGCAGTATGTGACTTCCCGAGCCCTACACTTCGTTCAGGTACTTATTTTTGAGTAGCTAACGTGAGCCAATGGTACAAAAATCCAAAAAGTACAGAAGGATATGGAGTGACGAGTAAGTGTCCATCCTCCCTGGCTCCCAGCCTCCAACCTTTCCTCCCCAGAAGCAGCCGCCTTTAACTGATTTCCCCCCCCCCAGAGCTGATTTACGTACATACGAACAAATATATAAATTGTCCTTTCCTCCTGCCCTCCTTTGTACAAAAATGGTAGCCGGTATAGTTTATACCCCATTCTGCCCCTCATTTTATTTTTGTTTGACTTGACAACTTATATTGAAGGCTGTTCCAGGTAGCGCACGCAGGGCCGTTCCGTCCTTCTTACTGTGCCAATGGTAGTTCTCCTCACCTGCCTAAATAATCTATATGACACATTTAATTGAAGGGCTTTTAATCCTGAATTCTACATTTTGGGATCCACACTGTCCTTCACTCTGGTGGTGGCCTGAGGAAATTTTCAAAGTTTGACAGGGAACTATAAGCTCTTCCCACATCTGCAGGGATTTGTGAGGACGGTGGGGGCGGGGGGGTGTCTGTTTTTGGTTGAGATTATATAAGACGTAAAAGACAGAAAGAGCAAGAGAAAACCTTTTACCCACACACCTCCATGCTGGGCACTCATGATCCAGTGGTGAACCCCCTGGGCACCAGCTCATCTACCTGTAATGTGGCCAGGCTGTGGGGAGGTACCCGTGTGTGTGTGTGTGTGTGTGTGTGTGTGTGTGTGCACATGTGTGAGGGGTCAGAGATGGCTCCTCAGTGGAGAGACGATTTAGGGGGGGCTTTCAGGGATGCATAGGAATTCGTATGAGAAATGTGGAGATGGTCCTGCCAGGCAGAGGGAACAGCATGAAGAACAAAACTCAACCTCTAACAAGGTTGACTGTGTAACCCGAGCTATTCAGACATTTTTTTCTTTTTTCTCTTGATTGATTCTTTATCCTATAAAAGCTTCCTTCCGTCTGCCTCATTTTGGAGTTCTCTGAGACTGTCCATTTCATGAAATGTTATATAAATTAAAAAAAAAAAAAGAACTACTTCGTGGGTGCAGAACAGACTATCAGCTTCAATTTATTGAGCACCTACTATGTGCCAAGTACTGTGCTCGGTGCTTTAAAAGTCACTGCTGCATTTAACCTCCCCCTCACTTCTAGGCTATTGTTGCTCCCATGTCACAGATGAAAATCGAGGTGCAGAAAAAACCTAGTCACGTGCTCATGGCCATACAGCTGTAAGTTCTGGAGCCCGGATTTGAACCAGGCAGCTTGAGCTCTTGGCCATTCTAATATTTCACAAAGGCAAGGGGGTAGCTGGTGAGGCCCTGAATGTTAGACCTCAACTTTGGACCTTCCCAGCTCAGGTCTTGCCCCTGCTCGGAGGCCTTCGGGGGTGCCTCACGGCACCAGCGTGGGTGCATCAGGCAGCATGAGGCCTTTCTGGTGTGCTGGTCAGTAACTGTCAGGGAGGAGTCACGAACGGCAGCTGTGGAGCAAGGGAGTACTTAGGGCACACATAGCCCGGCCTGTCCCCACTGGTGGGTTTCAGACATGGCTGGATATTGGACTGGGCTTCAAGGTCTCGGGTGCAGCTCTGGTTAGCCCTTTGGCCCGGCCCCTCTGGGCTCTGGGGAGCAAAGAGTAAGCACAGATCCTGGCCCCATAGGTCTGTGTCCCATGTGCCCTAGTGGGCCCTGGGCCGGGGGCTTTTGAAGTCCCACTGACTCTGCAGCGTGCGAATTCATCACCCCGTGTCGCAAGATGAGAAAGTGGAGGTTCAGAGAGGTGAAGTGACTTGTCTAAGGCCACACAGTGAATAAAGAGCAGAGCCGGGACGTGAATCCAGACGGCGAGTTTGACTCTTGACCACCCCACGCTCCTGCTTCATTCAAGAGGGTTTGCCAGTCTTCCCCTGGGCAGGGGCTTCACCTTTCTCTCTCTCTTACCTGGTCTTCTGGAAAGGAGTAATGATCCCATTTCCCTGGGAAGCTTGACTGTTGTTCTGTTGTACCCAGGGACTCAGGATTGGGGGGGGGGGGGTGGCTGGAGATGGCCTGTGCTGCCCCCCTTAGCCCTCTGCCAGCATTAAGACATGGGCCCATGTTCTCTCCTTGTTTCCCTCAGAAGTGAGAACATAATAGTCGGTTCAAATGTCAGGCCTGCTCTGCTGCTTTGGGGAGACTGGTTGAGCAGGTCTGGGGGAGGGACAGAGAACGGAAATTATTAATAATTGCAAAGCAGCCAGCCGTGCTGCAGGCCTTGAGATGTGTCTGTGTGTGTCTTTGGAGGTGCAGAGTTGGGGGATGCTAGATGTAGGGACCCTGCCCTGGAGTGAGGGGCAGCCTGCAGCTTCCCAGGGGCCTGTGTGGGGGCGGGGAGAGGAGGGGGGAGCACAGAGGCAGCCTCTCTTATTTGAGACACATCTTGGCCTCCCTGCCTCCCATCAACTCGTGTGAGGAGGGCTCCACCAACCTCAAGAGGAGGAGGGAAAGAGCCTACTGTGTGCCTTCAGAAGGTGTCTCACTACACGCTGGGTATAATTCTCCCCACACCCAGATGAGGTTGGCATTGTTATTATCTCCGATTGGCAGTGGGGGAAGCAGGCACAGAGGGGTTCAGTCCAGATTTGAACTCAGGATGTTCGACTGCAGTTAGACTGCCCTTGCTGGCATTTCCACACTCTACTTGGGGTGGAGGGATCCCCGTTCCCTGGAAAAGCTCCCCCCTGCCCCCAGCATCAGCACCATCCCCGGAGGGTGGGAGTTGGTCCCAGGCTTCTCTGAACCTCAGTCTCCTCATCTGTAGAATGGGGAACCAGAGTCCCTTCCTCCAGAGTCAGAGCTTGCTGACAAGGGGCGGAAGGAAGGCAGTGAAGGGCAGGTTTATGGCCTGCCCACCATCTGTTGCCCTCCAGAGCCAGTCCCTGGGGACTGTGCGTCCCTTCCTTCCCCCTTTCTCCAGCACCCACCGCAAGCTCTGCCTCGTAGCCATGACCACAGGCAGCTGTGCATTGGGTCTTCCTTGGCCCCTCAGGCACCCACAGAGTGGGTTCCCTAGCTGGGCTTGGGATGACACAGTCCGAAATGTCCCAGGGTGATCAGAGCACACTCTAGCAGCAAAATGCTTGAATGGCGGAAGCCGAGGCTGTTCAGGGAAAGGACGCTGGGGATTCTGGGAGCCAAAGCCAACCTCCGGGCTTGCGGCTAGCTACCACCGACGGCAGAGGCATGCCCAGATCGCGTGCCACTGAGCTCCAGGACCGCCGCGTCTGGGGGGGACCTCCGGGCGTCCCCCTCCTTGGCCTGCCCTGATGGACTGATAAGGCCCAGCTTGGAGGAGGCAGAGGCCATAATTACAGGCCTCAGCGGTGGCGGGAGGCGAGTCATGAGGTGGGGGTGACTCAGCGGATTGCTCCATGAGCGGGGCGGGGGTGGGGCCGCCCGTCTGCCCCTCGCCCAGCTGGCCTGAGGAGGGCCTGGGCGCCCAGGAGGCCCAGTGGGTCCACTGGGTGCGACCAGGCGGGGGGCTCACCCCTGGGCCTGTGACTGGGTCCCTGTGCCTCTTGGCATCCTTGGAACTTGGTTTTGTGTTGGGATTGGGGGCGGCTGGGTTTTCCCCTTGCTCCGTCTCAGGCCTTGGCTTCTGGGAAGTGGGAATCAGGGCTCAGAGGTGCCAAACAGTGGGAACCGACTGAGAGCAGCGGGCTCGTGGCCTTGCGGATTTACTGAACCTCAGGGGCAGGGTGCCGGGAATCCCAGACGAGTGAGACATAGGACCTCAGATATGTGTGGACTCCAGGAACCAGCAGGTGATGGTTTCTAGAACCAATATTTCCAGGTTCACAGATGCATGGATTAGCAGGTTTGTAGAATTACAGATTTATAAAATCAGGAGATCAGTTAAAATTGGTTCCAGAGAATTCATACATCCATTGAGGGAGAGATTTAAAAGAAAAGTCACAGCAGCTGAAGAACTCAGGAATAAATTATCTCGGTGTCTCCAGCTTGCTCTCACATTGGTCGGAAAGAAGAAATAAGAAAAGGAAACAGAAGTATAAATATTCATCTTGTTCTATGGAGCGAGGAGGAAAGCCCACGAACCTAAAAGTCATCAACTGGTGAATTGAGACGTTCGTGGTGCTGGAAATCTCTTCCGACTTTCTCCGGTTGAAGTTTGTCAAAATGAAAACCTGGGAGAAAGTGAAATAGGGAAAGAAATGTGTAGGATAACAGATGATACAACTCGGCGGTGCGACTTTGTAATCCACGCCCCTGTAATCCTCTCGATTCGTCCGTCGTGTTTTTTATCTACGTGGTGTTCAGGGCCTATCCTAAAGGTTCTGCAAATGTTAATTTATTTAATTCTTACAGCAGCCCTACGAGGTGAGGGTTATCGTGATGCTCGGTTCACAGATGAGGAAACTGAGGCACAGGGAGGGGGAGTAACGTGTTCAAATCATGCTCAGGTGCTTGCTGCCTGCCAGGAAGTGCTAGACTCCGGGATAGAGCAGTGCCCAGGACAGACACTGTCCCTGCCCTTGGGGGACTTGGCAGGGGAGACATAGAATAAACAAACGAGTAAGATTATCGTAAGTTTAAGGACGGCAGTGAGCCTGCTGCTTTGATGCGCGGCAGGGGTGCGGGCACCCTCAGATCCAGTGAGCGGGAGGGCCCATCTCAGGAGGTGGTTTTGAGCAGAGGCCTCAGGGAGAGAAGGTGGCTCACTGGGCAGAACGCCCTCCCTTTGCCCTGGCTGTGCCTTCTGCCGGGATCACGCTTCCCTCCGTATGTCTGCGCCAAACTCCCACTCACTGATCCAGGCCCTGCTGGGCGGGCACCTCCTCTGTGGTGGGAGGTGGACTGGGGGGCTTCCCCAGCCAGGGGGGGGGGACGTGTCCTCCTGTGTCCTCTTTCTCCTCTCTGTTCCTGGGGGCAGGCCCTGAGTGTGGGGGGCCTCCATAGCAGCAATGCCAGCCACTATTCTGGGGTCTCTCCTGGAGTGGGAGGCAGGATTTTCTCCTAGGAAGGAAGTGAAGGTCCACAGAAGTTAAGAGACTTGCCCAAGGACACACAGCCAGCAAGTATTTAAGGAGGGGTCTGCACTCAAGGCTTACAGCCTGCCTTTGGGTTATTATTTACCTGCCACCTCGCTGCCTACCCTGGCTGGGGGCTGCTGGAAGGCAGGTGCTGGGAGCCAGAGTTAGCTCTGTGCCTGGCATCCCCTCGCTCTGGGTCTGGGCTGCTCGGAGAGGGCTGCAGAATGATTTGACTTTTGCCAGGCTGGGAGCATGAAACTGAGCAAGGGCTTGCGAGGCCGGGGCCTTGGGGATCAGCTTTACCGCCAGGGGGAAGGCTGGTGGGGATCTGAGCCCCTGGGCGTCTAGGGACCCTGTGCCCGCTGCCACCCTCTATGCCCCAGTGAACATTAAGAGCCCACTTGGGACAAGTGGCCCACATCACCCCCATATGGGACTGGTCCAGACTCTGCTCCCCAAGCCAGTTCCTGGCACCGATCGGCACAAGGTCCGGCTGCCGGCACACCCAGCTCCCCTCCTGGCCCCAGGGGCTCCACCAGGCGGTGGGGACAGGGAGGTGTTCAGAAGGCTCTACCTTAGATGAGGGGTGCATGTACATGCGGGCAGGGCCCTCTCTCCACGTCTCTGTCACTGAGGAACCTGGCAGGGTGGACACTGAAGTTCTAAGATGGGGTTCAGAGCTGCTCTATCCTTCGAGGCTCTGAGGCCTGAAAACTTGGTCCTATCTGCAAAATGGAGACCATAAAACTGCTCACCCCTGAGATGAGACATTAGCACAGTGACTGGCACAGAGTAGATGCTCAATAAACGCCAGCTGGTGTATGTAGCTTAGGGCCATTGCTGGGGATTTCTGAGTCTTTATTCACTCATTCATGTCACCGTATTTCCCGAGACCCTGTTATGTGTCAGGCCCTGGGTAGAGTGTTAGGGTGACATGACAGAACAAAGCAGACAAAATCCCTGCCTTTGGATAGGCAGACAGCGGTCAAGTGAATAAGCAAACGGCATCATTTCAGATCGTGGTAAAGGCTTAGAAGAAAATAAAGCAGGGAGGTGTGATGGGAAGTGACCAGGGGCTTCTTTAAGTAGGGTGATTGGAGAGGGCCTTGCTGAGAAGAAGTTGCAGCCTGAAGGAAGGGTGTTGAAGGTGCAGGGAATGGCAGATGCAAAGGCCCTGTGGTGGGAACAAGTTAGGTGGGTTCACAGAACCATAGTGCCGCCAGTGTGGGGGGCACAGAGTGAGGGAGAGGGAGAGGGTTGGAAAGAGAGGGAGGCAGGCATGAGGAATTTGAATTTCATTCCAACGGTTGATTATTATAAACAAAGACCGAAGCTATGAAGGACTACAATATACAAAGTGCAAACTCATGGTGATTCACTTCCAGCCCAGAGCTCCGGCACTTTGCATCAGGCACCTTAAAGAAAAGCACCTGCACACCCCTCCCCTGCGGCCTTTCTTTTACAAAGAAATACAAAGGGAACAGGTCATTGCAACTTGTTAGATGCAGACGCGGTGTGTTGGATGTGAATGTGAGTTTGGCCCTTGGTGAATGTGGCCACAGTGTCGGGGAGAGTGAGGGGGACAGGGGGCGCGGGGAGGGGGGGGCATAATATCACCAGCCCTGATTTCATCAGCACCGTGTCAACTGGGGAAGGCTTGAGCTCAGCTGGTCCAACCCCCTGACTCCCAGATGAGGAACCTGAGGTCCAGACGTGGGGAAGTGAGTGGTGAAAGGTGACACTATGAGTCAGAGGCAGATTCAGGACTTGAACCCAGGCCCCCGACCTCCAACCCAGACTTTCTGAGAAATGGGTGTCTTGCCACGTGCTTTCCCTTTGTTCTTTCCTCCCAGACAGAGTCAGCTGCCCTCAGGGCCAGGGAGGAGGTCTGGGGCACGGGTCCCGAGATTTGGGGCCCACCCTTGCTCTACTGAAGAATTTCTTCACGGCCCTGTTGGCATTTTGACCCAGATAACTCCCTGCTGTGGATGGAGGCTGTCTGGCGGAGCCTTACCCTCCTCTCTCAGACGGACCCCTGCCTAGAAACGGGCACAGGGGTGTCTCTCGAGATCATAAAACCGAAGGGAGGGAAGAAGTCCACCTGGAACTAGATATGACCCCGATAAACCCAGAGGGTTCGAACCCACACCCCGCACCCGCCAATGGCATTGCTGATTGCTGATGTAAACAGCAGGCATCCACGTGGCAGAATAACCAAAGGAGTGCTCCCATGCCAGGAGACTAGGTCCTCTGGCTCAAGACGCGACTTCCACACAGAAAGATTTGCACAAAGCGCCACTTGCCATCGACCCAGAGATGAGCAGGCCGAGATGCGGAAACCTGAGGCGGGGAACTCGCAGAACAGACGGCAGGCCAGTGTCGACTCTGAGGCCGAAGGGGCATTAACCAGCGAGGCTCAGAAAGGGTCGTTCCATGGACTCTAAGAGAATGGAAAAAAAGCAAACTGGAAAAAGAAACGAGTTTTTAAGAGTAGACTTTATGTTTTAGAACGGTGTTAGATTTGCAGAAAAATGAAAAAGGTAGTGCCCTATACCCAGTCTCTCCTACAAGTCACGCCTTAATGTTAGTTAGTTCACAGGCGTGCTTGTTAACCATCCACCCACTGGTGTTGGTGCATTGCTGTGAACCAAGTCCATAGTTTATTTGGATTTCCTCAGTTTTCGCTAACATCCTCTTTCTGGTACAGAATCCCACTCAAGATTCCATATCACATTTAGTTGTCAGGTCTTTTTTCTCCTCTGGGCTCTGACAGTTTCTCAGACTTTCCTAGTTTTTGGTGACCTTGACAGTTTTGTGGAGTGCTGGTCAGGTTTTTGGTAGGCTCTATTGGGATAATAGGTATCCTCTCTTGGGATAATTTGATGTCTTTCTTATGGTCAGGGGAAGGAACTTCTCAGAAGGAAAGTGACATTATAAATTTGTTTTAATGTTTTTTATTTATTTTTGACAGAGAGAGAGAGAGAGAGAGAGAGAGAGAGAGAGAGAGAGAGAATGAGCAGGGGAGGGGCAGAGAGAGAGGGAGACACAGAATCCGAAGCAGGCTCCAGGCTCCGAGCTGTCAGCACAGAGCCCGATGTGGGGCTCGAACCCACGAACCGTGAGATCGTGACCTGAGCCGAAGCCGGACGCTTAACCGACTGAGCCACCCAGGCGCCCCGGAAAGTGACATTTTTATCATATCACATCAAGGGTAGATCCTATGAACGTGACTTATCACTGTGGGTATTGACCTTGACCACCTGGCTCAGGTAGTTTTTGTCAGTTTTCTCCACTGTGAAGTCACTCTCTTTTCCCCTTTCCATAGTATCCTCTTTGGAAGGCAGTCATTCTGCGTGGCCCCCACCTATGGAGTAGGGACTATACTCCGCAGCAGGGATGATTGAGAGTCCTTCCGTACAGCACGTTTGTCTTCTCCCGTACGTACGTATTCAGCTTCGCTCGTATCGGTACGGACTCAAGGATACTGATTTTATTTATACTTTGGGTTACGATTCAACACTACTGCATTTCGTTACTCAGGTTGTCCCAACCTGGACCACGGGGAGCTCTTGAAGGTGGCTTCTTTGCCCTTTGGCGTGCCCCCATCCACATCGGGGGTTTTTTGTTTGTTGGTTGGTTTTCATCTTGAGCCCTTTCTTACCTCTGGCACCACAAGCTGCTTCAGGCTCATCGCGAACATCCGCAGCCGGTTCTCGGTGTGGAGCCGTGGTTCCTCCTATCAGAGAATGGCATTAGGACCCAAGCTCTGGATGCCGGGGGTACCCGTGGCTGGCGGGGTAGCATTTCTTGTAGGCCTTCCTGGCTGACGGAGCAAAGAAACGTGTGTTGTGTATTCAACCCCCGTATACGCGCGCGTCTGCAAATATTTTTATATGTGACCATCTGTATCTGTATTAGGCAAATCTGAGTTTATGCCAATCTCCAGAATCCATGATATTTTATAACGTGGTCTGAAATAGCGACGTGTTACCCTATCGATGACCGTAATCATAGCTGGCGCTTACTGAATGTTCACAAGGGTTGAAGTTCTTTCTAAGTGTTTAATGTACATCATTTTTACACTGCATGATGGGCCCGGGTTCTGGTGACTCCCCTCAACCCCGTTTTACCAATGAGGAAGTGAGGACACAGGGAAGGCAAGTATCTTTCCCGAAGTAGGTTTCAACGTCAGCCTCAATCATCTCAACCTATCATACCAATCATAGAACCTATCATCAATCATTGAAATACACTCACATCTTGCATTAATAGAACTTACATGCGATGGGAAACAAGAAGAAAGAAAGAAAGAAAGAAAGAAAGAAAGAAAGAAAGAAAGAAAGAAAGAAAAAGAAAACAAAGAAACCCAAATGTTACCTTGCAGCTGACTGGCTGATACAGTCTTACATTTCAGGACATCTCACTTAAATGTCACGATTTCCCATATGTAACCCATAACATACATTTATGTTTTGGCTCTCAGACGCTTTCTGCTTCAGCGTCTGTTGTCTCTAATGACGACAGATGAAAGAACTCAGGTATTCCCAGTTTGCCTGGCCACCGTGCTGGGCCATCCTCAGGACCTCCCTCCAGCCGGCCCCATGGGAAATTCGCAGGGCCAGAGTCTTCTGGGAAACACGTCCTAGGCAGCTCAGATCCCAGAGGAGGATGGAAAGGAAGCATGGGTGCAGGGAGGGGGCAGGCAGCCTCGGAGCTGACTCCCAGGTGTTCCCGCGTCAGGCTGGTCTGACCTGCTGGGCCTCTTCTGGGAATCCTGGAAGGAGCCTACTTGACCCCCAGCATGGCCAGAGGCAGCCCAAGGCCCCCTCTTCTCAGGCTGGCCCCACCCTCCTCAGGCCCATTAGCAGCCTGGTTCCACCTCCTCCAGGAAGCCTTCTTTGCCTGCCCCACCCTCAATGACGTCCATGTTCTCTGAAATCCCAGGCGTAGACCAAGGGTCTCGATGTAGGAGCCCTCGGAAATTCTTCCTTTAACGTGCACAGTGTTTTCCAGCATTTTGATTTGGTTCTAGCATTGAAAAGCAAGCGGTTTCCTGCAAAAATGTGGACACTCGGCCCAGCTTACAAGCGTTGAAAGCCTGGCCGCCCTGAGCTCACATTCCCATCGGCCGGCTCAGCCCTGAGCATAGTAGGGGCTCTGCCACTGTGGACAGCGTGAACGGGCCGGTGCACTCAGCTTGGGGGCCTGCCTTTGGAGGCGGACAGGACTGATTTTCAATGCCCTGCCCCTCCCTGGCTATGGGGCCCGGGGGAAAAAACACTTCTCTTCACTCAGCCTCAGTTTCCTCGTTTGGAAAATGGGCTTAAGACCTAGCTCATGGTGTTGTCATGAGGATGATGTGAGCTAATGTCGGGGGTGGGCTTAGGATGGGACAGGCACTCAGGGAACCTGGATAAATACTTTCTTCTCTTTCTTGTTTGCTTTGCTTTGGTATCTCTCAGTTCCTGGTGACGTCACTATCCATCCTCTCGTGCCACAGATGCCTGCTGTGTGCCAGACGCACGTAAGACCTCGGTTGCTGCCGTCCTGGTCTAGCTGAGGGGGCATTTTATCCATGCTTGCTCTTGTCCGTTCACTACCGAATACCCGCTGTGTGCCAGGAGTCGTTCGGAACACTGAGGATCCAGCAGTGAACAAAACGGACAAAAATCCCTGCCATCACGGGGCTGACAATCTAGTGGTGCCTGTTAGACAGTAAACCAACATAGTGTCGGGCAGCACGAAGTTCTGTGAAGAAGAATCGTGGGCATGATAGAGGGGCTGCTGCTTGGTCAGAGAAGGGGTCTCTGTGAGCAGAGGGCGAGAGGGAGGGAGCCATGTGGCTGGCTGTCGGAGGTAAGAGCATTCCCGGCAGCGGGAACAGCAAGTGCAAAGGCCCTGAGGCAGGCGTGGTGTGGCGTGTTTGAGGCTTAAGGAAAGGCCGGTGTGACTGATGGGGGCTGAGTTACATGTTTCCGTAATGTTGGAATTCCTCTCCTTCCCTTTTCTACATCCATCTCCCCTCCTGTCTCTCTCAATCTCTTTTTTACAACGGGTCTCTTAAGTTTGTAATCCAAACGCACAATGACAATTTATAAAAATAGAAATAATATCTGGGAAGCCCTTGGGTACGAGTTGATACACCACGTGTCGCAGTGGCACCACCCTGGTGCCTTTCTTCTTTCTTCTGCCCCATCATTCTGTGGTTTGGGGAAGGTGAGTGTGGGGTGGGCACAAGGGTGTGTGGCTGGGGAAGGTACCTCTTCCCCCCTCCTTCTTTCCCCTCCCCTCCCCTGCCCTCCCCTCCTCTTTTTTTCCCCCTCTTTTTTCCTACCTGCAAACTCTTCAGCGGAAGGAAGCACCCAGATTTGGGAAGTCTTGTTTCAGAACCACTGAGAACGTGTGAGGTCTCTGGAGCCCGTGCCATGCGGGGCCAGGGGCTGGGGCACAGATCATCGTGTCAGAAGGAGGATGTGCTTGAGAAAATGAAGGTCTTCAAAGGGGCTCTGGTCCTACCTGAAGGCCCCTCACTGTCTCCAGAGCAGAACTTCCGGGCTCCTTCCCATCCCCCACCGCCCCTGGGCCAGCCTCACTGTCTCCTGCCCTCCCCGCTGGCTCACCTCCTCCCTGGGCTCCCTGCTTCCTCCCAAGGCCCCTCCGTTGGTTCGCCACACACAGCCAGAGGAGCCCTTAGGACGAAGTCAGACGGTGCCCCCCTACTCAGACGCCCTACCAGGCCCTGGAGGCCCAGCATGACCGACCCCATCACCTCTCTGAGCTCACCTGCCCCTTGCCTTGTCCCCAGCGCACTGGCCTCCTTGCTGCCCCATGAGGGGCTCCTGCTCTTTGATTGCTGTACCTCCCCCTATGCAGGCAGTTTCTCCCCTGCCATGATGGGGTCAGCCTGGCCCCCAGCAACCTGCCTGCTCCCCACGCCCTGGGGGAGTAGGGCCTCCAGCCACACCTGCTTATAGCTCCCTGTCTCCACCAGCCAAGCCCTTTATCACCGTGTGAAGAAACACATCCCTGGGTCTGCTCACTGGGCAGCCACCCCTGTCCCCACAGGGTGTCAGCCTCAGGAGGGCCCGCTGGGTCTAGGGACCTTGCCCCAGGGCCTGGGAATAGTGTCGGGCATGCGGTATGCAGTAGGTGCTCAATGCATGCTTGGTGAATGGGTGAGCACTAGTGTTTTAGAGTCAGGCCTTGGAGTCTTGGCACAGTTCTTGAAATTCTAGCCAAGGGCAGTTCAAGACTCAGGGGCTGTGGCCCCACCAGCTCCCGCTGTTTGTCTTTCTTTATGTCTCTCTGTCATCCCCTGCCCTGGCCTCCTCCGCGGGCCCTGGGCCAGCTCCTGCTGCCGGACACGTTTCTGCCTCTCGAGCTGCCATGCGCCCCACGAGAGCCCCTCCAAATGTGACAAAGCGGTCCCGCGAGGAGCAGGGAGTGAGCCGAGGAGGGTAGGAGCTCTCGCAACCTTCTCGCGGCATGACTCCTTGAAGTCGATAAGCTCTCTGCTCTCCGTGACCTGATTTCCTCGTCTTTACAAAGAGAATTAACAATTTCTGCGACTTCCTTTATTTCTCTTCCAAATATGCTTATTATCTCATTGGCTTATGGTGAAGCTCTCCGAGAAGTTTACGGGTGGGGGACCTTCACCACTGCAACCGCCCTGGCAACAGAAGCAGTTCTTGCCAGGAGCTGACCATGTGTGGGCCTGGAATGGGCGTGTTCCTGGCTCAGGCCACTGTCTGCCCTGGGCTTGGCACACAGGGCTCCTTTTGCCTGGCCAGGCCTCCTTTCAGAGACTTGAACTCACTAGGCTCTGCCTTTAGTCTCAGGGGTTTGGCAGGTGCTTTTCCTTCTGCTTGAGATGTTCTTCCTTCTCTCCTTAGCCTGGTTAAATTCCTAGCTCTGATTCTGATTTGGCTCCCACCACCTCCTTCAGGAAGCCCTCCCTGATGACACCCCACGAGTCAGGTCACTCTGTCAACCACGTTTTATCATTCATCACTGTTGTGTTACTTTATTTACTTGCTCTCAGCCCCCGTAGGGCTCCCTACCCCATTATCTGAGCTCAGGCTTCCCCTGGGGGGAAGTTGGGAGGCCCAGGCCCATGAATCAGCAAAGTCTCCTTCCGCTCTTGGCACTTTCTCTGTGGAGGCTGAGAGTTGGCTTACTCCAAGGGGGACTGGATTCAAGGGGTGCGTAGACGGAGGGGAGGTGGGCAGGGCCGCTCCCCATCCCGCAGACCAGCCATCTACTCTCAGACAGCTCCTCCCACCTCCATGACAGTGGCCTCCCTGCCTGAGCCACCAACACTGCTCTCCTCTTTCCCCCACCCTTCCTGGAGAGCCAGAGTGGGCTTTTCAAATCCCAGCCTAATCCCCAGTCTGCCTTGCTCCAAACCCTTCCCTGGCTCCCTGTTACTCAGAGATAGCTGGGCTACAAGCCCTCTCCCTTAGCCCCAGCAGCCCCTGGCTCCTTGCAGCTCCCTGCCTGCGGCCCTTCACACTCGCTGTTCCCTCTGCTCTGAACACTGTTCCCCCGAATGGATGAAAAGCCACAGGACTCCCTCCCTCACCTCCTTTGGGCCTTTGCCCAAACATCCCTTTCCCGGTGAGGCCCTCCTTGACTGCCCTATTTAAAAATGTAATCTCGGGGCGCCTGGGTGGCGCAGTCAGTTAGGCGTCCGACTTCAGCCAGGTCACGATCTCGCGGTCCGTGAGTTCAAGCCCTGCATCAGGCTCTGGGCTGATGGCTCGGAGCCTGGAGCCTGCTTCCGATTCTGTGTCTCCCTCTCTCTCTGCCCCTCCCCCGTTCATGCTCTGTCTCTCTCTGTCCCAAAAATAAATTAAAAAAAACGTTGAAAAAAAAAATTAAAAAAAAAAAAATGTAGTCTCCCTGCCATCCCTTCTCCCCTTTCCCTCCTTTATTTCTCCCTATAATATTGACACCCGGGAATAGTCCACATAGGTTACTGATTCATCTTGTTTCCTGTCTGTCTCTCCCACTAAAATGTCAGCTCCTCCAGGGCAGGTGCCTGGGTCAGTGCTGTTCCCTGCTGTATCCCCAGCAAGGAGTGAGCCCAGGGATCAGACCGGCCTGGCTTGGAATTCTGGCTCAGTCACTTCCTGGCCTCTTCCTTTCTGGACCTCGGTTTTCCCACCTGCAAAATGGGAGAAAATGTGGGACTGGAGTAAGGGCAAAATAAAACCCTGTTTATAAAGTGCCTGGTGCCTACATGTGTCAAGAGACCACCCCCTCCCCCAAACCGGCCCAAATCAAAACTCATCATTCATCATTTTGGGGAAACCGGTGACACCATTCTGGTCTGTCCACACCATGAACTATTATGCAGCTATTAAAAAGAATGGTTCCCAGTGTTCCCAGGTGACTTGTGTGGCTACTCTTGTTTGTTTGTTTGTTCTCTAGCGCATAGGTATTTTTTTCTCTAGGACTTATTTTTAACCGAAATAAGTTCCAAGTGGAATACAATGTGCATAGCAGTCTACCTTTGTTTTAAAAAGGAGGAGGGATATATACGTTGATATATATTTTTTTAGTTTTAAAAATCGAAGTGGCATTCACATAACAAAGTAGCCATTTTAATTAATCGTTACATAATTAACCATTTTAAAGCCTGCAATTCGGCGGCATTTAGTCCATTTGCAACGTTGTGCAACCATGACCTCTGTTTAGTTCCAACACATTTCATCACCCCCTAAGTAGACCCTGTACCCATCAGACACGTCACTCCTCACCCTGCCCGCCCCCAGCGCCTGGCGATCACTAATTTGCTTCCTGTGTCTATTGGGTTTATCTATTTTGGGTATTTCATATAAATGGAATCCTATAACAGATGACCTATTGCGTCTGGCCTCTTTCAATTAGCATCATGATTTTTTCAAGTAGTGAGTAGTGTGTGCCAGTAATTCGTTCCTTTTTATGGGCAAATAATGTTCTATTGTGTGGACAGACCACATTATGTTTATCCATTCACCTGTTGATGGGCATTTAGGTTGTTTTCACCGTGTGGCCATTGTGAATAGTGGTGTTGTGACCAATCGAGTAGAATTGTTTGCGTACAGATTTCTTAAATGCGAAAAAGCGAGATGCTAGAAAGGGTGAACAATGTGATCCTGATTTGTAAAAGAAATGACAGATAAAGAAATCCCTTGTCCAGGCATGGTCTGTATAGGATTTTCATGCTTACAGAAAAATATGTAAAAACCCATTCTCAACTGTCAACACGGGGAGAGAGAAGGCTTTTGCAGAAAAGGAAAAGAGAAAAAAAGAGGCCAGATGCCAAATGAAAACAGTGCACACAAAATGATTCCATTTAGGCATGTGTGACAAGTTACAGATTGAGAAATCGTGTACGTCGATCTAAAAAAAAAAAACAACCCAAAAAACAACAAAACCCCCCCAAACTATTCTCTGCAAGAAGGGCTGGGCAGGAGGCTGATCCAATGGGGAAAATGAGGTCGGGAAGAAGGGATGTGGGGAGTGCATATTGTCCAGGGTGTCCCCCCACCCACCCCCCGCCCCCACTGATTGTGAGGTCCGCTGGAACCAAATTGCCCAAGCGTTGCTGATTTCTGGCTGGGACCTGTGAATAGGAGCCAGAACCTTCCTTGTGGGGGTGCAGTGGTCCTGCTTGGGGCCCCTCTGCGGTGATCCCCTGCATGTGGTTCCCATTTCCTGTAGGGAGGTGCTGAGTCAAGGGGAAAGGTAGGAAGGGACGCAGGAGGAGGGAGAAGTGGGTGAGTGTGGCCAGACTGGGGGATGGACCCATTGGCCTCCACCGACCTCAGGGCCCTCACCCAGGAGGCCTGGCCTCCTGACTGCTGAACCTGCTTTGTCTCTGTTGTCTCTTTCTTCCTTTGGGAAATCTTGCAACCACCTGGAACATCGCAGGAGATGGTCGTAAGGAGCCCCAGCTCCCCATGACCTGACTTTGTCAAATCTTAACATTTTAGCATATTGATTTCAGATCTGCAGTAGTCAGGGTGTGGCGGGAAACAGACGGCTCAAACCTGATACTTTGGGGAAAATGGAATGAAGTGACTCTTCACAGGTGTGGGCAGGGGTAAGGGAACCAACCAAGGAAAGGTGCAGAGTGGGGCCGGCATCGGTGGGGAACAGATGTCTGCAGGGAGGGGCTGCATGGAGAGGCCCCCTGGCGGGAGCTGGGAACCTCGGGAAGGACGGCTCTGGCCTGGGGGACAGGACGCAGCAGGGAGGGGGCTGTTATGCCCGTCCAGCCCTCCCATCTCCTCCATTCAGGGAACCCCATAGGAAGCCCGGAGCAGGGGTGATGGCGCCCCTTCAGGTCAGCCTCCTAGGCACAGATTAGGGTGGGGAGGGTGGTGATCTGGAGGGAGCAAAGGAGGACGCTCACCAGTTTGTCCCCCTGGAGTGGCAGGTGAGAATCCACGTTCGCCCCCGGTGTGGCTCAGTCTTTAGCTCTGGCCCACGATGTGGGTGACGTGGGGGGCTTTCGTGCTGACCTGGAACCTTTGCCGTTGTCAGGGTTTTGAAGCTCTGTTAATGAAGCACTTACTACCAGCTAAGTGTTGCACCCCAGCCGGTAGCCTGATCCCCTCCCTCCCTAGTTTTATAGCTTAGGAAAGCAAGGTGCAGAGAGGAACCAGCTTTGTGTGAGCAGGGCCCAGAGCTGGACCTGAACCCGGAGCTGCTGTTGTGGAAATCGGAGCCCTTCGCCGTGACGCCCTCTGCCCCGCGGCCCAGGTGTCCTCCGTTTGTGTTCTGTGAAGTCCCCAGGAGGACTGCCTCCCAAATTCCCTCTCACGCTTGGTGGCAGGTCCAGGGTACCCAGGCCCCCTCTTGGGAAAGCATCCTGATTCAGTCTGACCTGGGCTCTGCCAGTTCTACCTAGGCCTCAGTCTGTCCATCTGGAAGATGGGCACATATGAGCCCCTCCCGGCAGTGAAGTTTGAAGCTTTGGTGAGGTGACAAAGCAAGAAGCCTAGGACCCCCGAGGACCCCCGCACACGGGAGGCCGCCCCAGCTGGCCCTGCTGGGTTTCTGATTTCTGAGACGCCTCCTGGGGGCCGGATCCCCAGCTGGAGGAAGGATGAGGCCTGGCCCTGGGGGAGGCCCGGTCCCAGGACAATGCCGAGCATTGAGTTCATGCCAGCCCTGGTTTGGGGTTGGAAAAATAGAGTAATCTGGGCAGGACTGACACAAAGGCCGGGGGGCCAGGTTGGCTGAGGGGCGTCAGGTTACCCCCCACAGGCTGCAGCCACACTGGCGGCTTCCCTAGCAGCTCGGGGGGGTGTTTTTCTTTCCCCAAAGATTATAATTAAGTGAGCAATCAGGGCCCCTCGCTAAGGCCTCGCAGGCGGGTTTCGTTACAGGAAGAATTGCACGTACGGGGGTTCAGAGGGCTGACGGGGGCGTGTCACCACCACGGTAATAATGGCAGCAGTAATAACAGCCAGGCTGCGGGAGGGTCTCGGGAGGGTCTCCCCTGGGCCAGGCCCCAGGCCCCAGGCGAATGGGTCCCCTGCACCACCTGGCTCCTGCCCGAAGCGGAGGATCCTGGGTCAGATCCCCATTTCATAAAGGGGCAAACAGAGGCTCAGAGTCGCTTTGGAGGCGGTTTCCTTCATTTCTTCAGCAGAGGTGGGGGGAGGTGGTGCAGGGTCTGGACTGACACGGGCCTCTGAGCCCCCCTGCCTCGGTCGGGGCTGGCCTCGCTGAGCTGTGAGCGACGACTGAGTGGGTGTGCAGTGAGGCCTCAGAAAATGTCTGTCCCCTCCTTCCTTCCACCATGATGAAGGGGGCCAGGCTCGGCCCCTGAGGACTTTGTGCTGGCCACATGTCTGCCCCCACCTCCTCCGTGAGTGAGGGCCTCAGGCCTTCAGGGGTGCTGGAGTGTAGGTGGGGGAGGCTTCAGATGATTTCTGATGTTGGGAGTGTAGTCTGGGCAGAGGGGACAAGTGGGTTCAGTGGCTAGGCGCTGGAGAGCACTGTCTGGGGAGCAGTGCAACGCTTCAGTTAGACCACAGGGTTTGAATTTCAGCTCCATCGTGTCTTTGCTGTGTGACTTCAGGCAGGCTACTCGAGCTCTCTGGTCTCAGACTATTACCCACAGAACGAGTGTGGAAAACCTTCTGCAAAGCGCTGTTGTGAAGAGAACACTGCCTGACACGTAATAATACTCAATGTGTGTTGTTATTCGTAACTGCTTCCCGCAGGAAGCCCACCCTGACTTCCTCTGGCTCCGGAGGCCGCCTGGGCACCCTCCCTCATGGGATGTTGCCTCTTCCACATGCCAGTCTCCCGCCCCCACCCAGATGCTCGGACTGGGACCGCCACGAGGGCTGCATCCCAGAGCCCAGCAAGAACCCAGTATGGAACAGCCGCGGGAGGCCAGGTGTTGGGTGAACGGCATCACTGAGCACCTACGTCCTGTGTCGAGCCCTTCACACACAAGTCTTGAGTTTAACGGCTTTCTTCTCCTGGGATGTCGGCTTCCCCAAGACTGACGCATAGTAGGTGCCCAAGAAATACGTGATGGAATTGTTGAGATAAACATGTACTCGGAGGAAAGGAGGTGTCTGAGACTGGGGGCCTCGGCGGGCTGAGATCATGGGACTGTGCTCCAGGCTCCATGCTGAGTCATCTCAGTTCATCTGCCCGGCAGGCTAGTGCTGTTATTGTTTCCACCTCCCAGTTGGGGAAACTGAGGCACAGAGAGGCCAACATAGCTGACCCCACGTCACACAACAAGTGAGTGGCAGAGCCAGTATCCTACCCAAGCCTGCTGAGTGAGGTGCTTGCCCGGAGACTGTAACAGCATACCTACTCCCACCTAGGGGGAAAGTACTCTCACTGTACCCGTTGTGCAGATGGGGAAACAGAGGCCAGATGGCCTGCCCGTGTCTGCACACAGAAACTGTGGTTGAGCAGGAGATGCCCGAGGGAGGGCCCTGGATACCCAGGCTGGCGCCCCGAGGGAGGGGTCGGAGGCCCCAAGCAAGCTGTCCCCTGCCTGTCAGTGTCTCTGGCCGATACCCTGGCCTCTGTTTACCAAGCCCAACACCTAGAATGCTGCTCCTTCTGCCTGCCCAGGAATCTCAGGTGCCTTCACAATAGGATTCTCTGTCCCTGCAGCCGATTTTCATTCAAGCCCTTTGTGCTAAAAAGAAAAAAATGAAAAGAAAACTTGGCTCTAGGCCCCCCTGTCCCTTCCCCCACTTCCTAGAGAGAAAGGAAGATCCTAGCCTCTTTTTTCCCTCATTCTGGGGCCCAGAGATGTCTGCAGCCAGCCCAAGGTCACACAGCAGGGTTGGCCTTGGACTCCTCATCCAGCGCTCTGCTCATGGCACCCCGGCTTCAAGGCCGGTTGTGCCCTCCCCACCCCTGCATTTGCTCCTCTTGGCTCTGTCCTCTAGGCCTGGGGGAGCAGAGGAAGCGGGGCCAATGTGCCCTGAGGCTTATTACATGCGGGGCACTCTGCCATCCCCAAATTCATAGGATCCTCAGCACAGCTCTGTGAGGTCCTGTCACCCCATTTAACAGATGAGAAAACTGAGGCACAGAGAAATGAAGTGCCCAAGGTCACAGTGACGGAAAGTGCCAGGGCGGAGATTTGAACTTGTGTTCCTACGGTTCTGTTGCTGCCACACCTGGTGCCTTCTTGTAGGGAGGCCTGAGCCCCGTTGACGGCAGGGTGGGGGACACGGGAGGGAAGTGGGAGCCTGGGCTGGGCCGGGACCCTGGAGTGGAGCCAGACAGCAACAATGGGTCCTCAGAGATGGTGGTGGCCCCGGGCAGGGCGTGAGCCCTGGCCAGGGGCCGCAGGGCTGTGCCGTGGGCCGGCAGGCTCAGCACAGCTTCCCTCCCCACCAGCTCCTGGGTCGGGACCTGGGGACACCCCCCTGGCACCTCAGCTCCCAAACCCAACAGGTCCAGGGCTCGGGCAAGAGGCGGGGGGCCGGGCCAGCAGCCCCTGGCAACGATAATGGCTAAGTCACCATACCTCATGCTAATCTAGAACTACCTGTAGGCCAGGCAATGCATCAGGGGCCCTCCTGGATCCTCACAAGCAGTGTAGGAGGGGGGACTGTTAGGAATGCCCTTTTACAGATGTGGAAAGGGAGGCCCAGAGAGGCCCTTGGCACTTGCCCAGGGCCACAGAGGGACAAAGAGCTTTGGAAAGTGGGGCCCTCAGAGAGTCAGCTGCCTGTCCCAAGAGGCATACAAGCAGAGGAGGAGGGACCTCACCGGGGTCGCAGTGAGGCGTTAGTGCTCACCAGTGGCGGCTCACTGAACTCGGGGCCTGGGCAGCCGGGAGTTGGGGAGCGGATGAGGCCTCTTGGGCTGTGGAGGGATTAAGAGAGTGACTGGATGCCCAGGGTTGGAAATGTGGCTGCCATGGAGTAGGCACACCCTTCGTGGGGCATCCACTGTTTGCAGAAACAGTAGCTCACACTTCTGGAGGCTGCCATGCACCCAGGTCCTGTGCCTCGATGGTTTTGAGTGCTCACTGTTTCTCAGTCGGCTCGCTGAGTGCTTCGGGGATCCTTGAGACTCGTGATACCTCAGGAGAGCCACCTCATTCACATCCCTCATTCACACCGGCAGATGAGGGAGCCGAGGCTCAGAGAGGCCCAGGGACATGCAGGGCAGGTAATCGGCATGGCTGGATGCGTGAACCAGTCTGCCTCTGCTGTGTGGCCTCGGGCAGCTACTAACTTCCTTGGGCCTCAGTTTCCCTATCTGTACATTAGGTTGGGCTATCCATGGCATCCTAGACTTCTAGGTGAAGATTTGAGTGTCTGCGAGGCTACACTGTCTTCCCCCCAGGACCTTGCTGCCCCAAGTGAAATCCTCTCTAAAAGACTCCTTTTCAGCCTCTGCATTCCCACCACCTCTCTATTTCCTCCCCTGCCTTGGGGTTCATTCCCGTTTGCCTCTTGTCCCAATTAGGCCATCTTCCGTGCCTGGAATGGTGAAGGCATTTAATTAAATCTTAGAACATGAAGTCTGGATGTGGGGCTGTTCCTGGATCGGTTATCTGGGTTCTTCACGTCTCCCGTCTTCATGGGTCCCAGTGGCTGCTGTGGCACCAGACATCACATCCCATATAACCGCATCTTAACTAGGAAGGGAAAGGGGTGGGCCAAAAAGGAGGTTTTTTCATCCAGAATCTCACTCTTTCATCAAGCAGGAAAGTATTTCCTAAATGTCCCAGTAGACTTTCCCCTGTGACTACATAACCATGGAGTCACATGTCCACCTTTAAACCAGGAAAGAATTCCCGGGGCTGACTTAGATGAATGTGAGGATTCCACCTCTCAGGCTGTCCCCAAGAAATGTGGCTCTGGGGGCAACGGGGCCACAGCCAGGCCAGCCATCTGGTGCCAGCCTCGCTGACGTTCATTCCCCCTCTAGACTGCACCGGTGGGCCTGGGGGTGCTGGCCTTTCTCTGGCTGGTTCTCTTGGTGGTGAGCAGCGTCTTCCCAGGCCTCCAGATGCCGGGGAAGATGCTCTGGTTCTCCCCGTCCTCCCTGCCCGGTCCTCCTCAGGCCCCGCAAATGGCCCTTGGGCTGAGGCGGAGCCCTCTCCTGCCTTCACCTGCCCGTGCCCGGCGAGCCGGGCAGCATGGCGTCGGTCCCGCATTCCTAGTCCCTGTCAGTGTCGGCCTCGGTGCCCCACTGGACACACGGACTGCCTGAGCCCAGCCTCTTCCTCCTCCCACGTCTCTGTCTTGCTCGGGTTTCCAATGAGAGGTGTGGGTGTCACTGAACCTGCCACATCCACCTCCCCTCCCCCAGCACACACTCCCCGGCTCGGAGAAAGGCACTGCAGCGATCAGGTCTCAGACCCTGGAGGTGCCTTCCACCCACTCTCTCCTACCCCACGTCCAGTCCGTCCGTCGGCACATCCCACTGGCCTGACCTTCCACCTGCGCCCAGATCCGACCCGCCTCCCCTCCGCTGCCACCACCTGGCACGTCTTCTTCACCGGTGGCCGCCTCCCAGAGTCCTGTTCACACCGCTGCCCTGCCCAGAGCCCTCCCGTGGCTCCCACCTGCTTCCAGGAATGCTGGGTCCTCCCCAGCCCCGGAGATCCTGAAGGATGGGCCCCTCCCCTCCCCACGCCTCCACCCTCCCTTCTGGCCATGCTGCCTTTGGCTGCTTCTTAAACAACACCCCAAGCGTTTCCCCGCCCTCTCCCCACTTTTGCCCTCATCGGTCCCTCTACCGTTCTTCGGGATTTTTTCCGTGTCCTGCCCCCTCCCCTCACTTGGGCCCGTGCTCCTCAGTGAGACCTCCCAGCCCACCCCCTACTGCAGCCCTCCCTCTTTCTCGGTCCCGACCCTGATTCATTTTTCTGCCGCACACTCGTCATCCTCTCTCTGTATTTACGTGTCCGTCTGCTCAGTGTCTCGTGCCCGCCCCGAAGGTGAGCTCTAGCAAACGGGAACTGTGTCTCATTTGGCACGGGGCCTGGCACACAGGTGGTGCACTAAACCCCCGTGCCTGGCAACGGTCTGGGCAAGATGACCTCCCGCGGATGTGGCCGTGGAGACACCGTTGGGGCCGGAGGTGGCTCCCGGCTGAGGTCTAGTGGGCCCCCTCCCGCCCCAGGGGTGCTGCCTGGGCCTCAGGGCAGGAGAGGGTCCCAGGCAGTGGGGAGAGGATCTCTGAATGGAGCCAGGACTTCCATGGTGTCACAGAGCCTTCGGGGGTCTGGAGGTGACGCTGGACAGGAACGGACTGTAGGAATTTTCAGCCCACCCTCGTGCTCTCTTTCATCCTGTCTGATGGTTTAATTTTTTTTCTTTTTTATGGAGAGGTGTCACCCACTGTTTAACAGAAGATCCCAGTGCGGTGGCCCACGTGTCCCAAGTGCAGGCTCTAAAGCTGGTTTGTAAGGTGGAAATCAACCACGGCCAAGTTCCCCTTGGGGATTCCACAGGAAGGACACGGCCCTCCCCACCCGAGGCGGATGTACGGTTTCCATAAATTCGGCCCACCAACCCCCCACCCCCACCCCAGCGTTGGGACCCTGCCCAGGGGAGGCTTGGCTTATGTTTGGGGGCCACAGTGTGGCTGCATCTGAGCAGACCCAGACTGGGGGAACCGCTAACCCATATCTCCCCCTCCTGGCATATCCACCATCCGATGGCTCTTTTCTCTCTGGGACTTTTTATTTTTTGCTGAGCACGTGTAGTTGAATTCCTGTCAAAGTACCTAAATTGTGACTGCCCTGAGTGTGACAGAGACAAGTGTGTGTGTGTGTGTGTGCTCTTCCGGTTCATCTTGGGGGCCTCCTGGCCTTGACCCCTTCTCCGGGGTGACCCCAAGGCCCATCCTTTGAACACCAGGCTCAGGGGGTCCCAGTCTGAAAGCCCACGATCGAGGTCCATCCGTCTCGTTTCCATGCAGGAAAATAAGGATGTGAGAGGTGAGGGAGGCAGAGCTTTGGGGACAAGGAACAGAGTGGCTGCAGCCTGGGCAGGGCAGGGGTGGTGCAGGGTCCAAGGCCAGACCAGGATCTGAGGGAGGGCGTCTGGGGGCATGGCTTGCCTGTTGCTCTATTCATTCTGTGCTTAGCGTTCGTTCATTCAACAAATGTTAATGAAGCATGTACTCTGTGCCAGGTGCTGAGGAGACAATGATCCCTGCCTACAAGGAGCTCATAGCCCAGTGTGGGAGGTGGACATTAGCCAACTCACTCCCAGAAACGTCAATTTGTGACTGACAAGTATGAGGTGATGAGGATCTTTGATGGGCAGGAGGGTGCATGTGGTTGGGGAGGTCAGAAAGACTTTCTAGAAGGTACCAAGCTGAAAACTGAAGGATGAGTAGAGGCCAAGTGGATGAGAAATGGAGGAACAAATGTTCCAGCAAGTGGCCACAGCATGTGCAAAGGTCCTGTGGTGGGACAGAACAGAACAGAAGGAGTTGGTGAATCTAAAAGACCTTGTACCTGGAGCCGTGAGGTGAGGGGTGAGTGAGGAGTAGGGAAGGCTGAGGCTCCACAGCGAGAGCAGCCTGGTCTTATGCTGAGAGCAGTGGAGGACCTTGGGAAAGGCTGAGCAGGGAGGAAAGTCACGAGGCACCTCTGCCCGCCTCTGCCTTCCCACCTGACTACTTGGCATGCCCTGGCTCAGCATCTTTCATGAATGTTCTCTTTGAATCTCTACCACTTCTGAAGACCAGCTTCTGAAGGTGCCAGGAGTTGAACCCACTTGTCAGATGAGGAAACTGAGTCTCTGGATCTTCCCATGGCCCCACCCGCTTCCTCCTGCCCAGAGAAAAGAGGAACGGAGAACTGACGCCCCACAGTCAGCTGGGAAGAGCCTGGGCTGGGAATGGGGAGGGTGGGGCCCTCAGAGGCCCGCACCCGGGATGGGCAGGGTCCTGCTTCCGTTTAACCACATCCCTGTGACATGCCCCAAAAGGGAAGCAGAGGCCGCCTGTCCTCATGCCCTGTACCCCAGGGAGGGGGCCAGGGATGCCCTGGTGCAGGGCAGGGCAGACTTGGATCTTGAACTTTGGGGTCAGCTGAACCCAGCTGGGTGACCTTGTGATGGAGCCTCATTATCTTGGCTTCCTCCTCTAAGTAGAGGGTCAGAGCCTCTCGCTTGGCTGTTCTCAGGATTAGCCCACAGTGGGCCTCACTGAGCGGCTGGCCGCTGGTTGTTGGATGAATGAACTAAAGGTGTTTCTGTTCCTGAAAGGAGCAGCCAGTTGGATAAAGAACTCGTGTATTTGACATTGGACAAATGTTTATTGAGCATCCAGTGTGTTCCAGGCATTGTCCTGGGTGTTGTGGAGACAGCAGTGAACAAAACAGGCACGGATGCCTGCAGATGCCCACCACCCTGCCCGCTCTGTGGCAGACATCGCACACCGGTCCTCTTTCCCACTGAAACCGAATTCTCAGCACTGTGCACCAGCTGGGGTCTGGCGCTCAGGAGGGCCCCACCTGTCTTCCCAGGGTGAGGCTGCGAGTGTGGACCCGGAAGATTCCAGTGAGAGCCCCTAGGCGACTAAACTGCCTCCCCTCAGTCTCTTTCAACAAATATCTATTGTTTTTAAATTTTTTTAATGTTTGTTTATTTTTAAGAGAGAGAGAGAGAGAGAGGGGCGCCTGGGTGGCTCCCTCGGTTAAGTGTCTGACTTCGGCTCAGGTCATGATCTCGCGGTCTGTGAGTTCAAGCCCCGCATCGGGCTCTGTGCTGACCGCTCAGAGCCTGGAGCCTGTTTCAGATTCTGGGTCTCCCTCTCTCTGACCCTCCCCTGTTCATGCTCTGTCTCTCCCTGTCTCAAAAATAAATAAATGTTAAAAAAAAAGTATAAAAAAAAAAAAAGAGAGCACAAGCAGGGCAGGGACAGAGCAAGAGGGGGACAGAAGTTCCAAAGCAGGCTCCATGTGCTGTCAGCACAGAGCCCGACACGGGGCTCGAACCCACGGACGGCGAGACCACGACCTGAGCCGAAGTCAGACGCTCAGCCGACTGAGCCACCCAGGTGCCCCGATTTTTCAACAAATATCTATTGAGCGCCTGCTGTGTGCCGAGTGCCAGGGGCATGGCAGTGACTAGGGTGGATAGGATGCCTGCCCTTGTAAAGCTGGCATTCTGGCGAGAGAGAGACAGACAAACGTACACATAAGTAGTTACTTCCAGACACGGATACAGGCTATGAAGACATCGGCAGAGGGGGGCAGTGGGGCGTGATGGGAGAAACCCCCTGGCAGGGGCTGGGGGTGGGGGCGGCTCTGGGAGGAGGGGGCATCTATTGAGACTAATGAGACCCAGCGACCAAGGGAAAATATGGGGGAACCTTTGCAACAGCAGAGGTCTGGAGGTGGGCATCAGGTTGACTTACTTTAGGAGCAGGAAGATGCTTGTGTTTCTGGGGAGGTGAGTGACAGCGAGGAAAGAGAGGGCATTGGAGGGGACAGGCGCCAGACGGCCAGGGCTGGAGGTCAGGGACGGGCGTGCGGATTTTATCCTGAATGTGACGGGCAGTCACTGGGGCGTCGAATCAGTGACTTGGTTGGGGTTACATTTTCGGCCCCTCCAACTGCTGCGTGGAAAGGTTCTGTAGGGGACAAGGGTGAAGCAGGAGGACCAGGTTGGGAGGAGCCGTGGGTGTCCAGGCGAGCGGCGATGGTGGCTTGGACCAGGGTGGGGGCAGTGAACACAGAGATGGGTGGCCAGGGCTGGCGGGAGGCCCGGGGCTCTGCATTTGGTTTCATTTTTCCTTTTACACAGTCCACCCGTGGGGCTCTGGGTCACTGGAGTTTCCCTGGCACCACGGCCTGTCTCCTGGAGAAAGGCCTGTATCTGGCCTTTCCTCCTCCCGGCCCTGGACCCGCCGCCTTCTCAGTTACTCTGTGACCGTCCCCCTCCTCCCAGCCTCAACCAAGCCCAGGCTTTGCCTGTGGTCCCCCAGTATGCTGCTCCCGCCCTGCGGGCTGTCCATAAACCGCTCGGCAACCCCTCTGGGGAGATGCTTATTCTGCAGATGCCTTCTTCAGATCAGGCGTGTCCCCAAGGAGGGGGCCCTGAGAGTCTGGGCCAGCAGGGGCAGATTTGTTTCGGGGTCCCTGATTATAGGGAACTATCCAGAGGTAGCTTGCTGGAGGGCGGCCTCTTTCTGTTGCTGGGATGGAGCTGGGGGACATTCCCTGCTGACTTCCTGGGGTCTCAGGTGCTCGCTTCGACGGCGGCTGGAGAGCTGTGCTGAGCAGAGGCCGCCCTGGCTCCTCCAAGGGAGAATCGTAAGTGATCGGCCCGGAGTCCCACTGGCCTCACCTCCGTGGTCTCCAACGTGCAGTAGGTCCTCAGGGCTGTGCTGCCTCATCGTGTCCCTAAGCCTTCAAGTGTAATAGATGCTGTTTGAAAACACCCTATGGCTTGGGTTTCTTCGTCAGCGACATGGGCGTGATGGTGACATGTGGGGGCAGGGAGGCTTGGAGGAGAGGTTTCCCTGTTCTCCAGCAGAAACTGGAAACGGAGGTCCTGAGATGCGTCGTCCCAAGTCGCGCGGCTGGGAGATGGCGGAGGTGGGATTTGAACGCAGGGCCCCTGAATCAGGGACAGCGGGTGGAAGAGTTGGGCTGGGGTGCGGAAGGTACTGCCTGGATCGCCCTGTGACCCCGGGCTCCACTTCTCCTTTCTTCCCAGTGTAGTCAGCACACAGGAAGCTGGCTGGGGCCTCCCTTGCCCATCCTGTCTGCAGCGGGTGGACACGGGGTCTTGGCGTCACCCACCACCGCCCGGGGCCTCCCCCTTCCTGTCTTGTGCAAGACGAGGCGTCCCCTGCGTGGAATGGGCAGGCGGCTTTGGCGGATGGGTGGACGGATGAGTAGGGGCCTGTCAGGTGGGGTCACTGCCCGCAGTTACCGCGAGCAGGCCTGGCCTAGGCCCCGGCCCCGGCCCCTTCCTCCTCCTCCTCCTTCTCTTCCTCCTCCTCCCCCTCCGCTTCTCCAAACTTCAGGCAGCCTCAAGCAAGAGGCTGAGGGACCCAGGAAGCTGGGGAGGCCGCTCAGCCAACATCTTGTCCCAACGGAGCGGGCCTGGGCTCGGGCCATTAGGGACAGGGCCCTAAACAGCAGTGACGGCTGTCATGATAATTCTCCCATTTGCTGCATGGCCCCTATGCACCAGGCACGATCTCATTTAAACACACATATTTGCCTAAGCACCTACTATTTGCCATGTGCTCTTCTAAGGCCTTTAGATCTAGTGTCCCATTGACTCCCACAAAAATCTCACAATGTCATGCTTTTTTGTTTTTTGTTTTTTTAATGATCCCTTTCTTCAGGTGAGGAAACTGAGGCCTTGAGAAGCGGAGGGACCAGCACATAGTCACACAGCTCAGCCGCTTCCTGCTGGTCATTGTCTGTGACCCAGGGCCAGCACTGTTCTGGAAGCCGGGTGGCCCGGAAGGGAAGTTCGTTCAGCCACCCTCCCGCTGAGCCGCTCCTGGCGTGTGGTCCTCAGTTTTCCCATCTGTACCAGCTCTGCTGTCTCAGGCTTCTGTTTTGGGGTCAGAAGGTCTGGGCCAGTGCAGGGCAGGCGGCGTGGGGGGAAACGACGGACGGAAGCCACCTCTGAGATGGCCGGGGTGCCAGGTGCTCTCAGGGCCCACCCGGGAGGTACTCTGGCTGCAGGATGTGGGGCAGAAGTGAGAGGCCCTTGTCAGCAGAGGTGGGGAAGGGCACGGGAATACCTTGACTTCCTCGCCTGTGGGGAGCAGTGCTGGGCCATATTCTCCTTCTGGGCGCTGAGCCCACAGAGGTGGCCTGTTCACCTCCCTCCCTTGTCTCACTTCCTCACTCCCTCCTGGTGTTTCTGGGATCACCTCCCAAATAAATCGCTTGCTCTCAAAGCGTTGCCTACGCCCACCTGAGCCAGCCGCCGTACCGTGTGGAGGTTGAGAGCCTTGGTGTCAGACAGACCTGAGTTTGAATGCTGGTGCTGCCACTGACCTTGCCTGTGACTTTGGGAACCTGCTCCCTCTCTCGGAACCTCAGTTCCTCCGTCTATGAAACAGGAACTTAGAGAACCAAGTGATGATGAGATTGACGGGGAGTTTGGCATCACAGTGACCGGAGCAGAGTTCCCAGCTGTGAGTCCCACGAGGGATGCTGGGTGCTATCTCTGAAGGCTTCTGCCAGGTCGGCGGGGGGTTGTGGGGGGAGCAAGAGTCAGGTGGTGGGCTAGGCAGGGGAAGAGGCCAAAAGGGAACGGGCCGGACAAAGGTGTGGAGGAAGAACCGGCCATGAATCTTCCTCGGCCCTGTTTGGCCAGCAGGGGAGGCAGGTGGGTGAGAAGCACATACAACCTCGTGCCGTCCACCCCCACCCCCGGCCCCAACCTCTAGGATTCCAGGGAGCCTGGAGGCATGGTCAGGGCAGGGCAAAGAACAGTGAGTTTGTTCACCGTGGGGTGAGGTTGGGCTGGTCAAGGGAGCTGTGTCTGCAGGGCTCACCTGGGGTCACATTTCTGGGGTCACAGATTCCGGGGCCGTCTGGCCATGGGACCCCTTCACCGATGCTCTGCTTGAGGCAGGTGCGTGGGGGACTCGGTGCCCCACTTTTACCCTGAGTGGGGCCTCGTGCCCAGAAGGGCCCCCCTGCTCCCCCCCTCCCCAAACAAGCCTGGGGTTTTCCCCATTGCAGTGATGGGAGCTTTAACCTCTTGGCTGTCCAGGCTCCAAACCCGGGGTTTCCCTCCGCTTCCCCATGACCAGTCCGTCCGTGAGCTCATTCAGGCGTCCGGGGGTTCACGTCCACTGCCCTGCCCTGGTCCAGCACTGACTTCTCCCACTGTGACCTCTGCAGCCACAGCCATTCTTCATCTCCCTGCCTCCAGTCCTGCCTTCCTGAGCCAGAGGGATTCCCTCAGAACCCAGAACCCAAGACAGATCCTGTCCCTCCTCTGCTCAGAACCCTCCATGGTTCCCACTGCAGTCAGGTGGGAAGCCAGAGTCCTTATGGCAGCCTTCTCTTCCCGGAAGCCCTTTGTAATTTGGCTCCCTCCCTCCCACCCACCCATTCTCTCCCCTATTCTGCTCAGCTGCAGCCACACTGGCCTCCTGCTCGCGGCCCAAACACGCCAGTTATGCTGCTGTCTCAGGGCCTTTGCACTTGCTTTCCCCACCGGACTGGAGAATACTCTCTGCTCAGCTCTCGCCATGAGGTGAGTCAGGCCTCAGCTCCAAAGTCACCCCTCAGAGAGGCCCTCCCTGGCTATTTTTATCAGCCTTCCCGCATTTTTATCAGCCCATGTGATTTCATTTTCTTTCTAGGACTTATAGCTTTCTGTAGAAAATTACTCTGCTTATTCATCTGACATTTTTTTAACTTTATTTTTATTTGGGGGGGGAGGGGCAGAGAGGGAGGGAGGGGATCCCAACAAGCTTCACGCTGTCTGCTGGAGCCCATCGCGGGGCTTGAACTCGTGAACCATGCGATCATGACCTGAGCCAAGATCAAGAGTCAGACACTTAACGGACTGAGGCACCCAGGTGCCCCTGTTTATCTGACTTCTTGACTGTTTCTTCCACTGGAATGTCAGCATCACTCAGGTGGGAAGCTTTGTCTGTGTTCGCTGCTGTAGTCCCAGCTCCCAAACACTCGTGAATGAAAGAGTGAGTGATGAGCGAATGAATGAATGAATGCTTTGACAGATGAGGGGGCTGAGGCTCAGAGGAAGCCCCAGGGGACTCACGTTCCAGGACTTTCTCCTGACTCACCCTGGTCTCTGGAGCCGTGCATTGCCCGTGCAGACACGAAGGTGTGCCAGGTTTGGGGTCCTGGGTAGCAATTTGACTTCTGCGTGTCTTCACTTGTGCTGTGGGACTGTCGGCCTCCTCATCTGCAAGATGGGTCACACGGGGGTCCCGGCGGCACGGGGTTGGGAGGGGCCGGTGTGTGGTGAGGGTTCAGCACGAAATAGGTGCTCAGTAAATGGGAGTGGCCGTGGGGGAGGCTCTGGCTTGTGGTCCCCTCCCCCTCTGCTCCAGGGCCTGTAATTACCGCTTACCCTGGCCAGTGGGCCCGAGAGATTCCATGTGTGGGCAGGGCTGTGGCCGGGGTCCCATGGGCACTCTCTGACCCTGGGCCTCATGGCTGACATTCCAGGCACGTTTCCCAGCCCTGGGGCTGCCACAGGCCACACAGGGTGGGGGTGGGGGTCGTAGGCTTCAGGCTGGACAAACCAGTCAGCCTCCCGGGCTGGGCTGCCTGACCACCAACTTCCTGCTGGGCCTCTGGAGGCCCAGAGGGGCCTCCCAAGTCTTTCCTTCTGCCTCCGCTGCCACCATCGCTGCTCATCCACACGGGCACAGAAGCTTCCATCCAGACCCCAGAAACTCCCTCTTCACATCCAGCCAGAGGGGTCCTTTAAAGCTGTGGCTCAGCCCATGTTATTCCCCTGCTGAGTTGTAGTCCAATTGCTTCGAGAATCGGCCTTTAAGCTCTTCCCTCGGCACACAAGGCCGCACATCATCTGACCTCCTCTGTGTCTCTGAAACAGCAGAAGCTTGGGGCACCTGGGTGGCTCGGTCGGTTAAGTGGCCGACTTCAGCTCAGGTCATGATCTCACGGTTTGTGGGTTTGATGCCCATGTAGGGCTCTGTGCTGACAGCTCAGAACCTGGAGCCTGCTCGGATTCAGTGTCTCCCCCTCTCTTTGTCCCCCTCTTATTTGTGCTCTGTCTTTGTCTCTCTCAAAAATAAATATTTAAAAAGAAACCAGCACAAACTCATGCCGCCTCAGGGCCTTTGCACTGGCTGTTCCTTCTGTCTGGAATACTCTTCACTCGAGTGTCCACGGAGCCTCCTCCCTCCCTTTCGTCAGGTTTCTGCTCACGTGTCATCTGCATGTGACGCCTCTTCTGAACCCCCGCTTCCATGCCCCGCCCACTATTCTCCATTCCCTTTTCTGCTTTATGTCCCCCTGGGGTGCTCATCACCATCTGACACACTGTAGATTTTACTTATCCGCAAGGACACAAGATTTTTGTCTGCTTTCTTCTCTGTTGTGTCTCCAGTGCCCAGCACGGGGCCCAGAACATAATAGGTGCTCAGCAAACATTTGTTGAATGACTGAACAAACAACTCTATGAGTTCTTGACAAATAAGGACCCTGAGCTTCCTGGGGGTAGGTGACCAGCCCAAGGCCACACAGCTAGTCTGAGACTGAGCCAGGAGAGGAGATGAGCCCAGGTTCATGAGATCCTGGAGCTGGCATCTTGGAACCCGTTTCGGGAGAATACAGATGGGACGGAGGCCCTAGCAGTGGATGCTGGTGATTCTGTGGCCCTGCCAGTCCCAGGCCGCGCAGTACTCGGGCTGATCCAGGAGTCCCGGCCTGCCTGCCCAGGCATTCCAGGCTCTGACCCAGGTTCCAAGCTTTCTATTTTGAGCCTTCTAGTCCCGAGGACTGTGTGTTCCCAGCAGGCGGCGTGGGCCAGAGGCTGAGCCTGGGTGTGGCTGTCACCCTAATCGGGGCCTGGTGGGAGGGGAGGGAGAGTGCTGGAGCTGGGGCCCTGCCAGGGAGCCCAAGGACCCAGATCCCCCAGTCCTTAACCTCTGTGCCCCTGGCACAAGCCTTGTTCTCTGCCTCACTGTCCCGCATTCGATTCCACCCTGGATTGCACACCCCGGTTTGTCCCCAGGACTTTGGGACCCACTCGAGTTCTGGCTCTGCCCCTTTGCAGAAGTGACCTTGGGCGAGTCACTCCACCTGTCTGAGCCTATCTCCTCCACTGGGAAGCAGGGACAGTAAGAGCACCTGTCTCCTGGATTGCGGAGGAGACTCCGTGAAATACAACTGGTGAAAGTACCCAGCACTCAGGGAGTACGCGATAATGGCAAAGTTTTATTGGCACTCAGCATGCCCGTTCATTTATTTATCCATAATTGTCTTCATCCTACAACTGCCATGTTGGGTAGTTGTGAAAGAGACCATAAGACTCCCCCAAGGTGTGGGGCGCCCGGGTGGCTCAGTCGGTTAAGCGTCCGACTTCGGCTCGGGTCAAGATCTCACGGTTTGTGGGTTCGAGCCCCGCGTCGGGCTCTGTGCTGACAGCTCGGAGCCTGGAGCCCGCTTTGGATTCTGTGTCTCCCTCTCTCTCTCTCTGCCTCTCCCCTGCTCATTCTTTCTCTCTGTCTCTCTCCCCCTCCCCTGCTCATGCTCTGTCTCCCTCTGTTTCACAAATAAATAAACATTAAAAAAATAAAAAGCCTCCCCCAAGGTGAAGATATTTATTTCCCATCTGGCTTTTTACAGAAACAGGTTGCTAATGCCCCAAGTAATCCATCACAGCCACGGAGGGGCTCATTTGATGGATTTTACGGACGAGAAACTAAAGTCTTTGCTCAGTGAGTCTTGCAGGGCTAGGCCTCAGTAAACAGACTCCGGTCTCGTTCCTCCTCCCCTGCCCCTGAGGGTCCCTCCCAACTCTTGTTCTCATCCTGCATGGCTGCCAAGTGGCCAAGGGGATCCCTAAGTGGAAGGAATCCGGTTTGAGGATCAGGTTCATCTGAGCTTGAATCTCGCCTCGGCCCCTCTCTTGCTGGTGACCTTGGGTGAGAGGTCTGACACACAGTAGGTGCTTAATCAGTGCACACCCAGGCTGTGAGCCTTAGCTTTCTCTCAGGCTCCATCCAGGTTATGGTACATTTCGGGGAGTACATTTTACAAATCACAGCCATTGGCTGGCTGGGCGTTATGGCTGTGGTGAATGAGAGTGGGAGGCATCGGTGGGAGAGCACTTTGGGTGACCAAAGGGCTTTCCAGAGCTCCATATGCGTGGTGGGGGGATCTCACAGTCCCCGGCCTACCCCAGAGTCTTAGTCTCTGTCCCTTGGCTTGAGGCCTCAGCCTTGTCCTTAACTACAGTCCCCCCTCCTCCTCTGCTTGTCTCCCAAGCTCCCTTCCAGCCTCTCTCCTGCTGATCCTGGGGAGCTCTAGTTTGCATTCAGCCCTTTTCCAGGGTCCCAGAACCCCCAACAGGCAATCCTTCCTGCTGCCTGGAGGAGGCGATGTTGGTGACTCGGGAACCTCTGGCTTCATCCAGCCCCAGCCCCAGCATCAGGGGCTGTAAGAATGGAGGGGGTTCTCCCCTAACAGCCTCGCCGACTGCCTGCTGTACTTTGAGGGTGGCCTGCCCAAATTCATTAATTCGGCGGTTTATTTCCCCAGTGCTGGTGAGACCTTGGGAAAATTCCTTCACTCTCAGCTCTGTACCCGGGGCTCTGGTGGTACCTACTCCTTCGGGATGTTGTGAGGAAGAGGTGAGTCAGTGAGAGGAGGCGCTTGGCTTGGCCCTGAGCATGGCAAGTACTCAATACACATGCTCCTGGGTTCGTTTGAGGGCCCCCTGGTCGCTCCCTGAGGCCTCCCCAAGACATGCCTGGGGCTGGGGTGAGGGGCAGTGGGGGACACAGGTGCCAAAGACACAGTCCTTGCCCTCGTCTAAATGCTGGGGACTTTCACATGCATCTCTCCAACGTGGACACCTCCCCTGCCTCCAGACTCGAGTCTCACCTCCCCCCGCCCCCCGCCCCATTGCTGCTGGGGTGACTGACAGCCAAACATTCAGCCTAGCCGTTATCCAGCCCGTGATCCTGCCCCCAGACTATCCCTGTCTCAGTTCCTGGCACCTCCTCCAGGGTGCCCCCAAAGCTGGGAGTCCCCTTCGACCCTTTGTTCTCACTCGCCCCCACATCTGATTTCTCACCATATCCTATTGGCCCCCCACCTCCACTGCCCCACGCTGGCCCGTGCCACCAGCCTCACCCACCCGGGGGACTCGCACCTACGGTTTGTTCTCTGCACACAGCCAGAGGGATCCCCTTAGACCTAAGTTAGATCCTGTCCCTCCTGTGCTCCGGGGTCTCCCAGGGCTCCCACCCTGCTCAGAGTAAAAGCCAGAGTCGTCCCCATGGCCCTCAAGGCCCTGTGTAACATCCACCCCCAGGAAACCCTATGCCTCTCTGATGACTTCACATCCTCTCACTTTCCCCCTTGCCACTCCTTCCCAACCCAACGGGCTCCTTGCTGTTGCTCTAATAAGCCTCAGACCTTTCTACCTGAGGGCCTTTGCACGTGCCAGTCCCTGTGCTTGGAAACCTCGCCCACTGTGTATTCACATGACTCACTCCTTCACCCCCTTCAGGTCTTCGTTTGGACGCTACCCCTCAGAGCAGCCTTCTCTGAGCCCCCCTCCCTTGCCAGCATAAGTATTATCCACCTCCTTGGGGCGCCTGGGTGGCTCAGTCGGTTGAGCGTCCAACTTCGGCTCAGGTCATGATCTCATGGGTGAGTTTGAGTCTCGCATAGGGCTCACTGCTGTCAGCACAGAGCCTGCTTCAGATCCTCTGTCCCCCGCCCCGCCCCCCCCCTTAAAAGTGAATAAACATTTAAAAAAACAGATATTCCACCTCCTTTATACTGCCCTGTCTGTACCCTGATCCGGCTTTATTTGTCCTTTATGAGTGGAGGAGATTGTACAGGGGAAAGGCACTCCCACGAAGGGGACAGCGTGCACACAGGCATGGGACTGTGAGCAGTGGGGGAGTGCAGGGTGGTGGCTGAGGGGTGATTGGTGAAGACAGTAGGGCAGGCTGAGCTCCAGGATAAAGCAGCGTCCAGGCGGGAGGAAGAGGGCTGGGCCAGCAGTCAGCAGGCCAGGGTTTCTCTGGCTCTGTTAGTCCCTGGCTGTGTGACTTCACGAAGCCATGCCTCTCTCTGGACCCAAGAATCCTCAGCTCCCATCGGAGACCACCTAAGTGGATCCGTTATTTGACAGGTGGGGAAACTGAGGCCGCAGAACTTCTTCTATGACCTGGTGAAAGGTCACCCCAGGGATTGGGATAAGCCAAGGATTGCTAGCAGTCGCTCACAATTTAGCTTGAATGAGTTCTCTGGGTTCTTGGCTGTCCAGTGACCTCTAGACCTCAGGGGGCCTAGGAGGTGGGAGGGGGTGGGGGCGCAGGGCTGAGACTCCCTGGGCTGGGCAGAGAAAGCAGGAGTGCCACGATGGTGACGATAGGATCTGAGGGGGCTGGGACACAGTCACACATCTGTGGCTGTGACACAGGCAAGTGACACATGCTGTCTGGGAGTCGCCCCTGGGCCATGCGGCTTGTCACATACACTTCCCCTCCACGCACAGTCTGACTTGTGCTCTGTTCCCTGGGCTGCCGTTTCCTGACTGTGTGACTCTGGGCAAGTCACTTCCCCCCTCTGAGCCTCAATTTCCTCTTCTGTAACGGGAGGTAACGGCAGTACCAGCCCTGCTGGCCGTTGGGACTGACCCGCTTGCTGTTCCTCGGACGTGCCAGGCACGCTCGCGCCTCAGGGCCTTTGCAGTTGCTGCTCTCACTGCCTGTTACACCTTTCCCAAAGATGGCTTGCTCTCACTCCTTCTTCAAGTCTCTGCTCCAACATCACAGTGCAGTGAGTCTTTCTCTGGCCCCTGCACGCCCTTCCCCTCTGTAGTTCTTACTACCTGATGCGTCGTGATCTTGCTTATTTGTCTACCCCTCAGAGACAGCAGCTCATGATCATTGTTATGTCCCCACCCCCCAGCATGGCACCTGACACAAGAAGCTGCTCAAGAAAGACTTGCAGAGTGGCTGAACGAATCAATGAATGAATGAATGAACAAATGGAAGGCACTCAGCACCACGCCCTGCCCATACCAAGCACTCAGTACCCAACATGGTGAATGGTGTTATTCTTGGCAGTGGTTTCCCTCCCGGCCCCCCTGAATCCCGCTCTCACCAGCCCTGCGCTCCTGCTTTGTCTGCCCGGCCCAGCTCCCCGCTGCCGGCACAGTCTCGTCCCTGGGTCAGAGCGACCTCTGGGGAGTCGCAGGGCTGTGGGGCGGGCTCCCTCAGGCTCTGCCTCTGGCCTCCTCTTACATCCCCGGGGGGGCAGAGGCTTCTGGGAGATGGGCAGAGCGAGGCTTTGAAGCTCCCCTGGGTCAGACCCACCGAGCTCCTGGGCCTTCCTTCAACGTTGCCTGACGTGACCCTGTTGTTAGCAAATGGGACAGCGAGACTAGAGAGGGGCGGCTGTGTGGGTGTCTGGCCTTCAGGGGCTCCTGAGGCGGTCAGAGCAGCTCCGCGAGGCCGGCTTCTCTGTCGCTCCCAGAGCAGGGCTGGGGCTCAGGCGCCTGTTCTCCAGATGGCAAGAGCGGTTCTCGATTCTCATACAGGCTCCGGGACCAGGTTTGAATCCCATCCTCCCACTTCCTGGCCGTGTGATCTGAGGCTTGTCCCTCGGTCCCTCTGAGTGACAGTTTCCTTGTCTGGAGAACGGCACGCTAATGATTCCCAGCTCACGGGGGTGTCGGGGGTGTTTGGGAGGACAGGACCAGCCATCTGGCCGGCATCTAGGGTCTTTGGCCCCTCCCCTGGGCCTCAGGTGTCCTGGCTCTCGAGCCCCCGGGGCCGTGGCCGCTCTGGGGCCTGGCCCTGTGCCTCACTGTTGGGGTAGCGACAGTCCCAGAGGCTGCTGCTGCTGCTTTATTTTTTTTCCCTTCCCTGACTTCTCCCCTCCTCATCCTGGCCTCCTTTCTCCAGAACCAGCTTGTTTTTGTTTTCTGTTTTTACGGCTCCATAAATGAGTCACGAGCCTGATTTGATTTAATTTCGTTGTAATTGTTATCTTTTCAAGCTTGTTTTTTTCCACTCAGTTACTCACGAGACCACAAAACCTAAACAGGACGGGGCCTTCCCCAGCTCACTGCCCAGCACCCCCCTGCCCCGGCATGGCCTCCTAGTCCTCTGGGGCTCGGGGGGGGGGGGTGGGGTGGGGTGGGGGCAGGGTCAGCAGCTCCTGGAGAACGGAGGTGGGGCCCGTGGGCCTTCTGGGGGTAGGTGCTTAGTGTGCTAAGCAGAACTGGGTGTCCCGAGTCCCAGGTGGTAGCCCTCTTCTGTGTGCTGTGGGACCCTGGAAGGGTTGTTTAAGCTCTCTGGGCCCAGTTCCCCAGCATCCTCTTTGGCTGGCTTTAGAACAGGGAGTCGGGGGCGCCTGGGTGGCTCGGCCGGTTAAGTGTCCCACTTCAACTCAGGTCATGATCTCGAGGTTCGTGAGTTCAAGCCCCACGTCGGGCTGTATGAGGACAGCTCAGAACCTGGAGCCTGCTTCGGATTCTGTGTCTTCCCCTCTTTCTGCCCCTCCCCTGCTCGCACTCTGTCTCTCTCTCTCTCTCTCTCTCTCTCTCTCTCTCTCAAAAATAGATAAACATTAAAAATAAATAAATAAATAAATAAATAAATAAATAAATAAATAAATAAATAAAAAAGAACAGGGAGTCAAAAACTCAGACATCTCGGGGTCAGGAGGTGATATGGTGAGTGAGGTGGGCTGGGTGGTGACTGCCGTAAACTGAAGAGAATAGGCCCTTCTCAGGGGACAGCTGCCTCTTAGTCGGCACGCAGCCCAGATCTTTCCATTTATTAAGAGAAGCCAGAAATCTGAGGTCGCATGTGAAAAGTCCTGATTTTTAAATGCTGGCCAACGAATCAAATTAAAAACAACAAACAACCCAACTCTGTGGACACGTCTGGTTTAGAAGGTTCTAGAAGCGTCAGCCCTGCCCACACTCCAGCTGTGGCTGGAGTTCTTTCTCTCTCCACACCTTTGCCAAGCAGTTCCCTCTGCCTGGAACACTCTCTCCTCTTCCTCACCTCATCGTTCTTGATGGTGACTGTGTCCCTGTCTCCCACAGTCCGCTGGGTGCCCCTGGTCACCATGGGGCAGGGGATCACCCTTTCAGTCATTTCTGCCATTGACAGTGAGGTCAGGAGGATGACGATAGCTTTGTCCACTTTTGCATTCCCAGTTTCTGGCGCCTAGGAGGTACCTAATCTATTTCTGTTTGTATGTCATTTTCCCCAAGGAGAGTTTGTCTTGTTTGAGACCACCTTCATAATGGGAGAATTCCCCCTTAATTTTTAAAAACATAAAAAATATGTTTTCTGGTTTGTTTCCAAAATGGGAAATAGTAAGTCTTCAGCTCTTTAAAAACGGGAGGTGCTGGGCCGGCCCCTCCTGGGGCACGGAAAGGGCTGTGGCGAGGGGCGGCGGTGTGGGGGCTCCGGGGGAAGGCAGGACCCCAGCCGGGGGGGGGGGTGGGAAGGAGGGGTTGAGGACTGCTTCTCCAAGCTCCAACAAGGCCATGTGACCAGTGTGCACCAATCAGGTGCATCCTTGCCAGTTTATGAATCAGAAGTTGGAAATAATGGGGGTGGTGCTCACGGAGCTCTTTCTGGGGTGGGTGGGGCCACAGCCTCTTCTATTTCCCCATAGGCTGCAGTAGGCAGGCGAGTTCTAGGGGCAGTGACCAGGGTCCAGTGGTAGCCACAGTGTCGACTGAATAATTTTGCAGAAACGACTCTCTCCGTGATTATTTAGGGGTGATCAGATGCAATGGAAAGGCTGTCATGCAATTTTGTTTAAATATATTTAAATACAGCAGCACCCGATTCGCTTTGTTCGTCCTAAGAATTTGAATAATTATATGAAGAGACGGGAAAATCAATTTATTTTCAGTTTTTTTTTTTAAACATTGCAAAACAGGGGCCTAGTCAGATTTCTCTAAGGTGGATCTTTATTTGGATATGTTAGCCCCGACTCTCAATAAATTCACTTTATGTGGCTTTTTCCTGGGCCAAATTGTCTACCTTTATTTTCTGAGCTTCCATGTGAGTTCTCCAGAAATTCCCTCCCCTACACTGCCAGGCACAGTTCTTGTTCTGTGAGGGGTCCCAGGGTCTCCAATGGTGGGTGGCCCTGGGATGCCTCCCAAGCAGGGACCTGTCATCCACCACCCGTGCCTGTGACCTCAGCCTACTGACCTTCTGGTCCAGCCCCTGCCTCCCCTTCTCTCTTGCCCTCTGCCCTTTCTCTCTCCAAGCCAGGATCTGAGTAATCCTTAGTAGTGCTCCAGCCTGGAATGGGAGCTCAGTGGATATTCAAGATCATTGACTCCTGGAAACATAGAATTCTTCCCTCCAGGACAAAGAAATCCTGGCTTTCAGTGGACCAAGCCCCTGTCATTCTAAAATTCGAATGCATGGGAGGTCTGGTAGACCAAGCCATGCACTTACTCAGTAGATATTTTATTGAGCATCTATTTTGTGCCAAGCATAGCAGTGAACAACATGGGCCAAGTCCCTGCCTTCATGGCACTTATGTTTTAGCAGGAGAGACCATCAAGAAATAAAAGTAAAAGGTGGAGTATGTGAGATAGTGAAATAAATGGCAAAGGGGACTGAGGAATTTTGGGGCTGCAGTGTAACATGGGCCGTTGCAGAAGGAACGGGAGGCTGGAGGAAGGTGAGGGGACCGGCCCTGCAGACATCTGGGGCAGAGTGTTCCAGATGGTGGGAACCTCAGATGCAAACGCCCTGAGGTGGGAAAAGTCTTGCGTTGTTGGGGAAAGATAAGGAGAGCAATCTGGATGAGTGAGCAGGGGGGAGGCCAGCAGAGCTCAGATCACTCAGGGCTGTTGGGCCCCAGGAGGAGGGGTTTGGATTTTATTGCAAGTGGGAGCCCCTGGAGGGTTCTGACGCAGGAAGGACAGGGTCTGACTCAGGTTCCGAGGACGTGGACTTTCTCAACCTGGGTGCTCTAGGCTTTCGGGCCTGCTGGTGCTTTGTTGTGGGGGGCCGGCCTCTGCACTGCAGGAGGCTGAACAACATCCCTGGCCTGTCCCCACCGGATGCCAACAGCACTCCTCCCCCCACCCAGTTGTGACAACTGAAAATACCTCCAGACATTGTCAAATGTGTCCTGGGATACAAATCGCCCCCAGTTGGGAACTACTGGTCTAACAGGATACCTCTGGCTGCGGAGGGAGGAGAGCTGGGTTGTAGACATTCCAGGGAGGGTGAGGGAGTGGAGGGAGGAGAAAGCCCGTGGATTCTGGGCCCATTTTGAAGGAAAAGTTAGCAAGGTTTGTTGGATTGCACTTGGAGAGACGGGGGGGGGGGGGGGGGGGGGGGGGGGGGGAGGAGGGAGAGAGAGAGAGGGAGATTGAGAGAGATCAACCTAGGATGTTTCAAGAAGGGATCCTGAGACTAAAGGAAGCCTTGGGACCCCCGCTGGAGTCCAAGGATTGCAAATGCAGGTGCCTCCAGGGCCAGGCAAACAGCCCAGATGCTGAAGTGGCTGGCAGGAGGGCAGGCCTGTCTCAAGCGTGGGTCCAATGTCGCCTAGGGGGAAGGCCAGGACTTCCAGTTTTTCCTGAGAAGCTGTAAATCTGGATTGATTTTTCTGGAGTTTTAAATGCTGGGGCAAAGCTACTAATATACAGGCCAGATTTGTCCTGAAGGCCATGAGTTTGACACCCCTGTCCCACTCCAGCCAGAGGAGTGGGGAGGGACAGCTGTTGCAGAGGGAGGGCAGCTTCTCCTGGGGCGGGGCGGGGCTGGGGGCGGGGCTGGGCGTTATCAGGGAGGTGGGGCTTGGACTCTGCTCTAAGAAGGGTCAGATGCGCAAAAAAAAAAAAAAAAAAAAAAAGAGGCGAGGGCATTCCAGGAGGTGGGGGAGTGTGAGCGAGGGTGTGGAGGTGGGAATATGGGAGACGTGGAGACTGTTTTGGAGGAGGACGGAGATAAGAGATGGAACCAGGAGGGAAGAGAAGGAGATAATGGGGGGCTGGCGGGGGGGGGGGGCCGGAGGAGGGAAGAGGTGCCAGGAAATAAATGAAGAGGCCAGACCAAAAGCAGGGCTGGGAAAATCACAAAAGAACTTTAATAATATTAATAATTTCACTTCCGAAATTGTTTGGCAACAGGCTGCTCATTTATTTTACCACTGACTTTGGGTTCTTGGCAATCCCCGTGTACACCAGGGAGTGTTTGCCCAACAAGGAACATTCTCGCTTGCAGATTGTTTTCAAACAGCACAAAAATTTTCGTAAATACTAAATTAGGAATTGAATGCTGAATTGTGAAGTCTGAGTGGCTTAATGAAAGATTGATTAATTTCGATTTAGCAGGTTTCTTTAAGTATTTTAGAGGCAATAAAATTTCTTTTCCAAAGCTCCCTTGCAAATTTTCCACCCCACGGCAGCCAAAATTTGAGGTGACGTGTGCAAAAATAGCTGATGTGTAATGATAGGAAGGGGTAAGTGAGGTTTAGAGAGAATCCAGGAGAGTTTGCTTTTACGGGGAGGATCCGGGCAGGCTCCCTGGAGGAGGCGGTTTTGGATCCGAGTGGCAAAGGATGGGTGAAATATAGAGCAGGCAGATGGGCTAGGGTAAGTGAGAGCATGCGAGGTGGAGGACCCCGTGAGTGCAAGTGTGAAGGTGGGGATAGCGAGGTGAGGGTCTGGACCAAGGGGGTCGGGGCTGGAGCTACCGATGGTCAGAGGCGCCGCAAAAACCAAAGAGCAGAGATGAGGCCTGTCAGGAGCACAACCGGGCCCGGGGGGCCGAGCATGTGGAGAAGAATGAGGGGCTGACCTCCTCTGTTTAAATTGCTTGTGGGACCAGAAGGGTGGCAGAGAGCATGGGTGCCTTGTCCTTCGTCCACGGCCTAGGGCCCCTTCCCCTCACCCCAGCGGAGTCATCGTATGTGGGACAGAAGAAGGGGTCACCCGTGCTGACTGCCTGTGCAATGCCCAGCTCTTCCTCCCGCTGGCGGCATGAGGGAGGTGTATGATGCCTGTTTTTACAGAGGACACAGAGGCCCAGAGAAGTTAAGCTGTGTACCTGAGGTCACCCAGTAGGACTGGAGCCGGAAGTCTGCGTTCCAACCGCTGCTCTGTAACGACCCTTATGTGCTCACGCCAGGTCTGGCTCCCTGTGTCCCGAGTACCATAAACATCCCTACTTACCCGAGGGGTGAACCCAGGCTCCGAGTGGTGGGGTCGCTTTCGTGACATTATACCGATGGAAGGGGTGAAGCCAAGGTTTGAATCCCCAGGTCCGGGTGACTCCGGGGCCTACTCTCCCGCCACCAAATGACACAGCCGCTCGCCTTCCTGGGCCTCTATTTCCTCATCTGATAAATGGGGGTGAGGACAGTGGGCACCCAATAGGGTCCGTGTGAAGGTCAGAGGTGGTGCCTATCAATCACCCAGCTCAGTGCTTGGCACTTTTAGTAGATGCTTAAAAAATGAGGGCTGTAGTTATCTGTGTGAAGGTGGCTGCATATTAAACGCGTGACTTAATGTAAGATACTTAGAGCAGAGCCTAAGTGGCCCTCGTGTGCCTAAGGACGCATAGTAGGTGCTCAAGAAAGGTGAAGTCTTACTATTCTAGGACCTACCACTGGGGACAGCCTGATATCCTTCCAAACCCACTTCCTGCCCAAATTGCCTTCCGTGTGTTTTTCCCTTCATCCAACAAACTGGCTTTGGGGTCTAGGTCAGCATTTGGGGGGTAAGGAGGATACAGAGCCTCCCACCCTTCAGTCAGACAGATGCTGAGAGCACTGGATGATGAGTCCAGAATTCTGGGTTTGAACCCTGGACTCGCTGTGTGGCCTCTGGCAAGTGCCTTGCCCTCTCTGAGCCTCAGTTTCCCCTCTCATGTGCGGAGCCTGGGCCAGGCTGCCCTGGGAGGTGCTAGCCCTGCCTAGGGATGGGGGCAGTTCCTGTGTCCCCTGTGGCCACCGGTCCCCACCTCCTGCCTCCTGAGCTGCAGGCCCGCCCGGCTCAGCTGTGACGACCAACCAGCCAATCTGTTTACTGAACTGACTGACCCCTTCCGGGAACTCGGCCCAAGCTTCCCAGAACTCGGGTATTAATGACCCGGAGCCACATGACAGAGCATGACACAGCATTTTTGGGCGCAAGGCAGGGCCCAGAGGGGCGCGTGGGGGGCCTGCAGCCCAGCCCCCAAGCCCGGCTGACTGGTGAGTCAGCCCAGCCTCCTGCAGCTTCCTGATCCCAGCCGCTCTGCCGCCCTCTCCCATCCCCCAGACCTTCTCAGCCTGGCAGGGCCACCCCAGGACCCCCGGGTTTTGCTCCAGTGACCTAGAAGAGGTCCTGGGTGATTAGGGCTGCCCTCCCGGTTACGGATGGGGAAAGCAAGGCCCAGACGACTGGAGTAAATAACTGTGAGCGCTTATTAAGCACTTACTGCGTTCAAGGCACTGGGCACATGTCTTATCCTGGTCTTAGGGTAACCCTATGAAACCGCAAACGCCAGGTGGGGAAACCGAGGCCCAGAGGGGCTGAGTACCCTGCCTGCGGCCTCAGTGCCGGTCGGCCTCGAGGCCCAGTGCTCAGAACCAGCGCCTGGCACATAGTTGGAGCTCACACGGAATCCGTGGGCTGACCAGGGTGGGTGGGCACGCGCGGGCTTTGGTGGCCGGCAGAGCTGGGCTCGGATCCTGGCTGTGGCTTTCTCTGGCTGCCGGGTCTGGGGCATGCTGCTGCGCCCGTGATGCCTCAGTTTCCTCGCTGGCAGAGCATCGGGGTGGTGATCCTGACCTTGTACAGTTGGCCGTGAGTGCTGTGTGCGGTGTGCAAACAGCTGCCGGACCCACACAAAGCGCTCCGTGAACACTCACTGCCACGGTCTGCACCTTCTCCTGGCCCCGGTCTCTGAAGCCACGTTGGGGTCAGCCTCTGGGCCCCACGCCTGCCTCCTTCACCCTCTGCTGCCCAGGGGCAAAGTGAGAGTGATGGTTTTTATGAGGCTGGGAACCAGACGGGATCTGGGGCTCGGAGGGAGCCACCTGGTTCCCAGGCCCTGAACTTCCGGCTAGGGGTGGGGTGGGCAGGGAAAGGGAAGCGCTTTGATGATCTTCCCTTCGTGTCACAACCGTTGCTTGAGCACCTACTATATACAAGACTCCAGGGAACACAGCAGCGAACAAGGGGTCTCTGCCTCAATTCTGGTGGAGGACACAGGAGATCAGCAAGCAAACCCACGAATAGATAAGACAGTTTGCACCGGGGAGAAGGCCAAGATGGAGATAAACAGGGGTTGCCTTGGAGCTGCGTGAAGCTGTGAAGCCGTGAGCTGTGAAGGCTTGCTGTCTGCTTGCTCGCAGAGAGGGCTTCTCTGAGGAGGGAGCATGGAGAGACATCTGAAGGAGGAGGGGGAATGAATCCCAAGGGAAGGGATTTTCAGCAGGGGAAACAGCTTGGAATGCTCCAGGAAACGCAGGAGGCCAGGTGGCTGGACAGGACAGAGGAAGGGGCAGGTGACAGGAGATGATGCTGGAGAGGTCAGCAGGGCTGAGATCATGTAGGGATTTGTGGGCCGAATGCCACTGGCAGGATCTGAGTAGGAAGGGAACTGATGTGACCCGGTTGATGGACAGCAAGCCTTCACTGACTGTGACAGTCAAATTTTCTACCCATCTGACAGATGAGCTAACGATGGCCCAGGCCGAGTTCACCCGGGAGGTCAGTGGCAGGGTGAGGATGAAACTAGGGTGGCTGGACAGCCAGTGCGGGCCAACTGCCCCTAAGGAGAGGGAAGTAAGGACATGGGCTGGAGTGGAGGGCCCGCGGGTCAGCAGAGTGGGGCCCCACAGCCCCAAGTGCCTCGAGCTTCCCGGCAGAGGAGGTGGCCTCTAAGCTGAGGGTGGGGCGGAAGTGCTGGAAGAGTGTTCCTGGTAGAGGGAACAGCATGTAAGGAGAGGCGAAAGGCGATGGGGTGATGTTCTGAAGACCCCGATCCTGGGAGGTGTTGGAGCCAGGAGGGAGGAGCCGGAATTTCGTTCTGAAGGCCTACTGTGTGCCAGGCCCGGGCTGGACCCTACGGACACCGAGACGGGCAGGCACGTGTTCACCCTCCTGGGCCCCGTGGTCCAGAGGTGGGGGCAGCCTAGAGAGGGGTCAGGGCCACGAGGGGGCAGGAGGGCAGAGGGGACTGAGCTCCCACTTTGCGTTTTACAAAAGACACCCGAGCTTCAAATCTCAGTTCTGTGACATCTTCACTGTGACCCGGGGCAAGTCACCTCACCTCTCCAAGCCTTGGTTTCCTCGTGGGTAAATACCTCCTGGACAGGCATTGTCAGAACTCCGGAAGCTCGTGCTTTCACTCACCTGTTCGTTCACTCGCTCTTTTTGGAGCACCGGCTATGTGCCAGGCCGTGGACTCGGTCCTGGGGACGAGCAGTGACAAAAGCCCTTGCTGGCTCTGAGGGGAGAAGTGGTGTGGAGGAACAAGCAGTTAAGAGCGTGACCCTGGAGCCAGAGGGCCTAGGGGCCTCCTGGCCCACCACTTACCCGCTGTGTGACTTGGGGCGAGTTACTTTACCTCTCTGAGCCTAACCTGTCAAAGGGAATCATTATGGTACCCGCCTGGTCGGGTTGCCGCGAGGAAGCCGGAGTCGATCCCTGCGTTGTGTTTAGTGTGGAGTCTGGTGCACAGTGGCCAGTCGGTAAGTGTCCTCCGTGTTTGTACTCAAATGGGGGAGACAGACGATACTCAGGCGGCAGGCGAGTGGACGAGACGGTGTCTGATGTGGGAAGGGACAACGCCAGCTCTCAGTGCCGAGTGGGCACATAGGAGGTGCTGAAGTGTTCCTCCTCCCTCGTCCCCTTGTGAGCCGGCTTGGACTATGACAGGGACCTGAGGCGTGGGAGTCCGTGGAGAAGCAGGAGGCCATCTGTGCGGGTCCAGAAAGCCAGGGCTGAGCCTTGGGGCCAGGAAGGGCAGAGACGTCCCCGCCACCCTCTGCCCCCCGTGCTCCCTGCACCCCATCCTCAGCCACGTTCGCAGCCTGGGTGGCTGGGCCAGCCGGGGCCTGCCTGGCAGGTCCCCAGTCGTGACATTCATTACACAGGTGTGTGGCTGGTCTGCACAGGGGGAGGCGAGGGCCCCAGGGGCTGCGTTCACATGGCAGCCAGCCAGCCCACCCCAGGCCCTTCCTCATCCTTTATGAGTCTGGTGCCCAGGGCAGGCAGGCGGGTTGGGGGAGAGGAGCTGGCATAGGGCCAGCTGGCACCCGGTGAAAGGAGGGAGAGTTGAGAACTTGGGGTGCCAAGGGCTGATGTGGAGGACGGGGTAGAGGGTGCTGGGTAATGGGGTGTGTGTGTGTGTGTGTGTGTGTGTGCACGCAGGTGCGAACAGGGGCACAGTGAATTGGTCTAGGCATCCCTCCAGCCCTTCTACGTGGAGGTGAGAGGGTCTGTGTAGATGAAGCATTAACGGCCCCAGAGTGGGTCAAAATCTCCAACACTGACACAGGTAGGCGAACGCCAAGCTGTTCCGGGTGACATCAGACCCAGTGCTGGGCCAGTCGTAGGCTCTGCCATATAAAGCTCCAAATCCAGAGAGAGACAGATGCCAAACCAGAGGGCAAGACATCCCAGTGAAGCCTTTTGTGGAGGAAAATAAGGCAGGATGAGGCTAGAGAGAGCAACGGGATGGGGGGGGGGCGGGCACAGGAAGGGCCCCTCTGAGAAGGTAACCTTAGAGCTGAGGCCTAAAGGATGAGCAGCCATGGCAAGATCTGGAGGAAGAGAGTTCTGGGCAGGAGGAACAGCAAGTGCAAAGGCCCTGAGGCAGCACCAGCTTGGCACATCTGCAGAGCATTAGGGGGGCCCTAAGGAGAGGAGTGAATGAGAGAGGGGGTAGGAGGCAGGGTCAAGTGTGGGCAGAGCCAGAACTCATGGACCAAGGTCAGGAGTGTCGATCTTATTCTGGGTACGAGAAGCCTGGCACATGGCAAACACACAAATGGGGCACCCCCGGGGCGAATGGGTTTGAAGAGAGTAGGAGCCAGGCCTGCTCGGTGTGGGAACTGTCAGCTTTCAGACCCACAGACAGGAACGTGGGCTGTTCAATTTGTGTTTGAACCTCTTCTCCCGGGTTCAAACCCCCTGGCTCCAGCAGCCTGTTATTAAGCTGGCTGTGCCCTGAGGCGCCTGCCTTTATCCCCAGACAGAGCCTGGCCCGCCTGCCCTGAGGTCGACCCCGGCCCCCAGATGGGAGTGGATGGGCAGGACTCACGAACCCCTGTGCCCGCCCCAGCCCCCACCAGGTGCTTCGGCAGGGCCAAATCTACTTCTAAGAGCTGGAAGGAGACTGGGGAGCAGTGAGAATCTCCAGATGGGGAAACTGAAGCCCAGAGAAGGCGAGGGTATGGCCCAGGGTCTCGTGGCAGGGAGCTGCTGAAGGCACCTAGGACGCCTCTGTCATAGCTCATCTCTCCCTCCACTTCCTCCCCTGTGCACTGGGCTCCTCTCAGTGTGACGCTGGCCAGGGTGTCTGGGCAGGGCCACAGGGAAGAGCTGGGGCCAATTCAAGAGGCCTCTTAATTGGGCCTTACAGACAGAACTGCCCGACAGTTTAGATAGTGAGTCTCCTGTCACTGGAGGCATGCAAGCAAACCCAGAGGGCAGTCCTTGATCTGCTTACAGGGTTGAAGAGAGGTTTGGATGAATGAGAGATCACTTCCATTCACGCTCTGTGATTCCACAGGATCTTGGCCCAGTCCTTCTCTGTTGAAGTCTCGGCTCCCCATTCATTGAAGTCTCGGTTTCATTCATTCATTCACGCAAATAATTAAAGTGACCTTGATAAAAGAACAGCCTTGATGACGAAACTCCCCTGCTTCCAGTTCTTCCTTGACGTCCCAGACCTCTGGAGACCGCTCCAGCCCTCGCCATGGCCCAGACATCCTGCAACCCTGGCCCCTGAAGCCTCTCTCTCCCTCTCTCTGATGAAGCCACTCTGACTCCCTGAATGTTGTTCAGATCACTGCCCCTTCTTGAAGTGTAGATGCTGTGACAATTGGATACCAGGCCGAGTGCTTTCGATCATTTAGGGCCCCCATCAGCGCATTGTGGGGTCCATTTTACAGACGAGGAAGCTGAGTCTCAGAGAGGTGCAGGGTCTTGTCCAAAGCCACACAGCCTGAAAGCAGAGGAGTCAGGACTTGAACTCAGGCCATCTGGAAGTTAACGCCATTCTCTTTTCTTCTTTCCTTGTAGCTCGTTTTCATCTTCAGGATTTTGCCCAATAGTCTCCTTCTCCGGGAAGTCTTCCCTGGTTCCCTTCCGAGTCCTTCTCCCATGCCTTTCCTGAGTTTCCCCATTGCTTCACTGATCACTCCGCCTCAGAATTATCTTTCTTTTTTCTTCACAGCGTTACTGAGGTATAACAGACATACAGTAATTGGCACATATCTTAGTGTGCAGTTTGACATGTTTTGACACACGTTTGTACTCATGAAGCCGCTGGTGAACGGACACATCACCTCCACAGGCTTCCTTGTGTCCTTTTGTCATTCATTCCTCCTGCCCCCCCACCTCCCCTCTCCCATCGCCAGGCAACTGCAGTGGGTTTCTTCTGTTGCTGTGTTCTCTAGAATTTTCTGTAAATGGAATCATGGAGCATATTTAACCTTTGTTGGGCTCCTTTCCCTCAGCGTAATGATGATGAGATTCATCCGTGTTGTTGCGACCATCATTTTTTTAGGTGTCTGCCCCGCTCCCCGTCAGGCTGTGAGATCCACTGGACGAGGACTCGCTCTCGCTTATCTCTACGTCCCCAGCACCTAGCACAGGGCTGGGCACAGAGGAAATGCCTACTAAATGCTGATGACGAGCTGGAAGGAGGGTGAGGATGTGCCCACGTGAGGAAAGGGCATGCGTGGTTGCACGGCAGAGAGGAGCCCGGAGACTATCAAAACAGCCCCTGGAATGAGCTGGAGGCTTCGTGGCCCCATCAGATAAGCACATCCGCTCATCCCTGTGGCTGTCTCTGTGGAACAAAGATGTGGATTGCACAAGGGCTGGGCTTGGGCTGAGGAGGCACTTAGTGGCCCCTTTATCTGGCGCGGGCATCCGGCCCGGTGTTCTAGAACTGCACAACCCACACCTCCCAGCAGGCCGCACGTCTTGGGCTGGGGCAGTGGCAGTGGGCGGGCAAGTGGGTGGCGGGAAGGGGGAAGTGCCACCCAGTCCTCCCCAAACCAGTTGGACTCCTTTGCAGAGGTTTCTGGAGGTGCTTGGAGAGCTGAGTAAGGGAGAGCGGGAGGCCGTGGCCAAAGGAGGAGGAGGAGGGAGGAATCATTTAATTAGCGAATATTATAGGGAATTTCCAGTTCATGCCCCATCAGGCTGGGCAGGGACGCCGTGGAATTACTCAGGCGGTTTCCAGGTACCAGCCTGGGCCGCAAAGGCTCGGCGAGACCCAGAGGCCCCAGGTCTCTCCTCCATCGTTGGCTGGAAACTCAACCAGCTGGGGCGAGAGAGTGGCAGGCTGGATGGAGCTACACCAGGGACAGAGCCCGCGGCACAAGCCCAGTGTATGCGCAAGCCGAGTGTATGCGCGTGCTTCCCGCATCAGGCCTGCCAGCGTGAGCTTAGTGCCCGTTCCGGGACTGAAAAACTGAGGCTGGGGGCTGTGGAGTTGGCTGAGGTTACAGGGGGCTCACTGGGGAATAGGAAGAGCTTAAGAACCAGGGGTCATTTAAAATTTTTTAAAATTTAATTTATGTTTTGATTAAAAAATTAATTTAATTAATTTTATTTTTAAATTATTTAAACAAATTTTTTAATTAAATTAGTTTATTTATTTTAACCAGCGGTCATTTTGGAGTGACTGCTTCAACAACAACATTCTTTTGACAAATGCTTATTGAACACCTACTGTGTGCCAGACGCCGTGCTCAGCTCCGGGGATTAAAAAAGGAGTCCTGGGGCGCCTGGGTGGCGCAGTCGGTTAAGCGTCCGACTTCAGCCAGGTCACGATCTCGCGGTCCGGGAGTTCGAGCCCCGCATCGGGCTCTGGGCTGATGGCTCAGAGCCTGGAGCCTGTTTCCGATTCTGTGTCTCCCTCTCTCTCTGCCCCTCCCCCGTTCATGCTCTGTCTCTCTCTGTCCCAAAAATAAATAAACGTTGAAAAAAAAAAATTAAAAAAAAAAAAAAAAAAAAAAAAAAAAAAAAAAAAGGAGTCCTGAGGGGGTGCCTCGGTGGCTTAGTTGGTTAAGTGTCCGACTCCTGATTCCAGCTCAGGTCAAGATCCCAGGGTCGTGAGATCAAGCCCCATGTTGGGCTCTGCACTGACACACAGAGCCTGCTTGGGATTCTCTCTCTCTTCCTTTCTCTCTGCCCCATTCCTCCACACTCACTCGCTCACTCTCTCTCTCTCCCTCCCTCTCTCTCTCTCTCAAAAATAAATAAATAAACTTAAAAAAATAAATAAAATCAAATTTAAAAAAGAGTCCTGGGCACATATTGTGTGTTGCATCTTACACACAGATGAAACAATTTTTGAAGGCAGAGACTGTTTTGTGGAATTTTGTTTTCTTGTTTGTGAAAACAAGTTCTCACCTGGGGTTCTGAACGACACAGATTCTCTGAGAAATTAATTGGAGTGATGTGGGGAAAGGGTTCCACGGTCCAATGAGTTTAAGAATTATGGAGTTTAACAATGTTAATGTTTGCTACAGGACTTATCAGAGTCTTTAATGTAATGTGTTAAGTTCAGTGAACATCTACGTAGATAGGTGTTCTGAGTCACCCTTTGAGATATCTAAGAGATATCTCACTGTTTTCCTGTCCACTGTTTTCCTGTCTTTATGAATCTTTGTTTGGATGCCACCTCCTCTAAGGAGACTTTTGAATCCCAAATGGACCGGAGTTCCTCCTCATGAGGGCACCTACCTAGGGCTCCCTTTGACCTCTTAAGATTTTCCACCTTGAGTCTGTTCCCATCAGTAGACTGGGAGCTTTTCAAGGGAGAGACCAGCTGTGATTCATCTCTTGGTTCTGGGACAGGAAATGGAATGAGTGGATGGGGGAATTTAATGGGTGGAAGAATGGGTGATGATTTGATGGATGGGTAGATGGGTGGATGGGTGAGGGAACTATTTATTGGTGGGTGAAATGGATGAAGAGATAGGTAATCAGTGAAAGATGAATCAATGAATGAAACGATAAACAATCGATGGAGGGGTAATGGAGGGGTGGATGGATGGATGGATGGATAGATGAATAAAGAAATTAGTGGATAAATGGATAGATGGATGATGGGTAAATGGTTGATGGATGATAAATTATGAGATGGATGGTGTGGAAGATTTCATGGTTGAATACTGTGCATTACTGATGGTGAATGAATAAACATATAATTAAATGAGTAAATAAATTAATAAATGATGGATAGTTAACAGATGGCTAGGTGAGTAAACACGTAAAGGGATAAATGAATAGATGGACTGGTGATTCCATGAGTGAATGGATGGACAGATTGATGGATGGTTGGATAGATTAGTGGGTGGAAGGATGGATGGATGGATGGATGGGATGGATGGATGGATGGATGGATGGATGGATGGATGGGTAGATGAATAAAGAAATTAGTGGATAAATGGATAGATGGATGATGGGTAAATGGTTGATGGATGATAAATTATGAGATGGATGGTGTGGAAGATTTCATGGTTGAATACTGTGCATTACTGATGGTGAATGAATAAACATATAATTAAATGAGTAAATAAATTAATAAATGATGGATAGTTAACAGATGGCTAGGTGAGTAAACACATAAAGGGATAAATGAATGGATGGACTGGTGATTCCATGAGTGAATGGATGGACAGATTGATGGATGGTTGGATAGATTAGTGGGTGGAAGGATGGATGGATGGATGGGATGGATGGATGGATGGATGGATGGATGGATGGATGGATGGGTAGATGAGTGAGTGGATGGAAAAAGGGATGAGTGGGTGGATGGGAGAGTGGATGCACGCATTAGCAAATGTATGCCACGTCATAAGGTCTGAACTGAGGTCAGAATGACAGAAAGATCCCCGCATCCCTCCCCGATACAACAATTTATCAAGATTTTGGAGTTTGAAAGTTTAATGAAAGCAACAAACCCTATCTCCAGAAAATTGCACCCGGACACACAATGTTGTTGGCAATTTGAAGAGGGCAGCAGTCATTCAGCCTAGCAGCCACCTATAGACCCTAGGTGAGGTGTCTCAGTGCAGTGTAATTAGTTTCTTTCCATTTCTTGAGCTCTGACCTTGGAGAGGAACCCAGGCCCAGAGGGATGAGGCCAGCTGGGATGGGGATAGCAGGTGTCCCAGTAGACGGGGCTCTTGTCTATTCATTTGTTTATCGCACAGCATTTTGGTGGCGCTTCTGGGTGCCCGTGAGAAGCCAAAGCTGCCTCTCCTTTGGCAAGTGTTTGGAGCCGCTTCAAGTCAGACGGGTTTCATTTTTAATTTCATCTCTAATAGTTACTGAGTGATCTTAGGAAAATCATTTCACGTCTTTGGGCCTCCTTTTCTTGTATGAAATAAGGACGGCAATAATCCTGACCCTACTGGGTTGTAAAACGTAACAAGCACAGTGTTCGGTGTCTAGTCAATGCTCAAAACTTGCTGGTGAGCCAGGGGTATCTGGGGCACCATCCTGTCCCTCAAAGTGCTCACAGTTTGGTAGGAAAGGTAGACGAGTGAACAGGGGATTCAACACAGGCCGTGGAGAAATCCTGAGACATCATGCTTAGGGTCCATTGGCTCTTAGCCTCCATTTACATTAGCCTGGCCTTCTGGCTAGAGTCTGTGGAGGCTGGGAAGCTACAGGCTTCATCTCGCAGCCTCCTTTGTAGCTCAGTTCTGTAGGCTCCTTGGGTCCCCCCAGCCAGATGCTCTCCTGTGAGATTCAGGAAATGGAGGCCATCCCTGTTTTGCCTTGGCGCTCTCTCTCTCTCTCTCTCTCTCTCTCTCTTTCTGCTAGCAAGCACGGTCATGGGCTGCATTTTCTTGCAGCAACATAACATTCCTGGTTACCAGTTTGGGGGAGGGGTGTCTATAAATGGTATTGGTGGCCTCCTGATCTCTGAATCGCTGCTCGGTGGTATATTCTCAAAACCTGCGGTTCCCTTCTTTGCCTCCTGATTCCCCACTACCCTGAGCGGCTGAGGTGGAGCTCCCCTGAGGAGCCAGTTCCGCTGTGTTGTTCTGGAGCCCCTCCAGCCCTACTGCTGATTTGGTGGGCGCCCGATTCCCTGGATTCCATCCTTACTGTGCAAAATACCTGGAGGGGTTTCTGGTTCCTGCACACAGGGTCTGGCTCGCACACAGGGCGCTGTCAGACCCCAGCGGGTACCTAAACCAGACTTAGGGGATCAGAGAGGCTTAGGAAGGCCACGACACCTCAGCGGAATCCTGAAGGGCGTTTGTGGGATTGTCAGACAAGAGATGGGGGTGGGGGAGGGAAGAACACCCCAAGCAGACGGCCCAGCTGTGCAAAGGCTCCACGAGAGCATACACAGCATGCTGCAGAAGTGAGAGCAGTTGAGGCCGGCTGGAACGGAGGGGCCACAGGGGAGAGGTCGCCGGACCAAGCAGAGGTTTTAAGGCCAGCCATGGTGTTTGGGCTTCCTCCTGAAGGTGATGGGAGCTACATCTGACAGCTGCAGGAAATGGGGAATGTGCCCGCTGTGGGAAGCCGGATTTGGGGATGAGAGAGTGCCAACACGGGGCAGCCAGTGAGGAGGCAAGTGTTGAAGGACGTTGAGGATGAGACTCCCTGGCCTTGGTGACCAACGGAGCTGGGAGCGTGGAGGGGAGGCATTTTGGGTGATGCTTGGGCTTCTGGCTTTGGCCATTGGGCAGATGGTGGGGGGCTCCTATGAGAAGGGAGACGGGGGCAGAGGAGCTGTTGGGGGAAGCTGCTGAGTTCACTCTGGGTGAGTTGGAGGTTGCCTGGAGGCCATCCAGGAGCAGGCATCTGGGAAACATGCAGGCCTGGGTCAGAGACATGCGATGTAGACAGCGGCCATGGCTTTCGGGAAAACGAGATTCCCAGGGAGCGAATGAAATATTCATTCAACAAACATGGTGGGGGGATCCTGAGACAAATCCTACTTGTTCATTTCTTTTTGTTTTCTAGGTTTATTTATTTATTTTGAGAGAGAGAGAGAGAGGGAGAGAGAGAGAGAGAGGGAGAGAGAGAGAGAGAGAGCGCATGAGTGTGCACAGGGGAAGGGCAGAGAGAGAGAACCCCAAGCAGGCTCTGCACTGTCGGCACAGAGCCCAATGCAGGGCTCAAACTCACAAATCGTGAGATCATGACCTGAGCCGAAATGGAGTCTGGTGTGCTTAACCGACCGAGCCACCCAGGCACCCCGATATTTGTTCATTTCTAAATATGCGGCACCGGGCCTAGGGCCTGGGTGCTTGTCAGATAAACCAGAAAGACACACTGGGGCCGAGCCACGAGCCTGGGCTGGGTTCTATCAGGAAGAGACGGGGTGAGGTTCCCATGGTCAAGTGTGTGAGGCCTGTGTTTGAGAGCAGGTCCTCTGTGTGCTTGCTGGAGGGCCCTGGCCCAGACATTTTCCCTCCGAGTCTCAGTTTCCTCATCTGGAAATTGGTCACGAAGGGACGTGCTGAAGAGTCAGCGATGCCTGTGGAGGCCTGTAACTTTTGGAGCACACGGGGTGGGGCAGGGACACGAGCTGCTGTGAAGGCAGGGCTGCGGGGGACGGTTCAGTGCCCAAGAAGGAGTCACCTCCTTAGGATCTGCCTGGCAGACACATCCACAGCTGTGTCCCACGTGGGAAAGGAGACCTTAGTCCCGCCCAGGCTCCTTCCCCCCACAGCCAGCCGGAGCGGGGCGGGCGGGAGGGGGAGGCTCATCCCCCTCACCATGGGGTGGAGGAGGGGGCCAGATGACAGGAACCTTCTCCGAAGTACCTCAGAGCAGCTGGCTCGAGGTCCTGGCCTCAGTCCGGGCCCCAGATCCTGACTCACGATTGGGCTGTGATTAGGAGCTTCCCCGGCCGCCCTATTAGGCTGGGCCTGGGGTGCAGACTGCAGGCCCAGGGGGCTGAACCTGGCCCTCGGGTGGGCTTTGTTGGGCCCACAGAGAATTTTTTAATGAACGGAGCCATTAAAAAATGTGTAGATGCTTTCTAAGAATCTGTCTTCAGCTCCCCTTGGAAAATCAGAGGGTCTGAAGATCTGATTGCCCGGGGTCCTCATTCCCAAGGGGCCAAACTCAGCTTAGGGCGTGTGCCCCAGTCCCCACCGCTCCTTCTTGTCTCTCCAAAACTGAGGTCAAGGAAGCGTAACTATTGATTGTCGGACCCTGACCTGCTTTCTCGATTTAAAATCCCCGCTGGCCCCTGGTGGCAGAGCGTTCTCAACGGGAGCCAGTCTCGTGTTCTTCCATACCACCAGGGCCCTGGCCTGGTTCCAGCTCTGAGCTGCCTATTCTGTGCCTCACGTGGACTTCTCGGAGCCACTGTTCTCTTCCCCACTTTGCCCCACAAGGCCCGGCACCACGCCCTGGGGGTAGGGGGTGGGGGATGGGCTGAGACTTGGCTGGGGCCAGCTGGACCCGTGGGAGGCCGACCCACATCTGCTCTGAGATGTGTCAGCTGGGCCTGGTCACACTCTCCGTAGCTCATCCCTGAGGCATGTGGGACCAGGCGCTGTGCTTTCGACCCAGCCAGGGTGGCGGCGGGGGCCAAGCCTGGGGATGTGAAGGCTGCACGCGGCCTCATATTTCAGCTGCGGCTGCATTGGCTGAAAAGAGGCAAGGAGGAGGGGAGAGACACAGAGCTGCTGTAGCAGAAAGTACCTAAAACACAGACGTGGAAAAACCTGAATTCACACCCTTAGTTGCTGCGTGACCTTGGGCAAGTCACTTTACCTCTCTGAGCCTCCCGATTAAGAGGGAGCCAAGGACACGCTAGGAGCCAAGGACACGCCCAGTAGCGGTAATGTGGCTGATGCGGGGCCTCAATGCCAGAGGGGCGGCCGAGAATAGAGGGGAAAAATCAAAGACTTTGGGGCCATATCAACCTGCCACTTATGAGTTGGATGGCCTTGGGTAAGTCACTTCTCTAGCTGGACCCCGCAGTGAAGGTTGTAAGCTCTGGTCCAGCTAAATCCTCACCAAATTATGCTGAGGGACAAAAAGAATCCATTCAGTCCATGAATATTCACTGAGCACTTCCTGATGTCAGGCACTGGGACACAGCAAGACACAAGACCGTCAATGTCGCTGTCGCCGTGGAGTTCGCACTTCTGTGGGGTTAGCAAACAGTAAACAAGATAAATAAACTGTGTTATATTTGAAATAAGCAGTGCTACAGAAAGAAATAAAGCCAGAAAAGGAGGTGGGGCATTCTGGGGATTTAAATAGGTGGGTCGGGGACAGCCTCACTGAGCAGGTGACATGGGGGCAACAATCTGTAGGAGGTGAGGGAAGGTGCAGCTAGGGAAAGGGTTTTCCAGGCAGAGGGGACAGCCAGTGCAAAGGCTCTGAGGCGGCGTGCAGCAAGGAGGAGGCTGGTATGGTTGGAGCACAGGGAGGGAGGGAGAGCGGGAGGAGGTGAGGGCAGCGAGGGGATGCGGGCAGAACGCGTAGGGCCTTGTGGGTCATGGTAAGGACTTTGGCTTTTTCTCTGCATGAGGTGGGAGCCATAGAGGGTTCTGAGCAGAGGGGGGACATGCCTGACTTGGGTTTTCACAGGATTCTTCTGGCTGCAAGTAGAGAATGGCCAGTAGAGGCCGGGGTGGATGCAGGAAAAACAGAGGGGAAGTGACTGGAGTGGTCGGCCCTCTGTGTAGTGATCATGTTCCTCCCAATGCCTTCATGGCTTCCCATTGCCCCTGGACAAAGCCCAAAGCTCCTTAGCATGACATTCAAGGCCCCTATTACTTGACCCAGGCCTCAACGCTCCCCGTCCCTAGCCCCCCAACCTTTCCACCCCAACCTAACTAGGTATGTATTCTTCCTCTGCTGCTCCCGGAGCTGTCTCTCCTGTCCCTTGCTGTTCCCACTTATGCCCAAGAAGCAGTTCCCTTCTTGCCCCTCTTGGCGACCTAGCTCATGTGCGGCTGAGCCTCATTAGGAAAATGAGAGAGGTTCCCAAAGACGGGCAGGAGAGGGCCAGCTTTCATCTCCTTCCTCCTCAAACACCCTCCAGGGCCTCTGCCAGATAAGGGCAGGTGCGGGAGGTGAAAGCCAGGCTGTGTTCCATATGTCTGCTGCGTGACTTGGGGCAGGTCGCATGCCCTCTCTGGGCCTTGGTATTCCTGCCCTATAAAATGGGGAGGATAATGAACCTTCTCAGAGGTGGTTCAAACGATGGTGCCTGTGAATTCGGGGGCTGTTGCAGTGGGAGTCATGGCATCCTGGAAAAGGTGTGAGGTCACATTTCTTCCCAGCCACGCAGGCCCACGCAGGATGGGTCTGAGCTGATGCCAGGGATATCTTGGGGGAGGGATGCCTTAGGCAGCCCTGGGCATCTCCAACCTGGATGTCCTTGAGTTACCTAAGCACTCACCGTGTGTCCAGCTCTGTGCCTGGGTAGGGACAGAGGCCAGAGGGCTTGGGTTCAAATCCCGACTCTGGGTAGCTGTGCTATCTGGGCAAGTCGACCCCTCGGTTTCCTCTTCTATGAAAGGGGAGAATAAGAGTATTCACCTCCTCAGGTGGTAAGAGAAGCCAGGGAGATGATGTAAATAATATACCTAGCATGTGGAGTAAGCACCTTATCAGTGCCAGATATTATTATTATTATTTTGTTTGTTTTAATTATTATTATCACTGCTATTTGCCAGCTCTTGGCCTCAAGCCTGTCACTTGCCTCCCTGTGCCTCAGTTTCCCCCTCTGTGAGGTGGAGTAAATAGCACAGCTGCCCTCACAGAGTTTTCTTGAGGGTTGAGTGAGTCGAATATGTGTAAACGGTGCCTGGGGCAGGGAATGCGCTCGGTGACTTTTTCAAAGATTTCAAATGCAGAATTTATTTAATTCAGTACCATAAGTCACCACTGATCTATGAATAGTCCCTCGGAAATCTTTCTGTTGTCCCTCTAGTCACACAAACATCCATTTGGTGTAAAATCGAACTTAACAAAATAAATGAGAGGAGGAAGAGAATCCCAGCCTCCGGACATTCACTGCCACACAGTGGGGTGACGAGGGGTACGCGTGCTTGTGGAGGGAGAGTCACACAGTCGTGTTAACATGGCAAGTGACTGTGACCGTGGGGCTGGGTGAACTTGGGCAGGCCCCTGCCCTTCTTGAGCCCTCCCTCTCTTCTTTACAGTGGGTGTCACAGCTTCCCGCCTGCTCTGTCTAGCTCAGGTCTAGCTCATCCCACCCATCGTTTATTAAGCGCCTCCTGCATGCAAAGCCAGATTTGTCACCTCCCTCTCCCGGTCCAGCCTTCCCTCCCAGGAGGCAGGGTTGGGTGCTGCCGTTTTTTCCAGAGAGAACAGTGAGGCCGGGGAGGCTGGGGATGCGGGCTGAGGGAGGGAAGGAAGTGGGGGGCTGGGGCAGGCTGTGCTGACGCAGCTGTGATGTCAGAGACTGGCCGCAGGAGGTGGCCAGCCCAGTGCTAATGGCTCTCTGCTGGCCTGGCCTAGTGCCTCCCCGGGGAAGGGCCCGCCGCCCCCCTTAACCCCTTCCCGGCCTCTTTTTCCCAGACAGCCATCCCCCGGGCCTGGCCTTGCCCACAAGATTCCCAGATTTCACAACTGGGGCTGGCGCTGAATCATGTACAGTAAGTCCGGAGAGAGAAAACTCCTGGCTGCCCAGCGTCCCTGGGACAGGACAGCCGCCAACCTGCTGGCTCCCTCTCCCTGTGGGCAGGGCCAGTGGCTGCCAGGGGGCCAGGGGGCCAGGGGTCACCCCTCCAGGCTGCTGCCCAGCTCGGGGGCGTCAGACAGGACACTCAACCTCTCTGGGCTATGCCAGGAATCGTGGGGTGGGGAGGGCCGGGGGGTGGGGGTGGTGGTCATGGTGGCCTGGAGCGAGTCCCTTACCTCCCTGAGCTGCATTCTGGAGAACGGGATGATCACAGGACTGGCCTCATGGGGTCGCCGAGAGGGCTGGGTGAGGTCTGTGCACAGCGCCTGATAAAAACAGGATGGTTGTTATGATGCTGTTCTTGGTGACACTCTTCAAGACCCTGGAGGGATGATCCAGTCCTTCGGGTGACATCTCCTCCGGAACTCCCCCCCACCCCACCCCCACCCCGTGAAGTGAATTACGCTTCTCTTTTGAACACTTCTTCGTTTGCTGAACACCACCATGTTCCAGGTGCCCTGCCGGGGCCTGGAGATCCGACAGTGAGCCAAACGGACAAAAACCCCTCTGTTCTCACGGAGCCTATTATTGTCATTGAGGGAATCAGGAGTTTGAGATTCTCTCAGAGTGGTCAGGGCTCTGGAGGAAATAAAGCAGGGTGTGAAGGACAGAGGCTGGGAAGTCCCCTCTGAGGAGGGGACATTGGACCAGAGACGGGAACAAAGGGAAGAAGCCAGTGTGGGAAGGTCTGAGGGGACAGCGTTCCAGGCCCGAAGGCTAGGCGATGGGAATCAGGACGTGTTTGGGGATCAGCTAGGCCGGTGTGGCTGGAGGAGGGGGGGTGGGGGGAGGGGTACGAAGGGAGCTTGGTAAGGCGGCCACGCGCCCTGAGCCCTGGACCAGCTCTTGGAACCCACAGCTCTTCCTAAGCGTGGTGCCGCCTGGGCCCCGACCCATACCCGCGGGGGCAGCGACAGTCCCAGCCTCTAACAAGGACCTGGCCTCTTTCCATCCCAGGATCGCTATGGAGGGCCAGGCCCGCTGGGACTCTGACTCCCTCCCTTAAGTGGGGGCGAAGCCCAGAGGGCTTGGGTCAGGTGGCCACGGGGAAGCCGAGGACCTGGGTCAGACCTGAGTGTGAGCCTCCCTGCCTCCTGCTAGCTCAGGGCTTTGGCATTTGCATCTCAGGGCCTCAGTGTCCCCACCTGTGAGATGGGCATGATGCTGCCTCCTGGAGGGATTAAAAGAAGGAAGAGGGGTTCCAGCTTCAGTATCTGTCCTCGCTCCCCCTCCCTAGCCCAGGGCTGAGCCCTGCATGGAAAGAAACTTCTAGGGGTCCCCAGGGACTAGGCTCTGTGTTTACAGCTGGACCAAGAGAAGGACGTGTGTGTGTGTGTATGTGTGTGTTGGTGGTGGGGTGGGGGTGGGGGCTAGATCAAGACCGGGAGCCACAAGAGAGGGAGGAGAGAAGGGGTGGGCTTCCAGGGCAGGGGGCGGTCGGAGCCTGATAATGGGGCCCGCGTTGGGGGTGGGGCAGCATGAGCCGAGCGTGTTTTAAAAATCATTTCTCCCTAGAAAAGTCCTTCACCATTTTGCTCAGGTCATGGAGGCCAGGGTGACTGACAGCATGGGTAGCTGTGGCCTCATTTGTCACTTTTTCTCTCCAACTGAGGCAGCGGGGGTGAGGGGGGGATGAAATGGGCAGATTTCATAGCGTCTGTGTGCGTGTGAGAAATAACACAGTCCCTGTGGGATAGGCCAGGTTCTTATCCCCATCGTACAGATGAAGAGACTGAGGCCCCGAGTGGGGAGGAGCGTTGCCCACGTCTCCCCTCCAGGGGATCGGCAGAGATGTGATTGAACCCCAGCCCGTGTGGCTTGTGACTGCTCAGCCCCAACAGCCCCCTAATGCCCCACCTCCGGTGCAGGGGATCTGGGGGCCGGGATGGCGGTCAAAGGCAGATGCCTATGGCATGTTGGGCCCTACACATCTGGAAAGGAGCCTGGGGTTGAATCAGCACCAGGTGCGACCCCTCTCCGTCCTCCCCCAGGCTGGGAGTAATTACCTGCCCAGGTTAATAGTGCCCACTTCCTGCCGCCTTTCATCAAGGCTCCGGGGTTGCCAGGCAGTAATTAACCCTCAGAGCACCTCTCTGAAGTTGGCACTGGAGGCAGACATGTTATTAAACCCATTTTTTTTTACAGGTGGGTAAACTGAGGCAGAACTCATTGTGGCCTGGGAGCCTGTTGTACCCTCATTACTCAGCAGCCCTAATCAGCCTCCACTTTTCTTCCCAGGAAGCACAGGGCCTACCCCCAGGCCCCCGAGGGCCAGGCTGTAGGTGAGAAGCTTGTAAGTCCTGGACGCTCCTTATTCCTGCCCTCTCACCTCTCAGAAGCACAGGAGCATGGGGCCAGATGGAAGGAGCTGAGAGATCTGGCTCTGCTCTGTGACCCTGGGCAAGTTACTGCCTTTCTCTGGATCCCAGTTACCTCCTCGGTAAAAAAGAGAGTGATCGAAGCCACTTTGAGGGTTTTTCTGAGGCAAAAAGCATGGAGCCCACCTCTAAGCCATCTCCCCTCCCTCTCCTTGCACTGGCCACACTGGCCTCACTGTTCCTTGAGCACTCAAGGCACTTCCAACCTCAGGGCCTTTGCATGTGCAATGCCATCTGCCTGGAATGTCCTTCCTTAATGACTGACTCCTTCTCATCTTTCTCTGGTCAAATGTCATCTCCTCAACCTAGAGATCCCCCCAACCCCTCACCCTGTTTTTCTTTTAATGTTTATTTTTGAGAGAGACAGAGAGAGAGAGGAGAGGAGGGGCAGAGAGGGAGATGCAGAATCAGAAGCAGGCTCCAGGCTCCGAGCTGCCAGCACAGAGCCCGGCATGGGGCTTGAACTCACAGACTGCAAGATCATGACCTGAGCCGAAGTCGGCTGCTTAACTGATTGAGCCACCCAGGCACCCCACCCTGTGTTATTTTCTTAAAGCATCTATGAATGCAACTCATTATTTACCTTGTTTGTTTCCTTCTCAGCTCCACCGGGGCAGGGATTCTGTCTGCTTCATTAGCCACGTATTCCCAGCGCTCAGCTCACTGTCAGGCACACAGTAGGTGCTTACAAAACAATCACTTCCTCCACCTCTCTCCTTGCTAACTGCAAGGTCAGCTATTGGCTGTGTGACCCTGTGAACTTCTCCCCCGCACCCCCCTTGTTAACTAAGGATAGACTAGGCATCATTCTCTAGAAGGACTCAGGTAGCTTTGACATTCCCAGGACCTCACTTCGCATCTCCCCAGGTAATGGGGTTTGAGAGCAAGGAGGGCGAGGGAAAACAGAGCTCTCTCGGCTGCCTCTCTGCCCCCTCCCCTGTTGCCTCGCGTTGCTGGGCTCTCTTTGGGCAGATCCCCACGACCAGCCACCCCTCCCTTGGCATGTCTGTTAGCACCCTTGGGGGAAAGAATTTGGAAAGGGGAGGAAGAGAGAGAAAAGAAACCAAGGGTGCAAGGGGATGGTTCCCACACCTGTGTAAATAATTTGTCATCTTAAAACTCATCAAATATGCTCACCTTTAATGCCTGGTTCTTGGGCTTGTTTTCCTTGGCAGAACCCCCACAGGAGTGGAATTTCGGCCGAAGGGAGCCCAATTGTCATCTTCTTCTAAGCATGTTCCCAGGCTAGGGGGCCAGGGGCGGCTCTGGCTGACGCTCCACTTCCGGCCTCAGAAGTACCGGAAGGTTCCTGGGATTTAGGGAGCAGCCGCCAGTTCTGGAAGCTGTCCCAGAATTCTGGAATGTTGGAATTCATACGGCCTCCTGCCCATTTTCCAGAGGAGGAACGTGAGGGCCAGAGAGGGGAAGGGGTTGGCCTGAGGTCACACAGCATGCTGGGATGAGCGAGGGTTTGCCAGGAGAAGGTGGGAAGTTTATGAACAGGTGAGTAGCCATTTCTCATTTTCAGGTAGTAGCATCCCAGTTTCCTGCTGGAGAAAGTCCTCTTCCCCCATGAGAGTCCCTGAGGTTTGGGTGGGATGCCCCACAACCCTGTTTCTAGGAAGGGGTGCACGACCAGGTCTGGCTCCAGTGATTAGCCCGGGGGGGGGGGGTTGGGCATGTACCTGAGCCTGGCCTGTGAAGCTCAGTCCTGGGACTTTGGTTGCTGGCAATTATTTGTGAAGGTGCAATTCTCCCATTGGATTGAGGGTGAGGGAGAGAGAGCCTGAGGCATCAGAAGACATTACAAGGAAGAGGCTGCCCGAGAGAGAACATGGAGCTGGATAGGGTTTGAACGCCTGGAGCCAGCTGTACCTGAACGCAGACACCCTTGGGCTTTATAGTTTTGTGAGGCACTACATTTCCCATTTTTGGCTGAAGACAGTTGAGCTTGTTTTCTGTCACTTGCACACAAAAGGTCCTGACTGACCCAAAGGACGGGTGGGGGGCAGGTGGGGAAAAGGGAGGAGGAGGAGGAGGCACCCCTGACATGAGTTTAGGAGTTGGCCGGTGGTCAGGGTGGGAGAAGGGTGTATCCCCAGCAGAGGGAACCGCCAGTGCAGAATCCCAGAGGGGTGACTCATTCGTGGGGGCTAACGATGTGCCAGGTTTGTGTTGGGGGCCAAGGGACACAGGGATGAAAAAGGCAAAATCGCACCCAGCTATGCCCCGACTGCTCCCGCTGAACGTGGGCTCTTGTGCTTTCGGAGCTGAGCCTCCACACGCCCTCGCTCTTGTGTCTGCTGTGCCCTGCTGGCACGTTGCCTCCGACAGTCGGGTGTTCTACTAACTGGTGAGGGGCACCGTCTGCCCACACGACATTGTGTGCGCGCCCAGAGCGACAGATCACATTCCCACCGGCAATTGTATGAAAGCCTCAGCTGCTTTCCCAACTTCACCAGCACCTGGTGCGGTCAGGTTTGGGTTTTTTTTTCTTTTTCTTTTTCTTTTTTAAAAAATTTTAGCCATTCCTAGTAAGAGTACAATGGTATATGTCATTATGGTATTAACTTGAATTTCCCTAACGATGAATGATGGCAAGCGTCTTTTATGTGCGTATTTGTCGTCTGTTTATTTTCTTTGGTGTCGTGTCTCTTCAAACTTTTTTGTCCATGTGAAAAATTGGATTGTTTTCCTATTAATGAATTTGGAGAGTTCTTTATACATTCTGGATGCAAGTCAGTCCTTTGTCAGATATGTGATTTGCAAATATTTCCTCCCAGTCTGTGGGCTTGTCCTTTTGTTCTCTTAACAGATAGAGGAATAACATTGTCTTGTTTTCGTGGTGATGATTTTTCTGGTTATCTTTGATTTGTGCCAAGTGTCCTTTGTTTTGTTTTGTTTTTCAAATGTAGGGATAATATAAAGTGTTTCCTTTAAACTTTTTTTTTAATGTTTATTTATTTTTTGAGAGAGAGAGACAGAGAGACAGAGAGACAGAGAGACAGAGCCTGAGCGAGGGAGGGGCAGAGAGAGAGGGAGACACAGAATCCAAAGCAGGCTCCAGGCTCCGAGCTGTCAGCCCAGAGCCCCACGCACGGCTCGAACTCACAAACCGTCAGATCACGACCGGAGCTGAAGTTGGGTGCCTAACTGACTGAGCCACTCAGGCGCCCCAAGTGTTTCCTTTTATAATAAGTGTATTTAAATTAAAAAGTAAGTCAGTGTGGGGGCACCAGGGTGTCTCAACCTGTTAAGCATCCAACTTTCCGACTTTGGCTCAGGTCATGATCTCCCTGTTTGTGGGCTCGAGCCTGGTGTTAGGCTTTGTGCTGACAGCTCAGAGCCTGCAGCCTGCTTCGGATTCTGTGTCTCACTCTCTCTCTGCCCCTCTTTTGCTCACACTCTGTCTCTCTCAAAAATGAATAAACATTAAAAAAAAAATTTTTTTTAAGTAAGTCAATGTTAAGAAAAATATTAAGTAATAGAATTAGAAAGCAGACTGCACAAAAATCATGAAGGCAGTTACTTGAATAACCAAGTGTGGGCAGCTCCATTTAATTCCATCAGCAAATATCGGTTGAGCACCCACCGTGTGCCAGGCTGTATCTTAGGTACTGGGACACAGTGAAGAGAGAGCAAGAAGAATAGTTCCCGCCCTTTGGTGATGATTGCTCTCCAGCGAGCCTCCTCTTTATCCTTCAAAACCCAACTTGGATAGCCCTTCCTCTGTCCCACCCTTCCCTGGAATACTCACCACACTGTATTGAAATTTTCTGTTTGTGTGGGTGTCTTCCTGGGAAAGAGTATGTCTGACAGCTTCTGATTGGGTTGCATAGAGCCCGGTGCACAGATTCCCAATAAATAGTGCCTCGTAGAGTAGACACTATTATGAGATGCCAGAGAGGAGTTTGCTGATTTCATTGGTTGAGATCAGCCAAGTCTGCCCTGGTGAGCTAGCCTGAAGCCCCTCTCGGCTGCATGCTGGGCTGGCCCCATGCAAATCAAGGTCATCCTCCTTGGCCGTGTCTCCCACTAACAAAGACATCAAGAGAAAATACTTCACAAACCCAATGTCGTCATCTCCTCTCTTTGCTTCCCATCCGGGGTCCATGGATGCCATCTTTGAGTGACTCATTGATCCCACAAATACTTGCCAGGCAACTCTTCGCTCTGACCTGGCCCCGGTGACCACTTCACCTGGCCTCCTGCTACCCTTCCTCCGTTTCCTCCACTCCAGCACCTCAGCCTGCTTCTGTTCCTCCAACACAGGGCCCACCTCCGGGCCTTTGCACTTGCTGTTCCCTCTCTCAGGAACTCTCTTCTTTTTTTTTTTTAACGTTTATTTATTATTGAGAGACAGAGAGACACAGAGCGTGAGCAGGGGAGGCAGGCTCCAGGCTCTGAGCTGTCAGCACAGAGCCCGACGCGGGGCTCGAACTCACGAACTGTGAGATCATGACCTGAGCCGAAGTCAGTCGCCTAGCCGACTGAGCCACCCAGGCACTCCCCCCCTTCCTTTTTTAAAATACAATGTATTGTCAAGTTGGCTAACATATAGCATATCCAGTGTGCTCTTGGTTTTGGCGGAAGATTCCCGTGGTTCATCGCTTACATACAACACCCAGTGCTCATCCCAACAAGCGCCCTCCTCAATGCCCATCACCCATTTTCCCCTCTCCCCTGCCCCCCCATCAACTCTCAGTTTGTCCTCTGGATTTAAGAGTCTCTGATGGGTTGCCTCTCTCCCTCTCTGTGTGTAACTGTTTTTTTTCCCCTTCTCTTCCCCTGTGGTCTTCTATTAAGTTTCTCAAGTTCCACATATGAGGGAAAACATATGATATCTATCCTTCTCTGACCGACTTATTTCATTTAGCGTAACACCTTCCAGTTCCGTCTACGTTGCTGCAGATGGCAGGATTCCATACTTTCTCATTGCCAAGTAGTATTCCATTGTGTATATAAACCACATCTTCTTTATCCATTCATCAGTTGATGGGCATTTAGGCTCTTTCCATAGTTCGGCGATTGTTGAAAGTGCTGCTATAAACATTGGGGTACAAGTGCCCCTATGCGTCAGCACTCCTGTATCCCTTGGGTAAACTCCTAGTAGTGCTACTGCTGGGTCATAGGGTGGGTCTATTTTTAATTTTTTTGAGGAACCTCCACACTGTTTTCCAGAGCGGCTGGAACCCTCTTCGTCTATCTCTTTGGGAACCTGGGTATTTCTCCACATTCCGTTCTGAGCTTAAACGACCCCTCCTCAGAGACCCTCCCAGGCCATACCATCCAAAGCCTTCCCCCCTTTCTCCCCTCTGCTTTTTATTGTAGCATTCTAATTATTTTCTTTGTAGCACCCAAGACTCTGATATTGGAGTTTGGTTCTGTGTTCACTTGTATTTTTGTCTGTGTCCCCCACTAGAGTGTCAGTATCACAAAGGATTTTGGTCGGCCATTTGCGTCCCCAGTACTTGGCACAGTGAGTGAATGAGTGTGTGAGCTCACCCTCCTCAAGATGCACTCCCAGCAGAGTTGAGCTCATCAGCTCATGTGTCTGGCGAAGGGCTCCCTGGGCGCCTTCAGACTGGGCCCACGTGTCCTCCTCCTGGCCCCCATCCGGCCCCTGTGCCCAGCCCAGCACTGGGTGCTGCTCACTGGACCCACCCAGGCTTGTGTTCTGCCAGCTGCCCAGCCTAGGTGGCTGTTCCGGCATCCCCGGAGCTGGCCTGTTGTTCCCAGGACCTCACGAGCTGTGGGCCACCGAAGGGCCCGGAGATAGCTGTGTGGCAGGCAGGCACCCTGAGCGATCTCACTCTGAGAGTCGTCTCGCCTCCTTTCCGTCCTCCTGACTCTGCCACGGGAAGGCGAGGCTCCGCTTGGGGCCCGTGTGTCTCTATCGCCTTTTTCTACCACCTGCTCTTTCTTTTTAAGACACACAGCAGACCCCGGCGTCAAGCCGGGAGCAGCTATGGTGTCTGGCTTTGCTTCACTTCGTGTAATCTGCTAAATACCTTTGATTCGCAGCAAGTGACGTAGGTTGGGCTCCTCTAGAAGTGGATCCCTAAGAAAATACTTTGAAGGCAAATAGTTTATTTGGGAGGGGACTCCCAGAAACACTGGCAGGGAAGTGGGGGGACGTGAGGAAGGGCAGCCAGTGCAGAGTGTAATCGAGCAAGTAACCTCTTCGGGCACCTGCTGCGGGCCTGGTGTAGACCGTGTGCCTCTGAGTTATCCCACCGGGGCGGGGGGGGGGGGGCGGTCAGGGTGGAGATGTTGCTGAGGAATGTCGACGTCCTCTCCTGCCAGTTCACGGTCGAGGGTGCCTCCCTGGAGCGTCCGTTCCCAGCACCTCCCGCCTGCCCAGGTGGGCAGAGCCCGCAGGTAAAGGGCAGGTGCTGGCTGCTGGAATTTGGTCTGTGGGAGGGGAGGTGGGCAGAGCGCCGACAGCAAATACCTCACCCTCAATACCGGTTTCTCATTTAAAGCAGAGATTTAAAAGTTTCCTTTAAAACTAGATTTAAAAAAATCTTAAAGCACATTGACTTAAAGAAAAAAAGCATGTGGGGGGCCTGGGGGCTCAGCCGGTTAAGCATCCGACTCTTGGTTTCCGCTCAGGTCAGGATCTCACGGCTTGTGGGTTCGGGCCCCACATCGGGCTCTGCATTGCCAACGCGGAGCCTGCTTGGGACCCTCTCTCTCTCCTTCTCTCTCTGGCCCTCCCCCGCTTGTACTCTCTCTCTCTCTCAAAATAAATAAACATAAAAGCACTTTTTAGAAAAAGTACGTATGTAGTGCACAGGGGAAACGCTGAATTTGGCAAGCGCTATTTTCGAGGGCTCCGTCTCCTTTGTGACCCACCAAAATGGGTGTGTGCGGGGTGGTGAAGAGACCCCCCCGCCCCCAGATACCCCCCCTGTGTAGCTGCTCCACACCCTACGGCATTGCCCGGTGCTCCTGGGAGTCTTGGAAATGGGCTAGGAAGTTTGGAGCCCTTTGTGATGCAGGTCTGTCCTCTCTGGGCCTGTCTGTTCAAAGGGTATGTTCTAAAGTCCCAGGAAAGAGTAAATTTGCAAAAATGGGCAAGACGAAAACCTAAGAGAAGGACCTGTTCGTCCAGACATTAGAATAGATGACGGAGGCACAGAGAATGAAACAGTGTGCTACTGGCACAGCAGCGTGTAAGTGCATCAAGGAAATAGACTGGAAATTAGCTCCTAATGGATGCAAAAGGCTTTAGAAAAGGGAAGCCATCACTTAGCATGGGATGTTGTGGATTACGTCTGGGCTGGGGCAGTGGCTTCCCAATAGGCTCCGCATCCTTGGCCCTGCTCTCGGATCCACCTGCAGGGGTACTGGGGAGAGTCACCCTCATGGGCCCCAGAGATCCCATGTCTCCCCTGGAAATGTCAGAGGCCCCCAGTTCAAGATGACTTAAATAAGAGGTGGCCCCGAAGAGGATTCCTCCCTTTGGAGTTCTCTTCGATTCTTCCGATTAACCCATGGAGAGAGCCTCATGTGGCTGCTGGTGGAACCTTAACACCTCTGCAGGTCTCCCTCAGTTCCCTTTACGAGGCAAGCAGGCCTGGACCCAGAGCCCTAGGCAGGCCGCGGAATCCAGCTAGAACTTAGTCGTGCAGTTTTCCATCATTGCTTTTAAGGTTGCTTTCCCTTTCTAGTTATAATGCAAATTTCCTTTTAAAAATCATTTCGGGGGCTCCTGGGCGGCTCAGTCGGTTAAGCAGTCAACTTTGGCTCAGGTCGGGCTCTGTGCCAACAGCTCAGAGCCTGGATCCTGCTTCAGATTCTGTGTCTCCCTCTCTGTCTGCCCCTCCCCTGCTAGCACGCGCTCTCTCTCTGTCTCTCTGTCTCTCCGTCTCTCTGTCTCTCTCTCTCTCTCTCTCTCTCTCTCTCTCTCTCTCTCAAAAAGTCAGTTGAGTGTCCGACCTTGGCTTGGGTCATGATTTCATGGTTTGTGGGTTCAAGCCCCGCATTGGGTTCTCTGCTGTCAGTGTGGAGCCTGCTCCATTTCCCTCTCTCTCTGCCCCTGCCCTGCTTGTGCTGTCCCTCTCTCTCTCTCAAAAATAAATAAACATTAAAAAAAAATAAAAATCATTTCACTGACACATGCTACAGAAGGATGAACCTCCAAAACATGATGCTAAGTGAAAGAATTCAGACTTAGAAGATCTCCTATTTTATTTTATTTTATTTTTTAATTTTTATTTATTTTTGCTTTTTGAGAGAGACAGAGACAGAATGCGAGTGGGTTGGGGCAGAGAGAGAGGGAGACACAGAATCGGAAGCAGGCTCCAGGCTCTGAGCTGTCAGCACAGAGCCCGACGTGGGGCTCGAACTCACGGACCGTGAGATCATGACCTGAGCCGAGGTCGGTCGTTTAACCAACAGAACTACCCAGGCGCCCCAGAGAAGGTCTCCTATTATATGATGCCATTTCTGTGAAATATCCACAGTAGAAGAATCTATGGAGACAGGAAGCTGATGGGGGTTGTGGGGGGACTGGAGAACTGGGAGCAAGTGCATGATGGGTGCGGGGTCTCCTTCTCGGGTGACGAAAACGTTTTGCAATCAGTTAGAGGTGGTGGTTGCACAACGTTGTGAATGTACCGAATGCCACTGAATTGTTCACTTTGAAATGGTTGATTTGATGTTACGTGAATTTTACCTAAGTGAATTATTTTTTAAAAACCAACCAAGCCAAAAGGAAAAAAATCAGTTTACTTCATAGAAAGTCCTAATGTCTTTAAAGATGTCTTTTAAGTGCGGTGTAGGAGTCACTGGCTAAGACGATTGCTCTCACCTCCTGGCCTTGGCTCATGCCGTGCCCAGGCCTGGAATGCCCTCTCTGCTCACTGACAGAATCCTGCCCATCCCTGGGAGTTCAGGCCAAGCCTCTCCTCTGCGGGAAGCCCTCCTGATTACGCAGGCCCATCGGGTGACTGGAGCGGTCAGGTGGGCCCAGTCCTACAGCCCTTTAGACCCAGGTGTGAAACCCAAACCAGCTGCTTACTAGCAGGGTGGAGTCTCTTAACTTTGGGCACATTGCTTAACATCCCCAAGAGGGCCTCAGTTTCCTCATCTTTAAAATGGGTCTCATGGGGCACTTGGGTGGCTCAGTTGGTTGAGTGTCCGACTCTTGATTTCAGCTCAGGTCATGATCCCAGGGTCATGGATCCCAGGATCTGCGCTGGGCATGGAACCTTCTTAAGATATTTCTCTCTCTCTCTCTCTCTCTCTCTCTCTCTCTCTCCCCTCCTCCTCCTCCTCCTCCTCCACCTGCCTCCCCCACTCATGCTCTCTCTCTCTCAAATAAAAGAATAAACTAAAGAACATGTAAAGAAATAAAATGGGGTTCATGATAATTCTTGTTTCACAAGATTGAGTTACTACATAGAAAGTCTGTGGACAGGGCGTGCCTGGGTGGCTCAGTAGGTTAAGCGGCGACTCTCGATTTTGGCTCAGGTCATGATCTCACAGCTCGTGAGTGCAAGCCCCACGTTGAGCTCTGCACTAACCGTGTGGAGCCTGCTTGGGATTCCCTCTCTCTCTCTCTCTCTCTCTCTCTCTCTCTGCCCCTCCCCGCTCTTGCACCCGCTCTCTCTCTCTCTTTGTCAAAAAAAATAAATAACCTTGAAAAAAAAAAGAAAGAAAGAAAGCCTGTGGACAGGGCCTGGGGCTGAGTAGGTCAAGTGCTGATCACACCATAATTGAGTTTATTTGCCTCCTGTTTCCTGAACTGTAAGCAAGGGCTCAACCTTCAGCATCTCTGTATCCATAGTTCCCACACAGGGCTCACAAACAGTGGGTTCCCAAGAAAGGCGTGTTGACTGATGCCCAGAGGAATTCCTAGAATCCCGTCTGTTCTCCCCAACTCCACTGCCCTTACCCTGGTCTAGCCCCCTTCATTGCTTGCCTGGACTATTGCAGTCACCTCCTTCCTGGTCTCCTGGCTTCTGTCCTGCACCCTCCACCCCCAAGCCATTCTCCATACACAGCCAGAGGGATCTCATTAGAACTGAAGTCAGATCCTGTCTCTCCCCTGCTCAGAACGTTGCCACGGCCCCACCTTGTGCAGAGGAAAAACTGAAGTTCTCCCCGTGGCCCATAAGGCTCTGTTTTGCCTGCCCACATCCCCTGTAGCCCACCCCCCCCTTAACCCCTCACTTCCCCCCCCCCCCAAGTCTCTCTCTTCTTGGCTCTGGCCGTGACAGTCTCCTTGCTGCGGCTCTAAAACTCCAGGCCTTTGTGCCTGATATTCCCTTTGCTGGGGACCCTCTTCCCCAGATGTCATTCACTGCTCACTTCCTTACCTCCTTTCATCCTTGGCTCTAACGTCCCCTGTTCAGGGGCTTTCAGGGAAAGCTTTCCCTGGCTTTCCAGATCTTACTGGGCTCCAGAACTCGCTTCTTCCCTCAGGGAAGGACCGTGGCCGGGGTCCTGGGCCCCGTCCCCATTCTCGGGCAGAGGGGAGGCTCCCGGGCCTCTTTCTGGACTTGGGGCCTGGGGTCGGCAGTGGAGGCCGGTGGCACCCAGGCTCGATCTGGCGGAGGCCTCCGCTCCCTTGCCATGGGAGGGGCCCTGGCCTGCTCCCACGGGCTTCCAGGGTACAGATGGGAAAGCCCCACGTCCTCCTCCACTTACCTGGCTGGGGCTGACTCAGACCCTCACCCCTGGCCAGAGGGAGCCGCAGCTGCCCCACCCGCCCCCTTGATGGGAAACAGCACTGCCAGGGCCCGGCTGGGCCAAACACTGACTCACCTCACCCCGCCCAGCCTCTGCCACTGGAAATCACACCTCCCTCTGGCCAGAGACGCTCCAGCCCTTTGCTCCCAGGGGAGAGTTCCCACTCTGCGCCTTTGCCCAGGCTGTGCCTTGGCTGGCAGTGCTCTTCTTCTGCCTGGAGCCCTCCTGTTCCTTCAAGCCCAGCCTGGGGGCCATCTCCCGCCGGGCAACGTTAGAGATGCCTCTGGCCCGAAGGGTAGAGGGGTGGTGGGAGAGCTGACACTAATACACTAATAATACTCTCACCCTACTAATAATAGCTATTACGCAGCAATAATGGTAACTAGCCATGCGTACCATGCACCAGGCATAGTACTACACGCTTTATTGTATTGACTCAATCGACCATCACAGCAATCTCACACGGTAGAGACTCTCGTTTTCCCAAGGCACAGAGTGGTAGGTAACCAGCCCAAGGTCCCCAGCTGGTGAGCAGGAGGATTTGAATCTAGGCAGCCTGGATGTCAGACTCGCACAGCAGATCCGAAGAACAGAGTGGGGGTGGCCCTGAGGCTGGCACCCAAGGAGCTAGGGAGGGAGGTGATGCAAGCCCTGGGTTCTGTGTCAGGGGCCCCTCCTGCCACCCGTGCAGACTGGCCCTCGGTCCCTCTGTCAAGGTGAACCCTCAGAACACAGGTTCCGGGCAAGCCACCAACAGCCTCTGAAAGGGAATTTACACATACAGAGCAGGGGCCATGGTCTGGGCACTGAAGCCACGAACCCATGGAGCAACCCTGCGCAGTAAGGACAGTCACTAACATCCGTTTTACAGATGGAGGAGACTGTGGCCCAGAGAGTAGCAGGAGTTGGCCAAGTTCACAGAGCCAGGCTGTGGCAGAGGCTGAGTTCAAACCCGGGATCGATCTGCCACCACAAGGCCAGAGTCCCTTCTACTGGGAGGTGACACCACCTCTCACTGAAGAACAGGACGGGACCCAGATGTCAGAAAGAGCCTGGAACTTCAGTTCTCATTGCCTCCCCTCTCCAGCATCCCACTAACCTCCACCCATCCATCCATTCATGTATCCGTCTGTCTGCTCTTCCATCCGTCCATGCACTCATCCACCATCCAGACATCTATCCGCCCTTCCTCCTGTCATTCTATCTGGCTCTTTCATTCACCCCTCCGTCCGTCTACCCCGCTTCCGCCCACCCATCCTTCTATTCCTCTGCCTACCCACTTTCCTATCCCTGCACCTTCCATCCTTTTATCTGTTCATCCATCCACCCACCCATCCATCTACCTACTCACCCATCCACCCATACATTCGTCCACACATCCATCTATCCCTCCACACATCCGTTCATCCATACATCCCACAAAAGTTTATTTAACTGATGGCTGCTGTGCCCGAGCCTTCAGATCACTGTCTCTTGAGCCAGGAGAAACACGCCTAATTAGGTTTCTATTTATTTGTTGTTCCAGGAAGGCTAATTGTGGGGCTTGTAAACAGCCCTTTGATGGCTGGGGAGTTACTTAAGAGGACAGTTAAGTAAACAACCGCTGGGTGGAACAGTCAGTGTTGGTACAAAGCGGGTCTGGAGTCATGACCTGCCTTTCACAGTGGGAAGAGGGCTGAGTTCCAGACAGTGCAGAGACTTTGGGGTCAGAGAGGAAGTCAGAAGAATGGGAACAGTGGCAATAACAGCTAATACGTGTTGAATGCCTACTGTGTGTCAGATGCTCTGCTAAGCCCTTACAGAGATTCCAGGTGATGGGAACCATTACGACCCCATTATGGATGGGGAGACTAAGGCTCAGGGAGAGGAAGCCATGTGCCCTTGGTCACACAGCTGGGAGGTACCAGTGTCACCATGCCGATCTAGACTTGCCTGTGTACCACAATGATGATAATAATAGCAAATAATTATGCAGCACTCACGATGTGCCAGGCACTGTTGTAAGCATCTTGACTCATTTAATACCCGTACCCCCATTTTACAGATGAGAACATCGAGGTCGATAGGCATAAAGTAAGCTGCTAAGATCACTGAGCCAGGCAGCAGCATTTAACTTAGGAAGACTCAGCCATACATGGTCGGCCAAATATTATTTTAATCGTCTTTTTAAATCTATGGGTCTAAACATACTATAAAATTTTAACTTGACTATGTCTGTTTTGTTACTTAGTTGAGGGGTTGGTAAACTTTTTCTGTTAAGGACCAGATAATGCATGTTTTAGGCTTTGTGGGCCATGTGGTCTCTGTTGCAACTGTTCAACTCGGCTGTGGTAGCTGGAAAGCAGCCACAGATAATATGAAACTAATGGTGTGGCCGTGTGCCAATAAAACTTTATATACAAAAACAGGTGGAGGGAGGGCGAGATTTGGCCCGAGGGCTGTAGTTTACCGACCCCTGACTTTGTGCATTAGACATGTATTTCCATTCACCAAACCGTGTTCTCTTGCCCTTATATGAGCGACATAAAGGATTTTCAAGGATAATTTCAATCGTTGCCAAGTTTTACCTCCAGGCCGTTTGCTCACCACATGCCCTCTGCACCATTTACCCATTGGCCCACTATTGGCAGCTTCTGGCGTTTGCAAATTCCTGAGATTAATCGAATGCCTTTGCTCGTAAGGTCAATAAATGAATGACACCTGCGAGTGGTGCTCAGCCTAGCTGACTTCCCACCAGGGACCCTAAGAATGCCAAGAGCCTGGGACTGCATCTTCTTTAGACCAAGTTCTGTAAACTTCTTGCTTGGAAAAAAAAATCATAAAGTGAAAGTTAGGAAGTCTGATGGCTGGGGCTCCACTACCATTTCCTATTGGTGACAAGAACAAGGAAATGAAAGGGTGACTGGCGAAGATATTACAAAATGTACTCAGGGCTAGTAGGAACAAAATGGGGTAAGGTCAGAAACATCCCCTTTCCTCTTTATCCCCGCCTCCTTCCCCTCAACGTCTGTTTCCCAGACCCAGAAAAGTCGTCAGCCTGGGGGAACAGCATGGTGACTCCAAAGTTAAAAGACAGATGACAACCTGGGTAAAAGTATTGGCAACGTAAATGTAGATACGTGGTTTATTTCCATAATATATAGAGAATCTCTGCAGAACAATAAGAAAAAGAAACCACCCAACCTACTAGAATGATGGGGTAGTGGATGGGAACAGGCAATTTACAGAAAATGAAATGCACATGGCAAATAAACATGCAAGATGTTCAACCTTGCTGGTAGTCAGACAAACGCAATGAAAAAGAATTATTAGATAACATTTTCCACTCGTCGCGCTGACAAACATAAAAGAGTGGTGATGTAAAGTGTTCAGGGGACTTGGGGGAAATGGCCATGCTCATATACTGCTGGTGGGATTGCCTCTCAAGAAGACGATTCTACAACGTCCAGTAAAATCGTAAAGCCATATTTTCTACAACTCACCAATTGCCCTGTTTGGCATCTCCCTTAGAGAAACATCAGGCACAAGGAGTATGTGCCAAGATGGTTGCTGGAAACAACCTAAATATCCACTGATTGGGGAAGGGTTAAGCACCTTGCCGTGGTCTCAGGACTCCCTGTCTTCTGAGGCAGAGCCTGCCCCCCACCCCCCCACTCTTGATGCTAAACCTGCTGGATGTTCACTCTTCCCAGCCTCCCTTGTAGCTAGGGGGTGGGTGGTCACGTGACCTCGGCCCAGCCTCCCTTGTATGTGACCTCGGCTCCACCCACCAGGCACGCCTACCCAGACGCGGAAGCAGTGACATCCAGCGGGAGCAGAGATGTCTTACCCGACCCGGACCTGACACACCCGATGGTGTGATTCGGGGGGCTGTTCCTACTGACCTTGAAACCTGGTCCTCCAACCCTCCTGGCCTCTGCAAATCTATTTTAATGTGAACTTTCACTCAAGTATAGCATACATAACAGAAAGGGGCACAGGTCACAGGTCATAACTTGACGAATCTTTGTGAGTGAGCACACTTGTGTAAGCAACCCCACATCAAGAAACAGAACATTCTAGTCCCCTTGTGCCTTCTTCCAGTCGTGACTTCCCCGAGGGTAGCCGAGGGTAGTGAGTCTAATTCTAGTACTTAACACAAACGGAATCAAGGGGTATGGGTTTGTGTCTGGCCCCTGTCTCTTAACGTTAATGTCTTGGAGATCCATTCATGTTGTTGTATACAGTGGTGGACCATTTATTCCCATTGCCGGGCAGTATTCCATCGTCCGAATGTGACTCAGTTCATCTGTTCACGCTCCTACTGAGGGGCAAGCGGGTGTTTTCTAGCAAGGAGCTATTTATGAATGTGGCTGCTATGAACATTCTTGTGCATGCCTTTTGGTAAACATCTGTCTGCATCACTGTTCAGTGTATAGACCTATTGCTGGGTCACGTGGTAAATGCATGCCTCACTTTATTAGAAACCGCCTGTTTTCCGAAATGCCTGTACCGTCTTGCATTCCTACCCATCAGGTCTGCGAGGTCCTTCTGGATGCTCCACCTCCTCATCAGCTCTTGGTATTTTGCATCTTTTTCATTTTAACCATCCCAGTGAGTGCATAGTGTATCCCACTGTGGCTGTGATTTGCATTTCTTTGCTGGTTAATGATGTCAAGCACCTTCGCCTGGTTATTGGTCGTTTGTTGTATTTTTTTTTTTGTGGAATGTTAAAATCTCTGCCCTTTTTGTCTATTGTGTTGATCGTCCTTTTCCCCCCAAACTCCTTTTAATAGATTCTCTTCCTGTTTAAATTACTCTATCTGCCAGGGTTCTCTAGGGAAACAAAATCAAGGAAGGAATTGAGGAAGTGGCTGATGCAGTTGTGGAAACTGGCAGGTCTGAAATTTGTAGGTCAGGCCAGCGGGCTGCAAACTCGGACAGGATTTCTAGACTGGATTCAAGAGGCAGAATTCCTTCTCCCGGAAGCCTCAGTTTTTGCTTTCAAGGCTGTCAAATGATTGCATGAGGCTCGCCCACATTATTGTTGATAATTTACTTAAAGTTAGCTGAGTGCAGATGTTAATTACATCTACGGAACACCTTCACAACAACGTTCAGGCTAACGTTTGAACACGAGCCTAAACTATGACCAAACAACCCTAGCCTCGCTAAGTTGACACATAAAATTTAACCATCCCAATTACTCAGAGTTGTTTATTTTGAGTCCTACTCTGAGCCCTGTCTGATCCGCCATTTATCCACATGCACGCACACACACACGCACATACACACAGCCAGTGTCAATAACAGTGTGATGCATTTCTAGGTGTGTAAATGCACAGAAATAAGTGTGGAAGGATGCAGACCGAACCTTTTGTATGGCTGGTCCAGGGAGTGTCCAGCATGGAAGCCAAAGGGAACTTTAACCATGAGTTATAACAGTCAAGAAAAATTTAAAGAGTGTAATTAATGTGTTAATCACATAATTAAAAAATTAAATTTTAAGTGGGGCAAACTTTTAAAGAAAAACAAAGGAATCATTAGATCTCCATTATTCATTCCCCACATACTTCCTGGGCACTGGCCATGTGCTAGTTGCTGGAGATTCATGGATAAGGTGGGCAGTCTCTATCCTTGTGGAGCTGACATTATAGTGGGAGGAGTCAGGCAAAAAAGAAATAAAGAAATGAGCAAAACATGTCAGAGAGTTTTAAGGAGTATTCTGAAGTAAACCAAGAATGAATGGGGAGGTGGGTTTATGTTGGATCGAGTGGTCAGAGAAGCTCTCTCTGAGGTGACATTTGAGCTGAGTCCGGAAGGAGGAAAAGGAGCTGGCTTTGGAAACTCAGCAAGTGCAAAGGCCCTGGGGTTGGAACAGATCAAATGAGGTAGGATGAGAACCTGAGCAATGCTTCTGACGTGGGAACTGAGGCCCAGAGAGGGAAAAAGACAGCCCAAGGCCGCGGCACAGACATGGTGAAGCCAGCTGGGAACGTCTGCTCCTGCCGCAAGAAGAGCTTTGTACTGCTGAGCTACCTGTCTAGGATGGAAGTCTCTGAACTGCTCAAAGGGCTTTCTCTATACTCCTCTCCAGAAGTCTCCCTGTGATTTGAACTCAGCATTGGAGACCCAGCCCCTAAGCTTGTGTCAGCCTCGCCCTGTAAGTAAGGCCAGCAGCACTGCAGAGGGCCATCTGAGGGCCTCATACTCTGTACCTCTGAGTTGGAGGGTCAGCAAAACTTACCACCACTGTCTTACCAAATTATAATAACAGCTAGGGAAGGTGCCCAGAATAGACACTTTTCCTGCACCCTCCTTTCAGTTCCTGGTAAGAGCCTGTAAGAGATTATTATTCCCATTTTATGCCTGGGAACACGGAGGCTCCAGGAGATTAAATACCTGACTCCAGAGCCTGCATTCTTCACCCTTGGTGAGGAGTCTACATCCTGCTCCTCTAGCTCTCAAGGCAAGAGCAAGGCCATCTTTTTTAAATGGCAGAGCCCCAGATGGGAAAAGATGATCCTACCTAAGCCTTCATTATGTAGATGGGAACTCTAAGGTCTAGAGAGGGAAAGGAACCATTCCCTGACTATACAGAGCCAGAGTGGAAGCTAGGTCTCCCTGCTCCCAGTACCTTTCCAGATTTATCCCTCTATTTCCCTCCATCCACTTCCCTCCTTCATGAAGGCTCAACTGGCCTCTAGGCTGTTGCGCCACGCCACCGTGTCAATCCCAATTCCTGCCTCAGGCCCTTTGCACTTGCTCTTCCCCCACCAGATCTGGCTCATCACATCTTTCTTGCCTTCCTTGACAACTCCGTTGACAGTAGCCCTGCATTAAATCTTCCTATCTTGATTTATTTTCTGCCGAGTGCTTCTCACCTTCTCTGTCATTATATTAAATATACAATGTTTGTTGTCCATCTTCCTGCCTAGAATATCAGCCCCTCGAGGAACTTTATTTGCAGCTGTTTCCCCAGTGCCAAACCCATGGCCTGGTCCCCCCATAATGCTCAATATGGATGGATGGGCGATGGATGGATGGATGGATGGATGGATGGATGGATGGATAGGTGACCATTTCTTCCAGCATTACTTCTCACCCTTGGGCTCTGGGTCTCCCACTTGGCTGTTGTGACTTGCCCTCCTCTGGCTCTTATCCTAAGAAGGCAGCTCTGGGGGCTCCCACAGGATCGGGCAGGAGTCTCAGTTTCTTGCCTTCCTCTGAGGCTGGGTAAACAAAAGCCTTTGTTCTTCCTCTCCTGCCTAGTTCCTCTACAGCCCAGGGCAGGAAGTTGCTGGCAAGTCAGCTGGCAAGGGAGTTACTGTAACTTAACTTTGAGGCTTAAGCTGTCAAGTTGGGCCCTGGGGCTCCTGGGGTCCACAGTGGAGCTGGGCACGATGGGGGTGTGGTGGGAGCATTATGGCCAAGGCACAGAGATGATTCCTACCTGGGCAAACCCCAGTCTCCTGGAAAGATTGCGGTTTTGGAGGTGGTGGGTAGCTACAAGACGAAGTTGGCTCTGGGTTTTCTACAGACAACCAGGGACAGTGTTTCTTCTTGTCCCCCAGATTGTCCCCACGGGGCAGGAGGCGAGAAGAGGGGCCCTCGCTGAGTGCTGCAGCGGTCCGTGAGGGGAAACAGACTATTTGGCACTCGCAGTTGGAAACCAAACTGGATGGGCAGCTATCATCCAGCTGGACTGTCTCTGCCAGTCAAAGACAGTGGCCTTTTGTCAGTTTCCCTGTTGCCTTTGTCCAGGTCAGAATTGGACCTTATTCAAATAACTCAAAGGCCGGTGGCTTGCCGAAGCACCGATTGAAGAATTTGGTACTCAAGCCTGCCAACCTCACCAGAACATCCTTGAGAAGTCTCAGCCATCAGCTTGTTTCTCCCGCCTGCCCTGGGGCCCAGTTCCTGCGGCCTGGGCAGAGCACGTGGAAGAAGTCTGGGACCTGGGTGTGGCAGCTGAGGCCCATGCGGCTGCTTCCTGCCTGGGTCTCGGGCCTCTTCAGCCTCTTCTCCTAATTTCACCCCCTGCACTGAGCTATTGGTAATTTTCTGCACATATCATGTGGTTTCCTGCCTCTGCCTTTGCACATGCTGTCTTTTCCACCAGGGATGATGTCTGCGTCTGAGTTCTCCCCCAAACAGACCCTGAGACAGGACTCAAGGGCAAGGAGCGTGTTTGGGAAGTGATCCTGGGAAGCACCCCTAGTGACATGGGTAAGCAAGACAGGGAAGAAGCAAATAAAACATATGTTATCGAACCAGGCACCATCGTGGGCAACCGGACCTCAAACCCACTGGGGAACCCTGGGAGCCAGTGTAGAACATTCACTCCACAGTTATTTCAAACAAGCGATGAGAACACGGGCTATGTGTCCTCCAACTCCCCATTAATCATCAACTAACGGCCAGTTCCAAGGGCATCAATTTTCTGGAACTTCTGGCCACGCACATGCCCACAGCCAGAGCCCATCTCCCAGGCAGAGTCATAGACATTTGCAGCAAGCTGGAGTGCGCATCGAGGGAACGTGGGCAGGCACGGGCAGCATCTGCTGCCGACGTTCACTAGCAACCGATCTTTTCCTACCAAACTCCTATTCAGCCTTCAAAACCTGTCCTTCACCCTCCACCCCGCCCCCCACCCTGGGAAGACTACTTTGACCCTCCTAAATCAGCCAAGCACTTCACTCCATTGCTCCCATGCACCTTAATATTTGCCTTTATCACAGGGGATTGTCATGACCCTTTAACACCCCTGCCTGCCCCGCTGGGAACGGAACAACTTGAAGGCAGAGGCTACCTCGTGGGGGTTAAGAACATTACAGGTTGGGGTCACAGAGTCCTGAGTTCCGTTCTCTTGGCCTCTCTGAAACTGACTCTGGTGCTCACATCTGTGTCTCCAGGGCCAGGCTGTTCTCAGGCCCTCGGTGAGCCTACAGGCCCAGGGATTTGAGTTACATTTTCAGCTCCCTGGCATTTTCTTCTGTGTCCTGAAGCTTCTTGCTATCTCCGTCATGGAGATTTTGGTTAAGCCAGCGGTCTCAATCCTTATGACTCCTCCTCAGAATCACTTGCAGAGCATTTTGAAAGCTTCAGAGGCTGGGGCCCCACCCCTGAGATTCAGATTCAGTCACTGGAGCCGGGTTAAACCTCACTGATAGTATCAGGTCTCAGACAAATTCCCTCCGGGTCAGGCAGGGCATTCAGGGAGAGGGCGGCCTAGGGTCTGCGCTGGGGGAGGGGCTGAGGGAGACGTGGAGGATGCAAAAAATGTAGAAACTGGAGGCAATGAACTAGGCGTCACCCAAAGTTAGAGCTTAAGAACAAATGGTAAAAAGCAGACCCATGTTTTGTCACCCTGTGATGTAAATGTGTTGAGCCCCACCATGAGACTGCGCTGTGCCTAAGGCGGGGGTTCCCACACCTGCCAGCCAGCATCACCTGTTACCCTGGTGCCCACCCGCCCCCCCCCCCCCAAGGCCACTGCAGCAGGGTTGCTGGGGTGGATACCTAGGAACCAGTATTTTTTCCTTTTTATTTTATTTTTTAAAGTTGGCTTCACTCCCAGTGCAGAGACCAACTTGGGGCCTGAGATCAAGTCCTGATCTGAGATTAAGAGTTGGACCCTTGGGGCGCCTGGGTGGCTCAGTCGGCTAAGCGTCCGACTTCGGCTCAGGTCACAATCTCACGGTCCGTGAGTTCGAGCCCCGCGTCGGGCTCTGGGCTGACGGCTCAGAGCCTGGAGCCTGTTTCCGATTCTGTGTCTCCCTCTCTCTCTCTGCCCCTCCCCCGTTCATGCTCTGTCTCTCTCTGTCTCAAAAATAAATAAACAAATAAACATTAAAAAAAAAAAAAAAAGAGTTGGACCCTTAACCCACTGAGCCACCCAGGCACCCCGGAAACCAGTATTTTTTAAAACATGAAGCGGGGGCTGCCGACCACAGAACACAGGAGTATGATTACCTCAGTTCTTTATCCTCAAAGGGTTATTTTTCCAGTAATGATGTTACAAGGGCAAGCATGTATTGAGGGCCTACTGTGTGCCAGATACTGTGCTAAGAGCTTTACATGCATTACCTCACTTTAGTTTCAGATAGCCCCTAGGTGGTAGGTACTTTCATAATCCCATTTCACAGATGGGAAAATTGAGGCACAGAGTGGCAAAGTCGGTGTCTGAAGACTCACAGCTGTTCAACGGCAGAACAGGCTTGTAGCGGGGTCTGTGAGTCTGTCCCCAGAGCCCTCGGCTACCCCCGCTCCTGCCTCCTCCAAAGTTACTCTCTCTGAGGCCTTTTGACCCACTCAGTCCAACAACTGCCAAGAATTGACCCACTCAGCTCCTCAAGGAATTATTGTTGTTGATGTTGTCTCTCCCCATAAATCCCTCGTGGTCTTTTTCCCCCTGTAACCTCAGCACACAGACAAACCACACATCATAAAGCCTGAGCGGCTTCTGAATGTGAGAGCTTCATTTCATGGATCATAGCTGCCTGAACCATGTTTATTAGGCTTATTTGAAATTGTTCCCCCACCTCTCTGAAAGGCGGGAAGCCTTAAAATTATTTCTGCCCCAAAACAGTGCTTGGAGGCGCCAGCCTGCCCCGGGAGCTCTCTGACCTGCCTCATAAGGAATTATTAATTATGATTTGTTTTTATAACCGTCCACTTGGAGACTGGGTTGACACATGCTCAGACTTGTCTGTCCTTTAAAAGAAGGAATCAAAGTTTCATGGAAATCAGTTATGCCTTACTAGTGGAATCACTCGGACTCAGCCCTGGATTTGCTGTGTGACCTTGGGTGCATCCCTTCCCTGTCTGGGCCTCTTTTTTTTTTCAGCTGTAGAAGTGTTTAGAATACATGTTTCCCAAACTGCGACTGTACCAGGGGTACATGAAATGGTTTTCAGTTGTATAGGGATGGACATTTTATAAGTTGTACTGTTTAACTTTTAAAATTTAATAGTGTTATAACATTTCATTTATAAATGCAGACATTTTTGTTTATCAGGATGGCCACAGGGAGGAGGGGCCCTGATTCACATAGTTACTCAGGTATCTTGACTGATGTGGGGGGGTGGGGGGAGAGGGCTATGCCTCCTTCTTCATCTGGTAGCTCCCAAGGCCACCGCGGGGATCAACATCCAGCCGGAGAGAGGAGAGAGAAGGTACCTACCTAACCTTTCCCCTCACATTCCATTGGCCAGAACTAGTCACATGGTTCTGCCCAGGTGCAAAGACAACTGGGAAATGTAGTCCCCTGGCTGGGTAGCTCCCTTCCTACACTTGTACACTTTATTTATTTATTTTATTATTATTTTTTTAATATATGAAATTTATTGTCAAATTGGTTTCCATACAACACCCAGTGCTTTCTACGCTTGGTGAACCTTGGCCATCTCTGCTTCAATATTCCCTTTTTAAATGACTACCTTGAGGAAACAAAGCTTTGCCCACACCACTTACCAGTGAATTAAAGTATGGCTTCCAATTTTCTACAACGTGGGAGGACTCCTTTTACCCAATAGCAAGGCTTACCACACAGCTACAGCAATCAAGACAGCGTAGCGCTGGCGGAAGGGGGGATACACGATCAATGGAATAAATAGAGAATGCAGATGGACCCGCACAAATATGCCGGGATGGTTTTCGACAGAGGCGTGACAGCAATTCGCTGGAGGAAGGATCACGTTTTCAGTAAGCAGTGCTGGGGCGAACTGGACCTCCGTCGGCAAAGAAACAAGAACCTTGGCCCAGACCTCACGCCTTATGCAAAAATCCACAAAGCGCATCATGGACTTAAATGTAAACCATAAAACTATTAGAATAGAACCCCATAAAACTATAGAACGTTAACTATTTTTTGCTAAGTAGGAGAAAATCAATCTTTGGGACCTAAGACTAGGCAAAGAATTACTAGATTTGAATGCCAAAAGCACGATTCATAAAAGGAAGAAACTGACACATTGTACCTCATCAAAATCAAAACCTTCTGCTCCCCCAAAGACCCTGTTAAGAGGATGAAAGCCCGGGGGCTGCAGCCCGGGGGAAAATACTTTCAAGCCACATATCTGACCGAGGACTGGTATCTCGAATATATCAAGAACTCTCGAAACTCAGCAATTAAAAAACTCCAGTTGGGAAAGGAGCAAAAGGCGGGGCACCTGGGTGGCTCAGTCAGTTAAGCATCGACTCTGGATTTGAGCTCAGGTCATGGTCGGGCTCGGTGAGGGGTGTGGAGACTGCTTGGGATTCTCTCTCTCTCTCCCTCTCTCTCTCTCTCTCTCTCTCTCCCCTCCCACCCTCTCTTCCCCTCCCCCACTCACATGTGCTGTCGCTCTCCGTCTCAAAATAAAGATGTAAACATTAAAAAGAAGGAAAGAGAAAATGAGCACAAGGCAGGAGCAGCATTTCACTGACGAGCACACAGGTGCATATGAGCACACGAAAAGGTGTCCTACGTCATTTGCCATAAGGGAAACGCAGCTTAAGGCCACAACAAGATATTACTACACACGTATTCAAATGATGAAAACAAAAATGATGGGAACACGAAACGCTGTTGAGGGTTGGAGAAACTGGGTCACTTCTGTGTCACTAGTGGGAATGTCAAATGCTACCGTGTTCTGGAGAACAGGCAGTTTCTTAAAAACTACTGTATGACTCAGCAACTGCAGTCCTGGACACAGAAACGAAAACTTAGGCGGGCGCCTGTGTGGCTCAGTCCGTTGAGCATCTGACTCTTGATTTCGGCTCAGGTCACGATCCCAGAGTCATGAGATTGAGCCTTGGGTCGTACCCTGCACTGAGTGTGGAGGCTGCTTAAGGTTCTCTTTCTCCCTCTGCTCCTCCCCTGCCCGTGCTCTCTCTCTGTCTCATGTAAAAAAGAAAAAGAAAAAGAAAAAAATGCAAAAGTACGTACACGAATGTTCATAGCAGTTTGATTCCTAGTGGACAAAAACTGGAAGCCACCCAGACACCTGTCGCTAGTGGTTAGTTAAGGAAACGGCGGTGCTCCCATACCGTGGAACTCTACACAGCAACACGAAAGCGAAATATTGATCACACGACAGTTTGGGTCAATCTCTAGAGAATTATACTGGGTACAAAAAGTCGATCCCAAAGGGTGACACACGGCATGATTCCACTCATATGACATTCTTGAACTCGCACCCTTCTAGAAGCGGAGAACAGACGAGTGGTTGCCAGTGGTCGGGGCAGAGGTGGAGGTGGGATCTGGGTTTGGCTGTGAAAGTGCCCCTGATGGGGGCGCCTGGGGGGCTCGGTCGGCTGAGCGTCCGACTTCGGCTCAGGTCACGCTCTCACGGTTCGTGGGTTCGAGCCCCGCGTCGGGCTCTGTGCTGACAGCGTGGTGGCTGCTTGGGATTCTCTCTCTCCCTCTCTCTGCCCCTCTCCTGCTCATTCACTGTCTCGCTCCCTCTCTAAATAAATAAATAAACTTTAAAAATAAACAAGTAAACGTTAAAAAAAAGTGCGGCACGGTGGATCCTTGTGTGATGGAAATGTTCTGCATCTTGGCTGTATCGGTGCCCACACCCTGATGACACTGGGCTGTGGTTTTGAAAGAATGTTACCATTGGAGGAGACCAGGAGAGGTCATGGGCTCTCTCTGTTTATTTCTTACAACTTCCTGTGAGTCGACGATAATCTCAAAATAAGAAATCTAATACAGAACACAAATGTGATATTTTTATACCCGTGCACTTCTGAATATAACCAACCATATCTATGGTGACTTGGAGGCACCATCAGAGTCTCAAACATCGGACGCGGTGCGGTGGTTAAGTGTGTGGCTTTGCAGTGGGGCAGCCCGGGTTCAAATCTCAGCCCGGTAGACCTCTCACCTCCCCGAGCCTCTGGTTCCACACCTGCAAGGGGCTGAGCAGTGAGAGGCCCTACCTTGGGGGGTTGCCGCGGGGGCTCGGGGACATGGGGCACACGGAGCGCGGTGCTCACTCACAGGGACTGCTCAGCAAATGTAATTGCTGCGATGGGTGGAGGGACAGATCTCAAGGCATCCTCTGAGAGCTCTCGGTTGGGACGGTGACCCACCATCCTGCAGAGCAGGTACTGAACGGGCTGCACTGAGGTTGGCCGGGTTGGTCCTCATGTGCCCTCCGGACTCGGGTGCCTGCTTTCACGGACCGTTCTCCGTAAAGGAAGAACGCAGCTGGTTTCTGTGGGCCGGGCTGCTCAAATAGCCCAGCGGCGAGCCTCTTTAAGGCGATCAAGAGAAGGAACGGGACCCATGTTTGCTGCGTGCCCACGCGGTGCCTGAGGGTTTACAATCTCGTGCAGTGGGCATTCCTGTCATCCCTGCTTTTACAGGAGGAAGCTGAGACTCAGAGGTGAATGGACCTGTCCAAGGTCATGCAACTCGCAGGTGGCAGAGCTGAGATCTGAGCCCTGGTCTGTCTGATTTGAATCCAGAGTCACTTTCACCATTCATAACAGCCTTACCTCTGCCAGGGTCAGTTACTATGTTTGACTCTTTACATAGGGTGGCATCACCCCCCACCCATTCTGGAGAAGAGGAAACAGGCACTAAGAGAGGTGAGTTGCCAAGATGGACAAAAGATCTAAAGACAGAAAAAAGAAAGAAAAGAAAAAAACAGTCAACTGGCAGCTCGTCCTTGGGCCCCCAGCCCCACCCTCAGTTTCTGCTCAGCCCGGTCGAGACCACACGAGCCTGGAAACTTAAATGCTGAGTCAAAAAACAGTTGGCCCCTAGCTATGATGCCTAGACAGCCTGTGGGCACTTGAACTTCATCCGCAGCTGCCCAGAGTCAGCGGACGCAGCCAGAGCCTGGCTGGGGGCTGGGTGGGGTCAGCGGGAGCCACCTAGAGACCCCTCACAGTGACAGCCACCGTGGCGGTTGGAAGCAGCTCGAGGCGGCCGTGGCGGTAACAACTTCCTTTTGAGTAATAACATTTACTGAAAAGCAATTCTGCTTTTAGCACCAGAAGTTCATCACCCTCACAGGCAGGCGCCTAAGAATACCTTCGTTCAACCACAGTTCAGAGATTCACACAGATTCCCTTCTGTGTTACCTCCAGGAGAGTTTCGCATTTGGTGTTGAAGGGAAACCAAATACCACAATTATTGGAGGAGGCAGGAGGGGTGCAGAGGGCGGGGGGGGGGGGCAGGCAGCGGGGAGCCAGGTGGCATCGACCACAGCCCCCAAGGCCTCCACAGGCAGCCTCTAGGCGGTGGCCCAGCCCCTTGCTCCTCAGTTACTGGAAAGACATCAGCAAAGCTCAGAGTGAAACCCAAGAGCTGACAATTTCTCTTCCTTTTACAAGAAAAAGAAAGTGATTGTCCTTTAAGCAAGTGTGACTTTGGGGGCCAGGGACTTGCCCTGGCCACTCTGCAAATCAGAGGCGGAGCCACGACTGCCCCAAAGTCCCCAGGCCCTTGCCCGCCACCCCTCAGTCATCCCTGGGATCCTTTGAATAGCCCTTTTGTCCCACACTGAAGATCCACCGTGCACATGGGAGGGGATGGTCCTAAAAGTCAGGAGCTCACCCAGGCCCTGGACGGCTATCGGACGGCTGAGGGCGAGGGCGGAGGCACACGTGGGGAAGCCATGTGGTGGGTCAGGCAGAAGCAGGAGGCTCCAAAGAGTGGCCTCTCCTTCCTCACCTGATCTGGCCTCCCGATTTCATGCCAGAGCCAGAACCAGGCAAGGAAATGGAAAGACTGGGTGTCACACAGATATGGGCTTAAATTCCACCTTAGCCATTCCCTGGCTATGTGACCTTGGGCTATGTGACCTCACCTCTCTGAGCCTCAGTTTCCTCATCTCTAGGATGGGGATAATAGTGGGAAGTCAGGTCATGACTCGTCTCTACTCAGAATCCTCACATTGTCTCACCTCACTTGGCAGAAAGCCGGTCTTCCCTGTGGCCTCAACGGGCCCTACGTGATCTGCTTTCTGCTCCCCCTTACAACCTCATCTCCTTCTATTCCTTGTTTCCTTCCCACCCCTCCAGCCACACTGAGGCTGTTGTCCCACCAAATACGCTAAATACAACCCTGCCTCAGGGCCTTTGCACTTGCTGTTTCCTCTTTCTGTAACACCCTCACCCCCAGATGCCCCTCCTTTACCCTATTCAGGTCTCTGTTTAAATGCCCCCAGGAGGCCTGCTCTGACCCCCCCTTTTAAACTTCTCCCCATTACCCTTTATCCTTTTACTCTACAACAATTTCCCCCCACTGCTTAACATTATAATTTTGGAAGTTTGTTACTCCCGACCCTCCAGACTCTAAGCTCCAAAGGGGCAGAGTTCAGTGCTGTGTTGTTCTCCGTTTAATCTTCGGAGCCTGACACACAGCAGGTGCTAGGTTCAGCTTGTCGGCTGAACAAGCGCAGGGTTATATGGGGAGGATGAAGAGAGATGTGTGTAGATGGTTCAGTCCCAGCACAGAGTATTTGCTCATTAAACGTCACTTCCTCTTCTCCCTCCTGGCACCACCCATATGCCATGTGCTTCCTGCCATTGACTTTCTGCCATAGAGGGATGCCTTCCACAGATACAGAACCAAGGTCAGAGAGCCCAAGTGACCTGCCTCAGCTCACACAGCAGGGTGAGGCTTTGAAGTCTTGTGTGTGGGGCTCTTGGCCTCCTGAATGATGGTTGCGGTGTCTGATATGACCTGGGCCCGGCCGCTTTGGAGTCTGGCTGAGGGAGATGGCTGCTAGTGCACTTTAGACCCTCGAGAGGGCTGTGGGTGGTGGGGAGCAGGCTCTGGCTTCGAGGGTCTCCAGGCAACATCGATCCTCGGGACCGGGTTCATGCCCCTGCTCTGCAGTCTCACGCTTTCTGTCCAAGGGGGCCCAGGGTTCCCAGAGAGGGGCTTTTTCAATTTTCTGTTTCTGGAAAGTTCTGTCCCAGGAAGGGCAGACACTTAAGGAGCTGTTGGATGGGGCTGGAGCCTCAGAGACCGGGAGCCCCGGGTGTCCTCTCTCCCCGGCACTCAGCCAGTTCCTGAAGAAGAGGGACTTTCCAGAGAAGGCTGTCTACTGGCTGCCTCTGAGCCTGCCCAAGAGACCATCAGCCAGGGTCCCCATGAAACCCAGCCCTGCCTTGGTTTCCCTGTTTTTGCTTCTGAGAGAGGCCAAGTAGTCTGGGGATGAACAGCCCGACACGGGTGTGGTCTCCCCTGGGCCTGCCAGGCAGGGAGGTCTCTGGGGGCCACAAAACCTGGTCTGGGGCAGGGCTGGGCACGTGCGTATGGGGCTTACCTGGAGCTGGTGTGTTGCCTTTCTGCCCGTCAGAGTCGCCTCAGCGGTACAAGGCCCCCCTCCCATAACTGCTGCAGCAAAGGGGACGTGAGGGAGACCTTAGGAAGAGCAGTCTTTATCGTATTCGAAGGCGACCGTACCCCTTAAACCACCTAGAGCAGACCTTGCTGACCGGCGGCCCGCAGGCCAGATCCAGTCCAAGGATGTGTTTGTTTTGGCCATTGAAGTAGTATTAAAAATGGGAATCAGTTGCCAGCCTTTGAAAGAGCAGGAAATTTCACGTAAAATCCATTTCTCTGGCTTCTCTTGAAAAGTGGGCAGAGGTGGCTAGACTGGGGCCACATTCCTGCAGGGCGTAGGAAGGCTGGGGCGGGTCATGGGCGCCCCTGGCAGGGTGGTGCAGGGTGGTGCAGGGTGGGTGCTGTCCTCCTCACCCCCCGCCTCTGCCAGCCCACTTTGCTCGTATATGCTGCCTACTAGGGCCTTGAAGCATGAATAGGAGTTCACCAGACAAAGGAGTGAGTGGAAAAACATTTCTAGGAAAGGGAAACAGCACCGATCCATGGGACTCATCTGTTCAAGACTCACTTGACAAGTGTGTGTTGAACGCCTACTGTATGCGTTGGAGCATACAGCAGGACACCGAATGGATAAAAATCCCTGACCTCCTGGAGACCTTCATCCCAGCCAGCCGTTGTTAGCTGGGCACTCTTTCGTTCCCCGGGGGCATTGGCCACGTTTGGAGCCACGTGCTGTGTCACAGGTGGGCCGGGGAGGGCGTCCAGTTGGCACAGGCCCGGGGTGCTGCTAGACTAACCCTGAGGAGCAAGGAACAGCCCTTCGCAACAAGGAACGATGGCGCCCCAACATCTGGGGTCGGGAAGCCCCGGTTTAGGGGGAGATAGTAAAGCGGACACGCCAGTAAACGCATCATCCGAAGTCAGGTGGTGCTGAGAGTGTCCTGATGAAACTGAATGGGGAGGTGCGGCAGCTGCCCGGGGAGGTTGCGTCTAAGCAGCGACCCGAGGGCGAGGAGGAACGTACGGAAAAGATCGAAAAGATCGGGGTGGTTCAGCGGGGTGGCTCCGGCATCATCATTGCCCTCTTACTGGCTGGCTCTGACCTCGGCACAGCCTTGCGTGTGGAGCAGGGATCAGCGGTCCTGTTCCCATTTTATAGATGAAGAGCTCTGGGCGGAGGTCCCCAGCCCCCGAGAGACGGACCCAGCCCACCTGACCTGACGCTCTTAGCCGTTGTCCTCGGGTGGGGTGCGTGTTAATGGCTACCGAATTGCCTTGTCTCATTCATTCTGCCGACAAGCACGTGTGGGGGCCCAGTGTGGCCTAGTGGAACGGAGCAACTTCTGGCTAAGATACTTAGCACCAGCCGCGCACATAGTAGGTACCTCGTAGTGAAAAGGAGGCATAAATGAGCAAACAGGAAGTCCCTGTAGGATAATTACCACGGCCATCGTGAGCCACATGTGCGAGGCTTTCACAGATGGGACGTCCTCGGAGGGAGGGACAGTGATCATCCCCCCTTCCACCACGAGAAGACCGCAGTTCAGGGAAGGGATGTCACCTGCTCAAGGCCTTGTGGCCAGAAAGCAGCAGGGGTGTCGGGGGAGCCCGGGCCTCCCAGACCCCGGCTGGACCCGCTGCCTTGGCATGTTGTGTGCTCGGGCAGTTTCTCAACCCACCAACCCTGTGAAGGAGCCGGTGGCACTGTCTCATTTTACAGTCGAGGAAACTGAGGCTGAGAGGGGCAAAGTAACTCGCTCAAGGTCACGCAGCACGTGTGTTTGGGTCTACATTCCGGACTTGCCCCTTGCAGTCCTGCACCTTGAGGAGAGTTAATCCACCCCCAAGGGAAGGAAGGAGGGCCAGGGGGCTGGTTAGGCTCCTCGAGGTCTGCAGGACCAGGCAGGAGGCTCTGGAGGAGGTAGGGTGCCCGGGTGGGCACAGGGTAGCAGGTGGGCCTGGGGAGCCTCCAGCCTTCCGCCCCCGCACGGAGGCACAGCTGCCGGGAGGGCCTACGGAGAGGCGGCCGTGTGGTGTGCACCAGGCTCACAATGGCTCCTTGTGTCTGCGCGGGGTGGGGGGTGGGGGAGGGGGAAGCATTGTTCCCTAGGACACCTTCCCGCCACGGCTGGCTGCAGGCTGTCCCTGTCCCAGGACATTTGGCATGGGGCTGTTCCGGGCGCCTGAGGGACGTGTGTGTGTGTGTGTGTGTGTGTGTGTGCACGCATGGGGGGGGGGTGTCTCACACTGTCTCCAAATGTGCCCACACAAGTCTTGCACGCTGGTGGTGCGTCTGAGCAGGCCTGTGGCTTTCGGCGTCTGTTGTGCGTGCCAGGATAGGTCTCCCCGGGCGTACCTGGCTGTGTGCGTATCGGCCTCCGTGCTCTCCGGGTGTCCATGGACCTTTAGTTGCGCGCTCCGTGTGTTGAGGGGGCCCGTCTGGGTCTCCGTCTCCACCTGGGTCTGGAGGGTCTGGACACCGAGGGGACGGGAGAACTTTGGCTTCGGGTGGGGGCCGAGCGAGGAAGGGGCTTGTGGGCAGAGGGGACGCCCCACCCCCACCCCTACACAAAAGCCAGGAGGCAGGAGCGGGCCGGGTGGGGGTGATCGGGAGCTGCCAGGGCCTGGGCAGCCACCGAGGAGGGAGTGAGGGGAGGAGGATGCCTCAGGGCCACCGGTCGTTCTCAGTGAGATGGACTTGCGGGGTTTGTGGAGGTGCCTCTGGCTGTGGGTGGAGAGCGGGTTGCCCGACAAGTCCCAAAGCCGTGTGTGTGGGGGGCAGGAGGGGGGGGTCACTGTGTCACGTTTCATGAAGCAGTTCCACGGCTGTGACCTCAGGTGGCCCCACCCCGGCAGGAGTGGCAGCGCCCCATTTTGCAGAGGTGGACACTGAGACCCAGGGAGGAGAAATGCCTTCCAAGGCTGAAAGTTTGGGAGCCCGTCCAAGGCCTCGTTCTCCTCACCTGGCCTCCCTGCCCACCCCCCCACCCCCCCACCCCCCCACCCCCCCCCCCCCCCCCCCCCCCGCCAAGTCCCTTCCTGTCGCGAAGAGGGCTCGGGTCCAAATGGAAATGCTGTGTGACCTTGGGCAAGTCACATAGTCCCTCTGTGCCCCAGTTTCTCATCTGCAAAATGGGGATAGTGTTCATACTGACCTCCAGACTGTGCCACTGATAACCTATCCAATGTGCTGTCTCTTTCTCCAAAACACTTACACCTGCTAACACACTACGTGTTCTATTTATTGGCTGGGGCACTCAAGTGTCATTTCCATGAAAGCAGGAAGTTTGGGTGTTTTGCTCACGACTAATGTCTAGACTAGTGTCCTGCACATGGTTGGTGCTCAGTGAACTTTTATTGACTGAATGAAACCAGGCAATACATGTGAAATACTGGAACAGAGCCTGATACATAATAAGTGGAACCTGAGTATAATTATTGTTCACTGGGGAATGGTCCAGGAGTGGGGAATTTGGAAGCACGAAAGCCTAGACAGTCCACACTGGGAATTGGGGTCCCCCTTCCATTTTCTGCACTTTGTTCTTCCCCTCCAAATCTGCTGAGCCCTCCCTGGGCCAGATGTCTCCTGTCGTTAGTCTCCATGGCTGGAAGATAGGTTGGCTCTGGCTGGTGCAGTGAGCTGGGGGTTTCATGCCTCTCTAAGGCATCCGTGACTCATTTTCCCCGACTGGCCATGGCTTATCCAGAGGCTTTAAAGGTCTCTGCTCTCTCAGGGCATTCCCCAGCGTTGGGGCCTGACCACTCCCACGGCCCAGGAGCCCGGCCCGCCTGTCACCAATAGCAAACGCTCTGGGCAGGGGGGCAAATCCAGCTGACAACTTTAGCTTAAAATGTGCTGCCGATGGCACCAGGGGCCATTTGGGCAGGTATTTGTCAACTCCAGCATTTTTGTTCTAGGAGGCAGCTCTGTGATCTTCCCATCTTTCTAAGAAAGAATGAAAGTAGAGGCTTAGAGACCAATGGGGTGGGGTGGGGTGGGGTGGTGCCTCCCCCCGCCCCCCGCCAAAGCTCCTCGCATCCAGCTTCCTGCCACCTGGTCATCGCTCTGGGCTCGCCCCTGCTCCCTGGGTCCCTGAGTCCCTGCCCTCGCTGGGGATGAACAGCATGGCTAGGACTGCTCTGTGAATGCAGGAGGCGGGGCTGGGGTGGCTGTGATTCTTCCCTCAGGGACCCGCGGGGCTCAGGGACCTTGTTTAGCACAACTGGGCAACCTTGGCATCCGCCCACAGACCCCCACTCTGTCCTCACGCCGCGGCCGGGGTTCAGGCCTCTGTCTCCGGGTCCTCCGTTCTCCCCACATTTATGGAGCACCTACTGTGCGCCCTGCCCCGGGGTGACAATGAAAAGGCCTCTTGATAGGGAATGGCTTGGCCCATTGGCAGAGGGTGTGGAGGCCTGTGTGGCTGGAGCAGGGTGAGTAGGGGAGGGGAAGGGTGAGGTCCAAGGGGCCACGGGTCCAGGGCCTCCAGGCCAGGGAATCTTGGACTTCCTTTTAAATGCAACGAAGACCCACCTGGGGGCTCTGAGCAGGATGTGCAGGAACTGCCTTTTCAATTCATGTCACAAAAGAAGCATTGTTCTTTTAGAGGATCCCTCTGGCTGCTCTGGGGCGAATACAGTGGTGGTGGGGGGGGGGACAGTGAAGGTGGGAATGGGGACCAGGGAGGAGCGACAGCGGTGGCACAGAAGTGCTGAGAAATGGCATCCTGGGTGTATTTTGAAAATTGGAGCCACAGTGATGTCCGGCGGGGGGGGGGGGGGGGGGGGGGGGGGGGGGGCTGTGGGGGTCACAGGGGAAAGAGAGGAGCCTACGACAACTCCAGGGCTTTTCATTGAGTGACCGGGAGGCCTGTGGGACCATTTTCTGTGACGGGGATGTGGAGGAAGGTGCAGACCTGGGGAGCAGATGCTGTACTCAGTGCAGGGTGTGGACGTGTTTTGAAGGGGGAAGAGGAAAGCTTCTGCCCGCACGGCCCTCCCCCCGTTTTTGTCCTGGTCCAGATGCCCAGCACCTGTCCCAGGAAAACTGCAGCCGCTGCTCAGTTGTCCTCCCAGTCTCTCCCCAGTCCAGCCCTTCCTCTTCCACATCCGTCAAGTTCATTTTCAGAAGGCACAACTCTAGCTCCTGTCTCTGCTCGGCTCTAGAACCGTCCATGGCTCCCTGCTGCCACCTGGAGAAAGTCCAAACCCCTTGGCTGGGTTAGCCTGGCCCTGAACGATCCACCCTGACCTCTGCAGCCTCACCCCCCCCCCCACATGGCCAACCAAGCCGACGACCCTTGTTTCTTCTAACGAGCCCTGTCCCTTCCCACCTCCTCAGCCTTGCCAAAGCCAGTCCTGCCAGCTGGTGCCTTTCTCACCCCACCTCGGGGATGAGTTTAAAGGCCGTGCCTCTGATGTCTGTTGCCTTTTGTTTGTTTCTTTCTCCGAGGACATGTCGCACAGCGCTTTGAATTACACTTATTTATAGCTTTCCCTCCTCCCAGAGGGCAGAGAGGTGTCGCCAGGCTCGGAGCAGATCCTTGTTAGATTCGGGGGGTGAGCTGTTAGAGGCTGCATTTGCAGTGCTCTGGGCCCACCCAGCACCCATTTCCCCTCTGCTGGAGAATATGCTGTGAGTTTCCCTGGGGCATCACCACTCTCTTTGCTTGCCTCGGGTGAGCTGACCCCATCCCCAGGCATAGACTCGTGGCCCAGGCCTGGCCAGTCAGAACTTCTTAGGCCCCTGGGCCACAGTGATTGGTTCAGGAATGGACACATGATCCAATCAAAGCCAACAGAACAAAAGATCTCTGGAATAGAAGAGAAGAGGTTGTTGCCTCCAAATGGCTGAGCTAGTGCGTTATCAGCCTGGAGCTGCTGTGGCCATGGTGCCACCATGACAGCAAAGAGTGTCTGAAAATACAGTCAACATAAGACAAACCAGAGCTGAGAGATGGAGACAGCCCAAGTCCCAAAAACATCATTGGTGCTCCTGGATCCAGCTGTATCTGAAGCAGGCTTCACCCTGAACTTCTCAGTTACAGAAGCCAATATATTTTTCTCTCGCCATTCTTTCCTTTAAAACCCACTTTGGGTTGGGTTTCCACTGCTTAACTTGCAGAATTCCTGAACGATACATGAGCTTCCTCGTGGATATATCTCTTGCCATCTCGCTGCTCGTCCGTCCATGCGGGGCCCCGTGTGAAGTTCCCTCTCAAGGAACCGCTTTGAATATCGATCCGTGGAGCTGATGTGCTTGTCTCTTTCCTCGCTCTCGGATGATATGAGTAATGATCACCGGTTCTGTAGCTGCCTTGAGCAACTTTTGAAACAAGGCAGGGGGAGGGGCAAATAGAATAACCTAAAGAAGTAAAATGGGCTTATAAGGCTGGGCCTTCAGCCCTATGGCTGCTCAGCATGGGCCTTGGCGCACAGAGGATGCTTCTCGACCATTCTTTGCTTGATAATATAAGGCAAGGTTTTTTCAACCTGGACATAAAGGGCATTCTGGACCAGACCATCTCTGTGAAGTACCTTAATCGGAAGTCTTTCCTCCAGAATTCGTTAGGAGCGGGTTTCTCAACCTCCGCACTACTGGCATTCGGGGCCGGGTCATTCTTGGCTGTGGGACCATCCTGTGCAGTGCGGGATAGTTGAGCAGAATCCTCGTTTCTTTTCCTACTGGATGCGAGTACCCCTCCCTGCCCCAGGCTGTGACAAGCACACAAGGCTTCGGACATTGCCAAACGTCCCCTGGGGAGCAAAGTCACCGCTGGTGGAGATCCCTCTGGCTTAAGGAAAGCACTCTGCAACAGGCCCAGCACGCGGCAAGCGCTCCATAAATACCGGCAATCGGAAGATGGTGATAACGGGCGGAGGTTATCGCAGCTGATCAGTGAGAATCAGATCTGGCCAAGTTAACGGGGAGGGGAATTTATTGGAGGAACAGGGGAGCTTACAGAATGTATGCGGGAGGGGGAGAATTGGGGTCAAAAAACAAGCACAGAAGCAAAGGCAGGGTAGAGGGTCCAGGTAGCACGAGGTGGACGTGCTGATACGGTAATGGGCCAGTCCTCCTTTCCACAGCTCCTCTCACCTCCTCCTTCTGACGGACCCACCTTGCTCAGGCCCTCCCCGCGCACCAGCCCGTGGACTCAGAGAATAGGCTGCACGGGGAAGGAAATTCTGGCCGGTGATGCCAGCTGGGAGATCTGCTGGGGGCTTCTGGGAAAGGCTTCCTTGCGCTGTCGAACCTCCCTTCCGTTTTAAGGTTGGAAAATATTCCACTGTATGCAGAGCCCGCATGTTCTCTATCCATTCCTCTGCCGGCGGACAGGTTGTTTCCGCATCTTGGCCGTTGTGACTAACTGCCGTGACCATGGGGGTGCCAGCACCTCTTCCAGATCCTGGTTTCAGTTCCTTTGGATAAATACCCAGGAGTGGGATTGCCGGATCCTTCGCTAAGGGAGATAAGCCAGTCGCAGAAGGACAGACACCGTAGATTCCACTTGTATGAAGAATCTAAAATAGCGAAACTCCCAGAGGCAGAGAGTGGAATGCTGGTTCACAGGGGCTGGCGGGGAGGGAGGCTAACAGGAGTTGCTATTTATCAAGTAGAAAGTTTTGGTTACGCAGGGTGAATTAAGTTCTAGACATCTGCTGTACATCATGTCTATAGTTAACAATATTGTATTGTACACTTAAAAATCTGTGGAAAAGATAGATCCTAAACGCTCTCACCACAACAATAAAAAAGAGAGAAGGTTTAGAAAACATTACGTGGGGTTTCCAATGATACCAACATTTAAACAATCGTTCACATATGAAAGTTCTTAGATAAAAGGGGAAAAAAGAAACAGGCTCTTCCCTCTCTAGTGTTGGGGTGGGGTGGAGAGATGGTATGATGTTTGGAGCAGTGGCAGCCATCTTGAGTGGATGAAGAAATCCGGTTGGGGGGGCAAGGCCTAAGTCCCAGGACCTGGGTCTTTGCTGATATCACTACGCTGCTGAATTAACCAATCCCCTGCTCCCCATCACTTCCAAGGGTGTTTGAGATAATAAGTTTTCTTATTCTTGAAGCCTCTTTAGGTTGGGTTTTTATTCCTTACGGCCAAGAGCACTGCAACAACGTGCCAGATCCTACAGATAAGTTGTTGCTTCCAAATTGCCCTTGACATCTCCCACCTGCTTCCTGAATAATGCAGAGGGACTCACCTTCACTGCCAGGCAGGTCGGATACACAGGTCCTCATCCATCTGTCAGACATATTCTGTGGCCTGGCAATGTACTCAGGGTTCAGGCAGGAGGACTCCCAGGAGACCACCTGCCAGTTCCTCCATAACCCTCAAACGTTGCCTCTCCGGGCCTCAGCTTCCCCATCTGTGAACTGGGGACGCAGTCATGGGACCACCTATTTCACAGGGTGAAATGGTCAAATGAATTATTTCCTGTAAAGTAACAGACACACTGGCAGGTGCATGGCAAGTGCTCAAGAAACGTGTGCTATTCTTACCTGGGGAAGGACGGAGGGACTCTGGCTGCCCCGGTGCGGGTGGGAGGCACAGGACAAGACTGGCAGCCTCAAGGGGGGAGACTGAGGTGGAAATAAAAGGTCCAACCTAGGGAGCTGCAAGGGAAAACACGAGCCACTTCCGCTCCTGAGGTGTGGGAGACGCCATGGTCCCCATGTGGACAGGAAAGTGCCTTCCTCCAGGAAAGTGAGAGGAGAGGGGCTCCGGGGGGAGGGGGGGCTGAGAAACACCGTGGCATTAAGCTATGAACAGCGGAGACGGCGCTCACTCCTTCTTCCCAAGACCCCGTGGTGTCACGACAGCTTGGGGACCTTCCCCTTACACCCTCCCGAGCCTCCAGCGTTCAGGCTTGGGCTTCCTTCCTTACCCAGCCAGACTCCCCAGCACCTGCACACCGTGCCCTGAGCACCTCCTCGCGCCGGGACCCGTAAGCGGCTCCCCCAGGGTGACAGAGGGCCTTGCCGTCACCAGACGGATTGAGCAACTCAGGTGAGTGTGCGTTTTCCAGCACGCTCACTGGCATTCACTCACTTCCCCTCCCGCTCCCAGAACAAATGTCCTTGTCATTTCACCATATGACCCTTCCTGTGGACCCTCCACGACGCAGCCGGGAACCTGAGTCACCCTGAGATGGCACCTCGCGTGACCTTGGTCCTGTAAGCCCCTGGCCTGGTCCACAGATGCAAACAGAAAGACCGATGATGACCATGACGGTGATGATGGGGGTGACGGCAGTGGCCCCCAAGTCTAACGGCGCCCTGAGCACTTACGCAGACTACCGTCGTGCTTATCCCCGTTTTCTGGATGAGGAAAATGAGGCGAAGAGAGGCCGACGGGCGAATAAGCCAGAGTCACGATTTGAACCCACGCTGTCTGGTATAGAAATTCAATCACGTTTAGTTAGAGGTTTAACAAAACACCTTTATATGGGGCACCTGGGTAGCTCAGCTGGTTGAGAGTCTGACGATTGATTTCAGCTCAGATCACGATCTCAGCGTACGTGAGTTCCAGCCCTGCTCGGGGTTCTCTTTCCCTCCCTCTCTGCTCCTCCCCTGCTCGCACCCTCTCTCTCTCAAAGATACGTAAATAAGCTTAAAAAGAAAACAACACCCTTATAGAAAAATAGGCAGGAAAAAAATAGGAATTCCATTCTAAAAGCTATCCGCTCACTCGTTCGTCAAACAGGTATTTCCATGGAAGCTACTGTGTGTGCACCGTGCTTCCCACTGGACGAGGAAGTCAATGAACAGTTTCCCGGAAAGGTTGAACACGGTTACCACCTGACCCAGCAGTGCGACTCCCAGGTGTGTTCCCAGGATTGAAGACCTGTGTCCACGCAAACATCTGTGCACAGGTGTTCTGGGAAGCACTGTTCACAACAGCCAAACGGTAGGAACGACCCAGAGGCCCATCAGCTGACGAAGGACGAATCGTGGTGTTGCCCCCACGACGGAGTACTGCTTGGCAACAAAAAGGGAGGAAATAGTGATTCGGGCTACCGTGTGGACGAGCCTCGAAAACGTTCTGTTACGTGAAAGAAGTCAGACGCAAAAGGCCATCTGATGTCGGCTTCCATTGACGTGGATTGTGCGGAATAGGCAAAGGTCTAGAAACAGAAAGATCAGTAGTCACCAGGGGTACGAGGGAGGGGAAACGGGAAGTGACTATACATGGCCCCGGGGTGTTCTGGGGAGGGAAACGGGTTGTGGCAGTGGTTGGACGCTCTGTGAATGTAGTGGAGACCGTTGCATCTTACGCTTTAAGTGGGTGAATTGTGCGGCATCCGAATTCTATCTCAGTAAAGCTGTTACAATAAGAAAGTGTTGGGGGCGCCTGGCTCTCTCGATCTTGGGGTCATGAGTTCGAGCCCCATGTTGGGTGGAGAGATTACTTCAAAATATATAAAATAAAAATCTTGAGCGGAACGAAGGAAGGAAGAAAGAAAGGAAATTAAAGAAGTGATGGCCTCACAGGGCTCCTCGGCTGGTCAGAGTCAAACACCAGCTGCGCTTTTGAGCCCCTGATGAAGGCAGCCGTCCTCCGCTATCCGGACATTCAGCGACCCGAACCCCTGGCTCCCGAAGAGCGTGGAGAATTGCCCCAGAAGGCAGACTTTCCCCCCAGGGCTCGGCATCGCCTGCAATGGAGGCCTTGCTCCCGCCACTTCCCTTTTCGCTCCTTTTAAAAACAAACGATTTAGGGGCGCCTGGGTGGCGTAGTCGGTTGAGCGTCCGACTTCAACTCAGGTCACGATCTCGCGGTCCGTGAGTTCGAGCCCCGCGTCGGGCTCTGGGCTGATGGCTCGGAGCCTGGATCCTGTTTCCGATTCTGTGTCTCCCTCTCTCTCTGCCCCTCCCCCGTTCATGCTCTGACTCTCTCTGCCCCCAAAATAAATAAAAAACGTTGAAAAAAAAAATTAAAAAAATAAAAAATAAAAACAAACGATTTAAATGCAACCTGAGAAAGCTCCTGTTAACTTCTAGCCCCAAACAAGAAGGAGATAGAGGGAGGTGAGCTTGCGGTTCAGGTCCGCCCTGAAGAGCAGGCCCAGCGTCTTCCACTGGGTCCATCTGTGAAGGTTCTGGAATCTGGTGCACAGGCGTGGCAGGGTGGGGACTGCTTTTCTGCCCTTTCCTCCTCCCTGTCTCACCTGTGTGGGTAGAGTGGCCACAGACACTTAGCGAGCATCAGAAAGATGGACCCCAGAAGAGGAGCTCTGGTGGGGGAGGCCTGGCCGTCGCCCTCTGATCCCATGGACCCGAAGGAGAAAAACCGTCCAGTGTCAGGCCAGGACTGTAGGGTCAGGAGAGACCAGAGAGCCGTCAGGAGGAAATCTGAGCCTTTTCTGGGAGCAAGACAGGCGGCCTCCAGCTCAGGGAGGGGCTGAGGAGAGAGGATGGTAACGGGGAGGGGTCCCGGGGGCCTTGAAATCCTGTGTGTGCGGCCAGCAAGGAGATGCAACAAGGCAAGGGCTGACCTGAATCCTGGCTGGGTTTGTGACTAGCTAATATTCCTTCGCCCGTCAACCACTGGCTGAGGACCTACTGTGTGCCAGGTACCAGAAGAACTTCCCTGTGCCGGGTGTGGGGGAGGGGCTGGGGAGAGACAAGGTCTCTGCACTCACGGAGGTGGGCCCTAGTGGGGGGACCAGCAATGGACCAATAAGCAACACACCCGGCACAGAATGCTACGTGGGGACAATCTTGAGGACATCAAAGGGGGATGAGAAGCCAGAACAAATGGGCGATCCGGGAAGGCCTCTCTGGGGTGGTGGCACTGGAGTGATGTCATATCTAAGGCAGAGGAACTGCCCACTGCAAGTGCAAAGGCCCTGAGGCAGGGTGGGAAGAGGACGATTGATGAGGGGGATCATAGGGGCCAGACCAGGCAGGGTCTGACGCTCTGTCTTGAAGACTTTGGCTTTCCTCGGACTGAGGTGGGAGCCACGGAGTGTTCTGAGAACAGGAGGCCCTGATCCGACCTAGGTTCCGATAGGATTCCTCTGGCCCCAGACAGAGTGGACTGTGGGGTGGTGGGAGGGGCAGAAGCAGAGGCGACTGTGGTCATCCAGAGGTGGGGTGACAGTGGCTGGCCCAGGGCAGAAGCGGCAGAAGAAGCAGTCACTGTTTCCTCTAATCACACACACTGCCTGCTGCCCAGAGAGACAGTGTGGGGGAAACCAAGGAGGTTGTAAACACACACACACACACACACACTCAACACACACGGACACGTATATTCTACAATCACTCGGTTTCACACGTATCACGTTCTGCACACAGACCCCACATCTGTATGATGCCTACATGGGCGTATTCTCCGCTCATGAGGAGTCAACGTTTGTGCTGTAAACCCAGCTGGCCTTGGGTTCTAAAACCCTGGGTGAGCGGACCTCACGTCCCGGAAGGGGCGCAGCTCTGGAGTTTGGGGGCGCGGACCCTGTGTGACTCAGGCCCGGCTTCTCTGATCCTCATTTTCCTCGTCTTTAAAATGGGGGTGACGATGCCTGCCTCGAAGGGTTGTCGGGAGGCCTGGATGAGATCACCATGTATGCAAAGCAGCTGGGCTGGCGTGGGAGCCGGGACGATTTATTAATAGTCATCACGGTAATAATGAGGCCTGTTTTGGGGCCAAGCAAACCCCACGGAGCACCTTCCTGGAACAAGGGTGCACACACACCCGCACACCCACTCTCCTGCTTGGGGCGCATGGGAAAGGGGGCAGACCTGTGGGCATCCGTATGGGCAGGATGGACCAAGAACTACTGTGGAAGCCTGTGAGTCAGCTACAGGCATAAAACAGTTAATGGGCGTGCCGCCCTGGCTACAGTAATGATGGAGAGACAGAAGCTTAGATAATATCCGGAAGGCAGGTGGATTAGTCAGGGCTCTCTCGGTTCTAAGGGACAGAAACCTAACTCAAACCGGTTTAAGCAAAAGAGAATTTATTGGGTCATGTAAAAAAAAAAAAAAAATCCAGGGGTGTTCTTGCTTCAGGCATAGCTGGATCCAGGTGTTTGAATGATATCATCAGTTTTCTCTGTCTCTCTGGAAGGTTGTGCTAATTAATATATGTGAGGTTCTAAACAGCACCTGACACACCTAATGCACCATAATATTAGCTTTTGTCTTATTACTACTATTTCTGTTACTGCTACTACTCAGAAAAAGTCAGTGCTTTTTCTCAATTATTCCTATGGAAGTCCCAGGACTGGATCTCATTGACTTTGGTTGCGTTATGTGGCCATTTCTGAATCAAACCCTGTGGCCCACGGCCAGGTTCTGTGACCATCAGGTCCTGTGACAAGGCTCCTGTGACTATCCTTGAGGCTGGAGATGGGGTCAGCCCCACTCAAACCCCATGCACTGGGGATGGTGGAGAGGGGCTCCTCCCAGGAAGTGGGGGCTGGCCAGGCTCAGCCATCCCCCCCACCCCGTGGTGGCTGTGCCGGAGTCCTCGCCGATGCCTGCCCCCCCCCCCCCAGGAGAGCCCTAGACTCTAGCAATCATTGCTCGTCCATCACCTGGGAGTCCTGAGCCTGCCTTCTTTGCACAAGGGCGGCCTTTAGAGTCAGACAGACAGACATGGGCTTGGTACCCAGTTCTACTGCTTAATTAGCTTCCCCCGTGTCTCAGTTTCCCCACCTGTGAAATGGGACAATTATCACACCTCCTTAATTCAACAAATAGTTTATGGGATACTCTATCCGACATTTATTGGATACCAGTAGCCTCAACACTTTTTATGTATTAACTCGTTTGACCCTTGCAACAATAACCCTGGGTGTTAAGTATAACCATCCCATTTTTACAGTAGAGAAAACCGAGGCACAGAGAGGAAGAGTCACTGGTAGTAAGGTCACCCAGCCAAGGAGTGGCAGGGCTGAGATTTGACCCAGTCGGCCTGGCTTTAAAGCCTCGGAACCGTGGATTATGAGATAAGACTCAGTGGCTGTCATGTGGTAGCTTTCTATGTGGAGGCTGTCCCTGCCTGGCAAGCTGTGTCCCTTTTCACCTGCCTCGGTTTTTCTCATCTGTAAAATGGCCCCACAGTCGTGGAAGAGAGAGTGAGACAGAAGGGGATGAAGTGACATGAGGGCCTTCGTTTATTTAACACTTAGTGAGCACCTATTATGTGCTGGGCACTCCGCTAGGCACTGTGGGCACAGCAGTGAACGCAACACACTCCCTGTCCTCTCGGCTGACATTCCAGCGCTGGGACGGGCACCAGATGAGTCAACCCAGAGGTGAACAAGATGATCTCGGGTGGTGAGTGCTTTGGAGAAGATAGAACGGGGCGACAGGACAGTAACAGAGCGGTCAAGAAGCCTCTAGGAAGAGAGGCACCTGACCGGTGTCCTGAAGGAGGAGAAGGGGTCTCCCTGGGAAGATCAGGTGTGGGAAGCACCTTCTGAGCAGGGAGAACACCAGGGGCAAAGGCCCTGAGGTGGGAATAGTGAGACAGACCTGGAGCAAACCCTGTTCTTGCCACTGGCTGGGAAACCAAGGCACAGAGAGAAGGGTCAGACCCCAGGCCACGCAGCTGGCACAGGTGGTGCTGGGGATGCACGGGGAAGGCACACAGGGGCTGGGGCCTCTGTAGATGCACCGCAGCCAGAATCTTCCGGGCTGCCCCAGGGGCAGCCTCCCCGTCCTGAGCCGTCCAGCTGTTTGGGGGGCGGCTGCTGATGCCCCGGTTCCCTTATTTAACGACAAACAACATTCTTCACCCTCATTGACTTATGAAACAGATGCCCATCAATCTGCCACCATCCGGCCCCACTTCCTGGGTGGGATGACAGGTCCCAGTGACTGTCTTTGGGGGCTGAGAGAGGGGCACCTCGACTGGGGGGCACTTGGTATGGCCTCGGTGCTGGGGCTGCGCCCGGCCAGGGCTGCATATCCTTGCCTGCAGTGAGAAGGACAGTTGAGGGTCAGTGTGAACATCTATGCAACAAGGGAGGCGAGCACCTGGCACCGAGTAGCCCTCAGCTCTCAAAGGGGCCGGGATGCTGCCCCCGAGGGGCAGGGTTGTCACCTCCTGTGTCCGGAGAGCAGGGCAGAGAGGGTACAATTCTCCCTCCCAGCGACCTCTGCAGGGGGTTAAAGAGTTCCCACTTGGTGGATGGGGAGACTGAGGCTCTGAGAAGCTCGGGAACTTGCCCGAGGCCTCGCAGCATCCGACTGAGGGAGGGTTCGGTGCTGGGTTCCTGCAGCCCCAAAGCCTCCCCTTTCCACGCCAGCACCTCGCAAACCACAACTTTTCACAAGCTGTCGATTGTGACGGTAACATCCCCACGGTTTGTCCTCCTGGGAGCTTTGCACTGGGCTGCATTTGCGGGCCTGCGTCCGTTCTAATGTCTTGGCTGATTTGAAGCTGGGGAGGGGAGCTTTTTAAGTGAATTATTTTTTATGCCCAAGTAATATTGTGATAATAATGTTCACTGACCATTATTGAACGCGATAGCTATGTGCCAGGGACTTTCCACACATTATCTTACTTTGGAATTCACACCAACCTTCTGAGGAAGGCTCTGTTATGCCCTCTTGACGGGTGAGGAGCCCAAGGCTCTGAGCCATGAAGGACCTGCCCAAGGCCACACAGCTGGGTTGTGGTAGAGGCAGGATTCGAACCCAGGCCTGTCAGACAGCAGAGACCCATGCTTCTGAGAGCTGGCTTTGGAACATGGGACTTTTCCTCTTCCGACTTTTATTTAAGAAGCCAGTGTGAAGGGCTGGATCCCTTTTTTAGAGTCGGTGAATCCTAAGGATGGAGCGTTGAGAAAAATCCCAACAACAAGTGCCCTGTGCCAGCTTGTGGCAGGTGCCTGGGCTCTGAACACCCATGGAGAGGGTCCGGGAAGGGTGGGAGGTATAGCCCTCAGGCGCATGTGGCATGAAAAGAAACACCCATGGGGATTCGTAGCCAGGCCCTTTAGCAAGCTAGAAGCTTCTGAGCGGCTCCCCATTACTCTGCCTGTCGTCTGGCATCCAACCTGATGCCACATCCCCTAAATAACTCGCTCTGTCTCTCTGCCTCCATTGGGCACGGCCCCCATCACCGCTCCCCTGGACCACTGCAGCGGTCCCCCCCTTGGCCTCCACCATCACCCCTGTGATCTATTCCTCACTCAGAGGGATCCTGTTAGAACCCAAGGCAGAGTATTTCTAGCCTCTGGTGAAAACCCCTCTGAATGTTCCCCTTTGCTCTTAGAATAGCCCTCAAGTTCTTGTCACCAAGGCCCCACAGAGCATTTCCCCTTAATCTCTCCACTCTAGCCACCTGGCCCCCCCCCCCTCTGTTTCCAGAACCCTCCCAGCCGGTCCCCACCCAAGGGCCTTTGCACTTGCTATGCACATCGCCTGGATTTCTCAGCCCCCAGGCTACACAACTATTTCCTTCTTGGCTCAGACGTCACCATCGCAGGGAGGCCTTCCCTGACCCCCCAGCTCCGAAGAAAGCTTGTCTTTCCCACATTCCACCTTGGCACCCCTGAGGTCCGGTCCGCACTGTAGCCAAAGGGAGCTTCCTGAACCCTGAGTCTCAACAAGGTCCTCCCCTACCGAAATCCTCTCTGGCTGGAATCCCACCCCCCTTAAGTCTCCAGTACCTTAAAGCAAAGCCCCCGATGAGGCCACTGCTGCCTGAACCTCCTTCCTCTCTCTTCCTGAGCTCTCCCGGCCCCCTCGCTCAGCCAGACTTAGCTAGCTCCCCCAAGGGCCAGCCTTTAGGCCGGGGTCGCGCAAACACGGGCAGGATTATTCTCCGTGGTGGGAGTCTGCCCTGCACACTGTAGGGTGTTTGTTGAGCAGAATCCCTGTCCTCTCCCCACCCGATGCCAGCAGCAGCCCCCTCCCCAGCTGTGACAACCAAAAATGTCTCCAGACTTTGCCAAATTCCCCAGGGGGAGCAAAATCACCCTGGTTGGGAACCACTGGGCTCAGCTTTTGACCATTCCCTACCAACATTCCCTACCAACCCTCCACCCTCATCCTGTTCAGGTCCCTTTAGATGCCGCCCACAGGGGAGCCTTCGCCACCCCAGGCTGGGTCAAGAGTCCTGTGGGTACGGATCTGCCCTCAGAGAGACCTAGTGATGCCATCTTGAAATTGTGCGGTCTCTGTTTGTGCCCCAGAGCACATCATCTCCACAAGGACAGCACAGTGTCCTCTCTGTTCGTCACAGGGCCTGGCACAGGGGCTCAGTCCACATCTCACACTCCCTCACCCCTTCTCCGCCTCTCTGTCCCCTTTCATCTTGGCAGCCAGTAAGTTCAAGCCCGCACAACGTGCAGGTGCCGGAGACACTGGAAACAATCAGACATGGTCCCCGTGCCCAGCCAGCTCGCATTCTGGTGACAGTCACAGACACATGGAGGCAAAGGCGACACTCTCAGGTTGAAGTCGCTGTGGGGGGAAATGCAAGGCGTCACCTAGGCCAAAATATGTGAAGGTGCGGTCAGGATGGGCTTCTTGGGGGAGGTGATGTCTGGCAGGTAACATCTAGACAAGTAGAAAGAGGAAATGTCAGAGTGACGGTTGCACAGTCTTGTGAATGTACTGTCACTGTCACTTTAAAATGCCTAATTTCATGTTATGTGAATCTCGCTTCAATTAAAAAAAATGAGAATAAAAAATAGTGCAACCTGGGTTCCAGTTCGAGGAAACGGTGTGCAAAAGTCTGGAGGCTGGACGGAGCACACGGGGCATTGAGAAGTGCCGGTCGTATTGTGTGGCTGGAGCCTCGGGTCACAGGGGGCTGGTGGCGGTGGAGGGTGGTGGCTCTGAGACAGGAGGCGGGGCAAGGGGCCTGTGGCCACCATGACGAGTTCGTATTTTTCCCTAAGTTGAGAGCCATGGAAGGTTGCAGGGGGAGGAAGGACAGGATATGACTTGGGTTCTATCAGGATCCTTCTGGCCGCATGAGAAGGGACTGTTGGTGGGTGAGGGTGGAGGCAGGGACAGCAGGGAGGAGGCAACTGCGGCAGTCCGGGTGGGAGAGGACAGTGGCCTGGCCTGGCGGGGAGGAGAGCGCCTGCAGGTGAGAAGGTCCAGTCGGAGAGCTATTCAGGGCATAAAACAGACAGCGGTGATGGTTTGGGTGTGGGTGGCGAGAGGGGGAGCATCAAAGACAGTAATCAAGTAGCCGAGAGCAGAAACCCGCTGGAACCTGGCCCCTGCATCCTCCCAGGGACCCAGCTCTGCCCCCCCAGGGCCTCTGCTTCCCCTCCAGGCTCCCTCAGACACGGCCTTGGCTCTCCCACAACACTCTGTGCGACCCCTGGCCAGCTCTTGACCCCTCTGGGCCCACTTCTGGGGCATCTGTGCCTTCCTCTCCAGGAAGAACATGAGGGCACAGGAAGCCACCGGCTCAGGCAGAGAACCTTGAAGAACCTGTCCTGCTGGCCTCACCCGCCCCTCCCGGGTGCTCAGGAGGCAGAGGGGGCACCCGGGACAAGGTCTGGGCAAGAGGATGTGCCCCAGCCCCTGCAAGCCCTACGCTGACAACCAGCCCTCTGCCCACCGGAGGCCCCCGTGGGGTCCGTACCTGCAATCCCAGGGGTGGTAACCCCAGGCCCAGCCTCAGACTCTGAGCCCCACCCTGTGGCAGAGGCTGCCCGGGCCTTGGGGAGGAAGAGCCTCCTTCAGCAGCATAGCTTGGTGGTCAAAGGCACGGGGGCCAGAGCCGGGCCTGCGTGCAAATCCCAGCTCTGCCCCTTTCTGCTCTGCAGCCTTGAACAAGTGACTCAACGTCTCTGATGCCCAGAGAGAAAGAGGGCTGGCCAAGAAGTCATGTTTCACGCAAGTGGGGTTTTTCTTCTCATGAGGTGCTATGAGTCTCCATTTACAAACCGAAGCTTTATGGGCTTTTTGTGGTTTTTTGCAAATTGAACGTAACTTCCATTTTGGGCCACCTGATTCTGCCGGGCTGGTGGAGACCTCGTTGATTCTTTCCTCTTCCTTTCCCACCACCCGTTCCCTACTCCTCCTGGGTTCCTGTCCTTCTGTGAGGTGGAGATGTTGGGGACAAGAGCAGAGTAGGGACATGGGTTGGGGACAGGCAAGTTCCCACCTATCAGGCCCCGTGTAGTGCTGCGGCTGTCCTTTCCCCATAGCCTGTGGCCTGGGGTCCTCTGACTGTTTCCTGGCCACTCCTAGGGGCTGGCTGGAGGCTGCCTTTCCAGAATCACAGAGAAGCTGTTCCCACCACCGTTCTGGCCTCGTGGAGCTCAATCTGGGGCCTTGGCCACCCACACCTGCCACCCTCCTCTCTGCCCTGGAATCTGCCTCTGGTTCTGGATGGGGGAGCCTTGCTCTCTGTAAGATGCTTTTTTCACAAATATGAGTTCTTCCTGCTCCCCTTGGCTTTTGAAACTCTGAAGCCAGGAAGCCTCCTGGGATTCCTGAACTTCAGTCCCACTCTTTCCCAGGAGGCACGGAGCCCAAGCTGGTTCTGCTGCTTTATGTGGGGAGGGGCCAGGGCCGGGGGCACAGAGAAGAGGGAGGAGACGTCAGCTAACGCAGCATTCCCTAACATTTTGGTCTCCGGATCCCTTTCTATTTTAAATAATTATTGAAGACTGCAGGAGCTTTTGTTTGAGAGGATTATATCAACCGCTATTTGTATTAAGAATTAAAACGAAATCCAGTATACGTTAATATAATTAACATTTTTATAATAAATAACTGTATATTTCTTTTTTTTTAAGTTTATTTTTATTTATGTTTGACAGGGAGAAAGACAGAGAGCACAAGCCAGGGAGGGGCCAGAGAGAGGGAGAGAGAATCCCAAGCAGGTTCCACACTGTCAGCACAGGCCCCGAAGCAGGGCTGGATCTCACGGGCCATGAGGTCGTGACCTGAGCTGAGATCAAGCGTCAGATACTTGGGGCGCCTGGGTGGCTGAGTCAGTTAAGCGTCCGACTTTGGCTCGGGTCGTGATCTCGCAGTTCGTGAGTTCGAGCCCCACGTCGGGCTCTGTGCTGACAGCTTCGGAGCCTGGATTCTGGATTCTGTGTTTCCCTCTCCCTCTCCCCAAAATAAATAATCATTAAAAAAGAAAAAGAGAGACACTTAACTGACCGCGCCATCCAGGCGTCCCAACTATATCTCAACATAAAAAAAATTAGGGAGAAAAGTGGCATTAGTAACCCTGTTCACATTTTGCAACTTTCTCAAATGCCTGGCCTAATAGGAGGCATGACCCCTGGGCCCTCATTCGGCCTGTCGTGACATTTTGTTTTGTCTGAAGTGTCTGAAGAAGAAACTTGGCTTTCCGGAGCCACCTGGCTGGAAAGGGGGTGAAATCCAGCCAGCTGTAATATGACTCCTCTTTGATATGATGCCAGAACTCACCACTGGCACTTTCTTAAGGTTCCGTTCAATATGGAATCTAAATACCTGTCAGTGAGCTTTTCAAACTCTTCACCCTCACGGGAGAAGCGACCGAAAAAGGTAGATCATCTTGTGAACCCCCGGAAAGGGGTCCTGGGAACCCGCGGGGATCCTTGACTTTGAAAACTGCTGAGGTTCCAAAGAAGAAAAATGTCCCATCCGACATAAAACTGAGGCATCCCAGAATAGCATTAAGAATCTGCATTCAGTTCCCATTTCCACTGTCTCTGGGCTGTGTGTCCTTGGGTAGGTCACTGTGTTTCTCTACGCCTGTAAATGGCGATAACGAGGCCTTATAACCAGACAGCATGGTGACAGCACATGCTTGCTGTCAGGACCCATGAAAAGCACAGGATAAATGCAAAGGAGTTTTCGAGTATCAGTCCTCTAGCCTCACCTACTCCTTCCTGCCACCGGGCCTTTGCACCAGCCGTTCCTTCTGTCTGAAACCCCTTCCTCCCTGGCTTTGCCAAGAGAACGCCTTCTCATCCTTCAGCTCTCAGCTCAAATCCTACTTCTTCCAGAAAGCCTTTCCTGACCTTCCTGGAATGCCAAACGCCTCTACTGGAGACCCCAGAGCGTGGCTGAAGTTTACATTTTCTAGAGTCATTAGGTGATTATCTGTCTCCTACCAGGCCATGAGCCCAGGCTAGTTTTTGCCTTCCACCTTAGTCGTGCTTGTGTGGACTGAATGCTATTGAAAGAATATTAGGCATAAAGTGTCGTCTTCAGTGATTCCTTGGTCTTTCTATCCTTAGAATTTGGAAAAGCTGGGTTTTGCGAAGTGCTGCCTCCCCAACCCCCCACCTTCTCCACTAACAGCTGGTTTGCACCGGGGATAGGGGAGGCAAGGGTCCGTGCCCTTTTGTGCCGGGTCCCCTGTGGTCCTCTGGGGTGACGTCACCTCCCCCAGCAACTCTTTTCTTCCTTCAGGTGGTTCCCTGCTCTGAGCCCACAACAGTCTCTCAAATGTCCAGGCTGGCAAACTCACTGCTCCCTCTGTCCAAACATCCCGCTCCCTCTACCCACTGTCCCTTTAAGACTGGTTCAGCCAGGATTTCCTCTCCCTACCCCAGGCCTGGACTGTGTCCCTGTGTCCCTGTGTCCCTGTCATCACGGCACAGGCTGCATTCCCCATTTGTTGCCTTGTCTCCATCCCCTGCCCCCGCGAACCAGGCAGTGTGTTCATCAGGGAAGGGATCTTGTCGTCTTTGCTCCTCCGGAATCAGGTGCTGGGCCTGGCATCCCGTAAGTGTCCAAAACATTTGCTGAAATGATGGGAAAGTAGAAGTTTGGGGGTCACGAAAGAGGGTTGTAACCGATTGTTTGGGGCTGCAAGTAATAGAAACTCAGCTTAGACCAACTTAACTATGAAGGAGATTTATTGGCTCCCATAAACAAAAGGCTAGCAAAAGAGGAGCTTCAGGCTTGGTTCGATCAGGGCTCTAGCTCTTTCCCTCTGTGTTTCACCCAGCTCTGTGATTCTGTGTGTTGATTTTTTTCCTCTATCTGGTTTTCTTCATGGTGTTAAAATGGGTACAGCAATCCCAGGCCTCATTCTGTTCAGATGAGGAAGGTCTCTTTGAGTGGCTTCTAAGAGTGCTTGGAATGCATCTTTTCCAGAAGCCCACAACATTGACTCAATGGACCAAACTGGTTATATGTCCATCCTGAGCCAGTAGCCACAGCTAGAGGGTAAGCTTTAGATCTTTTATTATGTATGTATGTATGTATGTATGTATGTATGTATTTATTTATTTATTTTTGAGACAGAGAGACAGAAAGAGGGGGAGAGGGAGAGAATGAGTGGGGGAGGGTCAGAGAGAGAGAGGGAGACACAGAATCCGAAGCAGGCTCCAGGCTCTGAGCTGTGAGCACAGAGCCCGACGTGGGGCTTGAACTCATGAACCGTGAGATCATGACCAGAGCTGAAGTTGGATGCTTAACCTACTGAGCCACCCAGGCACCCTAACTGAGCCACCCAGGGCCCTGCAGGGTGAGATTAAAAACTTAGCTTAAGTTTGGAGCCAGGAAGAGTCAGCTCCCCTCAAAAGAAGGGCTGCATGAGAGATGTGGCCAGTGTTCCAAGAGAAGAGAGAGGGGGCAAGACAGCCAAAACATCCACGCTAGAAGTTTAATTATATTAATATCTGAAGAATTTATTCCTTGAGCAAAGACCAATCCAGGGAAAACTTTGCCAAATGTCTAGATATTTCACCAGAACCTCGTATCAAAGGCAAGAAGATAACAGATTTTTCTGCTCTCTGATTGAATTCCATTGCCTAAACCCATAGCCAATTCACAAAGCCACAAATGACTTTACTGAATATTTTTTTAAGTCTGTTTGTTTTTCCGATTATGATAACAATACATGCTTGTTGTTAAAATATTTAAATAATGTAGAAAAGTATTTAAAACAGTGGTTTTCAGCTGAGAGCGGTTTTGCCCCTCAGGAGACATGTGGCAATGTCTGGATGCATTTTTGGTTGTTATGACTGGGGGGTGGGGGTACTACTGGCTTCTGGTGGGTAGAGGCCAGAGATACTGCTAAGCATCCTACGATGCCTATAGGACAGTCCCTCGAAACAAAAAATTATCTGGCTCCAAATGTCAATAGTGTCAAGGTTGAGAAACTCTGACTTAAAGGAAAGTAAAAATTACTGAAAACCCTACCACCCAGAAATAAATGCCGCTGACATTTCAGTAAACATCCTTTGGACAACCCTTTAATAGATTGCATCAGCACACACAACTTAGTAGAAATTAGAACACACACGCGAACATTTTTTCTCTACAGTATGTTGTAGCATCTTTCTAGATTGCCATTTTTGTTAGTACTTTAGGACCATTTAATATAATGATTTGTGTATTTGTTTAATGCCATTTAACTTTTTAATATAGTACTTAATTAAGTTTACCATTGTTTTCTTAGCAGATCCTCCATAATTTAGCATTTTGGATTTCTTCCCCCAATGTTCCACTATTATAAACATCGCTACAAGGAACACCCTTGCCCATAGAGAATGCTTGGCCTTAGGATCAATATCCTTGGGATAAATACCCCAAAGTTAAATTTCTGGGTTGCTTTAAAATTTCTGCCCATTGAATGTCATAGTACATACTGCCATTCTATGCCAATGTGACAGATGGAAAGTGACATATCATTATAGCTTTTATTTCCATTTCCTTGATTCCTGACAGGGTAGATCTTTTCTTCATAGGATCACCTGACTTTTGTGTTTATGTGTGAAAAATCCATTTTATAATAGGGTGCTTATCTTTTCTTATTGTTTTGCAACAGCTCTTTGTATATTAAAGATAGAGATATTGACCCTTCTTAAGAGTTCCATAATTGTTGACATTAGAAGGCTTCTTTTCTTTCTTTCTTACTTTTTTGTTGTTGTTCCCTTGTGCTTTCGAAGGATGTGCCTAATGTTCTGGCAAACATTTCATGAATTACATTAGGAAATAACTTTTGTAACAAACCCATTTAACAACCATTCTTTGTTCCCGCCTCCTGATAATGCTCAGAGCCACAGCGGCAGCCTTTGCCCAACTCCGTGTCATTAACCCTTGATCTTTTCCTGCTGAATAGCAGATTGCTTTCCGGAGCCGGGAACACAGTTTCATTTTCACCTTCCCGCCGATGGAACTGCCTCTGACTCCGTGCCAGAAGGCTGTTTACATAAGAAATGATTTGATTATATTGTACAACCAATGGCAGCCTTTCTCAGAATGAAGAAGCCAGAAACATATAATCAAAGCCATTAACTATGTACAAAGAAACACAGCCCACTCTAGATTTCCCACCAACCATAATAACAGTTTTCCAGGAAAAAATAAGAACGGGACTATGGTTTCCTACTAAGACATGTGAGAGGAAAGACTTTTAAAAGGACATTTGTAGCATTAGCCCAGCTGCACTCTCAAATCAGACCAGCCTGGACTCAAGTCCCCGCTCTGTAAGTTGTGATCTCGGGGACGTCACTTACCTGCCCCGAGCCTCTTTTTCTTCCATTTGTAAAATGGCTATAAGAAAATATCAGGTCTACAGGGTTATTGAGAGGATTACCTGAGAGCATGCGTAATGAAGCACTTTATCAATCAGAATGTGTTCAGCCACAGGGGATAGAACACTTGGCTAAAGGTGGCAAAAAAGAAACAAGAGAGAACATATTTCTAAGGTGCTAAACAAACCTTTGGAGGTATAGTAGCAGCATGACTAATTTCAGCTACTTCTGCCAGGCACCTTCAGACACGTAAGGAGAAAAAGAACGGGAAGGGAGAGTCATAATTTCACCTAAGAAGGTTGTTTAATTCCCAGGTGTAAACGAAAACTCACATTCTCGCCATCGTCCTGCTTGGCAGTTTATAGGCGCGTCTCCTTACGATTTCAGGGTGGCTGCCGCAGCCCCAGGCATCACGCACAGGCTGACAACATCAAGTAAAAGAGGAGGCGGGGTATCTCCTCCTTCTCCCACGTGTCTCCTTCCAGGAGGGAGAAAATTACTCCCAGAAGCCCCCTTGCAGATTTCTCATTGGCCGAGATGGCATCACAAGCCCAACTCCAGGCCAATCACGGACGAGGGCAGGGAGGATTCCCACCATTGGCTCAGACCCATTATAATTCCCTCCGAGGCTGGGGAGGGGAAGGGCCACCGCCCCCGAGCACCTGGATAGAGGCGCGTCTAGCAAAACTGGACCCCGCTAGCAAGGAAGGCGCAGGCGGGCAGTCGCTGTGTCCGCCGGAAGCACAGTACCCGGCTTGTATGAGGTGCCCCAGGGGCCAGCGATCGGCAAGCTCTGGGCTGGGAGGCCGGGCTGCGGGAGGGCGGCGCAACGGGTCCGGGAGTCCCTCTGCGCGCCACACTCCTGGATCCAAGCACGGGCTCACCGTCCCCCACGCCGTATTTGAACTCAGGGTCTGCTCTTCACATTACCCACCCCCCCCCCCCCCCCCAGCTTCTGTTGTTGCCCACCTGGCTCAAGCCAGAAGCCGGCTGGCCTCGAGACTCCCTGCTTTCCCTCGCCATCTATGCTCGACCGTCTCCACCCCCACCCGTCAACTTCCACCCGACCCTCCTTGTTCCCGGAGCTGCCATCCGTGCTGTTCCCTCTGCCTGGAATCCTTCCCACCGCTGCTCCCCATCAGCTTTCTCGGGGAAGCTTCTCTGACCTCCTCCCGGTCACCCCCGCTCTATGTTCCCTCACAGCCTCGCGCACCCCCCTGCCTTGCTCTTATCACACTTCATATTTGTTTGTGCGATTATGTGACTCACGCCTCACCCCGCCGGCTGCACACTCCACGGGGTAGGAACCAAGTCTGTTTTGTTCACTGATAATCCTCAGCGCCTGGCACATAGCAGAGCTCCAACTTGCTCAAATACACGAAAGAATCCATTCCTCTCCCTGTGGCCAGAGAGATCTTTCAAGAGGCAAATCAGATTACCTCCCCCGTCCTGCCTCAGGCTTCCCGTGGCTCCGGTACGCCCTCAGGGCAAAATCCGAAGGGTTTAACACGGCTTTCCCAGACCCTTGGAGGTGGACCCTGCATCACTGCAGGCCCATCTTCTTCCCCCCATGCCTCTCTGTGCTCCAGCCACCCCCGGCTTCTTTAGGTGCCTCGAAAGTCCCATGTTCTCTCTTGCCTCTAGATCTGTCCGGACGTCACGCCTCTGCCTGGAAATTTTGTCTAAAAACATCCTCCTCCTCCTTGCCAAGATTCCATTTAAAAGTTGCCTCCTCTAGGAAGCCCTCCACACCTATCCCCACCAGGCCAGGTTCAACACCTCTGAGCACCACCACTCCGCCCCCTCCGACAACATATGTCTGCTGTGTTGTATCAGGCAGCCTACCATCTGAGCTGCTAGAACAGAGACCCGCAGTGGCTCAACACGACATAATGGTATTTCCAGCACGGAGGTGGAAAGTTCAAGGTTGGTGAGTTGCTTTAGCTCTGCAAGTTCATCCTAGAAGCCCTGGTTCCTTCCATCTAGTTCTCTGCTGTCCAGTGAGGTCCAGAATGGCCCTCGAGCTCCTCCCTCACATCTGTGGTCCACTCAGCAGGAAGAGAGAAAGGATCATTCCTTTAAAGGGCAGGACCCAGACGTGGTTTCACATCACTTCTACTTAACATTCCATTGGCCGCAACTTGGTCATATGACTGCACCTAACCGCAAAGGAGGCTGGGAAGTATCATCACTACCTGGGCAGCACATGCCCTGCTAAATCCTCCAAAATTCTCTCGTTACGAGGAAAAAGATGCTGGAGGATGGCGGATGCCTCTGGCCCTGTCTCACGCACCCTCAGCACTGAGCACCGTGTTACCTGGTCTCTCGCCCATCAGCCCAGCCAGGCGGCCAGCTCACTGAGCACAGGGACCACGCGTGGGAGTCACTGTTTCACCCCCAGCAACTAGCTGCATCCTTGGCACATAGCAAATGACCATAAATGGCTGGAGAGACTGAGGCAGGCCCCAGTTCAGCTGTGTTTTCTGGGCACCTATTACACATAAGATCCTGGGACTCACAGCCTGGTCCAGGTGACAGGGGGCGAGTGAGGCTAGCTTGACCCAGCAGAATCCGAACAGACCCTGGGTCTGGGGCTGCAAGACTCCACCTGATGGGGGAGCCAAGGAATGCCAGGCACGGGTTCAGAACCAGGGCAGAGTCCATAGCCAGAAGGAGGAGGCTCCACGGGTGCCCACAGGTGGGGCAGGTCCCAAATCCTAATCCCACCTGGCTCAGGGCCCACCACACTTCCTGCCCCGCCCCAGCTTTATCTGGCTTTGGGCCCAGCCCCGAGCACTGGCCCTTCTCTGCTCTCCGGAGCGGGCGGGTAGGGCCCTCCTCCCCTGCGGGCAGCCGAGGAGCCTTGCCTGATACGGACCCTGCAGACTCAGGTTGGATCCACAGGGCATTTAAGGAAGGGAGAGCACACGTTCCCCTCAGCCTCCACCCCAAGGACTACGAGCTGGGATTAAGGAGAAGCAGGTTTCCCTGAAAGAGCCTCCTTTCAAGGCCCGTCTTCTTCCCCTCTGTGTGGCCTCACCTCAGCTTTCCTATCTGTCACATGGGTGCCTGTGGCCCAGATTGGCTTCTCAGGGTTGGTAGAAGACTTAAGGGGGGAAGTGGGTGGGAAATGGGGCTTCGAGGCCTCGGGTCCTCTAGAGAAAAGCTCGTTGTTTTTGTTCTTGGTAGGATGCTGCCAGGCAGAGGCATCGTAATCCACGGTCTTCTCCAGGGTAAGGGGCGGGAAGATTTCAGTGTTTGGTGGATGAAGGAATCGTGTCTCCCCCCAGCCAGCAACTGGGGGTGGGTCACTGCACGTTAGCCTGGGATGGAACTCCTGTCCAGGGTGGCCAAGGCCCCGCGTGATCTGCCCCCTCCTCTTTGCCTCCCTGACCTTGAGTCTCACCCCTGTCCCTCCCCCTGATGGCTCTGTCCCGGTCACCCTTGCCCCTTGCTGTTCTCAAATGCGTCCGTCTGGCTCCAGCTTCCCTGCCTTCATACTGCTGTTCCCTCTGCCTGGATCTCCTTTCCCTGCTGTTCCAGCATCTCCTTCCGTTCTCCACTTAGCCGTCACCTTCTCCCTCTCCCCCCGAAAGCCATGACTCACCCAGGTGTCTCCCACACTGCACCATCCGGCTCGTGTCCCAACGCCGAACAGCAGCCTCGTAAGAACGTTTTGCGAACGTTGTTCTCACGCATCCTCGTTTGCTCGTTTGCTCTCTGTCTCCTCCAGCTGAGCACACGGACCCTGCCTGTCTTGTTCTCCACTGTATCCAGAGCCTAGCAAAGGGCCTGGCACACAGCAGGTGCCCAGTAAGGGGAGTTAGCATTTTTGAGTGCCTCCTGCGTGTCAGCCACATTCCTTGTGCCCTTCCGGCGTCACAAATCACTGCCTGGTCGGAATTACTGAGGTTTCAGAGTCATGAGGCGACTCTGCTGAGGTCACTGCAATAGGAAGGGGCAGGTCTTGGATCTGAAGCCAAGCCTCCGACTGGGGGAAATATATGCAACCTTCACACAAAGATCCCGAAGGCTCCCGTGCGTTCTGGGTGCACACAGGTCTCAGAGCTCAACAGCTGCACATGTTATATTAGAGGTTCCAACCAGGGATGACCTTGCCTCCCCCAGGAGACATTTGCCAGTGTCCTGAGATGCTCGTGGTTGTCGAACCAGCAGGGCCAGTGCTACTGGAGTCCAGGGGTAGAGGCCGGGAATGCTGACAACCTTACGAAGCCCAGTGGGTCCCCAAACCGAGTTATCCAACCCCCCGGGGCCCACTGCACCAAGACTGAGAAACTCTCTCTGGGCCAAGACTGGGAAACTCTGCCTTAAACGGATGCAGTTTATTGTAAATAAATTATACCTGAATAAAGGTGATTAAAAAATAATAATAAAGATTTATACCCAGACTAGAAAAGGTCTCATGCCTATCAGGAAGGAAAACAACAGCTCAGTAGAAAATGATGGCCAGATAACTTAAGGAGGCAAATTAGGGGCGCCTGGGTGGCGCAGTCGGTTAAGCGTCCGACTTCAGCCAGGTCACGATCTCGCGGTCCGGGAGTTCACGATCTCGCGAGATCTCGAGTGATCTCGCGTGAGTTCGAGCCCCGCGTCGGGCTCTGGGCTGATGGCTCGGAGCCTGGAGCCTGTTTCCGATTCTGTGTCTCCCTCTCTCTCTGCCCCTCCCCCGTTCATGCTCTGTCTCTCTCTGTCCCAAAAATAAATAAACGTTGAAAAAAAAAATTTAAGAAGGCAAATTAACACGTCAGAAAATACAGATAGAAAAAAAAAAAAAAACGAAAAAAAAAAACCAGATAACCAGTACCTGAATGATAATATGATACATACATAATATGGTACCTCCATGCTAATCATGGGGATGCAGATTGTGACAAAAATGACGTTTACCCCCATCTCAATGGGAAAAAAAAAGAAGAATTTCAGTGGCAATATCCCAGCCGGTGAGTGTGCAGGAATCGGGCCTTCTCATCACACAGTCAGAGGGAGTATAAACTGGTAAAACCCTAGTGTTGATTTGGGAACACGTCCAGGATCTCAAAGGGACACGGTCGTCTACCTGCAGGTCCAATTTTGTCAAAACACACACGGGCACCCAGAGTGCTGCGTGAGGACGCTCACTGAGGCGTTGCTTAGAACAGTGAACCTTTTCAAGGAGAAAGCTACGTTCCCACGAATGTGGGACGAGGTAACTAAAGTCTAGAACATCCATCCCGTGGAATGCTACACGACAGATCAAAGTTACGATAAGCGAAATCTCTAAGCACATATCGGTAGGTGAAAAAAACAAAGCAAGGTACAAAACCACATTTACAATCTGTTTCCACGCAGATAACCCAAAACAGAGCCACCAGTGCTTGCCCCTCCCCCACCCATCACCCCTTTTTCTCGCTAACAGGACCCTGATTTTGCATGGGACGGCAGTGGGTCCAAACAGAACAATCATCTCCCCAGGCCCTCTTGCAGGCATGTGAGTACAAAGGGGTGGCCACGTGACTCGACTCTGGTCAATGACGTGTGAATAGAAATTTGCCACGTGAAACTCAGAAAGCTACCATGTCTTTGACCAAAGGGGGCACTCCACTGGCACATTCCTTGCCCTTCTCTGCCCCCTTGCCTGGGATGAACATACAATGCCAGGTGGAGAAGCAACCCTCTCGAACTAAGGGTTTGAAAGTCGTGTATCGAAGTGGGAGACCGCGAAGCTGCTCATTGGTCGTGTCCCCGGACGCATCTGCCTCTGGATTTCCTTTTACACGGGAAAAATGGAATCTCCTGCCTGCCGGCAAAGCCACTGTTATGTGTTACTTACTGCCAGAGGCGATCCTAGAGATGCAGTAAACCTACAGGAGGAAGTGTGCTGCTTGAGTATTGGCAACAGAACTGTATTCAAGTGTTATTTTATAGTCAGGATTTTTTGGAGAGAAAATATATGTCAAATATAGCCTCTCTGGCTAGAGTCTGTGGCCCTTTGATGTTCCTTTTCAGAAAGTGTTTGCCAACTGGCTCGAGTCCTTCTGACCCATGCAAAAACGCCGAGGGTAGATGGCGGGGAACCAGGAGGCTTTCACCTGACTGCCTGAGCGGGAGGCTGGGGTGTTGACTTCACAGGGAAAGGTCCAGTTTTCTTCCCGGTAAGAGGACTCCACATCTCCGACCTTGGAAGGGAGGCTTAGGGCTCCATCTGGCCAGTCCAACCTGGGCTGTCCCCACTTTATAACTGTGCCCTGTGTCCCTCCAGCTGAGACGTGCAGCTCCCCACCCCCACCCCCCACCCAGGAGAGGCCTGAGACGTGCAGCTCCCCACCCCCACCCCCCACCCAGGAGAGGCCTGGCCACCTCTCCCACCTGTTTGTCCTCCACTTCTCAGAAGCTCCCTTTATCTCGGGCCAAAGTCCCCTGGGGAAGAGGATGGAATGCCACCTGCCATCACGGGGTTGATGAGTCACCTCCCACTGGCTGGAGGCCACAGCCAGCCTCACCTCTCCCTTTTGCACCCTGGTCTTCCCTCGCGGGTGGGAAGGATGGGCACATGGCCCTAAAAAGCATGACACTGACAGCCACCATCTCTGGGGTGCTGACTTGGAACCAGGCCTTGGGAGGTTAAGGACACAGCTTGGGACATGGACCCCAGGGTTGAGTCTTGGCTCTAATGCATCCTAACCTGGTGGCCTGGGAAGTCACTTAACCCCTCCCGATCCCCCTCCCTGCATTTGACAAACATTTGTTGGGCAAGCACCCCAAACCAGACACAGAGGTGCTGAGGATGCTGCGGGGTGATCCTGCCCTTGCGTGGCACAGTGGGTGCAAACATTCAAAACTAGTAATGATGACGATACTAATAAAAGTTAAAATTCCACATGTCAGTTGGTGATGGGTGCCATGGAGAGAAGGGGCGCAAGGAGTTGCTGACGAAGGGGCCTATTCGTTTAAACGGGGTCGACAGGGAAGCCGCCGGATACATTCACGTCTGAGCAAAGACCTGAAGGAAGTGAGAGAGGAGCCATGCGGTTATCTCTGGGAAGAGAGTCCCAGGCAACAGGAACAGCAAGTGCAAAGGCCCTGGGGCTGCAACATTCGTGGTAGGTTCCAGGAGCAGGGAGCCGGCCAGTGTGGCTAGAGGGGAGTGGTCAGAGAGCAAGGTGGGGGGCGTCCATGCAGGACCTATGGACCACTGCCAGGACCTTGTCTTTTACTCTGGGTGTTGAACAGAGGAGAGACACGAGCTGATTTCCTTTGGGTAGGGAGAAAAGGCAGAATGGGGGAGATCATTTGGAAGACGCTGCCATAACCCACGTAAGCACTCGGTCACTCACACCCGGGTAGGGCTGCCTTCTGAAGGCTGATGGATGTGATGCACGGGGTCGGGGGTTAGAGACAGAGAGGAGCCAGTGAGGACACTAAGGCTTTTGGCCTGAGCCCCTGGAAAGACGGAGGTGGCATTTTGTAGAGTGAAGCAGGCCGCAGGAAGGGGTGGGGTGGTGCGGGAGGGTAAGAAGTTCTGTATCTTACATGGAGGCATGTTGAGTGGCAGCTGGGTACCCAAGCCTGACTTCAGGTGAGACGTCCTGGCAGAAGATGTGCGTGTGGAGAGTTTTGGCATGGAGATGATATTTGGAGACTCGGTTTTTTGGTCTGTAAAATGGGGCTCAAACAGCACGTGTTTGCAAGCTTACCGTTGAGGCTTGTTAAGCATCGACAGGCCCCCAGCAGGTAGGAAAACGCAGGTCAATGTTGGCTCTAATAATTCAATACTTGACTCACTGCATCCTCCTGAGGTCATTACCATCACCATCATCTTTGATTTTACAGATTAGGAAATGGAAGCTCAGAGAGGTTAAGTGACTGATCAAAGGTCACACAGCCAGCAAATGGCACAGCCCGGATTCAGAGGCTGTGTTTAGAGTCCTGCTCTTGGGGTGGCTGGTTGGCCCAGTTGGAGGAGCCTGCGACTCTTGATCTCAGTGTCGTGGGTTCAAGCCCCACACTGGGTGTAGTGATTACTAAATAAACAAACACATACATTTTAGAGTCCTGCTCTTGGCCTTCAAACCTGCTGCTTGCACTCCCAGCACCAAGCCCTTGGATCCCGAACTGCCCGGTCTGGGGGAGCTCCCAGACGGCAGGAGAGGTATAATCACGAGTGGAAATGCCTCCAGGGCAACGCAGGACCTGAGCCTGGCCCACTAGCGGCACGAGCTAAATAGGAGGGCTCGTGTGGCCGCGTAGCCTTCTGGTTAAAGGACTTGATCGCCTGAGTGATTCAGCTCTGCTCCTCACTAGCGTTGTGACTCTGGAGATACGACTCATCCTCCTGTGCCTTAGTTTCTCCAGTTGTGAAACAGGATAACAGAGGTTGTTGGGAGGACTGAATGGGTTGACCCACGCAAAGGAACATAGTGGGTGCCTAATAAATGCAGTATGCTGAGCTCACTGTGGTTGCTCCTGCTCACTTTCCACTAAACGTGCGTTCCCAGGGCCAGGGGGACCTGTCTGTCATCTTCCGCCCCTCGCTCGGCGTTCTTATTCTGCCCTGGCCACGGTGAGCTGTGCGTCTTTGGGTTTCTCGTCCTGAGCCTGCATTTCCTCCTGCCCCGAGGTGGGGACGGTGGCATCCACCTGCCGTGGAGATTAGCAGACGCAGTGCCTGCAAAGGACATTGGGTCGACACTGCGGTTGGCCCAAGGTAAGTGCTCAGTGTGCACGGACGTTCGCAACAGCCGGCAACTCAGACGCCCTCCCCCGCAAGCTGGATAAAGAAGCCGGAACATCACTCAGCCATAAAGGGAGCCAGCTACTGATACCGGAGCAGCACGGCGAACCTTGCAGGCAGTGTGTTGAGTGGAAGAAGCCAGATACAAGGAGCAAACGTTGCACGGTTCGCTCTGTTTGAAACTCCGGACGAGACAAACCTACCCGGGGATGGTGGCCCACAGCTCAGGGGTGGCCCGGGACTGCGGGTGGCAGAAGGTTGCCCGGGAAGGAGCCTGGAGAAGCCTGGTCATGGAAGTGTTTCTATCTTGTTGGAGATTGTTGATTCTCAGGTACACCTGCCAGAACTCATTAAATGGAACCCGTAGATGTCTATGGATTTTATGGCGCATTCATTATTTCCCATTATTTTAAAAGGAAAGACAAAGTGCTATCGTCCTCCATGTATTATTATTTCTCTGACTCTTCTATGGCCGCGAGGGTCCCCGTTTCCCTCCCTCTGGTCCCATCAGAGGGGTGACCTGACGTCACACAGAGAACCCTCAGACCCAGGTACAAACCCGGCTCTGCCTCTTCCTAGCCGTCTGCCCAGGGGGGGCATTGAAGCCTCAGTTTCCTCATCTGTGAAATGGGGCTAATACCGGTGCCCGGCTCATCAAGATTCAGATGGATGCACCGTGCGAAGCCATGGATATCAGAGGCTCACAAAAACAAGCAGACAGAAGGAACGACACACGCAAGCCAGCGGGGAGGGTGGGGGTGGTTGAGAGTGGGGATCCGGAGCCAGACCACCACCGGGGATCAAATCCTGCTCTGTGGGCCGGTCCCCCAACCTCTCTGTGCCTCCTTTCTTTACGTGTAGCACCCGGCAGGAGGGCTGTTGTGAAGACATAACGAGATAATCCCCAGGGAGTTAGAGCAGCGGTTGACCCACAAAAAGGGCCGGATGAGTATCAGTCACTGTCGTCGTTACTCTCAGGGCCAGGAGGGAAGGTGCTCGAAGACGCAGGGGGCTCACGCAAAGAGCCCAGTCCTCCGAACGGTGGCCCTACTGTGGGCCACGGTGCCCCTGCCGGCGAAGGGGCTGGCAGCCCGGCGCAGTGGACCCGGGTCACAGAGTGCCGTGCTCGCCCGGGACTCCTCGAGTGGGCCCCCGTGGCTGGGAAAGATTGCTTCCTTCCTTCTGTGCTGCGTGCCAGGCAGGCCCAGAAACCGCCTGATGTCAGCAGGGCCAGCCCGCCCTCTGATGCGGAGGAAGTGGGCGGGTGCCCTGGGCACAGATGAGCCGGGCAGACGTGCCCCGAGGCGGCACAGTCAGGGCTGATGTGGGCATTACACACCCACTGCTTACAGAACTGGCCCCAACCCGATTTGCCCACACTGGGCGGCTTCCTGGCTGTCTGGGGTCAGGGTGGAGAGATCCAGGGTGGCCGGGGGTCAGGGCACGCGGTCTGACCCCACTTCTCAGAATACCGCTGAGGATTGTCTCCCCAGGGCCTCCACCTTCCAGAAGGGCTGGCGTGTGCGTGTGTGCGTGTGTCCCAGGGTCTGGACCTCCAGGTCGGGTGTATCTGAGTGTGCGTGAGGGCACTGAGTGTGTGTGCATGTGCGTGTGCACAGTTGTGACAAGCTCTGCGAGGAACCCCTTCTGCATACAGGGCTTTGCTCCTTTGCATGAGAGTGTTGGTAGATGGGCGGAGTCAGCGGTCTATGCATTGAGCCTCTGATCCGAAGCGGCCAAGGAGCTCCCGGGGCAGAGCGGGGGTGGGAGGGGGGGGCGGGGGGGCGGGAGGAGGTCCACTCTTCAAACGGAGCCCTGACCGCTCAGAACAAATGCCGGCTGCAGACACCTGGGCCAGCCTTTTTATCAGTCAGTAATCGTAGCAAACATTCGTTCATTCATTCATTCACTCTATTCACCAGTATTTCCTGAGCACCTACAGTATTCCAGGCGCAGTTCCTGACCCTGGGGGTGCAGCTACGAACAAGAGGGGCAAAAATCTCTTTGTCTTTAAAAGGTTGGTCAGCTAAGTCTTCAATGGGAAGATGCCATTTGAGCAAACACCTGAAGGAGTTGAGAGGTGAGCCATGTGGATGTCTAGGGGAAGAGCATCGTAGGCAGGGGGCATAGCAAGTGCAAAGGTCCTGGGGTGGGCACATACCTGACTTGTTCAAGGAGGAAAGAAGGTGCCAGGGTGGATTCAGTGTGTGTGTGTGACTGGTTATAAAAGCACAGAGTGCTCACGGAAAGATAAAAAAAATAGAGACCGTATAAAGGAGAAATTGAAAATCCATAGGAACTGGTGTGGGGAGGGGAGAGATGGAATAAGGATCAGAGGTATCTGTTGTACAGTTTATTTGATAATCAAAGCGATTTTGCATTTTGACAAGGCAGGCATCAAACTGGCCCAGCTGCGTGCAGATCTCCTGTCCACAGCAAATTTCCATTTCTGTGGCTCTCACCCCAGCCCTGAGCCCATCTGTGCACATAGTAGGTGCTAGCTCAAGGGCTTCTCTGCTTTACATGCCCCCCCCCATTCCCCGAGGCCTGAAGGAGAGACGGTAGATGGGTGCAAACCCCCACATACGGAAACTGAGCCCCTGGTCCCTGTGGGCCGCCAGCCCAGCCCCCAGTGGCCCCAGAGTGACAGCATCCTCCTGCTTTTATGAGCTGCGAAGGAGGCTTGTCCCGCATTGCACAATTGCCCCTTAATTGCCATTTCCTCTCAGTTATGAATTATGTCATGGATACGGCCGCTCACGTTATTAAACTTCCACCGAGGCCTTATCGTCTGGACCCCGGCCAGCCACCCGGCCTGACCTACTTTCCCACCGGATTTCAAAACCGCCTCCCTCATCCTCTTGTTGGACTTTTCCTAAGGAGAGTTCGCTGTGCCCAAAAACTCGCCGCTAAAAATAAAAACTAGAACGGGGCAGGGCTGGGGGTGGGGGGGGGGCACAGCTGGCCTCATGAAGGCCTGAGGCTGAGAGCAGCCCCCGCGATTGTGGCCAGGCTCCTCCCTGCCAGAAGTTTCCTCGGGCAGTCTGTCCTTGGACACACAGGACAGGCTGTGACACAGGCCTCAGTCAAGGGTCCCCTGGCCGATTGGCTCTAAACTCCTTGTTTCTCAGTCGTGGACAGGAGCACTGACTTTGGAGTCAGGCCAACCTGGGTTCAAATCCTGATTCCGCTGTTGACCAGCTCATTCATTCGTTCATTCATTCATCCACACATGTTTATGGAGTATTTCCATAATGCTGGCACTGAGCTGGGCACTGGGGAAATACCTGAGAAGACACAGTCCCTGCCATCATAGACTTACAACCCAGTGGACAGAGATGTGGGTGTGAAACAATTACTTTTATAATAAGAGCAACAAAGGAAACAAGACAATGTGGCGGGCTGGATGGTGACAGGGACAGCATTAACTAAGATGGTCAGGGAGGGCTCTCTGAGGAGGGGAGGTCACTTAAGGCAAGGCTCCAAGGATGACAAGAACCACGTCTGGGAAGCAGTGCAAGATGAGGGGGAGACCAGGGCGCGACCCAGTCTGCAGAATGTAAGGGGACGCTTGCTCTCAGTCTTATTCGAGGGCAGGTTGGCACTTGAGAGCGAGTGCCTCCTTAAAGTTTTCACCCTGGGCATCTCACGTGTCTCAGCCTGGGACTGGACCTGCCAGTAAGGAAAAGAATCCAAGGCGGGGAACACAGCAAGCGCAAAGGCCCTGCGGTTGGGAATGAGGCTGGTGTGATGGGGCAGAGGGAGCCAGGAGAAGCATCGGGGACAAGAATGGTGTTGTAAAGCTGGTGGGGGCGGATCACGGAGGGCCTGGAAGGCCGTGGTGAGGATTGGGTGAGAGACGGGCTATATTTTGAGTATAGAGCCGATGGCACTTGAGGGTGAACTGATATCTTCAAGGGAGGTTGGATGCGTTACATGGATGGTGATCCCCTGACTGACCTGGGGGGAGACTGGCAAGTGCTTCTTCCTCTGAGTCTTTTTTTCTTCATCTGGGAAGTGGGGATAATAACACCAATGTCGTCAGACACCGTATCATCCTTAGCTCAGAGCCTGGCACGCGGGAAACGCCCTTCTGACAGCCTAGCCAGGCTCAGCGATTTGCCTGGAATCACCTGGCAAGTTAATGGCACAGCCCGAGCTAGAACCCAGACCCTGCATAGCAGGGTGTGCTGCAGCAGAGGCAGGGCCGGGCCTTGGCACACGACTCTCTAGAAAGGCAACGTCCCGGCCAAACAGGCCTCAGTGGCAGAGGCCCATTTTCGTTCTTTCTGAATTGTGCTTCTGCGTGGAGCTGTTTATCTAACTTGGCTGAAGTTTGAGGCCTGGGCCTATAAACATATCTTTTTAATTATTGTACAAATGGGACATGCTCATGGAATAAAAATTTGAAAATGCTAATAAGCAAAAAAAAAAAAAAAAAAGGCACAAAGCAGAGAGAGAGAAAAACCAAGCATCTAAAGTAACACATGTGCACCGAGATGCATGTGTAAGGACCTAAGGACCTTCACGGTGGGCTTCTTTGACCTGGCGGAAGACTGGGAACAACCCTAGTGCCCAGGAATAGGGGTCTTTCAGCCAAATAAATGAAACAGTTTTCCAATATCATGCAATCAGTGACGTGAATGAAGCAGACCTCTGAACGCTGATTTGGAGAAACCACCGAGGTGTAATGTTAACCGAGAAAAACAAGATATAAGATGCACACGGTGATTATAGAATATTCCAGTGTGTGTGTGTGTGTGTGTGTGTGTGTGTGTGTTACGGGAAGAGGGGACAATACACTACATATTTGCTGTGAGACCACAGACCATCTCTGGGAGAGGCACGAGTCCCCGGGAGCAGTGGCTGCACAGGCAGGACTGGTGAGTCAGAGATGGGAGGGAGGTGACTTTCTGTCCCTTGTCCTTTGGCGCCTTTGGTTTTGTTTTGCCGTGTGTGTGCCCTTTTTCTGCAAAACATTGTAGTGATGTTTGGAAGATCAGAGTCTCCCCTGTTGTTTTTTTGAAACGTTTATTTTATTTTTGAGAGAGTCTGAGCATGAGTGGGGGAGGGGCAGAGACCGAGAGAGAGAGAGAGAGAGAGAGAGAGAGAGACAGAATCCGAAGCAGGCTCCAGGCTCCGAGCTGTCAGCCCAGAGCCCGACGTGGGGCTTGAACCCATGAACCGTGAGATCATGACCTGAGCTGAAGTCGGACGCTTAACTGATCGAGCCACCCAGGTGCCCCGAAACTCCTCTCTTAGATTCAGGTTTTTCCAAAGGCGTTGGGATAATCTAGACTGGTGTTTCCTAAAAGCCTCCCCCGGAGCCCAGGATTGCAGTGAGGTGCCTGGGGGCCCTGGTGCCCCAGGAGGAGGTTGCAGGCCTCCTGACCCCTCCCCCCCCTCTGAGCAGTTTGTTCTTTTATCTTTTTTATGGGTTGGACAATAAGTAAAGTTTCGGCTATAAAAGGGTTTTACCTACTTTGAAATGAAATATTTGCAAAGCTTTGATCTTGAGTAATCCCATTCTACTGATGAGAAACCAGGAGCCCGGAAAGGAGAAGAAGATGGTCCCACAGTCAGGCAGACCTAGCTCTGGCCGAGAGCCTCAGGTGTAAATCTGCCTCCTTGAACCTTAGCTTCCCTCTTCAAAAACAAAAGAATAACCACCTTCCTTGGTCAGGGCTCTTCATGGATATCTAAAGTGGAGGTAGGCCCTGAGCCCTGTTGGTCCTGGCAGAAAGATCCCGGGAAATCATACTGCCTCCCTCGCCATCTGATTTTCCAGGGAGAACAAGAGTGACCCTCTGCCCTACCCCCCAGTTCACCCAAGTCCAAGATCAGGCATATCTCAGTTTCTCAAAAGTCAACTCACTGCAAAGCTCAGGTATTCATTAAGATGCATTCAAAGGCGAGGACGGGAAAACCCAATGCAAACTGGCTTAAACATCAGGAAAATGCATCTTCTCATCCTGTCAGGAGCCCAGAGAAGGTTCGGTGGACCCATCAGGCATGCATTCAGCTGCAAATAACACAAAACCTGGCCATTAGCACGTTCCTATCGTCTCCTGCTACTAGAACACCAGGGGTGGGCAGCCAGGGCTGATAGGACGACTGGGTGAGGCCACTCGGCGACCGGGTGGGGGCACAGGTGCTTTCCCACTTTCCACCCGCCCGTCCTGCACATGCGGCCTTTGTCCTCACGGTTGGTCATGGTTGCAAGATGGCTGCTCCCCTCCCAGCTGATACCCCGCATTAGAGGCGGGAGGAAGGGGCGAGGGGGGAGCGGTGTGCCCACCACGCTGTCTGTCTTTTGAAAGCTTTCCCAGGAACCCCTCTTAATTTGCATCGGTCACACCTGGATCACAGGGCCACTCCTCACTGCGAGGCAGTCTAGGAGAGAGTAGCTGCTTTCTGCTGACCACTGGCGCCCCAAATACAAGCAGGGTTCTGTAAATAAGGACAAAGGGGAGCGTGAGTATTGAGCAGGCCATGAGCAGTGTCTGCCACAAGGAATGCAAGGCTTGTGAGTACAAAGACTCAAAGATATTATCGGGGACACGTATTTTTTTTTTCTCCTTTTCTACATTACCATCAGCAGCGTGAGCTTCTGGCCGGATGCCCTACGTGTATCGGTCACCTACGGCTATAGCAATGCTGCGTAACAAACCAGCCCCTCTGCCTTACTTTCTTGAGTATGGAGGAAGAAAAGGGAGAGAAAAGGGAAACTCATGAGTGAGACTGAAAAGGAGATGTCAAGAAGGCAGGATCCCCAATGAATGCGGGTGACGTGAGGCCAAAGGACTCTTTGACCTCCACTGAATCCACACCTAGGGACGTGAGACCTCCTGGTCCCTCCCACGGAGGGGTGGAGCGTATTTCCTCCCCCTTGACTTGAGCTCAGCCCCGTGACTTGCTTTCACCAACCCAACGAGAGGAGAGTGGGAAGTCGCATGTTCCCACCTGGCGCCCGTGCTTCTGCCTCGTGCCACCACCGTCACCAGAGACACCGGGGATGGCCCACGGGTCCCAGAAGAAGAGGAGGGACGTGTGAGGTGGAACAGAGTCCCACGGGCCGGCCCAGGTCGGCTGACCTCTAGCCGAAGAGCAGACGTGTGAATGGGTCCAGCCGAGACCAGCAGAGCCGCCTGGCCACGCCCACAGCGGGTCAGCTGACCTGCAACAATTTCAGATTCAGGAGAGCGCGCGGCCGGGGTGGTCAGTGACACAGCATTGTTGCAGCCGCGGATGCGTGTAGTGAGACCGGAAATGAGGTCACGGGTTGCTGAGGAGAGAAGAGGACAGGACGGAAGGGTACTGGTGGCAGCACAGGTGTGACAGGTGTTGCTGAGTCCTTGACCCCTGCTGTGGTCAGCTCTTCTCCGCAGCTGAGAGAACCCGCTTTTATTTGAGGGGGCATCGGCCCATGTGCCCAAGGAGGGGGCTCCCTCCCCAGCCCGAGGAGATCAGTCAGGTCTCAGGATAGAAGCGGAGCAGAGGTGGGACGTTGGGAGCCCCTCGGGGTTCCACCCCCACCTCTGCTCCTTCTCTGCACACAGTCTCTGACTTAGGGCCGTTCTTGGGTCTTCAATCACCGCCTTTGCCCCAAGAATCTCCAAATCAGTCCCTCCACGCCGGGCTTCTCAGTGGAGTCCCCCTGCCATCCGGACGCATTCCCTTAGACACCTCACAGAACCCCCACCCCTTCCCCCTGCTCTGACCCTGGTACCCGTGACCTCACGCACACCCCCGGACTTCCTCTTCCTTTGTTTCCAACCTCATGGGTTCCATCCTGCCGGTTGCAAGGTCTAGCACACTTACCACATGCCATGCCAGGCGGGGGGCTAAGCACCACACACAAAGCATCTGGTGTAATCCCAGGGACATCCCTACCAGGGAGGCACTGACATTAAGTTGTCTGTATTCCACACAACGTGTCTGGTGGCCCACCCACAGTGCACGCCTCACACTCAGGGTGCAAGCCCTTCCCCAGAAGCTGCAGTGATCATTCCTGCACGAGCGATCATGTAAGTCCCCAGTTTTAAAGTCCCTTACGATTCGCATTGTTCCGGGTGATCTGAACCCTTTGGTGTGAAACAGCTCCAAGATCCTTGCATTTATTCACACAAAGAAAGAAATTATGGAGCTTATTCAATGTGCCAGGCAATTTCCAGGCACCAGACACACACACACACACACACACACACACACATACACACACACACACACACACACACAGGGTTCTTGGGAACTTAGGTGCACTGATAATGAACAAAAGAATAAATAGCTAACGTGTCGGGTGGTGACAAAGATCTATGAAGAAAAATTAGGCGAGATAAGAAAACAGTTATTTTCAGAAAGACACTTGTGGTAGGGGGTAGGAACAGCCTCTCTGATAAGAGGTATTACAGTCAAGGAAGTAAGAAGGCAGCAGGTGCAAAGGCCCTGAGCCAGCGCAACGTGTGGGAGAGATGGAGGAGAGGGTACAGAAGGGGAGGGGAAGACGGGCAGACAGAGGCCTGGCAGACCACAGGAAGGACTTGGAGTTGACCCCGAGTGAAGAGAGAGTCACAGGAGGGTTTTGAGCAGAGGAGGGACGTGACCTGACTTAGGTTTTCACAGGATCCCCCTGGCTGCGTGTGGATAACAGTCTGCATGGGGGCCGGGGCGGAAGCAGGAAGCAGGGTTTTGCAGGCCTCATGACACTTAGGTCAGAGAGGGGATTCAAGTGTTTGAGTGACACTCAAAAAAGCACAGGAAAACCAAACGGGATTTTCGGGTTAACTCAGAATCCACCAGAAGGTGGACATTACCAGCACGCCTGAGCCCCAGGCGCCTGGGGCCGCCTGCCTTTTCTGCAGCATCCTCAGGAGAGACTGACGCTGTGGTACTCGTGTTGCCACTGGGTTCCCCCTAGTGCCCGCCGCCTGGCTGTCCTGGACAGCAGTGGGCGAGGTGCATGCACTCAGCACATACCGTGTGGCCCGGGGAACCGGTGACCGAGGGCCCCCCCAAAGAGGCTGATGACGTTGAACCCGAGAACAAACCCTGACCTCCTAATTCTGCAGATACGGGCCCTGCGTCGTATCCCCCAGCACCCAGCTCCCTTATCTCACTGCACAACCCTTCAAAGAATAACACGGCGTATTTGTGTCTGCGGTTTGGGTTCCCAAAACCTGTGACATCAGATAAGTGCGATGTTCACAAAAATGAACGACATCACAGAGAGGAAAAAAAAAACAAAAGAGAACAAAAACAACCAAAAAGAAGCCCCTGGTTTCAGTCTCGACTTCCTTTCTGGGGAGGTTTGGCCCCGAGGCTGGGGGCCAGGGAATGGCGTGCCTCTCCTGAGCCTGCCCTGTTGGGGCCTGTGAGCTTAAACTGTCCCCTGCAAGAGGGACTCGATAATCCCCACCTCTCCGAGCTGCCACTGAAAAGTGATTTAAAAAAAATCTTTTTTTTAATGTTTATTTATTTTTGAGAGGGAGACAGAGGATGAGCGGGGGAGGGGGAGAGAGAGGGGAAGACACAGAATCGGAAGCAGGCTCCAGGCTCTGAGCCGTCAGCCCAGAGCCTGACGCGGGGCTCAAACTCACGGACCACGAGATCATAACCTGAGCTGAAGTCGGACGCTTCACCAACTGAGCCACCCAGATGTCCCGAAAAGTGATTTTTAAAACTACCAATAATAAGGGGCATCTGGGTGGCTCAGTCCGGTAAGTGTCCGACTTTGGCTCAGGTCACGATTTCAGTTTGTGAGTTCGAGCCCCGCATCGGGCTCTGTGCCGGCCGTTCGGAGCCTGGAGCCTGCTTCGGATTCTGTGTCTCCCTCTCTCTCTGCCCCTTCCCCACTCGCTCGCTCTCTCTCTCTCTCTCAAAAATAAATAAAACATTAAAAAAGAAAAGAACTGTTAAAAAAATACCAATATGGCTAATCTTTGTACCAGTCACATGTGCTGTGGGCCATTTTCTTGGGGTAATCTTTACTCCCACGTGGGGTAGTTATGAAGACCATCTCTGGCTAACAGACAGGGCAACTGAGGCTCCAAGTGGGAAAACAGGGTGGTTCCAGAACACTACGCGGCCACTTTTGTTTTTCTAGAAAAGGCAAACGCGTACGATAGAAATTAAGCACGTTTTTAGAAAAATCGCATTGATGTGAAAATACAGTTAGGTGAACACCTTGGCAGGATATCCACCCAAATGTCACAGTGGTTTTGCTGGGGGTCACAGCTGCCCTGGAAGCAGCTCTCCACAGCTGCCTGTTCTCCATCATTCCGGTCTTAGCAAAATGTCACCTCCACTGAGAGGCGTCTCCAAGCCCCTGTCTACAGGGGTCGTCTGGCCTCTCTTTATCCCATGACCTCGCTTTGTCTCTTCGTGCCTCAGTCATCACTGCAATGTGCCTTTTGGCTTTTCATGTCTCTGGGTTTCCCACCTGTACTTCCCGCTAGACCATAAGACCCACGATGCAGGAGCCGGCCCCACGTGCGGCATCCCCAGCCCCTTGGGCAGTGCCCACCCCTACCCGGTCTCGACAGATATTCTTTGATCACTTGGCTGTGTTTTCTAATTTTTTTTTTATTTGCTTTTTAAACAGCAAACCATATAGGTTAGTTTCAATTTATTATTTGAAGTGTTGGTCAAAAATGAGCTGGCTGCTGGGGCGCCTGCGTGGCTCATTCAGTTGAACGTCCGACTTCGGCTCAGGTCATGATCTCGCGGTCCGTGAGTTCGAGCCCCGCGTCGGGCTCTGTGCTGACAGCTCGGAGCCTGGAGCCTATTTCGGATTCTGTGCCTCCCTCTCTCTCTGCCCCTCCCCGCCACTTGAACTCTGTCTCTCTCTCACCCTCTCTCAAAAAGAAATAGGAATTTAAAAAGAAATTTTGTTTTAAATGAGCTGGCTGGGGCCGCCATGGGCTTTTCTAGCCTTAAATAAAGGAAGTGGGCGCCCTGCCTTTCCACAGAGAGGGTCAGGCAGCAAACATCCCAGACTTTCTCAGCTTGCCTGGCCCTGGAGATCTCTCCGCCTGGGACAGGGTTATCTTTGAATGACGGCCTGCTGAGTCTCCCGCATTGAGTCAGGCTGCCCTCCATCTCAGGGGGCAACAGGGAGCCCCCCCGCCCCCCGGGCCAAACGCAGCCCACGGGAGGCGTTACTTGGCCCGTGCGGTTCCAACAGCTTGGAATTTTGCCATCATTTGAAAATCAACTTTGGAAGAAAAGTAAAGTATCTTCCCAAGGGCCACGAAATAAGATGAGAGTAAATAAGACGGGAAGCATCTACCTCCTTAAAATGACGAATCTGCCAACATATGTAAACTGAACGCAATTTCAAGTAGTGGCCGACAGGGTTTTTTGTGTTTTGTTTTGTTTCGTTTTGTTTTTTCCGTTGGATAAAATAATGTCGGGGCTTACAAATGAAAATATGAAACAGAAGAATGGGGGCGGGGGGAGGACTCGGGTGATGGAACATTCCCTGCAGGGGCCCAGCATAGCACAGTATCGATTTATTACTAAAATAAAATAGAACCCTATCTTGCACCATATTAAAAAAAAAACCAAACAAACCCACAGAGGTTTCACCTGAAAGATCTGGAGTTCCGATTTGCCTGAAAACCCTGATAACAATGGGCCCTCATTATCTCAGACAGCCCTGGGCTGATGCTGAGTCAAAACTCTGGGGAGGGTTCCGAGTCACCAGAGTCCCCACCCCTCCTTCCTGTGTCCCTCCTGGCTGCCTTCCACCGCCTGTGCCTCCTGCCTGGGCACTGAGGTCATTGGAATTCGCAGCCCCTGAGCTCCCGGCCAGGGCACAGCACAGAGGCTCCGGGCTCATTGGAAGCTGGATTTCTGCTGTTCTCCACCTTTGTACCTGTGTCACTTTCCTGAGCAGAAATGCCAGCGTGGAGGAAGAAATGTTGCCCGAGGAGCAGTTAGGAGTGTGGAAGTGGGGCGAGGGTGTGTGTGCCTGGGTGACCCAGTTAAGCGTCGGACTCTGGATTTCGGGTCTGGTCATGATCTCTGGGTTCGTGAGTTCGAGCCTCCCGTCAGGGTCCGCACTGGTGGTGTGGAGCCTGCTTGGGATTCTCTCTGTCTCGCTCTCTCATTCTTTCTCTGCCCCTCGCCAGCTCTCTCTCCCTCTCTCTCTCTGAAACTAAATAAATAAACTTAAAAAAAAAAAAAAGGCATGGACTGGGGAGTCAGAAAGGCCTGAGCGACCTCTGAACAGTGGCTTTGTTCTCGGTGCCTCAGTTTCCCCCTCTGCCAAGGGGGAAGGTCAGAGCTGTTGCTCGTCATTTGGATGGTCTGTGCCATCGTCCCCGTGAGATCCTCGGCCCAGGGCTCCGTGCAGATCCGTGCCAGGGAGACCTTGTCAACTTTAGGGCTCTTAGTTCTCAGCCTTGTAAGGGAGAGAAGGAAACGTGGAAGAAGAGGAGGGAGGAAGGGGGCAGAGCAGAGGATTCACTTTGATCTCCTTGTGCCAAAAAGGCAAAAAGTAAGCAAACAGCCCTGGCCTGCTTTGATTCCACCGTCTGCTAAGAGAACTCTGGAGCTGATAAGAACCAGCCAGCTTTGAATTGGGCAACTCCACCCACCCCCCTGCCAGCCTTTCCCTGGACATTTGGAATCTGGGACCCCAAAGCCTGCCCCTGCCCCACACCTGCGGCGTCCCCATTAGTTCCCTTCTCGCCTTCTCCAACAAGGGAGACTCCACAGGGCAGCAAACGGACAAGGTTTCCCCACCACGGAACCCCACTTATGAGACGAGAGAAGGAGCTTGGAAAGGGAGCCCCTGCACGCGTTAGCACCCAGCCCTGCAGTCCCAGGAAGGAGCCCTCAAACTGGAGACTACCGTCGGGCATTCGTCCTGGGAGGGAAGTGGGCCGCAGGAGGGAAAAACTCTAGGAGGAGAGCAGAAGCCTCTCCCCACCCAGCGGCGGGCGGAGAGGAGCCACATGGCACAGGGCTTCCCAGTGTGGCTTTGAACCTGTCCTGTTTATGCATGCGTGACTTTGGGCAGGTGACTTCGCCCCAGCCAGCCTCAGTTTCCTCATCTGTCCTAGCCCCCACCTCACAGGATTGTTAAGGGTTAAATTCACCCGTGTCTATCAAGTGCCTGGCACATAGTGGGTCCAGTAATTGGGCACTATTATTTTATTTCTTTAAAAATAATAGTGGTTTTTTTTATGTTTATTTATTTTTGAGAGAGAGAGAGAGAGAGAGAGAGAGCATGAGCGGGGGAGGGGGAGAGAGAGAGAGGGAGACACAGAATCCGAAACAGGCTCCAGGCTCCGAGCTGTCAGCACAGAGCCCGACGCGGGGCTCGAACTCACGAACCGCGAGATCATGACCTGAGCCGAAGTCGGACGCTTAACTGACTCAGCCACCCAGGCACCCCACGTATCTGACTCTTGATCTCAGCTCAGGTCACCCAGGTGCCCCGGCACTATTATTTTAAAATGGCTTAGGGAGGGGACACCTGGGGGCTCAGTCGGTTAAACACCCAACTTCGGCTCAGGTCATGATCTCACGTTCGTGGGTTCGAGCCCCGTGTTGGGCTCTGTGCTGACAGTTCAGAGCTTACGGCCCGCTTGGGATTCTGTGTCTCCCTCTCTCTCTGCCCCTCCCCTGCTCTCTCTCTCTCTCTCTCTCTCTCAAAAGTAAATAAACATTAAATAAAAATGTTTTTAATAAAAAGTAAAATGGCTTAGGGAGTCCCAGCATAGCCTGGGGCAGAGAAGTACCCATAGCCTGGGGCTGAAAAGCACCCAGGCCTCAAGTCCAGAAGCCTGAGAGGGGATCAGTTGTTTGAAGTCTCTAAAGGCACCAAGGGCCTTCGGTCCGCAAGGTCGAGAACTGGCGCCTGTTTGAAGTTGGGAAGAGGCAAATTCAGAACAAGGTGTAGTGGACAGAGGGCGCCCTCCATGTTACCCCCAAGGTTGTCCCGACCAGTGACCCTAAGAGCTCCCCTGGCTGATGAGTAGCTGAGAACTAAGGCAGAGGGGCCGAGAGAACGGTTTCGGGGGCAGCGGCTCCTTCCCAAGGAGGTCCTAATGGGACCTGGGTGTCCTGGCCACAGTTTCTCCACCTGTAAAATGGGGCCATAGTAACACCAGCCTCATAGGTTCGGAGGATAGAGCATGTGACCCTCAGCTGATGCTCAGTGATAATGAGCGGAAGTCATTCGTTCGTTACCCTTTTATTAAGGATGAGGCGGGGAAAGCGGGTCCGTGGGGGAGAAGCTGAGCACTTTGGAGTTCCTACTCAGTAAGCCCCAAGGCCAGTTCCGTATCAGTGGCCCATCCGTGGTCACTGGAGGCAGGCGCTCGCTCTGTTTTGTGTGGCTCTGAGTCCCCAGGGCCAGAAAAGCAGCAGCACATGCTGGAACAGGTGACTCTGGACGCCCCGTGGAGCACCCGACAGGCCGGGAAGCCGGTCCAAGGCCACACGGGCCGCCTGACCGCATGGAGTCACAGCCGGAAGTGGAGTTCAACTGACCTGGCGTCGGTCTGGCCCTGCCCCCTCCCCCTCCCCGGACGTTGCTGAAGCCCGCCGTCCCTGTCCCTAGTACCCTGTGTCCAGGCGTCCCCCGCTGGGGACAGAGCTGGCCAGGGAACGCCTTCAGGCTGCTCCACGGATGTTCTGGCACCCATTGCCCTCAGCGAGGACATGCCCTCCCCCTCCGACCCCGGTGGGCCTGTGCCCGGGAGTTCACAGCCTCTGGGCCTCACCTGGCCCCAGACGTGTTCCGTGTGACCCACGCAGTGTGTGTGTAGGCATGTGTCGGCGGGGGGTGGTTCCCTCATAATTTTTTTTCATTTGCCAACACTTCAGAATTGGAGATGTCACATAAAAACCGGGATTTCCAGTTTCTTTTGGGAAGTCAGCAGCTCTGGCCGCCTGGGCCTTCTTCTCCTCTGGCCCTGCTCAGCTGGAGTAGTGTTCTGCACCCCCTTGTCCCCTCCTGGCCCGCCTCATTCATCCCTGGGCCTGCCCTCTCCCCCAGGGGCCTTCTCACACGAAGGCCCCAGGCTTACCTCGGAGAGACCCAGGCTGCCCCTCTCCCACCACCTCGCTAGATCTCCTCTGCCCATTCCTGGTCCTGCTGCTCGCGGTGCCCTCAGGCAAAGCCAGAACGACTAGGTGGGAGCTGGGTTCTGGGTTCGTGGTAGATGGAATGACGGTCCCCAAACATGTCCGCGTTCCAGCCCCCAGAACCCGCGAACACGTGACCATACGTGGCAAAAGGGACTTGGCGGACGGGATAAAGTTAAGGGTCTTAGGACGGGGCGATTGGCCCAGGTTATCTCGTAGGGTCAGTGTCACCAACAGGGTCCTTATAAGAGAGAAGCAGGAGGGTCCAAGTCAGAGAAGGAGATGTGACGAGGGTCAGAACCGAGGAACGTGGGTGGCATCTGGAGGCTGGAGAAGGCAAGGAACAGGCTCCAGACGGAACGCGGCCCTGCTGACACTTGGGTTTTAGCCACGTGACGCCCGTTTTTGACTTCCGACCTCCAGAACTGTAAGAGGATACGTTTGTGTTGTTTTAAGCCACTGAGTTTGACATAAATCGTCGTAGTTGCAAGGGGACATATAACTGCTTTGAATCCCGGCTTGGCCACTAACTGTGCCCTTGGGCAGGTGAGCCACAGCGTCCCCATCTGAAGGGGTAACAAGGGAGCCCCTCCTGGGGGCGTCTGTGGGGGCTAAGTCGACGCTGGAAGCTCCCAATGCTGGACACCCCTACAAGCATTCCCCCAGCGTCCGAGCCCTCAACGTCCCGGGGAAGCTGCCCACTTCCACCCACGGCCATCTCCCCGACCAGCAGTGAGTGCATTCGGGAAGGCCTGCAGGGTCGAGGTCGGGGGTGCTGGTGCCCAGATTATTCCCAAGAGTCCTCAGACAGGATGAGCTCTGCCCTCCCTTCCACAGCCTCCAATGGGGAAGGCCAAGTACACGGTCACTCTCTGGCCAGAGCCAGTGGGAACAGGACGTCCTGGTCCTCTTGTCCTGGCCGGGCCCAGCAAGCTATTTTTGGGCACGTTTATTGATGGGACACGGGTGCCCAGCTGGACTCCTGCTTCAAGAGGAAAGCCTCAGGCTGACCTAGGACTCTGCTTCTCCAGGCCCTTCGCTGCCCTGGGGCAGCCATCATTTGTGTCCTGTCTACACCCCAGGACAAACGTGTAGACTGAGTTGGCTGGATCTGGGGAGGCTAGGGGTGCCCACTGATGTAGACGGATGCCAAGGGTCACACAGACTGCTATTTCCTGAAATTCTGGAGCCCGACTGGATTCACGGAGGCAGAACCCAGAATGAACATGAGAACAAGTTTTGAGGTCAGATGTAAGTTCAAATCCCAGCTGTGTGCCCCAATAGCAATCTTAACTTGGGCCAGCCTGCTCAACTCTCCGAGGCTCTGTTTCCCTGTATGTAAAATGGAACTGGTAATAATCCTCACAGAGAGGGAATGAGGCTTAAATGAGATAGTGCACATAGCTCAAAGCCTGACATAAGTAAGCCCTCCATAATTAGTAATAATGTTGCAAATAATGATTGACGGCTGACGTATATTGGGAGTGTGGCATGAACTAGGCACTGAGCTAACTTGTTGCTCTGTGTTATCTCACTTCATCCCCAGTGATTGAGGGGGCAGGTGAGTGTCCCGGTTACAGGGACCATTACTAGCCCCTTGTACGGATAAGGAAACTGAGGCTCAGAAAGACCAGTGACTTGCCCAAGATCACACAGCAAATATGTGGCAGAAAAGCCCGCCTTGAACTCAGAGCCAAACTGAGGACAGGGCAAGCCCCAAGTCCGAGGGCCAGACCCGTTGTCCCCACGCCTCTTCCCAGAGGATGGTTACAAAGGTCCTGTAAACACCTGAGGTCCCCACCATGCCATGGTCACCGACGTTATCCCTCAGTCCCGGGAAGTGACCTCCTGGTCCTTCTACATGATGGGAATCCAGAAACTGAAGATTCCAGAATTTTTTTTTCACCCCTCCTCCCTCACTTCAGGGTTGTGTTGTTTTCCTGGTTCGATGGCGTAAGTTCTCCAAGAAACTGGCTGGGTTGGCAAAGGCCCCAGCTGACTTGGAGAGGGGTTGTGCTGTGTATGCTGGGAGCGGGGGCTTCAATCCCGTGCTACCTAAGGCCAGACATGGATGCCGTGTTTCCTTCCTAAGGCGTCCTCTGTGGTCTGCACCTGCCCACCATTCGCTCCAGTACCCTGAGGACACCTGCCGGCCTCCTTCACTGAAAGAAGCAGCCCTTGGAAAGATCTGCTCTTCTGGCTTCCTAGTCTCCTCCCCTACCCTGGGGTCCCCTCCCGCACCATTCCGTAAAAAGACTAGACGTTGCCTTGCCTCCAGGCCTTTGCCCCTGCTGTTCCCTCCCCCAGATGCTGTTCCTTCATTCTCCATCTGCCAGAGGCTTCTCCTTCAACGTCACAACTTCCTCACTGTAAGTCCTTCCCAGAACCCCCGTCAACCCCGGCCCGGCAAGGGGTTGCCATAGCAACAGAGACACTGCTTCCGGAACCCCCTTGTGCTCCTGCTCCGGGCTCCCTTGCCCAACTGGCAGGTTGCCACCTCCACGTGGGTGTCACACAGACCTCTCAAACATCGCACGACAGAGGCTCCCATGCCCCTCCTAAGCCCTGGTCCTGCCCACTGGTCTTGTCTCGGGAGATGGTGCCTCCCCCCAAACAGGTGCTCAGGCCAAAACCTACACAGCACGTTTGATCCCCTGTTCCCTCACCCCACACATCCCATTCATCAGAAATCCTGTTGACTCGACTGCCAAACACGTTCTGAATCCATATTCTTGTTGCTGCCTTTACAGCCACCGTCCTCACCTGCCTGGAATGTGACAGTGGCCTCCTCCCTTGTCTCCCAGCTTCCAGCTTTGTCCCACTCCACCCACCACAGTCAGAGGAAACTTTTTAAAAGGGGAATTAAGCCCTGTCATTCCCCTGCTCAAGACCCTCTAGGACTCCCATCTCCCTTAAAGTAAAAATCACCCTCCTCACCGTGGCCTCTAAGACCTTGTATGATCTGACCTTTGCCTACCTCCCCAGCTTCATCTCCAACCCTCCCTCCCTCCCTCCCTGCCCCCTTCCCTCCCTCCCTCCCTCCCTCCCTCTGGTCCTGCCACACTTGCCTCCTCCCTGTGCTCAACTAGCAAGCTTGTACCTGTCCCCAGGCAGAAACTTGCTGTTCCTTTTGCCTGAACCTCCTTCTGCCAGATATCTGTGTGACTCATTCTCTTACTTTATTCAGGTCTCTGCTCAAATATCCTCTCCTCATGGCCTGTCTGTCTAAAATACTCTCCTCCATCACCATCTAACCCTCTGTATACTTCATCTGCCTTCATTGTAGGTATTATCGTCTGACACATTACATATTATCGGTGTATCTGTCTTAATCTGGTTTGCTGCTAAATGTTTACCACAACAGGCAAGGGGGAGCTCTGGTTTTACACTTGCCAGTTTTTGTGGTGTAAATACTCCCACCGCGACCAATTGCAACAGGAACTCACAGAACTGGGGGGTGAGAAGAGATGTGTGGTGGCATATATGCATTATGTACTATTTCCATCGTATAGTGTCATAATATCGTACAGCGTGACATGGTACAATAGAGGTGAATAGTCTTGAGAATGTGGAGAATAGTGAAATAATTAGAGTGATGAGTTTGAGGAGTTGTTACCTTTGTTTTCGATTCTGACTTATTTGACCGTAAGTGCGTATCATTGAATTGTTAGCGATGGCTGCGCCTAACGACCAGCTTGCAGAACTCACAAGCCAGCCCAGGCTGGCTCCAGATCTAAGCTGCGAGGACGGGGATGTTTTCCATCCTGTTCCCTGCTGTTTCTCTGGGGCCTAGAACAGTAGAAGGAACTCCTAGCCGGTGCTCAGCCTGGGTTTGTTGAGCATTTTCTAATGCATCTGTTTGCATCAGAAAACGCAAACTGTTTGCCTCCGTGGACTTGACTCTTGTAGGCTGAGTCCGGCCCACAAACGGGTTTCATTTGGCTCTCAGAATGTTTTTAACGTTACAAAAAAAAAAAATTGTTGCCAACATTTAAAAGTCAAGAAATGTTTGCAGGAAATTCCACATAAACTTGGATTTGCAGCTTCTTTTGAAAAGTCAGACGCTCTGGGCACACTGGTCCCGATTCTCTTGTAAGGACAGAGGCCAGAGCTGAGGAACAGCTGCCCCCGCCCCAGAGGGGTCCACCACAGTCCCCACCCCTTCCTGTCACCTCTCCCTGGGCCCCTTCACTCATTTACATAACCCACTGGGCCTTGTAGATTGCGCCTGTCACAGTGTCCTCGCCAGACTAGGGCCACGTCGAGAACAAGCTGTGTACGTTAGGTCCCCTGGGCCTCTGTTCCCGCTATGGGGCCCAGCGCACAGTAGGACCACAGGTCCTGGAATTTCATTAAATGTTTGTCAACGAATCCCTCCTGCCACTCCCCACCACCCCCCCCCCCGCTCCCCTAACTGGGACATGCACTGAATCCAAGCCCCGACCGGAATGTGACAAAGAGGTTGGCCGAGGCCAGCGTTTAAAAATACCCCAGGGCTGGTCAGCTGCAAAATGCTCAGAGGTGTTGAAATAAGCAGGCAATGTCTGGCCAGAGGCCAGCTGCCCCGACTTTGCTCTGTGAATGAGGGCTAATGGGAGGGGCCCCCACCCGCTCAGAATCGGGGTGAAGGGCGGGGAGACTGGGCCGGGGCCCCCTCCCCCGGCACCCTGCTCGGGACAGGTCAGTGCTGTTTATAAACAGCACCGGGTGACATAATTTCGCAGAAGGGTTACCGGGCAGGGATACAGGGTGGCCTCCCCTGATGTTTCCACGCCACGACCTCCTGGCATCGAGGGAGCCGGGATGTTGCTCACCCTGTGGTCTTCCCGCGGCCTTCAGAGCCACTGCCCAGCTCACTGGAGCCACGGTTAAAAATAATGCTCGCGGCACAGTCCCCTGGGGGACAGCCAGCGTGGGGGCTGGACAGGGAACAAATGAGCTCTGGTCAAGTGCCCACCGGGTGCCAGGCACCTCAGAGGCATTAGATCACTGAGTTTCACCATAGCCTCGGGAGGGACGGACTGTCATCCCATTGACAGATGGGAAAACCGAGGCCGGAGAGTGATGCCTTGCACTGGTTCAAGGCTTCCTGGTAAGTTCACGGCAGCTCCAGCCTTCAGATTCACGAGAAGGTGCCACATCAGGGGCTCAGCGTTTCACTCTGCTGGGTCCCGAGGCCCTGAAACGGTGGCCGGGCCTTAGTGAACCCTGAGCGGCAGCTCTCGTCTGACACGAGATCTCGTCTGATTCGTCCCGAATCAAAACCTGCTCCTCCCACCCGTTCCCCATGTCGCTTCGGTGGCAGCTCCATCCTTCCAGGCTCTCAGACCAGCCTCCTCTGGTCCCGGCTGCCCCCTTGCGCCCCCCCACCCCCACCCCGGGCAGCGGCGAAGGTAACACGCTCGCTTGTGTTTATTGATCACCCGTCTGTGCCAGGGTGCGACAGTGAACAAAGCGCACGTTCTGGAGGTGGAGGTGGAGAGGGGATGAACATTAATGGGTAAGGGGGCACCTAGGTGGCTCAGTCGGTTGAGCCAACGACTCCTAATTTCGGCTCAGGTCACGACCTCACAGTTCGTTGAGTTCGAGCCCTTGTCAGGGCTCTGGGCTGAGAGGCAGAGCCTGCTTGGGATTCTTCGTCTCCCTCTCTCTGCCCCTCCCCTGCTCACACAGTCTCTCTCTCTCTCTCTCTCTCTCTTTCTCAAAAATGAAATAAACATTAAAACAAAATGTTAATGGGTAAATTAACTATATTGTGTCTCAGGTGGTGATAAGTGCTAAAGAGAAAAAGTAAAGCAGGGAAGGGTTGTGGAGAGCCTCAGACGGGTACCAATCCCGAAGCAGGAGCAGGACCAGGGGAGGCCTCACTGAGCAGGTATTTGAAGATAGACTTGAAATGAAGCGGGGTTAAGCGGGGAGGATATCTGTAAGAAGAGTGTTCCTGGCAGAAGAAACAGCAGGTGCAAAGGCCCTGAGGCCGGATCGTGCCTGGCATGTGCGAGGATGCGGGGAAGGCCAGTGTGGCTGGGGTGGCGTGGGAGGCGGTGAGGGCAGAGAGATGAGGGGCCGGGTTGTGCAGAGCCCTGCGTATCATTGGAGGGACTCGGGCTTTTCTCTGGGGTACGTGGGAACTATGGAGGGTCCTGAACGGAGGAGGGCACGATCTAGGTTCCAGATTCTAAAAGAACCCCTCTGGCTTCATGTGGAGAATGGACCGTCAGGGACGAGGAGGGAAGGGGGACAATCATGAAGGAGGTGACTGCAATGGTCCGGGCTTTAGGAGATGGCAACGGGCCCAGGGTGTGGCTGTGGAGGTGGGCGGGCGTGGGGGGAGTTCCTGGCCTCAGATTCTGGATTTGTTCAGAAAGTAGCCCTGACAGGACATGCTGTTCCAGCAGAAGTGACAGGAATGAAGAAATCGGAGACAAGTCTAGGGTTCCAGGCCGAGCAACTGGAAGGGTGATCCTGCCGCCTTACGGAGATGCCCAAACACGGGCACCCACGGGAGGATGGGTGTGGGGCAGCCCTTCCCCGGGCCACAGGGACCTGCACAGAGCCCTTCCCCGATACGATGGACCTTGCTTCGTAAAATCTGAATCTCCTGGTTCGGATCAGGATTCTCCTCCAGCTCCCTAATCCATCCCTGGCCCCGAGTGCTTTGTAAATTGTGCACAAGCCACCAGATCGATTCTCCCTTCAATGTCTGAAGAGCAGCAAACCCTTCCATGGCTCTCGTTGTGTGCCTGGCAGGGTCCCAGGCTTGACCTCCGCGAACCCATTCGATCATCACAACATCGCAGAAAGATGGGAACTGTTATCACATCTATTCATGGATGGGGAAACTGAGGCCCATCGAGGTGAAATCACTTGCCTGGGATCACACGGAGGCAAGCTGCAAAGGCAGGATTTGACCCCAGGCAGTCAAGTCCAAGGCTCGTGCTTTTAACTACTCTACAGTCTCATGAGGAGCTCACCACTGACGGTAAGAAGCCAAACTGGGCTTGAGGGACTCGGGTTGGGGGAAAGAGTTTCAGCCACCCCTTCCACATAGTAAGGACGGTTGTCATGTTCTGGGCACCTGCCCCGTGCCTCATGCTGTCCCCATGCTTTCTCTGTTCTGCATATCAGCCGAAGGGGTGGATTCTATGTGCCCATTTTATAGACTAGGAGACTGAGGTTCAGAGAGAGGAAGCGCCATGTCCAAAGTCACACGGCCAGGCATGAGCACCTGGGGCTCTGGACCCCGAGACCCCCTTCTGTCCCTTTCTGCACATGTCACCTGCCTCTTGCCTTGGTGGTGAGGGGAGTGCTCAGGGACTTGATGGCCGCATCGATTTCCTCCAGCTGGCTGGCATAGGATAAGGAAGCCAGGGATGGGGAAGGTTAATTTGGGGACAGCACAACCCTTCGGGTTTGCAGTTTCTGTCTGGTACACCCAACATTTCTGAGGTGAGCTCTGGGCCAGCTGGAGATTCCAAGGCAGGGGACACAGCCAAGTGTGTGAGAGAGGTTCAGGTCCTAGTTGCCTGTGATGACAGAGGACGTGGTGGGTGGGGTTGTCACAGGAGTTTGGATCAGAAGCAGCTCCGAGGAGCCCATATTCACAAACCTCTGGCCTTGGCAGCTGACTTACCTCTCCAGACCTCAGTTTCCACCTCTGTGAAATGGGTTGATATTGCCTGCACCAGAAGGCTGTTGTTAGGTCTAAAGTTGTGCACCAGGAGGGCTCACTCCCTCTCCAGCTGCCCAGTGCTGCCTTCCAGGACAGAAAGAGCACAGGACCCAGCACATCGTAGGTGCTCGGGGGCCCTGGAGCCTGCTGGACACATGGAGGAAAAGAATGAACTTCTTTGGGACTTACCTTCGCCTGTGGAGTGAGTGCTTCCCGTCTGTTTTGCAGGTACACAGACCCTCTCAACCACCTGCTGAGGTGCGAACTAAGATCATGCTCCCTTAACAGGTAAGCAAAGAGAGGGCCAGAGAGGTTATGAGCCGTAACCAAGGCCACAGAGCTAAGAAGTGGTGAAGCAGGGGTTTGAACGTGACTCCCTCTGCCCCCTTAGCATGAGCTCTGCAGTCACAAGGCTGAAATGCTAACAGCTTGCATTTTGTTGAGCACTTACTTTGTTACGCGTATGAACTAACATTAAACTTGACCTCGAACGTATGAGACAGGTGCTATTTTCTCCCCGGTTCACACGTGAAGAAAGAGGCTCAGTAACTTACGCAGGGTCACAGGGCTAGGAGTTTGCAAAACCAGCGTTCAGACTCGGGTGCTCTGGCTCCAGAGTCCATGGTCTTGAACCAGAATGCTCTGCTGGAGACAGTGAGCGGGGACTGAATGCCTGGCACACAGTAAGTGCCTCGGGATGCGTTGACCCTTTTCGAAGAGCGTGTAGAGACAAGCCGCACTGAGGTCTCGCTTGAGAATTCGCTCCTCCCTCATTTCCAACCCCTTCGTGTTGGGCCCACTTGCCGAGGACAAGCTGCCCGTGGGCCATTTTCCCCCTTCTTCCCCTCCCTCCGGGAAAATTCTGCACGGCACCCACTGGTCACGGGGCTTGTGGCCAGAGGGCTGGCTGCAGCAGTGTTTGGCCAGGTTATCGGGTTTCGTGGTCAGCCACCTTCGCCCCTGACCAGAGCCGTCTTTCCAAAACAGAACATTCAGTCACCGCCTGTCCCTGTGCTCAGCTGTCCTTGTGCCCCTGACCTCGCTTCCTGCCCACCCGCTCGGGGTTTTTCCCAGTATCCTTGTCTCTTACTGACATCTCACGAAGATGACCCGAGCGTAGAAAAAAAAGAGAAACGGGCCAAGAGACACTGAGAGATTCCCAAGACCAGTTAGTATCTGACCGTGAAAGACAGACAGATAATGAAAGAAACAGAACGAGGAGACAGGGACGGAGATGGACAGACAGGTTGCCCCAGAGAATACCCTGCGTCTCCCTGTGTCCCCGGCCTTGGCCCTCGATCCACTGAGTCACGACCTTCCCCCAAAGCCGTGGCACCTTCTCCCACCTCCCCCTGCCCCCTGAGGCCAGCAGGTCACTGGAGAGACACCCTACCCGCCCCTCCCTCACCCCCATTCACAGTCCCTCACCTAACTAACTCCTGTTCATCCCCCTTCCTCCAGGAAGTCCTCCCTGTTTCTGCAGGCCCCAGTTGCTGTTGTTTGTTTATGGGTGTGTCTGTCTCACTGGAACGTCAGCTCCTTGAGGGCAGGGACTCCGTCTTCCTTGCTCACCCAGCACAGCACCTGACACTTTGGCTGAATCAAGTATTAAGCCAGCTTCTCGTGTGTCACCCGGAAGAAGCCTTCCCTGATAGCACTCCTCACTGTCTGCACTTCATTGTGTGGCCACTTGATTCAGGGTCTGTGTCCCCTCTGGTCCCAAGAAGGCAAGGCCTGTGGCTGCTCTGTTCACCCTTGATTCCCCAGTGCCTGGAACGGTGCTTGGAACTGAGTAGGTATTCAGATACCGGTTGGGTGAATGAATGAGCGAATGAGTTAATCGCTAGACTTGTTATCTGGAGGTTTCGATGCTTGTGTTTTAACCCACTGGAATCCAGCTCAAATTCTCCCCGTGACCATTCACATCAAACCCTGAGCCCTTCCTAAGGCCTGGGAGGTCCCGCGTGATCCGGCCCCTGCCTCCCAAGTCCAGCCTCACCTCTGCCCCTCCCCTCCCCCTGGCACCAGTGTCTCTGTTTCCCCAGGGCACCGTGCACGGCTGGACACTCTCAGCCACCCCTTCACACCACACCATCAGTCATGTCAGCAGAGTTGGTTTTTTCTGTAAACAAGAGTCCCTAGGAGAATGGGGCACATTCGTACAAACAACCTCAATGTCACCAGTGGACCTTGGTCACTGCGGGACAGTCTCCAAGGTTCGTCCGGCTAGCTGTCCAGGGCCTTGCCCTAAGACAGGGTCTGAGTCCCAGCCTCAGAAGGGCTGCCCGAGGGGCGCCTGGCTGACTCAGTCGGTTAAGCGTCTGGCTTCGGCTCAGGTCACGATCTCACAGTCTGTGGGTTCGAGCCCCGTGTCGGGCTCTGTGCTGACAGCTCAGAGCCTGGAGCCTGCTTGGGATTCTGTGTCTCCCTTTCTCTCTGCCCCTCCCCTGCTCATGCTCTGTCTCTCTCTGTCTCTCTCTCAAAAAGTAAATAAACATTAAAAATTTTTTTAAATAAAAAACAGGGGGGCTGCCCGGGTGGGAGGGAGGGGGTCTGCGGGGGCCCCTGAGTCTGACCTTCACGTTCTGCAGAAGGGGAGAAAGAAGCCTGCGGGGATCCCAGGGAGTGGGGCTAACTGGTAGACCCCAGCTGATCCTTGAGGCTCAGACCAGGACCCACTTTCCCCCCCAGGAAGCTCCCCAGGCCACGTCCTTGCTTCTTTGGGTTCCTCCTCACACCCTGAAAGCAGCTTACATCACAGCCTGTGGAAGCTCTCTACTGGACCGTGCCCCTAGTGGACAAGAGAAATAAAGCTTCTGTATCTCGATATCCCCACAGCCAAGGTCTGCCATGTGGGAGGCATCAGCAAACATGTGCAGACGAACAAAACTGTTATTGAATAAGCACTTCCTGTCTAGGCACATATTTACTGTCTCTCCACTAGGATGGGAGCCCAAGGCCCGTCTCCTTTATCTTTGTTCCCCAGCATCTAACACCGCTTGACACGTAAGAGGCAGCAGGGAACGGGTGTGGAACAAATGAATGAACAAGCCCTTCCTCCCATCCATCAGAGCTGCCTCTTGCGCTGGGAGCTCCAGGAGGTCAAGGAGCAAATCTGATTTCTAGTGCCTCTGAGCCCAGCCTAGGGCTTAGCACAAGGGAGATGCTCGGTGGGTGTTTGTAGATGGATGGAGGGAGGGAGGGATGGGCTGGTGGGGATTGGATTGACTGATCAATGGAAGAATGGAAGGCTGCCTGGGGTGATGAATGGGATAGGTGCATGGAAGTGTGGGTGGGTGGATGGGCGGCAGATGGATACATGGAGAAATGGAAGATGTGTGGATAGACTAGCGTCCAGGTTGAGAGTGTGGGAAATGGTGCTTTCTACGCCCTGCCCCCTCCACGCACGCACGAAGCCGCCATTTTAGAAGAGCTAAAATGGGTCCAAAGAATGACTCAGCTAGAGTTTCCAAGTGAAAGGTATTGAGGAGAAAAGATGGGAGAAGAAGGAACCTCTGAGCCTCTGAAACGTGCAAGCGAATCCCTGTAAGTTGGCCATGCTTTCTTGCACGTTCCCGTTCCTTCTTGAAAGCCTGCCGTAGGTAGCGCCCCCGGGGTTTGGTCTGGAAGTGGAAAGAAGTTTCCGATGTGGACTCTGATCCTGGGCTGCTCCCAGTGTGGTCAGCGAGTCAGACATACGCCCCTTCAGTGGGTCCTCTTGTTGTAAATGGGGTCTACTGACTCCTTTGCTGTGTGACTTCAGGTGATTTACCTGACTTTTCTGAATCCTGGTTTGCTCGCCCTGCTTTGTAGGGTCGTGGTGAGCCCGTGCTTATGAGTCAGGTCTGGACTACGGTAGGTGGCTGGTAAACAGTAAGCCGGGCCTCCGTGCGTGATGCTGACTGAACTTCTCAACTTTCCCATCTCTTCCCGTCAACTCAATGCAGTCGCCCACAGTGAGGGCCATGAACCAGTGAGGGGATCAGACTGAGACGTCCAGGATACGTGGGTTCAAACCCAGCCTCCCCCGCTGCCCAGCTGCCTGGTTTCACACGACCCCCTTGCCCTGTCCGAACCTCAGTTCCCACCCCTACCTCTCCGGCCTCCTGGCTGTCGCGCCTGCATCCGGCGAGAGAGGCTGAGAAAACGAGTTTTCTGGCATCTACCTCGGGGAAGCGTGGGCTCCTAAGGTGGGTGCTGTCCCCCCAGATCTGCTCTGAGACACAGAGCAGGGTGCAGGGAGGTCTGGAACTGCAGGCGGGAGATATCGGCTTCTCACCCCATCTGGAGGAGAAGCGTCATCCCATCGTCCCCCGCGATGGCACCGTCCTACCTACTTATGTGTGCAACGGTTTATAGTCCGTGACTTCACTCCCTTATTGTCACTTATTTTCTTGTCTGTTCTCCCAGCACTGATGATTGTCAACTCCGTGAGCGGCAGGCCTTTATCTTGATCACTTCCGTGTCCTCAGGGCCCAGTCAGGCACATAGTTTGTGTTAAATAAATGGTTGAGTAACTAAATGGATAGATGATTGGATGGATGGATGGACAGATGGATGGATGGATGATTGGATAGATAGTTTGATGGATGGGTAGGTAATGGATGATGGATGGTTGGATGGATGGATAGATGACTAGCTGGACACATTAGAATCAATTGAAGAGCTTAAATGGCTCCCCCCCCCCCCACACACACACGTGCCCCAGCCCTGCTCCAAAAATAAAAATCAAAGCCAACACTTAATGAGTGCTTACTGTATACCTGGCCCCATGGGCAGCCTATGATGTAGGGCATTTCACTGAACCTCCCGGCCACCCTCTGAGCTAGTCACTAATACTAATCTTTCTTTTTTAGCGGACAAACCTGAGGCTCAGAGAGGCAGCCGCTGACCCCAGGTCCCACAGCCAGGAGGAGGAAGAGCCAAGGTTCAAGTCAAGATGTGTTTGGTTCCAGAACCAAGCTTGGTCTCACCGGGCCAGCGCTGCCCAGGTGATTCTGATAATCGGCCAGGTGGAGAACCCCTGAGCGGGGCAGTGAGTTCTGGGAAGAGTGTGCTGGCTTTGGGGCCAGCCGACGCCTGCACCGCCTTGCGGCCTGCCTCCTCCTCATCTCTGACACGGAGGGGGTAGCACTCCCTGCCCCGCCCCCCGGGTTTCAGGAGCGGGGAATGAGCTGAGCAGCGTGCCCACCAGAGAGCAAGCTCTGGGGACACGTCCTGCAAATCCCACAGGTACCAGCAGCGGCCACGCTGTTAGTCCCCGGACTGAGGGCCGGGGGCCACCCTGCTCCCTCTCCCAGCTCCTGGGGGGAGAGACAAGTCCCCGGCTTCCTAGCATAGAGCTTGAGGTGCGCTGCAGAAGACCCCTCGGGGACAGTCGGAGGCCACAGCGTGCGGGTGCAGCGCGGGGGTGCTGTGGCAAAGTCCTGCCCAGAAACCCGTCCCGCACAAACACGCGTGTCCACAGGTATGCGACACAGCTGACCCCTGCCGTGCAGCTCACGACAGCGAAAGCCAGGAAACAAGCCTGATAACGGTAACAGCTGATGTGTGTTTACAGCAGGATTTCTCAGCTCAGAACTATTGACACTCGGACCGGATCACTCTTTGCAGCGGGAGTCTGACCCGCGCATTGTAGACTGTTAGCATCCCTGGGATCGGTAGCACAGCCCCCCGTCCCGGTTGCCACGTGTCCCCTGGGGGGCGAAACCCCTCCCCTGGCGGAGAAGCTGGGCTCCACAGCTTGCTCTGTGCAGGGCCCTGGTGCACACACTTCAGGGAAGCCGCCTCCTCCTGCAGCCCCTCCCAGCTGGAGACGGTTCCACTGTGCAGAGGTGAGATTAGCGGTTTGGCCAAGGTCGGGGCGCGGACGCTCCAGGAGCGCTGTGATCTGAACCTGTGACAAGTCCCAGGCCCCTCTCTTCCGAGCCAATTTTTGCGGGTTCCTTGGGCGTTCCCCCGGTCCCAATCATGTTGTCTGGGACTGGATGTCGTCTCATTTCTGCTTTTCCCATCTGGCTGCCTTGGCACGTGCGAGAACAGACTTGCGGGGCACGAATACTGGCTCGAGCAGATTCTGTGACGTGCGCAGCATTGTTTCTTTTAGGAAGTTAAATTTGCTCAATTATCCATGGCCTGGAAAATGCAGAATACAAAGAAAAAAATAAAATGTCCCGCCGGACTTCCCACAGAGGCCCACCTTTTAGCAGCTTCTTCCTCTGAGTAGCTCCCTCTGTTTTGAAGTTTTGTCACAAAGTTGCAGTCTCGCGATATATACAACTGCGAGTCCTGCATTCCCCAAACTGCGAAGCTGGGTTTTTTTTCGTGTTGTTACAAAATCCTCTTGGACGTTATTTGTAATTGTTGCCGATTGTGGCAGAGACCCCAGTTTCTCCTCCATTGCCCTGACCTCTCCCTCTTCTTTCATAATAGAAATCTCAAGTTTTAGCTGGGCACGTGGCCACCCAGAAGAAAAAAAAAAACTACGTTTCCCAGCTGTGTCCATGTGACTCAGTTCTGGCCAATGAGACATAAGTAACTTTTAAGTAGTGTCCTCAGGGCGAGGGTGCCTGCTCTTCTTCCTATCCTCCTTGCTGCCTGGAATGCAGATGCGATGGCCAGCATCTGAGTGGCCATCTTGGGCCATGGTGGCGCAACAAGAGAAAAGACATGCAAATCCCTGATGAATTTATGACAACACCCTACCAGCCCTGGACTGCCGCCTCCACACTTCTTTTATATAAGGGAGAAACAAACTTCTGTTTCATCTAAGCCCCTGGCATCTTGGGCTTTTAGCCGCTCAAAGAGGAACCTAATCCTGAGTATTGCACTAATATTTTGCTGGAGGAGTTGTCTCTAATTCTTTTAGGAATTACCACCTAATTAGCTCAACCGTTCCCTGGTCATTGAGCATTTAGGTAGTTTCTGACTTCCTGCTACTCATAGCCATTATCCCAGGTGGGCCCCCGAGTCAGGACGGCAGGCTACACAGCCAGGTACGAGCTGCCCAGGGAGCCTGCTTTGTTGCTGAGGACCCTCCCACTGCATCTGCTAGGTGCACGGTGCGTTCTCCTCCACACCTCCCCTCCTGTCCTTCTCTTCTGTTTTTAATGTTCACTTATTTATTTATGAGAGAAAGAGAGGGAGAGTATGAGCAGGGGGAGGGGCAGAGGAAGACAGGGGGACAGAGGATCCAAAGCAGGCTCTGCACCGACAGCAGAGAGCCTGACACGGGGCTCGAACTCGGGAACCGTGACATCGTGACCTGAGCTGAAGTCAGACGCTTAACTACCTGAGCCACCGAGGCGCCCCCCCCCACCCATCTCTTCTAACGGCACATCTCAAGGAGCCCTGTCTCCCTGGTGAAGGCCAAACCCCACGCCTGCCCCAAGTTGCAAGGGAGGCTGGGAAAGTGAGTTTTCTGGCATCTCCCTCCGGGAGTGTGGCCACTAGGGAAGGAGTTTCCCTGAAGCGGGTACGCAAGGTGAGGTGTGGCCAGAAAGCAGGGCGAAGCTGAGCTCACTAGGCAAAGACCCGCCAGGCTGGGGAGGAGTACAGAAAGCTTTCTGCCATCACTTTTGATTTGTCCTCCTCTTATCCCGAAAGGACAGCAGGCAGAACTAAAGAGGACCACTGGTGTCACCCTGGCAGTTTACCCAGCTCTGCAAGGGATGCGTCAGAGCCGGGGGCCCACGTCTATCAGAACGCAAGCCTGGTTCTCGCCCCTCGGCCCGCTACCCACAAGTCCACCTGGATGTCATTACCTGATGTAAGTACATCTCCCAGACCACTGAGCACATCCCTCAAGAGGAGGGCCCGTCTGCTTTACCCAGGGTAGTACTCCCAGCACCCAGACAGGCCCTGGCACACACTAGGTGCTCAAGAGATAAATCTTGAATGAATGAATGAATGAATGAATGAATGATGGCCATCAATCTTCAGCCTCGGAAGGAAGCTTGGAATCCGGAAATTAACATTTACTGATGCGGCCAGTATTTCCTGAGCACCTACAAGGCTCGCACCCTGTTTTAGGTCCTGGGGATACTGTAGGAGAGAAGGAAAACTAAGTTCCTTCCCTCAAAGTGGGGGAGATGAACAGTGAATAAGAAAACCCCAAAATACTGAGATAACTTAATAGGATAGGATAGGATACCAGATACTGATAAATGTTTTGTGAAGAAGTGTAAAACTGGATAAGAGATGCTAATTCAGAAAAAAATGGTTGCACAAGTACTCTCTGAGAAGGTGACACTTGATCAGAGGCCTGAAGTAGGTAAGCTGAGTAAATATCCGTGGGAAGCAAGGGAACACCCAGTGCAAAGGCCCTGAGGTACGAATGATCGAGGTGTGTGCTATTTGCAACGAGACAGCCAGGGAGGCAAGGGTTACACCATTTCCCAACTTCAACAAATCCACAGAGCCCTTAACGGTCGGAAACAGTGGGGTGGGGGTGGGATGAGTTCTTGACTCCTAAGCCTCTCTGGAAAAACATGATGTCGGGGGCGGACAGTAAATCTTGACTTGTCCCAGAAAACAATGGGCCCACAAAACCAGTGAAGTGTCAGGCTGAAAGTAAATGGCCGAAGGGCTGGGGCACAGGAGGATCATATGGAATTTGTTAACAAATCTGCTTTTGAAAAAGAATTTCCCAGTTAGGGGCAGAAGCTTCTGGCCAGCATCAAAAAGATGTTTATTGTGGTGTCTCCGTGTAGACATGAAAAATGGAGATTTGCTGTCTAGCTGGAGATGTGGGAAGATGTACCCAGTAGGTCAAGTAAAATAAATAAATAAATAAATAAGTAAGTAAAGAGGTCACGGGGTAGTGTCCTATATTGTACAATCCCTTTTGTAAACTCATTCATTCACTCATTTGGAAATTGTCCACTACAGGCCTACTGTGTGCCAGCACTCCGCTGGGTGTGGGGGACCCAGGCATGGCCGGCCCTGTCTCCTGGAACTCACGACACAGGGGGGAAGGCAGAGGGTCATCAGATCAGTACACAAATACATCATCACCAACGTGGGTCAGGGCTAAGAAGAAAAGATGCCTGGTGCCCAGACGTCAAGGAATAGAAGAAGCCTGCGAGGGTAGACTCCAGAATGTCGAAGGGGTCGTAAGATTTCAGGTAATTCTCTTTCCTTATGTTCCCTTTCCTTTTGATGGTCCGTATGTTCTCGTTTTTTGGTAACGTCATGCTTTGCGACTGCGTAAATTAAAGCACACAAACAAAACCCAGATGAAGAGAGGGGTTAGAAATCACGAGTCTAAAGGTGATTTGACACCAGGAAAGGAAGGAAGGACACACAAGAAACTGCCCACTGTGTTTGCTTCCGCAAAGGGGACCCGGGGGCTGAGGTGGGAAAGAGCCTCTCTCCTCGCTGGACACCCTTGGAACCTTTTGAATGTGCGTGTATGTTTTTTGAAAATGATAATAAAATAAGCCAAGATCTTTTGAAATGAAACTTCAAGTCAGGTTCTATTTTCATGAAAAGTGAAAATGCAGGCCGTAGCAGGATCTCAATATAAAAACATTAACTGAGCTGAATTTCCACGAAAATCTTAGAGTGGTTCTCTTTGGGTGACCTTGGTTTTTTTTTGTTTTGTTTGTCTTGTTTTGTTTTTTTCTCGGTACTTTTCTGTATTTCCTAGATTTAAAATTAGAAGAATAAAGGAGACAAGAGAAAAGGTGACTGTTCTCTGTAAACATGGTTTTGCTTCATCCCCGCCATTGCTGTCTAAGGCGTGTATGTTTATCATGCCCATTTGATAGATGAGAACACTGAGGTTCAACAGGTAAAGCCAGTGGCCCAAGGTCACACAGCTGGATCTGGGCGAGGCTGGTCTAACCCCGAAGTCTGTTTTTAAACCAGGGTGCTCAGATGCCCTTCAAAATGTCCTTCAAGGAAATGGCATTGCTTTGAAAATCCGAGGGGGAAAACCAAACAAACCAGACAAGAAATATTACATTTTTTAAGCCACTTATTCAAGCTCTGATGGGGCCTGAGACCAACTCGGCAGGGGCACTGTTTTCATTTCAGGCGGGGCACTCCTCCATCGTGCCTGGCTGTACCCCCATGACAAGTCCCTGCCCCTAAAACCCCAGCTGTGTCACCCACATCTGTCACCCGGAACCGCCCCTCACACCTCTCCGAACCTCCCCGGGTTGAGGAATGCTCGCTGGGACTGAGCAGGTGGGGTCTGGGTGAAGGAGGGGGATGTGAGAGGCCGCAGCCCCCCAGGCCCTCGGGCCAGGTGGCCACCAAGCGCCATCCGCTCTTGGGCCAGCTGAGGCCAGGCCGGGAGGACTGCAGCCGGGAGCTGGGAGCCGGGCGGGCGGCCACCGCAGTGGGGACCGGGAAGGCGTGCACTCCCTCCGCCTGCCCGGCAGCGGCCCGTGGCCGCCCGCCAGGCCCTGCCTGACGTCAGGCTCTGACCAGGGACATAATGTGCTGGCTGCAGGGAGACAGGGCCGCGAGGCGGGGCGGTCCGAGAGAGGCAGGCCAGGCGGGGAGAGAAGAGGAGAGAGAGAAACACAGGGAGAGAGCGAGGGGAGAAGCAGAGATGAGAAATACAGAAACAGAGAGAAGGAAACACACGCGCAGAGACAGAGACAGAGACAGAGAGACAGAGAGAGAGGGAACGACGGGGAAGGGGGCGGCGGGGCAGTGGGCAGGGCCGTGAGGTTAGCGTGGGAGACTCCAGACCCGGTGACTCAAGCCCTTGGAGCCTCTGGCTCCTTACCTGGGCAATGGGAGCCTTACTGGCTTGTGGAGGGGGCAGAGTGCCCTCCCCGATGGGGGCGGGGGGAGCCAATCCGCATAAAGTGTTTGGGCAGAGCCCTGCGCGTAGTAAGTGCACAAGAAAGTGGGGGTGACAGGAGAGGGGGTGGGGCAGGGAAGGAGAGATGCTGGAGGGAGGGAAGCGACCCCGTGAGAAACAGCCCTCCTTCCACAGGGACCCCTTTCCTGCGGCCGCCGAGCACCTCTCTTCCCACCCCGTTCATGACTCGGGCAGCAGGCCACCAGCACAGACCTTGGCCTGGCCTTGCCTGTCTCGGGGCCCAGCCCCCTGTTTATGGGCTCAAGAAGGCCATGATCCCAGGGCCATCACGTCACCAAAGCCAAACAAGGCCAGGCCTGGTCACTGCGGGCCTTCCAGCCTCATCACCCCCTTTCCCAGCTTAATTATTAAATGGCCCAGCAGGGCTGAGGGGTTGAACCAGCTGGCCTCCTGGGTGTGGGCAGCTGTGCCTCTGTGTGCCCGTCAGTCAGGGGCACAGACCCCAGGAGGAACTTGCAAAGTGCCTTTTCTCTTGCTCCCACTTTTTCCAAGACCCTTCATTTTCCTCACCCCTCACCCTATTTGTCAGAGTTCCCGTTTATTGAGCACTTACTGTCTGCTGGGCATGGTCTTTAACCCTCCTGAGAGCCCCAAGAAAGGGAGTGCTATTATTATCCCATTTTTCAGATGAAGAAACTGGGCTCAGGGGTTGCAGTCCCTTGCCCGAGGCCACCTGCTAAGGAGTGGCGGAGCCAGGATTCCAGCTTGGCCACCCTCTTTTTTTTTTTTTTTTTTTTTAATTTTTTAACGTTTATTTATTTTTGAGACAGAGAGAGACGGAGCATGAATGGGGGAGGGTCAGAGAGAGAGGGAGACACAGAATCGGAAACAGGCTCCAGGCTCCGAACTGTCAGCACAGAGCCCGACGCGGGGCTCGAACTCACGGACCGTGAGATCACGACCTGAGCCGAAGTCGGACGCTTCACCGACTGGGCCACCCAGGCGCCCCGGCCACCCTCTTACCCAGACAGCAGCAGCTCCCATTCCCCGAGCAGCTGCTGAGCGCCGGGCCCTGTGCCAGACTCTGTGCCCACGTCACCTCTCAACCCCCAGGAGGGCCCTAGGAGGCAGCCGAGGACGACCTTGGCCCCCAGGAGACGTTAGGCTCTATCTGGGGACATTTGGGGCTGTCACGACTGGGGGGATGCTACTGGCCGTGGGTGGGATGGAACCCACGGATGCTGCTTAACTCCAACAGCACAGAATTATCTGGTCCCAAGTGTCCCCAGCACCGAGGTCCCCACCACAAGGTAAGCCCTGTTGTGCTCTCCATTTTACAGAGGCAGAAACTGAGGCACAGAGAGAAAGCGCCTCTTGCCCAGGTGGCCCCCTCCGTGCTCCCGCTCTCCATCAGAAGAAGCCACTGCTGCTCCTGGTGGCTCCTGTCCTCAGGAGACCCCTGGCTCTCTTCTGGGCCCTCATGAGTCCTTGCTTGCCTAGTATAGATGATGCCTCACCAACTTTTGACATCTGAAGGCAGTGTCTTAATCATTGACTAGGAAGATAAATCAAACCAAAAAGTCACTGGGAAGGTCAGAATGCCTTTAAATGAACGTGTATTTTATTCACAGCAGCGTTGAGGGACATTTGAAATTGGCAACCCACGGATTCACGGAGCAAGTCTTTTCTGAGCACCTACCGTGTACCAGACCCCGTCCTTGGTGCTGAGGTCCAGCAGAGGAGCACGAGCCCCTCCTGGGTCGTCAGGAGCTAACACTCTAATGGGGGAAAGTGGACCATAAACAGGAAAGAAGACCAGGGTCATTTCAGACGGTGGCAAATGTGGCTGTTACAGAGAGGTGTCCGAGAGGGGCTTTCTGAGGAGGTGAAGCCTGAAGGGTGACAAGGAACCAGCCTTGGGAAGAGGCAGAGTGAAAGGTTCTAGGTAGAGGCAACAGTGTGTGCAAAGGCCCTGAGGCAGGAGTTTGCATGGACCGTTGAGGCACAGCAGGGAGGCCTGTGGCTGGAGCCAGGTGAGGGCGCAGGAGAGGAAAAGGAGACGAGGTAGAAGATGTGTCAGGGCTTTGCATGTACTTGGGGGGCGGGGGGGGGTGTCAAGGGGGTATTTTGAGCAGAAGGGACACAGGTTAGGTTCTAACAGGATCCCTTTAGAGGCAGTGGTCGGCTGAATGATGTCCCCCAAAGCTGCCCACATCTTAATCCCCCAAACCTGTGAATGTTAACTTTCTTAGGCAAAAAGGAATTTCACAGCTGTGACTTAGTTACGGAGCTTGAGGTGGGAGATTGCCCTGCATTATCTGAGTGTGCTCAGTAGAATCAGAGGAGTCCTTGTAAGATGGAAGCTGGTGGGGCGGGGGGTGGGCGGTGAGGGGGCGGCACCCGAGTGGCTCAGTTGGTTAAATGTCCGACTTCCAGCTTCAGCGCAGGTCATGATCTCCCAGTTCATGAGTTCTAGCCCCGCGTCGGGCTCTGTGCTGACAGCTAGAGCCTGGAGCCTGCTTGGGATTCTGTGTCTCCCCCTCTCTCTGCCCCTCCGCCGCTTGTGCGTTCACTCTCTCTCTCTCAAAAATAAATAAATACACATTTTTTTTTAAATGGAGGCTGAGGGAGGGAGGTTTGACTACAGAAGAGGAGAAGGCGGGGAAAAGAGAGAGAGAGTGACAGAAACAGACTGGAGGGACACACTTAGCAGACCTAAGGAAGGGGCCACAAGCCACGGAATGCAGGTGATCACGGGAAGCTGTGAGAAGCAAGGAAACATCATCTCCTGGAAGCTTCCAGCAGGAACCGGCCCTGCCAGCACCTTGACTTTAAACCCATCAAGACAGATTTCAGACTTCTGACCTCCAGAACTGTAAGAGAATACATGTGTGTGGTTTTAAGCCGCGAAGCTTGTCATAATTTGTTACCGTGGCCAGAGGAAATGAATGTGGGTGCTGTGTGGGGGACAGCCCCGGGAGGGTGAGGCCGGAGCAGGGGGCCCGGCTTGGAGGCTACTGCAATGGTCCAGGCAGGAAATGAGCAGGGACCCAAGGAAGGGGAGGGATCCGAGGGAGACTCCAGGAGCCAGAACGGGCAGCTTTGCTGACGGACTGGACACTTAGCGGGCAGGAAGGAGAGAGCCAGGGTCTCTGGCTCCCTCAGTCATCCCCTGGCCGGGGCCCGGGATGGAGAGCTGGCCCCGCGTGGCTCCTGCTCTAAGGGAGGATTCAGCTGCACGAGGCCCAGGAATAGTTACAAGGTGATGGGAGGGACCGGGCTCGGCTGCCCCAGGACCTTTCGTCTTACACCCTTCAGGCCTCTGCCCCGGTGTCCCGGCTTCAGAGAGGCCTCCCTGACCACCCTGTCTCAGAGAGCCCCTCCTGCTCTCTCTCCCTCCCCCTGCTTTAGTTTGCTCTGTGTATCTTCCTGTCACTCTGTGTGCTACCTGTCTGTTTCTTTGCTGGCTGGCTTCCGTGCTCCGTGGTCGGCCCATGAGAAGGACTCCATCCAACTTCTCCAGCACCGACACGAGTGTGTGCAGTGAATGAACGAATCCCCATTTTCCAAGAGGGACACTAAGGAAAGCTATAGCAAAGGAAGCGACACTCTCAGGGTCACGCGGTTGCTAAGTGTGGGGTCAGGATCTGAACCAGGACGCAAATTCCAAAGTTTGCGTAAGTAGCCTACCTCCCAACCCCAGTGAGGCTGCCTGCAGTCCGGGAATTTCCACTCTGTGGGTATAGTGCTGGTTCCCTCCTGAGGTTTCAGACGTCTTTAGTACAGCACCTCGGGGCACCCGACCTGGCCCGGGGTGTTAGTAGGTAGGGAAACTGAGGCTCAGAGAGGCTGAGGTCTTCCCCGAGGTACACAGCTTGCGAGTGGCAGAGCTGGGATTCAGCGCCCACCAGTCCCTCAGTTGGGATCCTCTCTCTCACATTTCCAGGGTGCTCTGGCCCCTGAGAAATAAGGCAGAGCAGGTATAGCCCCTACCGCCCATTGTCCAGGCCAAGCCTGGAAGAAGCCTGGCAAAATACCTCAAGTTGGGAGCTTCTAGAAATGAGGGTTGGGGGATAGGATCTGGGGCCCTGCAGGCAAACCCCAGCTCTGCCTCTCCTCTGCTGTGTGGCCTCAGGGAAGGGGCCTCCCCTCTCTGGCCCAGGGTTCCTCCTGTAACTCCAGCTGAAACTCTGGACAGGGGCCTGGGTGGCTCAGTCGGTTCAGCGTCCAACTCTTGGTTTTGGCTCAGGTCGTGATCTCACGGTTCGTGAGTTCGAGCCCCACATCCGGCTCTGTGCTGATGGTGTGGAGCCTGCTTCGAACCCTCTGTCTCCCTCTCTCTCTGCCCCTCCCCCACTCGCACTGCCTCTGTCCCTCTCAAAATAAATAAATACACTTAAAAAAAACAACCCTCTGGACAAAGTAGATAAAGACATATCGAGCACATTTTAAGATAAAAAGACGCAGCATGTACTCTAGCTGACGTTTTGCAGTAGAGCATACTGTTAGGACATACAAGTATAGTCAAAATAACATATAATAAATTGAATTTTAAAAATCAACAATAAACAAAAGAGTTTATTTTTCTCTCGTGTGAATGAAGTCCAGATGTAGGCAGTTCAGGGCTGGTTTGAAGACTCCACAAAGCTCTCAGTGTCCCAGGCTCCTTCCTGGTCACAACTCTGCCATCCTTAGGGTGTGGCCCTCCTCATGATCCAAGGTGGAGGCCACAGCGCCAGCCTTCTCGTCTGCCTTCCAGGTGGCAGGATGGAGAAGGAAAGATGATGCGCAAAGGGTGGGCCACAGCTAAATCTCTAGGAAGGATTCCAGAAACTGCCAAGCACACTCCTATTACAACCCATTGACTGGAACTCAAGTATATGGCTGCCCCTAGCTTCTAGGGAAGCTGGGGAAAGCTGTCTGTATTCTGCATGGCCATGAACTCAGCCTAAGGTTGATCAAACATTTGTAAATAAACGAGATAATTTTAGACAGCGACACATGCCGTGAAGGAACACAGCAGGGCAAGCTGAGGGAGAACGGGTATGGGAAGGGTCTGTCCCAGGCCACAGGGCTGGGACCTGAAGGACAGGAAGGCCTGGGGGAGAGCATTCCAGGCACCAGGAACAGAAAGTGTGTGCCTTGAGGCAGGAACAAGCCCGGTGTGGTGAAGAAACAGGAGGCCAGTGGAGCTAGGGTGGGGGTGTGGGTATGGCCTGGAGCAGCGGAGCTCAGCTGGGCTAGACCCCGGGGGAAGCTGTGAGGCCCAGCGTGGCATCTGGGACTTTTTTTCCAACTACGGTGGGGAGACACTGGAGGGCTGAGGCTGAGAAACGAGACCTGATACGATATCCCTTTGAGAGGAAGCTGAGCTCCCGAGGCCTGTGACATTTACCTGGAACCCTTCTGAGAGCTTATCATTCGGTCATTCAGTCATTCAGTGAACGGGCTGTGGTGGCCGGAATGGCCCTCCCAGTCTCCGCTCTCAGGAGAAGGGCAGACAGATCCAGCAACAGAGCACGTCAGATGCAGCCCACAGATGGCACTGAGCGCTTTGAGGGAAAGATGAACAGGACCACAGGAGGGCCTACCTTTGCTGGAAGAACAGAGAAGGAGGTGATCTTTGAGCCGAAATTTGAACCAGCCGGAAGCATTATCTTGGTGAAGCCTGGAGAAAGGGAGAGAACATTCCAGGTGGAGGGAACAGCCTGTGCACAGTCCTGGAGAGGCAGGAAGAGAATTGCGTGTTCGAGAAATTCACCGGTCTCTGGCCTGGCAAGAGGGAGGTGGGTGGGAGAGGTCAGCAGAGGTCAGATCTCAGAAAGCCAGGAGGAGGTCTCCAGGCTTGCATGTGCTGGGCAGGATGATTTATTAAGCGCTCTGACCCCAAATCCCTGGGATGGGCCTGTGGTCGGATCCAAGACAAGCAGGGGCCTTGCTGTCCTTGGAGGGTGTTTACAGGCTCGCTGATGACACAGGCTGCTCCCCTCCTGTGGCTTGCAAGTCACCGGGCACTAGAGGCAGGTCTGTTCCCTTGCTCTCAGCCCTGACAGTGCCTCTGACTCAGCCTCCTGCCACAGCCACCCCTCCCATCACCGCCGAGGCCACCACCTCACCCTTCATCCCTCCCTGCTAAGGCTCCACAGGACTGCATGACCCTGGCACTCGGAAGAGATTCTCCAGCTCCAATCAAACCTACCCATTTCACAGAGGGAGAAACTGAGACCCCCACAAGGAAGAGGCCCTTCCCCCAATGTCTCACTCCAAGGTTGGAAGGGAGCCAGGGCCTCGTCCCAGGCCTCCTGACACCTGACCCTAAACCTCTTTTAAAAAGAAGAAGAAGAAGGGGCGGAGGGGGGAGGAAGTGGAAAAGAAGGAGGGAGGGAGAAAGAACTTGAAAAAGTAACATTTATTTATTTTTTGAATCCTAATCGCCATTTATTAAACATGTAATGGATATCAGACACCGTGTAAGCTCCAAACATGAATGATCTTAATTAATTTCCATAAAGCTTTAAGGGACAACTATTTTCCCTCATTTGACAGAGGAAGCTCAGCTTAGAGAGATCAGATAACTTGCCCAAAGTCACCCAGTTAGTGTCAGAGCCAGGATTTGAACCCAAGGACTGTGACTGCAATGCCTTGTGATTTTAATCATTACAGTTTTGGGTTTTTTTACATTTTTAAAAATTGTATTTAAATCCAAGCTAGTTAACATATAGTGTAATAATGGTTTCAGGAGTAGAATTTAGGGATTCATCACTTACATAGAACACCCAGTGCTCATCCCAAGTGTCCTCCCGAATGCCCATCCCCCATCTAGTCCGCCCCTCCCCCACCTCCCCTCCAGCAACCCTCAGTTTGTTCTCTGTATTGAAGAGTCTCTGATGGTTTGCCTCCCTCTCTGCTTTTATCTTATTTTTCCTTCCCTTCCCCTAGGTTCATCTGTTTTGTTTCATCTGTTTGTGAAATCATATGATAAAAAGTAACGGTTAAATGGAACTTAGCGTGAGCCCTTCCCAGGGAAAGGAAAGAGACTGGCCTCCAGTCCCTTGGTCCCAGGCAGTGACTTTACCTCTGTAGCTTGTTCTGTGGAAACCTCACAGCTACACAGTGAGATGGATGGGTATGATTACGTCTTCTAAATGGTTTAGAAAACAGAGGGGCACCTGGGTGGCTCAGTCGGTTGAGGGTCCAACTTCAGCTCAGGTCATGATCTCACGGTCTGTGAGTCCGGGCCTCACATCAGGCTCGCTATTGTCAGCATGGAACCTGCTTTGGATCCTCTGTCTCCCTCTCTCTCTCTCTCTCTCAAAAATAAAGGCAACATTTAAAGATGGTTTAGAAAACGGAGAGCCTCTGCAATCCACTTGTCATCACAAAGCAGTCATCTGGAAGGGGAGAGATTCGAACCTAGGTCTGGCTGCAGTTCCTGGCCCCCAGCACTCCCCACTTGCCAAAGTTGCCTCTCCTCTGCTCCCCTCCTCACAGGGTTGCAGGCTCCTCTTTCAAAGCTACACAGCAGAGACTTTTCCTGGCTGTCCACAAGCCTACAGATATGTTTCCTTTGGCCCGTGTGGCATTTTAATAAAATCAGAGCCAATGTTCACAAATCAAGGGATTTTTACATGAAAACCCAGATTTCAACCTCCCTTAGAACACTGGGAGATCTGACTGGGCTGGGCCCGTGTTCTGTCTGGCAAAAATCAACAGGGTGTGGGAATGTTCGAAAGGGATGCCCCAGTTCTCCACACTCCCCACCTCTCCCTACTGCCTCCCTGGCCCTTAGGCTAAATGCCAGTTGCCTTTATCACAGTGCAAACACAGTTGTTTTCCTGAGAGCTGGGAAGTCTTCTCAGTACCCATATTTCTCTCAAGAAGAGGAAAACAATAATCCAAGAAGGGTCAGGGTCTTGAAAAATGGGGGAACACATACTTCTTTGTGGAACTGAGGAATATTCCTTGGTGTTTATTATACAAGCGAAACGTGACTGAGCCCCCACACCACTGTTTAGATTTCTTTCTCGGTTACTCTAGTAGGATTGTCAAATTTAGCAAATAAAAATACAGGATGCTCGAGGCACCTGGGTGGCTTAGTTGGTTAAGCATCTGACTCTCTCTTTTTTTTCTTAATTTATTTATTTATTTTGATGGGGGGGAGGGGCAGAGAGATGATTCCAAACAAGCTCTGTACTGTCAGCACATAGCTGATGTGGGGCTTGAACTCACGAACTGTGAGATCACGACCTGAGCCAAGATGGAGAGTCAGACATTTAACCAACTGAGCCACCCGGGTACCCCAAGCATGTGACTCTCGATTTGGACTCCGGTCATGATCTTTCGGTTCATGGGGTAGATCCCTGGGGGGGGGGGGGGAGGGGTGCTGTACTGACAGTGCAGAGATTGTTTGGGATTCTTTCTCTCCCGGACTCCCTCTGCCCCTCCCCCCACCTCTCAGAAAATATATATAGGATGCTCAGTTAAATTTGAACTTCAGATCAGCAATAAACTTCTTTTAGTATACGTATGCCCCATGCAACCTTTGGAACATACCTATACTAAAATATTTTCTTCCTTTATCTGAAATTCTACTTTAACTGAGCACCCTGTATTTTATCTGGTAACCCTACCCACATGCTTTGACAGTGGCTTAGTCTAAGGGGCTTGCATTTGAGTTCAGGTTCCTCGTCTCCTGCTTAGGTGATTCGGGGTAAGCCCTTGACGTTCTTTGGGCTTCTAATGGTGCATCATAAATAACAGCGTGAAGACTCAATGAGACAATATATGCGAAGAGCTTGACACCAAGCCCGGCTCCCTGGACGCGCTCCGGAAACGTCGGCTTCCGTCTCGTCATCGTTGGTGCCTACCCAACAGCCACCCCTTTCTTGTTGGCTGGCCGAACCCCGGTTTGTGCCAACCACGCTGTGCCCCGCCCCAGATCATGGATGTGATTGGTCTAGCCCACCACGACACGCCCATTCTGGCCTGCCAGTGATTGGTCCGAGATGAGCATGTGACCTGGTTCTGACCAGTAGGACGCACCGGGGGCGGGGGCAGGATGAGTGCTCCCGGGAGATTTTCTCCGTCGGGGAGGAGTGGCCGTGCTGACCCGCCCCACTCTTCCTGCCTTGGCCGCAGCTGTGGGAGAAGGGGACGCTTGACCCTGGTTGCCATCTTATGCCAGTGACGTGGCACCAGGCCAGCGTGCTGAGGATGGCAGAGGGCAAGGTCGGAGGGCTCCGTGGCTGACCACACCGAACTTCTTTGAAAAGAAATGATAGATCGGGGCGACTCAATGGCTCAGTCGTATGAGCGTCCGACTTCGGCTCAGGTCATGATCTCAGAGTTCGTGAGTTTGAGCCCCGCATCAGGCTGTGTGCTGACCCCTCGGAGCCTGGAGCCTGCTGCGGATTCTGGGTCTCCCTCTCTCTCTGCCCCTTGAACTTTGGAGTCAGGTACCAGGCGTCACGTTCCAGTTATGTCACCCCAGTTGCCCTGTGCCTCAACTTGCCTATCTGAAGAATGGAGGAAAGATAAGTATCTCCTTAATGGGGCTGTTGTAAAGATGCAATGAGTTAGTGTAAGCGAAGTGCCTGCGAAAGTACGTGGCAAGCTGTACCAAGCATGTCACTGTTAGTCATCATGATTCTTCTGGTATCAGAACCCAAGTCAAAAATCCTCCAAATGCTATGCCACTCCAAGTTGATAATTCCTCGAAGAATCGAAGCTTCAACGTATAAGCAAATGTTGTACCCCTTGAAGTTGAGTAAATGTCGAACGTCCTCCCAGGGAATGCTATGTAGGTTTCTTTATATGTCATTCATCCTGCGAGGATCCGAGCAGACTCATTGGGCTGCTCTCCATTAGCTTCCAAGGGAAGGGTAGGGTGTTGGCCACTCACGGAAATAAGGGACAGTCCTGCCATCTGGGACTTGGGCAGAAACTCCAGGACCAAAATATGATGGGCAAAACATAAGTGTACCAGTTAGGAATGCCTTCGTCTGAAAACTTCAGAATATTACACTAACACCGGTTTAAACAGTAAAGACATTTCACTATTTCAGAGGATGAAAAGCCTGAAAGTAGATGGTGTCAGGGTCAAGGCAGCGTCTATCTCGGTCATCTATGTCATCCAGTATCCAGCCATTTGCAACCCGTCTGCTTGGCCATCCTGGGTTTTAGCTTTTGTCTTTAGTCTTGTTGCCTCATGGTCACAAGATAGTTGCTGCAGTTCCAAGTGTCACATCATTTAAAAAGTTCGAGACACGAAGGAAGGGTTGGGGAACAGTGGAATCTCCCTTCTCCTTGAGCTCTTTCAATCTGGAAAGGAAAGTTTTCTCCACAATCTTTTTGGAGGGATTCCCCTTACATGTAATTGACCAGAACCGGTCATGTGTCTGCTCCACACGGCAAAGGAGGCTGGGAAAGTGAGTTTTAGCAAACGGGAGGTGTGATAGCAATGGTAACGTGACTGTTTTAGCCCAATCTTAATCCCTCCTCTGGGGCCGAAACTATCCGCTCCCATCCCTAAATAAAATCAGAGTGTCTGCATGTAAACCTCAGCTTCTGCCAGAAATCCCACTAACACCACAGTAAAGACATTAAAACAGAAGAGGACGTAAACACACAAGGGTAGAGAATAGGCAACGAGAAGGTGAACGAGCAATGATGTGGCCCAGGTTTTAGAAGCTGGATGACAGTGTTTCTCCAGGGCTCCTCATCTGGGGGTCTTAATCCTGTTTCTGCCAAGAACAAGGTGTGCAGCCTGGGGAAAGATGCGTCCCCTCTCTGAGCTTGAGTTTTCTTGAGGTTCAGGGGAATCTTTCTGGCTGGGAATTTGCCTCAGCACATCTCCTACTAGGGAATGGAGAAGAAAGCAGGGCCATGAGTCCCTTGCTCTGCTTGAGAAATGATCCTGAAAACGAGGTCACGCCTGGATGACCTGAAAGGCGTGGGTTTCAGACGCTGAAAAAAACTCATCGGTCCGGGAGGTGCAGGGAAACTTCCAGCATCGTCCCCCAAAGGAGACCCTTGAAACTGATAAATTGCGGTAGGTGATACCAAAAGGATGTGCGTGAACGGGGTTGAAGGCTAAGGCTTGCTTTAGGCACCTACGCTTTATATACATGTTTTGACTTTGTTTCTTTATTCTCTGTGGGACCTTGAAGAAGCCACTCAACCGCTCTCTGCCTTACTTTCTCCATCTATGAAATGGGATGTGGCCGAGACTGCCAGTTGTCACTTAGTATCTGTCCTCGCCTAGTCGCCTAGCAATGGATTTGTAGCAGATCCTGGCGCTGCCTCGATAAAGACTACATTTCCCAGCTTCCCTTGCAGTTAGATGTGACCAATGGGATGTGATCCTAAGATCTGGGGCCAACTTCCAGGTTGTAGTATACAGGGGAGGGAAGTGCCTTTCCCCCTTTGCTTTTCCCACTGGCTGGAATGTGGATGTGAGGTCCGGGCATCTTGCACCGAGAGACCAGGGCAACACCCCAAGGGACTGTGACCGCATCACACTTCTGCAGCTACCCCCGCCGTCCCCAACCTCTCCCAAGGCGGTGAGGGACACGTTCAAAACCCTGCCTTCCTCCCCACCTGCCCGTCGCCACCCAGGCCAGTTTCCGGGTGGTGGGCAGGGGGCACGGTACCACCCAAGTGCGGTCCAGCATTCCCAGGCAGGGGAAAGAGAGCAGGGCTTTGCTCCTCGAATGCAGGGCCCACACCATCAGGCCGGCCCAGCCGAATAAGAGAGGGCCGAACGCTCAGAAAGCCTTGTGGACTGTTGGAGAAACTGTGTCCTAGAGAAAAATGCAGATTTCCTCTTCCCAGTTTCCCGGGGTGTGGTGAGCCCAGCCTCCTGAGTTGGGAGGGGCAGGCTTCCAGAAGCTTCCATCCTGGCCACACAAAAATCAAGAGACTGGAGCAGGAAGCAGCCCTCCAAGGAACTCTGAGGATTCACCGAAAACTCGAGAGGAAGTGGTGCCCACGCTGATGTGCTCGGAGGCACTTTTCTCTCTGTTCGTCCATCAGTAAGTAGTCGTTTATTTACTTAAATATAGACTGTGCCCCTCTGCGCACCGACCCAATGGCTCCCGGTCACCAGTGCCTGCGTCTCTTCGCTAAGGACTCCCTTGGGCCACCAGAAAACCCTTGGAGCTCATGCGGGATGAGCAGATAATGCCCAAGGGTTCATGCGTCTGGCAGCCACCAATGACGGGTCGGAGATAGTGGATAGAAACCCCCGTTTCCTCACCTCTTGGTGGGAATACCATGGAAGCATGTTCACACAGGTTCCAGGGCTCCCCAGTGGGATAGAGCCCCAGTTTCCCAGCAGTAACTTGTTCAGAATGTACCCTGGATTGGCTGCCTTCCCTTCTCTGTCTCCTGTCCCCACTCCCTTACTTCCTGGGATCACCTCCCAAACAGACAACTTGAATCCTTGCCTCAGTGTCTGTTTCCGGGGGCACCCAGCCTGAGACCTACATGTACTATGAGTCAGACACACAGCTAACTTGGGGATCAGAAGGGACATGTGTGTCCCATCTGGGAACTCAGAAGGAGACCCAGACAACACCCCAACAGTTATGCAGACGTCGAATTACAAATCATGATGAAGGTTGCAATTGTGAAGAAGCACAAGACCTCGTTGTTAAAACCCTTTGATGGCAGCCCTCTGCTCTAGGTCAAAACCCAGAGTTCTCACTGAGGGCCCAAGGCCCTGCACAACCTGCCACCACCTTACCTTTCTGGGCCCACTTCTCCCCGCAGTGGTCCAGCCACAATGACCTCCTAGCTGTTGCTCAGTGTTTCTGCCTCAGGGCCTTTGCACTTGCTGTTCTCTCTCACTGCTATGCTTTCCCCAGACCTTCCCATGACCAGCTGCTGCTTCTTGATTCAAATCTTGATTCAAACATCACCTCCTTAGAGAGGTCTCCACCCCCTCCCACCGGTCATTCTCACAGCATCGCCCTTTTGGTTTCCTTCTCAGCACATGTCTGTGTACTTGTTTATTGGATAATCCCTAAATGTGAGCCCCGTGAGGGCAAAGGTGGTGTCCCCAGTGCCTGGAACGAATCCTAGGGCTGAGTAGGTGCTGTTCATTGGGTAAGTGGTTGAATGTTGAAGTGATGGAAAGAAACAATGAATGAATGAATGAATGACATGAGAACATTTGACAAGGGGACCAAATCTTGTTCGGAAAATCAGGGAAGGTTTCCCTGAGGAGGTGACACTGGAGCTAAGATATGAACAGGGATGGGGTACTAACTGGGCCAAAGAGGCTGCAAAGACTACCCAGGCAGAGAATGTAGTGTGTGCAGATGCCCAGAGGCAGATCTCAGAGGTGACATCAAAGCTGTGCAAGGTAACAAACCAAATATAACCCAGGACTTTTTAATTTTTTGTTTGAGGTACAATTGACATGCAATATATTGGTGTCAGGTGTACGACATAATGATTCAATATTTGTATATACTGCAAAATGATCACCACATAAATGTAATTAGCATCCGTCACTAGGAATAGTTACAAATTTTTTTCTTGCCTTGAGAACTTTGAAGATCTCTTAACAACTTTACGACATGCAAAACAGAATTATTAGCTATAGTCACCATGCGGTACATGACATCCTCATGACTTAGCTTATTTCATAACTGGAAGTTTGTACCTTTTGACCCCTTCGCCTCTCTCCCCCACTGCTGGCAACCACCAGTCGGTTCTCTGTATCTATGAGCCTTTTTTTTTTTTTTTAAGATTCTACATTTAAGTGAGATCATATGGTATTTGCCTTCCTCTGTCTGACTTATTTCACGTATAGCATTGTGTCCTCAAGGTCCATCCACATTGTTACAAATGGCAAGATTTCCTTCTTTTTATGGTTGAGAAATATTCTATTATATATGCAGATGTATATATATACATATAGATGTATATCTATGGAAACATCTTTATATCCATAGATCTATGGAAACATATCTATATCTATCGCATGTTCTTTTTTTTTTTTAATTTTTTTTTCAATGTTTATTTAATTTTTGGGGACAGAGAGAGACAGAGCATGAAAGGGGAAGGGGCAGAGAGAGAGGGAGACACAGAATCGGAAACAGGCTCCAGGCTCTGAGCCATCAGCCCAGAGCCTGACGCGGGGCTCGAACTCCCGGACCGCGAGATCGTGACCTGGCTGAAGTCGGACGCTTAACCGACTGCGCCACCCAGGCGCCCCTCTATCGCATGTTCTTTATCCACTTATCTGTTGGTAGACAGGTTGTTTCCATGTCTTGGCTATTGTAAATAATGCTGCAGTAAACATGAGAGTACAGATATCTTTTTTAATTAGTGTTTGTATTTTATTTGGATAAATACCCAGAAGTGGATCTGCTGGATCATAGGTCAGTTCTACTCGAATTTGTGGAGGAAGCTCCATACATTTGCCCCAGTGGCCGCACCAGTTTACATTCCCCCCAACAGTGCTCGAGGGTTCCCTTTGCTCCGCGTCCTCGCCAACACTTACTATTTCTTGTCTTTTGGACGAGAGCCGTTCTGACAGGTGTGAGGCAGTACCTGATTGTGGTTTTGATTCGCTAACGGTTGGTGATGTCAAGCATCTTTTTGTGTACCTACCTATCGGCCGTCTGGATGTCTCCTTTGGAAAAAAATATCTGTTTAGATCTTCTGCTCATTTGTGAACCGGATTGTTTTTTTGTTACTGAGTTGTGTAAGTTCTCGATATAGCTTGGATATTAGCTCCTTACCGGATGCCGGATTTGCAAGTATTTTCTCCCATTCGGTAGGTTGCCTTTTCATTTTGTGGATGGTTTCCTTTGCTGTGCAGAAGCTTTTTTAGTTGGATGGAACCCCACGTGTTCATTTTTACTTTTGATGCCTTGGCTTCCGGTGTCAGGTCTAAAACGTCACCCCCTGGGCTGATGTCAAGAAGTTACTGCCTGCGTTTCTTTCTAGGAGCTTTATGGTTTCGCGTCTTACATTCAAGCCTTCGATCCGCCGGAATTATTTTTTGTGTATGGTGTACCAAGACTTTTCTTAATCCCTTCACACCTACACACGGGAGTACCTGGGGAGCAAAGCAAGCCTGTTGCTCTGCCCCTGGAGGTACGAGCGGGGAGGGCAGACCACAACCAAAGAGCTGGAAAGATGTTTGTTCCCAAAGATGGAGTTGCCCTGCAGGGTGAAATCACAGTGTAGACTCTCATTTTGTAAAACACCCAGCTAGACGCTGTATAGAAACACATGTAGCAACACACACACACAACAGGTGAAGAACTCCCTGAGTTTTCCCCATCAAAAGGAAGTATCGCGCATAGTGCCTCTTCATTTTAGTAAGTCATTTAATCATCCTGCACCAGTGCGATCACCATGAACACGGGGTTGCAGTTTCCTAAGTTCAAGGAGAGACGAAACAGGTCTATACCGTTTAGATGTGCGGCATATGCCCACAGACGTTCTCCCCAGTTCCGCCCTCCAGTCTGGCACGGCCAGGCCCAGTCACCTAATGGGTTCTACATGGAGAGCTGGGAAGGTGCCAGGTTCCATCTCCTGGCCTCCCAGTTTGGAGCCCACATCTTGCCCCTCCCAGCAGCCAGAAAAAGGCTCCAGCTGGACAATCAGGCCTCCCCTCCCCTGTGCGGCCACAGCAGAATTGGCCACACTCCATGGCCCCATTTCCTCCGAGTGTCCATTACCAGCATCTCCAGAAGGGACTTTTCCCCCAGCCTCACTGGGGCCTCCAGGAGAGTCTGCCGGCGGTGGGCTTGGAGATCAAAGATGCTGTCTCTTCCCCAGGGAGCTCAGCAACTGGCAGGGACCAGAGGACTCTGAGACCATCGAGCCTGACTTTCTTTTGTCTCCCTGAGAGGAGGAGTCACTCGCCTCCACACATTCAGGTCCTTCAACAGAGGGAATTTAACATGGGAACTGGTTACATGTAGAGACTGTAGAGACAGAAGACAAGACAGAACCTCAGAACCCAGCGGGCCGCTGAAGGCTAGGAGAGTTTGCAGGCACCAAGGAGCATGTCTGATGCCTGAGGCATGGGGGGGGGGGGGTGGAGAAATGCCCTGGCTTCTCTCCTCCCCTCCCCTCCCACCCTCCAATGCCACCTCCCCCAGGCCAGACCCCGGAGGAAGCCAGAGGGCAGGGCTTGCCATAGACATGCTCCTCAGGTCTCCACCCTGGACCTTCTTACCAGCATATCCTGGGGATCGAAAGCTCAAAAGCCTTTAGGAGCCTGGTAAGAGTGAAGGGGGCCGGGTGTAAAGAAACCACGTGGTACCGAACAGCAGCTGACTCTCATCTCAAGGTGGAGCAGACAGCAGGGAGGGGTAGAGACTGGGGCAAACTGGTGAGCGTGTGTCCCATCTGAAGGGGCAGCTCCTCCCCAGCTGCACGTGACTCCTGCCAGTGAGGAATGCAGGCCCATGGCTGCCAGATCATTCCCTTTTGTTCCAGAGAAGACGGAAATTCAGATATTTACAGGAAGTCTCCCAATTTCTAAAGGTTGTCAGTCAATCTAATCCCTGTGCGTGTGGTTTTTCAACACTGTGAAGAATAACCCAAATACACACCCGTAGCTGGAACTGGCAGTGTGTGACATCTGTCTCACAGCCTTGGGAAGGATGGTGTCCCACCACAGCCTACCAGACAAGACTATGCATTGGATGAATGGTTGTTGACTGACTGACTGACTGACTGATGACTGGCAGTGGGCTCCCTGAAAATCTCTGAAATGGGACCATCAATCCAACAATCCCCATCTCTATTCCAACGCAACTTTACTTTTCCAAGTCACCCTGTCAACCGTGTGCCTTTGCATTTCCATAACTACTTATGTCAACAAGTTGTTGAACTTGTTAAATACCTACTATGTGCCAGGCTCTGGGAAACAATTCTGATGTTAAGTTGAATTAGCTGAGTCCCTGCCTCCAAATTGCTCAGAGTGCGGGACCATCCCATGAATAGGTGACCAGACCCAGGGGCTGTGTCTATCACGTGTCCTCTGTGCCTAGAGCAGGGCCCAGCACATGGTGGGAACACGACGCATTCTGTACAACTGGGTGAATGCAGGACAATAAGTTATACTAGCATGTATTCTCAATAGGGGCAAAAAAAAATGGGATATTACAATGGCTTGTGGCCCTCCAAAGGACCAGAGTGCATAAGCAGGTACATAGTTTTTCTGTGTATTAAAATTTCACTGCAGGAGAGGAGACGGCAGTTAGGAAAAAAGTATATTAAAAGGCTCCTGGAGTGGGGGTAGGTTGAGAAACACTATTTTAGAAGGAAGCGTGGGGCTATGGGAGCACATAGTAGGGGCTCTTAATCCAGCCTGAGAAATCACAGAATGCTTCCTGAAGGAGGAGGCATTTCAACCCATTCTGAAAGGATATGACAGTCACCTGGGTGGCTCGGTTGAGTGTGCGACTCTTGATTTCGGCTCAGGTCACAATCTCATGGTTCGTGGGATCAAGCCCTGTGTTGGGCTCTGTGCTGATAGCCCGGAGCCAGTTTGGGATTCTCTCTCTCCCTCTCTCTCTGCCCGTCCTCTGCTCATGCGTGCACGTTCTCTCTCTCTCTCTCTCACAAAATAAATAAACATTTTTTGAAAGGATATGGAAAAGTCAGCTAAATCAGGAGTTAACAAACCTTGTCTGTAAAGAGCCAGAGAGTAAATATTCAGACTCATCAGGTCTGTTGCAACCACTCCATTCTTCTGTTGTAGATCAAATGCAGCCATAGATAAATACGTCGACAAATAGATGTGGCTGTGTTCCAGTAAAGCTTTATTTACAAAAGCAGGTGACGGGCCAGATTTGGTCCCCGGCCTGTAGTTCACTAAACCCTGATCTGAATGAGGAGAAAGGGAAAGACACCAGAGGGAACATCTTGAGCAAAGGCACGGAGATGTGAAGGAGTGTGGAGAATTAGGGAAGAGTCGATGTGGTTTTTCTTGTCCCTCGGGCACAGAGACACTTGTATTTACACAAAGACTGTGCTCTCACACAGGCTCAACACAGCATCCTGAATTAGTTCAATCCCCAAGTGCCTGCTACGTGCCAGGCACTGTTCTGGGCACGGGGGACGCAGCAGTGAACAAGATCACCCAGTGTCCTCAGGGCCTAAAGCCCAGCCAGGTACACAATTTTCGTTAAATTAATGTATTGAGTAAATGGATAGATGATTGGATGGATGGGACAATAAACATTCAGACAAATGAACTAACAAATAAGCACAGTGCTTCCTCACTAGCTGTGTGACCTTGAAGAGGTTATTTAACCTCTCTGTGCCCCCGGGATTGATACGAGCGAAAGGCGAGACCAGCACACCGTGGCCGCTTTATAAATATAGCTGCTGGTATCATTGTAAGTTGACATGCTGCTAAGTAAATACGTGACTTAAAAAACTGCTAAGTGCCACACAGAAACAGAGCAGGTGCGCGCGCGAGAGGTGAGGAGGGTGAGAGGAAGAGGAGGGGACTGCTTTGGATCAGGGTCTGGGAGGGCCTCCGAGTGGGTGGCGGTCAAGGCTGTCCTGGCCACATCCTGTGAGCATATCCCAGAATTAGAGGCGTTTGTAGCCCCATGCCCTGCGGCCTTGCAGAGGCAGTTAATTACAAATACCTGCCTCTTGGGAGTGCAGGAAGGTGTCTTCTCTAATTAGAGTGTGTGTGTAAAGTGCTTTGAAATCTGAGGATGAAAGGGAGGAAGGGGTGAAGCTCTGGTCACAGGGCCAGGGTGCCCGCTGGGAACCCAGCCAGGACTGAAGTCTGAGGACCGGACTCATGCTCTCTCAGGCCTGTCTGGAGCTGACCCTCTCTCAGGTCCTAAGCGGGAAACACACCCTCTTAGGGCAGGGGCTGGCGGGGGGGGGGGGGGGGGCGGGCAGCAGCACAAGGGTGTTGGAGCCAAAGTGGGGATCACGCACTTAAAGCGGCGGGCCCAGCGTGTGCCCGCTCGGGTGCTACGTCGGTATTAGATGTTCCCAACCTTTTCACGTTACCGCTTTCATTGTTAGTGTTACTGTTGTTGCCACTTACTAGCTGGGCAACACCGGGCGAGTCACGGCCCTCTCTGAGCCTCAGTTTTCTCTTCTTTAAAATGGGCTGATCATGGTACAGCAGGGCTAGATGCAGGCAAAGCACGTGGCACCGAACAGAGATGGGAACGCTCCTCTCGGTGGACACTCAGGAAACCACTGCCCTGCACCAGGCACCGCCTCAAGCGCGTTGTGCGTGTTAACGCGTTTCATCCTTGCAAAGACTGTCCTCGTTTTCCAGACAAGGACCTCAGGGCCGCCAGGGCCGGCCATGCCCCGCCCAGCTCAGGGGGCACCGATCACACAGACCACGACAAGAACACCACCCCTGAAGCTCTGATGCACAGAGAGGCTGAGTGACTTGTTCAAGGTCCCACAGCTAATGTACAGCTCAACCGGGACTCCGGAGCTTGGCTCCTGACCCTGAATCGCCATTGGCCATCAAGACGGTTGTCGTCGTGGCGGGTTTCTGAGACGCAGGGAAACTGGTGTTCCCTTTGCCCGGCCGGGCAGGCGTCAAGTCTCAGTCGGTCTTTTGTTTCTCTCTACCCCAAAAGTCTGCATATTTCTGGGGATTTTGGATATTTTTCTTGTTTTTGAATTTTACAAGAGCACTACATCTGTGCTTTGGTTTGTTCTACGTACCGTAATCTAAGGAAACGTGTGAAAATGCCAGGACCTCAGACCTCAGACCCCGGCGCTGGCTGGGTCCCCCTCCATAATCACGTGCATAAGGCCTCCACCTGACAGACGGGTGTAGAAAGACAAGGAGACTAGCCCAAGGTCACCCAGGTAGGAAGCGGCAAAGCTGGAAGGGACCTACCTGACGCCAGCCTCTCCTTAATCCCCGTGCCTGCCCTCTCACACTGGAAGCCCGTGAACCAAATGCAGCCTGCAAACTATCTGATTTGCCCGCATGGTGTTTTCATAAATTTAGAACTTCTCACCAGCTTTTAAAGAAAGGGATATTTCTAGGAAGAGTGTTCCAAATATTTAACCAGACTGGTGTGGACATCGGCTGTTCAGCGTGGACACTGGCCGTCCAGTCACAGCTGTGGGTGTTGCAAGAAAAAGCAAAACAACAACAACAACAAAAAAATCAAAAGGTCTAGAAAAGGTGAAATTATGGGCACAATAAAAAGATGAGTGGTTGCTGCTCAGGGTGAAATGGGAGAGGACGATGGAGGGCAGAGCAGAGATTTGTAGGGCAGGGAAACTACTCTCTATACCACAATGACAGTTACACGTCATTGTACCTTTGTCCAAACCCACAGAATGTGCGACACCAAGAGTGAACCCTGACATGAACCAGGGACTCTGGGTGATAATGATGTGTCCGTGTGGGTTCACCGATTGTAACAAAGGTCCCAGCCTGATGGGGGATGTTCACTGTGGGGGGGCCTGTGCCTGGGGGGGTGGGGGGCAGGGAGTATATGGGAACTCCCTGCACTTCCACTCCATTTTTCTGTGAACCTAAAACGCTCTAAAAAATGAAGTCTACTTAAAACAATCAGAAGGTCGGGCTGCCTGCTCCCACATTGTCATGGGGCCACAGTGGGCTAGGGCCGAGCCCCAGCTGCCCCCTTAGATGGAGTGTGTATGCTGGGGCCCGCCTCCCTCCAGGCGTCACCTGCCTGGTCCCTGCCCGTGACTCAGGCACAAAGAGGATCCTTCAGACGTTCTTGGTGTAGAAGAGAACGGGATGCGAGTGTGGGGAGGAAAACGAGGAGGAAAGAGACCCGGTGACGGCTGCTCTCTCAGACCCTGCTCATCACCTCCCCGGGCGAGAGGCTCCCGTGCGCTTCCCATGGGGCAGAGTGAGCCACTCCTGATTCACCGACATCTGTCCGGGCCTGCGGCGGGCGGGGACCCGCTGTGGGACCGGCCGTGAGACAGCGGCGCTCTGCACCAGGGTGGGCAGAGTCCAGGCTTGGCAGTTTGGAATGATGCCAACCTGTGCATTGAGAATAACCACAAACAGGGGCACCTGAGTGGCTCAGTAAGTTGAGCATCTGACTTCGGCCCAGGTCACGATCTCGAGGTTCGTGAGTTCGAGCCCCACGTCAGGCTGTGTGCTGACCCCTCGGAGCCTGGAGCCTGCTTCGGATTCCGTGTCCCCGTCTCTCTCCACCCGACCCCTGCTTGTGCTCTGTCTCTCTCTGTCTTTCAAAAATGAATAAAAAAAAAAAAAGAATAAAAAAAAAAGAGTAAAAACGAACGGGACGTGGGCAATCAGAAGGTGCCTTGCTCCTCCGAGGAACTTATCCCCAAAAGCACGCCCTTCCTGATAAATCAGATGGACTTTTAGTAGTTTACTTACACAATCACTCGTTCATCTAACAAACACTGAGCTCAAAGCATGTCTGAAAGAGGCTTGGGAGTAGAGATAATAGACAGTTGAGGGGGGTGTTCCACTGTTGTTTGTGCCTGACCACCGTCCATCCCCTCATCTTCTGGAGCAGCGCCCTGTTTTCCTTTGGAGAACCACTCCTCCCCAACTACCACTCCATGTGGCTCAAGAGGGAGCAGGCGTCCTTTACGACAGGAGCAGTAGGACGGATCAGGCGTGGGTAACGAGCATATTCATCCCCAGAGCCCGGAGATTGGTTCTGACAGGACATGTGACTCGCATCAGGCCAACCAGAGTCAACCCCTAGACATGTGCTGGGGCAACACAGAAAAGTCTGTTTCTGTCTCCTTGGCTGGCTGACCTGGCGGAGTGGGAGCCCAGGGAATGCTGAGGACTATCTTTGCCACCCTGTGGGGTGACCCTGACACGAAAGAAGAAGGGGTGAGAGTTGGAGAGAGCATGAAAACAAGAGGGACGCATCTGGATCCAGCCATTCTTGAAGCTGAAGCCCTCTCTAAACTTCATTTGTGTAAAACCAATGCGTTCATACACACGTTTTTCTTTTTCTTTTTTTTTTTTTTTTTAATTTTTTTTTTCAACGTTTATTTTTGGGACAGAGAGAGACAGAGCATGAACGGGGGAGGGGCAGAGAAAGAGGGAGACACAGAATCGGAAACAGGCTCCAGGCTCTGAGCCATCAGCCCAGAGCCCGACGCGGGGCTCGAACTCACGGACCGCGAGATCGTGACCTGGCTGAAGTCGGACGCTTAACCGACTGCGCCACCCAGGCGCCCCACATTTTTGTTTTTCTTATGTCACTTTGAGTTGGGGTGGTTTCTGTTGCTTTTCAACGAAAAGATCCAGGCTGTACAAGTGGGTAAAAAGCTATTTCAAGGCTGGAAAACAAATAGCTACAGCAAAAACAGACCATGAGAAATCCATGTAAAGTGCTCTGGGAGTTAAGAGGAGAGGAAACTAGACACGCTTCAGGCAAGGGACAGCCCTTTGTTTTCATCCCACAAAAAACGTATAATTCATTCAGAGTTTTGATTTTCTCCTACCAACGACCCTTTGCTGAATGGCTCACCAGGCATCAGGCCCTGTGCTGAGGCTTCTCCCAGTCTGTTCATCCTCACAAGCACCGGGAAGTAAACACCTCTGTCCTTGTTTTACATAAGACAAAAACTGAGGCTCAGAGAGGTGAAGTGACTTGCTCAAAGCCACACAGCAAGATGAGGAAGCACGGACTCCAGAGCCCAAGCTTTTCGCCCCTCTGCCGCCCTGCTCCATTTTCACGTTGCCAACAGTCTAAAGTTCTGCCCCCAAACGTGTTACCAAGCGGTGGGAAACAGACACCTGGAAGCAAAAATAAAGTAGGCATGGAGATGTGTCACCCACAGCCCTTTGCAGGAAAGGCCTTGCGGGCTCAGCCATGGCGACGGTGGTCCGCACGCAGCTGCCGGCTCCTTCAGGGAGTGCCCCGGCTGCGGAGTGCCACCTCACCCCGGATCGTGCCCTTCGGAGGTGACCGCTCGGAACATTTAGAAGAAGGGTGTCCAGCGGGAACCGAGCGAGGGGGAAGTAGGGGAGGTCAGGAAACGAGGCCAGGGAGGAGCAAGGAGGCGGCTCACGCAAGGCCTGGCGAACCGTGCGGCCTCCCCCCCCCCCGCAGGAGGAGCACGCAGGGCCCTCGGCTCCGCAAGGAAGAATTTCTAGATGGCGCTCGCAGAGCATTAGCCCAAGCGCAGGGCCCCGGGAGCGTGGGGCGCCGTGACGATCGGGCCGCTCCCCCCGGAAGTCAGCCCTGGAGTCACGGTTTAGGAGTCGGATTTTATTTTCCGTACAAGTGAGACACGAGGCGTCGGAGGCGGGATTCAAACTCCGGTCTTAACTCTCCCAACTTAACGCTGTACCCGGGAGGCCCACAGGTGGAGCGGCGGCTCCAGACGCCCAGACCTTGGGGGACCAGAATGTGGGGTTCGCTGCCCTGGGACCCTGCGGTCGGCAAAGCCCACAGCCACCGCCTCCTCCCACCTCTCGCCTTTCGCAGCGGCGCCCACGTCCTCCCTTTCCCAGCATCCCTTGCAGCGGAGGCGGGCATGTGATCGGTCATGTGACGAGCTCTGCCCAATGAGACGCGAGGAGAGCCCTTCCCAGGATTCGGGGAGCGATTTTCCTTTGGCGTCAAGGGGGCCGGGGTGGGTGGCGCTGCCGTCCTTCCTCCTCCTGGTGCGACAGGGCCTGAAGCCACTGTCCTGGAGCCAGGAGGAGAAGGCGTGAGAATTGCGGAGACGCTAGCAAGAGCCCTCATTTTCTGGAGCGGCTAACTCGAGACCAACAACCGCCTCCCTCGGGACGTCTTAGTATCTGGGGAAAGTAAACTCCGGCTTGTTTGAGCCACAGTCAGTTGGATTTCCAGTTCCTTGCAGCCAGATGCATTTCTCTCGGTCTCAGCCACCTCCTCAGAACTGTGGGTCACCCTGGGTCCCCGCAATCGATATGGAGATACTGAGGTCTGGCATGGAGAGAAAACTTGCTCGGATCACATGGTGGAGTCACAAGCTTACTGACTCACCGTCTAGTGCTCGCTCCTTCTGTTCACGCCACACCTCCTGTTCTGTTTCCTTCCATTCAGGCTGCCGTAGACATGACCAACAGCTGCTTGGTAAAGTAAACATAAGGCAGAGATGACCTTGCTCTTGAATCCTTCCAGTCTCTTACATAAATAGCCCCCAGGCCACTGTCACCATGCCTTTGGACCCAGGACAGCTTCCCACTTCCTTTAAAAAGATGAGATGACCAAATGTAGGGCCTATGCTCCTGGAAAGGTGTGAGTCATGAATCACGGAGCAGAGAGTTCACAGCCAGGATTCTGCCGATCACACTGGTGGTCCAGTCCCCGGGGCTTGCTCTGAGCCTGTTCTCTGAAGCACTGACTCATCTGCAGCTTGCGGTCAGCTCTGACGCTCAGATCATTTTCTGCTCTTCTTGTGCCCAGCTGGTGGCCTTTAGTGAGGGGCTGTCAACTTTCTGTCCTTGCCCATGTTGCCTTTCCCCTGTTTTTAGAGGATTATATGAATACTAGAGACATCAATATCATAATAATGACAATGACTATATTGAAGCACTTTATTCTTTTTTATTTTTTTAATGTTTATTTATTTTTGAGACAGAGACAGAATATGAATGGGGGAGGGACAGAGAGAGAGGGAGACACAGAATGGGAAGCAGGCTCCAGGCTCTGAGCCATCAGCCCAGAGCCCGACGCGGGGCTCGAACTCACGGACCACGAGATCATGACCTGAGCTGAAGTTGGACGCTTAACCGACTGAGCCACCCAGGCGCCCCTGAAGCACTTTAAATGCATTAAAATTTTTTCATTAGAAATCACTAAGATAAGTATCGTTACTGTTTTTTTTTTTTTTTTTTTTTTTTAATGGACAAGAAAACAAAGGCTTTGAAAAGTTAAGTCATTTGCCCAGGGTAACAGAGCTAGGAGTATTTGGTGGAACTGGAAGGTGACCATGAGTGTATTTGACCCTAGGGTTTAGCTCTAAAGACAAATCCAATTGGACCCATTAGGGCAATTCAGACACCTCACTAAAGCAGGTGAGACTATAAAAACTTTGTTTATCTAAAAGACATCTGGACACTCTAGGGTGTATTTGCCATGTTAAGGTTGTCATAAAGGACCAAGGCTCTTTGTGCCCTCCTTCTCCCCCCCCCCCCCCCCATTTAACATCAAGTCAGCAACTTATCCTTAGGCTGGTCACCTAATGGCACAAGATGACTGCCATAGCTCACTCATCACCTCTTCACACACCAGTGTTCAAAGCAGGAAGGAAAGGTGAGGAAGGTCTCTCTTCTTGTACCTCTTTCTTATCAGAGAGGAAATTCTTTCCCAGAAGTCCCCAGCAGAGTTTCCCTTGGGCCAGAACGGGGTCATAGGACTACCCCTAGACCAGTGTCAGGTCTGGGAGAATAGGTTGGCCATATTGGCTTAAACCAAATGTGGCTTAATTCCCCAGTGCTGGGCAGTACCTTCCTCAGGGTTCTGTCAGCAGGAAGGAAGGGGGAAATGGCAGTTGGCAAGGCAACCCCTAGTGTCTGGTACCCCAGCATTTAAAAAATATTTAGGACAGTCGCCACTGTTGGTTTGCAAGATTATTGTAGGTGGTACATGGATGATGTTGTGTGTGTGTGTGTCTGTGTTTTAATTTTAGTATTTATTAAGTATTTACGAGCATTTGAAAAATTACACATATAACTAATTCATCAGAATCGTGAATTCATGGATATCACTTCTCCAGATGAAACTGTATCTAAGGGTCTTAAATATACATATATGCGCTAAAGAAAAATGTTCAGTAAATAATAGTTCATTTACCTCAAGATTTGACAATTGGAAGGGGAGGAAACACTGTTCTATGTTAGCCTTTCCTTTGGCATTTTTTCCAGCTTCTCAGAGGCCTGCTGCCTTCAACCTCCCTCTTGAGGAAAATAAACACCCACAAAGATTTTTGCATCATCTGCAAATATGATTCAAATGAAACCTCCAGCTCAAATCTAATCCAGGCTTCCTCGGCCGGGAAGGGCAGGCTTCTTGACTCCCATCCTTTGCTGGTATTTCACCTCTGCCTTAGTGGTTTTATGGTTTTACTGGGTCTGCCCCTCCTGTTGTAAGCTGCAGCAAATCCTATTTCTGGAAGAACGAGATATAAATAATAAACAAGCTGACCACCTGAGATTTCTTGTTCTTGTCAGGAATTGTCAAGCTTTCTTACAACACGAACTCCTTTCCACTTAAACAAGAATTTGGGGCTTCGTTGTAAGAACCGGTTAAATAAAGCATGGCCCAGCACTACAGTGAGAAATGCAGGAGCTTTTGTTAAAAGGAATGAGGTATATCAGTGCACTGATACCAAAGATCTCCAGGCCCCCAGGGTTATGTGGAAAAAAGGAGAGCGAGATGTATAGCCTACACCAGGAGTCAGAAACTTTTTCTGGAAAGGGCCACATTGTAAATACTTGGGACTTTGCAGGCCATGTGGTCCCCGCTGCCACTGCTCAACAGAAACAGTGTTTCGGCTCCTAGCCCAGGAGCAGCTGCAGACGACGCGTAAACACACGGACAGGACCGTGTGCCAATAAAACTTTATTTATGGACGCTGAGATTTTAATTTCATATAATTGTCATGCGTCATATGGCACTTTCCTTTTGATTTTTTGCGACCGTTTAAAAATGTAAGAAAATGTAAAAACCATTCTCAGCTTGTAGACTCCACAGAAGCGCACAGCGGGACAGATTTGGCCTGAGGACTGTGGTTTGCTGGTCCCTAGTATAAACCTTTATGGTGCAAAAAGACATGATAAAGAAACATAGGAAACGTAGGGTGCTCTACTGCGGCACGTACACGTGTGTGTGTGATGTGTGTGTTTGGGGGAAGAGGAGGAGAGAGTTGTTTAGATATCTAAGGACACACAAGAAACTGGCAACAGTTAAGTGCTTCTCGAGAGAGGATCTTGGAGAGGTCAGATCAACGTAGGAAGGACACATTTTTCACCTCAGCCCTTTTATACTGTATGGACTTTTCTCCATGTGCTTGGTTCCTTGTGCAAAGCAGAAAGACTTTGCCAAAGCAAAACAGGATTCCACTGGCGCCATCAATGAAAATGGAATGATCTAAATAGACACATACAGGGGCGCCTGGGTGGCTCAGTCGGTTGAGTGTCCGGCTTCAGCTCAGGTCACAATCTCACGGTTCATGAGTTCGAGCCCCGCGTCGGGCCCTCTGCTGTCAGTGCAGACCCGTTTCGGATCCTCTGCCCTCTCCCTCTTTCTGCCTCTCTCTTTGTCTCTCTCTCAAAGGTAAATAAACATTAGCAAAAAATTAAATAGACACCTATATAGGCCACAGCACAACTCCAGGGGGCGCCACCTAGCAGGTCATTCCTAGAATGGAGCCACCAGACTTGTGCAAAGCCCACCCTGCATAGCAGCCCTGTTGGCGACAACATTAACACCGAGAATTCGTACCAAGTAAAATTAATGAGCAAATATTGTGGGAGTCGATTTGGAGTGGAAGCGGGAGGAGGATCAATAAAATCTCTCCGTTTCCGTTTCGCGCTGTTCCTCATCCGGGCCACAGTAAAACTAATGTTCTGGCAATGTTCTCTTCTGATCTTTGCTCCAGAGTGGAGGAGAGATGCCCGGGGCCCCGTACAAGTATGAGGGTGGGATCAGGAGTTTTGAGAAGAAAAAGGAACCCGCCCCGAAATAAGATCATCTCAAGAACCTAAATATGAAAGTGTCATTTGTTTCCCAAAAAACACTTCGAGGTCAAGTCTACTCATTCAGCGCCGTATCTTGGGACTCTGGCCAGCTTCCCCAGAAATCGAGGTTCTCGAAAGTTCATGTGGAAGCATTTTGACCCAGGCGAGACCACGAAAGGCAGCCCCCCACCTAGGTGAACAACAGGTGTGGATTTGTGATCAGCAATGGTTTATCAAGACATGTCACATAAATATAGAGGTTCTGGCTTCCGCTGAAATGGAGCTCAGCCACCTGGGCCCACATTCCCACCACATGGAAACTTTAGGCTGTGGGCAGGCGGGAGTGACTCCTTTCAGATAGGACCAAGGCCACCAGCTTGCCAACGTCCCCACCATTCCCCATCGCCCTCCATCAGAACTGCTTCAGTGACTCCTTTTTTATTTACTTCTAATTTTTTTAGGGAGAGAGAGAGAGAGAGCACACGTGAGAGTGGGGGAGAGGGGCGGAGAGAGAATAGCAAGCAGGCTCTGTGCTCAGCGCAGGGCCCGACGTGGGGCTTGATCCCACGACCCCGGGATCATGACCTGAGCGGGACTCAAGAGTTGGATGACTGAGCCACCCAGGTTCCCCTTGCTCCTTTTTTATTTATACTTCGTTCGCTGAGTACTGTGGGTCAGGTACTGGGTTTACGGATATGAACAAAACACACAAAAATTCCCTACTTCATGGAACGTACATTCCAGTTGAAGAGCAGACAGAAAGGGAACACGGACAATGAGTTAAAAAAGAGAAGAAATTGTGGCACCTGGCTGGCTCAGTCAGTGGAGCATGTGACTCTCAATCTCGGGGTTGTAAGTCTGAGTCCCATGTTGGGTGTAGAGATTACTTAAAAATAAAATCTTTTTTTTTTTTTTAAAGAAGAAACAATACATGTATATTTAATGCTAGACAGTGATAAATTCTATGGAGAAAAATAATACAGCAAAGGTGGAGAGGAAGTGTTAGGCCAAGCAAGGCCTGACTGGGAAGGCGACATTTGAGCAAAGACCTGAAAGAGATAAGGAGGTGAGTCTTGAGGAGACCTGTGGGAAGAATGCTCCTGCCACAGAGAATAGCATGTGCAAAGGCCCTGAGACAGGACTGTTCCTTGTATGGTCTGAAGAGTAAGGAGGCCAGTGCATCTAGAGAGGAGTGAGAGAGGAGGCGAATGAGAGAGAGAAGTCAGGGAGGTGACAGGGGTGTGATTCTTGAAGGGCTTCATAGGATCTTTGACTTTTACTCTGAGTGAGGTGGGAGCCATGGAGGTTTCTGAGCAGAGGACATGGTTGGACTTAGGTTTTGACAGACTCCTTCTGGCTGCATGACGTGAATGGACTCTGTGTGTGTGTGTGTGTGTGTGTGTGTGTGTGTGTGTGACCAGCTTCTTCCACTTAACGTGTCTTTGTGGTTTGTCCGTGTTGTGGCATGTACCTCATTAGGTATTCCTTATTAGGGCTAAATAATACTCCATTGTATGGGCATGCCACATTTTGTTTTTCCATTGATTTGTTTTTGTGTGACATCCATTTCATTCCTCTTGGGGGTGTGTGTGTGTGTGTGTGTGTGTGTGTGTGTGTGTTCCTAGGAGTGGAATTGACTGACTGGGCACAGGGTACCTCCGTGTCTAACCTTTTGAGGAACTGTCAGACTGTTTTCCACAGTGGCTGCACCATTTTAAAATCCCACTGGTCGTGTGTGGGGTTCCAGGTTCACCACATCCTCCTCCTGCTGTTCGTACAGAGTGTCTTTGAGTGGTGAGGTCTCTCCCTCCCTACTTGTCTCCTCCCCTTGAACCTGGGGTGACCTTTACGACCACATCAACTGACAGAGCACAGTGGAAATGATCCTAGGTGACTTCCAAGATCAGACCGTAAAAACACCCTGCACTCCCAGCTTGCTCTTTGGAAAGCTTGCCCTGGGGACCCAGCCGCCATGTTGTAAGGAAGCCCAAACTAGCCCGAGTGAAAGGGACACGCGGAGAAGTCACATATAGGGTGTCTGTCTTGGCCCAGGCAAGGAACCAATTGCCAGTCATACAAGGAAAGGCTCCAGAGGATGCCAGCCCCCAGTCACCACGTCATCCCCAGCCTTCAAGTCTTTCCGCTGAGACTCCAGACCTCGGGGAGGAGAGACCAACCCTCTTGCTGGGCTTCGTCTGAATTTCTAACCCGCAGAATCTGAGAGATACAAATCCGTGAGACTAGGACGACTCTTTTACGCCACTAAGTTTTGGGGAGTTTGTTAGGCAGCAATGGTAACCAAAACACACAGCGGGCAAGGGGCAAGGTCAGATTCCATCCCCAGTCTCTCTGCCCTCAGGGCCGCCCCTTGAACCACCATAACGACTGGTGACCCGATGGGTACCACCCCACAGCACAGGCCGGGAGGAGGAGGTCAATGCTCCCTTCCCTGACCTCAGTGTGCCTGGTGACAGACATCCCCTGTCTCAAGCTGACCAGAAACGTCTTCCTTTCGCGTGTCAGTTTGTTGCTGCTGCCATGGTTGTTGTTCAGTACACAAGAATGGTTATTCTTTGTAGAAAATCCAGAATAAACAAATAAGGAAAAACAAAGTCCACCGGTCATCCTCACCAGGCAGGAAGAGTCTCCACGAAACCGTTGACTCTGTGGTAGAATCATAACATACAGGCATTTAATTCACACAATGTCACCTTGCATATGGGGCTGAAAAGGGGGGGGGCAAACGAGAGGGAGGGAGGGGGAGAGAGAACGGATCTAAATAGTGCGCGTGAGCAGACAAAGCCTGTCTTTTGCTCAGCATAGTTGCAAACACAGAACACGCAGTGGCTGTTTCGATTTGCTCAGAGATCATAGCGCACTATGGCTGAGAGAAAATTCGTTTCCCAGGACCACTTTGACTCGACATGAAAAGAGACCTCCCCCGCCCGCACCCCGCCAAGAAATGGGATCGCTTTACACGTATAATTTTGTACCTGCCTTTTTGCTGTAATGACATGCTCTGAGCTGCTTCCTGTGTTAGCTACTTTCTCCCGGCCTTCTTTGCAAAGAGGGAAGTTTTCCTGTGTTCACGCACTAAGTTGGTCCGTCCCGGAACACAGTAAAAGTAAAATTCTACTGAAATACCGTGAATTTCCCCATCATAGTGTTCAGTGAAGGAAAGCAGACAGGAAAAGAGCACATGTTGTATGATTCCCTCTATATAAAGTTCAAAAGCAGTGAAATTAATATATGGGGTTAGAATTCAGTACAGTGGTTAGCTGTGGGGGGAAGGGGGATTTGAGGGGAAGGGACGTGAAGGGGGCTTCTGGAATGTTCTGTTTTCATCTGGGTGCTGAGTTTGTCCACCTGGTAAGGAATCGCTGTTTGATGTGTGCACTTTTCTGTGCACTTAGAAAACACACACACGCACACACACACACACACACACACGGTGTTCTCAGAATATGGGCTGCGCTATCTGGAAATGCATCTTTCATGTTCTTGCCACACGAATGCATATGTGGATGTTTAGAGGACTGGATATGGAGTCGGGAAAGCCCGGTCTGAATTCTGATTCGGCCACTCTTAAATGTGTCACTGTGGGCCAATTACTTAACCTCTCTGAGCCTCAGTTTCTTCATCTGGACCCCTTACCATGTCCACAAGGCCCAAAGGATCGGCCTCTGCCCAACCCCCCAGCTGGATCCCCCACCCTGTCTGGCTCCGGCTCTCTCTAAGCTCCGGCCACACCTGCCGTCATCCTGTTCCTCCCACAAGCAAAGCCTACTTTCAGGGCCTTTGCACTGGAACTACTCTCGCCCTGATTGTCCCGTGGATGGTTCTTGTTTCTCATTCATGTCTCCGTTCAAGGGTCCCGTCCTCAGAAAGCCCCTCCCTGGCCATTCCTCACACCAGCCATCCTCGACTACATTCCCTGGTCTCGTTTTCTTCTCAGAGGTTCTAACCGTCTGAAACCGTCATATTTGCTTTTTGTGTGGCTGTTTCTATCTACTTGTTACTGTTCAGTACTCCCTGTAAGCCCATCGACTCCACGAGATCAGGCATCTTGATGAGCTTGTTCTTGGCTGTGTCCTCATCACCTAAAACAACATATTTGTTGAATTAATTAAGCAGTCTACACAGTGATCTGACTCCACTTTTAGAATCCTCAAGAGGTTCAACGAGATGAGGTTTGGAAAGTGCAGCTTCAGCGGCTAGGTTTATAAAACGCAAGAAAGCACGAGAGAGCTTTGAAAGCCTTGTTTGAATGTGGTTCCTGCCACTGAGGGAATCTAATGAGGCTTAGGTTTCCCCTTGAGCTAGACCTTCAATAAACTGATCTGTGCAGGGGCGCCTAGGTGGCTCAGTCGGTTGAGCATTCTGCTTCAACTCGGGCCATGATCCCACGGTTTGTGAGTGCAAGCCCCGCATCGGGCTCTGTGCCGACAGCTCAGAGCCTGGGGCCTGCTTCGGATTCTGTGTCTCCCTCTCTCTCTGCCCCTCCCCTGCTCACGCTCTGTCTCTCAAAAATAAATAAATGTAAAAGAAAAATTTTTTTAAACTTGATCTGTGCAAAGTCTCTAAACCTTCTGCAGTTGGCCATTTACCTAGAATAAAAATCACTAATACTCTTATTTAGTTTATTTATTTAGATAACACTACGTTGCCATGGTATTCAGCAATTCCAAAGGTACAAAGAGTGTATAACGAGAAGCCTGTCTCCCTCTGACTTCTGCCCTGGAGGCAGCTAATACTTCCAGACATCCCGTAAATGCTTCCAGAAATTTCTTCTGCATAAACAGGCATGCAGAGATATATGTGCCCACCTTTTCTGTTTATACAAAAAGGATCTGATTATACACAAGGCTTTATGGCTTTGCTTCCCCCCCCCCTGCTTTACAGCCTAGTTCCCTATCACCGCCTATGAAGTGGTTTGTTCTTTTTAAGGGCTGTATGCACTTTATTATTTATTGACCCGTCATAGTGACAGACGCTGGGGGCGGCCGGTCTTCTGCCAACGTGAGCAGCGCTCCGGTGAACGTCTGGCACAGGCATCTGGGCAGGAGAGTCCTGGCGTCCTCCTGAGCCCGGAAAAGGAGGAAGGAGCCCTTCCTTACCCTCACCTCCACCCTTGCCCCCTGCATCCACCCTCCCCGGTGTTTGTGTTTGGTCTTTTAAAGCCTTTTTCAAAATTGACTTTGGCTTCTTGGCCTGAACTCTGAAGTGTTTGAGCTGATAAGATAGCGTGCTTGGCTGAGGGGGACTGGAGTAAATAGTTACCTTGGAGGCCCCGGGCCCGAGCGGAGGAAGGGGCCGCGGCCCTCAAAGCCCCTCCCCACCTCTAGCAGTGGGTGGTGTGGACGGGAGGAGGCCGAGCCCCAGCCAGGTCCCAGGTAGCCTGGGGAAGGGGAAGGAGTGGGAAGGTGGCTGCACGCAGGCCCACTCCTCACCCCTTCCTTGCGACCTCCGAGAACAGCACGGAGAGGGCCCAGCAAAGGTTGGCTTATTCTCCCGGGCTTCTCCTAAACCCAACAAGACCCGTGGGCAAGTTAGAGCAAAGTCTTGGCACACCTCAAGACCTGGGTACATCCTGAAGAGGCCTGGCACCCCGAGGGGGCCACAGAAGGGGCCCTGTCTCCACGGCTGTGGCAGAGAACATTGGCACTATCTTGAGACACCTCGTGTTGTCCGCCATTGTCTCATTCCGAGGGTTTGACGTGCGCAGCGTTGATCTCGGTCCTGGGCCACGGTCGCAAACAAATCGGTCCAGATTCCCACTTTCCAGAACTTTCTTCACTCTAGAACAGCAGACAGGCGACAAACAGGCAAGAAGTGCCCAGGGGGCTCTGTGCTGCAGTGGGGGACAGACTGGCCGTGGGGGCCAGAGCAGGTCGGGGAAGGCCTCCCCAGTCCCGCCACACCCCGGCTTCACACCCCGCCGTGGCTCCCCGGGGTTCCCAGGGCCCACAGCTCCTGCACGATCTGACCCTGCCCACCTCTCCAACCAGATTCAGTGCCATCAGCTTGTCAACCCTCCGTGCACGCCCCTCCCTCAGGTTCTCGTGTCACAGACGCCCTCTGCCTGCAGCGCCCTCCCCTCCTACGTCCTCCACCAGAGTGTGGTCTCCTCCAGGAAGACTTCCGTGATGTTCCTGCACAGACCGGGAGCCTCCTCGGGGCTGACACGTGTTCCTGTACATTCCCTGTTCCAGCTCTGATCACTCTGGGTAGGGGTCACCTGTTTGTGGGTGACAGAGCGGCCCAGCATGGGCAAAATCTGGATTCTGTGACTGGCCCACCTGGATTCAAATGCTGGCTGCTGGTCTTAGCTGTGCTGTGTCGGGACACAGCCTTCTCATCTGGAGCTATGGGCATTATGGTGAGACGCACCTCACAGGGCGGATGTGAGGAAGAAGGGAGATCACGCAAGTGACGAGAACAGTACGTGGCACAGAGTTTGCACTGGGTAAAGGTTGGCTTGATCGTGACACTGTCCCCCTCCACAGCCCGTAGCTGGTGCTCGCTTCACGTTTGCTGGAAAAATAAACGCAGCCCTTCAAATACGTTTATGAAGATGAGCCATGGAGGGAGAATACTTGGGATAGAATGGAGAAGTTTCTAAAAACACAACACCGAATAGTTGGGCAGTATGTTTTCTAACTATGCGTGCACACACACACACACACACACACACCCATACCCCGGTGTAGGAGAAAGAAAAAAACAGAACGTTCAGCGTGGTTGAATTAGAAGGAGAGGACAAAGAACAATTTTTCTTCTTTCTTGTTTGATGTGTTTTTTTTCTAATCTTTAATAAGCATGTTTTCAATTTAAAGGGGAAAACATAACAACAAATCTGGAGAAGAGAGAGCCCGCAAGCCCTTTCTGTTCCATACAGTTTTTCCCACAAACCCGGGGCGGGGCGGGCGGGGCCGGGCGGTCCGAGAAAGGGCTGTCCTTTAGAAGTGAAGCAAGAGTGGGAAACCAGCGCCTTCGGGGTGGCGAGGGTGTCGGCCGACCAGGAGGAAGTTGTGCGGAAGGAGGACACAGCAACCCGTCTCCCAACATGGGGCACCGTGGGACAGTCTGGACGCCACTGCCCCCAGAAAGCCTCCCCAGACCGGGCAGCCACCCCGCCTGCCGCCACAGCCCCGTTTCCCTGCAGCTTAAGGCGTCGCCTACCGCTGCGTCTGTCAAGGGCCTGCCACGTGCCCCACTCCACATGCATTGCCGGACCTCCCCTAGTCCTGACAGCCTGCCGGGGAGCGAGTGGGAGGTGACTGCTGCTAGCCCCATTCCACAGAGGGAGAAACTGAGGCTCAAAAGATTTAATACTTGGCCCACGGTTGCCCTGCTGGTAAATGTCTGAACTTAACACCGTTTGGTTCCATCCTCGTCTGTGATCGGCTTCCCTCTCATTTCTCCTGAACTAGATGATGAGTTTCCAGAGGAAAGGAACTGAGTCACAGTTTTCACTACGTCCCCAAGGCCTGGCCTAGGGTCGAGCACACAATGAGGGCCTAATAATAATGGTTGAGTAAATGAACCAACAAATAGATAGGTGACTGATGGATGGATGATGGATGGAATGAATGGATGGCTGAATATGAAAAAGAGTTAATTACATAAAAGACGATGAAAGGCAGAGGACTCTAAAAGGATGAAAATGTTTGTTCCTGTACATCGAATATGCCCTTCCAAAAGGTTGCAGCTGTCAACTCTGAGGCCAAGTCAGGCTCCAGACGTGTTCTGTCTGGTTGTTGCAGGGTTTTAAATATTTTAAATTAATTGCCATTATATAAAAATCAGAAAAGTTCACATTAGAAATCTAGATGTCTGGCTTCTCTTGAAAAATCAGGCCAAAGAGACTCTTAAAAACTGAGAATAAACTGAGGGTTGATGGGGGGGTGGGAGGGAGGGGAAAGTGGGTGATGGGCATTGAGAAGGGCACCTGTTGGGGTGGGCACTGGGTGTTGTATGGAAACCAATTTGACAATAAACTTCATAAAAAAAAAAAAAGAAAAAGAAAAATCAGGCCAGTGCATATACTAGGGACCCCAGGGCCAGTGCTGGTGGGGCCGCACCCTTTAGGACACCTCAGGCTCCCCCGGTCCCCACTGCATCGCTGATCTTGAGGTTCAGTATCAGCTGCCATCTATCATTTAAGGAGACTGAAAAATCCCTTGCACATGACTCTCCATCAAAAGTGGGAAGATGAGGGGCGCCTGGTGGCTCAGCCAGTTGAGCATCCGACTTTTGGCTCAGGTCATGATCTCACGGTCTGTGGGTTCGAGCCCCGCGTCGGGCTCTGCGCTGACAGCATGAGCCTGCCTGCGATTCTCTCTCCCGTCTTTCTCTACCCCTCCTCTGCTCTCTCACTTTCTCTCAAAATAAATAAATAATCTTTTTTTTTGTTTTGAAAAGTGGGGAAATGAAAACAGGTTAAGAGGAAACGTGAAAGAAGTCTTTCTTTGGAGAGGGAGAGGATATTCCTGCAAATCTGACCCGTGAGCCATGCCTGTTTTCCCGAGGGCCAGTGGAGGCCAGTGGTTAAGGGCACAGATGCCAGAAACCGACAACATGGGTTCAAGCCCCGGTCCCAGCACGCACTGCTGCTTGCGTGACCTCGGGCAACTCACCGAATCCCTCTGGGCCTCAGTTTCCTCCTCTGTAAAGCAAAGGTGGTGTCAGTCCCCACCTCCCAGGATGTTAATGAATAAGTTCCTATATGTAAGGCTCTCTGTGTGTGAACCATGCTTACTTATGCACCACTGGCTTTGGTCGTTGATGGGAACGGCCTGGGCCCCATGGGTCCACAGCAGGGGTTCTCAACCGAGGGCCATTTGGCAATGTCTAGATTTGGCAATACCTAGAGACATTTCGGGCTGTCACAACTTGAGGGGAGGTGCTACTGGCACCTAGTAGGTAGAGGCCAGGGATGCTGTTAAACATCCTACATCACACAGGACAGACTCTCACAGCAGCAAAGGATTATGCAGGATTCCTGGACCCAAAGGGGCCAAATTGGGGTCAGACATGTGGAAGGCCCTAGGGCTGCCAGCGGTGGTTCCCTCAAGGGAGATCAAGGCTGAGCCCACTGCCTTGGGGGGTAGCAGGAGATATTCCCTCTGGCCCTGAGCCACCCCAGCCTCCAGGATCGTCAGACCCCAAGGGTGGGCCCGTTCCAGGATGCCTGGACCCAGCCTGTTCCCAGAGCCACAGACTGGGCGAGCGATGTGTCCCTGGCGCCTCCTGGTGGCTCCGTTCCTGAACTGCATGGTACTCCCCAGCCTGAGGTAGTGGGAGGGAGGAGAGGAACTTGTCCCAGGGCCACCTTCATCCAGGTTAGTTGGAAATATGGGGATTTAAAGTAATGGAAGGTGGCAGCCAAGGCCTGGGAGACAAACTGACATGGGTTTGAGCCCCAGCTCTTCCACAGACCAATAGGGAGACCTTGGACACATCCCACCGCCCTCCTGGACCTCAGGTCCTCTCTGTAAGACAAGAATGATGTTACTTACTTCACCACGGAAGATTAGATTAAGTGACAGAATAGATGGCACATATGACATGCTTCCTAAGCCTCCTCTCTGACACTTGTGTTCACATAAATCCATGATCTTGTACCTTTGATAAACTTCCAAGGTACCCAGGGGACTTAATTTTGGTGCCACTGACACATCCACTGATATGGAAAGGGATCCACACTATATTGTCAAACACCCACAGGCCTCAAAAGCATTGTGCACAGTGGGACCCCATTTTTGTTTGATAAATCCATATTTTTTTTAATTTTTATTCTTTTAGAGAGAGACAGAGAGAAACGAGCAGAGGGGAGGGGCAGAGGGCAAGAGAGAATCTTAAGCAGGCTCCATGCTGAGTGTGGAGCTCGATCTCATGACCCTGAGATTATGACCTGAGCTGAAATCCAAGAGTCGGACGTTTAACTGACTGAGCCACCCAGGCGCCCCGATGAATCCATATTTTAAAATACGTACATTTGTAACATATATGAGAAACAAAGACCTCATTGTCTTAGTGTAGAAAGAGCCCTTGCAGATGAATAAAAAAGATGATCACGCGACAGAAAACCAGGCAAAGGACGTGAATGCTTTGCTACCAAAGAAGCACAAATGGCCTTTACATATATTTTTAAATTCTGAATGTAGCACAAAAGGAAAGACTATGTGCATTGGAAGTATGATAAATGCCTTTATCCCCATCTGCAGGGCAGAGATGGAGAAGTCTGATAATAGCTGGCCTTGGCTGGAGCGTGGGGAAACCAGTGCTCACGTAGGTTATTGGTCTGAATGTCAATTGGTAGGTATGACCTTAGAAAGCATTTAGGCAATAAGTGTCAAAATTTTAAAATGCACTTGCCCTATGACTGGGTAGCTCAGTTACTAAGAATTTATCTTACAGAAATAGATCCACATACATAGAAAGACTCCTTCGCAGCATTGTTTGCACAGCAAAAGACTGGAATCGCCGACCTGACTATCACCAGGGACTGTTTAGATAAATGATTATATTCAGACAATGGACTATGTGAAGAATGCTCTCCTACTGCTGATCTGGAAAGATCTCCAAGGTATATTGTTAAGTTTCAAAAAAAAAAAAAAAAAGAAAGAAAGAAAACTAGCGCAGAACAGGGTGTGTTGTATGCTTCTATTTAAAGAAACAACTACAGGAATTCATGCACATGTTTGCTTATCTACATTCTGGATATCTCTGTGATGATCCCCAAGAAGCAAAACCAGGATGGCTTCTGGGGAGGGAGCTTGGAGTTTTGGAGCTGCTGGTGGGGGCAGGGGAGGGGGGTGAGGATTATGAGATTATCCACTACAAATCTTTGGTACCCTTTCAATTATTTTTCATATGAATATGTTTCCTTATTTATGTTTTAAAATGTTTAGTGCACCAATCGATGAGAGAAAGAGAGAAAGGCCTGGAAGGATGTGCTCCAAAGTATCTCTGGGAGGCTGATGTTAAGAGTGACCTTTATTTTCTTCTTTTTACTTCGATAGTTTTCTAATTTTTAAAAGTAACTATCAAAGGGGCGACTGGATGTCTCGGTCGGCCAAGCGTCCAACTCTTGACTTGCGCCCAGGTCACAATCCCAGGGTCGTGGGTCTTCGCTGACAGCATGGAGGCTGCTTGGGATTCTCTCTCTCCCTCTCTCTCTCCCCCTCCTTTTCCCTCCCCTCCTTCTCTCTCAAAGTAAGCAAGCTTTTTTTTTTTTTAAGTGAGAAATAATGCAGCCCTCCTACCATGCACTTGCTAGATATTAAAACCCAAGCTTCTAACTCAAATCTGGGTTCAAGCCGAATTCAAATGGGCATTTTCTCAGCTGAGCACGTGTTCTACGCTCTTGACCTGCGTTTCCTCCGCTCTGATATGGGAAGACCTTAGGAGTGCCGGGAGGCTTGTGGGAGACAAAGCCGGTCAAGCACTTAGATCCTGGTGTACGCAGCGCGACACGCACGATGGGCACACAGGGAACAGGAAGGAATTCTGCGCACGCAAGGGCGACAGGACGGATGACAGGATGGAGGCCCTTTGCTTCCCTGGGGATCGGTTTGCATCTACTGGCTCTGTCCGGAGTCCCCAGTACACGGCCCAATTCCTCGGGGCAGTCTCCCGACAGTTTGGAGAGAGTGACACCAAGTGGCCAAACTTGGAACTACACCCTCAGGCGGCAGGTTTCCCCGGAGCAGCTCCCAGTCCCCTCCAGCCGTGGTCTTGAGCTGGGCCTAAACCTCCCTGGATCTCAGTGTCCTCAGCTGGAAAATGGAGATAATGCTGCCTACCTGGCAGAGCAGAGGTGAGGGTTAAGTAAGGTAACCCGCAGACCTCGTCTGCGGGACCATTACGTCACGCAACTTAGGGCGGGCCCCTGGGGGAGGGGTGGGCATTCAGGAAATTGCACAACAGAGCAAGCACCTCCCATGGTGGGGCCTTCGAGATCATCGTCCCTCAAACCGTTCGTTTCCTTCCACCCTCCCCCCAGAGTGATTCTAAAGCGGAGTCGCCCGAAGTGTGGACAAGTACCAACGGTGCTTTGCGGGAGGTTTTTAGTGGGTACAGAGCTGCCCCCATCAAATAACATTCCATTTTCCTTCGATCTTTCTGATTACATCTCGGCAACAGTGTCAGATTGATACTGGTGTGCCTTCATGCCTTTCCAAGGCTCACCCATCTCCCTTTTGAACGAAAGGAGAGCAGGCCTTAGAGCCTTCGGAAGGCACGGCTGTTTGGCCACAATTTAATAAAGTAAATGTTTTCATAAATATTTATTTTTTGTGGTCACCTTCTACTGAGGGCAAGTGGTGTTGGTTTTCCATTTATAATAGATGTGGTAGATTGTTATGGTCAATGTTTATCAGTCCTTCCTACTGGCAGTTCCCTGGTGACTCTCTACTGACGTCAGGCTTGGCTGCGTGACACGCTCTGACCAACAGAATGTGCGTTCAGCTTCCAGGCAGAAGTCCTGAGAGCCAGCATGTGCTTCTGGCATTTGCCCTTTTGTGTCTGTCAGAGAGATGGGCAGGGGGGAGGGCAGGGACAGGCTGCTTCTTCAACCTGATTCCCAGAGTGTAAAATAGACACATGGACCACAGCTGCAGCCAACCTGCAACCGAAATGAAATATGCACGAGAAAAAGACCTTTGTGGTTAACAGCCCTCTGGGCTGTTTGTTATTGCAGCGGAACCTAACCTGAGTTGCCTGCTACAGTAGAGATAAAATGTCTCCATTGAAAATAAATACACTTAAGTAAAATTACCATGTTCATTTAAAAAACATTAAGTAGATAAGGTGACATGCATGAGGAAGATGGTGGGTGGATGACTCAAGTTTAGAAAACACCGGTGCTGGAGTTTTAAATGTGAAAAATTGTTACCCTAGGTTGCAGGTGGCTCATTCCAGAGCCCCCCAAATGCCTCCCGACTCACATTTTAAACTCCCATCCGCCTCCTACCACGTAGCCAGAATGAGTTTTCTAAAGCGCCGATCTCATCAGTTTCCTCTCCTGCTCTAACTTCTTTGATGGCTCTCTCGTGCCCTCAGATAAGTCCTCAGTCATCCTCATGGCGTACCAGGCCTATCATAGTCTGTCCGTTCATCTACTTCTCTCCCTCCTGTGCTCTCTGCTCTAGCCACACTGATTTCTTTGTTATTCTTCAAACACAGCAAACACGCTCTTGCCTCAGGGCCTTTGCATTTGCCATTCTCTCCACTTGTGATGCCCTTCCTGGAGATAGGAACATGACGATTCCCACACTCCGTAAGGTGTCTGCTTAAGTATTATTTACTTGAAGAGTTGTTTCCAGACCATGCAATAAAAAATAGCAATCCCTTATTCTCCTGCCTCCGTATTCTGGATTCTTTCTCCATATCACCAATTACCTTCTGACCATTTTACGTATTTCTCTCGTGTCTGTATCCCCCATTAGAATATTGGCTCCTTGAAGGCAAGCATTTTGTCTGGTTTTTGTTGTCATTTGCTCGTTTGTTTGTTTTTTTGCTGTTGTAGTCCCAGTGCCTAGAACACCACCTGGCACATAGCAGGTGCTCAGTAAGTACTTGCTGAATGAAGGGATGAATACAAGTTGGCAAAGATGGACACCAGCAGTGCTAGGCCCGTGGCGCCAGCTCCAAATCCCTCTGATAAAGAACTCCTGTTGCTAATGGTTCAGAATTGAGTCTCATTGGCTACCTCAGATCACATGTCTCTCCCTGAACCAATCACCACGGCCCAAGAGAATGGAATACACTGATTGGCCAAGCCTAGGTCCAATGCCCATAGTTCAGTCCGGAAGTAGGCTGGGACTGAGGAGAAGCAGGAGTGTTACCTATGAAAACTGTGATGCTGTTGTCGGAGAAAGAGGAAAGGGATGCTGGGTAGGCAAAACCAAAAAGGTAAATTATTCACCTGGCTGAGCCCCCTCGGACTTAGCGAGGGTTCTGTGAATGAGTAGCCTTATTTGGGATAAAGTTGTAGTCAGGTGGGGGGTGGATAGGTGTGGAGAAACTCTGTTAATACCAGAGCTAGAGCTAGAGTAAGGAGCAGGTGAGTGCGGCAGCCCCTAGATGCCAATATATCCATGGCATTAAAACATTGTTGAAAGAGATTAGAAGTTTGGATCTAGAAGTAATCTTAGGTTTCTGCATGCACTTCTTACATAATCAACAAATATTAATCTCTCTTCTGACACTGAGGATGACACCCTTGAGAAGAAATTTAAAAATAGACATTGTTGGCTCTAATCTGTTACTGTTGATTAGTTTGAGAACCCACATGTGCTTATTGCATGATATGACCATAAGGCAAACCACAAACCCCACAACCAGCCAAGTGGGGCCTCCTGAAATTGGCAGTCATGGTCAGCTGAAATTCTGAAACCATATGGCATCGTGCTGTTATTGGGAATGAGTAATCTATTTTGTTCCAGCATCGAAATTCTGAGCTCTTTAATAATGTCTCCAGTGGTAGAGTCTGAGAGTTGTCCCCCAATATCAGTTTTCCCTTTTTATAATTATAAAGCAGCACATGGCTGCTCAGAATGAACTACACTTCCCAGCCTCCTTTGCAGCAAGGAGTGGCCATGTGACTGAGGCATGGCCAATGGGATGTGAGCAAAACATGGAAACGCAAACATGGCGGTCAACCATTTTGGCTTTTGGGATGGGGACAGTATGCCGCGGCTGCTGGACAGCAAGTTAGGGGCCCAAGCCCCTGACAACCTCATGGTGTAGAGCCACCACCTTAACGCAGGCTTTTGTGGGAAAATGTACCTTGTATTGTAATTTCTGTCTCATGTCTCTGGACCCCACAGATGAAATTGTATCCAAAATAATACACCTCTAAAGAAGTTGGTCTGGCTTGGAAAAGCCCAGAAAATACACACATGAAAGAAAAAAAAGGAACAGAAAGAAGCACACAGCTTTGATTCCCGTGTACCAATGTATTCCTTTTCAATACACACATACGTAATACATACTTTCAGTACGTGCTTAACACCATCTCAAGGGACATACCCTGCCCAGGGTCTCCCTATAACTTAGCTTCTGTAACAAAACTGTGCTTTGGGACCTTTAACTTAAGTCCTCCCCCCTCCTCATTCCCAAAGTTGGCCGGCTTCCAGTTGCATATGGGTTGTCTTTTAGAAATACAGATTCCTGGGCCTTGGCCAATTCATTTGAAGACGTGGAATATTAGGAATTTGTAATCTTAACAACACTCCCCATCTCACTAGCCGTGTGGCCTTGGGCGAGTTATTTAACTTCCCTGTGCGGCTGTTCCCTTGGCAGTTGGAGGGAGACAGTAATCGTGCCTGCCACCGCAGAGCTGTTGTGAGGGCATGTGTACGTCCCGGGTACCAAACACCTAGCCTAATAGCTGGAACGGAGTGGGAGCTACATGTGTGACCTACCGTTACGCCCATTGGTGGCAGTATAAATCGATGCAAACTTTCTGGAAGCCCATTTGCATTGTCTACCTGTTGAAAGCTTAGCCTGCGATCACTCTCACCATCTGCGTGCACAAGTACACAGCACACACTTACTCGACGAGGGTGGGTTGAGCACCCACAATTTAGTCAGGTTGAAAGAGGCAAAGCTGCAGTAACAAACCCCCAAATCGCAGTGACTTAATACAGCCAAGGTCTATTTCTTGCTTTCGCATCATGATGCAGGCTGAGTACCGTCTAGAACAGGTGGTCTTGGAGGTGGACACAGTGGGCAGAGCGAGCTAGAAGGTTTAATGGCAGTTTTTATGTTTTTTAAATTTGTTTTAACGTTTTATTTTTTGAGAGACAGAGCATGAGCAGGGGAGGGGCAGAGAGAGAGGGAGACACAGAACCCGAAGCAAACTCCAGGCTCTGAGCTGTCAGCACAGAGCCCGACGTGGGGCTCGAACCCACGGACCATGAGGTCATGACCTGAGCCGAAGTCGGAGGCTCGACCAGCTGAGCCCCCCGGGCACCCTTCTAATGGCAGTTTTTAAAGACCGGGCCGGGAGCTTACATCACTTTTGCCCATCCCGTTAGACAGAAATGAGCCGCACGGTTGTAACCTAATTGCAAGGGAGGCTGGAGAAAACAGAGAGAGTATGGATGTTGAGTGAGTGTCGTCTCTGGGATATCTATTTACAGGGGACTGTTGTGGGAGCTGGGGACCCAGAGGTGAGCAAGACCAGGAGGGTCCCAGCCTACACAGAGCTTCCCTTATAAAAACCTCTATTCTGAACATGACTCCAGGTATATACCATTTTGTGCTTGAGCAAGATTATCTGAAGGAAACATTTGCAGAAGACATACATTCGTCACTTTGATAGATACAGTCCAATCGCCCTCCGTAGGATTGTGCCAGTTTTCACTTCCACCGACAGGTACAAGAGTGATTCTCGTCCCGCAGCTTTGCCAACACAGGGTGTTATCAGACTTCTGGATTTCTGCCAATCTGATAGGTGAGAAATGATCTCTCTGTGTACTTTTCATTTGCATTTTTCTCATTGTAAAGGAGGTTGAACACCCTTTCATATGTTTATGCGCAATTTGTATTTCCTTCTCTGTGAACTGTGTGTTTGGGTCCCTTGTCCATTTTCCTACCGACATTATTAAATGACAAAATGAAGGGGCAGAACAGAACGCACGTTGGAATCACTGTGGTAAATCAAGAGCAAAGCAATATTTTGGCATACACATGTAAATATTCTTGTGTACGCATAAAAGGTTGCCACAAGCAACCACGGGAGAGTGTTAAGAAGGGAATAAACTTGATGCCATTTTTTTAAGGCGTGAGCTTTAAAAAGGTGAATTATTTCACGGGCGCCCGGGCGGCTCAGTCGGTTGAGCCTCCGCCTTCAGCTCAGGTCACGATCTCACGGTTTGCGAGTTCGAGCCCCGCGTCGGGCTCTGTGCTGCCAGCTCGGAGCCTGGAGCCTGCTTCCGATTCTGTCTCTTTCTTTCTGCCCCTCTCCTGCTTGCACTCCGTCTCTCTCTGTTTCTCAAAAATAAATAAACGTTAAAAAAAATTTTTTTTAAGGTTATTTCAGTTCCCTGAATTTGAGGGTGATTTGTTTACACCTGAGTGCTATTTTTTGAGCCTTTCTGAATGACATCACTTTTCTAACCATGTACAAGTATTACTTATATTTTTTGTTAAATGTCAATAAGGGTTATTTGAACTTTGTTTTGCCTTTATATTTTTTTCTATTTTAAAAGTTCTAATATATGTTATTTTAAGTCAAGAAATTTTTAGAAGCACGCTGTATCTGCAAAGAATCACCATCAGGAATTGAGGCCGGCCCCAGAATTCAGCTCAAGTCTTACACTTTATAAGTGCTCAAGAAAATGTGTTGGATCGAAAGAAATGGAAGCTTCTCTTTAACTGAAAGATCCCAGATGTGGAATTGCACTATTCTTTTATTTTTAAGATCAACAGGAGAGAGAAACTGGAGTTGCCTCGCCTGGGATTTTTCTTTTTTTTTTTTTTTTTTCCAGGTGAGGAGCCTGGTGCCTTTGTCCCATAAAGTCAAAAGCTTTAGGAAACACTGGAAGGGAATCTGAGAAGGATGCCTCCCTCTCAATGCTGCCTGCGAGTCCCGAGGTTTTATATCATTGGTTCAGTTGGGGTCATGTGCCCGCCCCAGCCAATCACCAGGGAGTGGACCACTGATTGGTCACACCCCGTTCCTGAAGCCGGAGGTGGAGTTTACACTGCCCAAACCAGGTGGACCAGGGGACCCTGGCTGTGCGGTTTCGCCCAAAGGAAAATGGGCGTGCTGATGCCAGAAGGAACGACAGATGCTGGAAGGCAAGGGCAACGTCATCTCTGCCGCCACATCGCCTCCACCGCCGCAGACACCTACCATGCCAGCTGCTGGGGACGTGGTGGTGAACAAGGCAGACATTGTCCCCGCCCTCAAGGAGCTAACATCTTAGAGAGACGGCGGGGGGGAGGCACCCAGATGTTTTTCAACTTACAGACTGCAGTCAATTCTGCGAAAGCCACAGACAACGGGCTGAGTTAGAAGATACCTTGACTAGGTTGGTCAGAGCGGAAGTGAGACAGGACGGATCAGAAGAAACAACCAAATAGTCACAGATGAAAAAAAAAAAAAATCAAGGAGGATTCCTGACTTCACACCTCAGCCAGGACGAACTCCCAGTAGATCATAGACTTGAACATATAAAGTGAAACCACAGATGTAGTAACATAACCCAGGTATTAAGTGTTTTGGAACTTCAGACTGTAAAAGACGTTTTCAATAATGAAGCAAAGCCCAAATGTCCTAAAATGAAAGATGGACAAATTTAACAGCCTAAAACTGTTAAAAACAATATTTATGGCTAAAAATAACCTTACTAGATGAAATGCCGAAAGACAAATTGGGTTTCTTTGGGCTAATCACAAAGGGCTAATTTGCTTAACATACAAAGTGCTCCAAAAAATTAATAAGAAAGAAACCACAGACAACTCAGTAGGTAAATGGGCAAAAAAGATTGTTCACAGAGAAGGAAAAACAAATGGCTTGTCAGGTATGAAAAGATGTTCAGTTTCATGCATAATAAGAGGAATGAGATATCCTGTTCCTCCCCATTAGATTAGCAAAAATCCCAGTTGGACAATCCACTGTATTGGGATCAGAAAATGGTGGCTCAGTCAGTTAAGTGAGCAACTCTTGCTTTGGGCTCAGGTCATGATCTCCTGGTTTGTGGGATGGGGCCCTACACTGGGGTCTACTCTGACAGCTCAGAGTTTGCTCGGGATTCTCTCTCTCCTCCTTCTTTGCCCCTCCCCCGGCTCATGCTCTTTCTCTCTCTCAAAAATAAACAAGGAAACATTAAAAAAGAAAATGAGCCACTCCACATTAAAAAAAAAAAAAAAACTCTAGCAATATTCATTCAATGTAAAATGCCCATACCTGTTACCCTGACAATTCTACTTTTAATCATTTATTTTACGGGTTCGTCGATACATACACTAAATGACGTATATATATATAGTCATATATATATATATATATATATATATATATGTTGCTTTTAATTGCAAAAAAAAAAAAAATAGGAAACTGCCTACTGATAGAGAGTAGAATAAATGAGAGTCCGTCTGCCCGAGACAGTGTTCCCTGGTATGAAAGAAGGAGGTGGCCGTGAGCGGGTAAGTGAAGCTCATGCCAGGGTCTCCTAAGAAAACAAAACAACTTTCAGAACCACGTGTTTGGCATGTCTCGTTTGTACCATTTTAAGGGAGTGGAGGGGAAAAGAATATATATTCATATTTGCTCATACATGCAAAACACATATTAAAAGGACAAGGAAGGGTCTAATAACTGGGTGCTAGAGGAAATAGCATATACAAAAGGCCCCAAGGTAAAAAAAAAAAAAAAATGGGGGCGTGTAAATTCCAAGGATTAAGAGTGTGCCTGGGAAAGATGACATATGTTACAGGTGGTGGCCAGATGCTCCAGAGCCTTGTAGACCACCATTTAGGAGACTAGTCTTGGGTCCAAATGCAGTGGGAAGACATTCCAAAGAACACGATCCAATTCAGATTTTAAGAACATCTTGCGATCGTTTGGGAGAAATTGTTGGAGAAAAGCAAATTGGAAGCAGGGAGACCGAGTAGGAGACTGGACAGTTTTCTACAGGAGAGAGAAGGTGGACTGGACCTGGCCGTGGCCATGGAGATGGTGAGGAGTGGACAGGCTTAAAAGAGAGCTCCAAGCTGGAATCCGGGGTTGGATGTGGCACCAGAAGGGGCAGTAAAGCCAAGGGAAGGCTGGAGCCTGACCTCTGGCTCACGTGTAGGTGGTGACAGTGTTGACTGGGCTGGGAAGGGGGCTAGGGTTGGCTTGGGATGGAGGTGCCCTCCAGGATGGGGCATGTTAAAGTCGAGATGTCAAGGTCGGTAACACGTCTAACTGGAGAGACATCGAGTGGGCAGTTGGGTGCTTGAGCCCACAATGGGGGAAGCCAGGAAGAACTGACGCGACCTTCGCAACATAACAAGGGCAGACCCTGCGTGGATTCCAATTTGGGGCCCCATGCCTACCCTAGACAAGGGTGGACGCATACCTACCCAAAGTCAGGTTCCAGAGTGTTCATAGCAGCTGTAGCCACGACAGCCCTACGCTGGAAATGGCCCAGGTGTTTTTCAACAGCAGATGGATAAATAAATTATAACAGAGAAAGAACAGATAGAGAGAGATGATAGATAGGAGATACAGGCTAAAATAGTGAAAAAGAAAGCTACTGACACACCCAACGCCATGAATGAATCTCACAGACTGTGCAGAAGAAACCAGGCCCAAGGAATACATACAGTATAATGCCATTTATACAGGATTCGAGACTCAGCAAAACTAATCTCTAGTGATCAAAGTCACAACACGGGTTATGTCAGGTGGGAGAGAGACGGGGAATAGACTAGAAAGGCAAGGGGAATTGGGGGGTGGGAGTGGAATGTTCTAGAAATGAGTGGTGATCACCCAGGTGCGAATTTATGTAAGAAGCGTTTTAGTTATGTTATACCTCAATTTTAACTAAAAGAAAAAAAATCTTAAAAGTGGGGTGGGGGGTGGCGCCTGGGTGACTCAGTCAGTTAAGCGTTCAACTTCAGCTCAGGTCATAATCTCGCATGAGTTCAAACTCCGCATCGGGCTCTGTGCTGACAGCTCAGAGCCTGGAGCTGCTTCAGATTCTGTGTCTCCCTCTGTCTCTGCCCCTCCTCTGCTCATGCTCATGCTCTGTCTCTCTCTCTCTCTCTCTCTCAAAAATATTAAAAAATATTTAAATATTGTTGAAGAATAAGTGGACCAGCATTATCATCTTAGCAAAAATCAACATAATTCACTTCAAAACAGAAATAATTTCAAAAGTGCGGCAACTATCTTATTATTTTTATATCACTTTTCCTCAACTTTAGAAAAAAAAACTAAATACTTCTAGGGATAAAAGATTTTTTTAATGTTTATTATTTTGAGAGAGAGAGAGGAGAGGGAGAGCATGAGCAGGAGAGGAGCAGAGAGGGAGAGGGAGAGAATTCCAAGCAGCCTCCATGCTGTCAACACAGAGCCCGACACGGGGCTCAATCTCATGAACCATGAGATCATGACCTGGGCCCAACTCAAAAGTCGGATGCTCAACAGACTGAACCATGCAGGCGCCCTGGGATAAAAGTGTGTTTGACTTGAATTTTGAAAATTCCTTCATTGTCATTTCTTTTTCTCCTGGTAAATGAACAAAATTAAATTTAAACATTTTTTTCAATAAGTCATGTCTTCCATTTAAAAAATACTATCTTGGGGCGCCTGGGTGGCGCAGTCGGTTAAGCGTCCGACTTCAGCTCAGGTCACGATCTCGCGGTCCGCGAGTTCGAGCCCCGCGTCGGGCTCTGGGCTGATGGCTCAGAGCCTGGAGCCTGCTTCCGATTCTGTGTCTCCCTCTCTCTCTGCCCCTCCCCCGTTCATGCTCTGTCTCTCTCTGTCTCAAAAATAAATAAACGTTAAAAAATTTAAAAAAAATAAAAAATAAAAAATACTATCTTGGTGGCCCAGATGCTTCTGAAGGTAGGGGGAAAGGGCCAGACTGAGCACAGGGGCCTCGGCTAGAAGTTGGTGTAAGGCACCCAATCCCCCAGCCAGTCTGTAGAGCCAGGCGACTGCCCCTCCCTCTTGGCAGAGGTCTGAGGGCCACGTTCTGCAGACACGGGGATAGAGAAGAGGTGGGCATTGGGACATCAGCCATTGCTGAAGCTAGGGACGAGGCAAGGAGCTAAAAAACAAAAGGGTCAGACCCAGCTCCCTTTCCTAATTCAGCTTCTAGAACACAGGCAGCCTGGCTCCAGCGGGAGGGCCCACTCGGCAAAAAGTCTGATCGATAATGACATTCGGGTCCCAGAGTGAAAAAGCTGGCTCACTGCCCAGCCACATTACAGGGAAACACATGCAGCTTCCAGACAGTTCTTAGAGCCTCTCCTCAAATATGAAAAGAGCTCCAAAGAGTCCCTGACATCTGAGAAACACTTCTAGCATGAAAGACAGAACAGCGTCAACAAACAGTAAAAGGGGTCTGGGAACAAACGGAGACGTCGCAGGGAGCAGACGAAAGGGCACCCAGGGAGGAACCCAGAGTCCGAGATCTGCATCCCAGCTCCGTACCCTTGGGGTTGCCCAGTGCATCACTGTATATGGGACCCTGTCCCTGGAAAGTATTGACAATAGAACCCCACGCTGAGGGGCTCCTGGAGGGCAGAAAACCACCCTGGCTGTTTCGTAACACCCAAGTCTAACATAAGTCTGTTGAGTTGGCTCCTCGTAAATGTTTGTTAATTAAATACGTGAATTCATAAGTGAATCAGTAGGTGAGGAGAGAGTGAATATGTGTCCAGTGAGTACGGTGTCCTTAGCACTCCCACAGCCATCACAAGGGCATCGTAAAACAGGCAGCATAATATGGTAGCTATGCGTACAGGCTCTGGAGGCAGAACGCCTATTTCAAATCGCTTTGAGCCGCTGCTCCCTCATCTATAAAATAAAAGTGATAAGAATGATGGAAAGTGTCATTGTGAGGATTAACTGAACGCATAATAAGCACTTAACAGGGGTCGGACCAAATCTTGTCAGTTAGAATTAGATCTGGCTATATAAAACAGGAAACCCAAATAAGTGACTTAAACAAGGTGGAGCGCCCTCTCTCCCTCCCTGTCCCTGTACACACGTACGCAAGAAATCAAAAGGTGTGGTGTCCAGGGTTGGGATGATGAACAGTCATCAGAGTCCTAGACTTCTATTTTTTTGCTCCACCAGCCTCAAGATTGCCTCATGAACCAGAACAGCTGCCAGAGTACCAGCCATCAGGTCCACATTCCAGGCAGGATGAAGAAGGAAGCAAGGGTGTGTACCTGCCAACTATCAGCTCCACCCACCAACTTCTGCTTGCTTCTCCCCTAGCTGCATGGGAGACACATTACTGCCCAGAAGGAAATCGGGGTCTGTTACTGGGGAACGCACTGAGAGAGCAGCCAGCCATCTGGCACATGAAGGCTCAATAAATATTCACTGTTAGTAGTGTGGTTAGCCCAATTTTAGAGAGGAGAAAAGTAAAGCTCAGAGAAATTAGGGAATCTGCCCAAGGTCTCATTCAATTCATTCCAGAAGTGTTAACTATATGCCTACTGTGTGCTGGTCTCTTAGGATACAAACGCGGAATAAGACATGGGCTCTGCTCTCAAGGACATGAAACCCAGTCATTTTCAAAGGGCATGGCAAGAGCCCTCGGCCAGTGGCCCAAAGGACGGAGCATGCAGCCTGGAGTGAGGGCACGGTGCTGGCGTCAGGGAGGGCTTCCTGGAAGAGGCGGCGATCCTCGCCCTGGGGATAACAACTACGCACATTTCACAGGGCTGTGGAGAAGATTAAATGAGATCTGTGAGTGCAAGCTCAGCGCAGTGCTGGGCACACGGTGTCCAAACCAAGGCAGCGCTTACGCTCCCACATCGTCCTCATTATCTTGCTCCCTTTGCAGAAGTAAAAATGGCCACGTCTTAACTTCAGAATATCTTACAGCTGAAACTGTCGTCAAGGGGCATTGACCTCTAATATGTATTTAAACAGCAGAACAACAGGAAATGAAAATTCCTCCTTTTCTGTTGACTGTAGGCCAGAAACCGACCTTTAGGAATGATAAATTCATACCCTCTCGGGAAAAGTTAGATTTTTGGAAGCCAGTATCTGAAGTTTTTATCTTAAGCACTTAACCACCGTCCTCTCTACTCAGTCATAGGAAAGAAACAATAAAGGATTAAAAAAAAAAATTTTTTTTTAACATCAAAATAAGGTTTGGTCCTCCAGAAAAGGCCAGAAGGACTGAACCTAATTCACATTTTACTCAAGCAACCCCAAGAGAAACGGAGTTTCCTAGAAGAACAAAAGGCAAAGTCAGGAGCTGTTTAAAAGCAAGCTCAAAGTGAAACCAGATTACGTGGGGGCCACAGGCGGCCTTTAAGCTGAACCTCAAAAATAGCGTCTGTCCCTGGATATTTTGGGAGTGTCCTCGGCAGAGCGTGGCAGGAGCCCGGGGCCTCTTTGGACATCTCCAAGGACGCACCCAAAGAATGTATCACCCGGCCTCCCCTTGACCCCAAGCCCCACCCGGGGCCTAGCGCTGTGTCAGCAGCAGCATAAACAGTACAGAGATAAAGGGAGATATTTAAACACCCAGAAATCACCTTCTAATTTAGGAACTGAGCTACAAAATATCTGTCTCCCTTAATGGCTTGAGTTCAGAATTTGGATTTTGAACCTCTTCCCCTGCCAGGCCGCCAACACATTTTCATGTATTAATAGACAGCAAGCGTGAGGCTTCAGGGACAGGAGGGCTGTTGGTCTCGGATGGTCTGGAATCAGAAGACGAGGACCATCAGAGCCCTTTCTGGGCCTCTTTGCTTACGCTGCACTTTCATCGTGGCTGCTATTGTCACTGTGATAGATTAAGTACTTTAAAACCTGGAGTGTGGAATCCTTTAATTACGTCCCTCCCTGCATCCTCGTCGGAGGCCAGTTAGAATGGCTGTCCCTGTTCTGCACAAAAGAAAATGAAGGCCTGGGTGAGTGAACAAGTTCAGGGTCAAAAATTAGCACGAGGGACACGGCGGGATGTGGGTGGGAATCGGGCAGGCACGGATTCCAGCCCAGTTTAAAATGCTGGCAGGTCTGCATTCGAGACGGCTGCTTTATTCCCCACAAGAGGCGGTTGAGGAGTGTGTGCGTGTGCGTGTTTCTATGGGTGTCTGTGTGCCGGGATGCCTGTGCGATGTTATGTGAGTTGGTTCGTGTGTGTTTTGGTGTTTGTGCGTCTGTTTGCGTAAAAGGAGAAGGAGAGGGAGGAGGATCAGTGAGCAAAGCCAGAGGGCCCTTGAGAATCATCCGGTCGAGGAGCGCCTGGGTGGCGCGGTCGGTTGAGCCTCCGACTTCAGCTCAGGTCACGATCTCGCCGTCCCGGAGTTCACGATCTCGCGAGATCTCGAGTGATCTCGCGTGAGTTCGAGCCCCGCGTCGGGCTCTGGGCTGACGGCTCATGGAGCCTGCTTCCGATTATGTGTCTCCCTCTCTCTCTGCCCCTCCCCCCTTCATGCTCTGTCTCTCTCTGTCTCAAAAATAAACGTTAAAATAAATAAAATAAATAAATAAATAAAATAAACTTATACCAGAGCGCCTGGGTAGCTCAGTCGGTTGAGCGTCAGACTTGGGATCAGGTCATGATCTCACCACTTGTGGGTTTGAGCCCCGCGTCAGGCTCTGGGCTGATGGCTCAGAGCCTGGAGACTGTTTCCGATTCTGTGTCTCCCTCTCTCTCTGCCCCGCCCCCGTTCATGCTCTGTCTCTCTCTCTGTCCCAAAAATAAATAAAAAACGTTGAAAAAAAAATTTTTAAAAAAGAATCATCTGGTCGAAACTAAGATCTCCCTGTTAATTTCGGCAGGTGTGAGAATAGCAAGGCGATTTCATTAAAAATGTGATTATCAGATATTTACTGGTGAAATGACAAGGTCCCTGCTTTAAATTTGCTTTCAAATACTCGCGCAAACTGAGGAGAAGGAATAAAAATGAGATGGGCGCAATGTGGATAATTATGGAACATGGACACTGAGATGTTAATTACATGATTCTATTTTTGTGTATGTTCGAGATTTTTCATAATACACTTTGTTTTAAGTTTATTTATTTGTTTTGAGAGAGAGAGAGAATCCCAAGCAGGTTCCACACTATCAGCACAAAGCCCCACACGGGGTTCCATCTCATGAGCCATGAGATCATGACCTGAGTCACTGCAAACTATCATCCTGCAAATATCACTTGTAAAAACCTTTGTAAAAATTGAACTAGTTGCCAGTGCATACGAAGGGGGAGGGGTGTGCACATAAAAACCTGGATTGCCAGCTTTTCTGGAAAAAACCAGAAGCTCTAGTGACTCTGATCCCATACTCCCTTTCAGTAACAAAGCTGGAAAGCACCCCTCTTAGTTGGGAGCTTTTGTTCTCAGTTCGCCACAGTCCCCACCGTCCTCTATTACCCCTGACATTAACACTGCCTGTCACCATTCTTCTGTCACCGTTTCTCTTTTAGTAGAAATAAGAGGAAAGCGAACACACTCTCTTGGGACAAAGACTGTTACTTGCCACCCAGATGTCCAGTCTCCACTTCTTTCTTACTAACAGAAACTCCTACGCTATGACGGGCGATGGACGGTATATTCAAAAATCACATTGCGGGGCCCCTGGGTGGCGCAGTCGGTTAAGCGTCCGACTTCAGCTCAGGTCACGATCTCGCGGTCCGTGAGTTCGAGCCCCGCGTCGGGCTCTGTGCTGACCGCTCAGAGCCTGGAGCTGCTTCGGATTCTGTGTCTCCCTCTCTCTGCCCCTCCCCCGTTCATGCTCTGTCTCTGTCTGTCCCAAAAAAAATAAAAAAATAAAAAAATAAATCACATTGCCCAGCTTCTCTGGACTCCATGAGTGCCCTAATTTTTCTCTCTCTCTCTCTCTCTTTTTTAGAGTTAGCTAGGTTTATTTTGTTTAATATGAAATTTATTGTCAAATTGGTTTCCGTGCAACACCCAGGGCTCATCCCAACAGGTGCCCTCCTCAATACCCATCGCCCACCCTCCCCTCCCTCCCACCCTCCCCTCTCTCCCACCCCCCATCAACCATGCCCTAATGTTTCTCAATCAGGGATGATTTTTAGTTCACAACTGGGGAGGGGGAGACTACTGACATCTAGTGGGTAGAGGCAGGGATGCTGCTGAGCATCGTACAAGGCGCAGGACAGCCTCCCACACTGGAGAATTATTCAGTCCGACATGACACGTCCCTAGTGCTGCAGTGGAGTGGCCAGTGTGTTGTAAGTTAAGCCGACGGTGGGGCTTCCAAGAAAGGCCTTTGGGGTCTTGCCATTCTCCTAGCCGTTTTGTGACCTCAAGGAGGGGAGTTCCGTGCTAAGGGTGGAAGACGACATCACGGGGCTTCCACACCTGCCAGGATGCTCACCTCCAGCCTGGTGCTATGTGAAAGCAATGCATCTCTAATTTGTTCAAGTCACTGGAGTCAAGTCTCTGTTACTGTCTGTTACTGTCAGCCAAGGGCGGAATCTACATGATGTATGTATCTCTGTGCCTGATTCTCTATGCTAGCGAGGCGAGGAAAGATAGACAAGGGGCCGAGTGTTTACAATAAAAAAAGGGGAGGGGCGCCTGGGTGGCTGTCGGTTGGGTGTCTGACTTCGGCTCAGGTCATGATCCCACGGCTGGCGGGTTCGAGCCCCGTGCCGGGCTCTGTGCTGATAGTGTGGAACCTGCTTCGGATTCTGTGTCTCCCGCTCTCTCTGCCCCTCCCCCACTCATGCTCCCCCCCCCTCAAAAATAAATAAACATTTTTTTTACAGTTAAAATAAAAAAAGGAGGAAGCATTTTTCTCTGTGGCCATGACCCAGCCCACTTCCCTCACTGACGTCACTTTTTGGCCCCCACAGCATTTGGGTTTGCAGCGCCTCGACGGGTCCGGCCCCTTCACCAAAAATATGAGGAACAGAGACCCTTAGCAAGTTTCTGGTGACCTGAGGGCTAAGCCACAACCTGGTCCTTCTCCCCTCACGTTTCTAAGAAAGCAAGTCTCAGGCAGTGGTGAAGCATGTGGTTTCCAGAGGGGCGCCTGGGTGGCTCAGGTGGTTGAGCACCCGACTCTTGACTTCAGCCTGTTACGTCCTGCACTGACCACATGGAGCCTGTTTTGGATTCTTTCTCATTCTCTCTGTCCTTCCCCTGCTTGTGCTCTCTCTCTCTCTCTCTCTCTCTCAATCTCAATACATAAGTAAACTTGAAAAAGCGAAAGGAAAAAGAATGTGGTTGCCAGAGCCACGCTGCCTTGGTTCAAACGCTGGTGCCACCATCGACCAGCTCTGTGACTTAGCTCACTTCAACTCTCTGTCCCTCAGTGTCTCATCTGGAACATCGGGATGATGATAAAGGCATCTACTGCTTGGGACTGTTAAGAGAACTCACATCAGCCAGGGTCCCGGCAGGAGTAGAATTGTAAGAATAAACTGTAAATGAAGGTGTGGACGGGGTGTAGGGAACCCGCAGGGACACTGCAACACCCCAAGGCTAATAACAGAGGGCATGTTACCACCAGGTAGTAACTGGCGGGGAGGGGGGGCTCCAACCCCTAGATAGAAACGGTGGAGTTGTTATCACTTAGGCCTGAAGGGCCAGATCTGGAGAGAAGGAGCCCTATGGAGAGGGAGTCTGAAGGACTTGTGACCTTCAGTTGAGGGACACAGGAGCCCCTGGTGACCCAACAGGACAGCTGGGCAATAAATACCCAGACCTTCTCTGCTTCCTTCTTCCTATCTCTTGCCAATGTCTCTCATTGGTCAAACCCAATCAGAAGCCAGCAGGCATGAGAGCCCGTTGGTGTTGTCCACACAGGTCACTGAATGGAGTGCACAGAGGAGGAGGCTGGAGACCAGGGCTTTGCATCCCCTACTGTGTGACCGCAAGCTTCTGGGTTGTGCAACTGTAGGGAACAGAAATGGCCTCTCCCTCTCCTTTTCTCACTCGTAGGAAGGGATACGGATTTGATGGCGGGAGCTCAAGCAGCCCTTTTAGACCACAGAGTGGAAGTCACGTGTCGAGGGTGCTGAACAAGATAGTAAGAATCTGAAACCCTCACCAGGTAGAACCACCAAGGCCTACCGGGCACTAACCCCTCGACTGTTTCACAAGAGAAGATTAAACTTTCATTTTGTTCAAGCCAGTTATTTTGGCTTTTATTACAGCAGCTGAACTGATATCCTTAGTAGTACAAGATTGAAATCAGGGATTTGCTCAGCTCTTGGAACTATTTTAGGCTGAGCTTTTTAAAACAACAAGTGACTGGAAAGTTACCGACTCTACTCAAAAGTACCATTAAGGAATCTGTTCTCCAGGGAAATGCAAAATAATACAGTAGGGGGCAGTGTTTGGTGAAGAAAAAAAAAAAAAGGACATTAAAAACTCCTTTGGAACTGAGATGGTCAGTAAGTCAAGCTCACTTGCCAGGGTCCCAACCACTCCAAGCTCCCAGGAGAGAGCTCCCTCCCGCCAGCTACCAACCAAACCCTGAGATGAAATCAGCTTGCACCGATGTATTGCGGGCGTCCCTGAACCCATCGTGATGGCCATTGGACTTCAACTGCTCTGATTGGCTGGTGCCAGGTCACGTGCTCTGTGGGCGTGGGGTGTAGCAGGAGCCTCCTGGACGGGGAACCCTCAAGGCCTGGGTAGTTGGGCTCCGGGATGGCAGGGAGCTTGGCCCAGAAGGGACCGCGGTGGATGCAGGAGAGTCCCAAGTAGCCAACATCGTTTATAGTCACCTGTAGAAAAGAAGGAAAATCTAGAAAATAACCTAAAGTGTCATGGTGGCGGGAATAGTTGCTGTGGGATTTCCCATCAGCCGCTCTGCAAGATTTGCTTTTGGCACATGAGAGTATCGAGCCAGACTGGCTAGAGACCCAAGGGGCATTTCCAAAGCTGCAAACAGAGTATCCCCCGTGTTTCCGGAATTTCGTGAAACTCAACAAAGGAGTTCAAGGGAAATACAGGAGGCGATCATGTACCCAAGGGGAGGGTGTGAGGCTTGTTAATGCCACGGGTAGAATGAGGGCTCTCCACCCAGTGAATGAGCCACTAACTTCGGCTCCAAATGCAGTTCCTATGCTCCAAATGCAGATCCCATCGGTATCTTAGTCTGGAAACCCCCAGAAGCCCAGTTTGTGTCTTCCTTGTGGTTTCCCCAGAGGAACCCTCCGCGACAGAGATTCAAGGACAAGTAATTTACTTGGAAGGCGAAAGATACACCAACAGGGAAGAGGAAAGTGAGCCGGGGAAGGGAGAGCAAAGGAAGTCGAGCAAGTTATCAAGACAGTTACTCCTGTGGGCAGCTGAAGTCTAATCCTGCCAGTGTAGAACATGTGCCTAGGAGTTACCGTGCCTGAGGGAGCAGGGCACCGGGATATCCATACAGCACCTCCTTCCAGGCGCTGGTTGATGGCTGGCTGCTGGGGGCTGGGGGAGGGAGCACGAATTCTCCAGCACTTCTAGCCCGCTCGACTCCAACGATGGGGGGAGGGCAGGTGTGCAAACTCGCGCCAAAGAATGCAGATGCTAGCAACTGGAAGGTGGCACATGGAGCTGGGCAAATGGTAAGACCCAGGGCGTACAGATGGTAACTGCTGGTCCCGAGATGCAAGTTTCAGGAGACAATCTCAGGGAGTGGGAAAGGGAGATGGGGAAGGGAGGACCGCCAGGAAAGGGCATGTCAATGAGCTGGTTCACTTCCTGGGCACCTGGGGCCCAAATCCCGGGGGGGGACCTTTGGGAGACGATGTGGAGCGTCCTTCAGAATTGTCTAGCGCAGCAGCAAGGAAGCCGGGACACTTAGGAACAGCGCCCGTCTCTCCACGGTGGAAGGTTGTGGCTAGCGTCATCACCTCTCAGGCGCTTCTCCTGTGACCTGCCGTGTGCACGCCAAGCACACAGGCCCTAGGCAGGGAAGCCGATGCTGGAGGTTGGAAACCATAAGCAACAAGCTGCAGGCAGTCCTCCACGGTGGAGGGGTCAACGGGCGCCAATGCTTGGCCAGGAAACACAAGACGAGGGGGGAAAAGGCACAAAACCAACATGGACAAAGTTCAGAACACTTGACATCCCTTAGCGCACTTAGGCGTGTTTTTATAATTCCCATTTTACGGATGAGAAAACGGGGTCAGACAGGTGATGGGACTTGCTCTCGGTGGCCTGGCGGTTAAGGGGCAGCCCAGGAACTCCAGCTTCAGGTGTACCTGTGGCCCACCCAAACCCCAAGCGAAGTTCATCTTTCCAAAATTTTTTTTAATGTTTATTTTTGAGACAGAGAGGCAGAGCACGAGCGGGGGAGGGACACAGAGAGAGAGGGAGACACAGAATCCGATGTGGGGCACGAATCCACAAACCGCGAGATCATGACCTGAGCCGAAGTCAGATGCCCAAGCGACTGAGCCACCCAGGTGCCCCGAAGTTCATCTTTTCAAATGAGATACTTCGGTGCCGATAACCATAAAGACGAATGAGTCAATGACCCTTTTGCAATTTCAAAACTGCAGTTTTCGTATTATGGCTCACGGGGACTTTCTCAGTGTTGGCACTGGAACAACTAAAAGAAATATAAATCGTAGACTCGTGGTATTTGTGAGCATAACCATAAATGGCAAGGTCAGCATATGTCCCCGGCTCTGCCATTTAATAGCTGTGTGGCCTGAGGAAGTCCCTTCACCCCGCTGAGTACCAGCTTCCTCAATTCTAAAGTGGTAGTAAGACCTGCCTCATAGGGTTGTTGGGAGAATTCCGAAAGATTCTGTGTGTAAGATGCTCAGGGCGCGATATGGTAGCTTCCTGTGGCTGCTCTAACAGATTAGCACAGATTTAGTGGCTTAAAACAACAGAGTTATGATCTTACACTTCTGGATGTCGGAAGTCCAAAAAATGGGTCTTAAGGAGCTCAAGTCCAGGTGTTGGCAGATCTGCATTCCTTCTAGAGGCTCTCGGGGGGGAACCTGTTCCCTTGCCTTTTCCAGCCTCTACAGACCAGCTTGGCTCACGGCACACCCTCCGTGCTCAAAGCCAACGTCATGGTGTCTTCTGATCGAATATTTGTGAACATTAAAATAGAAAAATCTTAATTATATGTGTATTTGTTTTATATTTAGGTAGATTATGTATTGTTTTGGCGGTCAACTGTTGCAGGGCAGACCACCCCAAAACTCAGTGGCTTAAAAACAATTAATGATCACTCACAGTTCTGTGGGTTGACGAGGCTCAGCTGAGCGGTTCTCACTTGGGGTCTCATCCAGTTGCAGACTGATGGAAACCAGGGCCCATGCTACCTTGACTTTGATGGGACGTCCAAGGTGGCGTCTCAGTGCTCTCTCACTGGAGTAGCCTGGACTTCATCCACGGTGGCTCAGGGCTACATGAGACAGGAAGCCCAGCAATGGCCCAGCATCAACTCTACTGTGTTTGATTGGTCCAAACAGGCACAAGGTTGTGGCCAGTCCAGATTCAGGGGGGTGGAAAACTAGACCCCACATCTCAAGGGAAGAATTGATGGCAGCCATCTTTGAAGGCAAGTTAATGTCTGTTTTACTCTTCCTCAACCCACCCCTCCCCCATACCATCCCAGGAGGTTACATGCTATCCCCCTTCCCCCTATCATTCTGGGGTGTTTCCCTCTTCGCCTTTGAGGGGAATACCACTGAGGAAGTACATCGCAGTTTTGTGGGTTTCCAGACAAGACATGAAACTTGCCCCCTCCAGCAGCATCAAGAGTCAAGTACTCTTTGAGAAATTGAGGTGGGCTTTTTCGCTTTGTTTTGCTTGTTTAGTATCCCTTCCCACTTCCTGTCCCAGGATCCCAATCTTCCTGTGGGGGAACTCGTGGGGGGCGGCGGTGGGGGGGGGGTTTGCACTCTATTAGCCTCTGAATGGGCAAGTGACCTGGACCACCAAAAAAAAAAAAAACAAAAAAAAAACAAAAAACAAACCTCTCTGAAATTTTCATCTCAAATGGAGTGACAAAAAAATTCTGAAAAAAGTTTGCAATGGACACTGTAGGTGACTCCCCACCAGTTATTGTACCCCAGGTGCAGAGAGGGCCCGGTTAGTCTATCTAGAGGTTCCCCAACCTCTGTACTGTTGACATTTGGAGCAGATCATTTTCTGTAGTGTGTGAAGAGGGTAGGGGCTGTTCTGGGCCTTGTAAGGAACAAGGGATCTGCCTGACTTCCCTGACTTCCCTGACTTCCACCCGTGAGAGGCCACTAACACAGCCCAAAAATGTCTCTCCACATTGCCAAATGTCCTCTGGGGGGCCAAGAGCCGCCCGCTGTGTCTCTTGCCGATGACTGATTCAGGGGTGAACAGGCCCAAGCCAGCTGGGCCACTGAGACACCTGGATAGATTTCCTGGGCACTTCTGGCAGCAATCCTCACTTACTCTTAAGAGAGAGCCAGGGAAGCCATTTTCTCTCTTTCTTCCCTTATTGGATGTTAATAACGTTACAGCCTGATTACTACTGGCAGCCATTTTGCAGGCACGAGGGAACGAGCTTTCAAAGGAAGTTAATATGTGGATGGTAGAGGGAAGAAAGAAAGAGAACCTGGGTTCCCAAGTACATGCTTAAACCTCTGAGTCAACCAGCCCCAGAAGTGCCCTGCCTACCAACTTCCTTTCTGCTTGAGCCGGTTTGAGTTGAGTTTTCTGTTACTTGCAGCCAAAACATCCTAAGTGACACATCCTCAGAGAAGAGAATACTAGCCAGTTAATGCAACCAACCCCCCACCCCACCCCTCTCCCCGCCCAGGGCATCCTCTTTCCAATCCTTTCCAAACTTGCTTCGGGAGCTTTCCCTCCAGAAAGTTCTTTCTCTCTTTCCATTTCTACAAAGTGCCTTGCGTCCTTCTAGCAAGTTCCTCTTCTGTTCCTGTTGGCCAGAACCAATTTCGTGAGTTGTAGTGGGAGAATTCTATTACCTCAGTTGACTAATTTCAGCCCCAACCCGCCCCCCTCCCACCATTCCCGGCCACCATAACACCACCACAGAGCTACCTTGGAACCCGTTTGCTGAGTGTGACCCACTCACCTCGTAATTCACACATTTCTTGAGACCTCAGAAAGACTGAGCCTCGTGTGATCAGGCTGATGGGCAAATCAACACAGAAAACAGTCTGGTAAGTTCTAAAGGCAACACCACACAGCAGGGTTCGTGCCAAAGGCAGCCCGGTGAAGTCACCCCAGAGCATCCGGAAGACTGCTAGATCCAGCAGGGGCTGAGAACTGGGTCAAAGGGCAAAGAGAAGGGCAGGATTCCATGGTCAGAGTCAGTCCCTGGCTCCACCATCAACCCCGTCTGTGGAGGAGCTGCTTCGCCCTCAGACCTTCAGCTGTCTCGTCTGTCAAATGAGCATTATTGTATTAGCTTGTCAGGGTCGCTGTGCACGTTCACTGAGATGACACATGTCAGACCGGTTTAGTGATGTGTCCCGACTCGTTGAGGTGCAACTATGAAATCGTTTTCTTTTTATGATAACTACCACCCAGTATTCTAGCATTGGCAGTAGAGATCGGAGTAGAGGTAGCAGCAGGCTCTCACAGAGCGCCCCCTAGGCACCAGGCACTTCCTTTCTGCGTGAGCCAGTTTGATTGAGTTTTCGGTTACCCGCAGCCCAAACACCCTAAGTGACACATCCCCAGAGAGGAGAACACTCAAAATGACCTTAGGAGGTAGGGACCCACGTTATTCCCATTTTATAGAAACAGAGACACAAGAAGGTAGGTAATTTGCCCCAAATCGTGCAGCTCTCTTGGGTTGGGTTTCCTTAACCTACCTTTCTGCAATTCCATGACTTGTCAGGCTCTGGTGGTTCAATTCAGCTTTTAAAGCTCAAAACGCCTCAGGGCACCTGGGTGTCTCCCTTGGTTCCGCGTCTGACTCTCGATTTCGACTCAGGTCACGATCTCACGGTTCGTGAGTTCAAGCCCTGCATTGGGCTCTGTGCTGATGGCATGGAGCCTGCTTGGGAGTCTCTCTCTCTCTGTCTCTCTCTCTCTCTCTCTCTCTGCCCCTCCCTGCTTGTGGTCATTCCCACCCCCCCTCAAAAGGAATAAACTTAAAAAAAAATCAAAATGCCTCAAATTAAACTAGTAGTCTCCACCACTGAGCCACAACTACCCCCAACACAGATGAATCGCAGGCCGTGATGTTGTGCGAAAGAAGGCAGAAATGAAAGTGTGCACGCTGCATGATTCCATTTACGTAAAGTTCGAAACCAGACAAAATGACTCCACGGTGTTAGATGTCAGGATCATAGTCGTCCTTGAGCAGGGGAAGGGATGGGAAGGGGTGCAAGGTGGCTTTCTAGGGGGTCTGGTAGAGTTCTGTATCTTAGTCTGGACGCTGGGTACAGGAGCATATTCAGTTCGGGGAAATTCTTTCAGCTGTGTACTTACAACGTATTTCTTCTTCTGCGTATGCGTTGTTTCAACAAGGGGCACTTGAAATAATTTCCATCTCAGATTCAATTCAGAGTCCTTTCACACCCTCCTTCCCTTCCATCGCTCAGTTCGAGCTAGACTCACAGCTCTAGGGACTTGGAACCGGGGGCCAGGTAGGAATGGGATGCGATATGCCATTTCACTGAAACGGCTGTACAGCGAGCCCTGAAGAAAGGCGGCTGTCCCCAACTGCTGGATGACCTCCGAACTTAGCCGAGTGATTCAGAGGGCTCCTAACATCACTTGGTTGTATACAAAAAGAGCCTGGCACAAAGCAGATATAATTGGGGACCCTAGATGGAAACCCAAGATTTGTAACATCTTGAGGACTAGAGGCTGGGATGCAGTGCTATTTTAAAGAGGCTAGAGGTTCGTGGAGTCCGAGTTGGTCAAAGAGGTCGCTTCTATTTGAAACCTGTCTGTTAGACAAAAGGAAAAGTCAAAGTGTTCTCTCTTAGGCTGAGTTCCTCTAAAAGCCAACTCCGGGGGCGCCTGGGTGGCGCAGTCGGTTAAGCGTCCGACTTCAGCCAGGTCACGATCTCGCGGTCCGGGAGTTCGAGCCCCGCGTCGGGCTCTGGGCTGACGGCTCGGAGCCTGGAGCCTGTTTCCGATTCTGTGTCTCCCTCTCTCTCTGCCCCTCCCCCGTTCATGCTCTGTCTCTCTCTGTCCCAAAAATAAATAATAAACGTTGAAAAAAAAATTAAAAAAAAAAAATAAAAGCCAACTCCGAGGCAAGGATTTGAACGCAAGTACCTTATTTAAGAGGCGATCTCCGAGGGCACCAGTTCAGGAGTGGGGAAATGAGATGGGGAAGGGAAGGGACATTCATGAGCAGATCTGCCACTGTGGGCAAGCGGGGTTCCCGCCCCTGGGGGGACCACTGGGAGAGTTTGCAGAACCCGCCTCTGAGTGGCCCCACCTGAGGAACGAGAAGCTGGGGCACTTCTTCACCGGCTTCCACTTGTCACTGGTTGAGGGCTGTCTCTGGAGACACGAGCTCCCCAGCACTCCCGGCCAGACCCTGAGGGGAGCCGAGCCCGCTCCTGTGGCCAGAGAAAGCTTCCAGCCGGGGAGCTGCAGGCACGCACACGGTGCGCCGTGGACGTGCGGGCAGGTCGTCAGCACCACCGCTGACCACCTACCCCCAGACCTCTTCTGCGAAGGAAACAAACGCTGACCGGCTTAAGCATGAGTCAGACTGGGTGTTCCTCGCGGCCAAAAGCATCCCACACCGGTACGTGAAGGGCAGGGGGGAGCTGGGGAGGAGACTGAAGCAATGGTTTAGAGCCAAGAAGAGGCAGCGGCAGCCAGAGTTCGAGGACATTGTATTTGGATTTCTAGAAAGCACCATGGAGCAAGGTGACTTGGTTTCCAGCTGCCTCATAAGATGGGAAGTAGGCCACACTGATTGGTTCTTTTTTTTTTAATTTTTTTATGTTTATTTTTTGAGAGAGAAAGAAAGAGAGCACGGGAGAGGCAGAGAGAGAGACACGCACAGAATCCGAAGCAGGTTCCAGGCTCTGAGCTGTCAGCACAGAGCCTGACGCGGGGCTTGAACCCATGAACCGTGAGATCATGACCTGAGCTGAAGTCGGACGCTTAACCAACTGAGCCACCACACTTGATTGGTTCTTAAAGGGAGGAAATGACCCCCTCTCAAGGGTGAAGAACTTGGAAACAGTTAAGTTTGATAGAGAAGAAGAGAAAGTGTCAGAGACCTGGAGAGAGACAGAGAGAGACAATGGAAGAGAGGAGAGGGGCTGAGGTGGGGGAGATGGAGGGTAGAGGGGAAGAGGCGGAGAACTCAAGCCACATGAAGACGCACACACTAAAACATTCACAGTGAGCCTCATAAGCGGTGAGACAAAGAAGTAAGTGTTCTCTCCTTCACATGCGCTTTCCAAGACTTGTTCATTAAATGTGTATTACTTTTGTGATTAGAGAAAGAATTGAGAAAAAGAAAAGAAAAGAAAAGAAAAGAAAAGAAAAGAAAAGAAAAGAAAAGAAAAGAAAAAAGAATTGAGAAAAAGAAAAAACGCCCCACCTCCAATGCTAGAATTACAACCCTGAGTGGAGAGAGAATGCCCGCTCTGGATTGCTTCTGTCCTCACTTCCATGTTTCTGGAAGTGACTTAACTTCTCTCCCCCCTCTCTTTTTCCCCTTTTTTGAGAAGACCTGGGTCAGAGCCAGCTCAGTGCTGAATCAGAGCTGAGGCTGACCGTGGGTGGGTTAAAGGGATTTTAAGGAGAGGATTAGAAGCTGCTTTGCAAGGAGAGTTGGATTAACTTTTTCTTCCTGGCTCTGTTTCTGCAAGAACTGGCTTGTCCCAGAGTAGCATAGGAGGACAGTGGGGAGGGAGATCAGCTCTGCTCAGGGAGGTGATAACATTGGGTTTAGATGATTCATTCTTTCATGTATTCATTCAACAAGCATTCGGGGAGCACCTCCTCTTGCCCAGGTCCTGAGCTACCCTGGAGATGTGCCAGGGTGAATACCGGACAGTCCATACCTGTGAGGGGCTCCTAGTCAGCTGAGAGGGACACTTGGGGGCCTGATAGGACCAATACGAGAGGATCGATCCATTCCAAAATAGAAGTTTGCACGAAGGCTGAGGTTCTGCTTTTACTCCACCCCGATACAGATCTCACTCCTGAAATGAAGAAGTAAGGAATGGCGGGAGGTTCTTATGTAGGACAGTGGTGACAAGTTGACACAGGTGGTTTCCAAGAGATCTTGACTTCCAAAAGAAACTGGTGCTCCGGAGAAGGAATGCAGTAAAACTTGAGACCCATAGGGCTGGAGGAAGGCGGAGACAGAAGACAAAGGCAGTGGATCAGTTAGCGTGTTTTAGGCTGCGAGTAACAAAAAAGCCAACCCCGAGTGGCTTTAACAACAAAGACACGTATGGCCTTTACAAAGGGCCATACGTTGGGTTCAAGAACCCAACGGGGTTGCCAAGGATTCAGGTGCTGACTCTCTCTGTGCTCCTCCAGCCTTAGCCTGGCAGAGGCACACTTCGTCTCATGTGTCTCTCTTACAAGAGGGAGAAATCGCTCCATGGGAACAATGGGTAGGTAGGCAACCAAAAGCTTCTGCCACAGCCCAGGTGAGGCCAGTGAACTTCAGAGCATTAACATTGGTTGGGCGCTGTTTATGACTCCAGCTATCCCCCAGAGTTCCAGCGTCCCCTTTAGTGTCTAACTAACAATAGGACCCCATGACTATAGGAAGACCACACTTTTATCAGGTTCTTTCTCAGAGCCTCTGGCGGGATGTTCACAGGTCTCACCGACCATCCTTGGCACTGCTTGGCAATCACAGTGAGCCACCTCTCTCAGGACTTCTACAGCCCCATCTGCCATGTTTTAGCTGGCACCATCCCGACCCAGCGGCAGCACCCAGCTCTCTTCCCTAACAGATCCCAAGATCATGCCTGGGTTAATTAGAATATAGGTTCAACTACTGTAACTGAGACCACCACTAACAGTGGCTTAAACAAAGCAGTTCATTTCTAACAATCAGAACGATGAGGGGGCGCCTGGGTGGTTCCGTTGGTTAAGCGTCCGACTTCTGCTCAGGTCATGATCTCGTGGTTCATGCGTTCGAGCCCCGCGTTGGGCTCTGGGCCGGCAGCTCAGAGCCTAGAGCCTGCTTTGGATTCTGTCTCCCTCTCTTTCTGCCCCTCTCCCACTCACCTCTCTCTCTCTCTCTCTCTCTCTCTCTCAAAAATAAATATAAAAATTTGTTTTAAAAAAAGAATGATGCTTGTAAGCAACCAGGATAACCAGACCCATACGTATCAATGGAATATCAGCTCTTTTTTTTTATGTCTCTCTCATGTAACAATCTGTGTGTGATCAGTCTGGGGATGATAGGGCAGCTCCACTGAGTCAGGGTCCAGGCTTCTTCTACCTCGTTCTCTTCTTTCCCTTGCATTGTTGCCCTTGAATGCCCACTATGTCCACATTCCAGGCAGCAAGATGGAGGCCAAATGTGAGAGAAAGAACTTCCCCTGCCACCCACCCCCAGGACCTCCTGAGTGTGATTTAGAAGTGAATCACAACAGGGGCGCCTGGGTGGCTCAGTTGGTTAAGCATCTGACTTCAGCTCAGATCATGATCTCGTGGTCCGTGTGTTCGAGCCCCGTGTCAGGCTCTGTGCCGACAGCTCAGATCCTGGAGTCTGCTTTGGATTCTGTGTCTCCCTGTCTCACTCTACCCCTCACCCACTCACATTCTGTGTTTCTCTCTAAAATAAATGGACATTTAAACAAATTATTTAGAAAAAGTGGATCACATCACTTCCACCCATGTCCCATTGGCCAGCATGTAGTCGCATGGCATATCTAGCTGCAAGGGAAGCTGGGAGATGTAGTCTTTTGCTGGGTAGCCATTTGCCTGGCTACAATCCTATTTCTAGAAAAGAAGGGGAGATATGATATTGGTGACAACTAATATCTGCCCCAAAAGCTAAGACGAGCTCATAGCAGGGAACGAAATTTTATTGAAGCCTTGGAGATAACAGGTGGGAGCCGCAATGCAGAAAAGGAACACAGAAAAGGAAATTGTAAACAAATAGCTCCTGCAGCCCATGTACCTAGATCATGCTTTCCCCTCCCACCAGTCTTTACCCTCCCTTCTCTCCAGCCTGCCATCACGATGTGGGAGCCAGCCTGTCTCTCACGGAGAGAGGTTTCCTGATCCTTTCTTTCTAGAATTTTAGAACCCTCCTCTTCCTCACCTGCCCCAGATATGGGCAGCGGGGAGAGCTCCATCCACTGTGTGGTCTCCCACAGCTAGGTGAGGCCAGCTTCAGAGTTTGTGAGCACATTGCCCCTAGTCTGGGTCCCTCTGCATTCGATCACTCCAAGGGTGGGCCCACTGGACCCTCCCTATGGAGGGGTCCATATGTCTCCCTCCAACAAAGGGGAAAGAAAAGTTGGGGCCAGCTCTTCCCTCTCTGCACAGTCGGGTCTCAAATGGAAGGCTACTCCATCTTCAATTACAGAAACTACTAGAGCAAAAGCCTGATCAGAGGACACACATCTCTCCCAAGGATTCCCAGAACATTCCTATCTAAATGTAAGCTTAGAACTTCATTCCTTTTCTCCAAAAGGCTGCTGTCTTTAGACCCACTCATGCCAATCCTGCTGTGTGACAGTGGACAGGTTACATAACCATTCTGTTTCCTCATCTTGAAATGAGGTTAATGACAGCCCCTCCCAGAGGGTTGATGGTGGAGGTAAAGTACTAGCTTAGCACAGAGCAGGACCCATAGCTAACACCCAATATACGTAGCTAGTCTAATTTCTGTTACTAAACAGTAGTATACAATCCAATATGGGGAATCTGTATCTGAATAATGTCACGGTTTTAGGACTTCCCCCAAGTGCAGTGGTTCCTCCCAGAATATACGGGAAAGACCATTCCCATTTTCAAAGACAGAAACTGTTTCTAACCCACTTCAAGAATTTGAAAATCTAGGGGCGCCTAGGTGGCTCAGTCGGTTAAGCATCCGACTTCGGTTCAGGTCATGATCTCGCGGTCCGTGAGTTCGAGCCCCACGTCCGGCTCTGGGCTGACGGCTCAGAGCCTGGAGCCTGCTTCCGATTCTGTGTCTCCCTCTCTGTCTGCCCCTCCCCTGCTTGTGCTCTGTCTCTGTCTCTGTCTCTGTCTCTCTCAAAAATAAATAGACATTAAAAAAAAGACTTTGAAAATCTAGACCTCGCCTCCGGGACTAGCTACATAATTTGGGGGCCCAGTGCAAAGTGAATACACAGGGTCCCTTGTTCAAAAAGTATTAGGAAGTTCAAAATCTTCATAAGGATGGACACGGATTGTACACACCCCCCCGAAGCAGGACAAAAACTAGAGATGGAAGAAAGCAGAAGCCATGGTGCGAAAACATCTCGAAGCCCGTGGCAGCCTGCTTTTTCCACTCAGCAACACAGTCATAATAGCAACAGCCACGTTCATTAAGTCCTTGCTGTGAACTGGAGGCTGGGCTGGCACCATTTCGTCTGACCGTGACATCCCTGCCCTGATGGCAAAGGTGGAAATCCAAGGATCACGGAGGATAAGGAACCCGTCCAAGGGCACACAAGCCCAAGTCAGCCGGATTCCAGGACCTGCGCCCAGGACCACTACCTGTGCCATAAAAATGCCCCCCCCCAACCTCCACCCCTCTAAACTGGAGGGTAGGGGAAGTTACAGTGGCCTCTGGAAACCCTCTCCGACTCCTCCTTTGCTGAAAGCATGGGGCCTGGTCTATTTCCATCCTTGGGTCTAACTTCCCTCCTGGAACCTTCCCCCCTGCCTCTGACCCTCCTTTCCCAGAACACACGTGATTCCCCTAGCTGTCCCTGAGCGCCTTTCCCTCCCCCCGCTGGGCAGGGGCCCTTTGCCGGACAGGCAGCTCCAGATCAGATTTATGTATTTTTGTATTTTGTATTTTGTATTTATGTATTTATGTATTTTATGTATTTTTCCTTTTATTTTTAATGGCTTGGGGTAAAGTCTAAAATATTTTCCGGGGGGAGTCTTCATAAGGGTGGGGAAGAGCCCAGTAAGGATGTGAGTGAGGAGCTTCTGGAGTGCGAACCTTGCTCCGAATTCTGAAACCATGTACAACTTCTATCTATTGACAGAATTTCAGACGTGGGAGCAGCATCTAGAGGATGAACCTGGGTTCAAATCCTGGCTCCACCCTTTCTCAGCCACGTAACCACGCCACCATGTTGTCTTGTCGTAAGTGACAATTATTATCGTTATAATTACCTCTTCGTTGTCATTATTATTTGTTTAGAGCTCAGGGGAGTTCTTGAGAGACGGGACAGCATCAATGGCTGACAGCACAGGTGCTGAAACCAGTCTGCCTGTATTTAAATCCCACCTCACTATTGATAGCGGTGTGGCCTTGGTTAAGAAGTTGGCTTCTCTGGACCTCAGTTTCGTCATTTGCCAATATTTCCGTCGGACAGAGAGACTGATGTAGAGATAGCATGTGAGACTCAGTTGACCAAGGAGATTCAAGACCAGACTTGTGCTGAGACCACCAGGGAAAAGAAGTACTCTTTCCATTGGAGTTGCTGGGCCGGCAGGAAGTGAGCTTGGAGCTGCTGGGTCACCTTGACGACCTCAGGGGAAGAGTCTGAACGTGAAGGTAACACAGCAGGAAGCAGATAAGAGAGCTGGAGAGACAGCCATGACAATATGGCTTGAGCTCCTGGATACAGCTGTACCTGAAGCAAGCCACCTTTGGACTTCTCAGTTTCATGAGCCAATAACTCCCCATTTTGTGAAAGCCGCTTTCAGCTGGGTTTTTCTCACTGGAAAGCATCCAGACTGACACCAGGGGGTTAAGCAACTTGCCCAAGGCCTGAGAGCCAGTAAATAGGAGAGGCAGCATTTAAAAGCTTCTAATCTGCTGTGCCCAGGCCAGTGTTCTGTATTTGGGTATTCACTGATTTTGCCTCTTTACGCTCCCTGAGCAGCCATTTTCTCATCTGTAAAATGGGAAAATGCCAGGTTTGCAGGGCTGCTGGGAAATATAAAATGCAAGATCACACTATTATGTAGTGCTGTCTGTGGCTGGAGACTGAAACGCTGTGCATCCAGTCTCCAGTGCGTGGACCTTGACTTTGTTCCCAGTTAGCTCTTCAGTCTCAGGGATGTGTTTAGCCATACGTCCAGTCAAGGTGCCCAACTGTGTTAGGTGCCCAACTGTCTGTGTGATTTTCAGGCAGAAGGACCACTTCGTTTCCTGGCCCTGTGTCCTCATTGGTGTACAAAGGGACCTGGGTGCCCCTGAGGACTCTTGAGCTCTGAGTCTGTAAAGTAGAGATAAGCCCTAACATCTTGTTCCGGAACCTTCCAAGGATTTGTGTGTTCATGTGGGAATGACCTGTTGCTCAAGAAAGACAGTATTGAACCAAATCAACGTAGTCTCTTTACCTTATGATGTTTACATTTAACACATAAAACACATAAAACAAATATAGAACATAAAACCACACATTAGCAGAGGGAGAAAATATGTCCTCAAATGCCTAGTAAGTGCTAAGCGGGAAAAGTGATAGAGTGATGAGACATCATTTATTAGAAGGCATCGGAAAGGGCCTCTCTGAGGAAGTGACATTTCATCAGAGTACAATTTGGTCTCGCTCTGGATTCCAAGCTCTTAACCCTGGGCTATCTCCCAGAAAAATGACCAGGACAGATTTTATCAGGAAACTCACTGCCAAGTTAGGAGCAAATGATCCTTTGGAGGGCTTGGTAAACAACCATCCTTCTCCACTGACAACTCTTTAGGACTTTTTTAAAAAGCTGATTGGGTCATTGATTTCCTTCATTAGCTAAATCCACAAAGGAAAGGCCCAAGAAATTGTGTGAGCCCATTCCTCAGGTATGTTTGCCGGGAAAAGGTTTTAGCTGTCCTGACACATGGTCATTTGTTTATTTTCTAAACAGTCATCACTAAAAGATTCCCAATCATCACCATCAAATCTCGGAGGGATACCAGGACTTGGCTGGTTCTAGGCCAGGCCTTGGCAGGAACTGGCAGAGCTTTATAGACGAGAGGCAAGCCTCAGAGAGCCACAGAAGACCTTGGGTCCCTCCGCCCGACCAAATATCAAGTGCTTAGGACACAGACAAGAAATCAAGGTCCCGGCCCCCATGGAACATTATAGTGGTGGGCAGGAGAGGGAAGCAAGCCAACAAATGAATAAACAGGGGAACTTTAGACAGAGATGAATGCCGTGGTGCATGGGTCAGAGAGTGGTCAGAAAAGACCTGTCTACAGAGGTGACATTTGACCTGAGACCTGAAGGGTGAGAAGATCTGTAAGAAGAGTGGTCCAAGCAGAAGTTATAGCTGGTGCCAAGGTCCTGAGGTGGAAACTAGTTTGATGTATCAAGGACTGGACCGGAGTAGAAGAATGTGGGGAGGTGGGCAGCAGCCAGGTCACACGGGTCATATGGGTCAGGGTTAGGATTTATTTGGGTTTCCTTCTAAGAAGGATGGGAAACTATTGGAGGGTTTTACCAAGAAGAGCTTTATGATCCAAACATTAAAAGCTCTATCGGGCTACTTCTTTGTGAATGAATGGATATAATGGGATTAGCAGATACCTGAAATTAGGGATTTCGTTCAGGATCAGTATTTGTAACAAAGTTTCACCCTCTGCCACTGCACTAGGTTGACGGGGGCCTCCAAAAAAATATGTCCAAGTCCTAACCCCCAGAATCTAGAATATGATCTTTTTCAGAAGAGGGGGTTTTGCAGATGTAATTAATTTAAGGATCTTATGATGAGATTGTTTCGGATTACCTGGGATTGCTAGATCATCCTGGATTAGGGTAGGTCCTAAATCCAATGATGGGTATCCTTGTAAGAATGAGGCAGAGCGAGATTAGACAGACAGAAGAGGAGAAGATATAGAGAAGAAAACCATGTACAGATGAAGCCAGAGACTGGAACGAGGCACCACAAGCCATGGAACATTTGAAGCTGCAAGAGGCTTCAGAAGGAGTACCACCGGCAGCACCTTGATTTCAGACTTTGGGCCTCCACAACTGTTTGAACATAAATTTCTGTTGTCTGAAGCCACCACATTTGTGATCATTTGTTACGGCCGCTCTAGGAAATTAATACAGCCACTAAGCAGCCCAAACTTGGACCCTGCTAATGTTAGCTTCTTGCAGCCCCCCCCCGCCCCCCCCCCCACAAAGAACCTGTACATAGTTTTGGATCCATCCACGTTGAGACAGTTCCAGTAACTGGCTGGCACTCCCTGCAGGCACTTGGGCCACCTAGCCTCCAGATTGATATTTGACTTATTTACTTAGCTCAGCTCGGGAGGACAGGAATGAACCAGCTCTGTTCTCTGTGCGTCCAAGAAGCTCTCAGTTCTTTGAGTTCCAGACAAACTAGCACTCAAATAAATAAGGGCAGGGAGAGTGCAGGAGCCTGGAGAGTCACCTAAACGGCCAAGATTTAAATCAGGCAGTTTCCAAATGTACGGGTTCCCAAACTTTTCACCAGAATGGGCATCTTCTATTAATTTTCCCCCATGGAATACTCAGTTTCTAAAGACATTGGCTATCAAATCAATTGCATTTATTCAATTACCACTCGTTTACCTCCCCCATTTGTTATTCTTCGTAAGTATAAAATAACGTGGGCTATTTGTTGATCCACTCACTATACTAAAAGCGGTATATATAGCAATGTATATACTGTGTGTTTAAAAAAAATTTTTAACGTTTTATTTATTTTTGAGACAGGGAGAGACAGAGCACGAACAGGGGAGGGTCAGAGAGAGGGAGACACAGAATCCGAAACAGGCTCCAGGCTCTGAGCGGTCAGCGCAGAGCCCGACGCGGGGCTCGCACTCACGGACCGCGAGATCATGACCTGAGCCGAAGTCGGCCGCTTAACCGACTGAGCTACCCAGGCGCCCCTATACTGTGTGTTTTATATATATCATTCCGTCTTCACACCACCCCTATTGTCCTCATTTTACAAAGGAGGTAACAGAAGCAGAGAGGTTAGATAATTGCTCCAAATTGCGCAGCAAGGATTTAGTAGAGCTGGAATTTGGACCTGGGCAGCCTGGCTCCAAAGCAAACACTCCCCTGGAGACTTGGTGAGAACCTTGGCTTCCGTGCCAATGTGCAACGCTGCTAAGGACAAGTGATTTTGCCTCAGTGCACCTCAGTTTCCTCGTCTCTAAAATGGGAATAATAATAGTGCCTACATTGTGGGATTACTGTAGAGATTAAATGAGAATGTGTACTTGGAATGCCACACACAGTGCCTGCCACAAAGCAGTCAGGGAAGGAGCTAGAATTCAACCAATGATATCAAGCAGCTTCTCTGGGCAGGCTGGAGATGGGAACGACGAACAAAAGATGATTTGGTTCTTTAGGTTCTCTGACCCCATGGAGTTCACCATCTTCATATAATGTGCCAAGCTCAGAAATGGAGGACTTAAAGTAGAACCCACGGGAAGGCAACCTGAGAAGTCTTTCTCATATGTGCTTCAAGGATCACAGGTACAGTAGCTGGAGTTGCTGGTGAATAATACAGATTCCTGGTATCTGAATCCTTTTCAGGTGATTCCAGAAATCTACATTATTCAACGCGTGAACGTACTATGGGATTTGTGCTCCACTGAGTCCAGTTCGAGCAGGAGTTCCTTGCTACTTTGAGAAATACTGACAATCATTCCAAGACCCCAATCCTTTCATTTCTGTAGCGCCCAGGCTAGGAGACTTCAAATAGAAATCTTGCGTTTCAGACAAGGCGCGTACCCTCAGAAAAAGGGGCAGACATCTGGCCTAGAGATGGAAGGCATGCAGCCCTCGGCCCATACTCCAGCTTGCAGCACTAAGGCCAGGGCCTTGGCGCTGCAGGAAAGATGCATGACTACTTCAAAGTCATTCTGACTCAACCGGCCGCGTCGAGACTTGAACCCAAGTTCCACTGGGGCCTCGCAAACGCACGCTCCGTGGGCGGGACTCCCGGGGTCGCCTAGGCAACGGGCGCACGCCACGCCCAAGCTCCGAGCCCCAGGTCTGGAGGCGGGGGGGAAGGAGGGAGCGCACGCTGCTGGATATCTCGCGGGGCTGAGGCCACTTCCCCAGCCCCTCCCCCCGACTCCGCCCCGCGGAAGTGCCTGCCGAGATTTTCGAGTGCTGATTGGCTCTCTCACGCGAGGGGCGGAGCCTGCGGCAGAGCGGTGCGTACTTCCGGCTGCCGGGTTGACATGAAGAAGCAGCGGCGACCAGGACGGCAGTAGCGGCGGGAGTCGAGGCTTGCCGCGGGGCTCGGAGCTGAGAGCGCGGCGCGGCCTAGAGCGGCAGACCGTGCAGTGGGCCCAAGAGGAGGCGCAGCAGCCGCCCTGGCCCGTCATGGAGATGGAAAAGGAGTTCGAACAGATCGACAAGGCCGGGAGCTGGGCGGCCATTTACCAGGTGGGGTAGCGCCCCGGGGCGCGGCAGGCCCCTCGCTTAGGCCGCGTGAACCTTCCCCTCAGACCCCCGGCCCCCGTCCTCCCTCTGGGTCTCGCCCTCCGCCTCGGCCCTGCCGCTTGAGGATTCGGTCCGGCGGCGACGGAGGCCGGCCTCCTCTCTCTTTGTCCCTCGGGTGGGCCTGCGTCTCTCCCGGGCCTCACAAACCCCTTTGATCCCCCCCACCCACCTCATATCCTCCTGCCCGGCTGACCTCTCAAGCCTGGAGGCCGCCGGTCTGTGTTCTCAGCTCGAATCCCTCGCACCCTGACCCCGCCCCCCTGCTTAGCCACTCTTTGTCCCCTGGGGTTGGTAGAACACCCCCACGACTTCCTTTTCCAGACTGGACCACCCCAGGCTCTCTTCCTTTGTCTCCTGGGGGGAAAGGGTTACTCCCCCCTCCCTCCTTCGCATTTCCTTTCCCCTGGTCTCGGTGTGTGGCAGGTCCCACGGATGACAGTCCCCTTCCCCCTTCCCGTTCATTCATTTAGTGGACATGAATTGGCGTGCCTGTTCCATGCTGGGCATGGCCCTGGAAGTAGTATTTGCAGAACAAGACAGACGAGACCCTATTTCTCGCGGGGCTTAGAGTCGACTAGGGCCGTCAGGCACACGAGCAAATAATTTCGGATTGCGGCCAGTGCTGTGAAGGAAACACCACCGCATACCGGGGTAGAGCCGCTGCACGGAAGGTGGGTGGGCTGCCTCCGAGGGGATCAGGGGGGATCTGTCCGAGGAGCAGACCAGCTTTGAGCCGAGTGAGAAGCAGCGGCAAACCCTGAGATTATCTGGCTAAAGCGCTTTTCAGCCACAAGGCCTGCAATACCCACTCCTCTTGGGCCAAAATAAAATACCTTTCCAGGCAGGGAAGGGCAGCGTTGTTGCCCTCTCTAAAACCGCTTCTTTCCCCCAACGGACGTCTTCTCCTCTTTGGCATGGCTGAGTCTTCCCAGTCCTCGTTTCCTTGTGGGTTGGGTGGTTCATAAATGAAAGTTAGGAAGGTGGGATCTCACCTGCCTCTGCAGCATCCCATTGACAACACGAAAGGGCCTGCTTCCGCAAGCAGCTAAATCCTGTAAGGAAAATACATGCTCCCGATTAAATGTCATTGCGGGGGTTGCGAGGATTAACCAAAACCACACTTGGCATTTTAAGTGAGCGATGGACAGAATAGAGAGATTTTGTTACTCGTGTAAAGGGAGAATGCAGTTTATTCTGCTTTCAGCTTATAGGCTCAAAGGGCAAATTGTAAGATCCATCAGCTGGTAGTATTAAAATCTATTTTGAGCTCCACTTAAAAAGGAAAAAAGCTTTAAGCAGTGCTTTGGTATGCTTGACTAACAAAAGCCTTTTTTTGGCAGGCTTGGCTTCATGTGGATTTGCATCAAGCTTATTTGACAGGATTCTTCTTACTAGGACTGTAATGGATACTAACTTCTGATAGACCAATATTTATAACCACTGTAATCTATATAAGTATGAGGAATCAATATAGAAAATTTGTATTCTGTCTGGTCTCTGAGTTAATTGAATGAATTCCACTAGTGACTTCGAGAATGTGTAGACAGGTTTTCTGCATCACATTTAATGCAGTAGAATCCCAAGGGGCTTTAAAAGAAAAAATTGTTAGTTTGAAGTGTTGATTGTAACACAGCCCATGACAAGTGGAGGTGGCCTCCGGGAAGCGCTGGGGAAAATCTTTTGTAGTGGAACTGGGTTGGCAACGACAGATTCATGTTACAAAAAGTTCTTGGTTGATTTTCATTTCTTACTGTTTTAGGGCAGAGTGGGAAACCCATCACCCAAGCATTGTCCGTACTGTGTTATGCGTGCCACCAGCTTGAAGCATGATGGTCTTCGGTTAATTTCCCTCCCTGTTTGTATGTTAGTCTACCACTTTTGAACACCAGGAGTTAGTCAAATGACAGTGTGTGGAGATTGTCCCAGCATGTTCGTGGATTGCACATTCCTGGAGGTGGTTTCTTTAAAAAAAAAAAAAAAAATTAATGTTTTTATTTATTTTGAGACAGAGACAGAGCATGAGTGGGGGGAGGGGCAGAGAGAGGGAGACACAGAATCCGAAGCAGTCGCCAGGCTCCGGGCTGTCAGCACAGAGCCCGACGCGGGGCTCGAACTCACGAACTGTGAGAGCATGACCTGAGCCGAAGTCTCAGGACGCTCAACTGAGTGAGCCACCCAGGCGGTTTCTTTTTATTTTAGAGAATTGTCTGCTATAGGATTTCTCACGTATACCAGACAGATATTTTTCTTTTCTAAAATTGAAATCAGAATCTTCGCTCCTTTTTGAGTTTGGAGGTGGCTCTTTATTGGGCAACTGTAGCATTTTTAAAAACATAGAATACAAATGACCTTGAGTCTCAAGTGGCAAAGTTCCCAAAGTATGTGTCAGTTTACCAAAAGCCATTATTTTCAAGCATTCAGAAAAATGTATTTACTGTTGGTAGAAAATAGAAGTAAAAAAATTAATATTTTACAGCATGGCACAATGAGGGTAGCCTTACACGAAGTCATTTTGAGCTTGCTTGTTGGTCTGTTGTGATGAGAAAAATAATATGCAATTCTGGCTTAAAACTTTGTAAGTGAGGCAGTGCGGTTATTTCTCACTATACTTTCCTAACTAAAACAAAAGATGCAAAAACTTGGAAGCAATTGGGAAAAGAACAAAGGGCGAAGTAGACTTTTGAATGTGGAGGAATGTGGCTGCTCAGAGAACAAACGCTCGGGCAAGGATTCTGTGCTGCTCAACCTGATAAACTGAGCAGAAATGAGTGTTTAATTGTCAATCCTGACAGCACAGGTACCAATAAGCATTTAGTGTCTATAGAAAATCAGCTTTGATCGCTTATGCAGATGGCTTTAAAACGTGTTGTCTGTCATTTAAGCGATTGTCTGTTTTGAACAGTGGACGTAATACTTAGGGAGCCCGGAGTTTGAGGTGGGCTGGCTGGCCGGAAGAGCAGAGAGACTGCAGACGGGGAAAAGGGATTGGTATTGGGAGCTCGAATGAGAGGGGAGAGGGCTGCAATGAATGAAACAGCTAATAAGCGGTCCTCCGTGTGTAGTTTAAGGTTTGGGTCAGGTGTTTTGCCGTGTGTCTTTTCTCCCGTTCTTTGATTCTCTGACACCATTTCTGTTCACCATTTTCCGTCGTGAATGATTTGATTGTTTCAGATAAAGAAGATTGCAACAGTAGCTCGTGACTTGAAGTCAAGATTTATTCCATGTTAGAGGCAGGCTTTGTAAAATGGGCCACTCTTCAGTTGACATTTGTTTCTATAGCTGCTTTCATTATGAAATGCGATCTAATGCCTGACTAGGTTAAAACCATGTTATAACAGTAGTTCACTAAAATTCCTACTGCCGTATGCAGCTTATATTGTTAAATTCAAAAATGATGAATATTAAAATTTGCCAATAATTTTTATGTAAATACATTCTCTTCAGAGAAAAACTGTATTTTGTGTAGAGGAGAAAGATCTATATGCCATGACTCACTTAAAAAAAAAAAAGACAAACGGAAGTGACACGGAGAGATTGGGAAGTTCTAGTCATCTTGAGTGACCCATCAGATCTAAATGTTCTCGTGTAGCCCTGGTGTGAGTGAACTAAATTTAGGTGTCTGATCACCACTTTGGAAATGGTGTGAAAACCTTTGTCATTGTCTGGACTCAAATTAACGGGGAGCACAAGTAGAAATAGTGGAGGAGAGGACGCTTTGTGATCATTATTTCTTTGGCATCCCTGGCGTGTTTATAGGTATACTTTGGTACTTTGGGAAGTATGTAAACTGTATCAGGAGGCTCTGAAAAGGCAGCTGGGCCATCGCGGTAATACAGCCATTTCATTTGCCGCATCTCTCATGGGTGGGGAGAGGGAGGGCACCGCATTTGCATTTCGACATGAGCAGCTTCCCCAAACCTGTAAAAATGCCTAGGATTGAGGGGCGCCTGGGTGGCGCAGTCGGTTAAGCGTCCGACTTCAGCCAGGTCACGATCTCGCGGTCCGTGAGTTCGAGCCCCGCGTCAGGCTCTGGGCTGATGGCTCAGAGCCTGGAGCCTGTTTCCGATTCTGTGTCTCCCTCTCTCTCTGCCCCTCCCCCGTTCATGCTCTGTCTCTCTCTGTCCCAAAAATAAATAAACGTTGAAAAAAAAAAATGCCTAGGATTGAATAATGTAATTGAGTGTATACTGCATTTCATGATAAAGGTACATTTAAAAATGTCTTCGAAGACATTTTCAGACTATCCAGTGTTGAAATAATTGTGCCTTTTCTCCCCCCTCTCACGCCCCCCCTTCCTCCCACTTTTTGAATGGCCTATTTTCTGACCTTTAAATTGCAATTTAAATCCTTTTGGCGATTTGTGTCCTATGCTGTGGTTTGAATTGCAGGTACTTTTTTGTCAGCCTGCCTGAGCCCATGCATATCTTTGCAGGAGCTGGCAGTCCTCCCCCGTGTTCATGTTTATTTGTTCATTTTTGTTACTTTGTCAAATTGTTAATTTGTAACCAACAATACCGACAAGTAGGCTGGGTGTGCTTCCTCCGGCTGCCCACATTCTGGAAGATGGGAAGCCTCGCTGGGTCCTTCTTCCGGAAAATGGGAAGTCTAGCTGGGTTGTTGTTTCCAAGACAATGTAGTTTGGTACCAGTCATTTGATGTGCGTGTTTTGAATATCCATGAATGCTGGGGATAGTTCTCGATTCCCTCTACCGCATCGCGTGGATTGGTCACCATGGCGTCCTTCCTACTATCCCAGTGGTCTGAGTTCTCAAATTTTGCCTATGATAATTCCTGTCGTTTCTAGTTTCACCCTGCAGAAATGAGGGAAACCAGTCATGAATTGGTACGGTCCCCTCATGGTCTGCTTGCACCTCCTCCCCGCCCCTGTCCCGACCGTGTATGTTCTTCGCAGTTATCACTAGAGTAATTGTGTCTAAAACAGACCCTAGCCTGTCGCTCTGCATAACTGCTTCTTGGGCTTTCTTGACCCCTGTAAGGTCCAGACTGCGTAGCATGGCAGCCGGGTTCCGGCCATCCTCTCCCTGGACCGTCTATTGTAGCCACACCAGGAGTGCAGCGTCCTGCAGACTCCTCTTCCGCTCGTGCGTCTTGACTTCCCACTTTGTCCAGGCTGCCTTTCCCACAGTCTGGCTTGCGCTGCCCGGCTCAAACGTGTGCCTCCTTGCTTTGGATTTTGCTCTCTCACCTGTGTGTGTGTGTGTTTCCAGACAGCTCCGTACGTGCCTCATCTAAAGCCACCGTTTCTTTCTATCCGGGCCTGTGTCCTCTGGAGTCCACGCTGTTGAGGTCAGCTTTTCCCCTCTCTCACTCATCTTGGCATCGTCTGTACCTGGCACCAAGTACCTAAGAAATGTTGGGATTAAATTGGTTGGCAGCACTTTGCCAGGCCCTGGCAAAATATAAAGCTGAACAACACATGTTTCCCAACTCCCATTCTAGGTGGGGAAGGAATGATAGAAACAATTAGATTATCCACACTAGTACTAGGAGCAGAGGTCACTCTTGGAGAAAATCACCAGTTTTGAGGTACGGCCTCCTGAGGCAATTTAGTACTGCCTGTGGTGGTGGCTTGGAAGAAAGGCTTCAATTCTTCCCTAGGAGGAGCGGACTCAGCCAGCTTCTTTCGCAGGAACTTTACATTTAATAACGAATTTGCGCTTGCCCTCAGGCAAACTTAGTGGGAAAATTGGAGGTGCTAATATCTAAGATTTATTGAATTACTCTGTCCTCCTCCCTCTTGACTTGTTCTCATGTGCCTTCTAGAAGGGCTGTGCGTGTAGTTGGTTTGTAAAGTATTTTTGATTATGGCATACCAAATACGGTTCTCCATAAAGTAACATCCCTTATGAAGTCTTTGATTTTTTTTTTTTTTTTCAAAGTGTAAATGGTAAAGGCAAACATTCTTGGTCTTTGATCAGACCACCCTTCTGCCCGGGAGAGTAGCTTAATCTTTTGCTTTCTGTTTGGTCCCAGCTCTGTCACTAAGATGCTAAATGGGCTAGTTCCTTTCTTCTTTAATCCGTTCCTTTGTCAAAAATGATCCTGGCCTAACTGATCTGAGTGCATGTCAAGTAATAAAAGTCTTCAGTGTACTCACAAAGAGAATTTAATGTTCCTGAAGTAATCCTTGTAAACGCTGCAGTGGTTACTCAGTTTTGTAAGGTGTGTGGGTGTTGGTGAGCACAGTTAGGCTCAAAAATTTATAGGAGTTTTGTTAGCATAGCTGGAGATTCAGAAGAATTCAGTCTTTGTTTTTTTCCCAAGAGGTATTAAGCATTTTTAATAAGAAAGGTTCGTCTGACTAGTGATGTGGGAAAAAGAGTAGCACTGACACAAGAGATATGCTTGCAGTCTTTCTCTAAGTAGCGATGGGGTGGTTTTTCCTGTAAGAGATAGAGGAACTGATTCTTGAGAATTTACGAAAGATTCAACCCCAGCTAGGTACGCGAAGAGTAGCTGCCCTTTATGATGTAATTTTAGAAAGAAACCTACATGTGGTCTAAACTTCATTTGAATAGTATGATCGTTTACACAGCTGCCATGTTTGAGAAGAAAGTACCTAAGTCTCCAGCATTTTAGAAATAATTCTTTGTAGAAGTGGGCTTCATAGTTTCCTAGCTGCTGCCCTTTTAACTAGGCAGCTTGACATAATCACGAGTGTCTTACTGACAGTTTGTAAATTGTGAATGTCTGAAAACTGGACCTTTCCAGTTTCACGTGGTAGATTTTTTTTTTCTTCGAAATAAATAGCCAAGGAAAAGTCCGGTTTCCCAAATCCATTGATTGATGCGGACGAGTCACACTGCAGACAAAATAGTAACTCTTAATAAATGATTTCTGGTATTAAAAAAAAAAAACTGTGACATGATTCAGTTTGCAGTTCTTTTTCAAATTTTTTTTTTCAACGTTTATTTACTTTTGGGACAGAGAGAGACAGAGCATGAACGGGGGAGGGGCAGAGAGAGAGGGAGACACAGAATCGGAAACAGGCTCCAGGCTCTGAGCCGTCAGCCCAGAGCCCGACGCGGGGCTCGAACTCACGGACCGCGAGATCGTGACCTGGCTGAAGTCGGACGCTTAACCGACTGCGCCACCCAGGCGCCCCTAGTTTGCAGTTCTTGAATGCTATGATTCTAGCAAGGCAGTAGGTTTCGCAGATAGTCCTTGGTAATTAGATAGAATTGGTGCTTCAACAAGCTGCCATGTGGACTGACAAAGTACACATGGCTTGTTAGCAAAGTGACACTTAAGGTCTGTATTTTCTCCGGAAACGTACATGTGTTCCTTACTACCCTTCATCTGGTACTGTGCCAGGAAATTCAGGATCCTAACTGAGGGTTAACCACTTGCTGAAGTAACCCTCCGGGCCCACGTTGGCTTGTGTCCTGGGCTCCTCCTCTTACTTGCAGAAGCTTCTTCCCAAAGACTGGGTGAGACATGTTTTCTTTTACAGATGAAGAAGGAAAAGCCTCGACTGTGTTTGTGGCTTTTGTGGGCAAGCGACACCACTTGCAAAGATAAGATGAGCATAGCAAAACTAGGTTTCCAAAATTGTGTTTTTAAAACGTATTAGTTAGTGATTGGAGAAGGAAAAAATCCTCCTGATCGCTGTTATTCTCATGAAATGGCCCCCCACCCCCGACTTTTCTTACCTAATGGATCTCTTACTGGTGTATCTCTTCCTTTTGAGGAATCTCATTTTAAAATTGCCACAGTAAGTTTCACTAAACAGCTTAGCTAGTTTTTATTCTGATGAGGACTGATTACTCAGAAAATGATACACTGTCTTAGATGGCTTACAGGAAAGCAAACATCAAGTCATTATTCCAAAAAGTTGGAGTTCTCTTAAGCACAGGAGGTTACTTAAAAATGTCCGTGGGTGAAATCATTTCTGAATATAACTTCACTCAAGAGAGCAAATAGGCAAGCTGCATTTAACATAATGTGGTAAATCAGCTTTAAATTCCCTGGATGGTTAAACATTTGTCACGGTTATATTTATCTTCTAGATTTTGTACTGCTTCAGTGTTCAAAGAGGGCTTCGTTTGCTTCCGCACGGGTGAAGGAAAGAAATGCCTTCACTCGGTCATAAATATCCATAAATATCGTAGATATTTGTGTGGCTTGGAGAGAAGGTGCCTCTAAGAAGACACTTTGTGGTCTTCTTGAGGGGAGGAGATTTTGTTTGATGCTTCTTGGCTGTTGATTCCCGTTGGTTTTCCTCTGATTTGAACTGCATTTTAACGGCGTCTTAAAGTTAGGAGCCTTGCCATTATTCTTCTCCACGACGTGGATACCCACGTTGTCAGGGTCGTTCTGATCGTCCTCGGAGGTGGGGTGAAGGGGTGAAGCACAGGGGTGCGAGGTCAGGTTTTCAAGCCCAAAGCCACATTTCCGGAGCAATCCCTTCCTAGTACTCCAGGTGATGTAGCCACACTGAGGGATAAGCTGGTCATGTCTGTTACACCTTCCTTGAGAACCCACGTCCCTGTGATGCTGGGTTTTAATGAGTCCTTTGTGTACCCATCATGGTACTGTTTCTAAGTGTATTAAGTATTCCTTCACATCCTACTGACAGTTTTTCTCAATATACCCTGGGAATATCAGCATCACCAGTGGTATTTTATTTCATCTGTCCCTGCTGCAGGTCTGCCCGGGTCTTTCCCCTGTCATCCTGCCTGCTAATGAGAATGCTCCTGGGACTTTGGGTGACAGTGTATTCAGTGCGCCTCAGACAGAGGCGGTTGGCAGGTCCTGCACTCACCTTTATTTGACCACTTGTTTCCATCCTTTGTGAGCTTGTATTTTCCCCAGAAAACTTACCAGAGCATAGTCATCGTGCAGAGAGGATGACAGGAAAAGAAGCTGAAGTGTAACCGAGTCCTTTTTTTTTTTTTTTTTTTTTGCGAATGTGTATTTGTCAACTACGCTTCCTTTTGCAACTTGTTCCACTACTTGATGACAAGAAACTTTTGTGTTTCCCAACCGACTTTGTTTGTTGGAAGCTGTTGTTTTTGAAAGTAGGAAATAAGTGGTTTTAGGAGATGGAGGCAGGCTTTGGTTTGAAGTAGGAGCTGGTGTGTCCCTAGTTCTCGGTGCGAAAGGCAGCTGGAGATGGGTGTGGTCCGTCATCTAAAATTTCCTATCTTCAGTTTGAGGAGGTGGTTACCATTCTAACCACTTAAGAACAGCTCGGTACTTGGCTGTTTTATTTACAGGGCAAAACTTAGCTCTAATGGTTTCCCTCGTACTTGCCTTCAAATTAATAAAATGTCATTTTTTAGTCGTGTTTACAAGTCAGGGCTGTTTTAGAAGGAGGAAAGGATACAGCTGGAGTTAAAGGGGTAAATTAGCATCACACCTCTAGTTTTGTAAATGCTTCTAGTGTTTGATTTTTGTAGGTTGATCATAAGGAAGTGATAAGTATGTTAGGTTATTTGTGGTTTGAGCTAATTTTAGTCTCTGTTCACAGCTTGCTTTATATCCTTTGACATTAAAACATGCTTTCTAGAAAGACAAATTTTGAATGTAGGACACAGTCTGTATTCTCCACTGGCCTGCATTTCACAAAACATTTTCTCAGGACTTTGGAAGTTGGACAGTTTGAAGCCTAGTAACATTATTTAAAATCATTGATTCCTTTGCTTAGGGACATACATCTCTGCTTCTCCGGTGAGTGAATTAGATTCTTTCGTAGAGGCTTGGGGCTCTTGCTTCAAGCCGGTGGCCAGAAGGGCACAGTTAATGTTAGAGGATTTTCAAGAGACCACGACGGACTGTGCGATGTGCTAGGCAAGCACGGCTCCAAGTGGCTGCTTGTCGGAAGCCTTCCCCACCCTGCCCCCGCGGTCGATAGGATGTTTTGCTCCTAAGGGCTGGGCCTTAGATCTGCCTCCCGTGCTGGTCGGTTTCACACAGAACAGTTGTGTTTCCAAGCTCTAGTCCCAAGCTGCCCTGCTGCCCACCCTTAACCAACCGCCCTGAACATACATCTCCCCCGGGATTTGTGAGGTAATGGAAAAAGACGCCTGGGTCTGGGTTCTCGGTAGGCCTTTGACTGTTGTGGGGCCTTGACAGAGGTACACGCAGAATCTGTAAAATGTGGTGATTAGACCGGATGGCCTTACAGCATGACCGGGAGCTGGCATTCTCCAACTGTACAGTCACATGAGGAGCCAGGAGAATGGGGCAGCTTTTCCGGAAAACTTGGGGCTTCGTGTCCTACTCTTGCCGGATTTGGCAGCTTTTTATGTTATGTGCTCCCCTTTACCTAACGGTGAGATGGATCTTTAAATTTTCATATTTGCTCAAATTAAAACTTCAAAAATCCACTATTACGTCTTTAAAAGTAATGGAAACGCCCTGTGAGAGCGTAAATCAGATTATTTTATAAAATTGCTGCTTACCACGTTGATGAATGTCGTTTCTTTAGAAACTGCTTCCTTAGAAATTCTTTTTGTGTCTAAAAAGGATTATTGGGTTTTGTAATTGGACCTAACATCGCCCATCCAAGGGAGAATCGCACAGTCTGATCCACGTTCTCTCCTCATTCACAATAAAACCCAGTAAATAGCCAACATTTACTGGGTTCCGTTATGTGCCCCAGGCAGCGTGCAAAGTGCTTTACGTGCAGTCCCGTACGTGGCACGCCACCAATTGGTCTTTAATAGCAGGAAACGTTTGCGGAGGACAATTAGGTGTCGGAGCCTTGATGTTCTTCTCTGCCGGATCTCCCGTGTCCCGTATCCAGCTTGGCAGCAGCTTTGTGGCCACGCTCACCCTGGCGCACAGCTGCCACGAGAGACGAGGAATTGTGCGAAGCTTCCTGATCTGTTAGGACATAGAAGAGATAGTCTGTAGATTTAGACCGTTACTCCGTTTTCTGTCCTCTTGCCTACCTGTCACAGACTAGCCACCCACAGCCCTGTTTTGCTTGGTCCACACAGTGGTTTTTTTCCTTAAAAAAGTTAAAATTTTTGTCGTCATTTCTAAATCAGGAGAAGTCACATACAAATCTGAATTTCTGGTCTTCTCCTGAAAAATCTGAAGACTACACTGTCTGAGCCTACCTCGGCCGTGGCCTGCTGGGCTGAGGGGTACCACTCCCGCTGGCCAGACGTGTGTGTCCTTCAGATGACCGCAGCTCCACGGCAGGTCACGCTGTCCTCCCTTATATGAACCACCCGGTCCTTGGAGGTGCTTGGGTTTGCGACCTCTAGTCCAAGTTGGTTTGTTTTTTTTTTTTTCTCTTGGCATTTGATATTAGTATTAGAATTAAGATGATTTAAAAAGTTTAGCCTTGCCAAGTAGCTGGTACATTATCATTAGGTACAGATCAAAGCACAGGAAGGCTAGCCAGAGATAAAGTTTGATGACTAGTGTGAAAATGCCCAGGAGAGTGCCCTTGACATTAAAATCTTTTAAGGATAAAATCTTAAACCAGGTGCTTCATCCTGCCCTTCCTCTTTCCCTTTTCATCTTTAGCCCCCTTCTGCTATTTTGAGGAAGTTGGAAGCTGCCACTGTTTTTTTCCACCTTGGGTGACTGAATGTAAGTGTATTTTCATCCCATGTTCAGCTCTTTCCACGAACTATTTTTGATGAGCAACTTGGAAGTTGGGTGGTTCCTATGGGACTTGATAAAAAGAATGAGTTGCCCAAATATGCTTGCATTGAGAAATCGAAGAAGTGTTTTTAATGACTCGTTTTGTGACTTGGACAGGGATGATACCGTTTATCATGTGTCTGAACTCATGATTAGATGGTTTCTCTACCAAGGGATGAAATAAATGGTAGCCATCATAAAAATAAAAGAAATATACCGGTTACAAAGAAGGTGTGTTGCTAAGGGCTCTAGCCCTGTTCAGCAGCAGCAGGACAGGTTGTATAGTACGTCATGCTTTTTCTGTGACCCATCTTGAGCATCTTTTTTACTCCGTAGAGGTATGTTGTAGAGGCCAAATGAGAGCAAGCAATGGATTGTTTACCATTCGGAAACAGTCAAGGCCTTTGTTCTGAGTTTTGTACCTTTCCCCCCCAAAGCTGAATCCCAAAAGGAGATCCCAAGACCAGGTCAGTGTTCTAGCACTCCTAAATCATGTGACGTGATGGCATTAGCCATTTTATACTTCTCTGTATTAGTGAAATGAAAATCAGTAACCCGAAGGCCAATTTCTCCATAAAGCTTTTCATGCACCTTCATTTCCTCTTCTGTTCTTAGATTGTAAGCTCCTTGCAGGCAGAGTCCATTCATTCAGTCATTAAACAAATACATGAACAGCTAGTAGGTGCCAGGGCCTGCACTAGACAGTGAGGATAAGCACTGACCAAGATACAGTTGGTTCTGGCCCTTAAGCTTAATAGTCCAGCCAGCAAAGGGGCTGAATGGGGACAATCCCAGTTCAGAGGGATGAGAGCTCTTGCTGACCCAGGCCCAGGCCACGCTCAGGAAGAGGTAGCCAATCCAGACCGAGAGCAGGAAAACACAGATGGAGGAGCTGTCAGGCAAGGATAAAAGATAAAAGTAATGTCTAAGTGGAGATCCCAAGAGCAGGCAGGAGTGAGCCCCGTATGTTCTCCCGACCCCTAATCTGGGCATACTCCTTCTTGCCCTTCCTTCCCGTTCAGTATTACATTACCTACATTTGAAAGCATGGGAACATGTTTAACTTTCTTCCTCTTCGGTTTTAACCCTCCTCCTTCCATCTCCAACACACAATTCATGTGCGTTTGTGTGCCACCACCCCCCCCCCCCATATATTTCCTCTCTCCCTTCTGTTCTGTTTCCTGTGCCATTACTTCTTACCTTGACTGTGCTGATCGCCTCTGAACCCTTCTAATAGGGTGGAATAGTGGAGGTTACATCATGCCACTGACCACATGCCACCGTGCAGTGAAGTCCTCTTCCTCGGGGTGGGGGTGGGGTTTGCCTGCCATCAGCTTACAGCCCGAGAGCACTGGCCTCAGTGTGCTGCGCTTAGTGGGCAGGTCAACGCAGTGTTCACTGCAGTGATGGGTAACTTTGGTGTAAAGAGTGTATGCAGAGCCTCGTCAGTCTGTATAGAGAGCAGAATCGTTATATATTTTAACAGGCATGATAAAGCTTCCTCAGAAGAATTAAGTCTGGGCCTGACTCACTAAGAATGAACGGAAAGTACGTGGTTAGACCCCTGATTTGCAGCTGATACTATGAGAATAAAGGTCTCAGTTATTCACTGTGAATTTTAAAGGATATTTTTAATGATGTTGGCTGGCTCATCCCATTATGTGGTCTATTTATTAGCAGTTTTTGGTACACAGATGGCTTTGGGTGATTCTTTCAAGTCAAGTACCTTATAAAATAACATAAATTTGCGGATAATTATCCTCCTTTTAAATGGCTAAGTGGTAGGCTTTAATTTTTAGGCATTTAAACATTTTGGACGTGATTACAAATTGTGAGACTACGATTGCCTAAATTTAAACATGAAAACGATCATGTTGAGAAATTCTGGGGATTTACTGGTTGCTGCCTGTTTGTCATTCACATACTTACTACACCCTTCTTGCTCTATAGAAGCGGTCAGAATTAGTATCTGCAAACCATTATGGTTGTGAAACCTTTTCCCTCTTTTCCTTCTTGTAACTCTAGCTGTGAAGGTTACGTGCAGAAGTAGTCCTGGATTTGATAAAAAAATAATTATTGATTTCTTAAAGAAGAAGAGCGTTTCCTTTATCAATAGATGGCAAAGTAGAATAAAAAGACATTTTGGCTATTTTTTCTTTAACCGTGAGCAGGATGATTGTGTGTGTGTGTGTGTGTGTGTGTGTGTGTGTGTTCGTTCTTGTTTTATTTTGGAATCACGTACATGTATGTAGAATGTACAGAGCAGAAGTAGATGTATGGAATATGAAAAGAATAGTTCACAAGCCTCTCAACAGAATCACTAAGATCTAGCCATTATATGACCAAAATATTGAAAGGCAGGGGGAGGGAAGCAATCTTTTTTAAGATAGATGTGAATGAGAAAGAATTATAAAAAGGCATTCTTTATATAGAAGCCTAGACACTGGATGTGACCCCTGGTTCGTTGATTTTGCTTTGTCTTCAGATTTGCCGAGGAACGTGAAAACACTTGACTTGGAGGGGAGGTTTTGGGGGCGGGGGGGTTGTGTGTGTGTATTTTTGGGGGGGGGGGATTTTTTTTTTCACATTTATTTATTTTTGAGAGACAGAGACAGAGCATAAGTTGGGGAGGGGCAGAGAGAGAGGGAGACACAGAATCCGAAGCAGGGTCCATCCAGGCTCTGAGCTGTCAGCACAGAGCCCGACGCGGGGCTCAAACTCACGAACCGTGAGATCGTGATCTGAGCCGAAGTCGGAGGCTTAACCGACTGAGCCCCCCAGGCGCCCCATGTGTGTGTCTTAATCAATCGTAGGAGTCCTTCAAGCTTTTTTCCTCCTAGTCAATAAATGGCCATATTGGGGAATTGTTTAATTACTTGCTTTTATTATGCTAGTTGTATTTTAAATGGGTCCCTCTGCATCCCTCTCTCCTCCCCTTAATTTACCTGGGTCACAACATGCCTTCCGTTCCAAGGCTGCTGTCTCCCCTGGGCCATGTCAGTGTTCATTTGGGCAGTCCCCCCAACATCCCCACCTCATCCCTGGGGACTGCATGTCCCTCTCCTGTCACTGCCTTCCTCTTGTAGGCAGGTCCTGGGCCTCGGGATCTGCTCTCCCTTAGACGTATCATCCAACCCAGACCCTCCTCTGGGGGTCACAGCCTCCACTCTGACCCTCCATTCTGCAGTCACAGCCTCCTGTGCTCCACACCCTCTGCCTCTGGGTTTTCTCCTTCATCTGGTTTCCAGGTGCTCCTCCCCAGCCCCAAGCCCTGTCTTCCCTTCTTACACAGTTGTCATTATTGGAGTTGTCGCTCCAATTTGGCCTGTCTGCTCTCCATTGGCATCCGTGACCAGCTGTAGCCCTGGACCAGCTTTTCTCTCCCTGTGCCCGGGCTCCTAAGTGCTAACTGAAGAAAATCTGTGTGGGGAAACTGTCCTGGTCTCAGAGGTTGAGCCACTAGAAATCCCGTCTTCAGCCTCAGGCCTGTCTCTCTCAGCTCCGGGCCATCAGATCTGAGACTTACCTGCCATCCTCTCTACTTCATTTGTCTCACGAGGTGAAGGAGCCTTTGTTCCTATCTGAGGCCACCCTCGTGTCTGTGCTCTGCACACCTTCTGACACCTTCCCTTCTCACCTGGTCAAGGCATCTTGCCCTAACAGTCTAGTGTCACAGTTTAGCCCTCCCTCTCTATTGCTCTTCTTACTTTTAAGCATTCTGAGGCTTTCTTCAGCTGGGACTGTCCCTCCAGCCACTGCTCTTTAGTTTCCTTCTCCAGTGGAAATGTTTGAAATAAATAGGTCACTGTGTCCATTGTTCACCTTCCAGGCACTACTACTCCGGGAAGTTAGGGCTCCACCCTGCCAGGCCACTAAAATAATTCTTGAGAAGGTCACTCTTAGCTTCTTTGTTGCTAATCCAGTGGAGTCTTTGCATCCTTATCATAGTACTGTTTAACATGGCTGACCTGTTTGCTTCTGGAATGTTCTCTAATCCCTGTTTCCGTAACTCTGTCTTATTTCCTTTTTCTCTCCTTTTAATAGCTTCTCTGTCTCTAGCTAGTCCTGGCTCTCCCTCTGGGGCTGCTCCTCTTATCCTCTGCTGGGGAAGTTCCTCAGGGGGTCGTCCCGTGTCTCCCTCCCCCCCGCCCCCCCCCCCCCTTCATCTGACTCTTGTTCTTCCGGGGGCAGTCTCAGTCAGGAAGTAGTAATGGCCCTTGATTCGGGGCATGCACGACACATTCTTGCACTCTGGTGTGCCTTTCAGAACCCCCTTAGTTCCTGAAATGGTAACGCTCTCTGTCCCTCACAGAGCCTTTGCATACACTGTTTCTTCTGCCTAGAACCTTCTCCCTTGCTAATCCTACTTCTTCCCTTCAGTCACATCTTGGGCATCCTCTTTTTGGATGCTTTCCCTGACTTCCCCTTTCCCCGGATCCAAGTTAGGAACCTCTCATAGGTCTTCGCATGGCCCCTGTATTTCCCTTTCATAGCATCTTGGGTAATTGCACTGTAACTATATCCATGGTTCTGTAGCTGCTTGCTTATTGCTTGTAATCTGTCAAGTCTTCAAAGGGGCAGGACTGCTTTTGTCTCAGTCATTTGTATCTTTTCATACCCATTTTAGCACCTGATGTGTAGAAAGTACTCAAAAGTAGTTCCCGACCCAACAGATGAGCTATGCTGTTTAGAAGGTTCATGAATTCGAAACTGCTTGGTAGGGAGACATCGAGTTTATAGGATCGCACGAACCACATGTTACTTTGTTTTCTCTACTACGCTTTATGTTAGTTTTCTGCGCCTGACATACCCCCCCTTCCCCAGTGAGATTAGAAGCCCCTTGTGCCTTGTGAGTGACAACTGTGTGTAATTCCTGGTGTCCCCCTCACAGTGCCTTGTATGTCCTTGGACTTCATTTCACTGGGCCTGATCCCGTGTACATACGTACGTACTAATACGTACGTACGTATATGCGGAACACTTAATGGAACGAAGTCTCTTCTGTAATCCGTCCTTGTCTTCCTCGGGTGGCCCTGCCTCTGGGCCGTGCCCAGACCCTGCCACTCCGGAGGGGCACTTTCCCTGTGGCTTAGTAGCTTGCTGTGTTCCAGCATGCTGGCCAAGTATGAGCGACAGCTGTGGTATGAAAGTCTCCCTCATTCAAACTTCATAGGTTTGGGAGCTGAGACTGACCAATGCTGACAGGAAATAGAGGCATTTATTAAAAGCCAGAGAGTTGTCAACTTGCAGGAAGCAGAGCTCTCGTTAGCATATGATTTTGTGGTTGGTTTGGTGCAACTCTGTAAAAGTAAAGAAGGAGGCAAGAATGGGGGCTGTGTGCTTGGGTCTCTAAAGTTAGATCCTTTTTCCTAAGTAAGTTGCCTTTAGAGTTTCATTTGTTTGGAATTTCCTGAGATGTTGATCTTGCCAGAAAGTTCATAGCAAAAAAAAAAAAAAAAAAAAAAAAAAAAAATTCTGGGCAGGTGAAGCATTTGCATTTGAAATGACATCTCTGTTTTTGTTTTTAAAACTTTTTCTTAACATATTATCCTTGGTTCAGCCCTGAAGATTATTCTATTATTTATGGATCTCAACTTTTCCCTCATCTTCTGGATCTTACGAAACGAGTGGTATTATTTGAATGGAGAAGAGGAGGAAGGGAATAAAAATAAGTGTGAAAGTCTTGTTCTTGCCTAGGCAAGCTTGGCTTCATAGCTTGGAGCGCAATGACACATCCTAGTCTGGTGAAGCAGGGGTATTTCGGGTTGGTTTGGCTTCTTACTGTATTTGATTTTTTTTTTAGGTTTGTCTTTTAAACTGGAATTTTTATGTGAGTGTAGTCAAATTTAGAATAAAAGCACTTAGTTTTGTAATTTCCAGAGCACTTTTTGCAGAGCAGCTACTTTAAATTTTTTCTAAATGTTTATTTATTTTTGAGAGAGAGCACACGAGCGAGCGGGGGAGGGGCAGAACAAGAGGGAGAGACAGAATCTGAAGCAGGCTCCAGGCTCGGCGCTGTCAGCACAGAGGCCCACACAGGACTCAAACTTGTGAACCACAAGATCGTGACCTGAGTCACCCAGGTGTCCCGCAGAGCACCTATTTTAAAACACGGTCATTATGGTAAACGGGTTGGGGCAAGGATTGTTCATCTAGTGAACTGAGACCCAGTGTGATTCAGTGGTCACAGAGCAGACCTCTGACCCTGACCAGAAGGGAATCCTGTTCTTCCTGGTCCACTGTGTTACTTTCCTGGAGCCCCGGGGTTGCCTTTTGTCAGAGTAACTGAGTCTAAACAGAATGGAGATTTCCTGTTAGATTATAGCACTTGCCTGCCTTCATTCTGCTTATCTCAGTTAGAGCAGCAGATCCGAACCGTCAGTGTTATTTACTGAGATTTTTTTTTTTTTTAAAGTAATCTCTACAGCCAACGTGGGGCTTGAACTCACGACCCCAAGAACAAGAGTGGCTCTACGGACTGAGCCAGCCAGGCACCCCTATTTACTGAGATTTTTGTTACATGTGAAAATGCCTATAAATAAGGTTGAAGGCCAGAGGTAGAACGGTTGAGAGCAGAATAGAAATAGCTTTAAAGACGGGGTTGTGGGCAGGAGTCTCACAAAACGTGTTGAAGATTGTGTGGGAAGCAGTAAGCGTTTGTGTTCCACTGTGTTGGGTTCGAGCATACTTACTCCGTCCCCATGTTGCAGGCTGTGTGTTGCTGAGTCCCCACCCACAGTCGTCCTCTTTGTCTCGTTTTCCCCCTCCTTGCTTCCCCTCCTCGCCACCCTCTCCCCCCATGGCTGCCGCAGCCACCACTAGCAATTACCGACATGTTGGATCTTGAGGCCGCTTCCCTATAAGGATACAGGGCCTGTGGTGTTGGCTCCGACATGGTAACCAAGCTCTGTGGGTTCTCTCCTATGTACCTCGTGAGTCTGACTGCCTGCAAGCTAGCAATAAACGGCCTCTTCTGCTATCTGATCCATCTGTCGTTGCTTGCTGCCTCTGTATTTAGGGTGCATCTATAATCTGCCGGTGCCAGTTGAAGAAGATGATAGGAGCAAGCACATGCTTCGGCAGGTTGGGAGGGGTATTCATCAAAAGCCGGAAAATTAACTGCGATGTCTGTCGAGAAGAACAGGGTCCGTCTGTGGCCGAATTTTGGGAGTTTTGTTTTTTGGTTGTTTAATATCCCCGTAGAGTCCTTTTTAAGTCGACAGGCCTAGGGAAAAGCCATTGCCAGTCATATGCGTTAGAGAGTGCCTCGAAATGTGTTCCTCTCCGAAGCATCCCCTTCAGTCTTATTTGGGTCAGTATGCAGGAACCATGTTCGGATGGCTGTTTCTGGCTGGCATAGACTCAAAATGGTAACCAAGCATGAAAGTACAGACGGTCCCTAATGCACAAATGTGTCTGCTTCAGAAGTTTGAAAGTTGGTTGTCTGGGACTTTGAACATATTTTTCTGTAGAGGCTGTGTTATAAATAGGGGTTAAGCTCCAAGCTCACCCATGGAACCTTTTTAATCTGGAGTACATCTGAAATATTCCTATTAATATAACAGATAATTTCCCCATTGAATTAGTGTACGTGATAATGATTACATACTACTTAATATTAAAATCACATAATAGTGATTTCACAAGTAAAAAACCATTCTGGATTCCATCTAGGGGGTAGTGTGTGTGTGTGTGTGTGTGTGCGCACGTGTGTGTGCGCATGCACGCGTGGAGGGTGGGGATGGGTATGTATTGATACATCCTTTCCCTTGCAACGCTGGCACTCAGAGTGATTTTTCTCCTCACCTCCATGTAAGTATGGACTCCTGTGGCCTTTGGAGGCAGACTGGATTCAAGGTTGCAGGGGTAGATGAAAGCTGAGAGGAACACACTTAGGCTGGAGTTTAGGCCTAATCTCTTCCTTACCCTTTTTTTTCCTCTGGGGTCCCCAGGCATTGGCCTGTTTTTTCTTTGGTTGCCATTTTTTTTTGCTTCTGAGCAGGGTTTCTGCCTCTGGTCTATAACCGAATCCCCTGTCCGTCTCCTGCTTTTGAAAGAAATCTATAGTCTTTTTGAGGTTTTCTAAATTAAATGTTGTGGCAGAGTTATCACATGTTATTTCTGCTGTGAGAAATTATAGAATCCCAGATGACTAAACTTCATAAACTACATGTATTTCAGTCTCATTCTCCTCTATTGTGTATTCCATTGCACAAAATAACGGCTTTTATAATTAACATTGCTGGGCGCCTGGGTGGCTCAGTCGGTTAAGCGGCCGACTTCGGCTCAGGTCATGATCTCGCGGTCCGTGAGTTCGAGCCCCGCGTCAGGCTCTGTGCTGACAGCTCAGAGCCTGGAGCCTGCTTCGGATTCTGTGTCTCCCTCTCTCTCTGCCCCTCCCCTGCTTGCTCTCTCTCTCTCTCTCTCTCTCTCTCTCAAAAATAATAAAGATTATAATTAACATTGCCTCCCTCGGTTGTATTTCTGATTTCTGATTCGTTTTCACAGGAGACCTTGCCAGGACAGGACAGGACACTGTGCAGTGCACTTCCTACTTGCGGCCTTTAAAACTGTCCGCTGCAGTATTTCAGAGTCCAAGCTGTCTGCTGCCAGGACGGGAGAAACCTTGGGTGGGGCTTGTCTGTGGTGTGTGTGTGTGTCTCTCTCTCTCTCTCTCTCTCTCTCTCTCTCTCTCTCTCTCTCTCTCTTAAGTTTATTTATTTTGGGAGAGAGCAGGGAAGACGGAGAGAATCCCAAGCAGGCTCCACGCTGACGGCACAGAGCCCGATGTGGGGCTTAACCCACAAACTGCAAGATCGTGACCAGGTCAGACGCTTAACTGACGGGGCCACCCAGGCGCCCCTTGTCCGGGGTCTCTTAGGGCTTGATTTGTGTTTCCTAAGGTGTAAAGACAGTTGATGTTTTTGGGCAGGGACTGGCAGCGTAAGGCGGTGTGCAGGCCGGGCCTAGGGAAGGACTGAATGGCATGGCAGGGCCTGGCCCTGGCAGTGTTGTGGAAAAGCATTTGCTCCAGAGCTCTCCTCTCCTGCAGATATCCTCCCCCGCCCCCCATCCCGTAGTCACTCAACCTGTACCTCGCTTTTGGCCTCAACCAAACACTGCCAGGATGCCATTGGGTTGGCTGTTAGCTGGAGGAGAGGGTGAGCCTGAGTGTCCCCCTTTAACAGCTCACACTTTTTTTTTTTTAATGTTTATTTATTTCTGAGACAGAGAGACACAGAGCGTGAGTGGGGGAGGAGCAGAGAGAGAGGGAGACACAGAATCTGAAGCAGGCTCCAAGCTCCGAGCTGTCAGCGCAGAGCCCGACGCGGGGCTTGAACTCACGAACTGTGAGATCATGACCTGAGCCGAAGTTGGGCGCTCAACCGACGGAGCCACCTAGGCGCCCCAACAGCTCACACTTTTAAATGGGCTTGTGGAGACCAGAGCTGGAGATTCCCTGCTTATTCACACACAGATTTTGTCCCTGATTTGATGGCTGCCATTTCCCTTCTCAGCAGACAGGGACACCGCGCACACCCAGAAAGGAAGGCCTGATGTACCATTTCTGAAAGGTGCAGTCTGGCATCATTGTGATCAAGACGATGGGTCAGGTGGAGCCGCAGGAGGAACGTGGCTGTTCCCCAGAACTACAGATTGTGTCACAAGTGCGTTCTGGTGTCGTGTGGTGGAAGTTTCTGGCATTATTTTTCCCCCTTAATAATCATGAGCAAAGGGGTGCCTGGGTGGCTCAGTGCTGACAGCTCAGAACCTGGAGCCTGCTTCAGATTCTGTCTGTCTCTCTCTCAAAAAATAAATAAACATTAAAAAAATTTTTCTTTTAAATCATGGGCAGAGAAGAGGGGGAGGAGGTTGTCTGGTCATAGAGGCTGTCCTCTTAAATAGCACATCTTGCTTTTAGCAAGTTTTATCCAAATGAGACTTTACATTTTTCTCTAATTTACTGGCAGTTCTGAAAATGTGTAATTATTTTTGCCAGAAAATCACTCAAGCACTTAAGTCTTTTTCTACCTGTGCAGATATGCTGCATTCTTTTAAAATATATCAGCCATGGGTTACCCCTAAGATTTTATACATTTTCGAGGTTTTTTTTGTGTTAAATAGGTTTCTGTAGACTTTTGCATGCCTTTTGAGGATATGTTTTGCGATATAGAATGACTGCTTTATCTTGTCTTGTAACCTTGGTTATTTTTCTAACCACTAAGCATTCTTGTTTCTGCATTGAGAAATCCATTGGGTAATTATAAAATCAGTAGATACTTACACTTACAAGTATCTGTCCTTAGTCACACTAACTCAAAACCTGATCTCCAGCTCTCTGACTTGCCCTTACATCCAGCTGATTGCCCAGTACTCCACCTTCATTCTTTTTTTTTCTTTTTTTTTTTTTTTTAATGTTTATTTATTTTTGAGAGAAAGAGAGAGCATGAGTGCGGGTGGGGGCAGAGAGAGAGGGAGACACAGAGTCCGAAGCAGGCTCCAGGCTCCAAGCGGTCAGCACAGAGCCCGATGTGGGGCCCGAACCCACGAACCGCGAGATCATGACCTGAGTCAAAGTCATGACCTGAGTCAAAGTCGGAGGCTCAGCCGACTAAGCCCCCCAGGCGCCCCTCTGCCTTCATTCTTACGCGATTGTCTGAACCGCCCTCATTTCCTCATCTCTTCCCTTGACGGCATCCGGGCCTTCCTGGTCTCTGGCCTCGCACAGTGGCCTTCAGCTGGTTTCTTGTTCTCTTTGTCCCGGTCCACCTGAGGAATCCTCTGCCTAGGGGAAATTCAGGATTTGGTTATAGAAAGAAAGCCACTAGAAAGAACTTCATCAGCTTCTGGTGTGCCAAGTAGTGGTTTTTTTGCAGCACGCTATTCCTTTTTATACTTAGCAACATTTTATATGAAGTAATGTTCTTGTTCCTCATGTATATTTATTTTCTTCTTAGCTAGCATGTGAGCCCTCTAAGAACATTGGGCTCGAGTCTTCACATCTTTGTGTCCTCAGTACCTAAAGTACTCGTGTGTGGCCCACATCGCCTCGTGGACTTGTATCGCTCACACATTTAACCTTCCGTAGTTAAACCGTACGTAGCGTTACCCTCCACACCCCCCGTGGAAGAAGAGAGAGAGGGAGAAACTCCTTTAAATGCCACATTGTCCGTCAGACTACACCGTGATATCCTCTGTAGGGAAAGAGAGGCCACAGTTGAAAGAGAAACAAAAGAGGTTAAGATCTGAGCTTTACAATATCTACGGCTTCTATGCTGGCAATTTATGGTATTTTTTCCAAGGTCAACCTTAATTGCATGCACTTTGCTTCTTGCTAACTATAGAACTTAGTTGCTGTTCAGAAATGTTTGTGGAATTAAATAAACCATATGAAGGACTCCGCGCTTGAGAGTACTCTACCTAACAGTTATTCTTGCCCAGAAGGGTCCTCTAATTTCCCTATAAACCATTACGACGGTCTTCTGCAAATTTGTATAAGTCATGCTGGCGCGAAATTCATCACAGCCTAATTGGGCAGCTCTAGTTGCCAGGCAGTATGCTAGGCACTGACGAGGACAGGAGTGATCAGGAGCGTAGACCTGTGGTCTTTTTCATGGTCACGGGGTAGACGGCATGTAACAGTCACACCGATGATTAATCTTGTGGAGGAAGTGCCGTGAGAGAAAAGTAAGAGGTGCCAGGAGAATGTTGAAGCTTGGGGCTTTCAGCTGGTTTGAAGGGGTCACTGGATGCTTAAGCGAGGCCTGAAGGAAGGGGTGGTGAGCCCTTTGGTTAGAAGTGGCTTAGCGGTTTGCAAGGACACAGGGAAGGCATGTGTGGCCAGGGTATTGGTCTTTAGAGTATGTCATCTCTTGAGGTAATGACTCCTGGAGGTTTATTTATTGCTAGAAAGTCCCTTGGATTATACAGATTTTAAAAATTAAGGATTTGTTTCATACTAGAAGCCTGTGATTTGTGAAGTCTTATATCACTTCTACTCCTTGAGATTTTGTAAGGTATGTGAAAAAAATTTTTTTAATGTTTATTTTTTGAGAGAGAGACAGTGTGTGAACAGGAAAGGGGCAGAGAGAGAGGGAGACACAGAATCCAAAGCAGGCTCCAGGCTCCAGGCTCCAGGCTCCGAGCCATCAGCACAGAGCCCGATGCGAGGCTTGAACCCACGAACCGCGAGATCATGACCAGAGCCAAAGTCAGATGCTCAACCAGCTGAGCCACCAGGCGCCCCTAAAATTTTTTTTTAGTGTTCATTTTTGAGAGAGAGCATGTGCAAGCGGGGGAGGGGCAGAGAGCGGGGAGACACAGAATCTGAAGCAGGCTTCAGGCTGCCAGCACAGAGCCTGATGTGGGGCTCGAACTCACTAACCGTGAGGTCATGGCCTAAGCTGAAGTCAGATGGTGAGATCGTGACCTGAGCCGAAATCAGATGCTTAACTGACTGAGCCACCCAGGCACCCCTATAAAGTATTTTTTAAAAGTCCAAAGTCTTGAATATCTCCTTTTAACCTTGTTAAGAATGATTATATTTCTAATTTATACTGGATTCCATTATAAAGTAATATGTTCACTATGGAAAACAAACAAGAGTAAGAATTATCTTTATCCCTATCACTGTACAATATAAGTACTATAAACATTTTGTCTCTAATTCTGTCAGCTGTTTTTGTTTTTTTTTTTTCTAAAGATGTTATTTCTGAGTGATTTCTACACCCAATGTGGGTCTCGAACTTACAACCCCGAGATCAAGAGTCACATGCTCTACTGACTGAGCCAGCCAGGCACCCTGTCAGTCATATTTTTAATTATCATTTTTATGGAGATAATTGTAGATTTGTGTGCCGTTGTGAGAGATAATACAGAACGCCTTGTACACTTTGTCCAGCACCCCCTGCAAAAGGTAGCATTGTTCAAAACTATGTCACAGTCAGCAGGATAGTGACATTGATACAGTTTGCCCATCTTATTCAGATTTCCTCAGTTTTACTTGTACTCAGTTATATTGTTTTCCATAGACTCTTGTATTAGCACAAAGCTATTTTCGATGGTTTACTTCTAGTTTTTTATTCTGCTCCTTAAGAGCGTCCCTCCCCCTAATCTTATATCCCTGTCATGCTCATGTGTTTTCTCTAAACCTGTTTAAGAAAGCAATTACCTGTGAGAGGAATAAATAGGTCGGAAACAGAATTGTCCATCTGGTTGTACTTTACTAGCCTGCTGATTGTTTATGGACTGTTAAGCTAGCTTATAGTTTCTGACCTGGCTGCTGAAAGATACTCTGGATTGTTTCTAACCGAGAGAGAACCATTTAGTGCCATTCGGAATGGACTAAAGTCAACATGTCTGGAAAAGGCCCAACAGTGATAGAAATGTCAAGTTGCCTGTAATTAAAAAAAAAATAAAGTAGAAGAGAAAACATATAGGGAAAGTACCAGTAATACAGGAGGCTTTGAGAATCTTTGCTGTCACTCTTGAGTGAATGTTCTCAGGTGGTAACAGATCATCTGACGATCCATGACTGCTGCTCTGTGGGACAAGTAACCCAAAAGGTATGCACCACCCGCGTTGTTACAGATACGGGCAGTTGACTTTCAGTGGTCATATGATTTTCACGTGTCATCTGGTTTTCAATGTTGTTCAGATTTTCTAAATGAGGATTTTTCAATGGTGGGGTGTCAAAAGGAAAGAAACAGTAGATGGGTGAAAAGGAAGTTGTTTTAGAGTGACTGAGTTCAGAAAGCATGACGAGAGCAGGAGGGAAGCCATCGGGATGGTTGATACTGCTTGCCCAGTTGTATGGGCTAGCTCGAAAGCACATCGGGCAGATGGTTGACTCGAGAAAATGTAAAAGCAGGGGATGACAGCCATTAGCGTCTTTGTCCAAGCAAACGGGAAAAGCCTGAGGAGAAAAACTAGTTAGGTATGATTGTGAGGTTAGAGTCTGGGCAGTGAGAGAAGGCAGAGAGCTTTTTCTGTCCAGAAGGACAGAGGTTAGGCTCTCCCTGGTGAAAAATAACTATTGAGTTCTAGCTGGCCTTGTTCAGCAGCTCTTAATCATTAAAATGTAACAGCATAAGAATAGAAGAAAGCTACGAGAACCTAAATCTCAAACCTGTTAAAGTGCTGAAGTTTTGTTTTAATCAATCCAACTCTTATTGAACCTTGTTATGGAGGTTCTAGGTAAAGTAATAAGACAAGAAAATTAAATTATTGCAAAAATATTGGGGGAAGCAGATTTAGTCTATTTGCTAATGTGATTGCTATGCCCAGAAAACGCTGTTTTTTAAAAAAACAAACTATGAGTAAACGAAGGCAGGTGAGATGGCTGGATTACGAGATTCTCTTTATTCTAAGATAACGTGTGTAGTGTGAGCCTGTGTGTAAAAACTAGCAGAAAGAATTCATGATTTGTGTTTGCATGTGTTTGAAGAAAAGTTTGGAAGAGCAGACGCTACTAGATTGTTAACCTTGGTTAAGTTTTTTAATTATAGCTTTGTATTCTCTACTCTGGACATGTTATTTTTATAATTTTTGAGGAGGGACTTTATAAATGGTTAAGTCCTTTGGTATTTAAGAATTTTTGTGTTTTGTAATGTTTCCTTCTATACCAGTATCTTTATTATGTACCCTTAGTGTCTGGCTGTTACTGGGTTTCCCTTCTGTGAGCAGCATTGACATCATGTAGTGGCCATTCCTGTTCTCTTCTTTCTTCCCCAGCATCTGATTTGAGGTACTCTCAGTTGATATTTGAAGATTCTCAGTTGATACCCATAAAACTGATCAGCAAGATAAAAACTCTTCCTGGGATGCCTGGATGGCTCAATAGGTTGAGCGCCCAACTTTGGCTCAGGTCATGATGATCTCACGGTTCGTGAGTTCCAGTCCCGTGTTGGGCTCTGTGCCGACAGCTCGGAGCCTGGATGGAGCCTGCTTCGGATTCTGTGTCTCCTTCTCTCTCTGCCCCTTCCCCGCTCACACTCTGTCTCTGTCTCAAAAATAAATAAATGTAAAAAAATAATTTAAAAAAGATAAAAACTCTTCCTGTTCTGCTTCCCCCATTCCCTTTTGATACTTGTTCTCTACATTATTACACAGTACATTGTCCTCCTTACCGCTGACCTTGTGTCTGAAATCTAGTAAATACTAATGCTCACTATCAGTTCTTCCCTAAGCTTCCCTCCTCGGTTTGGTTGCCTGATGCTCATTCTCTACCAGATTTCTCAGGAAAGGTTTATGGAATTAATGGTGCATGTTCTTAACAGTGTGTCTGCAGCCTTGATATTTGAAGGCCACTTTGAATATAAAAATCTTTGGATCACATTTTATTTCCTTACATAACTTAAACGTGTTACTCCATTATCTTCTGGAGCAAAAGCATTGCTGTGGATGTTTGACAGCCTCATTAGCCTTCCTTTAAAAGTAACTGGGTCTTGGGGCGCCTGGGTGGCGCAGTCGGTTGGGCGTCCGACTTCAGCCAGGTCACGATCTCGCGGTCCGTGAGTTCGAGCCCCGCGTCGGGCTCTGGGCTGATGGCTCAGAGCCTGGAGCCTGTTTCCGATTCTGTGTCTCCCTCTCTCTCTGCCCCTCCCCCGTTCATGCTCTGTCTCTCTCTGTCCCAAAAATAAATAAACGTTGAAAAAAAAAAATTAAAAAAAAAAAAAAAAGTAACTGGGTCTTTTTGCTAGATTCTCAAAGGATTTTTTAACTTTTTATTTCAGAGTCTGATTCATTTATTAAGTCATGCCATGGTGGTAGCTACTTCGGTCATTCTTCCCCCAAATCTATGTGTTTTTTCAATGTATAGTTTCAAACCTTTCCTTTATTTAAATAAGCCTTGCGAATGCCTTGAATTAGAGTTTTCAGTATTTTGTTACATGGCTTTGGTTTCTTTTTTCAGGGACTTAGCCTGTTATGTCTCTGTTTGATCTTCTTTGCCCATCATCTGTTTCTTTCACTCTCTCTTAAAAACTTTTAAAATATTTCATCATTTATTTAAAAAATAAAAAACTATTGGGGCTCCTGGCTGGCTCAGACAGTTGAGCATGTGACTCTTGATCTCAGGGTCGTGAGTTTGAGCCCCACATTAGGGGTATAGATTACTTAAAAAAAAATTACTAAATACAATTTTTTAATTTTTAAAATTTTATTTCAAAAAGTTTTACAGAAAAAATTGTAGTAATAGTGCAACAAACCTATTTCTCTTTATTTCTTTAAAAAAATTGTATTCAAGTCCCCCTGATGTTTCTTTTAAAGCGTTAAACATGTTTGCTCTCGTGGTCCTCCTTGTTGTGTCTTCATTTCTGAAACTATATCTCTATTTTATTTATTTATTTTTTTTATTTTAATTTTTTTTTTAATTTTTTTTTCAACATTTATTTATTTTTGGGACAGAGAGAGACAGAGCATGAATGGGGGAGGGGCAGAGAGAGAGGGAGACACAGAATCGGAAACAGGCTCCAGGCTCTGAGCCATCAGCCCAGAGCCCGACGCGGGGCTCGAGCTCCCGGACCGCGAGATCGTGACCTGGCTGAAGTCGGACGCTTAACCGACTGCGCCACCCAGGCGCCCCTCTATTTTATTTTTAATTCTTTCCTGATTTCTTTTACTTCTCTTTTCAAATCATTCTTTTTTCCAGCCACCTTGATTCTTGACTCCTCACTCTCGTCTATATTGTTCTTCTATAGCTTCTACTGCTTTCTTAATCTCTGTTAGCTTGTTGGCTTGGTTTTCGTCTGTCTTGGGTGTCTTTCCAGCTGGCTTTTATTTTCTGCAGAGATACTGCTGTGTCCCTTATTCTCTTTCGTCCAGTGATGCTGTGTGTGAAGCTCAACTACTCCTTGTCTTCAGATCATTTTTAAGCGAATGGTTTCCTTGTAGTTTGAGGAAGGAAGGGGTGGGTCCCATAGATGCTCTAGCTCAGGGCTCTCCGGCTCCCTCTTGAGATGCCTTTGTGAAGTTATTTTATTTATTTATTTTTTATTTATTTTTTATTTTTTTTTAAATCTTCTCTTGAGCTAATCATATTTTTTTTCAAATTTTTTTTTCAACATTTATTTATTTTTTGGGACAGAGAGAGACAGAGCATGAACGGGGGAGGGGCAGAGAGAGAGACACACACAGAATCGGAAACAGGCTCCAGGCTCCGAGCCATCAGCCCAGAGCCCGACGCGGGGCTCGAACTCACGGACCGCAAGATTGTGACCTGGCTGAAGTCGGACGCTTAACCGACTGCGCCACCCAGGCGCCCCTGTGAAGTTATTTTAAACCGACCTTGGACTTTCTCTAAGATCTTCCCCTGTTCCTCCCATCTGACTTACCTTATCTCAGCCTTCTCTTTCCTTAGCCCCTTTTCCCCATATCTTGCTCAGTTTGTTCTAGTCCTAGACGTTTCTTCTCAGTGCAGGGCTTTGTCCTAGAAGGGCCTTTCTGTGCTCAGTTTTGAGAGTCCGTGGGACCTGGATGCCCCAGCGCCTTGGGTGGAGGAAGAGCCTTGCACAGCCTGGGAGTTGGAACCCACAGAATTTGTTTCCAGTTTGGCCGCTAACACAGACTGGCCGACACGCTTTGCGGTGAGCACCTGCTGGTGACCTGGGGGTTCCGCTGATCCCAGAACCCTCTGGGGTCTTGGAGTCTCCTTCCTCCCACACAGGTGCTATGCCACTGTGGCTCTCAGTGTCTGGTCCCTACGTCCTGTACTTTCAGGACTGCAAGGGCACCTTGCCACTGGTTTTGTCTTAGTTGTCCGAGTTAGTCATCTGCCCTTGTCGCTTCGTGTCTCTGTGTGGAGGGCTCAGGAGGAAGGGAAAACTGTGTCACTGGGGCTACCACCTCCCAGATCGTAAAACCAGAGTAAGCACTCAGAAACCTGCATCTCAGCCTGTCATCCCCCTACTTGGAAAAACTGAGTCTTAAGAACCTTCTTCGTGAAAAGTTTCAAACGTACAGAATAAGAGAGATGAGTATAATGAACCCTCACATATCCGTCACCTGGTTTGAAAAATTACAAACTCAGGGCCTGTCTTCTTTCATCTAAACTCCCCACCCCCCACCCCATTAACCCCTCCTAGCTCTGATATGTTTTGAAGTAAGTCCTAGCATCATAACAAATACTTCTTTTAAAAAAGAAGACCGGGGCGCCTGGGTGGCTCAGTCGGTTAAGCGTCCGACTTCAGCTCAGGTCACGATCTCGCGGTCCGCGAGTTCGAGCCCCGCGTCGGGCTCTGGGCTGATGGCTCGGAGCCTGGAGCCTGCTTCCAATTCTGTGTCTCCCTCTCTCTCTGCCCCTCCCCCGTTCATGCTCTGTCTCTCTGTCTCAAAAATAAACGTTAAAAAAAATTTTTAAAAAGAAGACCAAAAATTGAGTACTCAGGGATAGGAGAAGCCAGAAGCACCTCTCCTTTGGCCTCGGAGAGGAAGATGAAATGTCAGTGAAAGGAGACGATGATAGCATCCGGAGTCTGGGCCAGATGCCCGTCGGCCTGGAAATGTGTTCAGAATACAGCCTCTAGGGGGCTGGTCACGGTGGCAAGCTCTGCTGGGCACAAGGGCTAGCAACGCAGTGCTTCCCATTCCTGCCTGAATAGTGTTGGTAGCGGAGGGTCCCCGTATGTCGTGATTTGGGAGTGCTTTGCACTGAGTCCCTCCCAGCCTGGCTTGGCAGCTCCCTGTGAAATCCTTCCTGTCATCCCAGCCATTGACCCTGCTGCATCCCAGATTTGAGGGAAGGGTGTACATTCTGATGGAGCGTATCCTTCTCCGGGAATGTATCCCATCAGAAAATGGTTCTGCCTGCAGGAGAAATGGAGGTGGGGCGGGGGGGGAGAGGCACATCCTTCCAAGAAATGTTTCTCTCACACCCAGCCATTCCCTGGGTATCCTAGCAGGAAATTACTCATTGCTGGAAAACCACCCTTGCGCCCTGTGCTGAGGAGGTCAAAGAGAGAGCAGAATTCTCGAAGTTGGTTGGGTCATCAGTACTTTCTTACTGCAGTCATTATTTTGTATTCCACGGTTGTCCTCATGCTGTTGCTCTTTTCTCAATTCCGGATTCATAGCTCTCCCTTGGTGGTTCTGACCTGCTTATTATTAGCACACTCAGCTAGTAAATCTTTATTGAGGGCCCGCTGCAGGAATTGTGCTGTGCTGGTGAACAAGCTCGACCTGGTGTCTGCTCCTTTGAGTGGCGGAGACCTTTGTATCATCTTTCCCGGAAAGCCTCTCCAGCCCCGTTGAATGCAGGCAGGAAGTTTAGGAAGTGTTGTGTGTGCCCTGGGCACACCGACGTGGGGCACAGGCCGCTGTAGTGTGGTACAGGCCTCCTCTTCCTTCTGACCTTGCTGTGATTACAGGAGCCGAGTCAGTGGCCCAGGCAGCGAACTTCGAGGTTGCTCTGAGGAAGAATGGGCATCCCTTCTGCACCCCAGGCCTCAGTTGCCAAGGTTTCCTCTCAAGCAACATCGCTGGGACATACTGGGCAAAACAGCTGGGATATAACCATCTGATTTATTTCCTCCAGTTGATGCCAGTCCAAGCCTGCAAGGAGAAGCGACTGGTCTGCAGAGCCAGGGCAAGCTCTTCCCTCGGCACCAGGTCTGGCCGCTCCGCCGTTAGTTACTCCTGAATTTACTGTTCCCATTTTTGCTAGCCAGCCTTGGTGTCTTTCCCCTTTTCCTTTGGAATAGATTTCCTGTCTGATCGGTACTTTCTACAGTGTTTGATTGTGACTACAGGTGCTCTAACCCCACTCAGTGGGAAACTCATTGAGGAAGGGACCTCGACCTAACCACCTGCCTCATCAACATTTGGCACAACTTGAAATGGAAGGGCAAAACTGGGCTTGCAAGTACAGTGATATATTGTGGTCTTGATCCTGAAAGTCGTTGTCAAAACTTGACTTTGGTGTCTTGTGTAAGAGTTTGCTTTAAGGAGTAGATTTGTTTGGCAAAGCCAATTACCTTTAAAAGAACTTTACGGTTCTGGCCTTTTAGCTATCCTGCCATCTAGTGAATGTATCTTAGGGAAATTTTATACTGTTCACTCTGAGTAGTCTTGCCAAGATTGCTTTTCGGCACAGTAGGGAAACAAATGGTCTGCTAGTGATGTGCTTGAGTTTATATAGTGCTATTACATGAAAATGTCACTAGATTCAGTGTCTCTAAAGTTCTTTATTTGAAAAAAAATTTTTTTTAATGTTTGTTTATTTTTGAGAGAGAGAGAGAAAGAGAGGGAGACCGAGACAGAGCACGAGCAAGGGAGGGGCAGAGAGAGGAGAGAGAGAGGGAGACACAGATCCAAAGCAGGCTTTGACCTGCCCGCAGAGAGCCCGATGCGGGGCTCAAACCCATGAACTGTGAGATCATGACCTGACCCGAAGTCGGACGCTTAACCAACTGAGCTACCCAGGCACCCCTAAAGTTCTTTATTTATCCTGATTGTTTGATCCATTTGGTCCTTAGGATTTGTTTTCCTGCTAGTCATTTTGTGAGAAAGAATATCTAGCTAATTGTAATATCTTTAAAGGATATTACCTGTCCAGTAGCTTTCAGTTATGTATGTAATAATAGTGACTCCAGTTTGTATCTAGCAATATGTGTATGGATTTTGGTTTCTGTATAGTTTTAGTTGTGGCATTAAGATATTGAGCAAACCCTCTTGAGGAATGGTTTGGCATCCATCAGCCTTCAAAAGCTTCTAAAAATTGATCATATGTTATTAGCAAAGGTTTACTGCCTCTTTCCATTGTGTAGAGAATATACTTTTTATATATTCAGCTCTAAGAAGGGAGAACCCAAAAGCCCAAGGCTTTTGACTGGAGAGGAGGAAGGGATAGAACCTTAGAAAAAAACAAAACAACAACAAAAAAAACCCACCTCATCTCACTAAATATGTTGAAAAGGTGGGAAGATGTACTAATTTAATTTGCTAAGATACTGCTACTTGGATATTATTTGAAAGTTTAATGAAATACACTTAATAAAGTAAAATAAACTAAAATTTGCTTTGACCAAAGTTAGAAGTAAAGCAGCTGACATGATGAGCTATGTTTTGCCATTTTGTTTGTGATAGAACTGCTTATGAACATGGTGAATAGAAATAACTTTTTAAATTGTTAAATTTGGTACAAGTTTATATGCATGGTAATACATACTAGGTAAATATGGGAGGGGGGGATTTTTGTATCAGAGCCGTCTTGCCCATTCTTTCCTTACAGAAGAAGAACGAGGTAACAGTATTCATTCTAACTACAGAACTACTATTGTAGGTTTTAAAAACTCCCTATTATTTTAATCTCTTATGTTCCTTTTGATTTTTAGTTTGCTAAATAGTTGCAAAAAATGAGTCTAGGCTGCGTCATCATCTTTAAAGAACAACTCTACCTAATTGTAATGGTTCGTCTGTTTCTGAAAAATAGTGATTTGTTCATTCTGAAGTCAGAATTATCGAATGCAGCTGTGTTTTGTTACTGTTTGAATTTAGGGAGAGGAAGGAGGAGCTTTCTGTAATATACAATTTGAGCTGCTGTAATACACAAGCACAGATTGCACTAAGTGTGGTGCAGCTGGTAAGCTGACTGAACCAGACTCAGTGTGAAGTTTAAGGGCTAATAATGGGTGTAGTTGATAATTGTAGCAGGAAAATAAACTTCAGATAGATTAAGATTAAATGTTTTTTTTAAAAAGTGACATTACCATATTGAGGAAGAAAGATTTTCTACTGCTACGAGCAGTAGAGGAAATTGCACAGGAAAAGGTCAATAGATTGGAATGCATACAAATGTAAAACTACTTTTAAACTTCTAATTGCACAGGCAATGCATATTCCCTGTAGGAAATACTGGAAAGCAATAGGAAAAAAAAAAATTCATCATCTTGCCAACTAGCACTAGCTGCTGTGTTGCTAATATATTGACAGTTTTCTGATCATCCTCCCACATTTAAATTTCATTTCCCATACATAAAAAGTTTTAAATGTACAAGTAAATTGGAAAAGTGGTTTCCAGCACTGACAGAATTGATGGCTTTAAAATATGTAAAGAGGTTGGGGCGCCTGGGTGGCTCAGTGGGTTAAGTGTCCAACTCTTGATTTCAGCTCAGGTGGTGATCTCACGTGATCGAGTCTCACGTCGGGCTTTTTGCTGACAGCTCTGAGCCTGCTCGGGATTCTCTCTCCCTCTCTCTCTGCCTCTCCTCTGCTTATGTGCGTGTGTGCACGTGCTCTCTCAAAATAAACAAACATTAAAAAAATGAAATCTGCAATGAGGTTGTATGAATAAGAAAAATGCTAATATTGTCAAAGCTTGGTAGGCAAAAGACAGAGATCACTGTGTGTGCATCATCCAGCGGACACTTAGCACCTGCTGTGAGAGCTGTGCTTCCTGGGCGCGCATACAGCTGCTGCAAGGGATAGACCTGTGACATTGTTGTCTGTATGTTTTATGCCAACGTTCTGAGGCATAATCAAGATACAAATTAAAATGAGTGGACAACGTATTTCTTCTTCATTTGATTTTCAAAAAACAAGGTAGGTGAATGTATCTATGAGCTTGAGATGGGCAGATATTTCTTAAGACAGCCCAAAAAGCGAACCATAAAAAGGAAAAGATTGATAAATTGAACTTCAGTGACATTAAGAACTTCTGTTCATTGAAAGCGACCGTGAGGTTGCAGAAGTAGCCCCAAATTCCTCCCACCCCTGTCTGCCTGCCCCTCCCAGTGTGATTCCCATAAAGAGGCAGAGAACCACTTTCGAATTTGTGTTTGGCTATGTGACTTGCTTTGGCCGATGGAATATTGGCGATCACAACACAAGCAGAGGCCTGAAGAAGTACTTGAATATTGAGCCTTGCCCTCTCTTGCTGCTTTTGAAAATTCTACAATCACTACTCTGTTAACAAGCTCAGGCTAGCCTGTTGGATGATGAAGGACATGTGGCTTACTTCTTGCTTATCACCCTTGTCAGCAGCTAGTCAAGCATCAGGTTTGTATGTGAGTGAGGCCATTGGGCCACCAGCACAAGTGCATATTTGAGTCCAGTCAGTAACACATGGAACAGAGACAAGCCATCCCAGCTCAAATGGCTGACTTCTAGAATCATGAGCAAATAAGCAGTTGTTGTAAGCCCTGTGTTTTGGGGTAGTTTGATCCACAGCAAAAGCCAGATGATCCAGAGGAAGATACTTGTGACGTTATATGACCACCAAGGGACTCGTGCCCAGAGTCCATCAGGAACACTGCATATTATTAAGAAACAGACAGCCTAATAAAGTGAGGTGGACAAAGGCTACACAGGATGTCACTCCAACTATGTGACATTTCTGCAGTAGGCAAAACTACGGGACGGTAACAAGATCAGTGGTTACCGGGGGTTTGTGGGGAGAGAGGGCCAGCTGACTAGGGAGAGCATGGGGATTTTAGGGCAGTGAAAATACTCTGTTTGATATCGTAATGGTGGGTGCATGCCATCATACATTTGTCAAAACTGCTAGAATGTTCAAAGCCAAAGAGTGCACCTTTCTCCAAGAACACTTCAAGGGCTCCTCTGGCCTGAAGCAATGGTCTCTTGTGCCAGTGCTGCTCCTTGTCCAGATGTCTTGGGAGTAGGTGCGTGTGACGCGTGCCACTAGTGAACGATTTTTCAGTGCTGACGTAATGAATAAGGGACTTTAAAATAACTGCGTTAAGGTGGCTGTAAAGTCATTCCCCTGGTGTTACTTTGACTTGCTGCATTCAGATATGCTTTCTTGGGTGATGATTTCAGGTAACTCTGAGTGTTGCATGACTTCATGGTACAAAAGCAAAACTGCGGGCTGTGGGCTCACATGGGTTTTTGTCTCTTGGAACCCATATTAAGACTGGCTTGTCTTGATATGGTAAACAATAAACAGACGCCAAACCGATGACTTCAGTTTTTGTCAGTGGGTCCTCTCTCAACAGATTGGCCTGAGGAGATTTTCTCCTAAAGCCCTGAAGTTGTGGGGACCTTTGCTGTTTGTGTAGCAACATCCTTAAATTAGCTTTATGTCTGTAGGGTTACATCTCACTTATGAATTAAGGTCTAAAAAAAAAAGATGAGAAATCTGTGCTTAGATCAGGTTATCCTTAAATTGCCCCTAATGTCTGATGCGTGTGATTTTATACCTGTAGTGTGGTACTGTTGCTCTCAGGCACGTTTCAGTGCTGGAACCCTAAACTTCATCCATAGGAAGAAGCAACAAAGAAAGATGCAGGTGCCCGTAGAGGCAGGGGCTTTTGAACCAGTCGTTCTGCCTTCCCAAGAGTGTTCAGACCCTGATGGTGGGGAGGGGGGTAGGTAGAATAACATCCAATTGCTTGGCGGCTTTAATCTGCCTGTGTTCTTGTTAATCCTGTATACCCCTGATGAGTCGTCCCAGATGTGTTTGTGAGAGGTCCACATGACAGCACCTAGCTGGAATTGAGCGTCTGTTTATCTGGCAGTCTTCCCTAGGGGAGTGCAAGGTCCTTGATGGCAGGACTTTGCCTCTCTTGTTCTTCTTTATATCCTTAGTACATCCTTGTATGCACTGCCACATAATCAGCACTCAGTAGATACTTAGATGAGGTGAAGGGACTCATAGTGAATCTAAGCCTTGCTTCCTTAATCCTTAACACAGAGTTCTTTGGAAAGCCATATGGAAGAGCGTGGTTACCTGCTTCCTCTCTTCCCCAAATTCTCACTTTATTTTTATGGCCTCACTGAAGAACTAATCACTTCATAGTGCTTTTAGGCATTGGTAGTGCCTGCCTTCTTCATCCTGATCCTCATAATGGTGTCTAGAAAAGCATATTACGTCTAGAAAGTATTTAGAAAATTTACTTGTTTGGCGATGATAATGCAGAAGCCTTGGTTCGGGCAACAGAAACTTGGAATATTAAAGAAATTCTTAACCAACGCTGTTCTCATTTTGATATTGTGTTTGCCTCCTGTTCACACTCCTCAATTATCCACGGGAGTATCCTAGCAATTTTACAAGCGTTGTTCTCCGTCATTTCAGAGTGGGGATATTGTTTGGGTTCCTAAGGTCCCTCCCTGTGACCCCTGAGCTTAGGGAAATTAACCAGGGAGGGAGGAAGCTGGTGGTTGGCAGTCTGGTTCCCTGTAAAGGAAGGTGTGAGCCTTCCACTTTCGTGTGTCTGGCAGCTACTTGTGTCCTTACTCAACTGTAGCACTGTCCTCCAGCAGAGTGCCAGAACCCCAGGGCCTGAGTGAAGTACTTAAACTGTCCTTATGGAAAGCAGAAGGTAAACAAAACAGAAGCGAAAGTAGGTTCCGTTTTTGAGACTGTTCTCTTACAGGAATGGCTTTGTGGTTCTCAGCATTTAGAAAGATACTGGTTCCAGTGTGTTTTATTGACATCAATTACTGTAAGTCTGATTCATTTTCTGCCTATTGATTTCTGCCCAAGGTGAAAGTCATGACATTTAACAGAAAACGTAAGTGATTAAAAAAAAAAAGTATTCTTAGGACTGTGAAAATGAAGTTTAGAGTCCGTGACACCTAAAAAAGCAGTTTTTATACCTCTTTGTTAATGATTCTATTTCATGTACAAATAACGTAAAGGTTGCAGTAGCTTCCTATAATGAACTCAGAGTGTTGTTTCGGAATTAATTTTATCTGCGTCAAAAGTTTTCAGTGGTAGAAGACCATGTCAATATGCTCTCACTAATCACAAGGTTTTCTCAAAGGTAAGATCCTTCATTTCTAAATGAGTCCTATTACTGCAGCTGGAAAATAATTTTCAGTTCTGAAACTGCATAAGACCTTACAGAATCAAAAATAGCTATGAACCACAAATGCATAAAGTGACTTTGTTCTTTTGTAAATGCCCGAGGGTCATCATCAGTGACAGCGGTCCCTTTCTATGTTTTTAAGATCTCTTACTTTAAATGGCTGTGTAACCATGGAGTTGTTAAAAATTGAGTGATAATGTTAAAGCTCTGTTAAGCTCCCAAAAGATACTCTAGTTTATTTTAAAGATTCTTTATCCTTAATAGTTTGCAGCTTAACCCCGACCCTGCCGTGTCTGGGTACTGACTTACTGTTCAGGTTGCCCTGTGGCCCGTTCTCCTCTGTCTAAACTGCTCTTCGCGTGTCCTATTTCTCATACTCTGTTCCTCCCTCCTGGCTTTCAATTTACTCCTCCTTTGGCTGTGTTCAATATAGCGTTTATTAACTGTCCGTTGAGGTTTTGTGTTTTGTTTCTGTTTTTAAATTTCGTTTCTAAGATTTCTCATTTGTTCTTTCCTATCTACTTCTTCTGGTTTCATTTCTCCCTCTTTTTACTCATGACATCTTTTTTTTTTTTTTAATTTTTTTTTCAACGTGTATTTATTTTTGGGACAGAGAGAGACAGTACATGAACGGGAGAGGGGCAGAGAGAGAGGGAGACACAGAATCGGAAACAGGCTCCAGGCTCTGAGCCATCAGCCCAGAGCCCGACGCGGGGCTCGAACCCACGGACCGCGAGATCGTGACCTGGCTGAAGTCGGACGCTTAACAGACTGCGCCACCCAGGCGCCCCTCATGACATCTTTTTAAAAAATGATTCCTTCATTTATCCCCGATCTCAAATATGTTTATCTGTGAAGTGCCTGACAGGGTGTATAATAAATTTCACGTGGGATGGACTTATTTTCTAGCCAATTTGTTGGTTTATCTTTTTCAGAACCAGTACTATTCTGTGTTTTTGGTACTGCGGCACAGGCCATTTTGAGTGGGAGGGCTTTTGTTTCCTTTACATTCATTCTTGTTCTGTGTTTGAGCCGAGCTCTGCCTTTGTGTTTTTCTCTATATGTAATTGACCATTGTCTTGTATTCGGAGCAGAGGGTGTACATCAACACGTGGAATCTGTTCCACCTTCTCCACCAGATTGTTCCCCTAGCCAACTTCATGAAGGGTATTCCATACCCCCCATCCCTTATCCCCTTGCTGGGGGGGCGGGGGGGGGGAGCTGGTGGTGGTTTGTAAAGCAGTTTGATTCTGCTTTTTTCCATGTCACTTCCCAGATGGACATAATTGTTCTGTTAGTGATTTGTAGCTCCATTATTTTAACCTTGCCCCAGACCAGCGTACAGAATGACCCAACACTGCCTCAGATGCTGGCAGGGATGATTTTTGTGTATCTTGCTGCCTTTTACATGCTGACCAGTTTTCCCTCCTTTCTCTGGCTCTCTTTCAGGCACCACTGAAGATTCGGAGGTGCTGGGTTTACTTTTCAGCATCTTTCTTTATCCAATACATCGTCATTTTAAAACCTAAACCAAAACAGCCTTGGTATTGTTTAGCTAAATTTTAAGCTCTTTCTTTGTTATCTAAATGTTGTAGTTTGTCCTTAAATTTAATGATACTGAGTATATGGTTTCTTGTATGTCAGTTATATAAAGGTAAATATAATAGACATTTTCCTAAGGTTTTTGTAGTAAATAATATTGTTCTAGTAACTTCCATATATAAAGAATACTGTATTGCTTTTAACTCGAAATACCTTAGCCTCTGACTTGGATGATTTTTATATTTCTTGGAGTTATACAGAAACGCTATACTTTGTCAGACAGAAATCTTATGTTCTCCTTAATAATGAGATTGATGATTAACAAGATTTGTCCCACATGTTCCTTTGAAGATTTGGTATTTAAAATTTTAGGCTAGCACCCCCTCCCTCTGCTTCTATATATATCTCCCTGTTCAGCTGGCAGCCGCAGCAAGTGTCCAGGAAACGTACACCCCTGTATGCTCACTTACTGCATTTTAAATTCTTGCCTTTACTGTACGTCAGCATTTCCCTTCAATCTAGCTTGCTTTGTCCATCTCTGAGAGCCAGGACCTCCATAAAGTACTAGGTAACAGCTTGAAAAATCAAATTAGGCCACCGTTTGTACAGTGGGGGTAGGGGGGCATATAGATGTTGAAGGTGCTAAGGGACTTGGTAGTTCACCTCAGTCCTGGTGAGTGCACAGTACTCCTGGAGGTTTTTCTTCCTTTAGGCTTTTAAAACAGATCACTGTCAGAACCATTAAAAGCTAGCCCTTTCTGCTTTGAATCCATGTATTAGTAGCTATTCCAGTGCTATCTTATCGTAAGACTCTATGTCCCAATTGCAAAGCAAAATAATAATAATTATTATTACTCTAGTAACTTCCATTTTGTAACAGATGATTGAAAATAGGATTGGATCAGACATTTGCTAAACAACCTCCCTTTCAGGTACATTTCTGTCCCACGATGAAATGAAGCATTTGGTGTAGAAGCAAGGACTCTGAGTTTTGGGAGCCTTTGGGGCCATTCGTTAATTCAGTCCACAAAATCTAGTTGAGTCCTCTGGGCCTGGGCCTGGGCTTAGGAGGGGTGGAGAGGCAAGGATCCAGGCACTTCTGTCAGACTCCCAGCTGCTGATGGATGCCATGCTGTCTACCTCGTCACATGTCAAATAGTTTAAAAGTGACTAATGCATTTTACCGTGGAGCCAGTAAGGGACACCCGGTTGTGGGACTGAAGACAAAAGGGTGTTAAAACCAAACCTATACTTAACGCAATGATGTGCTTACTATAAACATGAAACTATGTCTGCAAGGCTGGGCTGGCTTTTATGCCTGTGTGTTTTAAGATAAAAATTAGAAATCTCAAACAATGTCAGCTTTTCACCCAAGTTTTACTTCACCTGATTGGATTTTGGAGGTATTTGAATAATGGATGGTGAGCTTTCATGAGTACATACAGAAATGAATTCACTCTGGGCCCTAATTCGTTCTGTTACTGGAGCTTTCTAAATATATGAGTCCTTCGTATTCACTGGGAGGTTATCGGTTACCTCCTTAAATGAGTGGGGCAGGATAGGAATCAAGAACTAGCCTTAGAAATTATTCAGGTAATGTTACTTTCTGTCCTGTTCCCTCCCTTGCCTCATGTAGAATTTCTGGTTCAGCAGATGTTTTGTTTATAATTTACCAAGCATTTGTAGCACAACTTTCTAGCCCAGCTCAATCATACTTTTGGAAGAATTTAATTTTTTCTCGTGAAAAATTTAATTTTCTTCATGAAAATAGTTCACTATGGAGATGACTCAGATCAATTTGAGTGCCCAGTGCCTGTATAAAATGATAATGTGATTTCAGTCATTTACCTGTAAGCTTTGACCAAACTTGAGCCTGCTTCAGTAACCCATTATCGCATTATCTCTAGGAGAGCATGAACCTTGGACATCTATTACACATGCTATTTTCTTCTGTCACATTTCTGAAATCTACACTAAGAATATGAAGTAGGCTCTTGAAAAGCCAGTAAAGAACTGGCTAGGAGAGGGTGAGGGTAGGTAAAGAATCTATTTGTTCTGCGTTGGTGTATTTCATGAAATGAGATCCTGTCTCATTTAAAAAATGCTGAGGTACACTTTGATTTGGGAATGTTGGCATTTCTCTTTAAGGGATGCTTCTGGAAACCTGTTCAATGGCAAGTTTTTTATTTCCCTCTTGGCTTGGCTCCCACATTTCCCCTGGCATTCAGCTTCTCATCATCCACTTTAAGGGTTTTATTTTATTTTATTTTATTTTATTTTATTTCATTTCATTTTATTTTCTCTGTGGAAATTTTACACACTTGTTAAGATTATTTAATCTCGGTCAGCGTAGTAAATGATGTAAGGATATTTTATGCTAGCGATGGGAGTCTCCTTAAACTTGTTCATTAGTCAGTGTTCTGCTCTTTCTACAACTGTTGGAAAGTTAGCTTACCTTCACTGCGGTTTTAGATTACAGAGATCTTATTTTGCTTTAATTCTGTGAAGGTTTTTGGTACAGTCCATTTTACTTCCAAACTGCTGTTATTAGTTGCCTTTAACTTTAAAGGTACTTTATCACTCCTCAAGTTTAAGACTGTAATCCTGGCATTTTATTTTACTAAATGAAACATAAATGGCTTGTATTCAGAACACGCATGTATTTCCCATATGATACTGTAATGTAGAGAAACACTTAAATGGGTATATTTTCTTATTTGTAGGTTAAAGTTGGTTAGAAAAACTTTACTGCACTTAAGGTCTGTGCATTTCACTCTTATGAGTTTACCTTCATTTTAAAATCAATTTTTAAAAAAGTATTGTATGAATACCTCTTATTTTCTCAACATCTTGACCAAATGACCACTCCAAATTCTACTTCCTCTTCCTCTCTCAGGCAGCAAAACAGTATATATTAATATAATCCTTTGGCTGAATAAAATCAGTTGCCCACGGTTACTCATATCTTGGCCCTTATTTCCTCAGAGTGAATATTTGTTGGTTCAGTGGTGTAACTGTATCAGTTATTTCTTCCGTCTTTATTCAGTCGCACCAGCTGGATTAACCAAATTTTTTCACACACACACACACACACACACACACACACACACACCCGCCCAAGGCTGAATTTGTATCTGCTAAGTGCTTCCAATTAAAGAGAACAACAGATTTGAGACTTAGATTTTTATTCCTTTGAGTTATTTGTCTGTGTTGCATAGCCTTTCCCTGCAAGCTTAATTTCATCCACAAATGATGTGATGAGTGTGTTCTGCTGGGTTATTTTGCTTAATCTCGGATAGGTTTATAATCTGTAAACATGCCTTTTCAAATTATTAGTTCATTTGTAGTGTGAGTCAAAAACACCTCCCCGCCATTTTGCAGTTCTTTAAATAAGTAGACTAGCAGAATGGGGGATTTTTTTTTTTAATCCAAGTTGATCTGCACGTGATCTGAGAAGTGAAAGGGGACCATAATAGGTCTGTGATAAAAGCCGTTGCTTTTTTGTCCACACCTCAGCCCATTACCGCAGTCTCTTTGCTCGAAACCATTTTCAACTCTGCTAGTCTCATTTGTCTGTGTCTCCCTATTTCCAAGGAAAATGTTTATTTTCTGATTCATTCATTTAGACCTTTACACAGGCAGAGAGGATTTCATTTTCTTGAACAGCCGTCCTTTCTGTTTTTTCCTCCCCTTTGCTTCCCCTTCCCCATTTTCCCAGTATCTTACACCTTTTGGTTAAAACGATATTCATTTCCATCATTTGCCTACACACATAGGCACAGGTAGCATCGTCCTGTAGTTTCCTCTTTAAAGTTTTCCCGTAGTTAATAATTGCCGTATGTACTTTGATTCGCGTGGCGTTCTTTCTGCCTGTTGATTCTTCCCATACCTCTTGTAGTCTCTTGGACAGTTTTCCACCGGGTCAGTCAGCACTGGCCGGTAGGAGTGCACCCCACGTGTATAATTTCACCCTTTCTAGTGGCAAAAAGGTAAAAAGAAGATGAGATTAACAGTAGTTCATTTAGCCCAGGATGTCCAAAATGTTGTTTTAACGAACACCACTGAAAATATTTACGATACTTGAGTTTCCTTTTTGAATACTGTCATCAAAATCTGATGTGCATGCACTTCAGACTGCTACTACTTACATGCTCTCAGGAGCCACCTGCAGGAAGTGGCTGCTGTAGTGGACAGAGCAATTTCAGCTGATTTCTTGGTTTTAGTTTTTGTCTTAGAGGCTTTTGTACTGGACAGACACCTCCATTCTCTTGGATTGTTTGGTCTCTGGGCCTGACACACACAGCTGTCATCTTAGGAACTCCTTCTGCTTTTCTTGATTGGATTCCCTATTTCCTGGATTTCAGGTCTTCTCCTTATTTTTCTCTGGTGGTTTCATTCAGTCATGGTGGGTACAGTGGACAAAGGCATGTCATTGACCCATTCAGTCTCTCGAGTCACACTGCTCCAGTCTGGCCCCCTTGCTCCGAGGTCTGGTATATACTCGTCATCCTGCGAACACCTCCCTCCACAGTTTCTTTGGAAATTTCCTTTGCCTTTGCTCTTGTGTCAGGTTTTTGGTTGTTTTTTGTTTTTTCTTTACCACATCTTCTATTTTTCTCTTTCTTGGTTTATTTCTTCCCTCACATGGAAGACCTGATGCTCAGTGGATTGCTGAGGACCAGAAGCATGGGTGGTAAGGTGCTTGACATCTTGCCTCTGTGCAATGTTTTTATTACACCTTCTCACTTGATGACAGTTGGGCTGGATATAGAATTCTAGGTTGGAGATCATTTTGCTTCAGATTCTAAAGGCATTGCTCCATTGCTGTCTCGCTTTCAGTGTTCTGGCGAAGTCTGAAGTCATTCTGATGACCTTATCCTTTGAAAGTGCATTATTTTTTCTTTTCAGGGACTTACAGGACATTTTCTTTGAGAGATTCTGGAATCACGTATTAATGTGCCTAGTATAGATCTGTTCTTATTATGATGAACACTTGATAGGTCTGAAGATTTCCTTGAACGATTCGTTTTTGTTTTTTTTTTCTTTGTATTTTGTTTTGCCTAGTTTTCTATTGGGGGTTTTTGGGGGATAGGTGGTGCTTTACTTTCTGGGAGGATTTTCTTCTACCTTTACCTAACATCTTGTTCTTAATTCATGGATACAATATCTTTTCTTATCTTACTGAATATATTCATCTCTTTTTTAAAGTTTGTTTTGTCTGCAGTTTATTTCTTCCAAGGGGCTTTTTTCCCTGTCATTTTTCTTGTAAATCTCTTTGATATTAGAGGCTTTCCTCTTAAATCTTAGAATCAGTGGTTGTCTGTGTGTGATGAAGAGTCGGGGCTCACAGGGCAGATTCAGAGCTCTGACAGGTGGAAGGGGCTCATCATCCCTGACCCAGGCGCGAGCCCTCTAGCGGGGCTGTTGATTGGTTGTTGGTTATGTGCCCTGGTGATAGTATCTTCCGGTCCTTCCTCTTGTCTGCTCACATCACCTAGAAAGCACTCTGCCTCCTGATTTACATCCTCCAAGAAATGATTCTCCAGAGTTCTGTGGTGCGTGGTGGCAAGTCACCCAGCAGCACAGCACGGAAGGGGTGCGGCGGGGATGGTGGAGATCCCTTTCTTCCCAGACGGCCCCAGCCCTGAGCCCTGTGGCGAATCCCATCCTTCCATCCAGAGGCGGCACTTCTGAGCCTCTGCAGGAGTCTGTGCTGGAAATCAGGGTGGTTCTCTGCTTTTCCCCATTGCTGGCTTGTGATCGAGCTTTCTCAGACCTGCCAGCTACTAATAAGATTCCCAGCTTCCAAAATTCTGTTGTTGCTGTCTTCTCTTGTTCTCCCTTGTGAGTTTGTCTTTTTTTTTTTTAATTGTAGTGACATATACTAACAAAATTTACCATTGTAACCATTCTTAGGTATACGGTTTAGTGGCAGTAAGTACGTTTACATTGTTGTATGAGCTTATCTTTTAATAATCATAAAATACAAGTTAAGAAGAAAAGATTTCTAAATGGGAGTGTAGTGGTGTTTTAGGAAAGCAAAATTAGATGTGTGTGATCAGCAGGAGGCATACTTTGGGTCTTCTGTTACTCCAGACGCTTGCTGTTAATCAAGACACTTTCTCTTTCTGACCCGTTTGGTATAATGGGATTTGTCTGTCTCCTGGGAAAGCAATCGAATAGTTGTTGGCATAAAGGTGCATTTTATCTGCCCTCAATAATTGTAGCTTTACGCAAGGTTACAGATGGAACTCCCAGGCATGACGTTCAAGGCTCTCCGCGATCTGGCCTACCCACCCACGTGCTCCAGCCGTCTGTCGTTGCTCCCGCCAGCCCACTCACACTGTTCCTTGCAGAAGATGTGCACTCCAGCCTTCGCTGGGCTGCATGTTCCCGAGCGAAATGCGCCCCCTCCCCTCACCGCCCCACTCCTTTGCATCTCCCTGCTGTCTTCCGCGTCTTTCCAGCTCCCAGCCCCACGCCTTCCTCCCACTGTGGCCATGTGGTTGTTCCTCTTCTGTTTTCCTCTCATGACCTTGTACGTGCCTCTGAATTATCACCTTGCGTTTCCCACACTGCCCAGCTCTCTTTGATGTGTGTTTCTCTACTGGGTCTTCTCAGTGCCTGGCACATAGCCCGTGCTCGGTCAAATGTCTGGATGGATTCCTGGTGCCAGAGAGTTCAAAAGAGAACTCTTTATCTTTTTCTTTTCCTTTTTTTTTCCTTTGTAGGATATCCGACACGAAGCCAGTGATTTCCCATGTAGAGTGGCCAAGCTTCCTAAGAACAAAAACCGAAACAGGTACAGAGATGTCAGTCCCTGTAAGTATTCACATCGCCATTACCAGTCTCACTGCTTCCACTGCGTCGGCTTCTCAGTCAGGACCCCTTGAGCCCCAGGGTTTGGCAACAGATTGATAGCAGTAGAGGTTTATGACTTGATTGTTTCCTATTATAAAGGCATTAGAGACTTACAGTAATGGTTCATTTTTTCCACGATTGTAGAAGGAGTAAGATTTCAGTTTCTGGAAAATGCAGCTGAGTTCAAAGCACTGTTTTTAGCTTTGACTATTTTTATGATGAATCCTTTTCCTACCAGCTGAAGCAGAGTAGAGTAGGCACAATATAACCTTTTCTGGATGACTCAGCAACAGCGTTATTAGACCCCGAGTGAGCGTCATATTGAACTGTGACGATGCCCCGCCCGGGCATTAAGGAGCCGGAGCGGCGGTCCCCCTCCACTGAGGACAGCTCTGCTCCTCAAGTCCCACCCCTACCGCCAGCACCGGTCTTCTAGCCCTTTCTTGCCATTAGCTCTCATTGGGCCTGCCGGCCTCTGACAACCTCCGCCTTCGGAGCGACCGGCTCTGAATCTGCTGCTCTCCCAAAAGGAAAGAACGAACCGTGTTCGAATTTGGGTAAAGCGAGAAAACCTGGAGCTGAGTAAAGAGCACGACCTTTGCCATTTCCTCTAGGCCCCACAGAACCTTTTGACTCCCCTTCAGGGTTTTTAGGCCCTGTCCGTCAGGGAGGGTTGTAGCTGCCACCGTCCCCCCGTGGCGGTCCCTTCCATCTGCCAGGGACACGGACGACTCCGGCCGTCATCCCTCACACTGGCACTTCCCGCATGCCTGCGAAGTCACGCCTGCCCCGTGGCAGTGGGTGCCGCTGCTCAGTGCTTTCCAGGGGAGTTGGCAGCGCTCCCCACCCCCCCCGCCCCCCAATTGTACAGCAGCAGGTTCCGGGGAGGGGAGCGGAGGTGCGCCTAGGCTGGCACCAGGCGGTCCGCCTGTGAGCGCTGCCCTGGTTCCCTGCCCGGGGGTGCGTCTCAGCCTGCCGCCTAACAAGCCGTGTGGCTTCGGGCGAATGGTTCCCTTCTCTGGTCTTCAGTAAAGCAGGAGCCGCGCGGATCTCAGGACTCCGTGAAGGTGAACTAGAATAGCATGAGCCGCTTAGCTCCGTGTCTCACTCATAAAGGCTGGCTGCAGTCGAGGCGGTTGTTAACGGGTGAGCAGAAGGTGCACGCCAGGGGCGTCTGCAGTGGAGGGCGTCAGGTGGCACGCGACTGCGCTCCAGCACCCGACGCTCTTGGCTAAGCATGTCGTGGCCGTGGCACCTAGTGGGGTTTATTAAAGAAACAAGGCTCTCCTCCGGTGACGGTGCTGTGAGGTCCTGGCCGGCTGCGCCGCGTTTCACAGAACAGTCCTGTCGGCATCCTTCACGCGGAGCGAGGACACCTACCCCCCCCCCCCCCACCAGCTTTGCTCTGCGGTAGGGAGTAATGTCGTCTTAATGCCCCTCTTCTGCTTTCTCCTCAGGACTCCTCTAAATGGATTCCTGAGCCAGTTTTCCACAGAGAAAACACAGCATTTGAAATATTCTTCCCGGGAAACAACTCGCAGCTTTTTTACCCCGGTGTCCCTCCCAATTTTTCTTTTTTTCCCCCACCTCCACTATCCAGCAGGACAGATAATTGGCTTTTTAGGGCCATGGGGGATCGGGGGAGAATGAGTCAAGGTAGAAAGTGACCTTGTCGTCTGTCTTCCGTTTGGCAACTTTGGAAAAGCCCCAGCAGCTCTCAGAGGAGTTGTTTTTCCAGGGTCACCCGGTGCTGTGGGAGCCCAGTCTTCTAACCCACCAAGGAGTTGTATGGTCTCATAGCCTTTTGGGGATCTTTTATCTCCATGACTTAAATACTACCGAACTATCCCAAGTTGTATTACTCCTCTCTGATGAGAAACATTCTTCCAAGTGGTGGCTAATTTTTCAAAACATTTCTTAGAAATCCTTTAAAAATTTTTTTAATGTTTATTTAATCTTGAGAGAGAGAGAGTACGTGAGCAAGGGAGGGGCAGAGAGAGAGGGACACAGAGGATCTGTGCTGACAGCAGAAATCCTGATGCGGGACTCAAACTCCCAAACCGTGAGGTCACGACCTGAGCCGAAGTTGAACCCTTAACCGACTGCCCGCCCCCCCCACCCCAGCCAGGCACCCCTTCTTTGAAATCTTTTACAACAAAAAGCCCCAAACCATGTGTCCCCGTTAACTTGTCCTTTCCCATTGGGCTAGGGAAGAAAAGATAGTATTCATGAGCGGTCACCCGAGTTCATCATCCCTTGTGTCAAACCAGAAATAAAAATGCCCACCTGCTCTTGTTAGTTGCACTGGCAGGATAAGGAAAGTGGCCTCAGGGAAGCACTGCTTTTGGGACAAAGTCATGGTAAAAGGGGGAAAAAGTGGCCATGTGTTTTCAGTAACCTGGGGCAGAATTTCCAAATGAGAATTTCTTTTTAAAAACCATCCTGGGGGGGCGCCTGGGGGGCTCAGTCAGTTGTGCATTGGACTCTTGGTTTTGGCTCGGTCGTGATCCTGGGGTTGTAGGATCAGGCCCTGTGTCAGGCTCCGTGCTGTGCATGGAGCCTGCTTGGGATTCATTCTCTCTCTCTCTCTCTCTCTCTCTCTCTGCCCCCCTCCCCCTCTTTGCCTTCTCTCCCCCCCCCAGCAGAAAAAAAAAATTAAATGAGAAAAAAACTTATTCTGACAATTACATTTAATGTACCTTCAGAGTTTTGGATTCAGGGTTTAGTTTTTCCAGTGAAAAACTCTCTTTTAAATGTCTTTGGTCATGACGGTTTCTGAATTTGAAATATTTAGAATCACTTAAGTATATGTTACACTTGAAACTTAAAAGAAACAAAAACAAAAAACCTTATATGAAGGAATTAAAGATATCACTTTGCACACCACTATATATTTAGGTCATTTTCATCTTCAATCCATTAGACACAGGGTAGGTGGAAATAACGATCATAAATCCTACCAACTGTAGCTCATTGTACCAACTAGAGCTGTAGGGGCTAGGTGAAATTTTTGGTGGATTTTTTTCTCTTAAAGATTGAAGCCGCTATATTTGATTACCTAATAAAAATATATATTCGGCATCTGAGAACAGATGCCTTGACACCCTCTCCCCATAATCTCCTGATTTGTGGCACAGGGATAAGGAAGATCTGACCTAAGAACAGGCTGCCCAGTTAGGACATAACCCATGTTTTAATGTAGTTTGTCTGTTACTATTTAGCATTAGCTTTGAAACACTTCCAGAAACCTTTCTCAAAATACTAAGTTGTCCCCGTAGTGATGACTAATCTCAATTAAAACACCATGGCCTCAGCCAGTGTGAATGCCCTTAATGCCACCAACTCACCTTTTTCACTTTCCCCATGGGGTGCACTGCCTGTGTAGACACTTTGGTCCTCTAGGACTAACCTTTGAGTTCTGGTTTGCCTTTCAGTTGACCACAGTCGGATTAAACTACATCAAGAAGATAATGACTACATCAATGCCAGTTTGATAAAGATGGACGAAGCCCAAAGGAGTTACATTCTTACGCAGGTGAATGGATTGTCCACATTTTTTTAATGGCTCTTGGCCTTTCTTGATATCAGCCTAAGAACTTTAGAGTACTGTCATTTATACCTCAAATAAGATCCACCGCATCCTTTCAAAGGTCAGGTTTTAGGCAATCCAAAACAGCAACGAGGAAGGAAAAGAATCTTCCTTCAGAGATTCAGGTTGGTTGTCACCCGCGTCTTTTCTGGGAAGTATGCCACTTGCTGGGCTTCTAGAAAACAGCATGAAATGCCAGAACTGCCTGTGGTCTGTTGACAGTGGCAGCAGAGCCGTGGCAAGAGAAGCGCCCTTACCTGTGTTGATTCCATAATTGAAGAGGGTTAGCAGTAGACCAGTAATCTCTGCCCAGGTAGCTACTCAGAATTTCTCAGCATGGTCCTCATTCTTTGGCCCAGAAAAAAAAGCATCCTTAGATTATGTGGACAAGCATGCAAAACCGTTCAAAATTCCCATTGGCTTTTGACATTTTTATGGGAACAAATCATAAAAATGATCTAACACTTGATCTTCTTGTGAAATGCTTACTGGCATATGACCCCAAGACCACAGGTATCTAAGAAAGACGATAAAGAAATTTCTTTTTACTTAATTTTCTCAAGTCTTAGTCTGTTACCTGTAAGTTGCTCTAAACACTCTGTGTTTCTCTCTCTTTTTTAATTTTTTTTTTTAATGTTTATTCATTTTTTTTTTTTTTTTTAGAGACAGAGCATGAGCGGGGGAGGGGCAGAGAGAGAGGGAGACACAGAATCTGAAGCAGGCTCTAGGCTCTGAGCTGTCAGCACAGAGCCCGACACAGGGCTTGAACCCACCAACTGTGAGACCAGGACCTGGGCCAAAGTTGGATGCTCAACTGACTGAGCCATCCAGGTGCCCCTATGTTACTCACTGTCTTAATCAAACAGCAAGGGGAAACTACTCAAGTGTTTATTTTTTTTTTTAACGTTTATTCATTTTTGAGAGACAGCATGAGTAGGGAAGGGGCAGAGAGAAGGAGATACAGAATCCGAAGCAGGCTCCAGGCTCTGAGCTGTCAGCACAGAGCCCCATGCGGGGCTCGAACTCATGAACTGCTGAGATCATGACCTTGAGCCGAAGTTGGACGCTCAACCAACTGAGCCACCCAGGCGCCCCTCTCTCTGTGTTTTTTAATCATAATGTTTGCTTTCTCGTTCTATATCAGTTTATCATTCTTTAAAAAAAATTTTGGGGGGCACCTGGATGGCTCAGTCAGTTGAGCATTCCGACTTCGGTTCAGGTCATGATCTCGCAGTCTGTGGGTTCAAGCCCCACGTTGGGCTCTGTGCTGACAGCTCAGAGCCTGGAGCCTGCTTCGGGTTCTGTGTCTCCCTCTGTCTCTGCCCCTCCCCCGCTCATGCTCTGTCTCTCTCTGTCAAGAATAAATAAACATTAAAAAAATTTTATTAGGGGCGCCTGGGTGGCGCAGTCGGCTAAGCATCCAACTTCAGCCAGGTCACGATCTCGCGGTCTGTGAGTTCGAGCCCCGCATCAGGCTCTGGGCTGATGGCTTGGAGCCTGGAGCCTGTTTCTGATTCTGTGTCTCCCTCTCTCTCTGCCCCTCCCCCGTTCATGCTCTGTCTCTCTCTGTCCCAAAAATAAATAAAAAACGTTGGGAAAAAAAAAAAAAACAGTGAATCATTTAAAAAAAAAATTTATTAAAATTTTTTTCAGTGCTTGTTTATTTTTGAGAGTGAGAGACAGAGTGTGAGCAGGGGAGGGGCAGAGAGAGAGACACACACACAGAATCAGAAGCAGGCTCCAGGCTCCGAGCTGTCAGCACAGAGCCTGACACGGGGCTCAAACCCACGAACTGCGAGATCATAACCTAAGCTGTAGTAGGACGCTTAACCGACTGAGCCACCCAGGAGTCCCAGTTTATCGTTCTTTTATATGGCTTTGGCGTATAGGGTGATTTTGAACATCGTACTTCTGTTTAACATTTAGAGGTTAAAATAACGGTGAAGCCAGAAAGCATATGAACAGAGGCTGCTTTAGGGCAGGGAGCTGGGTCAGAGCAAATCTGCCGTGGCCCTGCTTTACTGCCCTGTCTTGTCCTGTTCCCCTCCTCTCTGTCCATGAGGACAGTCAGCCGAGTGCCTCCCAGTGTACAGAACACCAGCCATGCTGTGTTCAGTCCTGGGACCCATTCAGGAAGTTCTTGGTGTATGCACAGGGGGCGGGCCTTTACAAGGCCTCAGGTCAAAGTCTTCCCAGCACCCCTGGGGTGGTTGGGGAAGAGTGATAAGGAAGGAGATCCTGGTGGTGGCAAGCTGGCGGGAAGAGGTTGAGGGAAAAGCAGCTTCTTGGTAACTTCTCTTTTTAGAAGAAGTCAAGTTTTTTACTTCCTGATTTCAGCCGTGCAACTTTGGTGTGGGGTTAGGCAGTCCAAAGCAAAGATAGATAGGGGTATAAAGTCAAATGGAGCGCCAGGATATCACCATGGAAACTTTTTACACCACTGCCTTCCCCACCCCCGTGCCCTAGCAATTACTTGGCACATCTGAAGGTCTCTCTGTTTTGTCAGGTGGTACCATGGACATATCTAGCTGCCTGCACGTCACCCTTTGCCCTGGGATTTATAAAAGGGACTGAAGTAACCTGGCCCCAAAGTTATACCTCTAGACAGTAGGAGTGAAACATTTTCCAAACTACAAAACCAAGAAAACCCTGCCCATTTTTTATTTTCAGTGTTCGTGATGCAAATAATACAAGTCTATAGTCTTTTTTTTTTTTTTAAGCCAGTGATGTGGAACTATAGAGAATGATGGCAAAGGCGCCTCTGTTACCTTCACAGTGAAGTGTTGGCTAAGTTGCTGTGTCTCCTTTCGGATTTTATATGATTTAAAAACATTTTTTTAACGTTTATTTATATTTGAGAGAGAGAGGGAGAGAGACAGAGCATGAGCAGGGGAGGGCAGAGAGAGACAGAGAATCTGAAGCAGGCTCCAGGCCCTGAGCCGTCAGGACGGAGTCCGACGTGGGGCTCAAACTCAGGAGCCGTGAGATCATGACCTGAGCCGAAGTCGGACGCTCAACAGACCAAGCCGCCCAGGTGCCCCACTTACATGATTTTTCAGTCCCTGAGACCCATCCTAAACTAAGGTGATGGGAGGTGGGGAAGGTGGCAGGCTGGGACCTGGTGGGAGCCGCCTCTGTGAGGCCTGGCCCTCATGCCCAACTTGCAGGATGAGAGACCTAGTTGGCCAGCCGGGAGGCCTGGGGCTGTTGCCTGAGGCTCTGGCTGGAGCGCAGATGTGTCCGGTTTAGGCAGCAGGAGGAAGAGGAGTTCAGGAAAGTGAGTGGGCACTGAGGGCTCATGTGGTCAACAAAGGTGTGGTGAGACTTGAAGGGAAAGGAGGCAAAAAATCAGGAGAATTTGGGTGAAAATAAGTGAGACTGGAAACCATTCTAGAAGTGGTGCTGGCCGGAGGAGGTGATGCGTTCTGTCACAGAGGTGAGAGGTGATACCCTTTCCAGGCAGTACTAACAGTTGAGACAAACTGGAGGCGTCCATACTCTTGTATCCAGTAAACCCCTATGCCTGTTGCCAGTTGGCCCGTACCCCGCCATGTCCCGGTGCCCACACTGGACCCCTTGGGCTACCTAACTGATCATTTGTGACTACATCTTTTATGTGCTTTGGTCCAAGGATGAAGGTGGTCCATAGTCAGGCATCATTTTTTTTTTTTTAAGCTTATTTATTTATTTTGAGAGAGAGCATGCATGTGTGAGCAGGGGAGGGCCAGAGAGAGATGGAGATAGAGAATCCCCAGCAGGCTCCATGCTGTTCAGTGCAGAGCCTGACGTGGAGTTCGATCCCACAAACCGTGAGATCATGAACTGAGCCAAAATCAAGAGTTGGGTGCTTAACCGACTGAGCCACCCAGGTGCTCCAGGTTCATCATTGTTTATTTTTTTTAAGCTTATTTATTTTGAAAGAGAGACAAGGGCACCTGGGTGGCTCAGTCAGTTTAGTGTCTGGCTTCAGCTCAGGTCATGATCTCATGGTTCATGAGTTCAAGCCCTTCATCGGGCTCTGTGTTGACAGCTTAGAGCCCGGAGCCTGCTTCAGATCGTGTCTCCCTCTCTCTCTGCCCCTCCCCGACTCGTGCTCTGTCTCTCTGTCTCTCGAAAATAAATAAACGTTAAAAAGGAAAAAAAAGAGAAAAGAGACAACACGAGTGGGGGAGGGTCAGAGAGGGAGGGAGAGACAGAGTCCCAACTGACTGAGCCACCCAGGCGCCCCTCGTCGTTAGTAATAGTAATAATAGGTAACATTCCACTGGATGTGTACCATGTTCCAGGTGCTACGGTAAGACCTTTACATGAATGGATACAGTTAATATTCCCTTCACAGCCCTGTGAATAAGGACTATGATTGGTTGAGTGAGCTGGGTGGAGAAACTGAGGCATAGAGATGTGAAGTGACTCATCCCAGGTCACGCGGATGATCAGTGATTGGAGCTGAACTGAAGCCACCAGAAGTGTCACCGATGATCACTTCCCCATACTGCCTCTTCCCAGCACCCACTAGCTTTGTGGCCATATTCTACTCACCGTCAAGAGGGGCCTCGGTGGAGCCCCTCTGCTAGCCGGCTCAAACCGGAAAGCAGAATCCGCATTTTCTGTCCTCTGCTGGTCAGCCCTGAACCAGCCCTGAGAGGCAGATACAACCTTTCACCACCACTAGGCAGGGAGGGTGGCACCTGTCCCAGCCTCAGCTGCCCTTGTGCCTAAGGGCACTGTCGTCGGCCGACCGCCAGTGGTGAGCTCTCGGAGCGAGTCACTGTAACATCACGCACACTTTGTGGATTGTGTATTTGCAGGGCCCTTTACCTAACACGTGTGGTCACTTTTGGGAGATGGTGTGGGAGCAGAAAAGCAGGGGCGTGGTCATGCTCAACAGAGTGATGGAGAAAGGCTCGGTAAGTGACGGATTTATCTGCTCTTTACGTTACCGTCCGTAAGCGCACCGGTCCGTGAAGTTGTCATTTTTGTCTGAGTCGATTTCTTGAAATTGCTTTTGTATTTCTTTTACGTAGTGTCCTTTTTAGTAGAAAAATTTAAAGAAGTGATATACGCATACATGTTTATTGTAAGCGAGTCAGAAAAGTAAATGAATTAAAAAGAGGGGAAAAGGTCCCAATTGCCCTTGACCTATCCCTCACTCATCAGTCAGTCTCTCTCCAGAGTGTGTTCATATTTGTTCAGGAACACCCTAGCCTGCGTGCATCTGTCCCTTGAGTCACCGCCCTGGCCTTTCGACTTGTTCTCCTCAGCGTATCCTACACTGAGACCAAGTGTCACCACCCCTTTTCCCAGCTGAAAACCCTTGTGGGGCTCCCACCGCCTCCTGGGATGTGCCCGTTGTGGCTACAGGACCAGTTAACCGGGACCCCGGTTTCCCACATCCGTCCCCGGACTCCAGCCAGAACACACGTCTGTTGTTTCAGTTCTCTGGACCAGTCTGAGTCACTGTCCCACCCCAGCCCTCTTACAGGTATCTCCAGTGGCTTCCCTCGAGTCGGCCACGGCTCATGCTCTCCTGCCCATCTCATCGTGTGGGTTGCCCGTTAGAGGCCCGTCTCCCACGCGAGGTGATGTGGTGTGCGGGGCACAGTGGCGTCAACGTAGCGAATAGACGCCGCACCCCTGCTACCTGGCTCCTTCCCTCCTCTCCCAGCCGGGGGCTCTCCAGCCTCGGCAGTGGAGGCCCTGGGAGAAAGCGAGCGGAGGAATGCGGACACCAGTGGGAGTGAGTGGCCAGGAGCAGAGAACGGCGTGTGCCCAGGCTTCGTCAGGAGCCGGCCCTGTGCTCTGGGGCTCACCCGGGCCACTGCGCTCACAGCTGTCCTGGCCGCCTCGGGTCCCGGCTTGCCAGGAGAGCAGAAGGCTCCAGAGAAGCCGACCCTCCAAAGAAAGCACACTCGTGGCCCTAGAGGGTAAAAATACGAGTGCAGAGAAGTAACATCGAAGGGGACTTGAGCAGTGAGACACAGGGAAGCACCCCCCACGGAGCCCCCCCCGCCCCCCCCCCCCCCCCCCCCCCCCCCCCCCAAGAACCATTCTTAGTTACAGCCCACGGCACGACAGCGCATGTTGAAAGTCAGGCTTTTTGCCTCTGCGCCCTTTTCTTAATCTTAAAGTATTTATTTGCTCGATAACAACAGATGGAGAGCTTACCTGAGCATTCAAAGAATGAAATCCTGCTTCTTAGAAAATTGTTTTCAGTGAAAGTGGTTTTTCATGTTTTCTGCTTCAGTGGCTTGATTAGTAAAATGTGAAGTTACAAATGTGGAGCCACCTCCCACCCATCACCACTCTTGTCAGCAATTTAGAATAAAGAGACAAACGTTAGGTTCCCACAGTATACACTCTCCGCAAGGGAACGTGAAACGTGGTGGCCTGGCCACACGTTCAGCACTCGGTAGCGTCCAGGGTCTCTAAACATCAGCACCGCTGACACGGGAGGACACGGGAGGCTGCTGGGCAGCGGCCCTGGCCTCCACCCACGAGATGCCGCTGGCCTGCCCGCCCCACTGGTGGCGATCAGAAGGTCTCCAGACATTGTCCAAATCTGTGCAAAATCGCCCCCAGTTGCGAAGCACTGTTCTGGATGGTATTGAGGGTTGGGAATTTTCTTTTTTATAAAATTTTTTGAGTTTGTTTTTTGAGAGAGGGAGGGAGCACGAGTGTGAGCGGAGGAGGGACAGAGAGAGGGGGAAAGAAAGAATCCCAAGCAGGCTCCACACAGCGCGGAGCCCGATGAAGGGCTCCAGCTCCCAAACCGCGAGGTCACGACCTGAGCCAAAACCGAGAGTCGGACGCTTAACCGACTGAGCCACCCAGGCGCCCTGAAGGGTAGGGAATTTTAAATCGAGTTGTTTATCCAGAAATCATTGGATATGGTAGCATTTCCTTTTTATTTGGTACTGAAGGTTTGGGTGAAACCTCTTTGCCGCTGGCACAGTCCCACAGGGGCGCTGTCATGACGTTGGCACTGCGTGCTGCTCACCGGGCCTGTGCTTGGTTGCCCGCCATCCAAGGCTGACCGTAAGTGGACCATCCATCCTCTGACAAGTTTCCCCCTTGGCCATTGGAAGAAAAAAAGGAAACCTGGCTAGTTGATTCTCTCGTACTTTACTGTGATCGTGTGACATTAGTCTCTCTTTTCCTTTGTAACTGTCCTTCCCGCTCAGGGTCATGCCCACCAACGTGGAAAGCGGTGAATGAATGGTTTGAGGTTCTTAAAGCTTCTTGGGGTCAGCAGTTCCAGTCCAGCGTCGATATTATCATCCCCATTAGAGCTGACTGGGGCAAATTGTAAGAGGTTGCAGTGCCTTATTTGCTTAGCTAATCTAATTATAAACCGTGCAGCCGTCCCACGGTACGAACCAGCTTGCAGAGCGTTTCCATGTGATGCGTATTTGTTTTGTGGTTTCCTTCCTTCTCTGCGTAGTGTAGGACATGCCCCTCTTATTTCTGGCAGAGCTGGCCGTTAACCCTTTTGGGACCTTGTGCTTCCTGGAAAACAGCAGTGCGGGAAATGTGTGTTAGACTGTGCTCATCCAGGTACCTGAAGGTCTTGGTTCGATTTCCAGATTGAGCGGAGACATGTGCGTGAAGAGTGTGTATGTGGGGAAGGGCAGGGGTGGTGGCTGTTTAGGCAGGGCGGACAAGCAAGCACCGCCTGTATCTCTCTCCCGAAACCGCAGCTCAAGGCGCTGTTTGGTTTCAGTGCTTTTGCACACGAGACGCTCTGGATTTGTATCACGGGAACTTCAGGCTTCATCCGTCTGCTTAGTTAGCTCTCTGGCTTGTCACTCCTTGGGAAAGCCGACTCCTCCGTCACAGGGTCACCCCGGGTGTCATTCATGGATTTTTCTGAAGATGCCTAGCTGTTTTGGAAGGCTGGGGCCTCTGTCTCCCATCCAGCTCCCAGGTGGTAACGGCAGCCACGACAGCCACCGGCCTGTTGGTGCTGCCACGGTGACGTTTGGTGCCGACCCAGGACGTGGCACGATTTGAATCCTGGTGAAGGACTGCTTTCGAGTAAGATAAATCTTCTTCTCGGGTTGGCGTGTGTCAGTTTAAAGGCTGGCAGGAAGTAGTGATCTCGAGGTTCAGTTTTTTGTTTTGTTTTATTTTCTGTGTTAAAACAAAAATTCCTACGGGAAATGACAGCAAGCAGAGCATGGCATGTTACCGCAAATGCCTGAGAGCTCTTAAAAATAAATAAGAGCTCGATGCACACTTCGTGCGTGCCAGGATTGCGCACTTCTGGCGGACTTTCTTGGGAAGTAGTAGGCGTCCAGAATCTCGGGCTCGTACCTGATCGCGGAGGTTTCTTAGGCTTCATTTGCAGTTTTGAAAGTGAGTGTTTGCTGTGTGGAGGTGAAATTTGAAAGACTCGTTCTTCCCTGCCCATGAGACCCGAAAGCATTGGCCTCTTCTTTGGTAGCGACCGGCCATTCTGCCTTCCCGCTTCTCTGCTCGCTCGTGGCCCTGGGTGCGTGCTCCAGCTCATGTGGTGTTGCACCCGCCAGGGCAGGCTCTTTGGTTCTGGGGTCTTCAGGAGCCGCATGGCCCTAATGGTCGGAAGCGTGGGAATAAATGCATCCTTTAAACCTCTTCTGTCGCCAGTGCTGGCTGCCCTGCCCACTTTGGCTGAGCACGGGGCCTTGCCATGTCACTGATGCTTTGCGTCCCGAGGGGCAGAATTACCTTGAGGCTGACAGATTGGCCGTGTTCCGGGGGTTCATCTTTGGCATTCGGTGTCAGGGAGGTGATCTGGGTGAAACTGGCCGGGTCTTTCAAACAGGCCCTGTCCGGGCTCTTTCGAAAGCCGTGTGGGCCTTCTGTTTCGGAACTGTGACGTCGATGCTACGCTGACATCACGATCTGGTGTCTGTTGGGGTGTTTCTCCTTTTTCTGTGGTTGCAGAACAGCTGCAGCTGGGCCGCGTGCGGCTTCGTCAGAGCAGGCCTGGTGGGCCTTCGTGCTTCTGTCTCTGGTCTGCTAAGGAGCATCCTGGCTCTTTGCTGCCCAGGGGACGCCGTGGGCTCCTGGGCCTTCTGCCAGAGTCACCGTGGTCTGTCCCTGCCCCCCTGTTGCTCTTCTGGCACTGGCTTCTGGGTCACCCCTCCAAGTGCACCCCTGTCAGAGGCCACTTCTTCCGTATGGTTTTCCCTGATCTCTTTCCTGTAACCTCAGCTGGCCTGGAACATTATTCCCCTCTTCTGAATTCCCACGGCACACCCACAGGGGTTCCTCCTGCCACACCACCTCGTCACTGCTTTAGCACGGACAGTCTCTCTCCTGACGGGCAGGCTGGCCCTGCAGGGTTCCTTCCACCTCCTGTGGCATTTCAGACACAGCACCCTGTGCCTCGGAGAAGGTACTGAGGGGGCCAGTGCGTGTTCAGTTGCAACTCGCTTGGATTTGTACCATTTCCCGAAGAGCTGTTTACGTCCACTGGTACTTCACGTGGCAGAAATCATGTCTTTGGGGTTCCCTCTGTCTGGGCACCTTGTCTGACCTTGTGGTTCATAGACCTTCAGCTTAGCCCCCATCTATCAGCTATTTTGGTCCAAAATGTTCACCAGCAAACAGAAAAGTCTGCCGTGGAAACCTAGTTGAAGGTATGCCACTAAATTTGAGTTCCAATTTTTTCTTGAACTCTAAATAAAACCAAACTTGGGGGGTTTGCTTACTTTGAAGAAAAAGTTCATGAGCTGCATTTAAATGAAGACCTGAAATTATTCCTGAAATTCTTAAGCTAGAAAATCAAAAGGATTTTTCAGCACCGACCCAAACCGGAATGAAAGGGTGGCATACAGCAGTGGGTGATCCTGAGCCCCGGAGGAGCCCGTCTCCTGCCTCCTCTAAACACCCAGCCTGTTCACCATGTTCCACTGTCTCCTCTAGACGTGGTTATTTTCCCCAGGGTAAGGAGTCTACGTTGTGCCGATGGCACTGACCGGTTCTTGGTAGTCTTCCAGATGGCTGTGCAAGTAGAGTCTGTGAGAGACTAAAACTTCTGTACAGTTTGACTTTGCTTCATAGATGGTCTGGAAGGACCAGACCCCTGGAGCTGCCCTCATGGTGGGGAGAGCCAGGGAGTGGCTGCGTTCGGAGGTCTGAGCCCTCTCTGCCCAGCTAGTCCTGGTTTGGGTCTTCACCCCTTCCCGTCTCCCCAAGAGGCAGGTTGTGCTGACGGTGACTTCCAAGGTCAGAAAACTCCCGGTTTCCCCGTCGGGTTGTCCTAAAGCGCGTGGAAGGCACTTTGTACCTCCCTTCATAGGAAAACTGTCCGTGGCTCACAGTAATACGTTCTTTTCTCTTCTAGTTAAAATGTGCGCAGTACTGGCCCCAGAAAGAAGAAAAAGAAATGATCTTCGAAGACACAAATTTGAAACTAACCTTGATCTCTGAAGATGTTAAGTCGTATTACACAGTGCGGCAGCTAGAATTGGAAAACCTCACAGTGAGTATCACGTGCTGTTCCGTACTTCAGACGGGCACTGGCTGAGATGTCTTTTCACCTGGGTCATACTACCTAACCCCGGTTTTTCTGGTCCCTCCCTCACCACAGAGCTCCCTCCCTAAACTGGAACACCAGTTTATCACGGTTTTTAGGGAAAGGGGGGTTTCTCATCTAAAACTTCTCTGTTCCTGTCTTTGCAACCGCAGAGGGACTGAAATGGTGGCCTGCACGTTACGTAGCAGCCGCTGCCTCTTTTGTCGTCCACGGTCTCTTTAGCGCGAAGCGAGGGAAGAAGGGCCCTTCTGGGGCTGAGTTCACGGTCGATGAGGTCTTGGGTTTACTCGTTGTGGAAGAATTTATAACACCAGCTGCTGGCTGTCATTGGAAGCTGGTCTTGAAACAGGCCAAGGCGCGGGGCTGAGAAGCTGTACCGCAGAAGGCCCGCGTGGGGATTCCAAACAGCCCAGCAGGAGCGCTCGCCGTGTGGGGACCCTCCACCAGTACTTGCAGCCGCGGGCGGGAGCTCCCAGCAGCTCCCGGGACGGCCACAGCGATGGCGGCCAGCCACCACCTTCTGGAACGTAGCTGCGTGGGGTGGATTCCTGGCCCCGCCGTGTCAGACTGTCAGACTTCGGGTGGAGGGGCATCATGTCTCCCCGTGTCTCAGTTTCCCCTTCGTTCAGAGGGGGGTTTTGTAAGGGTTCAGAAGGTAACAAAGGGGAAGAGGTAGAGCAGCACTGGGGCAGCAGGTACCGTGGGGTCGAAGTAACGGGTTTGGCCCGGGAGCAGCGCGTACCCACAGATGGAAGGGAAGGCAGGATCGCGGCTTGCCGGGCTGCGCCGAGGTGAGTCTGCCCCCGAGTTTTATTCACGTGCCAGTTTTCAACTTCCTGCTTTCCAGTGCACATGACTCCTGTTGTTGTGTTACTAATTGAAACAAGATCTAGACCTCCGCGCGGGTGACCACGAAGCAGAGGAGAGGTTGAAGTCGCGTGGCTTCCGCGAGCACCGCGGGGCACTTCCTGAGTGCTGTCTCTTCTCTGTGTGACGGCTCTGCAGCCGTGATCCTGCTGCAGCCACACGCGCGGGCTCCAGGGCTGTGATTTATGGAGGGGTTTGACGGAGGATTTTCAGGAATAATGTTGGCAGCGTGTTGGAATGTGCCTGGAGGATTATGCAGTAGACTTTCCTCTGCATGCTCTTTAAATTTTGCAAGCCTAACATGAAGCGCGACTTCTGGTAAACTCTTGAGACGGTATCTCCGGCTTGTTGAGGGAAATGGAATTCCGACCGAGCAGAAGCGGCCCGTGCTGTGTTTGCAGAATACGTGCAGCAGTGTGGAGGTTTTGATGTTGAGAAGATCTGGTCGCTCTAACAGACTTTGTTTTGAAAAATTCTTTTCTCAGCCGTGTGTCTGTTGAGACACAGGTCTAGAATGGTGGGCAGGTGTGCGGGAGGGGATGAACAGGAGATAACCGTACCTTTTTAAGGATTGAAAGAAAGAACTTGCTTTTGGTATATTTTCTCCCCCCCCCCCCACCCCCATCTTTAAATCTATTTTTAAGTGTTTTTCTTTCCCTAAAAACCAGAAAGGGCATTTCTCGTTTTCAGCCACACAAGGAGACCATTTTCTAGGGAGGGAGAAAATGGCATTGCCTAGTGTGGTTCTATTAATCATGTTCATGTCACCGGCAGATTCTTCCAGTTCAGCAGAAGGATGCCTGTGTGTCAGGGCTGGTGCAGGATTACATATGTATATGTGTTGCTGATGTGAAGTCACTGGGGTTTTCTGTAGGCTCTTTCATACGTTTTCATCCCACTGAGCCCCAGGAAGGCGGTCACAACTAAAGCTAAGCTCTGGGAGGGCATGGACAGTGTCTTTGCCACGTGGCTGGCACATGGTAGGCACTTTGGGCACATTTTGTTAAGTGAGGGGAGGCATTGTTGGTGAGCAGGCCTCTGGCCCAGAGCATTTTGCCACCAACTGCTCTCCAGGTGACCTAGGCACTGACGTGGCCCTTGGCACTGTGTGGCAGGGAGATAGATGCTCAAGGCGGTGTGGTTCCTGCCTGCATGTCTTCTTCCTGTGCCCGCTTTGGCGAGGCCGGCAGGTGTAGCTACCCCATAGTAAGACTGGCTCCCGTGAATGGTGTGCCCTTTGCCGAGCAAAATCTTGAGTACTCTCCTCCCACTGAGAACTACGTTTTGATCATTTCTGCCGGAGGCCAGGTGTCCACCCTGGGGGTGGACTCTTCGTAGGTTCAGAAGGAGGAGCAGAGCTGAAAATGGCACCAGAGGGCCATTCTTCTTGCTGTTGCACTGGGAGCAGACCCGGCCAGGGGAGAAACACTTGGGGACGAGGGCCAGGGTCTTCCTTTCGAAAGTTCCTGCCGCAGGCTCTGAACACGGGCTCTGGAGTCCAAACTTAAACTCCTGCTTCCTCACTTAATGGAGGGTCAGCCTGCGAGCCTCAGTCTCCTAACCAAGAAGAGGGGAATAGTGGGCATACACGCCCCAAAGGGTTAACGTGAGAATTCAGTGAGCTGATGCGTCTGGCGCTAGAACGCGGTGGGGCCAGTTGGGGCTGGTGGGGTCGACACCCTCCTCCTCAGCTGGGTCATCGAGCCACACGTGGCAGCCACCAAGCCTTGGAGACTGAGCTGGTTCCTTTTTTTCTCTAAAATGGCAATCCCCTGAGACTCCCGAGTAGTCTCGTGAAGCCCGGGATGACCCAGAGCTGGTGCCACACGCACAGAGTTACGTTTTCCCTCTTTCGTGGGAAGCCTTACAGGGCTTGAGGACAGGACTGCCGTGGGCGGCGACGTGGCATCATTGTGCCTCGTGGGGCAGAGAGAAATCACTTGCAACCGTGAAGACAGCAGAGGTGATAGGGGCACCGGAGGAAAGATGTGGGTGGGGATGTTCCATGCTAAAGGAAGGGACGTCAAGGCAGGTGTCCAGTGTCGGGCACCTCAGTGCTTGGTATTCCTTGACTCGGCGAGTGGACGGGAGGAGATCTGGAAATCTGAGAGGTGAAGCTGCTCTTAGAGTGAGATGGGGGCCTGGTGGGGACGACTCTTTGTGCCTACTCAGAAGCAGTGATTTCTGTACAGATGATTGTCTCAGAATTGGCATGAGGTGTCTTTTTGTTTTTGTTTTTGTTTTTCTTTCAGTCTCAAGAAACTCGAGAGATCCTACATTTCCACTATACCACGTGGCCTGACTTTGGCGTCCCAGAATCGCCAGCTTCGTTCCTGAACTTCCTTTTTAAAGTCCGCGAGTCGGGGTCACTCAGCACGGAGCATGGCCCTATCGTGGTGCACTGTAGTGCGGGCATCGGCAGGTCGGGGACCTTCTGTCTGGCTGACACCTGCCTCCTGCTGGTGAGGAGGCCCCTGAAGACCCTGGGAAGAGAAGGGAACCCATTTGAACGTCTCTTGTGGCCTCTGCCCGCGGCTTCTCTGTCATGGTCTCGGCAGTGAACTAGCAACGGTCTTCCATTTTTAACACTTGCCCTCCTGTGAAAGTAGCTCTACCCTAAGTAGCTTTTGTTCAGAGGGATATTCTTCAGTTGAATTGCAGAATCGAGGAAGATCCAAAGAGTGCTCTTCCCTCATTCTGTCCCCTGTGCTCTGGTGGTCCCCATTTTGCTGCATTTACTCACATTGTCTCCAATTCCGCCTCCCCACGGCGAGTTTTTGCTGAGTAGAAACCAGAGCACGCCTCCAGAACATGGAAAAATCACATTGTACTTGGGAGTTGGAGCTGACTCGGGGTGTCTCCTCTCTGGCTTTCAGATGGACAAGAGGAAAGATCCTTCTTCTGTTGATATCAAGAAAGTTCTGTTAGAAATGAGGAAATTTCGGATGGGACTGATCCAGACAGCAGACCAGCTCCGTTTCTCCTACCTAGCTGTGATCGAAGGTGCCAAATTCATCATGGGAGACTCTTCAGTACAGGTAAGCATTGCTTCCGCTTTCATCCAGGCGTGTTGATCTCGAACTTCTGTCTCTGAAGAAGGAGGCTGTCAGCTGTAAAAGTTGTTCAAACGCTAGCACGTGTCAGAAGAAAGAGCTGTCCTTCGTGTTTAAAAAGCTAGAAAGCTGCGGAAACGTTCACCACGTTCCGGTTTCTGCCTTTGACGTGTTGACGTAGAGAACGTTGATAGGGAGAGTAGACTTTATTTTCAAAAGATTTCACCTTCCGAGTATATGTGTCTGCAGCCCCAAGAAGCAGAGAAAACCCCTCGCCTCTGCTCGCCTAAAGGGGAGCAGATTTCCTGACACATCAGCCCGGTGTGAATACGAATGGAACTTTCTCTCGCTGCTTTCTCCAGGAGCAATGGAAGGAGCTCTCCCACGAGGACCTGGAGCCCCCACCCGAACACGTCCCCCCTCCTCCCCGGCCGCCCAAACGAATCCTGGAGCCACACAATGGGAAGTGCAAGGAATTCTTCCCAAACCACCAGTGGGTAAAGGACGAAACCGGGGAGGATAAAGAAGACTGCCCCATCAAGGAAGAAACCAAAACCCCCTTAAACGTCCCTTGCAGCGTGGAAAGGTAAGGCGAGCAGGGCCTGGCTTATTGGGGTGAGGGGATGTGACCTTCCAGTCGAGAGACGCATGTTGCCATTGAAACCCTGTGGACACAGCCTCCTCTTGGCAAGCGTAGCTTCTGTGTCTTTGAAGCATGAGGCCCCAGAGACATCCAGCCACAGGTTGGTCCGGTGAAGTGACCCAGTTCGGTGGGGCTCTAGCACCACCTTGTGGTACCCATTGGAACCAGAGATTCGCAGGACAGTCCTGCTCGGAAATGACCTTGCCCTCCCTCAGGCTTCCAGCCAGTCCTGAAACGTGATATCCAGGTTAGACGGTTATACTTTCAGCCCCCAGATGGTCCATCTGCAAGTTTCACCTTTTCGTGTGCTCTTGATTAACTTAATGCCATTTAACCAAGATTATTGAGTACCTTATTGGTACACGTGAAGTACTGAGATCACTAGAACATGGCCCCTGGTCTGTGTTCTAGAAGATTTTGTGGGGACAGAGACCGTAGGTTATGGTTGGGAGCCTGGGGACGGTAAGGAGACGGAAGTGCAAGCTGCGGGGTCAGCCTTAGCAGCGAGACGCTCAGCCTTCTCTGGGTGCTCAAGGAAGGCTGCCCGCATGAGGCGTGGAAGCTTGAAGAACGAAGGGAGGCAGGCCTGAGCCAGAGCCTCTGGAGGCAGTGCCCTTGGTTCCTGATTTTTGGATGAGTGCGTGCTGTGCCCCAGCATCTGTCCACGTCTAGAAATTTAGTGCGTGGCAGTTCGCAGACAGGTGTGCAAGAGACATACAGGTGGAGGTGTTCGTTGTGGCATCGTTTGCAATGGTGAAGAATCAGAGCTGAGCCAAGTATATATCCAGGGATTTGATACGTTGTGCTTTCTCCGACCTTGGGATGTTCTGGAACTGTTAAAGGACAGGATCGGGAATTATACTCAAGAAAGCAGGTTGTACGTGGTGGGTGCCCCAGTGGTCCTCTGGCTACGTCGATCATCAGAATCTTCACCTGGCTGGGCACCTTGCTAAATGCTGGTTGCCAGGCCCCGGTCCTGACCTATGGACTCGAGTCACCAGGGTCCTCCTGCAGCTGGGTCCCTGTCACAACAACGTCACATCTGGTTCTAGGGCTTGAGGAAGGTCTGTGCAGCGGGGCCTCCCAGAGCAGGTCCAGGTGACGTGCAGAGCGACAGCTCGGTGACGGTCCCCCAGGGAGACTGTGCCTAGCTTCCAAGGGCCTCTGGTGACGTTCTCAGGGCGGGCCAGTGTGCTGCATCTGAGGGCCTGCTGAGAGTCGAGGGTGAGAGAGGAGAGCGCTGACACGTGACTGGTGTCCAGTTTGTCACCTGTTCTGTACTGATTGAGACTGGCAAAGAGTGGTGGCTTTCACACTGTGTATGTGAAGGTGGTAAGGAGGGAAGTGCGGATCTGGGAAGATAGAAGCCAAAGAGCTCCAGGAAGAAGCGCAGCCATGCTAAGAACGTACGTGCCTCCGCAGTGGGGGCCCGCATGCACACAGACCTGGGCCCCGTGGCCAGAGCTCGCGGCTGCGTCCCAGAAAGCAGGTGCTTTGTACCGCCGCCTCCTGTCTCCTGGGAAGGGGGTGCCTCAGGGTGGTCCTGCCAGTCACACAAGATGCTGCTGGGGTAGAAAGGCCCTGGAGTGGCCTGTGAGAAGCAGGACGTCTTGTGGTCAGGGCCTCTCGAGGGAGGCCTGGAGGAGGTGGTGAGGAGAAGAGGGGCCTCTGCTGGCCTCTCTGAGACAGCCCTGGAGCGAGAACACCGTGCACATCGTCCCCGCAGGGTGTCTCTGGCTCGCCACCAGAAGGGCAGCCAGGGTCCTGTGTGCAGGATCCCTGAGCAGCAGTGCTCCTGGCAGGATTGGGTTGATGCTGGGGACACGAGCCTGGCACAGGGCGGGCTGAGGGGCAGAGGGATGTGTGATGTCCTCACGTCAGCCAGCAGCGACAGAGGCTCCTGGGGAGAGGGTGGTAGAGTGTGGGCCACACCATTGCCTTCTCTGATCTAGAACGGAATGTTCTCCAAGCAAACCCCAGGACAAATAAGCACCTGTCTTTGCACCAGTGGCTGTATTTGTCCTCGGAGTCTTACCCACCCCCATCACCAAGGAGTCCACTGGTCTCCGGAACCATACCTTGGCGATGGAGACCGCCTGGGTCTCTGGGGGGGTGGCTGTGGGGGTGCCAAGTGGGCTTCAGGTCGGTGTCCCCATCGCCAAGGTTTCTTTACACATGGCTCGTTTTTTCTTAGAATTCCAACTGTCACAGTAGCGTCCTCGGCATTGTTTTCCCTAGAGTGAGTAACCAGTCTCCGTCCCTCTCCTCCCTCAGCACGAGTCCAGACACTGAAGTCAGAAGGCGGGTCATGGGGGCAGGTCCTGCCCAGGGGGAGCCATCACCGCCCAAGGAGGAGCAGGACCAGGCGCTGACTCCCTGGAAGCCCTTCCTGGTCAACATGTGCATGGCCACGGTCCTCACGGCCGGCGCGTACCTCTGCTACAGGGTATGTTTTCACTGATGGACGTGCTGGCAAGACCTCATGTACAGAAAGCACTGGCCGACAGCCCGGCGTTAGCATTCAGTGCTGTGGAAGGATCTGAGCCAGTCTCAGAAGAAACAGAGCAAAGGTTTTTAAAGTCTGGAACTGTGAAGGGCTAACGAGAGAATTGAGGATTGATGCACTGGGGTTTTAAGGAGCCCTGTGGTCCCAAGAATATATGAGTCTAATCTCAGGGCCTTAACCTATTCAGGAGTAAGTGGAGAAAATGCCAAATACGTGTCTCTCTTTCTCTCTCTCTCTGTCTCTCTCTCTGTCTCTCTCTCTCTCTCTCTCTTTTTTTTTTTTTTGTGTTATTATTTGTTTTTGAAAAAAAATAGAATTACAACACATTGTTGTTTTTAACCTTTATAAAAAGCAGCTTTTGTTATTTCTGGAAAAAAAAAAGAGACTAGGCACTTACAAAACTTTCTTGTACCCTTAGGTGGTGTAACCAGATACACAGTTTATATTTGATTTCCAGGGAAAGTCTCCCACACTTTTCCGAATGTAAACTCCTTTGGAGAAGAGGGTTTAAGGGTTTAGGGCACTATCTTGCTCAGTCGCTTCCTCCGCTGTGTGCATACTGAGCTTGGACGGTGCCCGCGAGCTTTCCTGTCGTAAGAAGACAAACAACAAAAGGCCATCTCTGGAAAACAAAACCCAGCTTCTGCTTTTGCTCAGGGTGTCCCCGCCGGTTTTCCATTGTTCATTTCTCCGTTGATCCCTTCTTGTTCCAGCCATCTGGGTCATGCCCTGCCCTCGTCACCCCACCTCCATAGACGGGGTTTCTCAAGCCCCCTGCCTCAGGGTCAGAGGTCACAGCAGGGTGGCCACCAGCTTTGCACCCTGCCCTTGAGATCCAGCAGGAGCAATTTCCACTTCCTTCGGAATATAAAGTGAGGGGAGGAGGGAGGATTGGCCTCAAGACACTGCTCCTGGAAATCACCTCCCTAGACACTTTCAAATCCTTTTAAACATCCTCTTTCCCAGCGACCGTCTTTGAGTAGATCAGACGGTTTAGCAACGTGCAAGCCATTTTTTCCCTTAGGGGTGATTTTGGGAAGGGGGCCATTGTAAAAGAAAATTGAAACCCCCTTCCCTGGAGGCCAGCTTGGGGGCGGTGGCGTGGCGGCGGGGGGGCGGCCTGGGGTGGCCGGGGTCGTGCAGGGCTCTGCAGCTCCGTGGGGGTGGGGCCGGGCTCATCTGAAAATGTTTGGTTTCATTCCAGTTCCTGTTCAGCAGCAGCACATAATCTCCTCCACTCCACCTCCACCCCACTGTCCGCCTCCGTGCGTAGAGCCCGCGCCCGCCTAGCAGGCACGCCGTGGTAGGTAAGGGCCGAGGACAGCGTAGCCGGCCGTGACCTGGACGGACGTTTGTTCTGCACTAGAACCACCCTTCCCGGGCTGTTGGTCTTACCCCTTTTGACGGTGTCCCCCCTCCCTTTCCTTCGAGCACCAAATCCACAACCCCTTTTTTTGAGGAGAACGAAGGAGAGTACGGGGCTGGTGGCCTATGCGGGTCGCGAGGCTCGCCCTGCCCGGTGCGTGCTCTCGGCGTGGCCGGCGCGTCCGGGTGGGCGGGCATACGCTGTCCTCCCGCGGACCTCTGCGGAGACTCCACTCCGTATTTATTGTTTGTTTTTTTCCCCAAAGGCGTCCGTAGTGCACTAGCATTTTCTTAAACCAATAATGTATTAAGAACTTTTGATGTCAGCCTTGCATCAAGGGCTTTATCAAAAAGTACAATAATGAACCCTCAGGTAGTGCTGGGAACGTTAGATTTTGCCATGAGCCTGCTGCGTCAGACCAGTACTAGGAAGGAGGACGGTTGTAAGCAGTCGTATTTCGTGGCATTGTGGGTAACGTGAGAAGAGGTTTGGCATATGTTTATAGGACATGGGATAATATATAACGAACACTTGGATATTTAAGATACGTGGTGTGAGATTACTTTGTCCCAGTTACCCCCTCCCAGTTATCTGCTAGAACCTTGTTCTCAATCACTGCTTTCCCTGTGTGTATTAGGATATGCATGTGTGGTCGTCTTGTGTCCTGATCCAGTATCACGTGCTTGAAATACTTAGCTCTCTGCTTATTAATGTGCCCCGTGTACAAGTCCAGTCTACCTTTGCATGACCTGATCGTTACGTGGCTGTGGTTCCTAAGGCTGTTGCAGAAATAATCACCATTCCGCAATGGGGTGATGTTTTCCAGTAACGGATATTTGCCTCATACCTGGCATGGCACTCTGGTGACTTCCTGGTGAGGCCCCGGCCTGTCCTTGTTCAGCTGGGTCCCACTGTAACTCAGACATTCCAAGGGTATGGGAAGCCATAGTCCCACCTCACGCTCTGGACGTTTAGGCAAGCACGGTCCCGCCCCCCCCCGCCCCGCCCCCCCCCTCCCCGACACCTTGGGGATCAGCCTCCACTGTCAGAAGTTGACGCTCTTCTCGAGCAGACCATGATTCGGAACCAAGGCAACTGCTGGAAACCGCACTTCCTGAAGCATCCCGGGTGTCGGGCCCTCGGAGTCCGCCTGCCGCCGTCCTGGTCCAGGGGCCTTGCTGAGAGCCACGTCTGCCCCCGCCCTTGAACCCTGGGGACTGATGGTGCTCACGACTCTTCTGCAAGGGAACTTAAGACCTCCACGTTAAGTGGCTTTTTTAAACAAGAAGAAGAAGAAAAACACAACAAAACAAAAAAACAAACAAAAAACAAGGCAGCTGTAGCTCACCAGCTGCTCATTCGCCAGCATTTTCACGTGTTGCCTTTCACGTGTTAGAAGCCCGTGCAGAGAAATTCTGTGGTGGCAACGTTTGCGGCATCACTGTGCAGAGCCTTGGAGAGGTGCGGGTGAGGCTGAGATGCCAGGCTGTCGGCATTTTTGAGTTGGGCTTGTGTGTTTGTTTTTAAAGTCCTGTATATGTGTGCAGTAGTTTGGGTGTGTATATAGTAGCATTTCAAAGTGGATGAACTGGTTTAAGCTCCTGTCCTTGGAAACCAGATGGCTCTCCATCTTGTTACACGTATGTTAGAGAAGTAGCGAGCTGCTCTGCTATATGCCTTAAGTCAATATTTACGCATCAGGTCATTATTTTTTACAATGGCCGTGGAATAAACCATTTGTACGAAAATAAAAACAAACGAAAACAGCGAGGCGTTCTGGTAAAATACCTTTTCAGGTGTGTGTATACACGGCTGCATGATGCGGGGAGGGAGGGGGCGCGTCTCAGGGTCCTGTGACCTCACAGAACTATCAGACTGTACAGTTTTCCAACTTGCCATATAAATGATGGGTTTGCGTTTTAGTTGCAACAATAAATTTTTTTTCTAAAGAACACGGATTTGGGGTGCCTCCCATGCCTTTGTTTAAGGGGCCCGAACAGGACGGGTACCTCCTGTTTCTTTTCTGCTGCCGCCTGCGGGAAGCAGGTGCTGTGGGTCGGGTGGCCAAGGGTCACTGTGGCCTCCCGGGGTTGTGCGCGCCATTGGGCTGGGGGAACGTTCCCTTCCTGGCGAGTTTATTTGGCACTTCGGGCCTCCGCCTGGCTGCTTCGACAGCGACTCCACCCACCTTTTGAATGTGCAGGCCCCTGGCTACCATGGCAGACGTGCACAGGACCTGCTCAAGAACGCGTCCCCTGTCCGGCTGCCTGGGAGACCCAGCGGTTACCGCTTCCAGTGCCTCTGGTGAGCCACGCGTGACGGACGGGTGACGCAGAGGCAACGGGATGGAAAACTCATGTATGTGGTCTGCCTTTAAATCTCCTCGAAAGTGATCTGTTGACTTTCTGTTGTGAAGTAACTTCAGACTCCTAAGATGTTGGCAAAATATTGCAAAAATCGTTCGAGAATTCCCTGTCCTTCGAGGTTGTATGACTGGATGCCTGCTGCTGAGTAAACGGTTCGTGCTGTGGGCTCCCAGCAGGATCCACGGGACTGGGGGGTAAAAACAGACGATGGTCATGTGACCTGCGGCACACCCACAGAGGACTGTGGCCACGGGACTGCGGTGTCACACCCACTGTCACCTCAGTCTGTTTCAGATACAAAAATGGCATCAAAGCTGTCATGAAGCGGTGGGATGCCAGGGTAGGGAAAAAAGCTGAATCTGTAACTTTGGTGCAGAAATCACATGAGGCCAAAGGCTGGACAAGGAAGGGCCACGCGGCTCAGTGTCCGTGTAGGAGCGGGCGCTCAGGGAGCCTTCGGCCGCACGGGGGACATAGGGGGCCCCAGCCCCCCGCCTCCCTCCTCACCTGCTTGTGCGGGAGAACCCGGCCCACGGGGCTGCATGCGGCGCAGGAGGGGCTGCTCGTTTCCTCCCTGGGAGGTTTGTGGAAGCAACCACTGCTTTGTGCTTTTTTCAGGTAAAGTGAGACACCAATAAAATTCATTTTAATTGAAATTCAAAAAACTGAACATAGGAACAAGGCAAATAAATACGAAGTTAAACCGAAAAGCACAGAATATATACAGGAAGTTTACATGAGAAGGTTGAAGAGTCCAGAATCCCCAATGCCATTGTCAGGAGTCACGTACCCCAGGTTGTCTCTACGGCTCAACACAAAAACAGTTCAGGACACATTTGAGGGTTTTTTTTTTTTTTTAACAGACTTAAATAAGAAACGAATCTTCTTTCTTTAAATATATTCTTCAGTGAAATCTTTCTTCAAACCGGCTGATGGCTTCTGACACAATTTATCTAATCGGCCCTAAGTTGACTTCCGTTTAAAAGTTCGATTCCATTTTGATGAGGTCACGGTGGATGCTTTTACTGACACGACACAAGGTTTCCTGGCCAATGACGTTTTCTTCCTTGTGCTGTTGAACACAGTGACGATAAGGTCCACGGTCTGCAGGCCGCCACCAGGCTCCACGGGGGCGTTTGGACTACTGCTTGGGTTAAGATCATGAATCATGGAAACCCTGGCTCTGTCTGTCTTCCCACCTTGCCTGGCTTGCCAAGATGACGGCTTGCTGCCATGGAAATGACCCACTGCGTCCTCTTTAGCAAGGTCAGTCAGCCCGCTTGTCTCTTCACTGCCCGTCTTTATTGAACCAGCAGTGCTGAGCAGGCCAACCGGCAGGGAGACTTTGATTCCAGGCCTCAACCCGCCTGGCCTTGGCCCCTTCGGGGTGCAGCTGGCCAGGGAAGGTCAGACACATTCTCAAAACTGAAAGCTGGTCGTTTGACTCAAGTCCAACAGCCTTCAAAGTGCCACACGTCCCATTTGTACCCCTGGGCTGCGTGACTGGTCTGGGGACTGAGGGAGCACAGAGCATACCCCCACCCACAGCTCTGGCCCTGGGTCAAGGCAAGGCAGCAGCAAAAACAAAGGTGCCAGCTGAGGCTTCTTAAAATACAGTGATTTCAATATCGGCTTCCTGGCAAAAGGCTTCTCCTCTTGGTTCCAAGCAGAGTTTGTCCATCTTCTCAAAAGCTGAGCGTCCTTTCTCCCCTGAAATATTAAGGTGATCGGTCACTGGATTGTCCCCCACCTCTGCGTTCCTGCTCTGGTGAACCCAGATGGCCTCAGTGGCAGAGGCAGGTGGCATTTGGGGAGCTCCTGCTGGCCACTCGCATGGATGGACCCGGTGCCTCTCCCTTACATTCAAGACAGAATTTGCTGAACTTTATTCCTGCCGCGCACCTGGCTTTCACTCCCAAGGATCATAAACTGAAGCTGAAGAGAGAAATAAGGCACTTCATGCCACCTCAACCATGAAGGAAACCCATCTTGGCCAAGTGCAGTCACATGGGTCACCGACCGCACTCGGCCTCTGTATCATTTTGCATCTTTGAGGGCTGACCGTGGCCCCTCTAGCACAACCTTCCAAAGGTCGCGAACCTCACTGCACCGCACAGAATGTTTGATGGTGGACTTTACCGAATGACAGCGTGGCTTCCCGGGCTGCTGTTCGCACGGCCTCCAGGTCCGACTGGCACAGGCTGGCGATCTGATCGATGCTTTCAATGCCCTGTTTGAGGTGAGGGGAAAGAGGACCCATCGGGACGTTTCAGGTAGCAGGTGGAATCTACTTTTATGAGCTCTGTGAGACCAGCCCTAGCGTGGTCTTTGGGGCCTCAGGCCCTTCCTTTTCTGAAGGCTTGTAGGTTTCTTATGTAGCCTCAAGTTCATCAGAAGGGCCCCCACCTTTTCAATTCTGACACCTGCTGCTGAGTCAGGCCATCAGCAGAGCTTTATGGATAGATTCCTTCCAGAAGGTCTGTCTTGAAAACTGGGAAGCCCTGCTTCCCTCTGGACCTTCCCACCTCCCCCTTGCTCTCCTAACTCTAGCCTCTTTGGGCAGGCCGTGAGAACATCAGTCGGAACCCAGGTTTGGGCACAGCTGACCCTGGCTGCTCTCCAGGGCCAAGGACCAGAGTGCACTTCAGCCTCTTCTCCGGAGCACCCCTACCCCCTTACTGGCTTGGCTGTTCGATTATAACCAGATGGTCCTCCTAGAACTTCCCTTGGTTTTGTTTTTTTGTTGTTGTTTGTTTGTTTTTTCAGAATGAATGGGGTGAGTTTAATCTATTTTTCATCAAGCAAATTGGCGATGGTTTTTTTTAAAGGAGACTTTCAGATACAGGTGGGTTTGAGGCAAGATGGACATCCTGTCATATCTGCTTTAAGAGGGTGAGTTGTACCTGGAGTCTCCAGAAGTTTCATATTCTCTGGCCTGGAGTAACCCTTTGTAGAGTCCAGCCTAAGGAAGTAATTCAGAACTCTCTATTTTTTAAAAGCGTTACGTGCCAAGATGCTCATAATGATATTATTTATAGTAATAAATAGATGACAAAGCTTAATTTTCTACCACACAAGAGTGGGGGGATCTGTCAAGGTAAACCCTCAACGGCCCCTTCATAGAGACTTCTAAAGCACTGCCAGTCTACCACTGAGTGTCTGTTTTGCTCACTGTTTCTAAGCTATATATGTAGCATGATCAATCTAAAGACATTTAAGTTTAAGAGAGTGAGCACAAGCGGGGTAAGGGCAGAGAGAAAGAGAGACAGAAGCCCGATTCAGGGCTCGAACTCCGTGAGCAGAGGGATCATGACCTGAGCCGAGACGAAGAGTCACAGGCTTAACTGTGCCCGCCAGGCGCCCCTAGCATGATCGACAATTTTAAATACTCACACCCACAAAAGAAATGTAGCAAAATGCCAACAGTACTTTCTACTAAGTATTGGGATGAAGGGTAACTTTTACATTTCTGAATTTTACACTTTCTTTCCTATAATGAGCTTATTGTGCTTTTAGAAAATATTAAATCGAGGCCATTAAAACACAATCCTAGACTTCCAAAGTGAGTCCCTAGGGCCACCTGCTTCTTCAGGCCGAGCCAGAGCAAACGCTCCTCGACTACTGTTGAGGGGCCTCTGCTGGTAGCACTGAGGTCTGCTCTAAAACGAGCTCTCCAGGGGCGTTTTTTTTGTTTGGTTTTTTTGTTTGGTTTTGTTTTTTGCTGGTGGTAGTTTTGGGGGGAGGGGAGGGGTATTCCCAGTGGAATAATTTTGAAATGAACCAACTGGAACATTAGCCATAAGCAGGCTTCCCTCCGTCACGGGCGAGGACAGGTCAGACTCACCCTGAGGTGTTTTAGCGCCACACACGCGGCCTGCTGGAGTTTCCCGTCGTTCTCCATCAGGGCGTTGGTATAGAAGACCAGAGCCTGGAGAATAAGGTTGCTGTGAATGGGGGGTCAGCCGAAGCCAAGTCCATGCTGCCTGTGGCTAATCCTTCTAATGCTGGAGGGCTCCTCGAGCCCTGCTTCCCCTTTCCTAAACAAAAATCGGGCTGTGATCTATTCATCTCTGGGCCAGGCGCACCCAGTCCCAAGACCTATGCTGCGGCGTTTGGTTTCTCTCTAATAAACACACTGGTCCCTGGGCTGATGGTAATCAAAATGAAGAAGGCTCTTTTCATCTAATAATATTTTCCAAATCTAGATAAAATGCTGCATCGGAGCAATCCGATGTCTGGCCGGGGCCACTCAAAGAATTGGACGTGCGGAGGGAGGCCCGAAGGCCGAGCACCTCTTCCCTTCAGCCCTGGTCCCTGGTCCCCGGTCTCAGCGATGACCCCGCCCCCTCCACCACATCCGCCAGAAAAGAGCTGCATGGGCTTCACGAGACTCTGCAGGTTAATTAGGAAGCATGTGAGAAGGTACCCGGCCTTTGGGTGCCCAGACTACAGTCAGGCCTCGGTACTGCCCTCTTCTACCTTGGGGGCTGGTACCGTCAATCTAGAGTAGTCACAGGCCCAGGAACCTGAAGGGCAGAGGGGTCCGGTTTCTTGGTTTTCAAACAGACTGAACCCAACGAATCAGCCAGCCACACGTACTAGCTGAGATGAGGCTGGCCGTCAGAACCCTAAGGAAGAAACGCTCTCCGTGCAAGCGACATCTCAGACCAAATGGGTATGTTGGCGTTGGCGGCACAGATGCACGAGGCAGTAAGACGAGAGGTTCCGTGGGTCCCTCGGGTGGCCGCCAGCAACCCCAGGTCCCTCCCCAGGGCTGGCGTCGCCCAGGGCAATGGCCTGAGAAGGACCGCATGCATGCACGCACCAGGGAACCTCCCTAAATCTAAACATCCTGGGACACCTGGCTGGCTCGGGAGGTAGAGCAGGTGACTGGGTTGGAAGTTTGGGTGTAGGGATTACTTAAAGTAGAATCTTCAAAAAAACAAAAAAAACCCTCGCAGCAAAGGCAACCCCCTTCAGAACATCCCTTGTATTTTTCCGAGAGAGGAAGCCTGTGTCCCCCTGGCTGTCACACATGTAGCCATGGGGCTGCCGCCTCCTCGCCTCCCCCCACCGTACCTTCTCCCGAAAGCTCTGGTTCCGTGCCGCGCTGGCCAGGCGAGCACTAGCCGCCCTGCACACCCGGGGGGTCCCGTCCAGCTGCAGCAGTGCCCAGGCCCGCAGCGTCTGGGGCAGGGGCTGGAGCTGGCCCAGCCGCTTCCCCTGCAGCTTCCTGATCGTCTTGACTTGCCCCGCACACTGCAGCTCCTCGGCAAGTGTTACTGGAAGAGAGGAGTGGGCCCAGGGTCCCTCTGACTGCGGTCGGCAGTACAACTGCGCGTTTGTTTGGCCACCGCCGTGTTCGTGTTCGGGAAGCAGATCCCAGGGCAAGCCCCCACCATCACCAAGGCGCAGCCCGGATCGGCCTCAAGGGGGTGCCTCCTGGAATCTCTAGGAAGGCTTTCCGGCAAGGGGTCAAATCACCCTGAAAATTAATAAAACCTCAGCCCGTACTTTTAAGGACTCCGGCCAGCCACCCGTCACCCTCCTATCCAGCTCTGACCTCTGCCCTGTGCTTTGTAAAACCTTCTTCCCTCGGAGGTCATCTCCCTGCGTGGGCTGAGTGTACAATCTAATTCCATCTGGGGTCTCGAAAGGACAGCCGGAGGGGAAAGACGCAGTGGTTCGAAGACCCTGGCTTCCAAAGAGCCAGGACAGAGGGTTCCACGGACGGAGACTCCTTCGTTCTTGGCGTTGCTTTGAGGCGCCCTCCCTCCCAGCCCCTACCTTCTTTGGTGAGCTGGGCAAAGTGCTTCTCTAGGTCAGACACCCCCTGCCTCTGCAGGTAGCTGTGAAACTGGAACCAGGTGACCGTCTGTTCTTCGGGGAGCCCGGCTCCGGGGAGCAACCCACCACAGCTGACCACCTGCTCCAGGAGCCTTCGGCATGCTGGCGAAACAGGAGAAGGCCATGAGGATAGACGGGGCCCCCGTGGAGCTCCGCCGCCGGGCATGGCTGGGGCAGTTTAAAGGCCTTCTAACGGCATGCGGATGGGTGTCCCCCACTGTGCCTCCTGTGCCCGAGAGAAGGAGCATGCTGCGGCTGGGGTCCGCAAGCCCCACGTGTAGACATTCTTGGGGTGCACTCCATGCCCGAGGCTGGGGACTGGAAGTATTCAGGCCAACTAGCAGCCAGATGCTGGCTGGAGCTTCCAGAGCCCCTGGAAGGGAGGACGGCTGTCAGCTGTCAACAGAGAAAGATGCTCTGCTTTCTGAGGAGGGGTCCAGCCAACACTTCAAGACACCTTTATCCTGCCCACCTTTCTAGAAGTGTTCTTTCCTAACCCCTTTAAGGTTCGGGTGGAAGCCATGCAGTCTGTCCCCAGACAGATGTGCCAAAAGGCTAACGTTTGCAACTTCAGGGCTTCGCAGACCCCTTCCTGTCCCGGGAAGAGGCGGTGACGTGTAGCTGAGAAGCGCCCTCCCTCTGGTGCCATGAAGACAGAGACGAAGACGGGGCTAGAATGAGGCCCTGGGGCGGGAGGGGGTACCTATTTCCAGTTGTCCCGGGTATTTCCCTCGGACTCTGTGCAGAAACGTCTTCTTGAGTTGGTTCAGCAGCGTCGTGCCGGAACAGGACAGGACCCTGCCGGGCTCAGTGCACCCTCTCCACAGCTTCAGGCACCCCTTCCTCCGTGTGGCCTGGGGGACAACTGAAAGCCCGGGTCAGGACCCGAATGACGGGAAGGCCGAGCAACCGGGTGGCCCCAGGATTTCCTTCTGCGGAGGCCTGAGAGGTCAGGGGCAGCAGGGTTTCGGGCAGCTTTCCTTCCCGCATCACAGCCTGACACGCCAAGGACCAGCAGCTTCGGCCGTGGATGCCTTCCCTGGGCCCGTACCGCGGTCCTCGCAGCTAGGACGGCTGCTGCCACTAGCCTCTCCTCACGGGCAAGGGGAGGCTCCGTGGGGGGCAGAGGCAGAGCGGGGGTCACAGCTGTTTCTGGGAATGCGTGCCGTGTGCCTTGAACGCGTCCTGGCGATTACCTCACGGAACAACACTACCCAGTGGCCTCCTCTTTAGACAGGTGGGGAAGCTGAGGCCCAGAGAGGTGAGTCATTTGCCCAGAGCCGCACAGCCCACCGAACTAACTCCAAGGCCGTGTGGCCTCCCTCCCGCACCCCACAGCGTGTACGTCTGAGCACAGCCCCACCACCACCCCAGCTCGTACCCTCTGGGCGCCAGTGAGCTTTGGGCATCAGGATGGGAGACGAGGCTCCCCTGCCCTCCAGAGCCCATCGCTTCGTGCCATCCACACGAGGGCAGCCCGTGGGCAGCGGGCGGTTACTTACTTTCCTCAATGGATGCTGCCTTGCTGACCTTCTCAAAATCCAGCACAGAGAGCATCTCCAGAACCTGCTTTTGCTGCACGGCTTCTTCCAGAAGGCATTCCTGGACCATCCTCGACAGGTTAGGAGAGCCAAGTTTCTGGGAAGCAACCCACGATGCTCCAGGTTAGCACAAACATGCCCTCTGAGGCCGGCAATCAGGACTGCGGCCCCCACCTGCCTCCCCCCAGCTTTTCTGTGCCGGTGGTAGCTCTCTGACTCCCGTCTGGGGGTTCCTGCTTCTCCAAGGTGGCCGAGATGATGGGATGCAGGCTGCGGCTTCTGGGGGCTTCCTCTGCTACCAGAAAGGGCCAGCCTGCCTGAAAGTGAAGCCAGCCAACGCAGGAAAGCAGAGCTGAGAGAGACCCAGTTACGATGTTTTTTGAAATCCTGGATCCACCTGGGCCTGAAGCCTACCCCAGGGCCTTTGAGTTCCACGAGCCAAAAAGTTCCCTTTGGTTGAGCCAGTTTGGATCGGAGCTCTGGCAGCTGCCGCGGAAAGAACCACAGCCGCTGCTTTGGGGTCAGCACTTGGACTTTCAGGAGAGCCACGTGACCTTTCACCCAGGCCTGGACCTTCCACAGAGGAGCCTCCCCAGTCTCACTGGCTCTCTTCCCTGCACCGTGCTCCCCACCACCGGCACGATCAGATCTTCGCAGAGAGGACTCCCGCCCCCTAGCCCGGCTTCCCGGCAGGCCGCCCCGCCCCCCACATCCCGTGGCCAAACCTGCAGCAGAGTTTTGCAGACGTGGAGGTGGACGGTGAGCAACATGTCCAGCTCCGGGGTGCCGGCCGTCAGCTCCCGAGGGGACGCTGTCCGTGGTGGCAGCGGGGGCGGGCTCCTGTCCTTTCTGAGTTGGATTGAGAAGAACTGGGTGACTGTGCCAGTTAGCGGCTCAGCTCCCTCCGCGGGTAGAGGAGACCCTCCCTCCCTGGGGAGCTCTGATCAGGGAGGCCCGCTCCAGGGCCCAGGCAGATAGAGTTACACCAAGGATAAAACCAAGAGAAAAGAAAAAGCAGCAAAAGCCGTCAACGAGGGGTGGCACGGGCCCTGAAGACTGGGGGGGGGGGGGGGGGGCCACCTCCGGGATGTGTGATCTGAAGGCAGAAGGCTGCGGTTCAGGCTAATCCTTAGCTCTGTGACTCTGGACGGGCCTGCCCCCCTGGCCTCAGCGTGCTCATCTGTGAAGTGGGGACAGGCACACCCAGCTCCGGGCAGTGAGGGGTCAGGGCAAGCCTGCCAGCAAGCATCGCGCCCGGCACCACGTTGGCCTCGTGGTGGAGGCCGAGCCCGAGGCCTGAGGAAGGACAGACGCGACACTGGGATGCTGGGTGGGATCGTGAGAGGAGAAGACGAGATGTACTGTGTGTCCTGTCTGGTGCTGCTGAGATTCGGGAACAGGAGCCGGGCGTGAGCAGGGCAGGTGGGGGTGGAAGGTTGCACAGAAGGGGGAGCCTGTGTCCCTGCTGCCCGTTCGGTAGAGGACAGAGGTCCTACTGCGTCCCTTGTTATTTTGTAAGAGAAGAACCCAGCCAGGCCATTGCCCGCAGCTCGGGACCATGCTGGGGGGTGGTCGTGCACTCAGTGGTCAGCACGCCCCTGCTCTGTGCCCAGCGGCAGGCACGCAGGGGTGGGGGGCGCAGCAAAGGAACAGAGTAAGTACCAGTCGGAACCAGGGCGATGGGAGGCTGAGGCTGCAGGGGCCGACAGGAAGCGCGGAACTGAGGCCCATCGCCAGGGTCGGTGCTGGGAGGGGAGGGCGCCTACCTGGGACCCTGGCAGCCCCCACACAGGGACAGCTCCTGCGGGGCGAGGTCAGCATTGAGGAAGGCGAAGCTCTCCAGGATGCACTCCATCAGGCTCTCGGAAGAGGCGTGCTCCTGGCGGGCGCCACGGGGCTGTGGACAGAGCGGCAGGACCTTAGGCCACGGACCGTCACCACCGGGTCCGGGTCATGAGCACCGCCCCTCGGAGCCCAAGTGCAACCCCCCACATCAAGGATGGGCACAGGGGTGCGGCATCCCCCGAGGCCCCTCCCGAGTAGCCTGGTAGATACGGCTCCAAAGCCCGAGGGACACAGACCTGAAAAGCCTCTCCTGGGCTCACAGGGACCTGGCGAGAGACAGGAGTGAGCGGGCAAGTGATTGGGGGGGGGAGCCCGAGAACATGTGTGTCCCCCCCCCCCCCTCAAGAGGCCAGGCTGCCACTCTGCTCCAGCTGACACCTGCTGCTTGGGAATGTGGGGCCAGACTGTTCACTTTTCTCAGAAAAGCTGGAAACCTAGATTTTTGTGGGAACCTGCTAGTTTTTGAACATTGACAGCTAATCCCAAATTACTGTAAAAATAGGGTGTGAGTCAGGCTCAAAGGGAGGCTCAAAGGCTGCCCGGTGAACTTCTAGATTTCAGGGTCTCTTCTCCCAGGGAGATGTGGAAGGAGAGAATGGTTGAGGCACCCCCTGACTGGCAGGGATGAGGAGAGTGCTGGTGCCACAGGGCCTGCCACTGGTGGAGCAGGTCCCTTCCTCCGGATCTAGAAATCCACTGCTGGAGATTTTGGTCTCCCCTCCATTCAGGGCAGGACCCCAGGGCTTGCTCGGTCCCCATCCCTGGCATGCCCAGGCCACGTCCCACACGAAGCCACCCAAGGCACAGCCTGAGCAGATACCACCTTGAGAAGCAGAACTAGGCTCCTAAGAGTTGAGCCCGCGGAGAAAACCTTGTTATTCTCTTGTTAGAGAATAACAATGGCTAGTTGCGGATCTTTCCTCCAGCAAAAAAAAAAAAGTACGTTGGTGTGTATATATGCGCGCGCGCGCGCACACACACACACACACACACACACACACACCCCAGTTCTCATTATTCCAGGTGGTACCAAACCATTGCTCCTAAGAGAAATGCAGAGACCACTAGCCTCCGGTCACATTTTTATCAACCCATCAGTACAGAGCCTCGTTTCATGTGTACTTCTGTTTAAAGACACCTTATTTATTTACAAAAAATGTTTATTCTTGAGAGACAGAGTGTGAGCAGGGGAGGGGCAGAGAGAGAGGGAGACACAGAATCGGAAACAGGCTCCAGGCTCTGAGCTGTCAGTACAGGGCCCGACGTGGGGCTTGATCCCACAAACTGTGAGATCATGACCTGAGCCAAAGTCAGACGCCTAACTGAATGAACCACCCAAAGGCACCTTATTTAATTTACACTGACAATTCGTTCACACTGAACTCACACCTGGACGAGGCTTATGTAACATGGAATTTGTGAGTGAGGCCCTGCACAGCCTTCCTGGGCTCAGGAGCACTGGATAGCACTTCACGCGGTCAGGCCCATCCAACAGCTTGAAATCACCAAAAGAAAGGGCAGAAATGTGAGACACGCGGCACAAACTAGACGGCAGAAAGGACACGCGTCTGGACCAGGGCTGCGAGACGAAGGCAGAGTGTGTGAACCCTCTGTGTGTGAACAAGTGAACCCCTGGTTCAGCCCCAGCCAGGCACGTGCATGGCAGGCGACTCTGCACGTGCCCACAGATGACCGTGAGCACATCACAAGTACTGATTTTGGAGTTTCAGGTAAGCTTTACAGCAAGTAGATGAATGAGAAACACAGAATCCGTGAATGGTGAGGACCGACTACGTGTATACACACACACACACACATTATACACATACACATCAAACTAAAAACTATGGCCTATGCTCACTTTTACTCTTCGAATTCGGTTTGGTACAAGAAGAAAAGCTCCTCAAGTACGTTTAAAAGTATTGCCTGGGGGGCCCCTGGGGGGCTCAGTCGGCTCAGGTCATGATCTCACTGTTGGTGAGTTCGAGCCCTGCGTCGGGCTCTGTGCTGACAGCTCAGAGCCTGGAGCCTGCTTCAGATTCTGTGTCGTCTTCTCTCTCTGCCCCCCACTTGCACTCTGTCTCTCTCTCAAAAATAATAAAACATTTTTTTAAATGTTTTAAATAAATAAAAGTATTGCCTTACTGCAATATTATTTTAAGGCTTTTATGTAAAGGAGGTATGATTTTTCAAAATACAGCCATGTGACAGAAGCTGCATGTTGCAGCCTCAAATCATTCCACACAGAAAGGCTGTTAAGAAATACAAAAGAAGTGACTTTTTTTTTTTCTTGAAATTCTCCGGCAGCTCCTTTTCAAAAGAAGGTAGCAGTGATAAACAACTTTGTTTTGAAGTTCAGTTTTTAAAGATACAAAGTGAAACTTTCTCTCTGTCACTGGTGCTGAACGTTGGGGGTGGGGGTGAGGACAAAACAACCGAAACCAATTTTTGAAGAGAGCAGTTAAAACCATTCCACCGCCAGTGGGGCCTACACAAGAGAGCGGTTTCAGCAAGTAACTGATGCTTAAGTCGGTGCCACTGTTGCACATTTTGTTGTCCATACATTTAAAATGATGTAATAGGGACGCCTGGGCAGCTCAGTCGGTTAAGCGTCCGACTTCGGCTCAGATCATGATCTCACAGTCTGTGGGTTCGAGCCCCGCGTCGGGCTCTGTGCTGACAGCTCAGGGCCTGGAGCTGCTTCGGATTCTGTGTCTCCCTCTCTCTCTCTCTCTCTGACCCTCCCCCGTTCATGCTCTGTCTCTCTCTGTCTCAAAAATGAATAAACATTCAAAAAATTTTTTAAATAATAAAATTATGTAATCAGAAAAATCGAATAAATCTGCCCAGGCCAGCACTATTGAGAGCCACCCGAGGGCAGCTCTTGCTTGCCACGGGCCCTGTCGAGGAACAAGCTCAGAGTAGGGTGTGTGGCTGCTCGCGGCCTCTTGTGACACCAGCTCTGACCCTAGACACGCCCCGGGTCTGGGAATTGAATGCCCAACCTCAGCCCCGCCTGCCTGGGCCAGAAGATGCCAGAGGGGGCCAGGTTCTCTGGCCAGACGGGGAGCAGGTTTTCTACCCCGGTCCCCGACTTCCACTTCTAATCGTCCTCCCGGCCAGTGAAGGCCATTGTTCTCCCCACTGGTCAGATGAACAGACTGAGGCCCAGAGAGGAGACGTTGCCCAGCTGGGTCACAGGGGAACGAGGCCAGGATGCCGGCCCAGGCTGGCTGCCCCCAGAGTCTGCTCCCAGTCGTCAGGCGCTAGTAAAGCAGGGCTGCTGGCCCTCCAGGAAGAAACCCACCTTCAGCCGGTCCCTGCAGCCGAGAACCTGGTACTCCAGCTCCCGGAGCTGGGGCTGGGCAGTATCCATGGACCTCAGTAAATCCAGAACCTCTTGCAGCGGCCTCTCGAGGGTCACCCCAGGCCCATCCGCTCCGTCCTCGGCTTCTCCTTCGTCATCGTCTTTCTGGCTACCCGGGACTGTATGGTTGTGGAATGGGGAGCCCCGTGGCAGGCTGGGGGCCTCTATTCCCAAATTCCTCCAGCCAGGCTGCTCCACAAATGAGCCTCCCGCCAGGTGGGCCATCTCTGGCAGGAGGCCCAGGGATTGGGGGTCCTCCTGGGCCTCCTCTTCGATGGAGGTGTTGGGGCCAATGGCCACGGGCAGGAGTCCCACGTCTGAGGTGGATGCTGATGTGCTGGTCTCAGTGTCTCGGGGGTCCTCAGAGCTGAAAGAGTCCATCTCGGGCAGCTCCTGACTCTGGCTCCGCAGGCCGGACCCCCGAAGGTCGCTGTCGGACAGGTAGCCGAGGATGGAAGGGGCCTTTGGCCCACCCAGGAGCAAAGCCTGCTGCGCTGGCCGCTGCAGGACAGACTGGGGAGGGGGACACAGGACCAGCCTGACTGCCACACCAGGGACTTCCTGCCACCCCAGCGGGGCTTCCCTCCATAAAGACTTGCCCCGCACACACACACTCAACGTGACTGGGGTCCACCAAGGTGATCGGCGAACTGGAGGTGTTGACGGGACCCTGCAGCCCCATCCCCCCTCTAACCCCCTCCTTTCCAGCCCCTGAGGCCACTTTGCTGCTTGTCACATCCTCCAGGCTCTACACCTTCCTGTCCCAAGGCCTTTTAGAATGACTGTGCTCTCTTCCTGGAACATTCTTCCCATATGTCTTTGTGGTCATGCTCTTGGCCCCTCAGGTCCTTACTCAAATGGCACCTTTTCTGGGGACCTAGCCCTGGACGCCCTGTTTTAAATAGCAACTCCCACTTTGCCCCAGAAGTCCCCTCTCCCTCCCTGGTCTGTGTTCCCGTGGTCCTTAGGCCCTTGATCAGCCGGCGCTCCCTGAGGACACTGTCCCCACCTGGCCTAGAACAGAGCCTGGCACAAAGTTGTGAATGAGCGAACAGCTGACACCAAGCTCGCCCCGCTCTGCGGCACCCCCTCCCTTCCCCTTACCAGACAGACCAATAATAATGTCTGATGTTCCAAAGCACCATCTGTTTTTATCAGGTGTTCTTTGAAAGCCTTCTCGTTCATTAACTCACTTAATCCTTGCAAAACCTCACCAGAGTGGTGCCGTTATTTTCAGTTCTCTGATATAGAAACTGAAGGCCAGAGAGGTTGGGTGACTTGCCCAAGGTCACACAGCAGGTGAGAGGCATAAATAGCATTTGAACCCAGCCGTTCCGGCTGCAGAAGCCAGACTCTGGACCACGTATGATTTCTTTGACTGTAATATGCTGGGCACACCATGGCCAGAATACGGAAGAGGTTGACGACAGTAGCTGGTGCTAAGGAAGGGGCCCAGATCCCCGGAGGTCACAGGAAAGAGATGTTTTACTAGACACTATGTCAAGGTATTACCTACTGGAAACGTACATTAAATTTAATTTTGAAACAAATAGACTATGGCTGGAGTGGTAGCACCATACAGAGAACCCCATTCCAGGCTTCCAGGAGAACCAGCCAGGCCTCGAACCAAGTCCAGAGGCCCCCAGAATGGAGGGCTGACAAGAAGGAAAACAGGACAGAACACCACCCAGGATGATCCCCAAACCAGGGAGCACGAGTCCAAAGGGGGACCGGAAGTGCCAGGCTGCCGATCCCAGCCCCACGTGCTGGCCCCGGGGGAGTCGCGCCCACCCACGATCCTGGGGTGACCACAGCATCCCTGCCCTGGTGAGGCTCACTCACCAGGTAGTACCTCTCTCGGAAGCTGGGCGTGCTTGGGGGTGTCCAGTTGTACAAGGAGCCCTTTCTGCTGCCCATGGAGAACTTGCCCGTAGGGCTGGGCGACACCAGGAAGCTCTCGGTGTCAAACGGGCTGGAGGAGAGAACAGAAGGCCGGGGTGTCGTCAGTGCCTGGGAGAACGCGGCAGCACAGAGAAGACCTCGGGGGACTTCAGAGGAAATGGAGGTTCGGGAGGGGCCTGGCCTTGCCTGGGGTCACAGTCACAGCACCTAGAGATTCTAGGTGCACATTCTCAACCCCCCTGGGAACATCTCACCACCCTGAGGGCCCTTAGCCACATGGCAAGGGGCAGTGACTGGCAACCAGACATGTGAATGACACCCCCTTCAGAGGGCCCCTCAAGAAGCTGAGCGGAGGCACAGTGGACACTCCGTTCTGCCATTTTCTGGATAAACAACGTCACCGTCCCTCTCATCCCGATCTGTAACAGGGGTGCCATTATTTACGGAAGGACCTCTGTCGGTCGTGGTCACACGTAAGGCTGAGAAGCCAAGATGAGTGTGTGAAATACAGGGGAGCTGGGGCTCCAGCCTGGCCCTCACCCAGCCTTCCCTAGGAGCCAGTAGGTCTGGGTAACCTCCCTGCTGCACGGACACCGGCTCGCTCTCCTTTGCACAAAGGCCTGGCTCCTGCTCTGTGGGTTCTAGACGCTTCAGGCCAGCAGGACGCCTGCGTCCTTGGAATGGCCCAGCCTCGCATCGGATGGTGCTGGGCCGCCCGCGACCCTATAGATTTGAGGGCCTTCCCTGGAAAGAATAGTGTGCAGCCCCCACCGGACGGATGAGGACACTGAGGCTGGGGGTTCACCCGGCTCACTGGGAAGAAAGCGGCCTCTAGAGGCCCCAGGCCGGATGGAGAGACTGGGCAGAGCAAGCTCCAGAACAGAAGAAGCGTGCCCCAGCCCCTTAACTCCTGCTGCACCTGCCTCGGGGAATAAAGAGAATTCTCTCGAAACGCGAGGTTTCATTTGGGGCAAAAGAGCCCTACTGACAGAAAAACAGAGCCTTTGGAGACCAGCAGCATTCACTGAACGGCCCAAGAAGGTGACGAGTCGGCCGCCCCAGATGGGCACTGCCCCTTGCCACCTGCGATGCCCGATGGAGAGCCCCCGACCCGGGAAGGACGTGTTTTCGTGAGCGTCCCCATCCGTGGGGTCTGGGGTCCACGGGGGCCTGGTGGACGGCAGGGGCCAGCGGGGAATGAGGTGGTGGGAGCAGTGAGGAGAGCCCTCCTGGGGAGGGGCAAGGCTCCTCCCTGGAACCCAGCCCAGGAGGTCACCGGAAAGGGTCCTGGCCAGCATAGGCGGTTCGCTGAAAGAAGGGAACTAAGACTCAGAAGGGCGGGGGCAGGGAGGGTGGGCAGAGGCTCCAGCCTGGCCGTGGGGCCCAGTGAGGGCAGGAAGGCCCACAAGTGGATGCTAGGGTGTGCTCGGGCCACCAGAGGAGCCAGCGAGGCCCTCTTCCTTCTGCTCTGGGTGGGAGTCCCCTCTAGGTGGGAGTTTGGGGCCAGCCTCGGGGAGGGACATCGGGGCCTGGGGAGGAGGCCGGCCCCCTACTCACTTCCACAGCACCTCCAGCTGTAGCTTGATGGTGCCCAGCTCTGTGATGTCCACCACGATCACCTGCGGCCTGGTCGTGAAGAAGTCAGTGATGTCGCAGGTCACTGTGCCCACGGCCAGTGAACTCAGGCCCCTCAGCTCTGTCACCTGAGGGGGTGGGAGTTGTGGATGACGCCTGAGCCCAGCCTCCGGGCACCCTATCCCCGCCCCTGTGCCTCACCCACCTTGATCTCGAAGTTCTCGTGCAGCGTGGGGATGAAAACCTTCTCCTCCTCCTCCCAGGTCTGGCTGTCGTCAGACTCGATCCGGCCCTTCAGCTTCCAGCGCTGGCGGCCCAGGCGCATGAGCACCTGTGGGCCGGAGAAGGGGCGGGTCAGCAGCCCCAGGGAGCTCCTCCCCCGAGCCACCTGCCTGGAGGCCCTCCCTGCTAGCTGGGAGGGGATGGGGACAAAGCCCAGCTGGGACCCTGGTTCTCAGCAGCTCCCACCCCCCAAAGGCCTTATGGGAAGCCCTGAGGACTGACGCCCGAGTGGCCATACCTCGTACTGGTCTCCGGGACAGAGGCGTGCATAGCCCACGAAGCCTAGAACAGAGACAGGCTAATCTCCTCTCCGCCCTGCTCTGCCCCTGCCCCTGCCCCACGGACCACAGGTCCTCCCTGGGGGATCCCCTGCCCACGTGTGGGTATCACCTTCAGGGAGGGATAAATCGTCATGACGGACGGCGGACAGGCCCGGGCCCTCATGTCCACCTCAGGGGATGGGACTTGGCTGAGGTTACAAGTCATGTGAGTGGAAACCCAGTTTTCCTGGACCCCTGGGACCCTGACCAAACCCCCAACCTCAGCAGAAGTCCCAGGACCCCCAAGACGGCCTGACGCTACCCCCCAACCCCCCACCAAACTGGCTTCTGCCCACCGACCCTCGTCTCTGTTACCTTTCATCCTGATGTGGAACTCTCCCAGGTGAACCTCCAGGGCCCCCTCGATAAGCCACATGTCCTGCAAAGCCCCACACAAGGCGGCTCATGGCCGGCCCCTGGGCCCGGTGAGGTGGGGGAAGGGGGGCCCACGGATCCTGCCAGCCGGAGGCCCCAGGGAGCAGATAGCAATGGTCCTCGGGGTCCAGCCCCCCCCAACACACACACACACACGTAGCCCTCTGCACCCCTCACTGCCCCCCACCTCGGTGCACTCCTGCAGGCTGCGGCCCAGCTCCTGCAGGCTCTCCCGGGAGGCACGGCTGGGCGGGCACCTGGAGAAGGCCCTCTGCATGTTGGAGGCCCCGTCGCGCAGGCGGCACTGGATGCAGTAGCCCTCGTAGAGTTCGTCCACCTGCGGGGGGCGCGCAGGCTGGTGGGCACGGGGGCCCCAGGCCTGCCTGCCACTCTCACCCTCGGGAGAGGCCGCGCTGCCCTGGGTCCCCTGCCCCGGAGAGTGTGAGCCCCCGGGGGCAGGGGTCACATCGCTCATCCACTCCTGTGCCCAGCGCCCGGTGGACGCCTGCACACAAACCGGCTGGGCGAAGGCATCGCTTCCCCTCTCCCTGCCCCACTTTTGGGCTGCAAAACAGGGGAGGTGGGTTTGTGATATCCTGCCCAGCCAGGGGGCCACCAGTGAGAACATGGAAGAGTTGGTGGGTAAAAGCTTGAAGGGCTTGCTGTGTGACCTTGGGCCCGTCTCTGTCCCTCTCTGGGCCTGTACTCTCCCATCTTTGCAGTGGGGTGGTTGGACTCAGCCTCTCACCCTGTAAGCTGGAGCATGAATGTGGTCTTTTAAACCCCACAATCCTGGGGAGCCCAGCCACCCCCTGACCCACCCTTCCCCCCCCCCCCGCCCCGCCTCAGGGCCCAACTCTTGCATTTCCTGGGCCTCCTCGCCCCCCACCCCCACCCCTGCCCGGCAAACCCCAGCCCTGCCCTGTGACATCCAGGAGGCAGGCTGACCTTGCTGATGTGAAACTCCATCTTCCGGATGTGCCTTTCCACAGAGCGCGTTTGCTTCTCCCAGAAAAAGAGAAGGTACTTTGAAAGTGGCCTGGGCCACCCCCTCCCCAGGCCCCACCCCCTGCCCCTTCCTCGGGTCCTAACACAGAACTGGGCTCCCAGCCAGGCCAGCCCCTCAGCATCCTCATGGCTGAGCCCGTTTCCCCATTTTACAACTGGGGAGGAAACCTCCTGTAGGATGGCCTGGGGGACGAAACGCGGGCAATGACATCAGTCCCCCGTGAGCCCACTTTGCTTACTGCAGACAGAAAGTCTCACCCACCTTGTCCAGGTCGTAATAGAAAGCCTGTGGGGAGGAGAGTGGGGAGAGACAGGTGTCAGAGCTCTGGGTGCTCCTCCACAACCCACGTGGCTACATCCCAGGGGCACCTGAGCTCGGAGGTAGGAAAACCAGCAGCCACTCCCTCCTCTGGGCCCTGCAGTCAGCGGCCCGGTTCCAGACTGTTCCAGGCCGAGGGGGGAGAGTGGAAAACGCATGCGCTTTGGGTGAGGCAGTTCTGGGCCTGGCTCGGTTTCCCAGCCGTGTGTCCCAGGCCAGTTACTCAACGTCTCTGAGCCTCTACCTCCTCATGGAAAATGGAGTGGCCATAGAACACAGCACCTGCCCTGCAGGGTTGTTGTGAAGGGCAAAGGATGAGGTAAGCCCTCAACAAAACGGGGGTCACTGTGATTTGATCGTTTAAGGGGTGATTTCAGCCATGGCCAGAAGAACCGAATGCAGTGGGGGTGGAGGAGGCAGCCAGCGTCCCCCCCACCACCACCACCCCAAAGCCTGGGGGTTCAGGCTTTGGGAAATGCAAATCCAGACTGGTCCAGCCACGCCAGGGGCCAGGGGCCAGCCAGGCAAATCTCAGTGTAAAGGGCCAGACAATAAAACTTTGGCTTTGGGGGCCGCATGGTCTGAACTCAGCCACAGACCACATGTCAGTGATGGGTGTGGCCCGTGCTGATGAACTTTATTTCCAAACAGGCCCTAGCTCGCCCGAGTAGCTGAAATCACTCTATTTGAGCCTGGAGGCGTTTCCACGAGGTTGGAGCTTCACTGGGGAGAAAAAGCAAGACGTGGGGGAGCGGGGAGAATTGTGACTTCATTCTTCTAACGCTGACCCAAACCTTCCATGCGCTTCCGCATGGATGTTTACATGACGATGGGACCAGGGAGGAAACCGTGGAAGGTGAACTACCAGATTGTCCAGGGGTTGAACAGTGTGGGACACAGAAGACTGAGGGGAGAGCGGCATGAAGCTGGAAGGAGGGAGGGATCAAACCCTCCAGAAGTGTGTGCTTTCCCATGAATGCATTTATGAGAAACGATACATGTGCGGTTATGAGAGGAAAACTCCGTGTTAGAAATAAAGAGATGGGGAAGTTCCCGAGCCTTTGGAAGAAAAGTGTGCAGGAAAAGCCAAGAAGCAGCAGCGCCCAGGGAGGCAGGACCCCACGTCCGTCAGCCCGCTGCGCGGCCCCAGGGCGGCCACGCCTTCCCTTGCCTCAGTGTGCCCATCTGTGAAATGGGAGTAGCGAAAACGGATGAGCCTTTATACGGCTGCCCACCTTACAGTTACTTCTAGAGCCAGAGAGTGGAGGTGGGCCCTGCCCGAGACTGTGGACTCCTGAATCGTGAGGCAGGGGGAGGGGGGAGGAGGGAGGGCAGAAGCTTCCCAACAGTCCGTGAGGTTAAATTCCTCAGGGTCCAAGTGAGGTGAGTTCATCACAAGACAAAGACAGTCCATTCCTCAGGCCTGAGCTCCGGGACTGAGATTTACACCCGTGATGTGGGCAGGGGCGGGTGAGGGGGACTCCGTCTTTGTACCCCAGGGAGGCTGCTCGGGCGGGAAGGGGCAGGGAGAGGTCTCACCAGCCTGGAATTCCTGCGGGTGTCCTTGTGGCGCCCTGACAGGTAATCCAGCTCGGCCTGCTGGGTGCACAGATACTCCCTGCGAGGAGAATGAGGAAGAGGAGTTTGCAAAGTGGCAAAAGAAGAAGAAAAGACACGGCCCGGTGCCCAGGGTTCCGGAGTGGAGGCGGCCCCAGCTGCCGGCTCGGAGAATAGCGGTGGTTCTGGGCCGGCTCAGCGGTCAGAGGGGCGGTGCCGTCTCGCCCACCGGAAGCCGGGCCCCAGCTCGCTCAACCTGCAGACCCCACACGCTGGGGGCTGTGTGCCCAGCGCTGTGCAGAATGAGGAACCTCTCCATTAACAGGTGCTATTGTTATTATGCCCATTTTAGAGATGGGCAAACTGACCCTGAAAATTGGCAAATAACTCAAGCGCAGAGTCACAGCAGGGACGAGGCCGAACCCGGGTCTGAAACCAGCAGTGGCCTCCGGAGGCCGCTCTCTTCACCCCAGCCCACGGGGAGGTCAGCGAGAGCCCGCCTCCCTCACGGGCGAAGACAGGCCATCCTGCTGTCGGCCTGTGCAGGGCCAAGGACCAGAGAGGGGCTGGAAGACCCATTTCTGGGACGCACAGAGAAAGCTGTGTGGCTGGAGGGGACACTTCACGTTCTTTTCCAGCCAAAGAGCCTTAGACGTGAAGCGTGAGGTCTGGACTCGGGAGCCACGGTGAGGCCCCATCCTGCTTCATCAGAGTTTACTAGGCCACCCCAGGAAGGTGACTCGCCCTCTCTGGGCCCACTTGGACCACCATCTGCCAGGCCGCAGCTCACTCAGGGCGTGGGCTCCCCAGGAAGAAGGGGGTGCTGTTGAGTGAGCCCAGACCGGTCTCCAACGTGAGGTCCTTACAGGAATCACCAGAGCGGTCCTGGGAGATGCGCCCCTTGAAGACAGGCTCCAGGCACCCGGCCCCAGCTCCCGCTCTGCGCCAGTGCAGGTGGGGGCGTGCGGTGCGCCCCGTGGGTGGCGGATGACAGATGTCCCCTGGGCTGGCGGTCAGGGCGTGGCGAGGGGGGAGGTGACCTTTCCCCGGAGCCCGGGGTGGATGGGGGAGGGCTGCGGACAGAGGGCGGGTCGGCACTGGCCCCGGAGCCCCACTCCCTGCTTCCAGGCCGTAGGATCCTGGACGAGCTGTGTCCCCTCTTCCTAACCCTAACCCTAACCCTAACCCTAACCCTAACCCTAACCCTAACCCTAACCCTAACCCTAACCCTAACCCTAACCCTAACCCTAACCCTAACCCTAACCCTAACCCTAACCCTAACCCTAACCCTAACCCTAACCCTAACCCTAACCCTAACCCTAACCCTAACCCTAACCCTAACCCTAACCCTAACCCTAACCCTAACCCTAACCCTAACCCTAACCCTAACCCTAACCCTAACCCTAACCCTAACCCTAACCCTAACCCTAACCCTAACCCTAACCCTAACCCTAACCCTAACCCTAACCCTAACCCTAACCCTAACCCTAACCCTAACCCTAACCCTAACCCTAACCCTAACCCTAACCCTAACCCTAACCCTAACCCTAACCCTAACCCTAACCCTAACCCTAACCCTAACCCTAACCCTAACCCTAACCCTAACCCTAACCCTAACCTCCGGGAAAAGGTGAGGAGGCTCTCTGATAGCGTTCTTCAGGGATTCAACGGCGAGATGTGTAGAAAGCCCGCAACTGCTGCCCCTGCTGCTGTTGTCACTGCTATTAATTAGTGAGAAACAGAGCAGGATCGCAAGAGGCGGAGGGCGGGACAGGCCTCCCGGCCGGAAGGAACGGCGTGCGATTCAGGACACGCGCATGCGCGCTGAACAAGGAACCTGGGGCGCGGCAGCCTCCGCGGACGCTCCCCTGCCCGGGGAGCTGCTCAGCAAGGGCCACAGCACAGGTACAGGAGGGCAGATGGGGCATTTGGGGAACCAGTGGAGGCGGGGAGTGAATAATAGAAAAGTCTAGAAAGGTTGAAGGTCAGAAAGGACCCTGAATGCCCCCCCCCCCCCGAGGGTAGTAGGGAGCCATGGGAGAGACTTGAGCAGAGCAGGGGTGGCAGGTGGAGAAGGGGTAGGTGGGGACGGGGCTGGGACAGCAGCAAGGGGGCTGCTGGGAGAGAGGAGGCCCCTGGACTGGGCGTCACGGAGTCTAGGATCCTAGAGGGGCTACATGGTGGCCCCCCATGTGACTTATTCACGGGGCAACACTGCACTGAAACCACAGTTCTCTCTCGAGCCCTGACCTCTTCCATGAACCTCGGGTTTGTGCCCGAACTACCTCTTTTCATCTCCACTTGGACGATCTCTCTCTCTCTCTCTCTCTCTCTCTCTCTCTCTCTCTCTCTTCTCTCTCTACCCCCAGTCCCTCCCTCAGTCAATCCTGCCTGCTCCACCTTCAAAACGTATCCTGAAACTGACCCTGTCCCCTGCCCACCCACCCAGCTGCCACCTGGTCAAGTCCACCATCGTCTGCCACCTGGACCCTTGTAGTGACCTTCTTACAGGCCTCCCCGCCCCTTGCAGCCCGTTTTCCGCGTACAGCCAGAGTCTTGTTAAAACTGAACTCAGACCACACCCTTCCCCCCCCCCGCCCCCCGCGCAGAACCCAGCTCACCCAGAGTGAACACTAAGTGCTCACAGGCCCCATGTCACCTGGTCCCCATTGCCCCCCAGACCTCCTCACCCTTGCCTCCCTCTCTCAGCTCCCATGCCGACCTGCTCACTGTGCCCCTAATGCTCTGATCATGCTCCTGCCCCAGGGCCTTTGCACATGTGGCTCCCTTGGCCTAGAATGTTCTTTATCCATTACCTGCTGGGCTCACTCCTTCACCCCTTCAGGTTTTTGCTCAAATGTCACCTTCTTAAATGAGACCTTCTTTGAACCCCTTATTCAAAATCAGCCCCACACCTTACCTTGATTTGTTTTCTACTATGGTACTTCCCACCACCTGACCTATTTCTGTATTTTGCTTTTCTGCCCTGTTTATTGTCTGTCTCCCATTAGGAGGCTCCACAGGGGCAGGGATTTCTGTGTTTTATTCACTCCCACACCTTGTGCCTGGCCCTCCGTTAGCCCTCAAGAAAAGCGCATGGAGTGGGGTGCCTGGGTGGCTCAGTCGGCTACGTGTCCGACTTGATTCCGGCTCAGGTCGTGATCCCACAGTTTGTGAGTTTGAGCCCCACATGGGGCTCTGCACTGACAGTGTGGGGCCTACTTGGGATTTTCTCTCTCTCTCTCTCTCTCCCTCTCTCTCTGCTCCTCCCCACCCCCCTCAAAATATAAACAAATACACTTTAAAAAACATAGGTGGAGTCAGTGACTGAATCTTCCTGTTCTGGCTTCTGCCCAGCTAGCCAGTCCAACTCTCTCCTTCGCTCCAATCCAGCCACCCGGGCCTCCTGTCCTACACTCTCCTACCTCAGAGCCTTTGCCCGCGCTGTTCCCCCTGCCTGGGACGCTTATCTCCCAGAGCCCAGCACAACCGTCGGGACCTCCTTGGTGAGTCTCCTCTGCCTCCACGTGCTGCCTCTACATCACCTTCCTCCGTGCACTCAGGGCTGCTGGGAGTTCTGTTACTGCTTACGTCACTTCTGTTTGGCCATCTCCCCTCTCCACCATAAGCTCCCTGAGGCCAGCATCCCCCCCCCCCGCAGCGTTCACTGTGTCCCCAGCGCCGAAGGGTGGGCCTGAGCGCGTGGCTGCACCCGGGACGCACTTGTGGACTGCAGGAGCTCCCTCCTTGGCCTCTGGCAGACAAGACCCGACCGTGTTCTCTGGGGAGAGGCGGAGAGGAGAAGCGGCAGAGAACGCACGTTTCAGGGACAACAAACACTGGTCCTTACTTGAGGCCTCTCTTGAGTGCTTCGAAGATCTTCTTCACCTGCTGTGGCTTGGGGTCCGGGCAGACAGACCCCTTCCGCAGCGTGCCATACATCTTGGAGGATTTGGCAGGCATTCGAGCTCTCACGGAGTTCCCGTGGATGGACTTTCTGTGAGAAGGAATGAGGGGCACAGCTGGGATCCGGACAAAGCCCTCCCCGGCGGGGGGCGGGGGCAGGCACTGGGGGATCGGTGGCCAGAGCCCGGGGCAGTCACGAGGCCTGGCTGAGTCCCGCCCCGCCACCACCGAGCCGTGTGAGCTCAGGAAAGTAGCCGGGACTCTCCAGGCCTCGGTTTCCTCATCTGCAAAACGAGGGCTTGGATCTGAAGATTAAAAGACGAAGAAGAACCTGACATGAGACATCAACGCAGTGGGAAGTACAGTCGGGCAGCCCAAATGCCATTGTTTTCGGCTCAGTGTGGTCTGTCCGTCCGGACAAAACTACTTGGGAGGCCAAATCGTAGCCGTGGGGCGTCCCGTGGGTGGGCACTTGTTGGCTTTGCCTGCACAGGACCCACGCCTCTCCCTCTATTAGTAACACCCCAGTTTTCCTCTGGGGCCCCTCCCCAACTCTGCTGCTCATGCATGTGGTTTGGAGAGAGGTGGCTTGACAAATCACCACACACACAGACACGCGCGCGCACACACACACACACACACACACACACCTGCACACACATACACAGGCATTCTGAAGCAAATGCATGTCTCAGGCCTGGAGTCAACATACTCCATTTCCCTGGCTCAGGGAGAGGCACAGGACACAAATCTGTCCAGTAACCCTGCCGGGAGTTTGCTTCCAGATTCACAGATAGGAAAAGGATTCTTTCTTCTGACATTGCTGTTCCGGGGGAACATACACCTGGAACAGCCAGCCATTTCCTTTGCATCATGTAGGGGGAATGGAGGCAACACAGGGAGGAGCAGGTGGAGGCAGACCAATTCCACATGACCATGAGCTCCTGGATCCAGCTATGCCTGAAGCTAGACCTGCCCGTGGAATTTCACTTACATGAACCAGTTGGTTCTCTTTTCTGCCTAAGCCTATTGGAGTTGGGGTTGGGGACTGAATGATCTTAAAAACTGATGTCCCCCAGGAGCACCTGGGTGGCTCAGTTGGTTGGGCATCCGACTTCAGCCCAGGTCGCGATCTCACGGCTTGTGGGTTCGAGCCCCACGTCAGACTCTGTGCTGACAGCTCAGAGCCTGGAGCCTGCTTCAAATTCTGTGTCTCCCTCTCTCTCTGCCCCTCCCCTGCTCACACTCTGTCTCTCTCTTAAAAATAAATAAACATTTGGGGCGCCTGGATGGCTCAGTCAGTTAAGCGTCCGACTCTGTTTTGGCTCAGGTCATGATCTCATGGTTCATGAGTTTGAGCCCTACGTCAGGCTCCATGCTGACAGTGCAGAGCCTGCTTGAGATTCTCTCTCTCCCTCTCTCTCTCTGCCCCTTCCCCCCCCGCTCTCTCTGTCTCTCTCTCAAAAAAAAAAAAAACTTAAAAAGATTTTAAAAACATAAACACTAAAAAAAATTTTTTAAGGAAAAAAAAAAAAAGAACTGATGTTTCCCAGCAGTGACAGCTGTGTCTCTCAGCCCTTGAGGGGCACACCAGCGTTTCAGGATTGACTGGAGTAGTACAGGGTGAGGGTATCCTCGTTACAGTCCCGGGCTGGTTTCACTGGCACCTAAGCTCCTTCTAGAATCCTATGCCTCATCCACTAAGTGCAAGACCAGGGCTGCCTCCGTCCGTCCTCTTAAAGACATTGTTTCCCAGGTATCCCTGCACCAGATGTGGCTTCAGGACTCCCTTCTCACGGGAGAAACACGAGTGGAAATAACACTCGAACGTCTGGGTCAGTCTCTCAAAGAAGCTTCTAGCTTTTCCTTCCAGCTGCCTCCCTCCCTGTCTTCCTCTCGGGTGCACTGAGGAGCCTGCTTCAACCTGTGCTCTAAGGTTCCTCAGGGATGGAGACAGGGGGGGAGGGAGGGGGGAGAGACGGAGAGGGAGGGAGGGGGAGAGAGTGAGCACGAGCAGGAAGGGGGGAGGGGAGCAGGGGGGAATAACCAGTATTGTTTCTTTGTCAAATGTACTTCACCTCTACACTAAGGTACTACCCAAGCCTCAGTTATTTATCTGTCAAATGGGAAAACAATAGACCCTAAATGAGAGAGCAGTGCTGGGAATTCTCTGAGACACCAGGGGAAACATTCGGCATAATGGAGGCAGTGGGTGCCTAATAAATGTTTGCTACCGTTATAATAGTCACGTCCCATCTGTATCTGTCCCTGCGCCCACAGCCTGGAAAACAGTAGGTGCTCAGTAAATACTGAGCTGAACGGGACGAGGGAAATACAGCGTGTCGTGGGGACTAGAGAAGAGAGAGTTGGGGGAGCCCAAGGGCGCAGCGGGACCTCAAGGGAAGAACAGGATGAAGGGTCGTCCCAAGAAGGGTGTTCTGAATCGGGGGACGGTGAGTCAGGGTGGAGGGGAGGACGCGGTCCAGTCTGTGTGTGATGCTGGGCGGACAGCAAGGAGAAGGCTTGACCGAAACAGAGTGAGGAGACCCTTCCCGCCCTGTGGGAGCCGAGGAGGGGGAGCGGGGAGGAATGGGTCAGCTCCCAGCTTCACAGACCCGGACGATGACAATCTGGGAGCATCGTGACGGTGCCCGGATAGAAGGTGCCCCCTGAGTGTCTGTTGCTTCCCACCCCTGCTGTAGGAGCTTTAAATAAACATCGATTTTAACCCCATTGCAAGGTAGGGAACCGGAGGCTCAGAGAAGTGACTTGCCCCAGATCACGTGAGTGACAGAGCTGGGACCCAAACCCAAACATGGGCAGATTCCCAGCCCGGGATCTGAACCACCCCTCTGGGGGCAAGGGGCAGGGTTCCCTCAGGGTCCTCAGAATCATCTGGAGGACCCAGGCTCAGATTGCTGAGCCCTCTCAGCAGAGGCCCCAGTCTCAGGTTCAGCAGGTCTGGGGCGAGGCCTGAGAATCTGCATTTCTAACACGTTCCTAGGTGCTGCCAGTGTTGCTGGTCCAAGGACCACGCTTTGAGGACCACCGTCTTAGGGGATTCACTCGGGGGACATCCTTCTGCTGGAAACCCAGGTATGCATCTCCCCGGGAGCCCTTCAGAGTTTGCTGCACTTTTGCGGCCCAAAATCAAGGGTACCGGACCCCCCGACTCACTCAAACACTCACAGAGGGGCTTTCTGCGAATCAGGCACCATGATGGGAGCCGAGGGCCTGGGGTCCTACCCTCGAAGACTCCCTGTCCCCGGGAGGAGGGGAGGATTGAGGTCTGGAGAGCCAGGCAGGGGGCAGGCAGGACACAGCTTCCGGCTCCTTCGGCAGGCCTGACAAGTTCACTCTGGCGCCCCAAGAGGCTGAACGGGCAGCCAGGCTGTATATCCAGCCCAGCCAGATGTGGCACATTCCACACACAGATACAGACACCTGCTGTTGACTCAGCAGAGAGGAGCTGCCCCGGCCGCCCCTCCGGTTGGGTTCCCTACCCCGGGAATCCTCGCCATGTTACATGCCAAGGATCCAGAAATAGAGATCCCCGGCCCTGCCCGCGCCCTGAGAACTGGGTCCTAGGGGATGTTGCAGCAAGGAAGGATCGGGGGGGAGCAGGGGACTTGCCACGCTGGGAGCTTATGTTGTCTCATGAGACACAAGCTCCTGGTCAACCACCCATGGACAAATCCCAGCCCCGGGGTCACAGGTACTTAACCTCCTAGAGACTCAGTTTCCTCATTTGTAAAGGGCAGTTAAGAGTGCCTACCTCATAGACCAGTCATGAGACCATCATTCACTCAACAAACATTTACTGAGCACTTACGGCACACCAAACAGCATTCGAGGGGCTGGAGGTAAAACAGAGACCAAAGCAAGTAAAAGCCGTGTCCCCGCGAGCTGCCATGCCAGCTCGGGGAGGCGGTGGGACAGCCGGCACAGGCTCTGGAGCTAGGTGCCCGTGTCTCTATTCGGTAACCCCACTTACAAGCTACGTGACCTTGGGTAAGTTAACGAACCTCTCTGTGCCTCAGTTTTCCCATCTGTAAAATAGGGCCCAGGGAAAGCGTTGCTGTATGCGTTAATAAATGTAAAGGGGTTTGAGTAGTGCCCGGCAAAGGACAAGGGTTATGTATGTGTCAAAGTTAAAGAAGACAATAGGAGCGCCTGGGTGGCTCCGTTGGTTGAATCTGACCCTTGACGTCGGCTCAGGTCACGATCTCATGATTTGTGAGTTCGAGCCCTGCGTCGGGCTCTGCACGGACAGTGTAGAGTCTGCTTGGGATTCTCTCTCTCCCTTTCTCTCTGCCCCTCCCCCTGCTCACGCTCTCTCTCAAACTAAATACATAAATTTAACTTTTTTTTTTTTAATTTATTTTTGAGACAGAGAGAGACAGAGCATGAATGGGGGAGGGGCAGAGAGAGAGGGAGACACAGAATCGGAAGCAGGCTCCAGGCTCTGAGCTGTCAGCCCAGAGCCCGACGCGGGGCTCAAACTCACGGACCGTGAGATCGTGACCTGAGCCGAAGTCGGACGCTCAACCGACTGAGCCACCCAGGCGCCCCATCAAACTAAATACATAAATTTAAAATATAAATAAATCAGTAAGATAATAAATATCCAGGCCCTCGAAGGGGCTGCGCTCCCTCCTCCCTCCCCCTGCCTGAGGCCACACCACCCACCTCCTCCAGCAGGCCGTCCACAAAGTTGACATGCCAGGCGGGCAGAGACGGGTAGGGCTGCAGCCTTCAGAGAGGCGGGTTTCCGATGGGCTCAGGCCCCTGGCAGGTGGGGTGCACGAGCAACTCTGGGGGGGGGGGTGCCGCGCAGGAGCCCAGCTCACCTGCCAGCTCCCAGGGGTCCCCGGCCCCCGGGGTGTGCGTACCCTCGGCCGGTCCCCACTGCCATCTACCCGGAGACCTCCTCACCCTCACCGCTGCGGCCGTGCCTGGCTTCACTGGCTCCCGGGCGGGGAAGTTCTGAGCTCAGTGCTCTCGTCTGAGGTTCAGCGGGACGGGCGCGGTGGCCACTCTGAGTGCTGCTGGCTCAGCCGGGGAAGTGCAGCCTTCAGATGGCGAAATCGGGCTGCGTGTCTGGCCCGGTGATACAGCCGCCAGGGCAGAGAGCGAGCTCCGGGGGCGGGTGTCTCACCGGCTCTGGGAGCACTCAGTAAATATTAAACAGCCCCTGGCATGCCAGACAAGCTTCCAGAAGGACACGTGCCACCCGGTGGCCCCAGCCCTCACGTGAGGCCGCCGGGACGGCCTTTCTGCCTGATCGTCGTGGGGAAACACTTTGTCGGAGGCCCGGTGCACGGCTGCTGCAAGTGGGGGACCTGGGGGCAGGCGGGGCTGGGTGTGGCTGGGGGACAACGATAGGACCAACTGAACACGTTTCGCGTGAGGACTCAGTGGGCCGACGGTGTAAGCTAACCCTGTCTCTATGCCTGGTGGCCCTGAATGGGTGGGCACGATGAGGAACAGAGCAGGGTAGGGAGAGCACCTCTGCCATATCCTCTTTCTCCAACCTCCTTTCCTTGAAAATCAAAGGTTTACTACTTAGTTTTCACACCCCCACTTGCCGGCCATCTCAGCAGAGGAATTCCTGAGGTGGTGAGGACCTGGCAGGGGCTCCTAGCTCAGGAGGGTACCCTCCTGACAGCCTGGGGGAGAGGAGACCTGGCTGAGGAGGGACCGGAAGGGGGTAAGAGCAGCCACGCCTGTGAATCGGGGCAGAATGGGACAGCATCATTCATAGCAATCATTCACACCTTAGTATAAAATTTCCCCACCAGATAGATCACTTCCTCAGGTGAATTCTTTGATTATGGAATAAAAAGCCATGTCCAGAGTCAAAAGGGTTTCAGGTGCCAGGGCAGGGGCAGAGGTTGGACAAAGGGGACGTCCATGAGCTTCAATCCCTGGCTCTCCTATCTGAGGTTATTTTTACCTGCCCTGCCCCAGCCACTGGGTGCCTTGGCAATGTGTCTGTGATTCAGCCTGGTTGGATTACCTGAGAAATAAGGCCAGAAGGTGAGGTCTGAAACACAATCTAGGCCGTCCAGCCCCAGAGCCAAGGGTCCAGACTCCTGGGAGCTGGCCAGAGACAGGAAGTTAAAAATAGATGCACTCCTCCCCATCCTCGTGGGCAGCTTCTTCCTTACCCTTGGCAAAGGGCACTGAAGAGACTAGATGGTGGCCACTCAGGGACCTCAGAACCCACCCAGGCTGGTGGCTCCAGAATTCTCCAGAATTCTCAGAGCAGGAGGAGAAGGAGCCACCAGGAGAGTGGCTATTCTGGGATATTTACAGCCATCAAGGTCATCTGTCTTAGACCAGGATGCAGACCTTGCCAGATGTGATCTTGTCTTTGCTGATGGCCACTGAGCCATAGCGGGACAGGGTCAGACCTCTCTGTCTTCTTCCCACCCAGAGTTCTGTCCTCAGGAGTCCTTGGGACACTACCTGGGCAGAGCTCCTGACTGGGGCCTGTGGGAACATTCCCATGGAGGCAGGAAGTCCAGAAGCCCCCCAGGGGCCTGGCAGGGGGAGAGCTGCAGGCAGGACCAGGCACAGAATTCATGAGGCCCAGTGCAAAAGAAAATGCAGGGCCCTTTTTTCAAACTGTAGTAAGGGTTTCTAGATGGCGGGGCGCCTGGGTGGCTCAGCCGGTTAAGCATCCAACTCTTGATCAGCTCAGGTCACGATCTCACAGTTCGTGGGCTGGAGCCCTGCATTGGACTCTGTGCTGACAATGTAGAGCCTGCTTGGGATTCTCTCCCTCCTCTCTCTCTCTGCCCCTCCCCTGCTTGCACTCTCTTTCAAAATAAATAAATAAACATTGAGAAAAAAAAAAAGGAATTTCTAGATGGCAACACCACAGTATTACGTGAGCACAGGGCCCTAGTGAGCACACAGATTGTATACTCACGCAGCTGGCCTTGGCTGCCAGGGTCTGTGAAACCCCCCTTCAGCGCCCCCCACTGCCAGACCATGGTAACAAAATCCCCATAGTGCCTCTGTGTGAGTTAGAGAAAGGCACCCCACCCTGGGTGGGCCAGCTGCACGCCAGGGCACACAGCTTGGGAGGGTTACGTGGACTGGATGGCCCCTTTGGCTGGGTGACCTGTGCAACTGTCTTCAGCAGCCCTGATTACAGACCCCATGGTGGGGGGGCCTGGTGACGCCCAGAAGAGGCAGCTCAAAAGTGGTTCTGTTAAGGAACATGATCATTCCCTGGCCAGTTGACTTAATCCTTCTCAGCCGCACTTATGGAGTGCCTAATGTATGCCTTCCTTGCGGTGGCATCCACGCTTTCTCCTCTTGGAGGCTGGGCGTCAGAGGGACTGGGTGCTCACTCTCTCTGGGGCTGTGTTTTCCTGTGCTTCAGCTCTTTAGTGCCCCACCCCCCCGCCTTGCACCTTGCATGTCCTTGCTGTGGCTCACAAAGCCCCGCAGCCCTCCCTCTCTCACGTCTATCCCCCAAGACAGCCACACACCCACTTTCTGTGCCTCAAAGCTCATCCCCACCTCGGGACCTTTGCACTGGCTGCCCCTTCCACCTGGAAGACGTCCCCAGCCCTGCATGCTCTCTGCACGTGAACATCAACTTGTCTTCTCTCTGGCCTTAAAGGTGCCTCTGCCTCACTGAGGGCCTCCTCTGAGAGCCCTGCCACCCTCCCACATCCCCGTTTTAATTCCTTCACGTGCCACCAGCTGAATCCTTCTTGATTATTGTTGGCTTATTGTTCGCTGCCCTGACAGGAGGGCGGGGCCCGGTTCCGTCCCCAGAGCCCGGGACAGGGCCTGGGCAGAGTAGGTGCTCCATAAATATTTGGAGAACGAATCAGGGATTCCTAAGCATGCTTCCAGCTGAGACCCTCCAGGATTTCGGCCCTGAGACCCACTCCTCCCGGGCACGTGCTGGCACTGAGCGGCCAGGAGACAAGTGGGCGAGGTGGGAGAGCTGGACCTCAGGGACCAGGCATCACTGGGGGGGGGGGGGGGAGTGTGCAGCTGAACCCCAGGGAAAGAGCCACAGGAAGGCCCGGTCTGGGGCACGGGTGGTCCACCTCAGGACACGGCAGTGAAACCAAGGCCCAAAGGACATTAAGCAGCCCCTGGCCAGGTAAGGAGGAGTCACAGGAGGGCCCGGAGGAGAGAGCGGCCAGTGTGACAGGGAGCTGTTTGTGAGGCCGCGTGAGGAGTCCAGATTGCATTCTCAGCAGATGGGAACCCCTGGCAGGTTTCGGGCAGGAGAGGGCCGTGACGAGCCCTGGCCAACCCTGCTTGGCTGGGTGTCCTGCCTGTCCCCCACGTTTGCTCAGCCAGGCAGATGTTTGGGCCCCTCGGGCTTGGGCCACTCGCGATGCCTGAGGGATTGCCCCACCCCTGGGCGGGCAGCTCCCCAGGCTTGCACAGTGCCCGACATGAAGGCCAGGACCAGTCTGTGGCCCCCAGGAGTGGAAACGAACCTTCCTCCCGGGAAGTACCTGCAGCCGAAGGAGACTCGTGGAACAGCCATGAACTCACGTCCAGTGGGGCAGCCCTGACCCCATCTCTGCTGTTCCTCCTCCTTTGAAAATTTCCCGCAAGCACCTACTGTGTGCCAGCATGCGCCGGCTGCTTGCCTTGTGTCACCTCATCGTACGCTCACGACAACTCTGTGTCGGGGAGGGACACTCGTGATCCCCGTTTCACGGATGAGGAAACCGAGACTCAGAGAGGTGAAGTCACTTGCCCCAGGTCACAGAACTGGGATAGGTGGCCCCACGTCCCATTCTATCAAACAGGAAGAACATTCCATCCTGACCCCGCCCCCAGACTAAGTTCCAGGGCTGAACGAACCAGTCTTGCTGTGTGACCTTGGGTGAGCAGCTCCACCTCTCTGAGCCTGTTTTCTGATCTGCTAAGTGGGCCTGATAAGCTCACGCAGGTGACTTCCAGGACCAACTGCCAGGAGCATGTGACATGAGACGGCTTCGGGTCTCAAGGAAATTACAGGTTTCTCCCAGCACCAAGTGTCACACGCGCGCACACATACACACACACACACACACACACACACACGCACACGCACACACTGTCCTGGGCTGCAGACTTGGCATCAGAGAGAGCTTCAGGGTCACAGGCTGCACAAGACGAGCCAGCCCTGTACCCTCCTCACGGGCAGAACTTACGCGATCCTCCGGCTCTGTGCGCTGCTGAAGCCCGCGAAGGAGGCGCTCCGGCCCACGACCCCCACGGCCCCCGCGTCCCCGGAGGACAGGAACCGCAGCCTCACCGACATGGCCGTCACCTACAGGGAGAGGACAGGAGAGTCAGCCTCGCGCTGCCGCCTGTCGAGTGCGGGTCGCGGCTGGTCCCCCTTCACCACGGTCCCCAAGGTCCTTACAACAGCCCCACAAAGGGGGCAGCTGGTACCGTCCCCAGCTCACAGATGAAGCTCAGTGAGGCAAGGGAACTGTTTGGGCTGGCAGCAGGAGCGAGATTCGAACCCAGGTCTCTGTACTCTGTGCTCAGGTTCTTAATGGCTGAGCAATGCTGAGGCTCCGGCAGGGGGGAGTCAGCTCCTCCTGAAACCATACCTGATCTCTTCTCAGCTACTCCTCTCTGCCAGTAACCCTCACCCCCCTCCACAAACACTCATGGAACGCTGTGTGCCAAACACTGTGCTGGAGACACGCACTGAGCAAGACAGGCAGAGTCCTTGCCTTCCAGGGCTCCCGGTCTGGCAGGGAGGCTAATGAGCCACCAGTTACGGGAAGGACCCAGGGGATACTCGACTTAGCCATGGAGGAGGCGATCAACTGCTGAGAAGGAAAGGCTGATAAGGGGAGAAGGAGAAGGGAGCGGGAGGGGAGGGTATCTGAGGCAGAGGGAACAGCATGGGCAAAGGCCCGGGGGTACAGAGGACACGGCGTAATCCAGAAACCGAAAGAAGAGCTGTGGTTTGGGCCGTGACTCCAGGGGAGGCTGGAGAGGCCAGCAGAGTGCAGCTCCTGCGGGGCCTTGGTAACCCCAGGGAGGAGTTTGCCCTTGCAATTGGGCAAGGGTGACTGGGAGCCATGAGAGGGTTTTGAGCAGGGGTGACAAAGCCCAGCTCACATGAGGCCAAGCTGCTGGCATCCAGGCCCTCCAGAATCCCTGGATCCGTTGCCCCATCTCTGATCCAGGCTGCAATGAGGCCAGCCTAGAACCCTGGCTGTCTTTTCTTTTTTCCAAACCGCCTCTAGGTTGGAAAAACGCCACCGTATCCCTCGGGAGTATCGCCAGTGCCTTCCAGCACCGACAGTCGAAGGTTCTTCTGCATATCTGACCTGAATCTCTGCTGCTGCGTTGCTCCTCGGCCAGGGTGGAGACAGGCCGAGGATTCCAGGGACCCCACTGCTGAAGCCAAGCCTCTAAAAAAGCTCCACTGCACCACCTCCCTCGTATCGCTGCTTGGTAAGGCCCCCGCGTCCCAACATCCGTCCACCTGCCAGAGTCCACGCCTTTGCTCAGGGCTGGGCCTCTCCCTGGAATAACGTTCTCTTTCGAGCCACGTCTGTCCAGCATCCCGTCCTGCATTTTATGTGTGGTCAGCCCCCACCATAGGCTCCAGGGCCCCCCTGGCAGATCCGTGCGGCCCCCACAAGACTTCCCCTTCTCCTAGGCTCCCCCCATCCCCACCCCACACTGCGCTGTACATAGTGCTGAGGACTGGAAACCAAAAGGCCAGACCTGGGCTCAGACCCCAGCTGTGCCACTCGCTGGCTCCGGGCCCCGGCGGTCACGTTTGCAAAGCGGAAAGTCAGAGGACCAAGGAGACCGTGCGCTGAGGGTGCACAACGCGGAAGGGAAAGAGCTGGTTGTCTCTGTGCCGTTGGCCGACAGAGGCCCCCGCCCCGCAGGGGGCTACAGAGGCGGATGAGCCCGGGGAGCGCCCTCCAGCCCTGCCGGGGGAAGCTGGCGAGTGTTTGCTGAGCACCCACTGTGTGGCAAGCCCCAGCACCAAGGACCGTCACATGCTGTGGATCCATGAACAGCAGCCCTGATGGGGGCCACCGTCTGTTGAGTGCTGTTACTAAGTCAGCCCTGCGCTAAATGTCTCACGGAAATTATCTTAGCAAATCTACGCAGCCCCTGAGGCCTGGGAGCTGTTGCTGACCTACTTGGATAGATGGCGACATGAGGCCCAGAGAGGGGACGAGACTGGCCCAAGAAGCCCGCGTGGAAGCAATGAGACAGGTTTGGAACCTGAGTGCGAGCGGCTGCAGACGCCATCCCTTCCGACTGTGCGCACTCAGACGTCCCCGTCCCGCCTCTAGATGTCCCAGCCCCACAGGGAGGTCCCCACGCTCCCCGCCTGTGCCAGGCTGCTGCCAGCCTGGACCAGCCCCTGAGCGTCAATCGTTACTTTCTTGGGAATTTTGGTAGCTTGAAATCAGCCACGGCAGGAATGTGTACACCCTGGATGTCGGCAAGTGCTACAAATTTGGGCTTTTTTTGTGTTTTTTTTTCCCCTGCAGGTTAGTGAGCATCTATCAGTACACCATTGCCCCACCACTAGCGGTGTGTGCTCAGGGTGGCACCGGGGACCTTCTCGAACTCTTGAGAGCCCCCAGCCAAGCTGGGCAAGGGAATGAGGGGGTAACAGGGAGGGAGATCACTGGGGTCACTGGTTAGGAAGAATACTCTGGTGCCAGCCTGGGGACTGGGGACTGAGGACTGGGGACTAGAGGCTGCGGGCTGGGGGCTGGGGACTGCGGGCTGGGGGCTGAGGGCTGGGGACTGGGGGCTGCGGGCTGGGGACTGGAGGCTGGGGACTAGAGGCTGGAGGTTTCAGGCTGGGGACTGGGGGCTGGAGGCTGTGGGCTGGGGGCTGGGGGCTTCAGGCTGGGGACTGGAGGCTGGGGACTAGAGGCTGGAGGTTTCAGGCTGGGGACTGGGGGCTGCGGGCTGGGGGCTGCAGGCTGGGGACTGGGGGCTGCAGGCTGGGGACTAGAGGCTGGAGGTTTCAGGCTGGGGACTGGGGGCTGGGGGCTGGGGGCTGGGGACTAGAGTCTGGAGGTTTCAGGCTGGGGACTGGGGGCTGCGGGCTGGGGGCTGGAGGCTGCGGGCTGGGGGCTGCAGGCTGGGGACTGGGGGCTGGGGACTGGGGACTGAGGGCTGGAGGCTGGGGACTGGGGGCTGGGGACTGGAGGCTGGGGGGTGCAGGCTGGGGACTGGGGCCTGGGGACTGGAGGCTGGGGGTGCAGGCTAGAGACTGAGGGCCGGGGGCTGCGGGCTGGAACACCCTTCCCCCACCTTCCCTGCTCCATCAGTTACAGTAGACTGCGGATGGCAACTTCTCTGCTCCCCCATCAGACAGAGAGGGACCTGCAGGCGGGGCTCGAGTGTTCTCTGGTGCTTGGAAGATTCACAGCACATCCTTATGGGACCAGAAACAGTGCCTAAAAGGCTGGGCCTGCTGCTGCCACCGTACCAGGCTGTGCAGCCCATGGTGCCAGATAAGTGGAAGCCTCAGGCTAAGGATAAAGATAAGGATGGGGATAAGAATTTCCACTAAGTGCTCGATTCCAAGGCAGGGGCTGACAAACATTTTCTGTAAAGGACCAGATACCAAAGTTTTTGGCTTTGTAGGCCATATGCTCTTTTAAATACCCACAACTATTTACCTCTATTGTTTTAGAGCAAAAGCAGCCACAGACATTATGTAAATGATGAGCATGGCCACGTTCCCATAAAACAGTACTTACAGCTATTAATGGTTGACCGTGGGTGCCCAGCACCCTCCGTGCTACCGACTCTAAGGGCTTAAAATCTCATTTAATTCTCCCGACATTATATCAGGTAAACACGATTATTATCCCCATTTTGCAGATAAAGAAACCGAGGCTAGAGAGCAGAGGAAACGACTCATCCAAGGTCACACAGGTAGGAAACAACAGAGTTGGGATTTGGACCCGGGCATAACGGGCCTTAAAAGCCTGGTCACTTCATTCAAGGTGGCACCTGTTCCCCGGGGGGCTGTGCTGAGGACATGTCCCCACCCAAGAGCCAGACCCAGGCTGAATGGAAGCAGGTCGTGAAAGGGACCTGCCAAGCTAGAAGTCTAGCATTGGGGGTGGCCAAGAAAAATCAACCCCATCCCCTGCAGGCTTCAGGGTGTGGGAGCCCGGGTCCCTGGGGGCTTCTTGGGACCAGCATCGGTTCCCAATCAGCTCAGCTGCTCCAAAAGGGAGGCCAGCGGCCACCCCCAGCCTCCCCCACAGGCCCCGATGGGGTTAATCCTGGCTGTTGACTGGTTGGCCCCCTGCGATCTCACCCAGCTGGGTTTCTTGCTGCAAAAACATCTCCCTTCTGGTAGATGGGCTGGGACGGCCAGGCTGAGACCCCTAAGATCTCAGGAGCCTTCACTGGGCAGCCCCTGACAAGACCCCGTGAATGTTGGTCACTTTCGACCAAGGCTGATATTCTCAACGTTAAATCAGTGACCCAGCAGGGGCACTGACCACTCTGAACAGAGGTCGGCGCTCAGAGGCTCAGGATAGCCCTGGATATAGCTGGAACTCTACGGGCAAGAGAGATAAGCCAGAGACCTCGCTGGGCCCCTGAGCAGAGGAGAGAGGCACAGAAGTCATGCAGGTCCCAAACCTTTGGTGGCAGACAGGACTGCCTCGTCCCCGTGCGTCCCTCGCTGCCTCTCGCTGGCTTGGTACCCTGGGGCAGCACCCGCTTAGACGGATGGCTTGGACACAGCTGGTGAGTGCAGCAGGGGCCAGGACACCTGGAGGGGCTTCTCACACAGCCAGCGGCTCCCCAGACACTGGGACCATCGTCCGGGACCTCCTCCCGAGGCGCGGCTGGAGGGAGCCTGAGCCCACTCCGCTAAATCTGGCCAGCTCACTGCTGGCCAGAACCGCCCGCCAGCCCAGGGAACCTACAATTTCACCTCATTTGGAGGTGATGCTTCTAAATTTAGCGGCGTGGGCTCTCAGGGCTGGGTGGCTTTTATGCCTGAGTCCCTCACTTAGGGCTCTTTTATATCCGCTCAAATGCCAGGCAGGGCTTAGTTTGCTTATAGGAGTTTCCAAAATAGTCCCTTTGGTTTAGCACGAAAGGAAATGGTAAAATAGCCCAGGATGAGGAATGTGAGTTTATACCTAAGAGGGATGGGCGACCCGCGGAGGCCGCTCTGGGAACCAGACTACTGTCTGCACCAGATGGAGGGCAACTGCCTCGTTTCACCGGCGAGCACGCCCAGAGTGGTCACGTGGCTTGCGCGGATCACCCAGAGGTGAATGGAAGGGCCAGAAGAATCCACGCCCCTCCCCCCTGCCAGCTCCACGGCTGCAGACACCTCCAGGCCTCTGCCCAGGCCGTGTCCTCTCCCTCCCTGGCACGCTCTTCCCCCAGGTCTCCCGGGAGGATCCCTCCGGGCATGAGATCCCAGCAGAAAGGTCACCGCCTCAGAGAGGGCCTCTCTGGTGCCCCCTGGCGACAGCGGCCTCACTGTTCACCCTGTTTCAAATCCTGCAGAGGAGTCACTGCCGTCCCAAATTGTCTTGTCAAGGTGCTTGGCAATTGTGTGGCCCTCACAGGAGTCCCAAGCTCCGTGGGGACAGGGACTTTTTGGTCTTGCTCACAGCCGTATGTCCCAGGGCCTCACCAAGTAGGGGACCCCGGTAAGTACTGGTCCGTAAGTGATTGCTTGAATAACTGAACGATTGAAGGACATCTCTTCAGACCTGTGTCTAGGGCTCACTTACTTGATTTGTTCATTCAACACACACACATATCGAGTGCCTACTGAATGCAGGCACTGCGCATACGGCTGTGAACTAGTCCAGTGGGAGACAGGAATTAGGGTATGAGGCTGGACTGTGATAGGGAACTAGAGGCGTGGGGGGCAGACAAGGATCCCTCACCCAGCCAAAGGGGAGTGCCCGGGGAGACCCCCTGGGGGAAGCGATATGTTGAAATCTAAAGGAGGGGGAAGAATTGGCAGGGAGAGAGAATGGGATGGAAGAGTGTGCCAGGTGTTGGGAACAGCATGTGCAAAGGCTCAGAGATAGGGTCAACTAGATGAAATGCAATTAGATGAACTTAGTACAGTGTGGGTGGCTAGAGCATTAGGTACCAAGAGGATCCCTGAGGGGCTGAGTGGGGACCAGGCCTCTATGGGGACGGGGGTTTAAGCTGCATCCAGGAAGAAGTAGGCAGGACAGGCCTCCAGCACCCTCTGGATTTGGTAATGGCGCCCTTGAGTTCGTTCACTTACTGAATATGCCCCTACTGCACACCTGACCAGACAATGCTGTGTCTCCATAGACAATGAATGAGTGCCTGCTGCATGCCAGGCCGTCGAACCCCGCACCTCCGTCCAGGGGCTAGGGGCAGTCACACTGGAGACGCCTCTGTCCCTTTGGCCCAAGGCCCATGTCCCCTGGGCCAGCACTGACTGCCGTCTGGGGCAAGCTCAGATACCCTGTACGGCCTACCCCAGCTTGACCTGGGTTTTTGCCCTCTGCACTCAATCCCTCACCCACCCACCCCTTGCTTCCGCCACAGACAAGACCCAGACATTTGATGGTCCCTGAGAGGGAAAATCCCACAGCCAAGCCACAGAGGACAGAAGCCACGTTAGCTCTGACACCCGCCAGCTCGGGCTCCCCTTCTCTCTGCGGAGCCCCTGGGGCCCCGCCCCTACCAGATGCTTTCAGATGCTTCTCTACCCGCTGCAAGGAATCTGCTCACCTCTCCTCAGCCAGGAAAGCGTGCCCAGGGGATCTCTGCATGTGATCTGGAACAAGTTTCCTCCTCCCTGAGCCTCTGTCTCCCTGTCTGTAAAGTGGGAGGGCTGGGCTAGAATTCGGGGTCCCCCAAGCGCAGGCCCATCTGAGCCAGGTGAGGAATGCATAGCAGACACCGTGATTCACCTGGCAGGAGAGTCATTCTTGCCTTAGCCCCCTTTCTCTCCTGGCTCCCCAGCCGTCTGACACTTGTCCCCCCCCCCCCCCCCCCCCCCCGTTCAGCCGAGTTCAGAGCTGGCGCCAGGCACACGCTCCGATCGCATCAGGTGTTTTGTTGCCTTTCTTTTCAGGTAAACTTCCGTTTAGAGCAAACCGTCTTGTGTACGATATAGAGTGATTTTCTTTAAGTGAAAGAGTCATGGATTTGAAGGACGCTTGGTTTAAGTAGGGCAGGTAGGAACCCAGCTTCTTGGAAGCCCACGTTTCTGGGTCCCGCCGTGGAAGTGAGACGGGGGGGGGGGCACACCTAGCTGTGCCCCTGCAGATGGCCTGATGGAGTCAGATGAGCAGACAGCACCAGTTTCTAGTGGAAAAGAAGAGGAAGCAGCATCTTGGGGAGCCCTACCTGTCCCCCCAGAATTCATGGTCCCAGGGCTGCAGGGCAAGTGGAAACTTCCTGGTGGTTCAAGACGAGGCATGGGGGTCGGGACCCAGGATCCAAGAGGGCCCCTTGCCTCAGTTTATCACACAGTCTACAGTCCCCTGTGACCTTCCTGCCCAGGGCAGCCCTGGGAGGTGTCCACGACCCGCCCCAGCTCAGGCCGGGAGGCACAAAAGGACCAGTCGCGTGAGCGGACAGATCGGCTATCTCATCAGGCTTCACGATGCACCTGTGACCATCTCACAGCTGAAAACCCTGCGCGAGGCCACAAACGGCCAAACGGCCAAGTGCGAGGGAGCCCAAAGGGCTCAGCCACACGGAGGAAATTTCCATGGCAGGAATTAGGAATATGGTTTTGAGGAATAATGACACGGGAAGATAGAAGATGTTGAAAGTAAGATGTTGGGGACAACAGACCAAGATGTGAACTATACACGACACGCTCTCCGCTTTATTTCTCCATCAATGCCTTACCAGTGTTCTACCGTGGGCACGCATTCCCTCACAATCAGAAAAAAAGAAAAAAGGTGATCTGAAGAAAACAGAAAGATTGGTCACGTGTTGCATAGTAATCAAGCTGCCAAGGGGGCTCTGTGTGTCCTCCGACCTAGAGAACGATGCCTTTCAGGATGAAGCTGGGGTCACAAGAGAGACTTTTCTCTTAAAAAAGAAAGAAAGAAGGAAAAACAAACTTTTAAAGGTCCACGAATATCATCTACACTCCCAGCTAACGCCAGGGGGCTTTTACGAGGTAAAGATGACTCATGAATCTCTGTGAAATATCCAGAGGGTGTTTTGATTTAAATGCCCCCCCTCAGCACTCTGAGCTCCCAGACAGACGTCACCGCGGGGGGTGGAGGGGGTCACCTGGAAGAGACAGCACCCCTTTGGGGACAGGGCCTCCTGGGGCCGCCGTGGGGGCGGGGGAGCGTGGAGCCTGTGGAGCTGGGGGCTCGTGGCTGGAAAGACGGAGCCCCGATGCGGGATAACAGAGATCGGGGGGCAGCCAGACCCCTTCTCAAACAGGTGGGGCGGGAGGGACTGAGCCAGAGGCACCACGGTGCAGAGGGACCCCTCCCGGCAGGTCGGGGTGAGGCCACACCGTGGTCACGGTGCTTGGCCAGGTGCCTCTGTTTGACGCCAAAGAGGGAACCTGGCAATATTGCTAATGAGAACCGGCACTTCGAGAGCACCGGCTTCTGCCACGTTCTGTGCTGAGAACCAGCTCCTCTCATTCCTGGTCCCCGGCAGGTCTGGCCTCGGCTTCGCTCTGAGCGTGCCGGACGCCGGGCCGAGAGCTGGACACGGCACGTCTCCCCCACAGCACGCCTCTGAGGTGGGCGCTCTTACCACCCCCGTTTTACAGACGGAGAAACTGAGGCTCGTAGAGCTGAGGTGGCCAGAACTAGCAAGTGGCAGCGTCCCATCTTCGACGTCTCGCCTTAGAACACTTGCGTGTGGGCAGTGTGACACAGGTGTGCGTACCCCTCATCCACGTCCTAGGGGTGACCGAGCAACACGTGTGGGACCCCCATCAGAAGCCCTCACTCCAGAGTGGTTATGGGAGGGTCTCAGGCAGAGCTCCACTGACACTTTGGGCCAGAGCATTCTTGGCCGGGGCGGAGGGGGGGGTAGGGCTGTGTATTTAACCCCTGGACACCAGGAGCACCACGCCCTCCAATGGTGACAACCAAGAGCGCCCACAGACACTGCCACGTGTCCCCTGGGTGGCAGAATCACCTCCAGTGGGAGCCACTGGGTTAAAGCAGCTCTTCAACTCTTAAGGGTTCGTGAATCAGCGTCGCGGGCATTCGGGGTAATTTTCACGTGTGCGAGTAGAGGCGTTGAAGGTGCGGTCTTCCGTGGGTGGCAAATACTTCCCCCCTCGCATGAATGGGGGTAGGAATCTGGGGGGCCCAGCAGCCCAGCATCTTCAGAAGGGGCCCCGGGGCTGCAGCTCCCACTGGGCCTGTGCCACCCCAGCCCCCGCACGCACGCACCTGCACACTCACGCCAGGATGCGGACAAGGGCCTGGAGCCTCAGAGCGGGGGCTGGATCTCGGAGAAGAGGTTGGTGGCCCCCTCGGGGTGTTTGCTGTTAACATCAGAGTTCTGAATGACACCTGCCTTCCTCGCAACCCCTGCCCGGCAGCGAACAGAGACCCTAAGGCAACCTACTCATTTTGTCCCAAAGCACCCGACCACTGATGAACACTCACTGGCTTGGGTCCACTTAGCACAGGCAGGACTTGGATTCAAACCCAAGGGCCGCCTCGGTCACCCACTCCACTTCGGGCACTGGATGATCTGCCCGAATTCTCCATGGTCAGGGACACAGACGCTCCCTGCTACTCACCCGCACAGCTGGACATCAGAGCCACCTCCCCTAAACCGTCAGGACAGAGAAAGAATGCCATTCCCGACTGCTGTCTCTGCTCACCTCTGCAGTTAGGTTCCCTTCCCAGAGCACCGGGGACTCGTGCACGGGGCCCACGAAAATGGGTGGATTACTTTTAAAATCAGAAGATAAGAAATGAACTTTCAGGGGCGCCTGGGTGGCTCAGTCGGTTAAGTGTCCAACTTTTTGTTTGTTTGTTTGTTTGTTTTTTAGCGTCCAGCTCTTGATTTCGGCTCAGGTCATGATCTCCAGGTTCATGAGATCGAGTCCTGTGTTGGGCTCTGTGCTGGCAGCATGGAGTCTGCTTGGGATTCTCTCTTCCTCTCTCTGTGTCCCTGCCCTTCTTTCTCTCCCTCTGTCTCTCTCTCAAAATAAGTAAATAAACTTAAAAAAAAAAACTGCCTTGAAAAAAAAAGAAATGAATGTTTAGGTTAAACAGAATGTTTTATATTATAGTGTATATGTGTTACTATTTCTATATTAATAGCGTGTATTTTATCCATTCTTAGGCCAATTCAGTGGTAAATACACTATTTCATATTTCTTATACAGGAAGAGTCCTGCGAAGGCCAAGATGCTGGGGACTCAAGAAAGTCGCCACGGGCCCTGCCCTTTGCCCTCTGCTAGCCCTCCTTCGAACCTGTCTGACTCCAGAACACTCCTGCCATCTCCAGCCCACAGGCTCCCTCCCCAGCTCCTTCCCACCCACACCTTTATTTTACAGATGCAGTGAGCCCATCTCTCCTCCCTCCCCCTGCTCTCGTTTACCCTCCACTCTCCCTGCTCCTCTGGCCCAGGCAGAGGGGCTGAGAGAGCAGCCAGGCGGGGCCTTACACTTGACCTCGATATGCTCTTTTGACCCTCACCAAAACGTGATGCCGTGGGTTCCACTTTGTCCTGTTCTGGCCCTTGGGATCTGGAAGGCCAAACCCAGGCAGCCTGGCTTCCAGGTCAGCCTCTTATCCACAGGCCCTAACTGCCAGGTTTCTGGAGTTGGCAGGGGCCCGGCTGATGTCACGGAGCCTCTGGGCCACCACCACCCCCAGTCTCCCACTGAGCACTGTTTAGATTCTCCTCTTCTTATCAACTTGGACCCCTTCCTTCTCCCACCTCACTCTGAGTGTTGTTTGGGGGGGGGGGGGGCAAGTGGGTTTTTCACCCTCCTTTCCCTGGTTCCTCACGAGATCGAGTATTTCTATATGCTCATTATCTTTAGAATCTCCTCTTCTCGACTTCTCAGTTCATAATCCTTTATCCAGCTACCTAGCTATTCTTAGTGACTTCTAGTTTTCTCCCAGCCCCTCACGTGCTTTTTAACTTGTTCCTAATGGTGTGTGTGTGTGTGTGTGTGACAGAAGCTTCAAATATTTATGTGACCAGATCTGTCAACATTGTCCTTCTATGTTTTAAGAGTTTGGAACTTTCTTTCTCCACCTCTAAGATTAGGTTTCTACTCTCTAGACCACTGAAGTCTAGCTGCCTGGGTGAGAATTTTGTCTCCCTCGCCAGGCTGTAAAGCCCTCAAGAGAATCTCCCTCCTCCATAGGGGCCCTTGGCCAAGAGCTTTCACTGTCTGCTCTGCTTCTCAGAAACACCCTGAATCCGTCCCCTCCTTTGCATCCCCCTCCCCCTGGGCCAAGCCCCCATCACCTCTCTGCCTCCACCTCACCCTCTGCCTCCACCTGAAAATGTCCATCAGGTTTCTTACACCCCTCCCCAGGCTTGCAGCTTCTGGACACATCTAACTAAAATCTCACCCCCGGAACTGTGCCCACAAAGCTCTGAAGAGGCACCCGCCTGCAGAGAGGCCTCGTTCAGCAGTGCCTAAGGATGGAACCCAGATCGGGATGGTCAGGAGCTCCCTACGCACTGCCCAGGAAGACAAGAGCACCTGTTGTGCCCCTTCCGTGCCCTAAAAAATTAATCACAACTGGGGCTTTTCCTAGAAAAGGCAGGGGGTAGGTTGGGGGTGGGGTGGGGGAGGACTTTCAAAGCCTTGACACTCACCATCCCTCCTATTTCCACCCATTCCCACCCAGCCTGGAGGGCAGGCGGGACGAGTTGTCATCCCCCCACCCCGTTTACAACTGCAGTGCTGCGGCTCAGAGGGGGCAAAGGGTTTTGGGGCGGGCAGGGGGGAAATACTGTCATTCAGACACATTTTGAGCACTTAAGTGGTGACAGGTGAGGAGCTAGGCTGCACAGGGACCACACGGGAGGACCCTGGGTGGGTGAGGGGCTGTAACTCAGGAGCCCGTGAGTATGAACATTTCAAGCCCACTCACTGCGGTTGTTCACACGCCTTCTATACCCCACGGTTGCCTGTAACCCCAGTCCCTGCGTCTGGCTGAGATGCATGGCCCAGTGGTGCAGAGTCAGCCTCCCGGATGCCCGAGCTCCCCCGCCAGCAGGTCCCGGGACTCCTGTGCAGGCACGTGGGCTGGTGGACGGGGACTGTTTGCTGATGGAGGCTGTTAACAGCACCGGAAATGGTCAAGGGTTCAACGAGAGATGAGCCATCTGGTCATCCCAAGGTAAACAGTTTACAAGAGACAAAGCAAGCCAGCCTGCCGTTTTGGTTTTTCTTTCGACAGCGCCATGCGCCCTTTCCTTTTCCCCCTGCTACCAACTGCAGAGACAGGCTGTCCCAGGCCCCCTGACCCCAGCTCGGTGCCACCCTGGGACAGGGAGGCAGGAAAAGTCAGAGGTTTTCACAACTTTTCTTGCCCCGTTCTCAGGACTGAGTGCCTTTATGCCAGGTGGTTAACCCACAGTGTAAGGAGAGTGGATTTCCTCCCAAAGGAACAGGCTTATTTTCTAGAACCCAAAGCCTTCAGTTTCAAGCATCTTCAGCCTTAAATCCATTTCCTGTTGGAAGAAGACCCCTACTGGTCTCCCCAGGTATTGCATCCCTGCTCTACCAGCCACTAAAAATGCCCACAGAAAAGGAAGAGAGGGGCTCCGTTCCCTATGTTCACAGAGAAGCCAGGGGATTCTCAGGCATACAGGATATGTATGTGGCTTAACAGCCTGAAACAAACAGTTTGTGCTGGAATTGTAATCCTGGAGTTTCCAAAAGTGTTGCAAAACCCTCCAGGCAGACTCTGGAGTTTGTGTACTACAAGCTGTTTATCAATTAATTCCTTCTTTGCCAAACATTCCTACTTGGCCCACTGGGAGATGAGTTTGGTGGGAACGCATCTCCGATTTTGTAATGAAAACCACCAGGGAGAGAGGGCTCATGTTACAGAAGATGTAGCTGGAACAGGTGCTTCCCATAAGGACAAGGGTAGTCCTAAGTTTTGAGCTCGTGTAATAAAGAAGGGTGATATCTGGGGACCAGGAGTTGGGGACCCTGCAATAACCCAGGAGATACACATCCACAGATCCACAGGGAGGGTGATGATTATAAGTCTTGAGGTCCAAAAAAAACAAGTTCAAGTTCAGACTTTGCCTCTTTCTGGCTCTGCGACTTAGACAAGTCACTTAACCTCTGAGCCTTGGTTTCCTCATCTATAAAATCATCGACATTACCTTACATTACTCCATTTACAGTTTTCTCTTTATTAAAAGGAAAAACCAAACTATAACTTATAGCTTTTTTAAAAGTTTATTTATTTATTTATTTATTTATTTTTTGAGAGGGGATGGGCAGGGGCAGAGAGAGAGAGAGAGAGAGAGAGAGAGAGAGAGAATCCCAAGCAGGCTCTGTGCTGTCAGTTCAGGGCTCAAACTCAACGAACTGCAAGGTCATGCCCTGAGCCTAAATCAATAGAGGCCTAATTGACTGAGCCACCCAGGCGCCCTAATTTATAGCTTTGTCTACTGCTTTGTGCAGCAGACAAGGTTAGAGACCTGAGAAAGTGTATTAGTTTTCTGTGGCTGCTGTAACAAAGGACCATAAAACAGGTAGCTTAAAACAACAGAAATGTATGGTCTCTTCTGGAAGCTAGAAGTCCAAAATCAAGGTGTCGGCAGGGCCCTGTCCCCTCTAAAGTCTCTAGGAAAGGGTCCTTCCTTGCCTCTCCCAGCTGTTGCTGGTGGTCGTCTGTCCTTGGGCCTTCTTGGTGTCTAGCCACACCTCTCCAGTCGCTGCCTCTTGGGTCACGTGACCTCCTCCCAGGGGTCTCTGCTTCACAAGGCATTTCCCTCTTGTTCTAAGCACACGGTCACTGGACTGGGGCCCACCCCAGTGACCTCATCTTAACTTGATTACAGCTGCAAAGACCCTATTTCCAAAGAAAGTTACATGCGTCAGTACAAGGGGATAAGACTTCAGCGGATCTCTTGGGGTGGGGGCGGGGGGACACACTTCAACCATAACGGGTAGAAAACACTTTGTTTAATGCAGCAGGCTAAGGGGATTCTAGATGTGTCGAGGTGGGCCCCGAGCATTGGTGGGTGGGAGAAAAAACACTAGTTCAGTATGAGAAAACACAGAAATGTGCTTGTTGGTGACTGACAGCTGGAGAAGGGGAGGGCTTTGGGGGATGGGAGGGAATGAGACATGAAATTCTCCAGGCAATGAAATTTTGGGATGGGGATTCTGAAATTTACTTCCAAGTGTGCTCCCCCTGGCTTCCCATTACCCCGAATTCTGTAGACTTTCTCTCCTCCTGATGGCAGGCACCCCTTTTTCCTTCTGAGGACTTAGTTGCTTGTTTATTTATTTATGGGAGGGGAGAGCGCAAGTGGGGGAGGGGCAGAGAGAGGGGGACAGAGGATCTGAAGCGGGCTCTGCACTGACAGGCTGACGACAGCGAGCCTGATGTGGGGCTCGAACTCATGAACCACGAGATCATGACCTGAGCTGAAGTCAGAGGCTCCACGGACTGAGCCATCCAGGCCCCGTGAGGACTTAGTTTTTGCCCATTTACTGTATTCCAGGCCTGTGCGCACCCCCGGTGACCTTCCGGGAGACCCCCTCGGCTCAAATCCACCAGATTCTTTTCACGGGCTCCCAGCAGCTGTCTCTAGAGTCCGCTCTCCCAGCAGGCTTGTGTCAGCAATAGTTTAGGAAAAACGAAAGAATTGGAGCAGTGTCCAACATGGGATAAAGGGGGGAAAGACAGCAATTTTGGAAGAGTGGAGGATTTTTAAAAATTAACATGTCAGCACAAAGGTACCTAGAAGAAATGTTAAGACCCTCAAGAATCCTTGGGGGCAGTGAGGGAGAGGGTAGGGGCCAGGGTCCTGGGTTTCTCACTGGGGTCTCGGGCCTTGGTTTAAATATAAAAGGGGGTACCCCACAGGAAGTCTAGAAGATGTGGGCCTCTGGGGACTGACGCTTGAGGGATCCGAATGCCTGGCGCCCGCTGACACAGGGCAGTGATGGCTGTTACCTGACACATTGTCCCCTGGAGTGCGTGGCCCCTCGCTTTTGGCCAGCGCCTCACAGCCTCGGCCAAACCGCCTCCCCCGCGGGGAGGCTGGGCCCCTGCCAAGCTGGGCCCTTCCTGCACACATGCTGTTTTGATTCTGCGCCCCTCTGGCTTTATTGGTTTTTTCCTGCTAAATGAGGTGAGGTTTGCCCAGCCCAGTGGCAATTCCTGTAAAAGCTGGAGTTTCGATGACCCAATGTGGCGAGTTTACAAGGAAGTACTCCCTGTAGGCTGGGCTGCCTGGAAATGATGCTTCGTCCCTTCCAGGGACAGCAAAGAGGTCTGAGGGTTCTAATGGGAGGCAGGGGTACTATGGGCGCCAAGAGCCCCGGGCTGGGGGTCAGAAATCTGGACGTCAGCCCTTGCTGGGCTAGGTAGGCGTTCTCCTCTCTCTGGTGGGCAAAATGGGGATAAAGCACAGACCCCACAGCATTGCTGTTGGGCTCCAACGGGATTACAGATGTAGGATCGGTCTGAGAGCCATGAAGCGCTAACAAATGAAAAGATGTATCGGTATAACTGTAGCTACTGTGATCATCATTATTAGAACCTAAGATCTTCTGCGGCAGGCAGAATATTAAGATGGCCCGCAGTGACCTCTGACCTTGCATAATCCTTTCTCGTTTGAGTGTGGATGGACCCTGTAAATATAATGGGCTCTTGTGTTACCTTCTATGGTGAAAGGGAGGCTATCCTGGGTGGGCCTGACCTTATCAGGTGAGCCCTTAAACAGGACTGGCTCTTCTAGCCGAAACGATGTTTAAAGTAGGGGAGGGATTCGGTGTGAGGGAGAGTCTGCATCGCCGGCTTTGAAGACCGGGGGGGCCGTGGGGCAAGGAATCCTGAAGGCCTCTAGAAGCTGAAGGTGGCCCCGGCTGGCAGCGAATAAGGAAGCGGGGACCTCAGTCCTGTAGCTACATGGGGCCAAATAACGCCCACAAGAGTGATCTTGAAGCGGATTCGTCCCCAGACCCCTCCGGACAAGAACCCAGCCTGACTGGTATCTTGAATCCAGCTTTGCAATGCCCTCCGCAGAGACCCGAGCCCCACCAACTTCTGCCCTCCGGAACCGGGAGCTCCTAAACGGGGATTGGGTTAAACTGCTGGGTTTGTGGCAGCCCGTTCCACGGCGGCAGGAGACCAACAAACTCTGCCGAGGGAAGCCTTAAAATGGAAGGCTCGCCGTGCGCCTAGCGGTTGGAGGCGAGGCTCAAATGCTGACCGTACCGTTCACCGGCTGTGTGATTTTGGCCACACTATCTCCCTCGCCTCCCAGAACCTCTGTTTCCTCATCTGTAAAACGGGGCATGAAGCTTCGGAGCAGGGTACGTCATAAGGGCACGTAGGAAATGCTCGAGAAACACGAGCCCTGAACGTGTGAATGATTAGAAATGAGCTGAGAGCTAACGACGGCGCATCTGTGGTCTCCAGAGCCCTGTCCCCTACACCAAGGACATGGGAATGAGCCCTGACCCAGTGTCCTGGGAGTTACAGGATTCCCCTGGGGAATCAGGACCCGGAAAGCCACAACTTTGGAGACAGTAGGTGGTAACGCATGACATCCTCGGGGGGCACAGAGAGCCCTGGTGCCGTTCCCTCCTCGAGACCCCCTCTGCGCTGGCTGTTCCGAGGAAGAAATCTGCCACTCAGCTCCTGTCTCATTCTGGGTAAAGGAAGCCTGGGGCCAAGCCTCCTTCCTTGAAAAGAGGCTGATCCGGGACCCAGGGAGACAGGAAGGTCCAGTCTCCCCGTTCTGTTGCTGGCAACATGCCCTCACCAACCCCACCACACCCCCAGATTCTCCTAGGCTCTGAACCCCGCAACCCCTCCAACTGCTCCTGTGGCCCGGTCCTCCGAGCAGCCCCCAACCCTGGCCACCCACCCTCACGCCCAGACTCAATCAGTGCACCTGCCTCTCTGTTCCCTTGGACCCGGTTGGGCAGCACCAGCAGTGGACGCTGTAAGTTTCTAAGTAAACGCCACTTGGCTTCTTCCCCAGCAAATCGAATCCGCAGTGAGATGCCATTCCGCCCCCACGAGGATGGCCATAACCTAAGCAACGGACAACAGGCGCCAGCGAGGACGTGGACAGATCGGCCCCTTGGACACCGCTGGCGGGGACGTAAGACGTGCGGCCACTTTGGAAGACAGCTTGGCTGTCCCTCAAGTGGTTAAGCACCGAGTTACAAGACCGAGCTGAGCAATTCCACTCCTCGACGTGCACCCGAGCGAAACGAAAACATATGTCCACGCAAGGCCTGCACGCGAATGTTCAAAGCAGCTTTACTCTTGATGGCCCAGGAGCCAAAACTACCCAAATGTTCCTCAGCCGACGAGTGGATAACAAAACGTGGTATATCCATACAACAGGCTAATGTCCAGCCGTACAAAGAAATGAGGCAGCCATATATGTCGCCCTGTGGATGAATCTTGAAAACATTACGCTGAATGAAAGAAGCCAGACACAGAAGGCCACATAATATATGATTCCATTTCTATGGAATGTCCAGAACAGGCAAAAATCCATAGAGACGGAACATAGATTAGTGGTTGCCAGAGGCTGGGAGCAGAGAAGGATGGGAGGGGGTGGTGGCTGCTAATGGGGATGGGGTTTTTTTGTGGGGGCAGCACACTTTGAAAGTGTGAACTTCATGGTACGTGAGTTCTAGTTCGATTTTTAAAAATGGGCTTAAAAAAGTCTCGACAGGTCATTGCTGGCCGCGCGGCCTTGGGCAGGTGACTTGGCCTGTGCCCCCAAGTTCCCCATCTGTAGAATGGGGCCATAACAACAGCACTCCGTCGCGGGTCTGCTGAGATCGCATAAGACAACGCAAGAAAGCAGTGCTCCGTAAAGAGACGTTTTAGCATTCGTGTTGGGATTTGTCACTGGACTAGCATAAATTTGGGGCGGTTTCCGGAGAGTCTGCCTCCTCAAGCAACTCTGCTCCCTTATCCGCATGCTGCCTGGCTGGTTTTCTTCATCCTTGCACCCCCTCGACCTTGGACCTTGGCTTACGGTGCTCCTGCTGTTTCCCGCAATGCCCTGCTGGCCCTTCGTGGGCGGGTCCCAGCGCTGGCCCTCGCCTCGAAGCAGGCCCCCAGCAGCACCTTTTCTGAGCCCCCTTCCCCGATCCACCCTAGCCATGGGAAGCTCCATCCTCTTCCGGAGGCCCTCAGAGAGAGTCCCTTCGGCAGACTGAATCCCACTCAAAAGATCTCATTTCCCGAGCCAGGCTCCAAGCAGCTCGAGGAGAAGGGTTACGTCTTGCTTAGTGTGTCCCAAATTTCATGCATTTACCGCCATTACGATTTCCCCACACAGCAGTACCACCTGTGGTACTTATTTATTTATTTCTACTTATTTATTTATTTCAAGCGTATTTAGTTTTGAGAGAGAGAGAGAGAGAGCAGGGGAGGGGCGGTCGGCGGGGGGGGTGGACAAGGGATCCCAAACAGGCTCTGTGCTGACAGCAGGTAGCCCCATGCGGGGCTCGAACCCATGAACTACAAGATCATGACCTGAGCCGACCTGAGGCGGAGTCAGACGCTTAACCGACTGAGCCCCCCAGGTGCCCCTGAATACTTTTTAAAAAATCAACTCGCTTTTCAAAAACGAAGGCTGTTTTGGAAGGACAATTGAATCACAACTGTAAAAGATTAACTGCCATCAACAAAAACATAAACAGGAAGTGGGAAATACTCACACCGAACCCAGGGCCATGTTCAAGTGCAGGTAGGCACGTTACCTGCTAAGCCTGTTCTTTCAAAGTGGGGAGATTAGTAGGTCTTGGGGAGGCACGAAAGACGTACAAACAACAAGAAGACTTTCTCTTTGGCCTAATCGGGACTGAAAGATAATTGAAAGGGGACTCACATGATCTGCGAGTCACTGTTACATGATACGTGCCCCTCCTGAATCATCTTCCCTCCTCTCCTGCAGCTTGGGACTTAAATATCACCTCCCAGTGAGGCCTCTCCCAGCCCCTCATCTAAGTGGGACCAGCCCTGCCCTCCCATTTCCCAATTTCCCATCACTCCTTTATTTTTCTCTTTAGCACCGAACACCAGCAGATATCCTACTCACTGTATTTTCCTTGCCTTCGGCCTGTCACCCCACCTAGAGTGCACGCTCTTAATGGACCAGCACTACCAGGAAAGGACCTGGAACCTAGGAGGCATTCAGTAAATACCCGCTGAACGAATCGGTTAGTGCATGGATGAATGAATGAATGAACCTTGTACCTCCAGAAGCTTTGTACTGTCTCACACTAAGTTTGTACCAAATCTTAACCCTTGGGAGGTAGCCCAATAAAGCATTGTTGAGCATGCAACTGAGTGAATGAATCGCTCCGTCAATCAATGAATTTTTGTCTGGGTTGTAAAGCTCCCAGCTTTTGAGATAACCCAGGCTTCTTCACGTGTATGTGTTTTCAAAGTCCCTGATTCTAAATTCCTCCCACAGACTGTCTCCAAGGACCGAAAGAACGGAGCCTTTGCCAAGAAAAGAGGCTGAATTCTCAGGCCCTCCACTTTAGATCAAATGGTGCTGCTTTACCAGGGAAAGAAAGTTAGGGACCCCAAGGAGCTGTGGGAGCTCAGGAGGAGTGGGGAGAGCATTCTCCAGAGACAAACTCCTTCTTGCCCCCCTGCCCAGCCACCCTGGCACACTGCTGCCTGGGAGAAACCAGCCAGACACGCAGGCACGCTGCAGTTACTAAGTGATGCTAAGTACATCAAGATGGGCATCCTGACGCCAGCCACTCTGAGCGGATCTGGAATGAATCGGGGGGTTGTTACGATCGCCAACTTAAGCCTCTTCTCACAGGAAAAATATTTATTTCACTGAGCTCTGCTTTTTGGAAAGCTGCGCCTGTAACAGTCTGCATCGATCGAGCAGAGTTTTGGCTACCGCTGGCTTTGTCTCTTCTCCTGTGTTGGGCTGTGTGCGTGCGTGCGTGCGTGCGCGCGCGCGTGTGTCCAATTTAATACACGCTTTTTCTCCCCCCTGGTTTGGGGCAAAAATACACACCAATGTGAGGAGAAAAGTAAGCACTCCCATCCCTCCCCGGGGCCGATCAGCCTTTACTGCGCACTTTTTTCCATTGCTTTTCTACTCTTGGAGCCGAGGGCCGGGGTTTGAATCCCAGCTCTGCCCCTTGCTGGCCACGTGACCCAGAGAGTCACGTTACCACTTGGAACCTCTGTTTCCTCATCTGTCAGATGGAGTAATAGGCCCGCCCCTTTGGGTGGGAGGAGGAGATGAGAGGAAATGTATACAGAGCTTAGCAGAGTTTCCAGCACATAGTAAGCGCTCCATAAATGGTACCTATTTTATGGGAGGAAGATATATAATTTTTGTACGTCATTACACATCCCACTAGACCCCAACTGCACGGAGGAATATTACTTTTTAGCTGTTGCTCACTTGACATTTCATTCTTTAATTTGCATTTCAAAACACTTCCCCCACTATTTTCCTAACGCTAGTTTTATCAGCTACAGGGCTGAATGGTTACTATATGCCAAGCACGCGCTAAGGGCTCTGCAGGCAATATTTTAATCACACTTCTGGTTTGTACCCAGATTTGAACAGATATCCGCACACCCGTGTTCACAGCAACGTTAGTCACAATGGCCGAAAGGTGGAAGCGACCCAAGTGTCCATCACCGGATGAATAGATAAATAAAATGCAGCCTCGCCACACAACGGAATACTGTTCCGCCTTAAAAAGGAGGGGAGTTCTACAGGGAAGGCTACAACGTGAACGGACCTTGGGGACATTGTGCAAAATGAAGTAAGCCGGTCATAAAAGAGCGATTGTTGTACGATTCCTCCTAGATGACGTCCTGAGAGCAAAGTCACGGAGACAGAAAGTAGGGTGGGCCTGGGGAAGGGGGATTGAGGAGTTAGCATTTAACGGGGACAGAGTTTCAGCTGAGGAAGATGAAAAAGTTCTGGAGCGGATGGTGGTGATTGTTGTTCAGCAACGTGAATGTTCCCAACGCCACAGAGCTGCACACCTAAAAATGGGTATGTGAAACATTAAAAAAAAAAATTATAAGGGCGCCTGGGTGGCTCCGTCAGTCGAGCGTCTGACTTTGGCTCGGGTCATGATCTCGCGGTCCGTGGGTTCGAGCCCCGCATCGGGCTCTGGGCTGACGGCTCGGAGCCTGGATCCTGCTTCGGATTCGGTGTCTCCTTCTCTCTCTGCCCCTCCACCACTTGCACTCTCTCTGTCTCTCTCTCTCTCAAAAATTAATAAGCTTTTTAAAAAATTATAAAAATGGGTAATGTGGTACATTTTATGTTATGTATATTTCACCAGCACAACAAAAAATCTTAATCTTCCTAGCATTTTGTAAGGTAGATTTTAAAAAAAATTTCTTTTTAACCTTTATTTATTTTTGAGACAGAGAGAGACAGAGCATGAACGGGGGAGGGGCAGAGAGAGAGGGAAACACAGAACCCGAAGCGGGCTCCAGGCTCCCAGCTGTCAGCACCGAGCCCGACGCGGGGCTCGAACCCACGGACCGCGAGACCATGACCTGAGCTGAAGTCGGACGCTCGACCGACGGAGCCACCCAGGCGCCCCAAGGTAGATGTTTTTATTACCCACTGCCACCCTCATTCTTTACAAGATAATGAAACTGAGGCTCAGAGAGGTTGAACACTTTTCCCAGAGTCACACAGCTTCTGAGAAGTAGAGACAGGCCTAGATCCCAGGTCTTACTCTTCAAGCCTGTGATGCCACAAGCACTCTGTGGACACAGGAGTCAGAGGGAAAAGCAACCCAACTCAAGGGGGCAGGCGGAATTAGCAGTGCCAGACTGGCCCTCAAAGTTCAGAGTTCAGTTCTAAATTTATCCTCTGACCTTCTTGTGGGTTCTAAATTTGGCCAAACAAGTTCTTCCAGCCTAATCGATGACGTAAGTGCAGGTGCGGAAGATCAAACCTCCTTCCTGGTATGAAAGTAATAAAATAATGCAGATTTGTTTGGAAAAGCCACCCCCCCCCCCGACCTGTCAGCAGCCATTTGGGTGACCCTGGACCCACTGGCAGTGCAGACACGTAGCAGAGCCCAAGTCTGCGTTTCTCCTCCTAAATGAACAAGAAACAGAGCCTCAGGAAATAGCTAGACAAGAAAATTCTAACCAGAACCAAACTTTAAATTTTCCTGAAGTTATTAATTAAGAACAAAACAAGACTCTTCGGATAGTCTCTGGTCAAGGGGGGGCATTGCCGGGGCTGAGCCCCCACTTCTCCAGGAGGTATTGGGATGGCTTCTCAGACATCTTGCCTCTACTGAAGTGGAACAGACACGTGACCCTTGTGGTCCGGCCACCGATATCTGAACACGCCTCAGACACTCGACACTTGAGCTGAAAGGTCATGGATATTGGGGGTCGGGGTAACCATTCTGGGGGGCATATGCACACAGATGTATATAGAAAAGGGGTTGGTGCTGGGGCACTCTGGATCCCAGTGTAAGTATTGAGTGGCTGGATCAAACTTTATCTGAAACCCACCCTACCACTGACTTTGCCATTACACAAGCCGACAAAATCTTTCTTCAAATTACTCTTGTTAGGTTGTCTGGGGTTTTTTCCTTTTTTTTTTTTTTCTTTTATGACCAAAAGGAACATCTCTATAACTTTCCCATGTGTCCCATTTTTACCTGAAATTGTTAGAGTAGACGTATGACACGGAACCACACCAAAGCAGGCGGAAAGCCTTTGGCAGAGTTTAGGATTCCAAGCAGTGTCCCTGCGTGTCCCAAGTAACAAGTTCCCCTCTTCTGGTCTGAAGCACTTGGAGGAGGGAGAAGAAGGGTAGGACTTTGTTCCAGGGACATGCTGTCCCTGAACTTCTCAGCCTCCGAACTGCTGTTATCAGAATCTCTCCGAAGGTCCTGGACAAAGGGTGAAGCCAGGAACTCCTGAGGCTAAGGGCAGTTCCGGGGCCTGAGAGAGAAGGGCCAGGCTGGGGCTGGGGCAGAAATATGTCTTCCGTTTCCCTTGGGCCCCCACAGCACAGCTGTTGTCCGCAGTGAGGTTAGCCAACAACAGGGACAAGTAACATCCACTGGACAGGCAGTGCCTCGGGCGCAAGGCACTACTGGGGATAAACTGAGTCTCACCGAGGCAAAAGGGCTTAGCAGTGAGTGGTGGCCCCGGAATCTGGGCCTGGGTCTCATGGCTCCAAGTGGGGCACCTTTTCCAACTCGCTGCAGTGAAGCTTGGCGACCGCGGGCTTTCGCTGCGGCCACATCTGCCCCTCGCACTTCCCTTCCAGCTGGTTCCTCCATCAGCAGCCCTTCCAGAGCCTCTCTCGGGGGCTCCAGGGAGCTGACTGCTGAGGAGGAAAAGGATTGGCCACAAACCTGACTCTCCTTCCAGCCTCTGCCAGACCCACCGGAGGCGTGGGTGCGTCCAGCCTACCTGGAAGCCTCTGCTTTTGTCGTCAGACAGGGCTGTCTTGATGAGGCCCAGACCCCCTGAAGAAGGGAAAAGCCAGAGAAATTAAAAGTAGGTCTCCAAGAGGAAATAAGCAATAAAAATTGGCCACATCTGTGAAACTGGGTGCTTCTCAAGGGCCAGACGCTGGACCTGGGTCGAAGCCCGGGGAGTGGACGTCACAGGTGCTGCCGTAATCGCGGTGGTCCTACACCTGCGGGAACCGTTGGAGGCCTCCGGGCACAGCCCCCTTGGGTGGCTCTCCGTCCAGGGGGTCCACCCAGGACCCTCCTCTCAGATGCCCCACCGCCTCCACCACCCGATTCCTAGCGCTTCCCGCCGGCTCCCGGAGGAGTCAGCTGCACGGCAATCCGGGATGGATTTGAGTCCTGGCCCCGCAGCTCACGGGCTGTGTGACTTGGGGGAAATCCGTTCTTGCTGAGCCTCAGTTTTCTCACCTGGGGGGCTTGTTGTAGACCAGAAGTTTCCACCTGTCTGCGGGCCGGGGGCTCAACCGAGGGAGCCGTGACAGGCATTGATGTATGCCACTCAGCCTCCAGCGTGACATTTTCCCAAGTGCACACTCTCTGGGAATGATCCGAGGGCAGGAAGCCCACGTGCTTCTCGGTTCCCACCCAGCACCTTGCACGAAGCCGCCGCCGGGAGCGACGCGCTTGATGGTTCTCAAATGACTCCCACTCTCCGTTCTGTTCCTTTTCACGGCCCGTGGGGTGCAGCTCCGTCAGAACCAGGGTCAGGCGGACCCGACCTCAAGCCCTTACTCAAATGTGGCCACGGAAGCTCTGGTCCCTCTCTCCAAGCTTCCGGTTCAGCGTCTGTTCCTGGGAAATAACCCCCTCTGCTTCCTAAGGTCGCCTGTGCATTTCTTTTCTTTTTTTTCTTTTTTTTAACGTTTATTTATTTTTGAGACAGAGAGAGAGCATGAATGGGGGAGGGTCAGAGAGAGAGAGGGAGGCACAGAATCTGAAACAGGCTCCAGGCTCTGAGCCGTCAGCACAGAGCCCGACGCGGGGCTGGAACTCACGGACCATGAGATCATGACCTGAGCCGAAGTCGGACGCTCAACCGACTGAGTCACCCAGGCGCCCCCGGCCTTGTGCATTTCAATTAAGACAGCATACGAAGCTCTTGGCTTCCGCTAAACTTGCTAACTGAGTTCGTGCATCACATATCTCACAACAGGCTCTTTGGGGTCAGGACACCCGTTACCTTCCTGCAAAGAATCGGCCGGTTTGGGGCACCTATTCTCTTCCTCGGATTGGGCGCGGCCGAGTGGGGAAGAAAACTGGCTATGTCAAGACTTTCTCTCTGCTTCCTCTGGCTTCCCTAGACTGGCTGCCAGCCCCTCGTCCTCCCCTCCAAGACCGCCCCACCCCCACCCCCAGAAAGGAAGACACCTTCAGCATCACCCCCGGTTGAGAATGTGAGCCTAGTGGAGCACGTTACCCGGTTTTATGGCATTGAAGGCAGGGCATCCCAAAGCCCAGCGAGACATCTGCGACAGACACGCGGTTTGACCCGTGGGTTCCCCGGGACTCTCCCTGCCCGGCTGCTCCCTGTGCTGTGCTCGTCTCCAGACAGCGCTCGGCAAGAGAGGTCAGCGGCTAAGCTCTCTGGCTTTCCTCTGACCTCGAGTCTCTTTGTTTGCCTTGTGCAGCAGCGGTCGAGAGTGGAAATCTCCACTCAGGGACGGGCCTCCTCTCTGTGCTAGAATCAGGAGAGGAGGCTGCCCAAGGGTCGGGAGGTCCGGTCACTGAGTTCCTACATGACACTGGCCAACGCCCAGCGCTTCCGTTTCCTTATCTCCATCGGCCGAGAACAGAAATTGCAGGTAAGTCTCGGCTCACGTTAGAGAAATTGAACGGTGGGAGGCGCTCCATAAACACCCCCTCAACACCCACTGGCGGAGGAGACAGGTTGCTTCTGGTGGAGCCTCGGGGTGGATTGATTCTGAGGCTGTTTGGGCTCACTGAGTGCTGGTCGATTAGCAAGGTCTTCCAAGACCCGAAGGACAGAAGGGAGGGTGTATTTGGTGGCACGTAGTCAGCACCCCAAGCTAGGGGCTCTGTAAGGTTCCTCAAAGCCCGAAATGGTTCAGAGTCTTGAGATCTCATTGGATCACGCAAAAAAAACTTCAGGAGAGCTCTCCGCTGATGTGGCCTTTCTCCTAACAGCACCACACTTCTCAGTGCCCATCACCGAGGCCCGTCCAGATCGCCACTTCCTTAGAGCCACGATGATGGATTCCACCAAGGAAATTTCCACTGAACTGGGTCACTGAAAATCAGCCCCACGACCCCCTACTCCCACCCACCCCGGTGGATCCAGCAACACCTGATGCCAAACCTAATTCTAGATTTTTAAGTTACATGAGCTAACGCATTCTCCTTTTTGCTTCCGCAGTATGAATCGGGGCTTTGTCATTCGTAACTCAAAGGGTCCTAATGCACAGATTCTTTCCTTTTCCCAAAATGAGGACCAAAAAAGGGTTTGGCTAGTATGAGAGTGAGGACGTTTGGGGCTTTGCTTTTGTTTTCGTTTGAGCCACCCAAACAAGAGGCCTAGAGTGCCGAGAAAGGACACCAGCTTCTTCAAATGCAGAAGACTGGGAGACACCTGCCGAGGGGTCTTTGTGATAAGATAGCCTCAGCTTTGGACAAGTAGAGTCGAAAAGGGGGCGAGTTGTCTGGAATATCTTTTTATTTGCCTCAAAATGTAGTTTTCGTGAATGCTTTTTCCTTAGTTTCTTAGGGCACGGAATCCAGCTTGGTTGAATTTTGTTTAAACACATTGGCATAAATCATAAATACCCTTGGGAAAGAACATTAACCAGCAACCAGCAACATTAACATCCCTCCACCCCCACCCGTCTCCTCCAGTTAAATGGACTGGAACCTCTCCACCTTGTCCCCAAAGGAAACTTCCCTGCCTGTCCTAGAACATTTCAGAATTGGGCTCCTGCCGTAAGTTTTAACATATCCTCACCACAGCTCAGCCTCCTGGCCGGGCCCCTCCACAGTGAGAGGAAGGCAGGGACCTTGGCATGGGAACTAACAGCTCTGGGCATTTCCGGAGTCTGGCTCTTGAAGTTTTTTCCTGGGGCAAATTCTTCCCTTCCCTTCCCGCCTCCCCATTCAGGAACCTCGGCGGTGGGAACATAGCAAAGGCTTTGGTGCCGAACAGATCCGGGGACAAAACCTAGTCTGTCACATTCTTGCTGTGTCATCATGGACAAGTTGCTTAACCTCTCTGAGCCTCAACTTTCTGCACAACGGGGATGATAATACCACCTGCTATGGAGGGCTGTTTCGGAGAATTCGACATTCTAAGGCTTGCACAGCCTGACATAGTCAACGTCAACGGGAGCACTTGTATTAGTAGTCGTGGCATTCTCACGATTTTTGTTCCTCTGTGTGGATGCACATCTTCCTGTGGGTTCCGCTGGGTTCAAATCCCAGCTCTGCCGTATAAGAGCTCTGTGACCAGGAACAAGATTGGCTCAGGGCAGAAATGAAGAAGGATGGAGGGGAGAGAGAGACACAGAGACGGAGACTGATGGCAAGCAACTTCCACAGCATTCGGCCACCCCGGTTTGAGACTCTCCATTTTCCGCCTGGTCACCCTTGGAGATCTATCTGCCCCATTCTTTCAAAAGCGAGGGATTGATCTTTGTTCCCCAGGAGGCATCTGAGGTCCCGGAGTCTACAGACAGGGACTGAGATGTGACAGAGGCTCTGACCACCGACTCCATGGTACTTTGTCACATGGCACCCGAACAGACTAAGACAATTGTCACTCACTGCTCTGAATGCTTCTCCTTCGGCACATTTGCCACAAGTCTGACGACTTAAGTGTGATAGTTTCTATAACAGTTAACAGTTTGAGAAATGGGACTGTGCTTTCCTCTTTGCCTCTTTGGGTAAACAGTCCTTCCCCTTGGTCCTCAGCTATCCATCTGCCTGGGGAAGATGTGCATCCATACAGAGGACAAAAAGCAGGATCGTGGCGATATTCAGTCGCTTACAAATCAAAACAGATTTTGCCACAAGACAGTAGACTTAAAGGCCACCACAGTGAGAAAACATTTATTGAATGTCCTTTAGGTACCAACTAGCATAGCAAAGGCACAGTACTTTCCCAGACTGTCAAGAGAATAGAGGTCTCCCTTTACCTATGCCCCCAGGCTTGCTCCCTACGCAGAAGGAGCACACGCACGGATGAAGGACTTCACCTCAGCTTCCTTCTCAGCTTCAGCCCAGCGAGTGCAGAGGCACGTAGGAGGGTGGTGGCACAGGGTATGGACACAGGGGCTACTGGGGCTCAAATCCCAGCTCCGCCATCCAAGAGCTCTGTGACCAGGAACAAGTTATTTCACTTCTCCGTGCCTCAGTCTCCTCATCTGTAAAACGGGACACGTCGCTTCTCGGCCTTTTGGCTAAGATCGAGTGTATAAAACAGGACACAGGCTACTTCCTCACAGTGTTGCTAGGCATATCTAATGAGTTACTGCTTAGTATAGACTCTGATATATAATGCTTCTAAGTATCAGCTACTTCTTTATTATTTATTTACTTATTCTATTTCTTTGTTTAATGTAAGTAGAGCCAGCTCCAAAGGCAGAGCTTTGCACTGATCCTCTGGGGGCTGGAGGAGGAAGTCGCGGGGAGGCCACTGCCCACCAGCTTAATTTGGGAGATCATGAAAATGCTGTAAGTTGCAAGGAGGGAAGCCTTCCCCAGCGTTGCACTTTCGCTGGCTACACGAGTCCTCCCGTGGCCGGGCTGGGACTCGGGATGTTCCTTTTCATGGGGGAGACGCTTTGTTAGGGTCGTGGGCAGCCCCGCAGGGTCCAGATGCGGTGGAGGCGAGGGCTCTGAGCCAGGGAAGGGACAAGTCAGCCAGGCAGGGCTCGGGGCCTAGAGCGTGCGCTCTACCAGCCGCCAGCTTCAGCCTCAAGGGCCAGAAGGGCCAGTAGTGATCCCCGGCAACAGACGTGGCTGGAGACCTCGCCTCCCCACCTCCGCCTAGGAGCCTCGGGGACTCTCCTGGGACTCCAGACCCCGTGCCACCTTAGGGGGGCTGAGGATGGAGAAGGAAATCTGAGAGCGAGCATGACCTAAAGACCTAAAGTAGTGGATCAGATTCAATTGACCAGATTAGACTAAGTCTAGCGTTCTTCCTCGTTGCCCCGGGACTGGGGTTTGTGAGAAATCTCAGCTCAGTTACAGGATACAAAGAAAGAACACTTTTTTCTGCAGAGGCACGTGATAGAGTGGCCTAAGATGCAGCCTCAACGTCAGTCCCCCAGGATGCAGCTCCTGGGGGCGGAACCGCGCCTGTCGGAACGGTGGGAGGCGTTCCATAAACACCCCCTCGATCAGTGAGGGTGCCATGCAATCCTGACTCTGACCGGCGACCAACAGGTGGCCCGTGTCTGGGAGTGGGGGAGGAGGAACTCTTTTCTCGCTTCCTTGGGGGAAGGGGGTAGAGGGGGTCCCGCCGCCTGGCCTTCGCCCTCCTCTTCAGCGCAAGCGGGCCCACCGACTTGTCTCTAAGGAGGGAAAGTGACAAAAGTGACGCGACGCCACCATTGGGGACTCAACCGTGCCCACGTGGGCGCATACACACGTGCACATCCCTAAGCACGCCCACGTGCGCCCGCACACCCACGCGCATGCGCACCTGCACCGGCACGCACGCCCACGGGCAGGCCGCACGCACGCGCCCTCCTGGCCGGCTCGCTGCGCTGGAGACGGGGGACGCCGTGGCGGGGAGCGGAGGGCCACGCGCCCGAGAAGAAGTGAGTCCCGCCCGCACCGCCGAGCAAACTGGGAGGCAGATCCTGCCCTGAACCTTGAGACGCCCGGAGCCCCGCCGACACCTCAAGGCGCCTGTGACGAAGCCTGAAGCCGAGGATCCGGCCGCCGCGCCTGCACCCCGACCCGCAGAAACTTGTGAGATCGTAGACGCGTGTTGTTTTAAGCCACTAAGCTGTGGGGACATGTGTTACGCAGGGTAGATAACTAATCCAGCCCCTCATTAGCTCTGTGCCCCTGAACCAGCTACTTAACCTTATGTGTGTTTCTTGATCCGAAAAGGGGCATCGTAACTGCACCCCCACCTTACAGGTTCATTGTAAAGACCAAGAGAATGAATGAATGAATGAATGAACGGGACACCTGGCTGGAGCAGTAAGTTTACACAATCAGGAAATGAAGCCCGAGGGGTGGGACAGAATGAAGCTGTAAAGAGCCCCCACCCCCACCCCGGGCAGCTGCCACAAGGCCCAGTGCCCAGCTGGGCCCCCAGGAAGGTCCGTCACCAAAGTGAAGCCCCACCCCCACCCTCACTTTGTCCCAGCGGGTTTCTCCTGGGGCTCGAAAGGACCAGTGCTCAGGGGTGCCTGTGGCCGGGGCGCCCAGCATCCTTCGCCCTCCACCCAGCCATCCCTACCCTGGGCTCTGCCATCCCTTCTTCGGGGATTATGTTCCCCTTGGGGCTGCTGTTGCCCAAAAGCTGGCCAGGCTCGGCGCCGTGGAGACAAACAAGCCACAGCATCTGATAGCTCTAGAAACTGACCCCCGTGGGAGAGCCGCAGCCAGCTGGCATGAGTCCCAGGAGCTGGCCACGGCTCCTAGGCATCGGTCCTGGGGGTGACAGGGGCTTTAGCCTTCCCATGGCAACGGATGCCTGACTCCAAGTCAGAACAGACTTTAGACTTGGATACATGTCACAGGGCCTGGGAGTCTTAACAAATATCATGTCCAGCCCTCCCTGTCCCAGGTCTGTGTCACCTCCAGACCTGAGCTGGGCCCATCATGGTGCCCACCTCTGAACCCCAGTTTTGAGTGCCCAGAGATGCGTACGTCTGTTCCCCATCTCATCTGGGGTTGGAGCCACTTGGGCAGAAGGGGCACAGAGGCCACAAGGCCATTGTCTGTCCTGCTCTCGCTCCTGAGCTGGGGATGCAAATCAGACCCTTGGCGTTCACAGGCATGGAGACTGGTTGCCAGCCTGTGGTAGTGGCTTGTGGTGACCCATCCCTCCTCCCGGGTCCTCCGCACTCAAGCCGATCCCACTTCTTAGATTCTGGGCACGTGGCTCTGGCCAAGCTGGGTATGGGCCCTGGTCTCCCAGTGAGGGGCAGGTACTAGCAGGAAGCTCCTGCACAGCGTGCATGAGCAAGTTAGGAGCCTGGCCCTGACCCACAGCCAGAAGGCACAGGGCTCCTTCCTTCTCGTCCTGATTTTGCGTCTTCCCTGCCAATGCTGTCCTATACATCACAGCGATTGGCAGAGGAGAATTTGCTCTGTGCCATTAGCTCCAGAAATCCCCATAAGCCCCCAAGGTAGGTTCTGCTATAATCCGTGTTACAGAGGGGCTGTCTCAGGCCTAGCTGGTCAGTGGGAGAGGCAGGATTTGAACCCAGGCAGTCTGGCTTTGGGACAGTGCTCTCTGTGATGTGGCTGGCTCCTACAGGCTTGCCAGCCACTCTCTCAGCTGCTAACACCCCCCCCCCACCCCACCCCCGGCAAAGCCCCGCAGGCTGGCTTTGTTCTTGGAGAGCCCCTGATCTGCCCAGGGGCCTCCAACTTTCTTGCTGGCTAAGAGAAGGCTCCTGGCTCTTCCTGCTGACAGAGTGGCTATTTCCCGGTCCCAAAGCCCCAGTTGTTGGAAATTACAATCCTTCCTCGTGGCTCCCAGCTCATGGCTTCGAGGGGCTCCTGATTGCACCCGTCTCCCATTAGCCAAAGCAAGTTATTTCTGTGGCCGTGACACAGGCGTGTTAAAAGGTAAACTGTCCTACATCATCTGGCGGTGTACTCGTTTGTCTCTGGCAGGCCCCATTCCGGCCCTGCCAGGACCCCGCGCTCCCCTAGCTGTCAAAGAAACAGCTTCATCCTGCCTGCAAAGGCCTTCGCCAGGCCTGGCCCGGCCCAGCCCGGCCCAAGAAGTCGGGGGTTGAGGACCCGACAGAGTGAATCACTCTGTGAGCATTTAACAGCATTGTCCCGATGACGAATAAATCACACCTTAATGGACCATTTTTCAACCTGTAACCCCAAGTCAGGACTCCTAAAATGTTACCAGATGTCAAGGATGAAATGGATGCCTCCGGCACGCTCCTGCACGCGTGAGGGTCGCACGCCTCCTACCTGCTTCCTACCCGCAGGAGAGACGGGCACTAGCGATGTGAGGCAGAACGCAACTTCGCGTTTGCCGCCGTGAAGACGTGAGCCAACCCCCCCCCACCCCCACCCGCCTTTTATAGCCTCTTTGTGGGAGATGTGTCTGGAGAGAGTGGAGAGAGGTGTGGGCCAGAAGACAGCACAGCTCAGATGGCTGGGAGAGAGAGTACAGTGACTCGAAGCCCTTGGAATGGGGTTGGAGGGTCTCAGAACCTTGCCAGCTTTGGAGTCAGAAAGAAAAGGTTTACTCCCAGATTTGCTATTTAGCAGCTGTGTGACCTTGAGCAAGGCAGTTCATCTCTCTGGCCTCAAACAGGGATAATCCTAGAACTCACTTCACAAGGTTGTAGACACGGGCTAAACGGGGGAAGGAATGAAAAGGGCACAGAAAAGTGCTCAGCACCTCGTATGTGCTGCACAAACTGTGTGGTAAGAGACGTGTTAGTAATAGCTAATGTTTACCAGGAGCAGTGTCCCCCAGAAGTTCATGTCTACCTAGAGACCTGGAGTGTGACCTTACTTGGGAGTCGAGTTTTACCGATGTGGTTAGTTAAAAGACGAGGTCACACTGGACGGAGGTGGCCCCAAATCCAATGATTGGTGTCCTTAGGAGGGGAAGAAGGCCACGTGAAGCCGGTGAATCGATGCTTATTCATTTGTTGACCCGTCCGGGGCAAGTCCAACAGCAGCCGAGGCCGGCACCCGGGACCAGCATCTTCTGGCCCGTTCGACACCCTCAAACAACCCCTAAGGTCACCCCTGGATTTCTGCGATCTGGATTTGCTGTCATTGCTGCTGCTAGGTCGGGGGGTGGGGGGGAGCGGGGCGAGATGCAGGCCAGACCACACGTTATGGTGCCGTCCCGACAGCAAAGATCCCCTACGCTGGGTCAGGAGTGTTTTTCCACCAGGAAACAAGAACAGTTCATGTGAGTTTGTTCACCCTTTGTCCCAGGATACAAAAATGTGAGAAATGCACAAGGGCTCTGGCCACAGAGGGACACTGCATCTCGCCCCCGAGATCCATTTCCTGCACGGGGCTGAGGGTCAGGGCAAAGACCCCTGCAGGGAGAGTCAGGACGAGTGCCGCCCTGCTGCGCGCTTGCCGAGGGGAGCCAGAGAGGCTCCCCTTTCTCTGGGCCCTGCTTTTCTTATCTGTAAAATGGAGGTGGTGATGCCTGCTGCCTGGTCCCTGAGCTCACCTGAGTTAAGCTCTAGCAGATGTCGTCACTGCAGGTAAGGTCCTCTTGGGCTCTTTTCCTCTTGTTCTCCCAAAGAGGTCAACCGCATGAGACATGAGTCCCTCTCTCAGTGCCTCCCCCAGCCCCCACTTTATAACAAGCCGCCTGGACCCTGGCAGTCAGTCCGTATGTATCCACTAAGCCCCAACTGCATGCACGATGCCGTGCCCGTCTCCGGGAGGATATTCACAGTTGTCAACCCTGTTGATTAACAGTGTCAGAATGGCCACTGTTTATTGAGCATTTGCTAGATCCAAAGCCTTGCGTGCTTTGCCTCTCTTAATCCTCGCAGCACATCTGTAAGACAGTGTCATCAGAACCCCGGTTTTTGAGAGAAAACTCCGTTCGGAGGGAATGCGACTTGCCCAAGTCCACACGGTTAGTCTGGACTCCCTTTCTACCCTGCTTCCAAATGAGTCATTACTGCCTGCAGGCGCCCACAGCCCAGTGCAGCGATGAGACCCACCCATAATGAGACATTCCTAACACAAGCTTGTACTTCTCATGTCTGACATAGTGTCAGACACTTCATAGTGTTACGTCACTAAGACCTCCCAAGACCTTCCTGAGAAGTTGTTACCGTTATTATTATTATTATCCTGCTTAAACAGATGAGGACACACAAGTCCAGGGGGTTGTGTGGGTGGGAGTGCTAGAAAGTCGGGACCAAATCCAGCCTCTTCCGCAGCTCGGATTCTCAGTCACTACTCGTTTTTGCCTCCCTCAAGGGAGCTGGATTCCGTTGGTGCTCAATCAGTACAGAGACAGACAAGGGTGTTGGAATCCAGATCCCGGCAGGCTTCCTGGAGGAAGAGGATTGCAGAGGATGGGCAGAACCTGCATGGCACAGATTTCCTGTCTCCAGACCACCTCAGGGCATCTGTCAGGAACCTGGGAGCTGGATGGCCCAGCCGCAACCTTCTGAAACTCACTTCGTGGCGCCTCACTCCCCTGAGGGACTCCAGAGGAATCTGTCCCACCTAACCCCGCCTCCCACAGGCCTGTCTGCATGCCAGGCCAGGGCTGGCCCTTCACCCACAGACCTCTCATTCTGCAGGCCCCAGCAAGGAAAATCAGAGCCAAGGTTATCGTGGGGGTCACATACCTTAGGGGAGGGGTGGGTATACAAAGCCACAAGTTATTCAATGCAGCATTATTTGCGATCACAAAAGATTGGAACCAGTCTCACGTCCATCAGCAGGGGACTAGGTTAAGATACTTTGGCGTGATCACCTACGACTCAGGTGTCCACGGGGGAAGAGCGGGAGGCTTGTGAGTAAATCCTAAAAGCTGACATTTATGAGGGACTTGACCCTCTCCCGAGTGCGTTAACTCATTTGACCCTACGTCAATCTCCGGAGGAGAGACCGTTATCACTTTAAAGTGAGGAAACCGAGGCACCAAGAGGTCGAGTCCCCTGCCCACCGCTCACGGCTCTGAGCAACACAGCTGGGCTTGGTGCAGGCGGTGCGTGTCAGAGCCCCGCTCAGAAGCACCCTGCCACGTGGCCTCCTGGCTCCTCTGTCCCAGGGGCCCCTCTGCCGGGAACTCCCCAGAACCTGGGAGAGGAGAGAACCACACAGATGACCTTCAGCCCCTCCCGGCCCACGCTGGCCTGGGGGAGCAGGTGTAACCAGAGGAGCCTGACTGAAGCCTCCCGCGTCTGCAACAGATTGTGATAACTCGGACGCGGTGGTAGCCAGCTTCTCTCCACAGTCAATTATGGCCAGCGGGGGCCCACTGGTTATTTTTATAGCCTTTCCTGGAGTCATGACAAGGAAAACTAAACGAGCCACAGGACCCCTTTCATCACTAACAGCCGGGTTTCACAGTTGGGGGTGGAGGAAGGACAGAAAAAAATCACTTTTTTTCCCCACTTTTGAGCTAATCAACGGAACTCGAGGCTGGGCGGCCAACGTGTTGGTGTTGAGAAAAGCTGTTCTCAAGCAGAACTAATTGGCAACAGGAATGGAATCTTTTCCCCCCAAAAAGTATAAACACGCCTGATCCCTGGGAATTACCCTTTGGAATAGGTATTCCAGACATGTTGTATGCAACTGCACGGCCCTTCGGCTCACACAGGCGAGGCCAGAGGCGGCCTGCACTGCTTGTGGCTCAGCCTGGTCAGCCTTGTTCTCAACGGGATGGTCACAAAGGCCAGTGGCCCAGACCAGCCCAGCCCGGAGTGGACATTTGCTCCCCTGCTGCCCCGTACCCCTTCCTTCCTCCTAGAAACAGCAGTTGGCTTTGGGATACCTCATGCCCTGATTGCAGACGCTGGTTTGGGTGGAATTCATCCCCTCTCTCCTCCGGGGCTGAGCCCTGGTAGGTGTAAGCCAGTGAACAGATTCCAGGAAATTTTTAGGAATAGGCACACACCCCAATAAGAAACAATAAGGTACAAAAAGGAATATTTAGTGACGCTTCTAGAAAAGAGAGCTCTTGCCATTTTTAGAGGTGCAGAGAGGTTGAAGCGACCTACCCAGAGGCACACAGCATTGTAGAAGGAGATCCAGGATACGAACCCAGGTCTGTAGGATTGAGGAGTTTTTTTTGACATTTGACTTCTAGGCTCTACCAAGAGGTGGCGTAACCTAGCGAGGAAGCCAGACGAGACGGATGCAGACCCATCTCTGCGGTTTACCACCTGTGTGATTTCAGGCAAGTTACTTAACCTCTCTGCACCTCAGTTTCCATATCCGTGAAGTGGGGCCTAAAAGAGCACCTCTATCTATGGGCTCTGAGGGTTGAATGGATTAACAGCAGTACACGTAGGGTGTGAGCAACTGTACCTGTCACGGAGTGAGGATCTGTCCCCACCCCGCGGCACTCTGTTGCCCCCGCACGGGAAGAGCCAGACCGACTGACGGCTAGAGAAGGGGAGGAAGGCGAGAGCAGTGGTGTCCGGGCAAGGTCTGTGATCCCTACTCCGCGATTTCCCCCCTGTGGCACGGCTCTCGGGCTCGGCTCCTTTCCAGGAACAGCCACACCGCAAGGGTGTGAGACATCACGAACCCGCAGCCCGGTCGAGGCTTTTGGATATTCTTAGACCCAGAGATGCACAGTCAGTGGCAGCAGGGCCTGTCCGCGGTGGTGGTGGTAAAGAGCGGGGGGAGGTGCCACCCGGTCGCGTGGCAAAAAGGAAGACGTCAGACAAATGCCCTGTGGCAGGGGGCTCGCGTGAATTGGCGCAGCCACGCTGGGAAATAGTTCAGGACGTTATTTCCCGTTCCCTGCACCCCAGTGGTTGCGCTTCTGGGAATGCACGTGAGACCCACGCCAGCGTGCACGGCCCGGGACAGGTGCAAGAATGCTCAAAGCAGCGCCTTTCAGTTTTGCAGACAGACAAGTGGGAAGCACCCCAAATGCCTGCGGACGGGGAACACAAGTGGCGACGTGCCGCGTCCTAGCACGCGACAGTAGAAAAGAAAGAAACGAGGAGCCGTGTGCCGTCACGGGGGTAAATTTTAGTGGCAGATGCTTTATGGAAACATAAGTGGCACAAGACAACATACATCTTTTTATAACCTTTAAAATTAGTGAAAGTCAATATATCATTTTTGTATAAACGCAGAAGCTATATAATTCTTTTCTAAACAAGGGAAGTCGGGATGATGAAAACATTCTGCGAGGGGACAGTGGTGTCGGTTGTATGACACTGAGAGTGTGTTCGATGCCATTATAAACTCGAAAATGGTTCAAGTGGTAAATTTTATGTATATTTTTGCACTAATTGAGAAAACCTTTTTACTGTTGATTTGAGAGAGTGTGAGCAGGGGAGGGGCAGAGAGAGAGGGAGACAGAGGATCCAAAGTGGGCTCCAGGCTCTGAGCTGTCAGCACAGAGCCCAGTGTGGGGCTCAAATCCACAACGGTGAGATCGTGCCCTGAGCAAAACCAAGAGTCGGACGCTTAACCGACTGAGCCCCCCCGGGTGACCCGCCACAACTTTTTTTAACAAACCATAGGAAGATAAACACAAAATTTAAGCTCATACCTCCTGCAGTGGGAAGGAGCATGTAAGTAGATGTAAATAGTTGTGGAAGTTCTAGTTCCTGGGCTGGATGGTGGCTATACACGGGTTTTTTTGTGTGTTTTTTTTTTAATGTTTATTTATCTTTGAGAGAGCAAGACAGAGCGCAAGCGGGGGAGGGGCAGAGAGAGAGGGAGACACAGAATCCGAAGCAGCTCCAGGCTCTGAGCTGTCAGCACAGAGCCCGACGCGGGGCTCAAACTCACGAGCTGTGAGATCCTGACCTGAGCTGAAGTCGGACACTCAACCGACTGAGCCACCCAGGCGCCCCAGTATACAGGGGTTTTTATAAATAAATGTAGTGAGACTGCTTGATGGAAGGGGGTGGGACCGTTCCAGGGCCTCTCTCAGCGTGTCTTGAGAAGGTTATGATTAACTCGCTTCTACCTGACGTCCGCTTTATAAGTCGAGGAAAGCTCTCGGGACCAGGGATCTAACGGCTGCTGGACCAGTGAGCAAGGCCTTCAGCCATTCCCTCTGGTGTGAACCAGGCGTGGGACTCTTTGGTCCCTGGTGGGTGGGGGCACCCGGTGGTGCATTTAGAGGGCATGTATATGCCACATGCTTCCTCCTGCAGGGGATTCCTGTCCCCTCACTCGTTTGGAAGGCAGTGCTGGGCATGCTCCTCAGAGGGGGGCTCCCAGCCACACGGGGGCAGGGATGGTGGGTCCAGCTCAGGGGATAGCCCGGTGACAGCCCCCTGGCCACAACAGAATCCCATAACCTGCCTGATTCCCAGCGTGTCCACACTCGGGTGTGGAGATGGTGTTGTTTACAGGGCCCTCCGTGCCCACCTGAGATAGATGAGAGGGGTGAGCACAGGGGCCTCGTGAAGAGTCCAGAATGTGAGCTGGGGTTGGTCTGACAACACATCCAGTGATGTACAATTCAGCTGACTCTCACTGTTATGCAAATGAACGGCCACTGCATAAGTTGGCACAGGCTATTAGAATGTGGTATTCATAAATGAAATGTAGCGTGTGACTAGAGATTCCTGGTGACCCTAATTCAGGGTTCTCCCAAAAAATCTGACTGCCTTGTCACCCTTGGCAACATAGCAAGGCAGGTATTTCCACAAGTATTAATTGAGTGCCTTTATTGAGTGCCTACTCTGGAATATAACACTGAACAAAATAGGCAAAAAAAAAAACCCCAAAAACCTGTGCCCTCAGGAAACTCACATTCCAGTAGGGGACATTTAAGAAAAGAAAATGATATCGTATGGTAGATGATGATAAGTGGTAAGGAGTGAGCCGTATGGAGAACGAGTGTCCCAGGCAGAAGGGAAAGCAATGCAAAGGTCCTGAGGCAGGACTGTGCCTAGCACAACTGAGAACAACAGTTCTCAGTGTAGCAAGGAGGAGAGCAGAGGGGTAAGTCCCACATCCTGCTGGGCCCTGTGGGCATGGTGAGGCCTCGGCCTTTTACTCTGGGTGAGGTGGGACCAGAACTGAGAGGGATAGGGTGTTCTGAGCAGAGGAGGGATGGGATCTGATTTCATCTTAACAGGACCCCACCGGCTGCAGGTAGAGAATAGACTGTCAGAGAAGCCAGAAAAGCAGAGACACCAATGGGGAGGTAACTACCAGAGTCCAGAGACAAATGGCCTCTTGCACCAGGGTGAGGGCAGAGTGGGGACAGGAAGCGGTTAAAGGAAAAGCCAATAGAATTTCTTTTTTACTGAAAAGTGGAAACAGCTGGGTTCTACTTGTGTGTTTTGGGGTCACGAAAGTTTGCGATGTGGTTATCAAAATGGATCCCTTCTTCCAGCTTCCTGGGGCTTCCGATACATAGGCATTGAAAGGAATGTTTTAAGGACGCCTGGGTGGCTCAGTTGGTTAAGTATCTGACTCTTGGTTTCGGCGAGGGACTCTTGGTTTCGTGAAACTCACAATTCATGAGTTCGAACCCCGCGTTGGGCTCTGTGCTGACATCGTACAGCCCACTTGGTATTCTCTCCCTCCCTGTCTCTCTGCCCTTTCCTGCCTCTTTCTCAAAATAAATAAACTTTAGAAAATTTGAAAGGCATGCTTTAGGTCTCCATGAGCTAACGTGGATGAACACTCGGGATATATTGGCAGGTGAGAAAAGGAAGATACAAAATAGAATATATAGAAAGATCCCATTTTTGAAAATTGAAGTTACAAAAAAAAGAACGATGTGAAAATGGCTGAATGAATGGTCTGGAAGAATAGACACATGACTCTCCACTGTGGTTACCTGGAAGGGGGGCCACTGGGATTTAAGCTCAGGATCGACCTCCGGACCACACAAAATAAGTATAAAACCCACTTTTAATTCTCTTTAAAATTGCAGTGAGGGGCGCCTGGGTGGCTGAGTCGGTTGGGCTTCCGACTTCGGCTCAGGTCATGATCTCGCAGTTCGTGGGTTCGAGCCCCACGTCGGGCTCTTTGCTGACAGCTCAGAGCCTGGAGCCTGCTTCGGATTCTGTGCCTCCCTCTCTCTCCGCCCCTCCCCCGCACTTGCTCACTCTCTCTTTCTCTCTCTCTAAAAAACAAATAAACATTAAAAAAAGTTGCACCGAGCATGGCTCTGTTCTTGCCATCGGAGCTGTGCTTCTCTTAGCCCATGACCCCACCTGGGCCTCCTCCTTGGCCTCGACTGTAAGAGACGGAACTCTGGAATGAGAAATACTTTCCTCTCCTTGCTGGCTTGGGAGATCTGGAAAAGGCCCACCTGGCTCCCAGGGTTTCTAAAAATAGAAAGTTGTCTTAACTTTCCTATAGGTTTGGCTTTGCTGTTCCTTCTACTGGTTCCAAGATGCTGTTTCTATTAGAGAATCATGCTTTGCGCATGAAAATGAAGTGCGGTGGGGGCGAGCCCTTAAGCAGATGGAATTAACCCATGAGGGGTCACCAGAAATGCCCCCACATGCGGAGCCAATGAAGGCAGCGAGGAGCCCGGGGCCTTTGCCACTGCCCGTGTAGATGACACCTTCTACCCTACCCAGTCTCTGCATCCGTTCCAGCGCCCAGAGGGGAGGAGAGGAGTTGGACTGTTGGTGTGCTCTAGGCAAGAGGAGGAAGCTGAAGCATTTATGTCCTGGCTTTGAGTCTGGAGTCTTAACTCTTATGGAGTGAGGGCTGAGGATGGCCCAGGACAGGATTTCTGAGACCCTGAGCACAAGCATATGTGCTGCGGGGCCATCGGTGTGCTGGTCAAGGTGAACACCCAGCCTCCAGGGGAGATCGAGTGTGTGTGCGTGCGTGTGTGTGTGCGTGTGTGTGCACATAGATGCACATACCCACATACACACTTAGGTTTATTACAGATTGTACCGAAGTAAAGGATGAGTCGCACACAATTTACAAATACAGATAAGATGTGTGGGCTTCATACGCTCAACTGATTCACCCAGGGTGGTTTTGTTGATTTTTGCCCCCAACGCTCGTACCTGTAATCAGCCCGTGGTCACAACTGATGAGTGAGGGCAATTCTGGAAATTACGTCTGGAAAAACACTCACCAGTTACAACCGATGAATGAGGAAAGCTGGTTGGGATCTTCCATCCCCTTAAGGAATAAGACAAAACTGATACAACGAAGTGTATCGGAGCTGATTCCTCTGTCAGCGAAGGGAGCAAGTGCACAAGAAACAGCCGCGGAGGTGCCACTTTTATGCCTAATCTGCGTCATTAACGTCTCCTGTCTCCTTTCTCAAATCTAGACAATGGACAGATCGAGCCCTGAGTTGTACTGTTACCAGTTCCCGTGGCCTAACGACTCCCGCCGTGGCCGATTTCAGGCTGCCGACTAGAAGTCACTCCGCCCGGCCTTGGGGACAGACGTGCAGCGGCAGACAGGTACCGCGGGAACATTCCTAACAGCGACGCGTACTTTCAGAAACGGAAGGCTATGGGCTTTGATTACTTCCTCCCTTTGCAGCATCGTTTATTTGGTTACAAGCTCATGAAACTTAATTTTTAATAATGGCTCTGTTTGGCGAGTTCACCAGGTTTCTGAAAATGTGACACTTGGCTTTCCAGAGCCGGTACAAGCTGGCTCCAACACACCGCTGTGTAGGGAGCACGCGGCAGAGAGTGTCCCGGCTTGGGGAGGAAGCTCTTCCCTCCGTCTCTGCCCAGAACCCAGAGCGGCCTGGGTACGGAAAGGGTAGGGGCTCTGGGAACCTCAGACGGACAGTGGCCTTGGGGGCAGAGGCAAGAGGAAGCCGGAGAGGACAAGCAGGGCAAGAGCCCAGTCGGTGGGCATATGTGAAGACACCGCTCTGCAGCTCCCCAGAAAGATCTGGGGGGTCCTGGGGGCGGTGCTGAGTTTCCGCTGCAGGGTCGGTGACGGCTTCCCAGCCAGCACGCATCTGGGCTCAATCGCTCCCCACAAAAGCAACCCATTCGGCTCCCAAAGGCCTGTGACCGCTGACGTCAGTAACGAGGCACTTCGCGCCATCGGTCTCTTCTTCAGGCCCGCCTTTGTGCCAGCCTCCGGCGCCTTCCCGGTGGCAGGGCTCTGAGGGGGACCGTCCTCTCCTCGAAGCTTGTTGAGCACTTAAGTGCACTCCAACCAGAGCCACAGAGTTTTAGAGTCGCAAGGAGATTTCAGAGATTTCCTAAAATAACCCCCTCGTTGTGTAGATGAGGAAACACAGAGGCCCAGAGACGGGAGGTGACAGAGGCCCAGAGACGGGACGTGAGTTGCTCAGGGCTACAAGAAAAATCCAGGGCAGAAGTGGGTAGGGTGACCTATCGTCCCTGTGTGCCCAGCACCGAGGGGACTGCCGGGCCCCCACCCAGGTCTCAGCTGGAGCCCAAGACAGAGGGCCTGAGCCAGTCGCTGAAAGGAAGGAGGCCTGAGCCAGAGGTACCGCAAGATGGAATTTTCCAAGAGAAGAGAGGAGAGGAGGCCACATCGCGGTGCCGGGATCTCCAGCTCCGCCCGGAGGCCTGTTCCCCGTGGGATCTCCCACCTGCCGGCTGTGTCACTGTAACATGCGTCCCTCCGTCCCTCCCTCCGTGCCAGGGAGACGCTCGGAGACTTTTATCTGTGTCTTATCTCTGGCTGCCGCTGCCACAGCTGTGGGGATGTCTATGCAAATGGCCGCCGATAATATTAATATGTGATTCCCCCAGGGGAGGCGGTGGAAAGCGCTGAATGTGTTTCACAATTCTGTTCCGTCCAGAGGAGGAGTGGGGGCCCAGAATGATTCGAAACAGATTTTTGGAAAGGCAGAATAAAATTGGAACAAAACCCAGTAGAGGCATGTGCCACTCTCCCCACGCCCAGCCCTCTCCACCCCTGCCTGATACTAACCCTCCTGTCCTGCCCCCAGGAGCCTCCCACGGCAGGGGAGCAGGGTGGCGGGCACAACGCCTGGTGCCGGGCACTCTTCCTTCAAGCCGGGGGCCCCTGCCCATCCCAGGACGTGGGCCCCCACCCTGGGCGGACATACCGTCCGGAGGTACAGCCTGCTCAGCCTGTGGCTTCCTCTGACTTCCCTGCCCCCCTCCTACAGGGAATGCTCCCCTTGACACCCCCTCCTCCTCCACCCCTGCTTCCTGGGGAGATCACAGAACCCTAGATCAGGAAACAGCCCACTGGAAGCAGAAAGTGCAAGTCAGAAAGACAGAGACCTGATTCCGATCTGTGCCGCTGACCAGCCGTGTGACCTTGGGCAAGTCACTTCGCTTCTCTGAGCCTCTCTTTGCTCAGTGTACAACTGAGGGCAATAATACCAGGCGCACCAGAGGCCCATGGGGATTCCCTGGGCTGGGGCTTCGCAAATGCCAAGCACGGCGCCTGACATTGGCAGATAACACCAGAGACACGGTCCTAGTGAAAGCCCCTTGAAGGTCAGCTGTCGACCCACTCCGCGTCAGCAACAGGACACACACACGGAGGCCCGCCTCCGGGAAAGGGAGAGAACTTGCCCGAGGCCACACAGCGGCCCCTGCAATCCCATCCTGCCTCTTCCTCACAGCCTCCCTTCCCCGGTGGAGCACCAGGGCGGAGTGTGAGGGGGGGCCGCCCTCCTCACACCTCACCTCCCTCTAGCGTCTGGTCCACACGCCAGCACTCACCATGGAGCAGGTACGGACTTTCAGGCCCGGTTACGCGTCCTCCTCCAGGCAGCCTGGCTTTCTCTGCCGCCCAGGCGAGCGTCGGCTGCCGGTTCCCATCCAGGACTAGAGTCGAGCTAGGACTCGGGGAAGCCAGTCCAGACTGGCCACTCAGAAGGTCGCTTCCGAGGAGCCCACTGTCCCCCGGGCTTCCTTGTGGTGCTGCAGGACGTGGGACGGCACGCTGCAGGGCTCCGATAGCACGGCCCGGCTCTTATCTGGCCCGTGTCAGGGTGCGGGCAGCGGGAGCCGGGGTTCCAGGAAGCCCGCCCGGGGCCCCCCCGGCCGGCCGCTCTCCCCGGATGCTGCCTGCTGCCGTGGATGTAGCCGATTGCCCGTCAGTGTCACTGAGCTCTGCCACGGAGGATTCCATGCTGGCCCCCAGCAGGCGGGGCCCCCACCCCTTCACGTCCCACCCCCCACTCCCATCTTGGCAAGGGGACGGGAAAAGGCAGCTAATTTCAAGTCCGCACAGCGCTTGTGGTCGTGTCCTGAACTCTCCACGATTAATCACGGAGCATCTGATTTCTGCTTTGCCTCAGAGGGGGGTGTGGGGACGCCTGGAAGTTTCTGTTTACTCCATTCTGCGCCGGGGCTGTGTGCTAATCACAAACAGACAGGGACGCAGCCTTGCCCTGCCTCCCCTGCCTCTGCCCCCCCTTCTTACCTTGCCACTTTCAAGTCCCCTCCTCGCCTTCTCTCCTTTTCCTCCTTTCTTCCCTCCTCCCCATGCGACCCCCTCTGTCTGTCGGACCTGATGCTGCACACACCCCTTCCTGTGCTCCTTGTTTCCCGGGTGTCCCATTGTCCCCTCTGCACCTCCCACCTCTCCTAGGGTGCAAATTAGCTTGGCCCTTTCCCTTTATGTCTTTAGAGTTAGCGGTCCGTTCCTTTTACTGCCTTTTTTCCTTTTTTTGTTTTCCTCCAGCCTAATATTTTCAGGGTTTGCCCCCACCCCTGCCGCCCCTGTTACACGTGTACATACGACTCCTACAGACTTGATGGTGTCCCGGTCAGGGGGTGGGGTCCAAACACGACAGACACACAGGCGGGTTCCTTTTGTCACCTTGGCACATCAGCTTTGGGATTCGGCTCAGAGAATGGACTCGGGAACAAAGCCCCCATTGACCACCCCTGCAGAGGAGCCTGGCCCTGCGGAACCATCCAGCCTGTAACACCTAGAGATGAATTTCTCTCTGCCTCCCCTTGGCTCCTTTCTACCCCCTGCAGCCACTGCAGACGAGGAGGAGCCGGGAGTAAACAGCCCCCGAAGAACAGGGACTGCCACCCCTCCCCACAAACACACACACATACTCCGAGGAGTAATTTGGATTTGCCAAGACCTTTAAAAACCAGAAATAAGCAAACAGCCGCCATCCAGAACATAACTTAGGCCGGTGCATACGGAGGCGTGCACGCAGAGGTTTGTTAAAAAAACAAACAAAAAAAAAGTTTGTCATAGGAAACAATTGAAAATGGATTACTACAGAAACACATAGCAAGCCTGGAAAATCAGTCTTAAAGGATTTGAACCAAACTGGGTTGTGAAAAGGGACTCACGTATTTACTTGTGTCCCAAGCAGCGTCCTCTTCCACACCCACATGCGGAGAAGATTTCATCCAACCACGCGCCCCCTTGGACTAACTCAAAATTCTATAATGCGCCAGCCGAGAAATGAACGGCAGTGCTGAGGAGCGAACCCAGCAATTCTGCAAACACTCAAGTGTGATCACCTCCAGTTCGATCGGGGACCCCTGAGCCAGCAGCGACTTACCTTAAGGGCAGAGGAGCTGAGTGAGTGTGGAGGGGGCTTAGGTCTCCTGGAAATGAGGACAGCAGATACGTATTAGAAAGGAAAGTACTCGAAAGTGTGGACTTGGCTTCAGGAAACAACGTCACCGACTCCAACTCCTAAAACACGAAAACCGTTTTGAAACACCTGACGGGGATGAATCCAGACCTTATGGAAAGAAAAGGCTGCTGAGCAGGCAGTTGTCGATTTAAGACGGTCGCCTCCCCCATCACCGATGACACGCAGGGCCCCGTCTCGTGGACACGACAGGCAAGCGGACCTCATGTCCCATGCAGGGAGCACCTCTCATGCTGGTGGTGGAATTCTCGTCACGTGCCTGCCTGGCTATGGGAACTCAGCAGAGTCACTGCAGAGAACACGAGTGAGACGTACTGCCCATCTCCGAGCCAGGGGCACCCAGCTCCCTGGTGTCACCCTCCGGTGCAGAAGGAAGCTCCAGGTTTGAGCCCCGCGGTCTCAGACGTGGCGTTTCCGGCTGTCAGAGTGAGTGGCATAGGGAGATCATGCTCGGGGCTGCCCAAGACGACTTTAGGAGACACACAGTCTGCAGGACACGATGCTGAACCCCACGGTGGGAAAGCCCTTTTACTCCTCTGGCAGTGTTCTTCCAACCCCATCTGGCCTGTGAGAAAGTCTCAGCTTTGACCACCTCTCCAACATTTACTGATTTCCCTTTTTAACAGAGAAAGCAGGCCTCAGGCTCGGGTCATTCAGCAGCCAACAGCATCTAGCTAGAATGGTGTTCGGCCAGTGATAATGGAAGACGAGCAAAATCCTAACAGGACGTGGAGTAGTGTTAATAATAACGTATTAATATTAGTTCATTAGTTGTGAACAGATGTACGGCAGTCATGTAGAATGTCAGCGAGAAGGGAAACAATCAGAAGTTGGGTGCAGGGTAAGAGTTCTCTGTACTTTCTCTGCAACCTTTTCATAAATCTAATACTATCCTAAATTTTAAAGTTTATTTTTTTTAAGTTTATTTAAATATTTTTCATGGGCTCAGATAAAAATAAGTTCATGCTGGTTTTTTTTTAATGTTTATTTATTGTTAGAGCATGAGCAGGGGAGGGGCAGAGAGAGAGGGAGACACAGAATCCGAAGCAGGCTCCAGGCCCTGAGCTGTCAGCACAGAGCCCGATGTGGGGCTCAAACCCACAAACCATGAGATCATGACCTGAGCTGAAGTCAGATGCCTAACTGATTGAGCCACCCAGGAGCCTGCCCCCACCCCGACTCTGCCATTCTGTTTTTAAAAATGTACATATGGTGGGGCGCCTGGGCAGCTCAGTCGGTTAAGCGGCCGACTTCGGCTCAGGTGATGATCTCACGGTCCGTGAGTTCGAGCCCCACGTTGGGCTCTGTGCTGACAGCTCAGGGCCTGGAGCCTGCTTCGGATTCTGTGTCTCCCCCTCTCTCTGCCCCTCCCCTGCTCGCACTGTCTGTCTCTCTCTCTCAAAATATGGAACGGGGTGAGGGGGGGTGGGGGGGGAATGCCTGGGTGGCTCAGTCGGTTGAGTGTCCGAGTCTTCATTTCGGCTCAGGTCATGATCTCACAGTTCATGGGTTCGAGCCCTGCATCAGGCTCTGTGGTGACAGTGGGTAGCCTGCTTAGGATTCTCTCTCTCTTTTTCTCTGGCTCTATCTGTCTCTCTCTGCCCCTCCCCCATTCATGCTTTCTCTCAAAATAAATAAATCAACTTGAAAAGGGGAAAAAGTAAACTTACAGAAAAATCTCGGACCCAAGTCCCAGAATCTCCTCTACAGGCTCTGTGGGCACACACCTTCCAGATGGTACAGCATTTCCACTACCTTCAAACTCTTTCTCCATCGCTGTCCGTGCTCCCCTCAAGGTGTTACCATCCCACTTGCCAGGCTGAGTATTTCGGGGACAGAGATGAATAAGGAGGAAATGTTCTAGCGGGAGGCAGATGTGTAAATAGAAACCCAAGTGCCAAGTGCTAATTTCAGCCCAGGTAGTAAGCGCTGGGCGGGGCAGTGCCTTTGAGAAAGAAGGGGATGCCCCCCAGGAAGTGTGTCACCAGGGAAGGATGAGTAAACAGAAAGGTTACGTGATCTTTCCAGAGAACCTTCCTTCTCGGGCCCTCCGGGTAAAGCCAAAAGGTGCACCGCACCGCAGAGCCTCCTAGCCCTCTCCTGCTTCGCCCCCGTGCCTGAATACGCAGAATACACATCAGAGTTCTTAAGGTGCCAGCCCTGTCCTGCGGGTTCCCCCAGCCCCCTAGCCCTCTCTCCCCTTGGGCTTCTCTCATCGGCCCTCCTTGGCGGTCACCTAGTTAGTATCTTAACCCTTTACCTGCTGGCACCCAGCCAAGAGGCACGGTCTCCCAGAGCTTTCTCTGAGCCCCCACTCTGGGTGCGGAGCCCCTCCCGGTGCCATCCTTACCGGCTTCTGGCGGAGCTATGGAAGCACGCAGGCCCTGCACGTGGCCTTGGCCAAGCCACTCGACCTCCCCAGGCTTCTCTTTCCTCATCTGTAGAATGGGAACAACACTACTGCCTCAGTGGGTTGTTCTAAGGATTAGATGAAATAATACCTTCCTGCTTAACGTGCAGTCTAGGGACCGGCAGACTAGAGCATCTTAGTAGGGTCCCACGTCCCGCCCCAGACCTCCCAAACCAGATCCTGCGTTTTCCCAGGGCCCCAAAGTGATTCAGCATGAGACACTATGCGGAAAGTGTGTAGATTGCCGGTCTCGTCACCCTTCTCCACCTGGTCCGTCCTGACCAGGACAGCCATTGTGCCGTTACATACTTAGTGCCCAGAGCGTCATAGGTGCTCAGTGACTCAGGGCTGAATTCAGCCATTTGTCCAGGTCTCAGGAAGAAGCCAGACTGGGGCCCAGGTGGTCTCACTCCTGTCTGAGCCCTTTTGGACTCATGACTGCCATCAATGCCCCGGCATCCTGCAAGTTAGCAGGGACAAAATCTGGGGTGGTGAAAGGGTCTCCCGCTCAGGAAGTGGGGATGTGAGCTTAACAGAAAGAACAAACCCCCAGACTCATCCTGCTTGGTGAAATCCATCACCTTCCTGAGAGTGACGTCAGAATCCCCCTGCTCTGTCAGCCCTGTCAACCTTTAGCACTGATGAGAATGTCAGGTTCCTGGAGATAAATACCCAGATCCTTCATTCCCTGGCTTCTCCACACTCCTCTTCACTCCAGGCACCTCTGCTCCCCTGTGACAAACTACCAGTTCATCAGATAGACGACGACGGCGGCTCTGTTTGGCTGGGGAAACCTTTAGAATGACAGGGTCCTGCTCTGGCCTCGGCCAGGGCCATAAACCTCGGTTCAGCAGAGGAATGGATTCGCCCTGAAGACTGCAGCTTTATCAGCTGAGGGGATTAGCAAAGGCCGAGTCCTGACCTGAAAGAGAATCCCAGACACCCTGCACACTCCCTTTGGGACCCTCCAGAGTCAAATATTTTCAGAACCAACTCCAGTTAAGTAAACAGTGTTCTGCACGTGAGTGCCCACAGGGTTTCTCAGAGGACCTGACATTCTCCACTTGGTGACTGTCATTTCCTTACAAACATAACATTGAAAGCGATCTTTGCATTCCCAGAATGACTTCCCCAGCTGAGGAATTCTCTGAGTCTCCTTGAGTTCAGGGCTGTTGCTTTGTTTTGTGCTTTTACGACAACACCGCCTAAATGCATCCTGTACAATTTGATAAGAGCCCCTTGCCCCCCCTCCCCGACCGTGCGTGTCTTTCTTTGCCACAAACTTCTAGTAAACTCTTCAAATATGCGCTGCCTAAATTGAACCCTGATGCTAGGCGCACTAACGGGGCACCCTCTTCAAAGCAAATCTCCACAACCCAACAGTTTACATGTTGCTGGAAACAATGGACTTAAGTGCACAATTTATTTGGGTTGGCTGGTTTCATGCTGGTTGGAATCTGCTTTGGGGGAAAAACAAACCCTGCATGTGTTTAGATTTATAATTTATACCGAAAGCACAAATACCTCGTAATAGGGCTAAAACGAGGCGCAGTTATGAGCAGGAGGCATGCACATGTTGGCTTTACTCTTTCGTGGGCGTACTAAGATTATAAACGGCTTTTTTAGTTAGGCCTCCGCCTCCCCCACACCCCCCCCAAAAAAGCCCATCCATGGCAGAAGGCTGACCTGTGCGCAAGGGCCCTGACCCGGTGCTCTCCAGCGGCTTGCACGGACTACCTCACTCCACCCTTGCCCCGGCCTCATCCTGGGCGTCATGATCCCCATGTCAGGGAGGAGGAAACTGGGGCATCGGAGGATGAAGTCACTTTGCCAAGGTCCCACAGCAAGTAATAGAGCCAAGGTTCACACTCGAGGAGTCTTGCTCCGGAATCAGAGCTCTCGACCCGTAGGTAACTTTTGTCGTAAAATCCACGGAACCACTAGCCAGGATGCTCCATTAACTCAGCTTTTTATTTCCGTTGAGTTGGAAGAGAAGGCAAGTGGCAAGAGAATAAAATGGTATCAGGACCTAACCAAAGCAAAAATAAGGCCCCGCGCCCCAAATCAAACCACGCAAAATCTGGAAAAGAATACGTTCAGCCCCATCTCTACCTGCTGCACCTCCGTCTCCAGGGCCAGGGAAGGGGGTGCCAAGTCCCAAGGGGGGACCCGGCGTCCCGGGGGACCTCCCTCAGTAAGAGAGCCAGCGCTGCCCTTCGGATTCCAGAGCCAGGAGCAAGAAGAGTGCGCTCCGGGGAGAGCGCCGTGGTGGGTCATGACGGCAAGGGCCCCCGGTGAGGAAGCCTCCCTGGGTCCGCTGCCCTTTGCAGGGCACTGATGCCACTCCGTCTAAAAGCCTGTGTCTCCACCCACTCGAATCTGGGCGGCGCTGTGACTTGCTTTGACAGAATGAGACGGAGGTCGTGGTCCGCCAGCTTCGAACCAGGCCTCCACCCTGTGCTTTCTGCCTTTGCTTTCACTCGCTTGGAATTTCGAGACAACAGGTAGCGAAGAGGCCTGGGCTAGCCTCCCGGAAGACAGCCGTCCATGTGGAAGGGAATCACGGTACCTCCGCTGACAGACCATTGCTGGACGTGTGGGCGAGGCCGCCTCAGCCCCTCCAGCCCCAGTCGAGTTGTCAGATGACTGTAGCCCCGCGAGTGAGCCCGGGAAGGCCAGTGGCCCAGCTGTCCAGCCCGCCACCCCACAGAACGGGGAGAAACGACCACCTTACTTGTTGCTTTAAGCTACTAAGTTTCGGGATAGTTTGTTACATAGCAGCTAGAGTGGAAATAATTGTTAACACAGTTAAAATGAAAGTTCTTTACTGAAACCACAGCTGCAAAGTGTATTCCCATGACCATGTCTCTAGCACAGCAGTTTCTGGAAGATTCGTGGAAGCGTGTGTCGAAACATGTCCTCAGCTCACTTACGAGGACGCTGGTAGCCCGGTGGTAATTTCGCTTCTGTCTGCATTTTAAATATTTGATCATTGTTTTCCATATGAGAAAGGAACCCTCATTAGCACTGGCAACACAGATAAGTTTGGCACGGTGTTCTGAGAACTTTCAGGACAACAGAGGAAGTGGACAAGAACGCCATCAGACAGGAATTCGTTCAGGAAACATCTGAGTACCAGGCACTGCGTTTGGGGCTGGGAGCACAGAGATGAGAAGGTCACAAACCCAGACCTCGTGGGGTCCCTGTCTAGCGGGGGCCACGGACTTTCACAAAAAGAAAATGTGAGCATATGGGCACAAATGGTGTCCGTTGCCGTGAAGAAGTAGCATGGGGAGCCCGGAAAGAGAGCTCGCCTGGTGAGAGGAAGCCCAGAAGGTTTGCTGGGTTAGTGAGGTAATCCTGGAGCCCAACTTTGTTTTACATACAAACACAGAGTGGGGTTTGTTTGTGTTTTTAGTTTATTTATTTATTTTGAAAGAGAGAGCAAGCATGAGCAGGGGAGGGGAGAGAGAATCCCAAACAGGCCCCATGCCGTCAGCCCGGAGCCCAACATGGGGCCCGAACCCGGGAACCACGAGATCATGACCTGAACCAAAGTCAAGAGCCGGACGTTCAACTGACTGAGCCACCCAGGCGCCCCAAACAAACAGTGTTTTTTACACGGTTTTTATGATCCTGACCTTTCCTGGGATGCTTTCACTGTGTAAATTGAGAGAAGACTGAACTTCGCTTTGCCTGGGAATTCACATTGGCCGCCATTCTGCAGGAACAGCTCTGGCAACAGCTCAAACTCAGCATGCTTATGGCACGTGGCTGGCTAGCACCCCACACCTAGATCCACCTGTACCTGCAGCTGTCACCATCACAGTGTACCTACCTGTGAGCTCAGTGCCTGGAGACTTCACCAGGACTTCCAGCCTTACGACAGGAATGATTTTGTTATCCCTTACTTTCTACTCTCCTTTACTTTACACTTTGAGAATTCTGTGTACATGTTCTCCTGGTACAGCTAGGTAGGTTATATTATTGAGAAATTTCATTTCAGGGGTGACAAAGAGGCATTGAGTCTGATAAGGTGGGAACCACAGGCATCTTCAAGACCTTCCTTCTGGAGGACAGGGAAGCAGGCCAGCATAAGAACTACGTTGGTAGTTGTGGGGTTAGCGCCCAGAGAGCCAGGGGCTGCGCGATACAAGATGTGGCCAGAGGAGGAGGTGGGGAATCGGGATCCTCAATACGGTGCTGGTGGGGATGTGAAATAGTGCGGTTGCCACGGACAACGGTCTGGCAGTTCCACAAAGGTTAAGCCTAGAACGTCATCTGAACCAGCAATCCCGCTCCGAGGCGTATCCCCAAGAAAAAGGAACACGTATGTTCACACAAACACTTGAACGCAAATGTGCACAGCAGCATTATTCATCATAGCCGAAAGCAGAGTGTCCGTCAACTGGTGAATGGATGAACAAATGGGGTCTGGCCATGCGGTGGAATATTACTCAGCCATGAAAAAGGAGCAGAGCACTGACCCACAGTACAGGGTGGGTGAATCTTGAAAACATGACGCTGAGTGAAAGAATCGAGACACAAAAGGCCACAGATTATATGATTCCATTTATACAAAATGTCCAGAATGGGCAAATGGGTAGAGACAGAAAGCGGACTCATGGTTGCCTGGGGCTGGTGAAGGTGGGCGGGGAGATGGACAGTGACTGGTAATAGGTGTGGGGTTTCTTTGGTGGGTAATAAAATGTTCTGGAATTAAGTAGTGGTAAGACTTGCAGAACTCTGTGTGTATGTTAAAAACCACTAAATTGTACATTTTTTTAAGATTATATATATTTTTAAAAATTTTAATGTTTATTTTTGAGAGAGAGAGAGACAGAGCATGAGCAGGGGAGGAGCAGAAAAAGAGAGAGACGCAGAATCCGAAACAGGCTCCAGGCTCTGAGCTGTCCGCACAGAGCCCGACGCGGGGCTCGAACTCACGGACCTCGAGATCATGACCTGAGCCGAAGTCGGACGCTCAACCGACTGAGCCACCCAGGCACCCCAAGATTTTATTTTTAAGTAGGGGCACCTGGGTGGCTCAGTCGGTTGAGCATCTGACTTCGGCTCAGGTCATGATCTCACGGTTTGTGGGTTCAAGCCCCACATCGGGCTCTATGTTGACAACTTGCTCAGAGCCTGGAGCCTGCTTCGGATTCTGTATCTCCTTCCCTCTCTGCCCCTCCCCTGCTCACACTGTGTCAAAAATAAATAAATGTAAAAAAAATTTTTTTTAATTAAAAAAAAAGATTTTGTTTTTGAGTAATCTCTACCCCCAGGGTGGGGCTCGACCTCACAACCCTGAGATCAAGAGTCACATACTCTACCAACTGAGCCAGCCAGGTGCGCCCTTAAATTGTATATGTTAGAAGGGTGAATTTTATGGCATTTGAATTATATTTCAGGCACACAAAAAGATGAAGCTGAAGAGATAGATGGGGCCACACCATTCAGGGCACTGTGGCCCACGCTGAGGAGTTTCTGTCTCCAGCCTCGGACTAACGGGAGGTTTGGGGCACCAGCATGGCAACATGGGTGTGCATTTTAAATTGTTTTTTTTTTTTAATGCTTCATTTATTCTTAGAGCACGAATGGGGGAGGGGCAGGCAGAGAGGGACATAGAATCGGAAGCAGGCTCCAGGCTCCAAGCTGTCAGCACAGAGCCCGATGTGGGGCTCGAACCCACAGACCACAAGATCGTGACCTGAGCCGAAGTGGGACGCTTTACCAACTGAGCCACCCAGGCGCCCCTTCAGGTTTGCATTTTATTTTTTATTTTTTTTTTTAATTTTTTTTTTCAACGTTTATTTATTTTTGGGACAGAGAGAGACAGAGCATGAACGGGGGAGGGGCAGAGAGAGAGGGAGACACAGAATCGGAAACAGGCTCCAGGCTCCGAGCCATCAGCCCAGAGCCCGATGCAGGGCTCGAACTCACGGACCGCGAGATCATGACCTGGCTGAAATCGGACGCTTAACCGACTGCGCCACCCAGGCGCCCCTGGGTTTGCATTTTAGAAAGCTCTCTGTGAAGAGTGACCTGGAGGTGGGTTCAGGGGATGGCCTCGAAGGGTGAGGGAGAGCGAGTGTATGGAATGGGTCCTGGCCCCAGGCTGGAGCAGGCTGGTGGAGGGCAGCCGTGCCGAAAGCAGTGTGTGAGGACCGCTGTCACAGGCACAGTCACGCTGGGAGAAACGGCTTTGGAAGGTGGCATCTGGGAGGAGGTTCTGGAAGAGGCAGCATCTGAGCAGAACTCTGTAGGGTTGATTTAGGGCCATGCAGAAATTCAAGGGGACCGCTTGGAAAAAGGAAGCAAATGAGCAAAGGTTTAATGTGGTTGCATCTGGCCAAGTAAGAAGGGAGACGAAAATTATTCGGGTTCTCTAGAAAAACAGAACCAATAGGAAATATAAAGATCTGTATGTGAGGAGATTTATTATAGGAATTGACTCATGAGGTGATGGAGATCCAGAAGTCCCACAGTCTGCCCTCTCTGAGCTGGGGAACCAGGAAAGCCAGTGATGTGATTCAGGCCGAGTCCGAAGGCCTGAGAACCGGGGGAGCCGATGTCTGGGGACAGGGGAAGGTGGATACCCCAGCTCAAGCAGAGAGCACATGGGCCGTTGCTCTACGGTCCTGTGCGGGCCCTAAACAGATGGGATGGTGCCCACCTGCACTGGCGAGGGCCATCTTCACTCAGCCTGATTCGCGTGCTCCCCGTTTCCAGAAACACCCTCACAGACACACTCAGAAATAATGTTTTACCAGCGCTCTGGGCATCCCTTACCCCATCACACAGACACAAAAATCTCTTATCGTGAGTCTGCTCCGTGTCAACCTGACAGCCAAGTGCATCTCCTTAAACCATGCTTAATTTCCTAACAAAGACAATGACTAAGTCCTAATTCTGCCTAACATGATCCAGCCCTCCGGGGCACAATCGGGCCACGTCTCCCAACTTCCCTCCTCGCAGGAGGCTGAGGTTCAGAGAGTTGACGTACCCCTCGAGTCCCACGGCTACGAAGGGGCTGCCCGGCTTTTCATCTCAGGTCTGTTTTGGGGCGGGGGGGGGGGGAAGCTGCCCAAGGTGGGTTCAAGCCAACTTGTAGCATGTGGACTTTATTTTATAGGCAATAAAGTCATTCTTTCTCTTCTTAAGCCATAAAACTTCGTCGTCTTTGCACGTCTGTTTTGAATTACACATTCCAGTCCCTCGAATCTTTTGATAACGAGTGTCCTTAAGGGAGAGGTTGTGCTCGTGGTTTGGAGAACGTAACCCGCTGCAGCACAGGAGACGCCTGAGGACTCCGGACACCTATACGCCGGGATGTGCAGCATGTATATTTCAGCGTCCGAGAAACCGTGGCTTGTGAACGCTCTATCCGTGGGCCGACGCCAGCCAGCTGCCCGATAGTAAATAGGAGACGTGTGTTCCTTCTGCCGCTTAAACTCCCTGGCTTTGCTCTGAGCAGTAGGTACCAAAAACAAATACGTATTTGTTGAAGTTCTGTTTCATTCTGTTTGGATTCCAGGTGTTGAGATACAGTCGTGTCTTTTATGTGATGCATTTTTTTTTTTAAAAGGTACTTAAATCTTTACGGTTTAACAGCCATGGAAAAAGTCTTGACATATTTTCAAAGGGAAAGAGGTGGGGCAGGAGGGAGGTGACAGAGATAGAAGGTACAGTTATCAAAACCTAAGAACTGGTGCAAACCAACCTCACTGGAGGCAACCAGGACCTCTGAAGGGAAGGAAAATCAGCTTGCTTTCCCTTTGAGCGTTTATACAATCCGGGACACCCAGAGGGAGCCTGTCTGTGGGGCAGGAGTGACCCTAGGACTCCTCGGGGGACTGCAGTGGACAAGAGGGTGACGGCACTAACAACAGTAGAATTGCCTTCCAAGGTCAGTCCGTGCTTTTCCAGAAAGTGCAGTGTCTCCCTACCTGCCTCGGCAAAAACAGCCACTGGTGCTCTTTAAAAAGGCAGGTTTGGGGCGCCCGGCTGGCTTATTGGGTAGAGTGTCGACATTGGGTATAGAGATTACTTAAAATCTTAAAAATTAAAAAAAAAAAAAAAAAAAGGCAGGTTTAAGGGCCTCATCCCAAACCCGGTGAGACAGAATGTCCAGGAGAGACGGTTAATTGAGCAATTATGGGCGAGTTACTCAACTCACACGGGCCTCGGTTTCTTCATCTTACAGCAGTGGCAGGAAGAGCACTCAGCCGTGGGGCTGTGTGAAGATTTAATCGGCATTCAGGTGATGAGCTTAGCAGCGTGCTGGCACCCGGTCCACACTGTTACCTGCTTACCTCCCGTTTTCTGTTCCAGGTAAGGCACAACTCTGCAAAGTCGCCCTCTCTAACCTCCATCTCAAGAGGTGCCCAGTGGTGGCAGTCCCTGCAGAATCCAGTCTGCGTCTTGATCGAACCTTAATCAGTACATCGCACCCGTTTCATGCGTTGGTGACACTGCCGGTGCCATCCTGTTGGCCGACCCTTCACCAGGGGGAGTAGCGTTTGTATGCTTGGGTTCAGTCTGAGATGGTCACCGCCTCTGAGAACTGAGCTTGGCCCTTCAGCAACATGCATGGGGCCACTTAAACGTGGATTTTTTTTCTTCAACAAATATAGCACAGTACTGCAAGTTTATTTCTCTTCCTTGGGATTTTCTTTTCTTTTTAATGTGTATTTATTTATTTAGAGAGAGAGAGTCCCACATAGGTTCCGCTCTGTCAGCACAGAGTCAGACACGGGGCTCCATCCCACGAACCGTGAGATCATGTCCTGAGCCGAAACCAAGACTGGGGTGCTTAACCGACAGAGCCGCCCAGGTGCCCCTCTTCCTTACGATTTTCTTAATCACGTTTTCTTTTCTCTAGCTGACTTCATTGTTACGATACAATATATAATACCTGTAACGTGCAAAGATACGTATTAACCCACTGTTTATGGTATTGGTAAGGGTTTCCAGTCAACAGTAGGTTATTAGTAGTTAACTTTTTGAGAGGCAGAAGCTATCCGTGAATTTCCAGCTGCGCAGGGCCGGTGCCCCCAACTCCCACATCGTTCAAGGGTCAACTGTACATAGATTTTGATTGATCACCCTCGTTTCCCCGTGAGCGCTCACTCTGGGCCAGAACTGTTCTGGATTGCGGAATTAAAGTAGGAAAAACGCAGTCCGCGCCTACATGGAGCTCACACTGTCACAGGGGAGGCAAGTAATAAACAAAGCCAATAGATAGGTCCAGAATCTGTCTGATCCTTTCTTACTGGAAGCAGAGCTGGAAGAAGGGAGGGAGTGGCAGAGGGACCGTCAAAGGCCCTGAATGAGGGGAAGGGTGTTGGTAGATAAGGTTAGGGAAAGGAGGAAAGATAGAGGCTCTCTGGAGGCTATTGAGAGAAGTTTGCATTGGCTCTAAGCGAGATAAGAAGCTTTCAGGGGGCTGCCACCGGCCACGGGACGTGGTCCCAGGTTGTTCTGGAAGCTTTCCGGCTTAGAGTCAAGAATAGACTATAGAGGGGCAAGAGGAGAAGCAGAGAGAGCAGGGAGGAGGCTCCTGCAATAGTCCAGCCAAGAGATGGCGGCGAGGTGGTCCAGGGGAGGAGATAGGAAAGTGGTGGGAAGCAGTTGGCTTCCGGAGATGTTTTGGACGTCAGGCCGATGGGATGGGATGTGGGTGTGAGAGAAGCAGAGGAGTCAAGGATGATGCCAGCAGTAGTCACCTGGAAGCTCCAAAAGCACGGGCGGACAAACCTTGATGAGAAGGCGTGTGGAGAGATCAGGAGTTCGAGATGCCTAGTTGATAGAAATGATGAAGGGACCGGGCAGGCAAGTAAATACATGTATGGGTTCAGGGGAGAGACGGGGAGATAACAGCGTGAAGGCCACGAGTGCGTAGGTGGTGTTTAGAGCCGTGACGTTGAGGGCTGACCTGGAAGAGTCCTAAGGAGAAGAGGTTCAAGGCCTGAGCCCTGGGGGTCTCAGCATTTAGAAATGGGGGCCAGTCACCCAAGCGTCACTAGAACGCAGCAAGGGGCCGGGCCGTGCGCATGCCCGTTACTTCTGTGCTCGCCGGGCAGGTGGAAGGTCCCACACGGACTCATCTTTTAAGGGAAATTTAAAAACAATTACTCCTCTTTTTAAAGTAGAATTTGGGACAGATGGCCATTGGCATCTTTGACATTTCATGGGACCCTCGTAATGCACCCCTGGGCTGGGTGAGGGCCCCCTGTGTGGGAAAGCGTTAAGACACACGGGGCTCCAGATCTGTGTCACCACTTCCTGGCTGTGGGACTAGAGACAGGTCCCTGCACTCAGCGGGCTCTCATTTTCCTGGTCCACAAACGGGAGACACTAAGGGTTCCTAGCCACCTCCTCAGAAGGAAATGACATCAGGCCTATGGAGGCCTTGGCTTTACACAGTCAACGTTCCCTGAATGGCCGCCATTATTGTGGGAACAGAAGGCAGAGGGTCTGCGGGGCTGGGCGGAGAGCCCTGGTGCTGTGTGAAGGAAGGGGAGGGGTGTCTCTGGCCCCGGGGCTGCAGAGGAACAGATCAGATGACTCCACCCCTGCAGCCCTCAGACTGGGCCTTCCCAGACCTGCCTGGGTGTGGTGCTTAGTGCCTGCAGGCTGTCCAGAAGGTCTGCCCTGGGGGTTACCCCTCTAGCTACTCGTCCTGAATGAGGCAGCCGTGTAGAGGTGAGGAGTGACGGGGAGACAGGGTTCACAGCAGACTTATGGCCTCGGATGGCCAGAGAGGGTAGTGATGCCATGAATGGAAACGGAGCGCGCCGAAGTCAGAGAAGCGAAGACAGATGATCGTGTTTAGGAGACGAGGAATTCCGAGAGAAATGAGAGCAAAGGGAGTGTCCGAGGAATTTTGGGATGCGGCCACCTCTTGTCCTTAAATCACCTCTTCAGAGCAGCTCACCAGCGATAAGTACAAATGACTCTGACCTCAATTAAATCTCAACTCTGAGAACAAATTAGCACCCCGGGAGCGGCTGGCGAGTGCTCCTCTGGGTGGACAGACCGCACACTTCCAGCTCAGACTGCCCTCTGATGGACGCCTCAGCTGCACGTCCTGGTCCCTGAACTCCACGAGAGAAGGAAAACGGGAAAACAGACTACTTTCGCGATCGCTCTGTGAGAGACTCCTGTTTCCAAGGTGGGGAAACGGAGGCACAGAGAGGCTGAGCACCGTGCCCCAATTCTCAGTCGGAGCAGAGCTAAGCTTGGAGGCCAGGTTCTGTGCTTCACTCACTAGACTCAGCTGCCCCTGGAGGTGACAAGAATGACTTGGTCACATGGGACCGGACGTTCCTCCCAAAGGGGCCGCCAAGGCACCCAAGTCACAGTCCCTTTCTTACGCGACTTAAGACCCAGTCTTGAGGACCGAGGTTCAACTCTGAGGACAAATACGCTTGTTCAAAGCCTCTGCTCCTGGTTCTGGGCAGGGCCTGAGACCAGTCAAGGCAAAAAACTGTAATGCCGTTAGAGGCTGATAAAAAACCTGGGGACCTCGCTGGACAGAGAGTCAGGAAGCCATGTTCTTGGCCTCGTCTTGAACTCACGTGTGACTTCCAGCAAGCTCTTCCCTGGTTCGGCCTGTTGATCAGCAAAAGGAGGGGGTAAGTTCAACAGGTCACTTTCCGCCTTTAAAACCTGATGACGATGGGCACTATCCCTCAGGAGGACAACTTTGGCAGTCCCTACACATTTAAATGTGCACACCCACTGATTTCTTGAAACGGGTCTAAGAAATACACACAGAAGTGCACGAGACAGATGCTTAGGATGTTCACTGAAACACTGAGTAATGATGACTTAAGTGTCCACCATCACAAGACTGTCTAAACGAGTTACAGCATACCTACACCTTGGATGGCAACGCAGCCTGGAAAAAAAGGAAGAAGGAATGTAAGTAATAATGAAGTGTCACCATGATATATTCATGAATGAAACAAGAAAGATTTGTCCAAAAAAATATGGTATGTGCACATTGGTGTAACGAAAGATCTAGGAAGAGAGCAAAGGGGAAACCTATTTTTCACCTACAGAATGCTTTACTTTCTTTTATTTTTAAATTTTTTTTATGTTTATTTACTTTTGAGAGAAAGAGAGACAGAGGCATGAGCAGGGGAGGGGCAGACAGAGAGGGAGACCCAGAATCCGAACCAGGCTCCAGGCTCTAAGCTGTCAGCACAGAGCCCGATGCGGGGCTCGAACTCACACACTGCAAGATCATGACCTGAGCCGAAGTCAGACGCTTAACCAACTGAGCCACCCAGGCGCCCTGGAATGCTTTACTTTCATAATAAAAATTATTTTAAAATATTTTACTCAGTAGAGTAGTGTATGTAATAAAAGGGAAGTCTCATATGGACTCATGTGAGCGTTCAAGTTCTTGATCTACCAGAATAACCCGATGAGGAGAGATCTGCAGTGTTGCACAGATTCAGGTGTGTGCCCAGTGCTTTACGCATCAGCTACAGCCGCCAACCTGAGGGGTGGCCTCTTTGACAGGTGGGGAAGGGGGGGATTTGCAGACTGATTTTCGAGGCTCTTTCTACTGCACACAGGACTCTGCACCCTTTGGATTCCTACAAACCCATTTATGTTCCCATCTTTCGGGGTCTCATCCCCAGGAGGACACTTAGCAGACTGTATGGTAATCATGGGCTCAAGGGCAACACTCTTCAAAAGGGGGCCTCTGCCGAACCTTAACTAAAAAATTGGGGCTTACATTTTATAGGTCTTTGGGATTTTTTAATTTCATTCTTTTTCCGGCAATTCATTTTTATTATATTTTACAAAAATATGCATCTGCAGTGATTGGAAAATTCTTTAAAACCTGGTCCTTCTAGGGGCGTCTGGGTGGCTCAGTCGGTTAAGCATCTAAGTCTTGATTTTGGTTCAGGTCATGATCTCGCGGTTCGTGAGTTCAAGCCCCGAGGAGTCTGCTTAGGATTCTCTCTCTCTCTCTCTCTCTCTCTCTCTCTCTCTCTCTCCCTCTCTCTCCCCTTCTCCCCACCTCAAAATAAGTAAATAAACATGAAAAAAAAATTTTTTAAAGCTGATCCTTCGGCAATATCTCTGAGAAGCACCGGGCTGCTGGAGAGAAGAGAGTTGTCCGCACCGTCACAGGCATTTCCATGTTTGGCATCTGAATGAGCAAATCGCTGAGTGAACGTGTGTGTGAATGAGCAATAATAAGGCACAGGGAAGAAAACGCCCAGAATCTCGGTTTCTCATTTAGGGCCATGCAGAGGACCATGCAGAGGGTGAGAGCTTAGGACTTCAAGGTCATGGCCAGACTTGATAGGAGCATCACTAAATGCTCACTCTTCTGACTTGAATTGTTTTTTTAATGTTTATTTATTTTTGAGAGAGACAGCGTGAGCCGGGGAGGGGCAGAGAGAGAGAGAGAGAGGGAGACACAGAACCCGAAGCGGGCTCCAGGCCCTGAGCTGTCAGCACAGAGCCCGACACGGGGCTCGAACTCACAAACCGTGAGATCATGACCTGAGCCGAAGTCGGATGCCCAACTGACTGAGCCACCCGGGCGCCCCTCACTCTCCTGACTTTAAATATGGAGCTGGGAGATCTTTTTCCCCAGGGCATGGAAATGACCCACCAGGGGCCACGCACAAATAAAAAGCAGCATTCACTGCTCATGATTATAAAGTCAGACGAAGTTTGCAGACTAAGGTAAACATTCTCCTTACCAGCCTGAACAAGTAACAGGAAACACAAGCCACATGCACAAAACTCTTATTTTAAGCACTGCTGTTTAAGAGGAAACTTTTGGACCATTTACCTCAGGGCAAAGAAATTGAGGAGTGGGCAGGGTGCCACCCTGGGGCACAGGCTCAACTGTGAGGGAAACGACTTCAGCCTGAAGTTTTTGCTTCAGAACATGGGCAAAAACTGCCCAGTCCAGAAGGCTGCCGGGTACACCTTGCTCCATTTTGAAATTTCCCACAGGCGCTCTCCAGAAACAAACAGATCTTCATTATACTCTCTCTAGAGACCTGAAACTAGAAAAATGACATCTGGGGGCGCCTGGGTGGCTCAGTCGGTTGAGCGCCCAACTTCAGCTCAGGTCATGATCTCGCGGTCCGTGAGTTCAAGCCCCGCGCCGGGCTCTGTGCTAACAGCTCAGAGCCAGGAGCCTGCTTCCAATTCTGCGTCTCCCTCTCTCTCTGACCCTCCCCTGCTCGTGCTCTGTCTCTCTCTGTCTCCAAAATAAATAAAAACATTCTGGGGCGCCTGGGTGGCACAGTCGGTTAAGCGTCCGACTTCAGCCAGGTCACGATCTCGCGGTCCGTGAGTTCGAGCCCCGCGTCGGGCTCTGGGCTGATGGCTCGGAGCCTGGAGCCTGCTTCCGATTCTGTGTCTCCCTCTCTCTCTGCCCCTCCCCCGTTCATGCTCTGTCTCTCTCTGTCCCAAAAATAAATAAACGTTGAAAAAAAAAATAAAAAATAAATAAATAAATAAAAACATTAAAAAAAACTTTTTTAAGAAAAATGGCATCTGCTCGTGCAGCAGAGAGCAGAGCCGGAATGGCCCCGAGCCCTAAGCCCTTCCTCTGTGGGTGCAAATGTTTAGACAGACCCTTATCTTCCCCAGCTCACCTCGGTCTCCCCATGTGCGAATGGAATGATCACAGGACCCGAGTTAACGCGAGGAGTAAATAAGAGAATGTGTGTAGCGCAGTTTGCTCAGGCCTGACATGGCGCGAGTCTTCAACACTAGCTCGGGGCTCTCTCTAATCACAGACCGAAGTGCAAGCCCAAAAGAGTCTTGGGCAGTGACAGGTGCCATTTATTCAACCCTGGCCCTGGGCCAGAAACAATGTCAAGTGACACGTTTACGGTCTGGTGGGATTCTTGGTACAACTTCCGAGGTAGCTACTCAGTATCCCCTTTTAGAGACGGGGACTCAGGACTTGGACAGCTGTAGGGTCCACTGTCCCAGCTCCACCAGCCCAGAGGCAGCCAGGCAGGAACTGAACCAGGCTCCTCCCCAGCTAGGCTCCCGATCATCACCCAGCTCTCATGCCCTTGACTTCCTGGGGATGAGATCGTGGGCATCGGCTTTGGCTGGCTTTGTTGTTATTCTCAAGCCTTCATCGTTGGTATGATTTTACAAAAACTTGGCATTCCCTTGAATTTTTTAAAAAAATATGTTCAGTTCTTAAATGTCCCCGGGGCGTGGGGCAGGGAAGGTTTCGATCAATGATTTAGTTCTCTTCTTAATGCTGAATTTAATAAGGCAAAGTCACTGGATCTCCATTAACAAGTTGAGTTGTTTGTTGGTTTATTTTCATTTTGGAAACTCCTCTCCATAGTGAACCACTCTCCCTCTGCTGAAAAAAATCCCATGAGGAATTCTGATCAGATGCCGGGGCTGTGGGGCAGATCCCCTGGGGAGTATCAAGTTTCTAGAAGGCTCCTAGAAGGCAACAAGTCTTGCAACCTGACTCTTAAGTGACTTTTTACCTGTTGGATTATCTCAGGGCAAGGGGAAAAGGACACAGGCATGCTTTCTGCTTCCAAGCATAATTATGTATTTCATAAAAGAAGAGAGATTTTTGGGCCAACAGTTGAAATTCACTTGACCCTATAGAAGGAAGGCCACAGAGAAGGGTGAGAGCCCCAGAACCCAACTACCATTTCTGCCCCTTGTCTGTGTGATTCTGGGCAAGTTACTTAACTTCCCTGTAACTCCGTTTGCTCATCTGTAAAACGTGGGTGATAACAGTAACAGTGCCTAAACCCATGTTTCCGTGAAGACAAAATAGGGTTTACCAGAGACCGAGAGGCCTTCCCAGAACCCTCAGGGATAAAACCGGGGAAGTCCCAGGCAGACCAGGGTGAGTTGATCACCCCAGGATGAAATGAGAGTACAGTCTAAATGCCTTAGGAACAAACTCTTGCACGTTTGCTGCCCCATAGTCTTGGCTGCCCAGTAGTTTCTGTTCACGGCTGCCTCCAGCCACGGCTGCCACGGTCCTCGTTTATTTATTAGCCGCTCTGTAGGGGCCTTCTGTGTGCTTACAACACCTCTGATACCACACCCCCCAAGTCCCCAGTAAATGCTTCTTGCCGTTCGCAGAATAAGCTTCAAGAGAACTTATCATATGCCAGGCAAGCAGCTTTTTAGCAAACCTTTATCTCCCTCAACCCTCAGGCAGCATCTAACTTGCAGGTTAAAATCGAGAAAATGCTCCGTGGTGACAGAGGCAGAGACGGGAGTGACGTGTCCATACGCAAGGGACGCCCAATGATTGCCAGCAGCCACCGGCAGCTAAGGAGACAGGCCTGGACCATTCTCCCTCCCAGCCTCCAGAAGGAACCACCCCCGGCAGCACCTTGATTTTGCACTTCTGGCCTCCAGAACCGTGAGAGCACAGACTTCTGTTGGCGGAAGCCCCCTCGTCAGTGGCACTTGGTTACGGCAGCCCTGGGACTTCACAAGCCAAGGCCAGACCTTCACAGGCTCGTGTCCTGACAAATGCAAGGGCCTGCCTGCCCTTCACTGGTCTCCCTGCCTGCCGTCTGTCTTCCCGCAAGGCTGGCTCAAAACACCAGCTTCTGGGGCACCCGGCTGGCGCAGTCGGTGGAGCGTGCGACGCTTGATCCCAGGGTTGTAAATTCAAGCCCCACTTTGGGCATGGAGGTTACTGAAAAACAAAATCTTTAAAGCAAAACCAAAAAAACCCCACCAGCTTCCGACTCCCGGGTCAGAAACACCCAATGACACCCAATGCCTCGAGCACACTTCCCGAACTTATTTGAGGGTCAGAATCCCACAGATGGCAGTTAAACTTCCAGGTTCCCTGGCCCGGCTCCAGACCTCCAGAAATGGGCTTGAAGAAAGGGAGCCTCAGGAACCTGCATCTTTAATAAACACCCGAGATGATTCTTTTTAAATTGTTTTTTTTTTCAATGTTTATTTATTTTTGGGACAGAGAGAGACAGAGCATGAACGGGGGAGGGGCAGAGAGAGAGGGAGACACAGAATCGGAAACAGGCTCCAGGCTCCGAGCCGTCAGCCCAGAGCCCGACGCGGGGCTCGAACTCACGGACCGCGAGATCGTGACCCGGCCGAAGTCGGACGCCCAACCGACTGCGCCACCCAGGCGCCCCAAGATGATTCTTAACCTCAGGCACAACTGGGGGCAGGCTGGCCCACAAGATAAAATCCAGACGAGATCAAGGATCTTGGTTCAGCGATTTCCACACCATGGCACCAACCTCCTATCCGAATGTCACTTCCCAAGGCCTTCCAGGCCCTCTGTGCGGCGTGCCTCACGGGCCAGCTTGCTCATCATCCCCTACACAAGGATGCTTCCGTACCTCGAGAACGACTCTGGCCTCGCCACTTTCCTCCCTAAAACTGCTCTGCATTTCCTCCCGCTTCTAAGTCTAGAATCTAGAATCTGAATGATGCCACAGACCTTAAAAGTTGTCTCTGATTATTCAGAGGCAGCCTTCCAGTGAACTCGGGGTAAAACCCAGACTCCGCATCATCCCCTGCAGGGCCCGGCCCGGCCCACCTCCGGCCTTCGGTCTCATTAGGAGCCTTCTCCTTCGGCCATGAAGTTCCAGGCACGGGCTTCCCTGTAATTCCTCAGACACACCACGTTTTTCCCCGCCTGGATCCTTGACACATGCTCTTTTTCCCGTGACCAACACCTTATACTACTTAAATATCACCCCCTCAGAGCTTTCCCTACAACTCATCCTAGGTAGAACACACACACACACACACACACACACACACGTCATTTACTCTCAGTCACCACACTCTGTTCAGTCAATGGCCAACACCTAAAAATCAGGAAGTTTCAGGGGCACCTGGGTGGCTCAGTCGGTTAAGCATCCAACTCGGTTTCCGCTCAGGTCGTGATCTTGTGGTTCATGAGTTAGAGCCCCGTGTCAGGCTCTCTCTGCCCCTCCCCTGCTTATGCATGCTGTCTCTCTCTCTCTCTCTCTCTCTCTCTCTCTCTCTCTCATTAAAAAACAAAACAAAACAAAAATCAGGAAGTTTCACATAAAAATGTCCAGCCTCTTAAAGAATTGGCAGAGCTGCCCGTACAGAACCCGCCTTCCCCCACAGCCACACAGAGTGGAGGTGAGCCCTTTGCTGGAGCAGGAGGCCTCTGCAAGCCTGCCCAGGCCCTGCACTGCTTTCAGTTACCTGCCTGGGACACAAACAACCGCCTTTGCGACACTTCCTTGCCCCCCTCCCAAGTTGGGCTCGCTTGCTTATCATCTGTCTGCCTTGTGGAGAGAGATGGCTTTATTCCCCGGTGCGGCCCCAGCGTCTCGCCCGTGCCCGACACCTAGCTGGACCTCACTAGACGTCGACTGATTAAATGGGTAAATGAATGGATGGATGTCCTGCCTCCTCCCTGTGTCCCATAAGCCATACCATTCATTTCGCCATTTAATTATCCCCTTCCCTGCATCACTCATTAATTTGCTGCCCCCGGTGCCTCCCTCCTCCATAGAGCTTATGAAAACACAAATCTGGTCCTTTCATCGCCCAGTTGTAAACTTTTGAGGAGTCTCCCAGCACCAACTGGAGAAAGCATAAACTTGCCGCTGTCACGGAGGCATCTGAGGCCCTTCTCATCTGGTTTCCACCTACTTCTCCAGCCCCCACCTCACGAGAGGGCCATCACCCAGTACGCCCACACCCCACGCAATGGCTCAGGGAACACACCATGTTCTTTCCCCACCCCCACAACCCTGCAGCAAAAGCTCCCTTTCCCTGGAATGCCTCCTCCCCCGTCCCACACCCGCCCCCCCCCCCCCATGCCTCTAGCAAACTCCTACTCATTCTTCTGCCCTAGCTCTAACCAAAGTCACCTCACCGTGAAACACTCCAGAGCCCCCCAGGCTGACTTAGTCACTCAGTCTTTTCTGTCCCCCCCCCCCCTCTTTCATACCCTGGCCTTAGCCGTGAGTAATGGCTCAAAATAGCAGCTGGTGTCTTCCGAGTGCCTGCCGTGTGCCAGGCACAGAGTGAGCTTTATCGCTTTTAATCCTCACGCTCATGCTGAGCCCCTGCCTGGAAGGAAGCCTCCCCCCTACCCCCCTGCCCCTACAGCGCCCCCCCACACACACAGGGGATCACTTTCTTCCCTCCAGCTTCCTTGAGAGGCCATCCCTGCCACCCCATGTTAAATTTTCTTTCTCTTTCCACACCTTACCCCACCCCCAGGCCTCCCCATCTCCCTTCCCTGCTTTAATTTTCTCCCTGACTCCTCTCACTAACACACACACATTTTGATTAATTAATTTGTGTATTCTATCTCTACCCCGTGGAATGTCAGCTCCAGGAGGGCAGGGACTTTATCGTGTCTCCTTTACGACTGCATGCCTACCGCCTAGAATCAGTGCCTGGCACATCATAGCCACTCAATAAATACTTATTCAAAGAGGGTAGATCTTATGACTATCTTCGGTTTATTTCCAAGGGGAGTGGCCTTTACAGAGATCGAGGTGAGTCCCACAGAGGGTTGGTGGCTGAGCCGAATGTGATCTCTGGGTGGTCCACGCCCAACAGCCGACCACCGCCCTTAGCTGCCGTGGCCACCACTTCCTGAAGACCTCTCTCCATCTCTGACTTCTCGGTTAGGCGTGGAGGCAAGAACTCTTGCCTTGGAGTTCTTGCCTTGTCCTTGGAACTCTTGCCTTGTCCTTGGAGGCAAGAACTCTTTTCATATTTGTGTTTCCTTGCCTGGTCTGTGGTTGGTGCCCAAGGATGTTTGCTGAACCAATCTGTACGTGAACTGTGAAATGCTAGATGGTAGGAATCGTATCTTCACTTTTTATCCTTTATCTCCACGCGAGAAGCAGTGTCCTATACATAGAGGCTTTCCTTATTGCACTAATGAATTGTGTTATGGCCATAGGTAGTAAAAGTAATTAGCAATAATGACAATAATAGGCAACATTTATGAAGCCCTTAGTCTGTGCTAGGCCCTGTCCTAAGTGTACAAAGGCACAGGAATGAAGACAATTAACTAACTCTCTTATGATCCTCATTTCACAGATCAGGAAATGGAAGCTCAGAGAGGTTAAGAACTTGGCCCGAGGCCACACAGCTAGGACATAGCGGAGTGTAGGATCTGAGTGTTGGCACCTAGGAGTCACGTGCTTAGCTACTCTAGGCCGCATCCCAGCCTCTCTAAGAGAGATCCATGAAAAGGCTACCCTGTGTGAAAACAGGAGTGGCTTATTACACATTTCTGTTTTATTTCAAGGGATTTCTTGAAATTCCTCCAAAAGCTTTGGTAGGTAGGCATCATCACTTGCTAAGTAGTAACCACCAGTATACATGTTGTATTTGATGGTTGGCAGAGTTCACGTACAGTTTCTCATCTGATCCCTACAACAATGTGATGAGGTGGCCACTGCCGTCTCCTCTCATAGAAGAGGAATCTAAGGCTCTGAGCGGTTAAAGGAAGAAGGCCAAGGTCACCCAGCCGGTGAGGAGCAGAGCAAGGGCTCAAGTTAACATCTATCACTTGAAAAACTGAGGACTTGAGTGTTTCCAAATAGAAAGCTCTTCCGGTGTTACTTAAAAGTCAATAAGATAATCCACGGGAAAGCACTGGGCACGGCTCCTGGAACCAGGTAGGACCCTCATAAATGTTAATTTTGATCATCTTCTCAACACCTCCTAGGAACTGGAATATTTTAGCTGATGACTGCAGCCTGCCTGTTGAGCCTGATGGAAAGATTACACTTTTCATTCTAGTTCATCCCTGGTAATGTTGAAATGATGATCAATCTCCATTATCCCTGGGGTGCCATAGAATGTTAAGAGCTGGAAGGGATTGTGGAGATGAGCTCATCCAGTGCCTGCATTCACAGATGGAGAAATTGAGTCCTAGAGAGGGAAAAAGTCAGAGGGCAAACTTCTCAAGAGCAGGACTCTTGCACTGTGCCTGGCACATAGCACCTCCCACAAAGATGGGCTTTTACTGAAGAGAAGGGCATCTAGCTTCTTAAAGGCTACAGGAGATAATTCATCAGTTTCCTGAGCTTTGAGCACATCCACCCCACCCCCACACAAAGTACCAAAGTGTTAGAAGCTAGTAACCAGAAAACCGATCATGTGACTTAATTCCACCTCTGCTAAAAGGCTTAAAATGCTTTGGTGAGTAGTCTGAGATTCATAAACATACACTTCAACTCTTTCTCAGAGAATTATTAACCAGCTCCCTCTCCATCAAAACTGGAACTTGAGCAATCAAGGAGAAAAAGAGCTGGCAAGAGAAACGTCTTGAATAAAATCTTTTTTTTTTATTTAAAAAATTTTTTTTTAATTTATTTTTGAAGGAGAGAGAGAGACAGAGCATGAGTGGGGGAGGAGCAGAGAGACAGGGAGACACAGAATCAGTAGCAGGCTCCAGGCTCTAAGCTGTCAGCACAGAGCCCGACGCAGGGCTCGAACCCACAAACTGTGAGATCATGACCTGAGCCGAAGCCGGACGCTCAACTGACTGAGCCACCTAGGCGCCCCCTGAATAAAATCTTAACACCAGTATATATGATTTCTTGGCACCTCCCCCCCCCCCACCTAAGAGTTGGAGGATGAAGGAAAGAAAGAAGGTTATTGTATAAAACATGAATCAATAAAACTAATCGTGGAAAAGTACAGACTCTTTCCACCTCACAAGGTAGGTTCCAAGAGAAAATAGTCGTGTTAAGTTGGAGACGGACTTAAAGACAGAAAGTACTGAAAAGGAAGATGCAACAGAGATGTAACCCTCATTGGTTTTTTCCAGAGGGCAGAGACGGGCTGGAAGGACACGACAGTGTGTGGCTGTGATTATCAGCGGTAGCCGATTGCCAACGAATGATTTTGAGAACCTATAATTTATCGAGTTTGTGTCATACCTTACTTGTCTTGCTAACTCACTGGGTGCTAATTCTCCGAGGCATGGGACTAGCTTTTATTCCACACGTAAGTCTTGAGCAGCTTTGGCTTGAGGATTTGGGGGTGGGGAGGGATGATGGAGAGAAATGAGATTAGGGTTCGGTCTTGGAACTAAAGAAACAGAAATATAAACCCTCTGTGCTGTTTCTCTGGGCTTCGTGCTTCTCAAGTAAGGCTGAAATGCAGGCCCTGACAACACACTTGTGGCCACAGCAGCTCTTGGAATGAAAGGGGTCCCCCTCCTCCACAACACGTTTATCAAATTCAAACTATCCTCCACATTCCTTCCTTACACAGCTCAGGCGCACCTATGACGCAAGCCTCAGAGCAAATTCCGCTCAGGAGCTCCAGGAAGCTCTGGCCTGGGCCTCCCTTCTAGAAAGGAAAGTCCAAGAGGGATGCCACACCCAGAGGAGGGGAGAGAGGACGTGACAATACCTCCAGGAATGCAGAGCCCACGCAGGTGTGTTGGCATCCACGAACTTCCTTTTGAAAAGGGCCTGATAAATCAGCACGGATAACAGGAGTAAAGCTCAGCCAGCCACCCAATAATCGCTCACATTGAACTGGGGCCCTGGTTTCCAGGGCACGGCGACTGGGGAGAGGAGGGTGACAGCTGAGAATAAAGGTTCCTAAAGGCTGTGACAGGTTTTTCTATTCAGCGGTCTTAAAGTGGGTTCCCTGGGTGTCCCTGAGACCTTTTTAGGGGATTTCTCAAACCTAACACGATTTTCACAATACTAACACAGTCACTTCCTCTTGTCACCCTCGTTGTCTCACAGGTATATACAGTGGTGTTTTCTGAAGGGGCATGACATGTGATGATTATCACCCTGATGACTGCTGGAAGGTGTGCTTTTGTGTTCCTGTGTTTGGACATCGATGAACAGTAAAAGACGTGACACACATAAACAAAATGCTTGGGGGCCTCTATAATTTTTAAGAGTGTTAATGGGTCTTGAGACCACACTGTGGAGCTGCCCCAGCACAACATCGCACCTCACTTCCAGCGCACGTTGAGTCACATAGCAGGTGCTTCTGAACAGATTAGAGGTGGCAGGCCTTATTACTATTCTGCTTGGGCTGGAATCCTTTCCATCCCTTCTTCTACCCAAAGTGACCATAAAAACCTTAAATTCCCTCACGGACACATGGTGAACCGAACCCCCTCCCCCACCGCCAGGGGGAAAGACCGGCTTCTCACCTTTGAGCCCAGGTGGGGCAAAGTTAGCACGGGGAAACCACACTCCCTCCACGCCGGCCCGGGGCAAAGACCTATCTGGGTCAGGTACCATGCTACCTGCTCAACAGTGAGTTGACGTGGTTGATGTGGTCCCTGCCTCCTCACTGCTTTCGTCCTGGGGCGGGGCCAGATTACTCCCAAAACATGAAAAAAACCCGAAACCTGCCACACACGTGCTGGCAAGGATGTACAAGGTGTCAGACGGGATCTGAGGTAGGTAGATGATGAGGGGAAGGCCCTGAGGACTCGGGTGGAACCAAGCACCCTAAGCAATTCGTCCTGGCCACGGTTAGGCAACGTTCCTGCCCCCAGCCCCAGGTGGGCGCAGGGGAGGGGTCAACAGCTCTTTGTGAGCCGGTCCCTGGTGGGTCCTTCTGCGGGGGGGGGGGGGGGGGGGGGGGGGGATTGAGGGTCTTCTCCCCACTTCCTGGGCATGGCCAGTGCTTAACAGCGTCCCTTTGAGAAGAAACCTGCTCTGGGGCATTTGGAGAGAAGGGTTCAGTCTTTTACCAGGGACACAGCTCTATCACTCCGGTGGGAGAAAAGGACATTGTCCAGAGGCTGTCATTGGCGCAAAGAGCGAATGGCCAAGAAACGGCTGGAGGAGGGAGAGAAAGACTTCAGAGGTTAAAAATAAACAAGTACAAAATAAGCAAAGGAAAAAAGAAAGCCCTGGAAGGCCGGTCTGGAAGTCCTCAGGGAAGCCGCACCGGAGGGGAGCCATCCTGGTCCTCAACTCTCTTTCCCTCCCTCACGGCGCCCTCTCGACCTCGTGGGACCTGACGGATTGCAGGAAAAAATCTCTACGGACAAAACCAAGCCTGAAGAGCCCTGATGCTCTCCCCTAGTAACTGTTGCAGAGGCGAGAAAACTTTTATTTTGTAACCAGACTTGCAGCTGGACGCCGAAACGACCCAACCGGCTGGTGGAGGGACGCTGCTGCAGGGTGCAGCATCCCAAAGCGGACGAGGGGCGGGGGACGGCGGGAACCGAGCAGCCCCACCCCACTCCTGCAGCCCGCTGGGCCGCGCAGCACACCCCCGCGCCGGGCGCGCTCTCGCCGGGACTGGGCGATCAGGCGCGTGCCTGCGCTTGCGCAAAAGGCCCACCCGCCCCAGCTCCTCTCCAGGTGCGCTCGCGCTTCCGGCCGGCCTTCCCGAGGCGGAAACGCCGGAGCCCGCGCATGCGCTTAATGGATGTCCTGCTAGGTCCGGGGAGGAGGCCCAAAGCTTCAGGTGATCCCGCCCCTCCCTCGCAGCGCGGGGCCAATCGCAGGGCGGTGGGCGGGATTTTCGAGAAGGCGGTCCGCCCACGCGCTTCGCGAGGCGGCTATCGATTGGTTGGCGGCGCGGGCGCAGGTGCGCGCTTCCTATTGGGTGTGGGCGGAGCGCGAGCCGCCGAGGCTTCTGCGGCGACTGCAGGTGAGCGCGCTCACGCGCCGCCGCTCCGGCCAGGCTCGGGTGCGCGCGCGCGCGGGCGTGCGGGGGAGGCGGCCGAGAGCGAGACTGCGGCGCCTGTCGCCTCTGCTCCGCCCCCTCCTCCTCCTTCTCCGCCGTCGCGGCCGCCGCCGAGGCCCGGAGGGAGGGAGTCGCGTCCCCGCCCGCCGCGCCGCCAGTCGGACCCTTGGTCTCGCCGCGTGAGGAGCCAGCCGAGCGGAGCTCTGCGCGGAGACCCGGGCCGCGGCCGCCCCCTCTGCAGGTGCCTGTGAGGAAGCGCCCGGGCCGCAGCCGCGTCCCCAGCCCGCCGGCCGCGCACTCGCTCCCTGCGCTCCCGAGGGGCGGCCCGGCCGGAGGAGGCCGCCGCGGGGCCCGGCCTCAGCATGAACCGCAGTCACCGGCACGGAGCGGGCAGCGGCTGCCTGGGCACCATGGAGGTGAAGAGCAAGGTGCGCGGGGCCGGGCTGGGCGGAGCCGCCGGCCGATGGGGGCCAGGGGAAGGGGGGCGGCCGGGGCGGCCTGAGGGGGCTGCCCGTTGTCTGCAACCTCGGGGGGGGGGGTGCGGCAGTGGGATTTGGAGGCAGGAGGTAGCGGAGCGAAAACTTGGTGAGAAGGGGGCGAAGGTGGGGCTTGGGTTTGCCCCTAGCCCAGGTGGGAAGACCAGTGGAGCACTTAATCTCGTTCCTTAAATCTCATTCCTCTTCGGGGATGGGAGCGCGGGGTGGTAGGAAATCTTTGGGGGGGAAATTCTAGCTCGTGGTCTGTGAGTCCAAAGTATTTGGAACCCGCGGGGCCACAAAATGTTACCCCTTTCTGCGGTTCAAGGGTGCATCGAGTTGGTGAAAGGGAGAGCCCAGTGAAGTCAAGAGCCCTTTTAAAGTTAGCTTTGCTTCCTGCTAGGGATTTTTCCAGCACTAACTTTGGTGGGCGTTTAATCTACAAAATTAACACTATCACCTTTCGTTTGAGTAGCACTTTACAGTTTGAGGCTGGATGCGCTTTTCATTCCATCGTGCTACCTTTTCACGTCAAGTGTTTTCATTCCTGACCGAGCGGTATGCCCAGTCTGCTGAGGATTCCGTCCCTGTCCACTGAATTCCTAAATCGGCAAGGCTCCCTGAGCAGGGTAGTCTGTAGGGATTAGTTAGAGCATGCTTTCCAAAAGGGGGTTTCGAGCTGGAACCTGGAGGTGTTCGGCAACCACATTTTCAAGCAAAACCATTTCCATGAGTTGAAGAGTCAAAAAGAGCTTAATCTAGTTTGCTTCTCTGAGAAAACAGAGGGCTCAGAAAGGTGATGATGACTTCGCCAAGCTCTGCTTTCATGACAAAACCTGAAAGCCTTTTTACAGAGTAACGTCTACGCTCCATAGAATACAAATGTTTATGAGAACGTTTAAAATAGAGTTGAGAAAACCAAAACGCGCGTACAAGCCTGGGAGAACAGTACAGCACGTATCCACTTAAAAAATAATGAAACGTCATTGAATGTAAGGCTACTTAGGGCAAATACAAAATCAGGGAGCCTGTGGATAGAATGGTTTTATTATCTAGAGTTGATAAGCAGAGTTGTGTAGGTTGCTGTAACTGAGATCCTGGCGTCAAGAATATTGGCATGAATTTTTTTCAACATCATTTAACAATGCTGTTTGTGACTTAACTTCTGTATCAGGATAGGCACTAGTTGCAGAAACCGTTGTTTAATAGGAACAGAAATGCAATTACGGCAATTTAAGGAATACACTCTTCCTGTGTCCTCCATGGAACTGTCATAGCAAATTGGAGGGACATGCTTAAGCTAAGGGTTAAGATGACTCCAGATATACAGACATTTTTCCTGAGCTGCATAGGGGCAGTAGTGGTTCTGTGCCCAGTGGTTGAACTTTCTCAGGCATTCCTGTTATAAATCTAGGTTGCGCCTGTGGGAGTTGAGGTTAAGAAAAGAAAAACACTTAACGATATTGCATAATTTTAAAATTCAGTTTGTGGTCCTAATCTTGGTAGCAAGTCTTTAATTTTCTTATCCTAGGAAAAATGAGTCGAGATTCTAGGTGCACTGATAAATACAGTGACGTGGTAATTTATCTCTTGGACTAGAAACCTGGAGCATTTGGGGACTGGAATTTCAGGCTTTCTGCCCCTTCTCTGCTGTCAGCTGATGTGTGAATCTTTCCCACACGTATGTCTACTACATGTTCCATATTTGACCTGCCAGGCTGCCCTGTTAGTGAACCTCCTCTCTTAACTAGAGTCAAGGCATTCTGAGAACCCGCACCAAGTGAAGTGTGGCTCCGTCATTGTTCTAGCCGTCGATGAATAGACAGAGCATTAGGTCCTGTTTTTAATGTGTCTGTGACACCTTGTGTTTTAAATAGATATTGTTGACACGCTTATTTTTAGTGGATTAAATTAAACACTTGTCCTCCTTATCACTTAAAAAATATTTGGACAGATGTTTGAAACAGTATTTCCCTTTGTCACTGCTTTGGTGATATCAGAGCTTTTTACAAAACTGATCCTCAAGCGGTTGCAGCCAGGACCAGGTGATGTGCAGATCCACGTTTGGGATCTCTCTTACTTCTGCGGAGAAAACAGTGTGTCAACTTGATTATCTTTGCGGACCTAGGAAAGTTCTTAATCAATATTGAAGGTGGTATCCTTTAATAACCTTGGGACAACTCCTGAGCTGTACATTTTCTGATTGTTATTCGTGGGCAGACAATATCAAAATTAACTTTGCTTTTCTCGGATGTACCAACAGATGCTGAGAGAAGGTGTCCATTCTCCCAGGGGAGAAGGCCAAATTCTGTGTGGCCAGGACAAAGTAGACTGGGCTAAAAAAGAGTTATAAATGGTTCACATAGTGGATAGTTGTTGAGTGGGTCTTGATTTTCTCTCTTAGTATTTTTCTTCATGTAGTCAAACGTTCTCTTGATCCTGTTTTTCTGCAACAAGCATAACAGTTTCTCTTGTTTGGTTTTGTTTTCTGCTAACATTTGCAAAAGGGCACAGCTGCCGTGAAGCCATACAGTTTTTCATTGTTTTTATCATAACATTTAAGGAAGAGAAAAAATGTTAAGCAGAAGCTTTTCACCCAAAAGCTTTAGCAAAAGCAAAGACATTGGAGCCCTAAAATGTTCAGTTGTTAGATGTTACTCTTACACATGTACCAGGAGAAGTGATAACCCTGGCATGAATCAGAAAACACTAGCAACTCTGCCTTATGATACCAGAAGAAAGAAAATGGAGGAGAAACTGTGACTTTTGATAACATCGTAAGACTAGCTCTGATATGAAGGGTGTTGCCCAGTTTTTATTTACCTTGAAACATGAAGGTGTGACTAAACTTTTTGAGAGTTTTAGGTATGAGTCACCTTATATTCTTGACAAATGTTGGTGTTTGTGTTTCAAGAATGTGTTTTGGAAACTTTTTAAATTATTTATTAGAGGTAAGAGTCAGCTTTAGGGAGTTTTTAACTTAATTTAAAACTAGTGAGCAGTGTGGGTATTAGTAAGGCAGATGAACTTCTTAAATACAATAAGGACAGTGACTTCAGATATCCCATAGGTCCTTGGGAAGATGAATTGACACATTTGTAACCTCTCAAATTATTCTGATGGTGACTTTCTCTGCATGATGCTTAAGGCTGTGTTAGCATTACATTACATTAGAATACATTAATCTTTCTTGTTAATAGTAGATATTTAGAGGAAAAATAAGTTCAGTGGTAGAACATATTTGGCAAACATTTGTTTAGAATTAAAAAAAAAAAAAATCAACTGTAGGACTGAACTGAGTCTGTAATATCCGGTCTCCACAGTGATTCCTTAAGAGTGTGATTATAGTTACATAGCATTTCTAGACTTCTGTGGCCAGGACACTTTTTGAGGAAGGCTGATGAACCTTTCCTAGGTTTCCACATTGAGGAAGGTAGTCCCATATTAAGTCATAGATCCTGTTTATCAGGGACTAGATGAAGCCAGTCCTTAGTGTTCAATAACAGCCACTTTAATCATCTGGCATTTGGAGAGCAGAGATATGATTCTAGAGGAGGGAAACATACCCGAAAATCAGAATTGTGAAGGTAAATATTGGGTCTGATAGAGGTGTTTCTTTGATCCCTTAAGACCTTGCTGATGTCATTGTCCTCTTTACCCACTAATGGGTGAGCTCCTGCTCCCAGCCCATCTATAGGGCTCAGCACTGTGCCAAGCACATAACCACTTCTTGTGTTATGTGGGTGGTTGTAGGATATACATTTTATGTATTAATAAAGCTTCTTTTTTCCAGCATTATCATAGGGAAGATACTCCTTATCTCTAGACCTATTTCTTATATACCTCTATTTGTATGGTAGCTTAATGCCAAGAAACTCAAAGCCCCTTTTTTATATGTTTCTGTTAATTCTTACACTTCCTGCGAAGTAATAATCCCTTTTATAAGGGAAGAAACTTAGGTACTTTTTGCTAATGGCCAAAATAAAGACTTGGGCGCATCTTTGTTACCGCACGGCCTGAGTGGGGAGAGTACTGCCGGTCGAGATCTGGGCTCCAGACCGGTTTGAGCTGAGTCACCGTTGCAGGACAGTCCCCAGTGAGGCCTGCGTACCCCAGGGGTTGAAGTGAGCCTGCATCTCCTGAAGGGAGTGCCCCTCAGAGATGCAGCGGTGAGAAGGCACATTCCTGTGCCTTTCTTATGCTGTTTTATCTCCAGATAGTGAGGGTTCCGACCAAGGACTGTGTCACTGCCACTATCTTGTTTATTAAGGGAAGTACCATGCCTGTTAATTTTCCTGTGGCGTGCATTTTCAAATCGGGTCCTGTTACTTATTTTGTTTTTAATTAATGTGTTCATTGTATTTATAGTTTGGAGCTGAATTTCGTCGGTTTTCACTGGAAAGATCCAAACCTGGAAAATTTGAGGAGTTTTATGGATTACTGCAACATGTTCATAAGATACCCAATGTTGACGTTTTAGTAGGCTATGCAGACATCCATGGAGACTTACTACCTATAAACAATGACGATAATTATCACAAAGCTGTTTCAACGGCCAACCCACTACTTAGGATTTTTATACAAAAAAAGGGTAAGTACCACTGTGTAGAAGAATTGTTTTAGAAACAGAAGTAGTTTATTTTCCTCATTGATAGGATATGCATTGAATATTCACTTTGGTGAATAGAGTTTTGTTCATTCAGAAAGATGTTTTGCAAAGGCTATGACTTTGAAATCAGAGAAACATTCTAATTTTTTTTTTTTTTTTTTTTTTTTTTTGGTGGCAACGAACTCTCAGATGCTGTGTTTACTACTTAATAGATACCTGAAGGAAAGTTAATTATTTAGGATGTTTTTCACAGAAATAATGTCAGTTAGTTATCTGGAAAATTAGAGAGGAAGCCATTATTTTGGAGGAATTTAAACACTGATATTAGTCTTGCAAAAGAACATTTGAAATAACCATTCTGTGGGACAAGCATTTTCAAATGTACTTTGAGTTTATAACTTTTTTTTTTTAAACTTTACGGCCTCCTCCTTGTCTGTGTGTCTGCCTGTCTGCACATGGGCCTGATGTGTGGGGTTTATTCCTTTGTCTTTGGTAAATGAAGAGGTTTAGAAAGCCAGTGTGACAGCAGCAGGCTCAGTATTGGCGGGATAATGAGAGCCTTTCTATGTTTATAAACCAACCCAGAGAGCAGTTTGAGAGAATGGGTGGGGTTTACCCTTGAAGGTGAAACTTTATTTCCAATCGGTTGATAAGCCTTGGACCACTCCCAGGGCTTTGGGACTGCACTGGTCTTGTAGCTGTGCTTTTCTAGGTTTGGAGGAACTGAAGTCCACCAACAAACCTCCGAGGGTCACATTTACGCTGTTCGCAAAATACTTAGAAGCACACACGTTAATTTTCCCAGAGACCCCTGAGATGGATTGCGTAGATACCTAACAGTGGTGTAGTACAATTAGAGTATTAGCCTAGGAAGATTAATTTGGCTGCTGGGGATGAGATGGAGTGAGCAGCAGTCTTAGAGGAGAGGACAAGTAGCTGGCATGAAGAGACAGCCAGGAAGCTGCCCCGGTGGAGGAGGCAGGTGAGGAAAGGGGCGTATCTGGTACTTGAGAGTCACTGCTCCCCACTGCATGGTGGGGACGTGAAGAGGACTCAAACAGAATAAATGGGTTTCTGGATTTGAGTCTGATGGCCGGGACAGTGCCATAAACAAGCAGAATTTGGAAGAGGGACATTGACTTGGAAAGAAAATGGATTTGGTTTTGGAACAAAAAAGGCTTATTTGGGGGGGGTGCCTGGGTGGCTCAGTTGGTCAAGTGCTGACTTCGTCTCAGGTCATGATCTTGCGGTTTGTGGGGTTAAGCCCCACGTCGGGCTTTGTGCTGACAACTCGGAGCCTGGAGCTTGTTTTGGGTTCTGTGTCTCCTCTCTCTGCCCCTCCCCATTCGTGCTCTGTCTGTCTGTCTGTCTCTCTCTCAAAAATAGACTAAACATTAAAAAAGGGGGGGGGGGCTTATTTGGCTGATGAGTTTTAACTGTGTCATATAGGAAATTGGAAGTAGTAGACTGGAACTTATGATCGAAATCTAGAGGCTAGTCAGAGAAGATTGAAAGTCTGGAAAAGTGATCGTTGAAATTCTTGAGAGTGGACATCAGGTCTCGCAGGGATGAAGACAGGAGTGGGCCCTTGTCTGGTTGTGTAGAGACTGTTGGAGAGGAAGGAACGGCAGTAGAGGAGAGAAGACAAAACATTCAAGTGGAACTTGTGTTAAGCAGAAGAAGCTGAATCGTTGAGTGGTAGGCCTTCGTTGTTAGCCATTGTGATTTTCATTAAAAACTTCATTGCTGTTCGGAATGTGTATTTAAGTGAGGAGTGACTATGTTTAAACTCCTGCCATCCGACAAAATTTTGTTGGATTATCCTTTTTGCTAGATTTTAGGAGTTGGATTGTACCACTACGTGTGCTTATTACTGGAATAGTGACACTTAACGATTGTGGGATTAATCCTGATGTCTGGTAAGGGTGGTTATGTTCTGCTATTTGCTTTTTAAATATGTTTCTATGTGAACAAAAGTTTTCTTTGCCCTAGAAGTAAATGTCCAATATAGTGAACAGCTCTTAGAATTTGATTTAGAAATAGGTAGTGCATTGAACAGAACATTTTTGCTTTTAAAAATACAAGTGTAATTTGGGGCGCCTGGGTGGCTCAGTCGGTTGAGCGTCCGACTTCGACTCAGGTCATGATCTCACAGCTGGTAATTTCGAGCCCCGCGTAGGGCTCTGTGCTGATAGCTTGGAACCTGGAGCCTGCTTCGGGCTCTCTCTCTCTCTCTCTCTCTCTCTCTCTCTCTCTCTCTCTCTGCCCCTAACCCACTCGCATCCTGTCTCTGTCTCAAAAATAAATAAACATTAAAATTAAAATTAAAATAAATAAAAATGCAAGTGTAATGCAAATAGGACTTAAGGAAAGCAGAAAAGTAAGCTGGTCGAGTCATTCCTGCTTCATAACCCCCCTTCTCCCTTCCCACTCTACCCAGAATAACATCCTTCCTGCCTTGGACTTTACAACGTCATCTTTCTCCGTTCCCCTACTCCCTCATCACAGCCCACCAGGCTGGCTTGCTTTCTGGCTCAGACTTGGAAAGCTCGTTGCTCTGTGTTTCTGCTGTTCTTTCCCCCTTTTCCTTGCTCCTCCCATGGCTCCCTCCTCATCATTCAGATCTTAGCACACATAACTTTGTTCTAAGGGTCTCTTTGGACCACCCTAGCCAAAGCCCCCTGACCCTCCCACCTTTATCAGACCTGAAGTCACCTTATGTAAGGGCAAGTTAGTTATCTTTACTGTCTTACAGACTTACTCAGTGCCCGGTGATTCACGGTGATACTTTTTTTTCTTTTAAAGATCAACAGATGCTTAAGTAGAAAGCTGATTTTATGTAAATGATAATCGGCATTAAAGTCAGGAAACTAATATAAAGCATGACATTACGTATAGTAACATTTCACTGCTTAATGACAACACATTTTCTGTTTTCTTGGCTTGTTGATCCCAGTTTAGGAATCGTTAGGGCAGCGATTACATTCGATATGGTACCAAGTGATTTTAAAAAACAAACTTCAGAACCATTTAAAATTTTAAAACTGTGTCTTTTACAGTACATCTTTAATTGAAAATCTGATGCTTCTGCTAAGAGTTTCTTTGAATTGAAAGGTCACAGTTGAATGCATAAACTATTGTTACATATCTTGAAAGGTTTTATGTTTTGTAATAATTTGTTGTTAGAAGAAAGACCCCGTCTCTAGGGCTATTATCATCGGAAGCAGAACCAAAAGAAGATAAAGTCTCTGGTGTCTTAAAAGTTGTATTCACAGAGAAGATTGCCAGATCTTTTGTCAACCCCCTTCCCCTATTGGAGTTTAAAAGCCTCCCAGCTCGCATGACAGGCAGCCAAGTCTGGGATCTGTTGTGGTGCTCAGACTCCTCCCCAGATCTGATCAGAATATCCACACCACAACTTCGTGGTCTATTACCATCAGTTTTTGTATGATCTCAGACAAATGCATTTTTATCTTGGATTTATTCAGAAGAGTCTGCTGGAAACACTAGAAGGGCCTCCCTTTATACACTCTCTCACTTAAGACGTGGTCTTGTGGCCCAGACACCTGGTCAGGCACCCCATTCATCTCTTGAAACTGTGCACTCGACATTATTCTGCAGATGTACTTTAAGACTCCATTTCAGTGAGTCAGGGTTTGACTTAAAAATGCTCTAAAGGATATGCATTTTAATTGTAAATTGTAAAAAATGGTTTAAAGGTGTGGCCCAAGAAATAAGGTCAAATAAAATAAAAAGAAATTGTGACAAGAGTTGCTCATGACAGAAACCTGGGTGTCACCTTTGACACATGCCTCTCTTTTGCTCAGGCACCGAGCCTATTAGTATTAAAACCGTTCTAATTATTTTTCACGTTCGTTTCCGCATCAGCACTACCTCTGCTCCAGGCCAGGGGCCATCCAAAATCACTTCGGCGGCTCCCCGTTTTCTCCCTCAGGGCCATTCTCCAGTTTACAGCCTGGGTGAGCTTAGTAGAAAAACCCAAACCTTTGGTTTTCTTCCCATTGCCCTTAGGCTGAAGTCCATAATCCTTAACAACCCCCCCCCCCCCCAGGCCCTGTTTGTCTGCAGGGCCCCTGCTGCCTCTAACTGGGCTCTTGGCTCCTTCCCCTCCCCTCCCCCCCTCTCTCTATTGGACTTCTTCGTCTGCCCCATCCAGCCCTTCTCTATATTCGTTGGATCCTGTGCCTGGAACATTCTTCCCTCCCTTCTACCTGATTAGCTACTGGCTTCTTTTCCAGTCTCAGCACAAACCTCTCTTCCCTGGAGAAGCCTTGTGTCTCCCTGCAAACCAGGCCAGGCTCCTACGGTGCACTGTAGACAAACCACAGTTCTTGGCTCCTTCTAATAACGTAATTGTTTGAAATTCGGGTTGCCGGCCCCTCTTGTGGAGTCCCCTCTTGTGGAGTGCAAGCACCATGAGAACAAGCCCCCACCTTCTCTTGGTCACGGGATCGGCCTGGCTACATCCTAGTGCAGCTTCTTCTAGTGCAGTGTTTGGTGATTGGTTTGCTTATATTAGGAGGTGAAGGGATTTGCATGTTTTGAATGTTGCTTTAGGTGATATTTAATCCTTTTAAAGCTGCCAGATCTAGTTCATTTAACCATTTTGGATTAGAACAAAGGTTGGCAAACAAGGCTTGCTGGCTGTTTTTGTAAATAAAGTTTTCTTGGAACACGGCCACACTCATTCCTTTACGTACTGATCGTGGCTTTTGCAGCAGCGACTATATGACCTGCAACACCTAAAATACTTACTCCAGAGCTCTTTTGGGGAAAAGTTTGTCAACCCTGGCGTAGGATAATTTCAGAAATTATTTCCTTCTTCCCTGTCTTCTCATCGAACTTCAGATGGGTCATCGTGAACTTTCTTGATTACTGTGAACTGTTACTGTGTTTACTCTACAGGGATGCTGATGGGGTTTATAGGAGGGTTTGGGTTTTTTATCCCCCAGATTTGCTTTAACACCGTAGGCTTTTATTTCATGTATCTGTGCCTGCCCTGGGTCACTAGTGGACCCTTACCCCCTGTTCTGAATCTGTGACTCACGACTCAATGTCCGTTAAGGAATGAGACAGCCAGGCCTTTCGGAATTAACTGTTGGAAGAGTAAGAGGTCCCGGGGAGTGGCTGCAAGGCTCCTCTCTAAGTAAAGCACAGGAACTTTCTGTAAGGAAGGGAGACCCGCAGTTTGGCTCCTGGCAGGCATTCCAAGTGGATCCGTGATGATCGCAGTTAGCTGAGGCTGTGGCTGAGAGACAGGCTTGGGATAAGGGAGGTGTTGAGCCTATATCATGTACTGTTGCATAAGCCCGGGTTTTTACGGTGTGGGGGCGGGGAGGTTGCTGTGAACCAAGTTTGCAAACTTTCCATCTCATTCTGAGTTCAGTGCTTTGATACACAGACTCAGGTAGCAAATGAACTCCCGGTTCCCAGTGGACAGTCACCTTTACACTTTAAACTAACACTCTGCACCCTGGCTTCCTGCCAAAATATTTCTTTTCCCAGTGGCTAGAAACTGATTAGCTAGATGGGAGAACAAAGGTGCCTTTGTACTGGGGCATATTGCTTTTGAGAATTTAGCAGAGAGCATTCAAACAGTCTGGATGCAATGCCAAATTATGCAGATTTAGGATTGTTTTTTTCTTTTTGGGGGGGAGGGCGGGGGTCAGGTTTCCCATGTAGGCAACTTAATTTTGTTCCAGTGTGTACAGTGTGGAATTTTCCTTATAAATATTATGTACGTTTTTTAAAATTGATTGTTTTAAAATGAAAAGATACTTTTGAGAAAATACATTCAGTAGAAGACTATTGTTGATAGTCTTTCCCAAGTGTTGCCAAAAAGATTCTTGTGTCACTGGGTTAATTTCCAAAGCCAAATTATAAATAAATTTGTCTCTGTAGGAACATAGTATGCATATTTTATAAATGAAGACAGAATTTGCCCCAGGGGGAAAAATGCCAAAAATTAAGGTACCCCTGGTCTTGTACATTTATCTGCAACTAGCCTTTTTTTTTTTTTTTTTTAATGTTTGTTTATTTTTGAGAGAGAGACAGACAGGATCTGAAGCGCGTTCTGCACTGACATCAGAGAGCCCAGTGTGGGGCTCGACCTCATGAACTGCGAGATCATGACCTGTGCCTAACTAAGTTGGACGCTTAACCAACTCGCCACCCAGGCGCCCCTCTGCAGCTAGCTTTTAAAGAATGTTCAAGTGGGGCGCCTGGGTGGCTCAGTCGGTTAAGCAGCCAACCTCGGCTCAGGTCACGATCTCACAGTCCGTGAGTTCGAGCCCCGCGTCGGGCTCTGTGCTGACCGCTCAGAGCCTGGAGCCTGTTTCAGATTCTGTGTCTCCCTCTCTCTCTGACCCTCCACCGTTCATGCTCTGTCTCTCTCTGTCTCAAAAATAAATAAATGTTAAAAAAAATTAAAAAAAAAAAAAAAGAATGTTCAAGCAACATGAGAAAAAAATACCCAAGTTCTCCATATTCAGACCCACACCTGACACTTAATACTCATTATGTGAATGCGTAAGGTACTGGCCAGATAAGAAAATCCAGGTCCAGTCTTTCTCCGTATTTTGTACTCTTAATGGTTATTTTGTGCCCTTGATTTCCTGGTTTATAGAGTAAAGATGGAAATATTTATCAATAGAAGGTGAGAGTGCAGGGAAAGAATGGAGGCTAAGCCCCGTCCCACACAGTACAGTGATACTCTTCTCTGTAGCAGGAGCTGAGGCTAAGATTTTTTAATTTCTTCTCATTGGTTATTTTTGAAACATGATTTCAAGTTTCGTACCTGTGGTCAATCTCATTTCCTTTTCTACCTCATTCTCTGATGAGATGTTTTGTTTGTAGATGCCTTCCTTCAACAGTGTGATTTAAGAATCCCTATCTGGTTTTAGGCGCCCCGTTTTCCCTTAGTTTACATCAGAATTCTAGATTGCTGGCTGGAAGAATGAATTCAAGCCCGCGGATGTTATTTGGCTCAAGCTGGTTTTTGTTGTTATTTAATTGGGTATCAGCATTTAAAAATGAGAAATTTTTTACCTAAAAAAACAAGGCTCCGTGGCAAATTGGATTTGGCCACACAGATTTCTTTAGTGGAAGAAAGATGCCTGCAGCAAGGGGGCCGTGCCGCACGTTAAATGAGGCAGCAGCTCGGGGCTGCCAGGGTCCTCCCTCCCGCCGGTTGTGTCCCCACCACCCAGACAGGTTCCTTTGCCCCCCCCCCCCCCCCGTTGTTTCACACACGGTGAAGAAAAAAGTTAACAATCTTACACTTCAGCGTCTTTCAAAGTGGGAAAATGGGAGATGAAGAATTACCCCCTGGAAAGCTGGAAGAGAACATTTGCAGAAGACCAAAATCCCTACGTTCTAGATCTATATTTCTCTTATTACATTATCATTTAATGCATATTATCTGCCCAGTCAGCCTCTCATACAGGTTCATTCTCTTGATTTACCTTGGGATTCAAAAGTGTCGCATTTTACATCGAGGAGAATCAGAAATATGCAAACTGGAGGTTCTTAAATGAAGGGAAAATACATTTTATGTAACGCATTTGAAGTGATGTTTAAAAAAAAATTTTTTTTAACGTTTATTTTTTTTTGAGACAGAGCATGAACGGGGGAGGGTCAGAGAGAGGGAGACACAGAATCTGAAACAGGTTCCAGGCTCTGAGCTGTCAGCACAGAGCCCGACGCGGGGCTCGAACTCGCAGACCCCGAGATCATGACCTGAGCTGAAGTCGGCCGCTTAACCGACTGAGCCACCCAGGCGCCCCTGAAATGATGGTTAAGAATGGTTTGTAAGACTTACCAGAATCGTGTTTGCCCTCTTAATGCTTAATAGCCTTTGAGCTTGCTCAGATTTAACTTCAGCATTTGCTTCTTTTATGATGTGTACTTGAGAGGGCCACCTAGTGGTTTCCTTCTGGTACAGCAGTCTTACCACTGCACTACATTTTGATCTGATTAGAAGCTAATATTTAAATTGTTTGTGTACCAAATGCATGTGAGTTCTCCCTTCTGTATAGATTCAACTGTAGATAAATGGGTGTTTTTACAGTATCTCTATAATTATCGTATTTTGTTTTTAAACAGAAGAAGCAGACTACAGTGCCTTTGGTACAGACACACTAATAAAGAAGAAGAATGTTTTAACCAACGTATTGCGTCCTGACAACCATAGAAAAAAGCCACATATAGTCATTAGCATGCCCCAAGACTTCAGACCCGTGTCTTCTATTATAGACGTGGATATTCTCCCAGAAACACATCGTAGGGTTCGTCTTTACAAGTACGGCACTGAGAAACCCTTAGGATTCTACATCCGGGATGGCTCCAGTGTCAGGGTAACACCTCATGGCTTAGAGAAGGTCCCAGGGATCTTTATATCCAGACTTGTCCCCGGAGGCCTGGCTCAAAGCACAGGACTGTTAGCTGTGAATGATGAAGTCTTAGAAGTCAACGGCATAGAAGTTTCAGGGAAGAGTCTTGATCAAGTAACAGACATGATGATCGCCAACAGCCGCAACCTCATCATCACGGTGAGACCAGCAAACCAGAGGAACAATGTTGTCCGGAACAGTCGGACTTCTGGCAGCTCTGGCCAGTCCACTGATAACAGCCTTCTGGGCTATCCCCAGCAGGCAGAACCGAGCTTTGAGCCAGAGGATGAAGACAGTGATGAGGACGACATTGTTATTGAAGGTAACGGAGTGCCGCAGCAGATTCCGAAAGCTGTTCCCACTACCGAGAGCCTAGAATCACTAACGCAAATAGAACTCAATTTTGAATCTGGACAGAATGGTTTTATTCCTTCTAATGAAGTGAGCTTAGCCCCCGTCGCAAGTGGCACAGGTACAGAAACACGTGCTCCAGATCAAAAACTCTTAGAAGAAGACGGAACGATCATAACGCTATGAAACCTTTGTCTGAATGTCACCATAGGGACTTGTAAATTCGGCTAGTTTAAAGCATACATACCTCTGAACCAGTGACCTGGAGTAGGCATGAGAAAAATAATATCGCAAGCTTAAAATGTTATTAAAATAGTAGTTTGATAATTGTTAATACAAACTTTGGTTTGTCAGAGGTGAGTTTAAGTCTAAAAGGGGCCTTTGCTAATGAAAGTATGTGCTTTTGCTATTTTGTCTACAGAGAACTGGATGTTAGGGCACGTTCTCAGAACTACGAGAGGGCCAGATCATTTCCGTTCAAAGTGGTTGTGTATTTAACCTGCTGTGCAGAGCCCAGTTAGCTTTTTCTTTTAACTGTGTATTTTTTTAACTCTAATGTGAAGAAGTCCGATTCTGTCCCTTGGTACCTTGGGGACCTCAGCTCCTATGTTTCTTGTATTTTATCTTGATTTTTTAATGTTATTCTTCCGTTGCTAATTGTTACGAGTAATTTTTTCAAATGCCTTCTTTCCCCCCTAATTTCTAAGAGATCGAACCAATTGACTGTTTTTAGGAATTGCTTCCTAGGTCATAAAGCATTGAAGCCATGGTCTTGAATTAAGAAACTGTAACAGTTGTCCAGGTTAAAAGTTTGTTCATCCTATAGCTTTCCTGTGTGTATGACTTAACGTTGTAAAAGGCAGTTCCATCAACTGGTGATACTTGAGACCCCCTTAATCTCTTCTGTCTCATTCCCATCTCATTGAAATCATTCCTTTTGTCGTTAGTGTTTTGTTGGCGTGCTTTTATACTCTTTTCACGTATTTGAGTAGTATGAATCATTTTGGATTAAAAAATGCACCCAAATTAAGAGATTTTTACACACAGGACAAACTTGTGCACTTTTTGTATGAGATACGTGGGTTTTCCTTACTGGGATTTCTAGGGACACTGCCTACACTTTATGAGAAATAATATAGTATTCACCTTGGACAGGTAGCATTTATTGCTATTAATTTTATGAGGCTATTTATTATTTTCCGATGCACCCACTTAGGACAAGTTGAAGGTAAGGCTGCTAGCTCCCAACCCTCGCCTGATTCCACTGGACAACGTGCACAAGCACCGCTTGTATATAGAAACTAAGAAGAGTGTGGGGCGCGCACACGTTCCCTGTGGCTTACGGATTTTCCTCTCTGAGTTATTTATTATTAATTTTATGGTAGGGCCAGGACAGATGGATACCTTTATAACAATTGTGTGCTATTGAAACAATGAAGAATTAAATGGCTCCGTTTTGAAGGATATTTTCTCTCTGGTAAAAACGTATGAAGAAGTCTGGATTAGATGAAGGTGGCTGGACTCAGAACACTTCATGTATTTTGCTCGCGGCACCACTAAACTGACAACCGCACAACATTATGTGACACTACTTTTTCATTGAAGTCACCCAAGTTCTTCCACTTCTGTACCACTATTTTTTAACGGCATTCCAGCTTTAACATTCTGTGAGTTGATATAAATTTGACTCTCGAATGGGAAAATGTTAACACATAGGTTAAATTTCATGCATATTTTAAGCGGTGCAGGGGTTTAACATTTTAAGTAAAAATCCTTTCACACACTACCTCTCTCTCCTTTTTTTTTTTTTTTTTTTTTTAACAAAGTTTTAACATCAGAACTTCTCTCCTGGGAAAAATACTTCAGGGCTTGACTTTTTGTACACATTTTAACTATAAAGTACAGATTTGTCTTGTATGTATTCACGAAAATGGAAATCAAAGCTGCTAGTGCTTTTTATTTTAATTATCCTGCTAAGGGTATATATGAGTGGTGTTTTTAGCTAGATTTCTCATTGAAATCATTGGTGACATAATTGATTACTAGACGTATTGTAAAGCCAGTATAGACCTTGGTTATACAATAAAATGTCAAATCATTGGCAGTCTCAATTATTTCAGGTGTACCTTATTAACAAAAATACCAGTGGACTCCACATAAAATTTTGTAGTACTAAATGTCAAGCCTAACTGTGAATTTTGTTCTGTATCTTGAGTAAATTTATGATGTTCTCATGAGCTATCAACAAAAATATATGTACTTTTGTGAACTATGAATTTTCTAATTAAATTTTACATGCAACATGATTTTTACATGAATGATACTTTGTTTAAACTATCAAATGTCAGTATTTTACTACAATTTTATTATAAAATGTACATTATCACTAAATGAACTTTGATTTTAAAAATCAAATTAGTTTTAGTTGTATATTATTTTTTACAAATAAAGATAGACTTGTATAAAGGATACTTTCTTGTTTGCAAATATATGAATAGTCCCCCAACAAATATTTACCAAGCACTCACTATATAAAATGAATAGGAAGAAAAATGCTAAGCTTAATAACAGTATTCTGGCTTCCTGAACTTCTAATGTTTAAAAGATAAACACCAAATTGTATACACATTGACCGCAACCATGTCAGCATATGATTCTGTATAGGAAGATAGCATTTAAAATGTAGTATTCGGATTGTGTGAGAGATTGTGATACTCATTCAGAGTCATCATTTGGATTGTTAGAGATTATTTGAAACAAGACAAAAGTAGTTTGTAATGGGACAGTTTATCTTCTGAGATTGAAATTCACTTAGTTACGCTTTTTATTACCACCCTGCATGCCACTGCCTGTACAGATTGGATTCATTCCAGTTTAAACTGGACCATGGAAGAACCCTGAGATAAGTCAGACCCTCCTCCTGAGCCCTTTCTGATCCCAAATTCATCACTGTCATTAGCTTAGCTGATCATGTGTGCTAACTCTGCCAACCAGTGGCAAGTATGATCCTTCTGATTCCTTCCCTCGACTTAAAAACATTGAAAATCCTCTGAGTAAAAACTCAATAATCATATACATAGATCTCTTCACGTCGTTGATTGGTGCAGATTGATTTCATTCAATGTGTGATGTTTATCTCTGGGTGTCCGTGTCCATGAAACAATGGTGTGGAACTAAAATACCCCTTTAGCCCCCCAAAATATGACCCCAGTGCTGTTGGTTCTTAAATCCCTTCCAAGTTTCTAGTTCTGGGTAAAGAATTGAGTTTGAAGGAAAAACATAGAAGTTTGCAAGGAAAAATTAGCCCCTCTGTTCTGATTGCGTGTGTTAAGTTGCTGGAGCTAATGGTTAGCGACAACTGGTTATTTGGTTTTCCCATCTTTTGGATTGATGAAGTTTAATTGTGGGCGATGAAGCTTTGAGAGTGTGTATGTCGTGATTTGGCAGCTGAGCTCCCAAACAGAGTGCGTTACTTAGAAGACATTGAAAGTCTTGACTTTGTATTTGTGACAGTGTATCATTTAGTGATGGTGCTGTTACCTGTGGGTAACTGGTGCCTCCTGGTTCCGGTGAGATCACGTATGTGCTACCGAAGAGCTATAATTGGCTGGATGTCTGACTGTCTACTAGAAGGTAAATAGAAAACTAATTTGTTAGATTCAATAACTTCAAAGTCCTAACAAGTATATAGCTTTTAGTTCCCTAAAAACCATTAAGATTTAGATAACATTTTAAAAGATAATGTTTTTCCTAAATGTTATTTTATAAAATTTGTGTATTTTATAAATTAATATTAAAATTTAGTGGAGTTCATATTTTATTGACAATCCATATTTAGCTTTCCCATTTTAGGAAGCTCTCTTTTGGAAATGGTATTCATTACAACACCAGTGAGTGTTCTTCATGTAATAGGAAATAATTATTTTCTACTTTATTATTAGTTCCTTATAATCCCAAGGAATGGATAACAGAGTTACTTAATACAGTGTTAGCAAAGGTAACTTCAAAACATTTTTTTTCATTTTACGAATAATAGGTAAATTCATTCTCCTTATTGTAAAAAAAAGCTGAAGTTCCTTTCTGGCCACTAAGCATACTTATCTATCCTATACTTTGTTATAAAAAAGGATTTCAAACATTTAAAATAAGTGACTCTAAGGGCGCCTGGGTGGCTCAGTCCGTTAAGCAGCCAACTTCAGCTCAGGTCATGATCTCATGGTTTGTGACAGCAGAGAGCCTGCTTTAGATCCTGTGTCCCCCTTGCTGCCCCTCCCCTGCTCGTGCTCTCTCTCTCTCTCTCAAAAACAAATAAACATTAAAAAAAAAACCTAAGTGACTATAATTTATAATCCAGATAGGGACACGTGAGTGACTGAGTGTGCTATCAACTCTATGGACAGGGCGATAGGGGTGAACCGGAGGTGTCCCAGGTAAATTGTAATGTGAGTCACCCTATTAAAGATACTACAGTAGGATGGCTTTCAAACATTTTTTTAAACCTGTAACAGTAAGAAATGCATTGATTTTTGTGATCGCACAAATATATAATTGCAAGTGTCACAAAGTAAAACTTCATTACGTGAAAAATGCTCTGATTTCCTATTCCATTCTTTAAAATGTTTGTTGGGACCTCCCCAAACAATTTCAGAATGCGCTAGTTTGAAAAACACTTGTGAAGCACGTTGCTTTCCACTTAAAGAGATTTGCCATAGAAAATACTAGTATTCTTCTTAAGGGAGTTGGCAGGAGCATTGTATTGCTCGCTTTTATATTTTGAAATAATTTCAGGCGTGGGCAAGAGCTGCATGAAAATATGGCTTCTCCCCTTCACCCAGAGTACACCCACATTTGCTTTATCTCTCTGTAGTTTCTCCTGAAACATCCGAGATTTGGTTGCAGACATCACAGCCCCTTAACTCCTTAAAGACAAACACATCCCTCTCCAAAACATGGATATTCTCTTACACATTCCTTTATACAACCAAAGTTCATTTATCAAATTCAAAACATGTAAGAGTGATACAACAATATCTAATACACGAGCCATTCTAGAATCTCACCAATTGTCCTCCAAACAACCTTTACAGAAAATTTCCCTTGATCAGGATCCAGTCCAGAATCCTGCATCCTGCTTAGATGACACATTCTTCTCTCTCCTTTCATCCAAAACAGTTCCTCAGCTTTTCTTGGTCTTTCGTAATGTTGACTTTTTTGAAAAGTAAAGACAAACTGTTTTTGCAGATTGTCCCTCAATTTGGGCTTGTCTGTTTCCTCATCATTAGATCCACGGTATGTGTTTTGGGCGAGAAAACCGCGTATATGATATTACAGCTTCATCGTACTGCGTCAGGAGGCACATGTCCGTTGATTTCAACACTGCAGACGTAAAAAACTTTTTTTTTTGTTTTTTTTAGTAATCTCTACACCCTACATAGGGCTCAGTCTTACAACCCCAAGGTCAAGAGTAAGCAAGCTCTGCTGACCAAGCCAGCCAGGCGCCCCAAAACACTTTCTAATGGGAGAAGCTGCTCACATTCTTGTGTTGCCCTCCTTCTAATAATTCTTATGCTGATAAACATGAACAGGTACTTAGGAGAGACCTCTGCTTTCAACATCTGTTTGCTGTACATCTTGGATTGTTTCTAATTGAAAAAAAAACGATAGAAACATGAAATGGCCTGAGTATCCCTGAGTGTCCTGTGCCCGACTACATTTCTGGACCCAGGGATTCTGTTTTCTGGCACTGACCCGAACGGAAAGAAAACACCCCCAATGAAACCTAAGTCACACGCGTCTGGACAATGCTAATTGGAGGCTTCTGCCTTTGGATTCTGTGAATTATGAATCGACACAACTCCAATTGCTGGAATACCAAGACTTAGTGGCTACATAGCTGAAAAGTCAAGACTGGAACTTCGGCACAGATATGATCTAGCCGTGCTGCCTGATAAAACTTCCTGCATTAATGGGAATGTCCTATATTTGCTCGTTCCAAACAGTCCTCGCTAGCCCACACGTGACTACTGCACATTTGACGTGTGCCGAATGCAGCCGACATGCTGAATTTTTAAGTTCATGTAATTTATTTTTTAATTTTATTTTTATTTTTTAAATTTACATCCAAATTAGCATATAATGCAACAATGATTTCAGGAGTAGATTCCTTAGTGCCCCTCACCTATTTAGCCCATCCCCCCCGCACCTCCTCCAGGAACCCTCTGTTGGTTCTCCATATCTATGAGTCTCTTATGTTTTGTCCCCTTTCTTGTTTTTATATTCTTTTTGCTTCCCTTCCCTTATGTGCATCTGTTTTGTATCTTAAAGTCCTCATATGAGTGAAGTCATATGATATTTGTCTTTCTCTAATTCCGTTTAGCATAATTCCCTCCAGTTCCATCCACATGGTTGCAAATGGCCAGATTTCATTCTTTTTGACTGCCAAGTAATACTCCATCGTATAGATATACCACATCTTCTTTACCCATTCATCCGTCAAGGGACATTCGGGCTCTTCCCATATTTGGGTATTGTTGAAAGTGCTGCTATAAACATTAGGGTGCATGTGCCCCTTTGAAACAGCACACCTGTATCCCTTGGATAAATACCTAGTAGTGCAATTGCTGGGTCGTAGGGTAGTTCTATTTTTAATTAAGTTCATGTAATTTAAATGTAGCCACGTGGAGCTAGTGGGTACTGTATTTTACAGCACAGGCCAGAATCTCTCTCCATTTCTTGCTTTCCTCTGCTCTTTTCCAGGCAATTGCCCACTTGTGGTGGCGAAAACAACCTCCGGCCGCTCCAATGTGTCACACTCACAGCTCACCCGGAAGGGAGCCCCTCCTCCCCACTGATCACAGCCACAGCCTCCGAGCCAATTTGCACGTCATGCAAATTGGCTGCGTCATGGGCCCAAATCTGGACTGGGTTGGCGAGGGGTGGTTGCACAAAGAACCGGAGAATCTGGGCACTGCCGCCACAGGAAAGAGGAGAGACCACAGGAAGTGAGCACCGTGGTTACCACTTGCAGTTCTGTTTGTAAAGTATTTGGGAATACTTCAGGTTTTGTAAGGGAGAGAGTGAAAACATGAAGTACTTTGCAAAGGTAAATGAGGACAGAGAGCAGTCCTCTCTCTATCAAAGGAAATGGGGAAGGTGGAGATTCGATTTGGGGTCTAATGGCCGTGTTGGGAATTTGAAGGACAAGTTGAAATCTGATGATGACAGCATCTGGACTTGTGTTTTCAGGTATTATTGTTTGCTTTGATTTGCTTTGAATCTGATAGAAATCTGATATATAAAGAATACATAAATCTGGGACGCCTGGTGGCTCAGTCAGTTAAGCGTCCAACCGGCTCAGGTCATGATCTCGTGGTTCGTGAGTTCGAGCCCCGCGTCGGGCTCTGTGCTGACAGCTTGGAGCCCACTTTTTGGATCTTCTGTCCCCTTCTCTCTCTCTCTGCCCCTCCCCCACTCTCTCAAAAATAAACATTAAAAACAAGAATACGTAAATCCAGTAGAAACTTTGATTGCAGATGGCAGAAAAGTTCGCGTTTTATTATTTTTGAAATACAGAAACGAGAGAATCGTGGTCTTAGAGCAGTGGATAAATTGAAATGTCCCAGGGGCGGGGAGGGGTGGGCAGGGCAGGTGAGCTGGTAAACCGGAGTCCCCGTTTACACGTAGACACGCACACACACACAGAAAACTGTCCACGGTTGTCACGTGTATGTGTGGCCCCAGTGTTGCCAGCCCTTTGAACTTTTCAGAAGGTGTCAGAAATCCAGAATTTCAGCGAAACAGCCTGATTGTTTGAAAACAACTTCTGAGACAGGCTGGCAGTTCGCCTCCCCGTCTCAGAGCGCTCAGAGACCAACTCTACCAGGGGCCCAGTTTCCGCTGCTGTGAATCTATTCCCTCGAAGGTCGCTGTGAGGCGAGGGCGAGGTAATGTGCGCAGAGGGTTTGGACGGTGCCTGAGGACTAAGAAGCACTCAGCCAAGGTTGGCTGCTCCGTCCGTGTCTCAGGGAGATGGCTGGGGCCCAAGCGGATTGAGTGAGTGGCCGGAGGCAGTCTCCTCGTTCAGTGCGACTCTAGAGTGGGGTCCCGGGACAGCAGCATCGTATCATCTGGGTGCATGTTGGAAGGAAAGGCAGGTGCTCGGGCCCACATCGGTTCTACTGACTAGAACCTCCGCTGGGGGGCGTCGTGCATTTTCACACGCTCTCCCCAGGTGCTTCTGGCCCGCTAAAGTCTGGGGAGCTCTGAAATCCAGCTCATTCTCTCTCTTTTCTTTAATTTAAAAAAAAATTATTATTTTACTAAGGGTTTATTTATTTTTGAGAGAGAGAGCACGCGCACGTGAGCGGGGGAGGGGCAGAGAGAGTGGGACTGAAGATCCAAAGCAGGCTTTGTGCTGTCAGCACAGAGCCCGGTGCAGGGTTCGAACTAGCAGACTTCCAGATCGTGACCTGAGCCGAAGTTGGACGCTTAACCGACTGAGCCACCCAGGCGCCCCTGAAATCCTGGTTATTCTCTGTCTCCTTCATTCTTAGCAGCACTGTTTTAATGAGCATGGCTCGAGGGTCTTCTGAAAGTCACAAAAATGATGAAAAGCCTGCATCTCGAGATCTCTTGTGTAAACTGCGCTCTTAACTCACTCGGCAGAGCAAGCTTCAGTCTCCAGCCCCCTCCGCAGAGGGTCCCGCTTCCTAAAGTAGGACCATCCGATTGATCAGAACTGCAGTTGCGACTGAATGCAGGACTCCCCACACAGATCATTCCAGGGGTGCCGAGAAGCAGCCTCTGCAAACTTCAGGCTGCATTTTTGCGCTGGGTGATCTGCTGAGAAAGAACTGGAAAAGGCTAGAGCCTGACTCACAGAGCAACCCACAGATGGTATCTGGGCAGCATTCCTTCCTTGCCCGTTTGGGCTCCGGCCATGCGCAAAGGAGGAGGAAATAGCACTCGCCCGTCGTTTCTGACTAAGACCTGGAGCAGGTGACACTCCAGCGAAACATGACACACGGCACTGTTCTTCTAGAACATGGGGGTTCCGTTCCCAGGCCTCGTGTCCTGCCAGGCGCGCGAGCCTTCCATCTATGGGAGCTAGTGAGTTGCTTATCAGGTTTTCTCCAACATTCCCAGAGGCCTTCACCTGCTGCCTCAGGTATGTACCCACGGTGACTCAGGCAAAACTCTGTATGCTTAGTGACTCAGAAACTGAATCATTAACTTGGTAAATGCCTGCCGAGCGTGGGGAAAGGGAGCTTGGAGACAGCTTCAGAATGTGGGTCTTCCGGTAATGCCAGCGAGGATGGCCGTGTGAGAACAGCGATGCCGAACCGTGTTGCTTCTCAGGCGGGCCACGCGCTAAACGGACAGTCCCCTGGAGTCAGGATCTCCCATCAGCCACTCTGAGAAGCAGCAACTCACGGGGATTGTAGAATGTGTGCCCAGAAATGTAGATTTCATTTCTTTTAATTCCTATCCGGTACAGCAGAAAAACGTGCAAAAGGCTTCTTGACTTAAAAACACACATACGCACAACTTTGGATTTAAAATGGGGTATATGCATTCCACACACACACAGTGGCACACGATACTTGAGAAGGGATTCCAAACAAACCTCTCCCCAAAATGGCCATCGTCGTAATCTTTCAGTCCCCCGTGGAAGGCAACAGTAAAACCTCAGCAATTTAGTTGCGACACAAGAGGGTTTTTCTAGTGAGCTGGCCTGGCCGTCCTTCCCGCACCCCCAGGGTGTCTTGGCTGGTGTTCACAGGACCTGTGCCCAGTGGGGCTGGCATGTGCCTCCAACAGCCAAACAGACCGGGCCAGGGGAGAGGGAGGGGACAAACAGTCAGGGAGAGAGCCAGGAGAGGAGGCAGAACGGCTGGGGAGGGCTGAATGGGCTACATCAGCTGCTGACAACTCTTCAGATATCTTTGTTGTCCTTTCCCGCTCCCTGTGTGGACACCAAGGGGACACAAGACCCCTTTGCCGGGGCGCCTCTGAGAACTCATAATTGTTTTTCAAACGGCACGTAAGGAGAGAGCGAAACATCCATGGTTCTGAGGGATGACAGAAACAATGCAGAAGGTGAAGTCACCTTGACATCCCTTAATCAAGCCGTGAAGTTCAAGTTCAGCCTGCCAAGTCGTCTTATTTTAATCATGGTTTAGAGCTTTTCCTCTTTAGAAGAGTTTGTGTTTGAATGTTGGTGTCCGTTCTAGGACAGATGGATGGCCGGACTGATAATGCTTATGATGTCTTTCCTCTTTTAGCCATGCGAAGGCAAATAATGGTTAAGGATGGATGAAATATTTAACAGCGGCCGTGCATAATTTATCCCTGAGTGGGTGCTCATTTCCAGCCCAGTGCTTGTCTCTCAATTAGGGCTTCTCAGAACATCAAACCACTGTCTCCTTGGCAAATTGACATCCTGCTTATTTTTACTCCTTTCTTCCTAAGACTCATTGTTTTTAATTTTTCTTGTTGAAGTACTCATTCCTAGATGTCGTTTTCATCAACAGGAAACGAAAGTCAAAACCCTAGGCAAGGTTTTCTGTGTGGTCATTTCTGGGCCTGGGGTGGGGGTGGGGGGGGTGGAGTTTACTCAGAATTTCAGAGATGTACCCAGGAAGGAGAAAAATATATTTGTACATATAACTATTGCTTATGTAGACTGTTTAAGGAAGCCGTGTGTCCACTGGAGTGATATATGATTTCAGGAGAAATCTTAGGGGAAAAAAAGCGTATATATAAAAGAAAAAAGTCACCTTTCCCCAAAACCACTTTGCAGAGATAACCACCCTTAAGTTTTTCAGTACATATGCACATCAAGATATATTACCTGGCATGTATTTTGACCAAAACAGGATCCACAGCAACATATAAATTATTCTGTAGTTGGCTTTCTTCGGAGGACAATGTATTGGGAACGTCTTTGCTCTGTCAATATCGCTCTGCATCATTTATAATGGTTTCATCGTATTTCATAGTATAGATGGGCCGTCATTTGGTAAGACCAATTCCCTATTGTTAGCTGTTTTCATTTTTTCTCGATTCTAAACAGTGCTGGGGTGAACAGCTTTGTAAATACACCTTTGTGTTCTTTGTTCCATTATTTCCTTAGGATAAATTCCCAGAAGAAGAATCCTCAAGTCAAAGCATACATGTTTTTTTTGGAAGAGATCTGGCTCAAGAAAGTATCTGCTTTTCTTCCAGAAAGGCTGCTCTCCTTGACATCCTTACCAAGGTTCTGTGCGAATCTTCCCCCCCCCCCAACCACTAGATTTGTTTTTAACCTCTTCCTTATTTAAAAGGGGGGAGAAAGAAGCTCATAATTTTACTTTGCAGATTTTTTATTATTAGTACAAGGGTTGTTTTTTTTTCATTGTTTATTTGCATTTATTTTATTATCTTCTCTATTTGGGTCCTTTGTACAACATCGAACGAATCGAGGTATTGGCCTTTTGTTTTTTTTAAGTAGGCTCCACACCCAGTGTGGGGCTTGAGCTTATGATCCCAGGATTGGGAGTCGCATGCTCTACCGACTGAGCCAGCCGGGCGCTGTGGCCTTTTCTTGATATATACACGTTGTTTTATATATCAAGGAAGCCTTGGGGCTCGTTTTTTCCTAATTAGTCATTTGCTTCTTACCATGTCTATCTTTGGTTTTTGTATTTGATGTATAGGCATCTCTTATTGTACAAGAATCTCTTATCTCTGAAATTATCTCTGATTTATAGAGATAAATTACTTGTCTCTATAGTAAAATCCCTTCATTCTTTCCTCTAATAGCTTCAATCTCAAAATTACATAAATATTTACCCAGATTGTATCCCAAGTGTTACAGTACTTTTTTTTTTTACTTTTTTTTAATGTTTATTTTTGGCAGAGAGAGAGACAGAGCATGAGTGGGGGAGGGACAGAGAGAGAGGGAGACACAGAATCGGAAGCAGGGTCCAGGCTCTGAGCTGTCAGCACAGACCCTGATGCGGACCTCGAACTCACAGACTGTGAGATCATGATCTGAGCCGAAGTCGGACGCTTAACTGACTGAGCCCCCCAGGCGCCCCATTTTCTCTCTTTATTTTTATTTAAGTCTCCACACCCATCACGCAGCTCGAACCTGAGATCAAGAGTCACGTGTAGTACTGACTGAGCCAGCTAAGTGCCCCTGTTTTCCCTTATTATATAAAAACAGCAGCCCTGTTGTACCATTTGCTTTCCCCATTTAATATATCTTGGTCACTTTTGCATACCACTAGATAAAATCCTTCCCCATTCTTTTTTTTTTTTTTTCATTCTTTTCTAAATACAAACTTACCATTTTATAATTATTCTAGATTTACAGGAAAGTTGCACAGAGAGAACAGCCTCACTCACCTCCCTCTGATGTTAACATCTTACAGAACGTGGTGCTGTTTGTCACAACTAAGAAATTACCAATGGTACGGGTCTTGGTCTGCTCGGGCGACCTTAACAAATACCACTGACTGGGAGACTTGACCAACGAAAAGTTCTTTTCTCATAGTTCTGGGGGCTGGAAGTCCAAGATCAAGGTGTGCTGGCACAGTTTCTAGTGAGACCTCTCCTCCTGGCTTGTAGAAGGCCACTTTTTCTCATCGCGCCCTCCCCTGGCCTCTCCTCTGTGCAAGAAAGAGAGTTGGAGAGAGAGAGCTCTCGGGCGTCTCTTCTCTGGACAATAAAGACACTACTCTTATGGGATCAGGGCCCCGCCTGCTGGGGGTTTACCTCTTCAACATATGAACTGGTGTGTGTGTCAGGGGTGGGGGGGACATAAACATTCAGTCCATGACAGAACATTACTCTTGACTAAACTTTAGACTTTATTTGGATTTCACTGCTTTTTCACTAATGGCTTTGTTTCTGTTCCAGGATCTAATCTGGGGTGCCGTCTTGCATTTAATCCCCATTCACGTCTATAGCTCCATAACATAAAACCATTTCATATATTAAACAATCTCCTAGCGATGGACCTTTGGTTTGTATCAATATTTTTTACCATTGCAGCTAAGTAGCAATAAGTGTACTCATAGGTCATGTTTGCACATATTGAAATATATTGATATAAATTCCCCAAAACGGAAATATGGAGGGAATAAGCACACACACTTGTAATTTTGATGGATACTGCTGGCTTGTCCTCCCTGGGGGTGTGTCCGGTTATACTCCAATTAACAATGGGTATCAGTGCCTGTTTTCCCAGAACCTTGCTAATCTTGTGAATTTTCACCAATCTGTTGGTTGAAGGACGGATCCTATGCTGAGTGAAACCGAACCTCTTTTCATGTGATGCTGAGCTTCTTGAATGAACTTTTCTTCCACCTATCGTTTCATATGCTTTGTCCATTTGGTGTTTTTCTTATCAATTTCCAGAAACCCTTTGTAGAGGATGGGGAGTGCCCTTTGACCACGATATGGGCTGGCAAGCAATTTTTCCCAGCTGGTCACATTACTTTCCCCAACAACCAACTTCACCGAGGTATGATGTGTTTCAGTAATGTGTACTTTGAACATACAGTTCAATGAATTGCAACAGATATACATCCATAGAATCACCACCCACCACCGCGACTGAGGTACAGAATATTTCTATGACCCTTACATTATTTTAGAATATACTTCCAGTAGTGTTGCCATACAGAAACTCCTCATCTTTCTATAGTTGAAACTTTTTTTTTAATGTTTGTTTATTTATTTATTTTGGGAGAGAGAGAGAGAGAGAGAGAGAACAAGCGGGGAAAGGGCAGAGAGAGAGGGAGAGAGAGAGAATCCCAGGCAGGCTCCGTGCCATCAGCACAGAGCCCGATGCAAGGCTCAATGCCACGAACCATGAGATCATGACCTGAGCCCGAATCAAGAGTCAGACGCTTAACCAATGGAGCCACCCAGGTGCCCCTAGAGTTGGAACATTTTTTGTGGCTCCTGAATTTCGTGTTATAATAGGGCATGGGGGCTTTCACATTCTGAGATTGTAAAATAATTATTCTTTCTTTATTCTATTATATTGGTACCTTCGCTTTTTACATTTTGATCTTTGGTCTAGAATAGCGCAGAAGAGCATGAGCAGGTGTGAGGTGTGGGTCTAATGTCTATCCAGTTGTCCCAGCCATTCATAAACAACTGGCTATCTTTCCACCTCCCTTGACGTATGTCACATTTGTCATATTTTGAAAGTTTGCTTCTTCAAATATATTTTTGGACTTTGTATGCTGCTCTTTGGTTCTGTTTCTTCAATCATTTCCATACTGTTTTTATTTTTATTAGTTTTAACTTTCTTTTTAATGTTTATTTATTTTTGAGAGAGAGAGAGAGTCTGTGTGAGAGAGAGAGTCAGAGTGCGAGCAAGGGAGGGGCAGAGAGAGAGGGAGACAGAGGATCCGAAGCAAACTCCAGGCTCCCAGCTCCCAGCTGGGAGCACAGAGCCCGATGCAGGGCTCAAACTCACAAACCATGAGACTGTGACCTGAGCCGAAGTCGGCTGCTTAACTGAGCCACTCAGGTGCCCCTCCATACTGTTTTTTCTTTTTTAACTTTATTTTTTTAGTAATCTCTTCACCCGCTTTGGGCTTTAACTCACTGCCCCGAGAGATTAAGAGTCACACACTCCTCTGATAAGCCAGTCAGGAGCCCTTCACTTCTATACTGTTTTAATGATTGAGGGTTTATCGCAGGTTTTAATGTTTGTCCTATGCCCCTGCATTAGTTTCCTATTGCTTCTGTAACAAATTACCACAAAGTCCGTAGCTTAACGCAGCACAGATTTATTATTTTATAGTTCTGGCATCATTACTCTGCCTACCACATCCCCTCATTGTTTTTTTGGTTTTTTTCCCCACGGTTTTCCCATCTTTGCTCGTTAGATTTTTATATGAAGGTGAGAATCACTTTGTCTAGTGAAAAGCAGTAACAAAAAGCTGTTGAGATTCTCCTCGGGGTCGCCTGGAATCTCCACGTGAATTTAGGGAGACCGGCATCGGGTCCACCCTGAGTTGTCCCATCCAAGACAGGACGAGCATTTTCTGTTGCACAGACTCCTGTCCTCCAGAGCGTATAGTTTTCCTCGGGTACAAGGGTATAAATTTCCTCCCTTGTTAAGTTTGTTCCTGGGTGTTTTTATCTATTACTTTGTCTCTTTTTCTACTCTTGTCTTCTCGCGAGTTGTTGTTAGTGTATCTGAAAAACACTTATTTCCAGATATGAGAGAAAGTGTTGCGTTGTTGGTATAGATGAAACAAGCCTGACCATGAATTGACGATTTTTGGAACTTTTTACTTAAGTTTAAAATGGTTTCATTTATGTCTGAAAGTCTCCTTAATACGTTTTTTAAAAATTTTTTTGATGTTTATTTATTCTTGAGAGAGAGACAGAGACAGAGACAGAGCGTGAGCAGGGGAGGGGCAGAGAGAGAGGGAGACAGAGAATCCGAAGCAGGCTCCATCCAGGCTCCGAGCTGTCAGCACAGAGCCCGATGTGAGGCTCGAACCCATGAACTTCGAGATAATGACCTGAGCCGAAGTCGGACACTTAACTGACTGAGCCACCCAGGCGCCCCTCCTTAATAAGTTTTTTAAAATCCAACAATTCCTCTTAGTGTGTGTATTTGTGTAATTCGGGTGTTTGGAGTGTGTTTCAATCAAACAAGGATGCCAAATCTTATTTTGTATTTTTTTTATTAAAAAATTTTAATGTTTATTTATTTTTGAGAGAGAGAGAGACAGAGCGTGAGTCAGGGAGGGGCAGAGAGAGAGAGAGGGAGACACAGAATGCCAAGCAGGCTCCAGGCTCTGAGCTGTCAGCACAGAGCCCGACGTGGGGCTCGAACCCACAAACCCAGAGATCATGGCCTGAGCCGAAGTCGAACACGTAATCGACTGAGCCACCCAGGCACCTCATGAACTGAACTGTTAATTATCTTGATATAAAAGACACTATTGGGGCAACTGGCAACACTCTAATGGGGACTCAAGGATTACATGGCCATGAAGTATCAATGTTAATTTTTTTTAATGTTTATTTATTTTTGAGAGAGAGACAGACACACCGCAAGCAGGGAAGGGGCAGAGAGAGAAGGAGACAGAATCCCAAGCAGGCTCCCAGGCTCTGAGCTGTCAGCACAGAGCCGGATGGGGGGCTCGAACCTACGGACCGCAAGATCATGACCTGAGCCGAAGTCGGATGCAACCGACTGAGCCACTCAGGCGCCCCTAGGTTTCCACATTTTAAATGTCAAATATGGGCAAAAATATTTTTTAGGGCTTTGAAAACTTTTACATTCTCCTGCCTTCCTACTTATTTCTGTCTCCTGGATCTGCCATGGAACGAGAGGGGTAATTATTATAATTATTTAATTTCGATGGCTCTTATTCAAAACTTTGCTGGTCAATCTTGACACCTTAGTTCACTCCACCTAATCTCAAAAAATTTTAAATATGAAAGAAAAGCGTGTTTGAGGATCAGCAAAATATTGTGTGTTTATTCTCTCATCCAGACAGTGGGGTCTTTTCGTTACATTTCAGAGGAAAAATTCCATTGCAAGCCTAGATCGGCACTTTGGTAAATGTGTAGATTATTTTACGGGAGAAGAGCTTTAGGACGCGGAGTCTCCTCTTCAGTGAATGTGGTGTCTGTCCACTTACTTGCTTCTTCTTCCATATTCTCTACTAGAGTTTTATAGACGCCTTCTTCGGGCTCCTGCACACTTTCTGTTAAGTATCTTTCTAGATGCTGTTCTTGGTCTATTAGGAAGGAGTTACTGTAACCATTCATTTCTCTAACTATTGTTGGGGTTTTTCTGATATAAAGTTTCTTAGTAAAGACCTTGCTCACTATTTGTAATTGGATAATCCTTCCAGAAGGATAATACAGTGATGATGCTTCCTCTTAGAAAAATGTTACTGGTATTTCATGATTAAGAATAACTCTTTCTTTCTTTCTTTCTTTCTTCCTTTCTAATTTTTTTTAATGTTTATTCATTTTTGAGAGAGGGAGAGAGAGAGACAGAGTGTGAGCGGGAGAGGGGCAGAGAAAGAGAGAGACACAGAATCCAAAGCAGGCTCCATCCAGGCTCTGAGCTGTCAGCCTAGAGCCCCACGCAGGGCTCGAACTCACAAGCCATGAGATCATGACCTGAGCCAAAGTCAGATGCTCAACGGACTGAGCCACCCAGGCGCCCCTCTTTATTTTTTTAAGTTTTATTTATTGAGGTAATCTCTACACCCAACATGGGGCTCAAACTCATGACCCTGAGATCGAGAGTAGCATGCTCCTCTGAGCCAGCCAGGAGTCCCAAGAATAACTTCCTTAAATAAGACACTTAGTTTTCTCATTGCAAAATTAATATGTTCACTGCAGGCAAAATATAGAAGAAGAAAATTTAAATCGCATTACCACTACTTAGAAATGGCCACGGTTAGCATTTTGTTGTGTGTGGATACATAGAGTTTTCTCTTTTTATAAAAGTGAGATCTGACAATACAGTCCCATAACTTGCTTTTTTTTTTTTTAACTCAACATGTTGTAAACAGTTCTTGAACTTATTGAATATTCTTCTTCAACTTCTCTTTTATGGCTGCACAAGGCCTATCTATATATGGGCATCACCTGATTTATCTTATCAGTGCCCCTGTTGTTAACTATTGAAACGATTTCTAATTTTCTCCCGTTGCAGCTCTGCAAGGATTTGCACACAACCATGATTATATTCTTAGGAGAATTGGAATTTCTGGATCTAGGGTTGTGCAAAAATTATAAAATGTTTGATACAGATTGCTAGATTTCCCTCCAGGAAAGTTGTGCTGAGTTTATATTCTGCTGGGTGGTCCAGGCACCTCTCCATATTCTGGTCAACACCAGACATCATCCTTTTGCAATCTTTTATCAGTGTGTAAAAGGCTGTTTGAAAAGCAAAAAGAAAAAAAAAAAAAACCCTTTAATATGGTGAAATTTTGATGAGTGGCAACAGATAAGACAATAGTGGGAAGAAAGATAAACATCACTGTGGAAGACAGTCTACTAATCCTTGGTGGCCCTTAAAAAGTGATCCATAACCAGCCCGAGTGGCCATCACCTGAGGAATAAATGGCAGCCTGTGGGACATCCACATAATGGAGTAGCTCTGGGCCACAAGAAGGAATGAAGACTGGATATACACCATGGCGTGGAGGAAACGTGAAAACAGCATGCCAAGCAGAAGCGCTCAGACACAAAAGGTCACCTACCGTAGGGTATACTCCCATGGAAGGTCCAGAACAGACAAATCCAGAGAGACAGGAAGTAGACTGGTGGTTGCCGGGAGCTGGGGGGAGGGGGCGATGGAGGACTGGGGAGTGATGGCTAAGGAGGGTGGGGTTTCTTTCCTGGGATAGGAAAATGTCTTCAAACTGACCGTGGTGATGGTCTCGCAACTCTGAATAGACTTCAGTATATGCCATTGAAACTTTTTTTTTTTTAATTTTTTTTTCAACGTTTACTTATTTTGGGGACAGAGAGAGACAGAGTATGAACGGGGGAGGGGCAGAGAGAGAGGGAGACACAGAATCGGAAACAGGCTCCAGGCTCTGAGCGGTCAGCACAGAGCCCCACGCAGGGCTTGAACTCACGGACCGCGAGATCGTGACCTGGCTGAAGTCAGACGCTTAACCGACTGCGCCACCCAGGCGCCCCTATGCCATTGAATCTTTAAATACATGAATTGAATGGCATGTGAGTTATAGCTCAATAAAACTATTAAATAGTGATTCACAGGGCGCCTGGGTGGCTCTGTCGGCTGAGCATCTGACTTCGGCTCAGGTCATGATCTCACTGTTCGTGAGTTTGGGCCCCGAGTCGGGCTCTGTGCTGACGGCTAGGAGCCTGGCGCCTGCTTCCGATCCTATGTCTCCCTCTCTCTCTGCTCCTCCCCTGCTCCTGCTCTGCCTCTCCCTCCCTCTTCTATCAAAATCAATAAACATTAAAAAAAAATTAAGATATTTAAAAAAAGGATTCTCTCCCTCTCCCTCTCTCCCTCTGCCCCTCTCCCCAGCTTGCACTCACTCTCTCTCAGTAAACCTCATTCATTCAAAACACATCAGCTGTGTAGCATGTGGTGGGGGTCTTAGCAGTGAGCAAGAAAACACAGCCCCTGTCCTCATGGAGCTAATATTCTACCTGATACCACACTACCTCCTTGGAAAGAAAATAAAAAGAAAATGCTGGAAGGAAGACACATTTTGAGACCATCAGAAATTCTGCGGGCTTCTAATTCACGTTCCTTGGAGAGCAGCAGCCTCTGGGTCACTGAACAGAACTGCTAAGTCACCGTCTGCACTTGACCAAAATTCCCAGGTGATGTGTCATTCCCCGGTACCTTCAAGTGTGACCAGCCCTGATCTACATGGCGACCTTCTGTCTGAGCAGAAACCCTGTCTACACTACGCCCATGTCAACCCTCTACCCAAAGCAGAAACCCCATCTACATTATCCCGAAGTGCCAAGGACAGGGACAGGCGGCTAGCAGTCCAACGGTTCGAACGGTCCCATCGGTGGGGCCTCGCTACTCGGAGATCTGACTGTTCACTGACCGAAGTCTCACCTTCAGAAACTTCTGCCCTCATTTCCGGGCGGAGCTGGTCCCCCCTTGAGCGGATGCCCCTGCGTTTGACTTCCATCGTGGCATCACAGAGTCCCACCGTCTTAGAGGCTTGAAACAACACGCCTTCGTTTTCTCGCTTTCCGTGCAGTTTGAACACGACGGGTCACCTGGGTCCTTGGCTCAGCGTGTCACCAGGCTACCAGGCCGGCATCGGCTGGGCCCTCTGCAGCTTGGATCCTCATCCAAGCGCGTTGAGGCTGTGCTTGCGGCAGCTGTCGGCCTGAGGCTCTGAGCTCCTAGAGGCACCTGCGGTTCCCCGCCCCGTACCCCCACCCCCCACCCCCCACCCGGGAGTGTGCAGGAGGGCTGCTTGCCTTCTTCTAGGTCAGCAGGAGCGGCTCCCTCAGACTTCTCTCACCTCTGACCTCCAAACCCTCCGTCAGTGCCCGCCTGATTAGGTCAGGCCCACCCGGGAGAATCTCCCTTTGATTCACGCGAGGCCAGCTAATCGGCAACCTAACCCATCACAGGAGCAATATCCCATCACCTCCACCGATCCCAGCCACACGTGGGCATTGACACGGGGGCGCAGGCACCACCGGCGGCCGGGAATCTTGGGGCCATCTTAGAACTCAGCCTCCCTCGGCTGCTGCTGCGCAGCGCCAACACCAGAGGGCGCCGTTCCCGCAGAGGTGTGCCAACGCTGCTTTGCGAGGACCAGCCCGCACAGGCCTGCGGGTGGGGTTTCTCCGGCTCTTTGTCTCTGGCCGAATTCACGGCCTCCTTCCTCGTGATCTTCCTTTCGCTAATCCAGGCCTTCTCCGTGCGAAACAGCTGCAGCGCCTTCCAACTGGCGTCACGTGACAAGACTTTACACTCAGTCTGTCCCAACAGAGATCAGGCGCCTAGTCGGTGAGGAGGACCTGACTTCACCTGCTGGTTTTCTCTGCCTTCCCTTGGCAACGCTCTCAGCGTGTCAATATTCCACATCTAAGGCGGTATCCATTGAGCACCGACTCTCTTCCAGACCCTTGCAGAGGTTAGCTCGTTGAATCTTTTCAGCCCGTCATTCTACTGATTAGGAAAGTCAGGCACAGAGAGGTTAAGAAACTCCAGGGACGTCACACAGCTCTTCGGTGGGGAGCCAGAATTCGAAGCCGGACGGTTGGACTTCGGACTCTGTGCTATAGCGGGTGTGTTATTTCACGGCCTCAAGTGAAACTCCAGGTGAATTTTAAAATGCGCTGTGTTTGGCACGTGCGCTGCTGAAGACACGGTTTCCGGCATCGTCGTTAAGACAAATAAATGCATTTTTCTCCGCCGAAGTCTCACGGCGTTTACTTTTGGCCGTTATTACAACTAGAGGCCGCTCTCCGGTTTGTGTTACAACCAGAGGCTGCTCTCAGGTACAGAGCAGTATCTCCCTTATGGAGTACCTACTGTATGCACAGCACTGTATCATTTACTCCAAAGACAGAAAAGGACCTTTGAATCCTACTGAACAGAGATACACGTTCCTGAAACAAGAAAGCAAATGTGTTCAGACGTCCCAAATAGGCTAAAGAACGCTGTTTTTGCCAGGGCACTTAACTTTTTGACGTCTCCTGACACGTTCCGATCCGTCTCAACGTGATATCCTAGAAAGCCTGCGGGTCCGAAGCTCCATGCCACGTCGCCGTTACATGCGTAGGTCTGGGCTACCGAGCCTCAGTTTCCCCAAGTGGGAAATAGGAAAATGAGTCCACAGTTCCTTTTTTTTTTTTTTTTTTTTTGGTTTTTGGTTTTTTTTGATTTGGCAACTCAGGAAACTCTAAAAACCATCGGCTTTCCCGACGCCCCACCCCGATGAGGGCAGCGGACACATTGGCCAGCAGAACCTGGGCTGAATTGACCTGAGGTTTATGTAAGGCCTTATCCATATCCACTCGCCTGAGGTGAACGTTCACACGTGTTGCTGAGAAATGTCCAGTGTGATAATGGGGTGCTGCCCTCGCGTGCCCGGGAGTCGCCCTGAGATGTCGGGCGTGCTCTGTGTTAGCATCCTGAAACCCACCAATACCTCGTCCTGAAACCCGGTGGCCCCCAGCGCCCTAGCATGGGGCGGTGGAGCCGGCAGGTCCCGGGCAGCTGTGAGCCCTGGATGAGAAGTGACGGGAGGCACTACGCTCAGCCCTCACTGACCCGTCTGGCAGCGTCTTTGTGCCCCCGCCGCGAAAACAACCCAGGACCCACATCTCAGCGGCTGGAAGGGGGAGAAGTCCTCATGCCTCCAACCCCGTGATCCTCCTCTTACGTCTCAAATCCAGGGTGGCTCTCGCTGTAGAGCTAAGTGTTGGCATGCACAGAGCAGTTTGAACCTTGACCCTTGCCTCCAAAGCTCTGAGACCCTTTGTGTAGCTCTGTTCGGGAAGGGAAGGAGGTAGGAAAAAAAAAAAAAAATATATATATATATATATATATATATATATATATATATATATATCGAATTCCTGCAGAGAATTTTCCAGAAGCTGTCCTTTGCCGAGAAAGAAGGGGAATGTGTTGTTGCTGTTTCCTGCCACTGTAGTGTGAGAATTTCAAAACCTGGTTTTTCACTGTGCTTTTTTTTTTTTAGGTTTATTTATTTTTGAGAGACAGAGTGTGAGCAGGGGAGGGGCAGAGAGAGAGAGGGAGACACAGAATGCGAAGCAGGCTCCAGGCTCCGAGCTGTCGGCACAGAGCCCGGCACGGGGCTTGAACCCACGAACTGTGAGATCATGACCTGAGTCGAAGTCTCGGACACTTAACCCACTGAGCCACCCAGGTGCCCCTCGCTGTGCTTCTCTGAAGATGGGTGCTAAATTATTTTGCTAGCGGGGAAACAGACATGAAGCAGGAGAGCGACTTCAAATTTTAGATAGATGTGTTTACTGAGGACTTCCTGTGTGCAGAGGCAGTCGGCTGAACACCCACAACACCGACAACAACAACAACAACAACAACAAATGCATCAGACATATCCTCTGTCCTCCAGGAACTTGCTGTCTGGAGATGGACTTCTCCCTTCGCGGAAGGGAGAAGGTATCAGATAGGCGAGCTTACAGGGCACGTGTGCTTGAGGGGCAGAAGAAGGGCCCTTGAAGGCTGGCGGAAGGCGGGGGTGGCGGTCAGGGGCAGGTGCCCCAGCTAGGGCATTGCAGACGGGAAATGCTGGACATAGACGGGGGGGCCTGGCAGATATGTGACGCGTTCAGGGGTCCCTGGGCTCAGGAACCTGGACACCTTCAGGGACCAACAGGTCAGCACAAGACTGGGGCCCAGTGTGGAAGACTGGCAAACCGGGACAGGTCCTTCACTGGCCAAGTATGGCCATGCCACAGTGCCGGCTCACGGTTCCCTAATCTTTCCTTTCTTTCCAAGAGAAGCCACTGAGTCTGAGTGTCCACATGAACCGTAGAAGGCTATCACATTAAAAGATATAGAGGGGCGCCTGGGGGGCTCAGTCGGTTGAACGTCCAACTTCGGCTCGGGTCATGATCTCATGGTTCGTGGGTTCGAGCCCTGCTGACAGCTCGGAGCCTGGAGCCTGCTTCAGATTCTGGGTCTCCCTCTCTCTCTGCCCCTCCTCCACTCATGCTCTATCTCTCTCTTTCTCTCTCTCTCTCTCTCTCTCTCTGTCTCTCAAAAATAAACATTTAAAAAAATGTTTAAAAAAAAAAAGATATAGATACTTAAACAGAATGTTATCCAAAACAAATACGTTTGTAGATGTCTCCGTCCATTCAGGCCGCTAGAACAAAATCCCATAGACTGTGACATATGAGCAGCTCTTACTTCTCACGGTTCTGGAGGCTGGGAAATCCAAAATCGGCATCTGGTGAGAGCCCGCTTCCGGGTTGTGGACCGTCAACTTGTCAGGGTGTCCTCACGCGGTGGAAGGGGCAAGGGAGCCCTCTGGGGTAAGAGGACGCTAATTCCATTTACAAGGGTTCCACTCTTATAACCTGATCACCTCCCGGAGGCCCCCCCACCCCCCAAACTGGGGGGGGGGGCGAGGTTCAACGTAGGAATCTGGGGAGGGACGCACGCAGCAGGCTGTATGGCCGGGGCCAGGACTCAGGTAAGCCCAGGGCACACCTTGTGAGGAGACCCTCGCTTGCTGCTGTCCCTGGATAGTTTGTCCCACATGCCTCTCTGGCCTCACCCGAGGCCTGGCCCTGCTCTGTGGGCTCCCATCTGTAATTTAGGGTTCAGAGAGAAAAGCCGCGAAAACAGATTGGCGAGGTGGGGCCAGGGGTATGGTCTTTGAACTTCACGCAGTGGGCACTGGGGAGCCCGTGAAGGTTTACGAGCAAGAAGGGAGATGACTAGAATGTGCTCCAGGAAGGCAGTGAAGAAGGCGGGCTGGCACAGGGGTAGGGCAGGGCAGGGCTTTCCTAACGGGCCAGGTTAGAGGGGGGAGGCTGGAGCAGGAACCAAGAGGGGTTGTCTCGCTGGAGGCAGAGTATTTGGTGTGAGTGGCCGGCGAGGAGTTGGATAATCCTGGAATCAGATTGTCCAAGTGTAAATCCTGGCTCTTGCCTATACTAGTTATTGTCCTGGGCCAGCGGATGAGTCTGTCTCTCTTGGTCACAGTCTCTTCATCTGTACAATGGGCCTACCTCACGGGATGTGGCAGAGATTCAATGAGGCCACCTATGTGAACAGCGCCTGGCACATGGTAAGTGCCGAGGACGCAGCAGCAGTGAGGACAGTGGTGGGTGCCAAGGGACCCCAGGGTCACCAGCGCCCACAGAGTTAAGCACGCACTGGAACTAAACCTCCCCAAACCAAGGCCACACCCCATACCAATTAAATCACAATCTCTGGGGCGGGGGCTGGGCGTCAGTATGTTCCGCAAGCTTCTCAGGTGTTTCCAATGTGCAGCCAAGCTTGGGAACCATTGCTAATCTAGAACCTTGTATGCCTGAGGCCTGGGCTGGCGTTGACCTTGAAAAGACACAGACAGGCAACCATTTTGTAGCTGGAGGTGAAGCCAGATGGGGGTGGGGGGTGGGGGGGTGGAAGGGCGTGTGACCTTGAGGCCCAGCCAGGCACTCCTTTTAGGGCTCCGGGGGGCCTTGCCAGCCTGCCAGCCACTGGCGCCCCCACCCTCAGGCTGGGCTGGAGCCGGCCGCCTGCACCCGCAGAGGACTCCACGCAGGAGACCAGAGCGGCAGCTGAGCCCGGCTTGGGCGCCAGAGGGAGCTCGTGGGGACGCGCCACAGCTCCATCCCTGCGGCTGGTTCAAACTGGTTTGGGCAGGGTGCGGCCCTGGCAGGCTGCATGCCAGGCCTCAGGCTTGCTGCCTCTGCCCCAGGGTCTCCCCAAGAGCTAAGGACCGGGGACAGGGCATTGGGACATAGCCAAGCGCCACTGAGAGGCTAGGAGATTTTTACACCTTCAATCCCCTTTGTTGAAAACCATTGATTTGGCCTCCCATGGGGGGATCCCTGGGTAAATGCCTGCGGCAAGGCGGAGCCCCTAAATGGGGGTCATTCTCCGACTTTGGTGTGCATCAGAATCCACTTCACAGCTGTCACAATGCAGATGTTTAGCCCCCCAAAGATTCTGATTCAGCAAGTTGGGGGAGGGCTCCAGGCATCTGTATTTGTAGCACAATGTTTCTAAGGCATAATCACACATTTAGGGAGAAAAAAAAAAAAAAGACTGAAAACAAAGTGACTGTTGGTTACCCAACTCAGCCCAGGGTATGGATCCTTCCCCAGACGCCCCATCTCCCGGGAAAGCCGGGGCGGGGGGTGGGGGAGGTGCTGGGTAATCTGCATTTTTAGATAACATCCCAGCCTTTTTTGTTTATTCCTTTTACTTTTGATGAGTCATTTTGGGCATTCAATAGGTTTAAGTGTTACAACAAACATCAGCAGAAGAAATAAAACACTACAAATACCATGAAACCCTGTTTATAACCCTCCTGGGTTGGCCATCTCAATCCCCCTGTAACTACTTTCCTGAATGTGGCCTGCCCGGTCCCCATGCACAGTTTTATACTCTTGCTCCGTATGTCTGTATCCATACACAATACAGAGTGTGGTTTTGCATGTTTTTAAAACTTTATGGTAATGGCAGTGTGCCCTAAGTGTGCCTTCTGCAACTTGTCTTTTTTTCTTTTTTTCTTTTTTTTCTTCTTCTTAGCATTATGTTTGTGCATCTCATTCATCAGGGGAATTCTGCTGTGCCCAGGTCTCTTCCGCTAGTCCGAAGCCAGTTCTCGGCTTTTCAGAGGGAGGGCCCCCAGCCAGCCCGCCTGCAGCAGTGAGGGTCTGAGCTTGGTTCCTGCGTGTCTGTGTGATGAACTGAAGGGCTCTGAGCGCCGGGGAAGTCAGGACAGTAATGAATAGCCAAGTTCAGGTTCTGCGGGTTCCTATCCAATCCCGTAACTAACCACCTGTGGCCCGAATCTTTGCCAAGATTTTTCCAGAATGCGACTCTGACCTGCAGGTCTGAATGTTTGGGCAGGGGTGTGGAGCAATGAGCGGCGGGCAGGTGTGGAAGTGACGGATTACCCCAAAGACAGATCGAGGACATGTTATGCCCCCTACCCAGGTGGTCACGTAAACTATACATTTAGATTCCACGGGGCCGGGAGGGGGGCGAAGGACGAGGGACGTTGCGTATATTTATTTACACCCCTAAGCCCAGCTTGATTTTGTTAAACGAATGTGACATTAAAAAAAAAAAAGACGTCATAGGAAAAATTATATTTCTAGACTTCCCTGGACCTCTTCCCCATTTTTAGGACTTTCCTTATTAGCATTGTTTTGGGAGGATGCACCCCGCCCTCTTCGGCCTCTAGAGGGTCTCAACAAGCCTCCCAGGGGTGTGTGTATTGGGGGGGGGGCGGGCAAACAGTGAGCTTAAGAATTCCCTGGGGAGTTTATTCTACAAGCTGCCCCAGCGAGGAAAAGGACCGCTACAACCGGCTTCTCTAATTTCCAGATCTCTCCGCCGGGCGCAAACGAGACGCTGGCATTAGGACGGCCCTGGGGGCGGGGACTTTGCTCTTTAAAGGAAAGGACCCCGTTCTCTATCCTGGATGCTGGAAACACCCCGGGAGCTTTAAAAAACTACTGATGCCCAAGCCCCACCCCCAGGGATTCCGGCTGGATCCGCCGGGGTGAGGCCTGGCTTCCGGGCTTTTGAAAGCTCCCCAGGGCATTCTAAAGTGCCGTGGGGGCTGGGAGACACGGCTCCGCCCGGATTCCAATGAAAAGGGGTGGTCTACACGGGCGGTTCTCAAACTCCGCTGTCTGTAGGAATCCCCAGGCGAACTTCAAAAAGTGCTGGTGCTCAGGTCCCAACCTGAGGGACCGTGTGCTGGGCCGGACTTTGGAAGTTTGAAGAGTCCCAGGTGATGACAATATGCAAGCGAGGTTGAGAATCTCTGCTTTACCAGGTGGTGCGAGGGCCGGGCGCAGTGAGCGCCGCGCGCCACTGGGTGGCGCTGCCCCCTCGGTCCGGTGCTCGGGGAGGCGCGGGCCGCGTCCGGGTGCGCACCTGCCCCGCCTCCTCCAGGCGGGCCGCGGGGCATGCAGCCGGTCGGGGGCGGGGCTCCGAGGCCGGGACCCGGCCACCGGCTCTCGGGCAGCCTCCGCCAGCTGGACCCCGCCGCTCTCCTGATGCTGCTCCTGGACGCCGACCGGCCGGAGCCCGTGCGCAGCGGGGCGCGCGAGCTCGCGCTCTTCCTGACCCCCGAGCCCGCGGCCGAGGTAGGGAGCGGGGGCTGGAGGTAGGGGAGGTGGGTCGGGGGAGGGGCGGCGGTCAACGCCCTGGCACCCCGGGGGAGGAGGGTGGGTGCGGCGTCCGGCGCGCGGGGACCCGAACCCGAACCCTCGGCGTCCCCGCAGCATCCTCGCGCGCCCAACGCCAAGGGCCCGAGGCTCCCCGCCTTGCGGAGAGATGACTGCCTGGCGCCACCCAGAGATGCGCGGCAGGTCTGGCCTCTCCCTCTTTCAGCCACAAGGCCCCCCGGGGGTCCAGAGTCGCCTCGCATCCGGACCCGGGCCCCCAGCATCGGCCGGGCTCTGGGGAGGCCGCCCCCCGCCCCTGGTCCTGCCCCCGGCCGAGCGCTCGGCCCGCTGCGCTCAGAGCCGGGTGCCAGTGGCCCGGGAGGAGGCGGGCAGCCTGCGTCTGTGCGGGGAAGTACCAGGCCTCCTCGGTCCTGCTGTTGCTAAGAGGGAAAATACCTCGTCTCTATCTGTACTTTCTATTTTAAAAGCACAGAATAAAAAGTAGATCTGAAACTAGGCCCTTCATCTTCCAGCCGAAGCCAGTCTGTTAACAGTGCCGTGAAAGTTATTTACCCAAGTGCACCAGGAGTTATTTAAGGGTTGAATTCAACTCATACTCTTTTTAAATCTCAGAAGCAGGACAGAAATACATCAAATACAGAGGGAGCACCCCTCTTCCTGCTCTCTGCGCCCCGACTCCGGGTCCCCGAGATAACCATCACTAGACATGTGGTGTTGTACCTCACCCCAACCAAACGCTTAGAAAATGCATTTACAAGTGCGGGTGTGCATGTATCAATAATACTATGTATTCGTTTTTACAAAACTCTGCTTGACGTAGTAATACCGTTCTCCAAGTGGCTTTTTCCCCCCCACTCAAAATAGCATGGACAAGTGGGGAGTGACTGCTGGTGATAAAGTACAGGGCTTTTTGGGGTGACGAAAATGTTCTGGAATTAGTGGTGGTGGCTGCCCAACTTTGAATATACTGAAAACCACAGACCTGTGTGCTCGTAGAGGGTGACTTTTATGGTGTATGACTTACATCTCAATTTTACAAAATCGCATGGGCATATTTTCATGTCTGAATGTATCCGTAAGAGCCGTCCAATAGAAATATAATCTGAGCCACAAATATGAGCCACTCCTGTAATTTTAAATATTCTGGGAGCCACAAAAAAAAAAAGGAAAAAGAAACAGGTGAAGGTAGTCTCAGTATATTTAAAGTAACAGTTCCTCCAAAATATCAATCATTCCAACATGTAAACAATGACCATGTAAAAATCTTAGTGAGATTTTTACATTCTTTTTTTTTTTTGGTACTAGGTTTTCAAAATCAGGCTTTTATATTGAACTTACAACATATCTCAGTTGGGACCGGCCACGTTGTGAGTGTTCAATAGTCATATGAGGCCGGCGGCCTCCATGTTGGAGACTATGCTCCATCGGTCTTTGGCTTCCCCGTACCCCACAACTAAATGATAATTACTCCTATTTCCTGGGCCCATGCTATGTGCTAGCAGCGTGCCGGACCCTGTTCACGGACTGTGTCGTTGCTCCTGGCAGTGACCCAGGGCTAGGAGGTTGTTTGGTTAATTAAAAAAAAAATTTTTTTTATTTTTGAGACAGAGACCAAGCACAAGTGGGAGAGGGGCAGAGAGAGAGGGAGACACAGAATGTGAAGCAGGCTCCAGGCTCCGAGCCGTCAGCACAGAGCCCGACACGGGGCTCGAACTCCCGAGCTGTGAGGTCACGGCCTGAGCCGAAGTCGGATGCTCAGCCGTTGGAGGCACCCAGGCGTCCCTTGTTTGGTTGACTTTATAGCTGGGAAAACTGAGGCCCACACGGGATAAGTGACGTCCCGTGGAGGTACCGTAACTTATGAACCGTGCCCCCAGGAATGGGCATTTGGGTTGTCTCCGGGTTTTCAGTGGTGTAAGAAGCCTGAGCGTCGTCCTCGTTCCTTCTCTCCCTTGCTCTCAGCAGAGAGATGTCGTGCCCAGCGGCTAGACCTCAGCTTCATTTTGTCTCTATTAGGGACAGCCTTCGAGAGAAACTGCATGCGTTAACTTCATTTTCTCACTCAGGGCTCTCTTTAACTCAGACACGGGCTGGCTCACGCTCATTTGTAAGGGATGTAATGAACAGCCCAACTCCCTGCAGCTCCGCACGGCAATAAACCCACTCAGAGTGCTTGCTGAACTTTATTTACCAGAAGCAGCAGAAACTGCCGGAGCACATTCACTTGTAGCTCCCCGCGCTGAGGCCGTTTGCAGATGGGCCAGTGAGCAACCTGGAAAAGGGAGGTCTGGTTTGGGAACAGGACTGGACGGCGGGGCCCAGGAGCGGGGGAGAGCAGTGAAACACGCAGGGGCCCTGCCTTCAGGACACTGGCAGACAACAGACACATAACACACAACCCCTCTAGATGGGGTGGTGAGGTAGAGGGTATCTGCGTGAGTCGGGGAGACGAGGGGTGGGGAAGGTCTCTCTGAGGAAGCTGGGACCTGTGAATGTGCAGGAAGAGGAAGCACAGGGACGTGACTCTGTTGGGAGTGCAGTCAGGGAGGGCTTCCTTGAGGCAGCGACATTTTAGGCTGAGCCCTGAAGTGTGAATAGGAGTTGGCCAGGCAAAGCGGAGAAAAGCATCCCAGGCAGAGGGAACAAAACTTGCAAAGGCCCTGGGGTGGAATGAAGCAGGGTGCGCCTCGGACAGAAGAGCAGGTGGAGGGGGAGCAGAGGGAGGTGCAGCCGGCGAGGAGGGCGGAAGCCGAGCCCGGCACCGTGCTCTGTCTGCCGGGATCAAGGAGCTGCTACAGGGCGGAGGCGTGTTGACGCTGGTTGGCAGGTGAGTGTTTTACTGTTTCCGGCGCCTTCGGGTATTCTGTTCAGCCAGGTTTTTTGTGTCTTACTTTCTTTTTCTGGTTTGAACTTCCTCTTCGGGGGAGGTGTCAGGGTGGCCTCCAGAAGCTGCTCCAAGATGGCAGGGAGAGGTGTTTGCCTCTTGGGTGCCCTCTGGCTCATGAGGGGAGGGAGCTCAGGGCCCTCTCGAAAGGCTGGGTGCCGATAGCCACCCACGGGTGACTTCCTGGCCAGGCTCTTTCAGAATCCTGTTTGGAACCTGTGCTGGGACACAGGATGGGCTTGGCCCACAGATGAGGTTCATGGCCTAGATGGAAGGAAGTCAAGCCAGCACTTTCTCATGCCCAGGGGCTTTGCTTGAGTGAGCAGAGGATGACAGGGGACAAAACATGTGGGTCTTTTAACCACAGGTGGATTAGATCAGGGTTTGCAAACTCGAGGCCCAGGGGTCGAATCCAACACACTGATGTGATTGGATCAGTCCACATGGGGTTGTTTAAATAGAGAATTTTCATGAAAAATTCTGAGTTTCTTGTTTATTTAAAACATCAATCTGTTCTTCTTTTTTTTTTTTTTTTAACGTTTTTTTATTTATTTTTGAGACGGAGACAGAGCATGAGCGGGGGCGGGGCAGAGAGAGAGGGAGACACAGAATGGGAAGCAGGCTCCAGGCTCTGAGTGATCAGCCCAGAGCCCGACGTGGGGCTCGAACTCACGGACCACGAGATCGTGACCTGAGCTGAAGTCAGACGCTCAACCGACTGAGCCACCCAGGCGCCCCTGTTCTTTTTTTTTTAAAGTAAGCTCTACACCCAACATGGGGCTTGAACTCAACGACTGCAAGTCAAGAATCATATGTTCTACCGACTGAGCCAGTCAGGCACCCCTTAGTCGATAGAGCATGTGACTCTTGACCTTGGGGTCATGAGTTCAAGCCCCACATTGGGCATAGAGCTTACTTTAAAAAATAAAACAAGGGGCACTTGGGTGGCCCAGTTGGTTAAGTGTCTGACTTAGGTCATGCTCTCACAGCTTATGAGTTCGAGCCCCGCATCGGGCTCTGGGCTGACAGCTCGGAGCCTGAAGCCTGCTTCCGGTTCTGTGTCTCCCTCTCTCTCTGCCCTCCCCCACTTGCACACGTTTTCTCTCTCTCTCTCTCTCTCTCTCTCTCTCAAAAATAAACATTTAGGGGCGCCTGGGTGGCGCAGTCGGTTAAGCGTCCGACTTCAGCCAGGTCACGATCTCGCGGTCCGTGAGTTCGAGCCCCGCGTCGGGCTCTGGGCTGATGGCTCAGAGCCTGGAGCCTGTTTCCGATTCTGTGTCTCCCTCTCTCTCTGCCCCTCCCCCGTTCATGCTCTGTCTCTCTCTGTCCCAAAAATAAATAAACGTTGAAAAAAAAATTAAAAAAAAATAAATAAACATTTAAAAATAAAAATATTAGCTGATCTGGTAAATCTAGGTCCATGTTTCCGAGTTTGGGCCCCACTTGTCATAGTCTCCACTCCTCCCTATTTAAAACAAAATTTTTGTAAATGATTATTTATGTGTTTTGAGAGTGGGGGGAGAATACCAAGCAGGCTCTGTGCTGTTAGCACAGAGCCCGATGCAGGGCTCAATCCTGTGACCTTGGGCTCGACCCCACAGTCTTGGGATCGTGAGCTGAGCTGAAATCAAGAGTCGGACATTCAACTGACTGAGCCACCCAGGTGCCCGCCCCTCCCCACTCCTCCCTGTATTCCTGTACTGAAGCCAGCATCCGTTACCCTTTACCCTTGTGCTTGGACTTTTGATTTTGCTGCCGTCGTATGGGGAGGAAGCAGAACAGCTTCTCCCAGCCATGTGTTTCGACTAAAGAAAACCATAAACTAGCCAAAGATGCCTTGAGTTTCTTGAAAAACGTACAAGAGGCTGCTTCTTTGTGAGAGCAGTGGATACTCTGTTATGTCCAACCTGCACGCACCGCGTGTCCCGTCCTCGTGAGCTGCTGGCTTGCTTTCGGCTTTCAGGTTTGGGATGTTCAGATGCCCTGTCTCCAGAGGTAGTTCTGTATTCGTTTACTCCTCGGATCCTTATGGCGAAGCTGCTGTGTGCCAGGCACTGTGCTGGGTCCCACGGAGAGGCCTGTGGGGCACAGGGGGTGCCTGCCCTCAAGGACTGTGGGTGCGGTCAGGGAGATGAGCAGACCAGTAACCACCAAGCGGAGCAACTACATGGTGATCAGTGCCGTGAAGGAGACAGCGGGGGGACTGTGACAGAGACGCACGGGGAGGGGTGGAAGGAACTGCCAGGCCAAGTTCCAGTGGCACGGGCATGGCCCGAGGGGGAAACATGAGAAACAGAGAGGTGCTCACGTGGGTGGACCTCAGCGGCCAAGGGCAGGAGTGGGCAGGACTAGACCGGGACCTAGGGCCACGGGGAGGACTCTGGATTTGATTCCGGGGTCCTGGCCACGAGCGGGGGTGAGTTGGCCATGAGCAGAGGAAAGACATGATCCGATTTTCAGACTCACGGCTGCAGGGCTGGAAGGTGCTGGAAGGGCCGCAGGGAGACCACAGACGTGGCTGTCCAAGTGGACGTGGACGTGGACTGAGCTGGCCACATTCCCTGAATCAGAACCTTCCGGGGTGTGAGGAGCCCAGGCCACGGCGGGAGCGTGTTTCTCGGAAAGAAGTTCCTGCCTTTCTCCCCGCGGAGCTGCCCAGCGGTGGAAGGGAGCCATCCCTGGGTCAGCCCAGAGCCTTGGCTAAAGGTTCCCTCCGCACCAGCCGAGAAGCTTGAAGACAGAGGTTCCCAAAGATTGGGAATGACCTCAGTGCTGTCGCACAGGCTGGTGGGTGGCGATGCTTGTGCCCAGTGGACAGGTCCCGGCTGCGGAGCGAGTCAGCTCTGCACGGGAGACTCACGCGGGAGTGAGGCCAGGTGCACGGAGGTGTGCGTGTGCGTGTAACAGCTTAAAAGGCGAAGACACACGTATTTCACACCTCTGTAAATAGGCGTTGGAGCCCCTGTAAATGAAGTTGGAGCAACCACCAGGGGTTGGGTTGCAGCGAAGGCTGAGAGCTCTGTTGGAGCGCGGGGTCCCCAGACTTTGCCGAAGGTCGGGGTCATCGGGGGATCTTCCAGAAAAGATTCTGATGCCTGCGGCCTCCGCCACCCCTGCCCGCCCCCCCAGGTATTCTAATGTCACTGGTGTGGGTGCCCCCTGCCCACGGGGATTCTAAAAGCTCTCCAGCAGGGTTTTAAGCCCGGAGTGACCTGGATGGATTGGTGTGTTGGAAAATCACTGTGGTTGCTGATTGTAGGGGCACCTGCGAGCAAGGCCCGGGCCTGGGGGCCTGGCCTGGTCAACACTCCCCTGGTGATTCCGATGGCCAACCCGGTAGGGCCCACACAGCTCCTCTCTTTTGTGAATGAATGCCCTGTGTCCAGCCGCAGCCCCCTGAGGGACACTGTCTGTGCTGCCTGCTGCTTTGTCCAGAGGCACTGAGTGACTTCGTACGTATCAGTTAAAGAAACATCCTTTATAGAGGTGCGGACTCCCCTCGTCCTCCTGCTCAGGTTGGGGGTGGGGGGGAACTGGGCCCTGAAGCCACGAGGTGTGGGGTCGGATCTCGGCCCTGTGCTCGGGGCCCCTTCCTGCCTTGTCTGCTCATCTCCCGCAGTGCTGGACGGTCGGATGAGGTAGGCTGCAGGAAACGCTCGGTGCGGGGTCTGGCCCGTAGTTAGCAGGCTGGGAACGTCAGCTACGATTGCTCACTTCCTCATTCTGCAGATGTTTATGGAGCAGGTACTGGGGGCAGACGTGCCAGGCGCTGGGAGGGAGAACACGTGGGGGACACTTCTGTCCGTGGGGACAGAGCGGGTCGCACACTCACTTCTCTACAGTGTCCGGCTGTGGGGATTTCAGCCTTTCGCCTCCACTTGTGCTGAAGGTCACAGGTTCTCACTCCCCAGCGCGGCCTCCTGTAGGCCGAGAAGTCCGGGATTAACTTCCTGACCTGCGTACGTGAGGCCAGCCCTCGATGGTACTTTTTGGTTTGCAAAACACAGTTGCTGAGCCCGGGGTCCAAAGGAACCACCGGTCCCCCTAACGCTGTCTTGCGTTCTGAAATTATCCCTTGGTGCAGGTATGGTGGAAATTTGGCCTGTGGGGTCTTTTAAAATGAATTGGAGGGGCGCCTGGGTGGCTCAGTCGGTTAAGTGTCTGACTTCGGCTCAGGTCATGATCTCGCGGTCTGTGAGTTCAAGCCCCGCGTCGGGCTCTGTGCTGACAGCTCAGAGCCTAGAGCCGGCTTCGGATTCTGTGTCTCCCTCTCTCTCCATCCCTCCCCCATCATGCTCTGTCTCCCTCTCTCTGTGTCAAAAATAAATAAACGTTTAAAAATAAATAAATAAATAAAATAAAATGAATTGGAGTTGGTTTTTCTTTTTCTTTTTCTTTTTGTAAGTTTATTTATTTCTTTTGAGAGAGAGAGAGTATCCCAAGCAGGCTCTGCACTGTTAGCGAAATGTGCCCAGTTTTGCTTTAAAAAATTTTTTTTTTCAACGTTTATTTATTTTTGGGACAGAGAGAGACAGAGCATGAACGGGGGAGGGGCAGAGAGAGAGGGAGACACAGAATCGGAAACAGGCTCCAGGCTCCGAGCCATCAGCCCAGAGCCTGACGCGGGGCTCGAACTCCCGGACCGCGAGATCGTGACCTAGCTGAAGTCGGACGCTCAACCGACTGCGCCACCCAGGCGCCCCCCAGTTTTGCTTTTAAAGTAAGTTTTGTGGGGCGCGTGGATGGCTCAGTCAGTTAAGCATCCAACTCTTGGTCTCGGCTCAGGTCGGGATCTCATGGTTCATGGGTTCGAGCCCCACATCGGGCTCCGCATTAATGGTGATGGCACAGAGCCTGCTTGGGATTCTGTCTCTCCTTCCTCTGCCCCTCCCCTGCTTGTGCGCGCACACACACACACACACACACACACACACACACTCTTTCTTTCTCTCTCAAAATAAATAAATTTAAAAAAATAAAGTAAGTTTTGTTTTAAATATAAAAAGTGTCAGGGCGCCTGGGTAGCTCAGTCGGTTAAGGGTCTGACTTCAGCTCAGGTCATGATCTCACAGTTCATGGGTTCGAGCCCCACGTCGGGCTCTGTGCTGACAGCTCAGAGCCTGGAGTCTGCTTCGGATTCTGTCTCCCTCTCTCTCTCTGCCCCTCCCCTGCTTACGGTCTGTCCCTCTCTCTCAAAAATAAACTATAAAAAAATTAAAAAATAAAGGTATATGAACATGTCACAAAATCCACAGGTCCCAGTGGCCGTGGGGTGGCACAGAACCGCCTCCTACCCAGCTCTGTTCCTGTCTCTGTCCCCTTCCAGCATGACGGGTCCTTTCCCATCCCCACCTGTTACCTCCCGTTTGTGCATCCTGCTTTTTTCACTCAATATGTCTTGGAGATCTTTCCGTATGAGTACGTAGAGAGCCGCCCGATTATTTTTAGCTGCTAAACAGAATCGCATTGTCTGGATTACAATTCAGGCAGCCATTCTTCTATAGATGGGCATTTGGGTTACGTGGATCCTTTTATTCTCACAAAGTCTGTTGCAGGAGGAATCTCTGTACTGCTTTTGCATTTGTGCCAACATGTCTGTAGGATAAATCCCTGGGGGGGGGGGGTCCTTCCTGGTTTGCAGTTCCCGCCAGCGCCGCCTGGAGAACCCCTTCATCTGCTCCTCCCCGGGCCTCCCCCCCCCCCCACAGCAGGCCCCCGCTCCCTTCCCCCTCACCCACCCATTCTGTGCACAGGGTTGAGGCTGCTCTTTCTGCCTCCGGTCAGGCTGGTGGAGGGGCGGACAGCCACCTTGGAAAGCCCTTTACTCCGCTGTCATCTGAAGGGGCCCCCGTGACCGCTTTTGGAGAAGAGGTGACATTCCTACTTGCGTGCCCAGGGTGAAGGCAGGCCCCACAGTCCTCGGGCCACTTCATGTTCACCCCCACCGTGTACTCGGGGACCTTGGAGGAAGCCGGGGGGGGGGGGGAGGTGGGGGCAGGCAGCGGCGCTTGGTGTCGGCAAAAGGCGAAAAACCCGCCTGGAACTCGGCAGGGCTGCCCGTGGATGTCCTCTGGCCGGCAGGTAGTTGCCACGTTCTAAAAAGTGGGAGTCTTCTCATAAAAAATCCAACGTCTGGCTTCTCTAAAAGTGTTGCTGCGGAAGGTATAGGTCTTCAGTGGCCCTGTCCGTGGCCTGGCTGAGTGGACCTTGTGGTTCCTAGGATTTCCGTGTGTGTGTGTGTGTGTGTGTGTAAACAGCATTATTGTGATAGAATTCATATGCCATATACAAGTCATACAATTAAAGTGTACAATTTAATGGCTTAACATTTTTTCAATGTTTATTTATTAGAGAGGGAGAGACAGACTGTGAGTGGGGGAGGAGCATGGAGAGAGGGAAACACAGAATCCCAAGCAGGCTCCAGGCTCCGAGCTGTCAGCACAGAGCCCGACGCGGGGCTCGAACCCACGAACCGCGAGATCATGACCCGAGCCGAAGTTGGACACTCGACTGACTGAGCCGCCCGGGCGCCGCTATATGTGCTTGTTTTAAAGATACAAATAGGCCAGAGGTGTGAAGGTCACATTCAGCCTGCAGACGGGTTTGTTTGGCCATCGTAGTGTGTTTTAATCTGGGGCGTCAGTCTTGAATTTTCAAACTGGTTTGCGCCAACTCCCGGAGCACTGTCTGTCTTGAACAAAACCGGGTTGGCACGTTTCCACCTGGCTCACTCTGCTGGGGTCAAGTAGCAGCCGCCCTCGTCCGATGGAGAAGGGGCCTCCTGTTGGCCACAGTCCCCACCTCTCCCTGTTGTCTCTCTGGCGGGAAGCTGAGCATTAACTTTCCTTCGTTATGCTGCTTGTGCCGCTGTGGTTCTTAGAGAAAAGTAGAAGGTCTCTTTGAAAAGTGAGAAACGGAAAGTCGACAGCGTGCAGAAAACATATTCCCGTGTGGTGTGTTCGTTTCCTGCCTCGCTTGTGTCCATTCCATTTGAGTGTGGGGACCCTGGTTGGGTCCCAGCTGCCACCGTCTTTTGTATGGGTCTGGCCCCTCACCAAGAGGAACCCAGGGAAATTACTTAGCAGACTCTCCTCCGCTTCCATCTCGAGACAGAGTCTGAGGCTCGTTTTCTCCCGATTTTCAAATGGGAAACCAGGGCACAGAGATGGTCGGAGTGTAGTTAAGACCACACAGCATGACATGCCAGGGTGGGACTGAAGAGTGGTCTGGGCTGCTCTTCTCAGGCTGCAGCTCCTCCAGGAGGGCATATTGCTTCCTCCTTCCCTTGCTCATTTTCCCTCCCCCTTTCCTTTCCTGCAACAAATACGCCCTGGGTACCGTATTGGTCAACAAGTGCCAGGTAACAAACTACCCCAAATCTTAGTAGCTGAAAACAACTACCATATGACGGTGCGGGATGCGTGGTTTTGCGGGTCTGCGGGGCTCGTCTGAGCGCCTCTGCTCCCACGGCACCGGCCGGGCTGAGTCACGGGGCTGCATTCGACTGGAGGGTTTGCTGCGCTGCAACCTGGCCTCGCTCACGTCGGGCGGTTGGTGCTGGCCGGGGCGCCTCGGTTCTCCTCCACGTGGCCCTTCGTGTCCTGCGGCCTCTCCAGCCGCGTTGCCTGGACTTCTTCACACGGCTCGTGTCCTCCAAGAGGGTGACTCAGATGCCGCAGGGTCTCTTGAGGCTACAGCCGGATGTCACAAAGAGCGGTTTCCACCCATTCTGTTGGCCAAAGCAAGTCACAGGGCCAGGCCAGATTTGGGGACGGAGTCCGATTGCCCAAAGGTATGCAGATGGGAGGGAATGGGGGGGGAGGCATCTCAGAAGCATGAGCACCTGCTATGTGCCAGGCATCGCCCTGGGCCCTGGGGATGCGGCGGTGAGTGAGAGGCACTAAAACCCCCGGAGCTTTCATTCTGGTGGCAGAAGAGGACAGGACAGGTGAGACATGTAAGATGTTAGACAGGGATGGAGGCTGAAGCCAGAAAGAAGTTGGTGCGGGACAGGGAGTGGGGGAGCCTGCGGGGCCAGGGAAGGCCTCGATGAGGAGAGACGTTTGAGCCAAGGCTGGGAGGAGGTGCGCGGTGAGCTTTGCCCGTGATGGGAGCAGCGGGCGCAAAGGCCCCGGAGTGACGACGCGGTTGGTGTGGCTGGTGGGGAGCGGGCTGTAGGCGGCGAGGTCGGAGAACAGATGGAGGGTCCAGGTGGCGTAGGGCTAACGAGGCCTCCATTAGGTGTTTGCTGAGGGAGGTGGGGGGCAGGAGAGGAGTCCTGTTTTTTAATTAAGCTGTAATTCACGTAATGTAAAAAAAATTACCATTTTGAAGCGTACATTCAGTGGCTCTTCATAAGTTCACTGTGTTGTGCAAACATCGCCGTGACCTCATTCCAGAGCACTCCCCCCTGCCCCTGCCAAGAAAGAAACCCCATGACCATTAGCACTCTCCTTCTCCGCCCCCCCCACCCCCGTGATCTCCTTTCGTTCTCTGTGCGTTTGCTTCTTCCGAACATTGCCCAGAAAAGGAATCACGTAGTACCTGGCCTTTGTGTCTGGCCTCTTTCAATGTTTTCAAGGACCGTCCATCCGTGTTGTAGCAGGTGTCGGGCTGGCATTCCTTTTCAGTACCGCGTAATACTCCGTAGCGTGGATATGGCCCATCTTGATGGTCCATTCATCACTTGACGGGCCTTGAGTCATTTCCACCTTTTGGCTGTCGTGAATACCTCCCAAGTTTTTGTAAGAACACCATGATTTCCGTTCCCTTGGCTCTCTTGCGGGGTCGTAGGGCAACTCCGCGTGTAATGTTTTGAAAGAGCACCGGACTGGTTTCCGGAGCCGCTGCCCCGTGTCCCACCCCCACCGGCAGCGGGGGAGGGCTGTGGTTCTGACGGGGTCTTTCGGAGGAGGAGACCGAGGGGGGGTGCCAAAGAGGAAGCAGGGACCGGGGGGAGGGGACAGCGCCCTGTGCCAGGGCGGTGGCGTGAGGGGTGGACAGAAGCGGTCGGATTTGGGCCACATTCCGGAGGTGGAGCAGAGAGGATTTGCACACACGGTGGACGGGGTGGGCCGAGAAAGGACGACCTCGAGGATGCTCTCAGCTGTTCGGCCTGAGCAACGGGCCAGTGGCGCCTCCGCTGAGTTGGAGAAGACCACGGTGGGGGGTCTGTTTGTGGGGTTTTGCGCCCGTCACTCACGGGTGGGAAGCCAGCCCCACTTTGGGTTTGGGGCCTTGCCCCGCTGGGAGGCTCGAATTGGCATCTTGGGAGACTTAGGTGAGGAAGAAGCAGAGGCCGTGATTCCCGCGTGTTATCCATGCCCACCTGCTGTCCCCACCGGCGGTGCCCTGAATGTCACTCTGAGTGAGCCATTTGCTCTTCTTCCCCTGGGAGGGGGACGATTTATGCCCAGGGAGTTGCACAGCGTGACGAGGGCATTCATTTTGCCTATGGGCTGGTTAAAAAGGCGTGTGGGCTGCAGCCCGCAGGACTCTCGCTTCGAGGCCACTTAGGGGATTATCTTGAGAGAAAATTGTCCCGTGAATGATTTGCGGGCGTGGTGGGTTGGCTTATCCTGAGCTCCTTCCTGTTGGTTGGGAACGTCTCGGGGCTCATTCCTCCTTAGCTGGCCAGTCGGCAAATGCTTTCTCTACCCTCTCCTGCGTTGGGGCACTTGCCCTTGGTACCGGGAGGTGGGGGAGAGGGGGTCGAGACCACAGCTGATAGACGGCCGTAAAGGGGACACGTGGCCCCCTCTCCAAAGAGCCTCTTGGTACTTACAGACTTCAGCTCTGGACTCAGAGTGCTCAGGGTCAGATCTGGCTTCAGTACGTATTAGCTATGTGACCTTGAGCAAGTGACATAAGCTCTCTGGTCCTCTGTTTCTCAGTCCATGGAAGAGGGGCAAGCGACAGCACCTACTGTATAAAGTTCTCGTGAGCCTCCAATGAAATAAGCCATATATGGCGATTAGCCACCGCTTTTGTTATCTAGGGAGAGAGACACGTAAAGCAGCCACTTATTATGCGCCTACTGTGTGTCAGCACTCTGTCAAACGATTGAACCACCTTTATTACGTGAGGTTAACCTCTTAACAACCCTGCCGAGTGGTGTGGCTTACAGGTGGGCCAACCGAAATGCAGAAGGTAAGCCCTTCAATTAAGGTCTCGTGGTTGGCAAACGAGAAGGTGGGATCTGAACCCAGGGCTGACTGGCCTCCCTCCTGAACGCTCGGCCATAGGTTGAGATGTACTTCCTCTCTTCGGGCCCCTCTGGAGAAGGAGGCGGCCCATCCCGCCGGGCCCTGGGCTCTCATGTCCCTCTGCAGGTTTTGATTCGGCCTGGCGTCTGGGGTTTGTACACCTGCACTCTGGAGGGAGCCTCCGCCCCCTTCTGTGCCCCTCTCCCTCGCCTCTGCAGCAGAAGGAAAGCGACCAGCCTGCCTCTCTCCTGTCCCTGTGGCCTCTCTTGGCTCCTTCTTCCCCTCTTAGTGCCTTAAGGGCAATTTTTTACCGCGATCTTCCTTTTTGGGGGGCAGAGAGAACGTCCTGTGAGTCTCTTAGTCCTCTCTCTGCTGTGGTCCCCTTCTCTGTCAAGCCTCCCCCGTTCAGGCCCAGAAATAGTCCCAGCTGTGAGATGAAGGTTCCAGAGTTTAAAATTGCAACTTGGTACTATTTTTACTCCAGCCGGAAAGATGTTTTTCTGCACATTCGTTTATGCTGTTGTGGTAGCGACAGCTCCCGCCGCAGGCAGCAGGCTGTGGCACTGTATAAACATCTCTCGGGGGGTGAGTGGGTGATAAGGGGAGCCTTCAGGTCGGGGGTGGGGGGCAGGTACCAGGCCTGCCCAGAAAGGTCTGGGGTCGCTTCCCTGGCACCGAACGATCTGGCCTGGTAAGCCATGTTCTAGATGAACTTTATTCCTAGATGCCTGGTAATTAAAAACAAATACAACAGGGGCACTTGGGTGACTCATTTGGTTAAGTGTCTGACTTCGGCTCAGGTCATGATCTCACGGTTCATAGGTTGAAGCCCGGCATCAGGCTCTGTGCTGGCAGCTCGGAGCCCGGAGCCTGCTTCGGATTCCGTGTCTCTCTCTCTCTCTTTGCCCCTCTCCCGCTCGTGCTCTCTCAAAAGTGAATAAACATTAAAATAATACATACATACATACATACATACATACCAGTTGGAATGCCCGGGTGGCTCAGGTGGTTAAGCGTCCGACTTCGGCTCAGGTCGCGATCTCACAGCTTGCGAGTTCGAGCCCCACGTTGGGCTCTGTGCTGACCACTCGGAGCCTGGAGCCTGCTTCAGATTCTGTGTCCCCTTCTCTCTCTGCCCCTCCCCCACTCATGCTCTGTCTCTCAAAAACGAATAAACTTTAAAAATAAATAAATAAATAAATAAAACAAACAAACCCCGGCTATTTTTAAGTCATGAAAATAGTAAATACTTGAGGGGAAAAAGGGTTCAAACTAATTTTTACACGAGGGATTTAAATGGGCTTGTAAGTCGGCAGACCTTTTCACGGTCATGTTTGGCTGGGCCTGTGGAGTGTTAAAAAATTTTTTTTTTGAATTTGAGCTACCATTTAAAAATCGGGACATTTTCCATGAAGTTATAATTTCTGGCTTCTCTTGCAAAATGGAAGGCTCTGGGAGCGCTGAGCGTGTCTACTGATGGCCGCTGGCAGCTGGCTGTTCTAGACTTGGGCAAATGCTCCTCAGATTGCCGCAAGCCCCAGCGGGCTGCCTTACGTCACTCGTTAAGTTACTGCCCAGTCCTAGTACCTCGAGTTGGGGACCCTTCAAGTCTCCCTTGTCAGACCCCATTCCCCATTTGTGCTCCCCAGGGCTAAGTAAACCCTGTTAATAGTGTTGCCAGGTAAAGTCCAGGGCACCCAGTTAAATTTGAATTTCAGATTGAATCATTGTTTAGTGGAAGTACATCCCCTGACTGTGGGCACTTCGGTCTGTGTCATTCCAGGCCTTTCTGTTAAGCCATGTACGTTGTTTGCGTGTCGTCACAAGAATAGGTTTACATTCTACGTCTTCTGCATCTTGTGTGAACCGTCCATCGTGTTTTCCAGGAGGCATTTCTCAGAGTTTGTCAAGAGCAGGCTTTGGGGCTGTGAACTCAAACCTACCGGGGAATCCTGGCCCCACCCCTTGCTAGCTGTGTGCCCTCAAGCAGGGTTACCTGTCCTCTCTGAGGCTCAGTTTCCTTATCTGAACAGCGGGATGGTAAGGGTAGCTTTGTTCTAGTCCCGCTCATATTTATTAATCTCCTCTCCTTTGAACGCTGCCTGGAGTGGATGGGCCGTGGTGGCTTTTCGCCAGGCCTCTGTCCACAGGTGTCACGATTGCTGCCTGATCACCACTACTTTAAATGAGGCTATGAGACCTCTTGCAAGGGGAAAGGAGGTCTGAAGGGAACTGGGCAGATAATCCTTAGTTTGCTTAAAAAAAAAATAAAAAAAAGTGAAGGGCATTTGTCTCCCTGGAAACCACTTGCTAATCTCCAGGATATTGTCTCTTTTCAGGCGAAGGAGGTGGAGGAGACCATCGAGGGGATGCTCCTCAGGCTGGAAGAGTTTTGCAGCCTGACCGACATGGTGAGTGTCTGCCCGGGAGGAGTGGATTTAGGCCCAGGCCAGACTCCAGGTCCTTCCTGGAGTTTTCTGGGGAAGCCATTTTGGTGGCGATTTGGCAACCAGAAGGAATGGCGGCAGCAGCCGACGGTGAGAGCAGGACCAGGCGCGCGCACTCTCTCACACGGTCTCTCAACACCAAGGCTTCCTGAGGCGGCCATCTTGATAGTGCCCATCCCCCCCCAGATGGCTCTTATTCCACAGAGGAGCCAGGAGTGGGCCACCAGGTGGCACTCTCGGGCACCGATGCGGGGAGCCGTTCAGCGGGGATGCTAAGACTATATTTAACTTTCCTCGGCTCTGCGCGGTCCGCCAGGCAAACATGGAGACAGCCAGGAAATGGCTTCAGGCCTGCAAGGCCTGGGAGGAGCCTCTTGCCCAGGCAGTAGCCCGAGGCAGGGTTGGGCATCGGGTTCCTTCTCAGATCCTTTCGCCGTCTCTGCTGTTGCCTCTTACTCTGTTCTGTTGGATCAAATCCTCTTGGCTGTGTGGGGGAGATGGTGCCTTAGGCCCAGAAGACAAGGTCTCCACTACAAATTTTGCAAAAATCTCCTCCAGATCCTTGTGTCCCCAGCATTGTTGCCAGCCAGGTGTGGGCCCCTGAGGAGCAATGATAGAACTTTCTGGAAGCTCCCAGCACCCTCGGTTTAAGGCCTGAAGGCCCAAAGCGTAGAGCTCCATATTGTGATCAGGACCCGTGTCTCGGCTGGACCCAGTGGGGTAGATTTGTGCGCCTGTGAAGCACGTGTCCGGAGAAGTGTTTCTGAGAGCCCAGGGGAGGAACGGTCACGGCAGCCCTCTACGTTTATTGAGCACCTACTTGGTGCCAGGCACAGTGCAAAGTGCGTTTCCCGTATCAGCCCATTTCTCCTTGAAGCAGGCCAACGTGACGGGCACCCCGTCATCCCCATTCATTCAGTAGGCCTCCCTTGTGCCACCCTTGGGGACACAACAGTGAACAAGACCGAAGTGTTCCCAAGAGGACCTGTGTGTGTTTCGCTCTTGAGAACCAATTTTCTAGTTTGGGTGTGGGTCCGGGTGGGAGCTGGGTAATGAGACAGACTTTGAACAGCCCGGACAGCCCTTTCTTCATCACCGGCCATTGGACACGTGCCCCTGACTGGGTGCCGTGGTGAGCCCGAGGATGAGAAGAAAGTGGACCGTGTCTCCCTTCCCTCTGTGAGAGGAGCCCACTGTGTGTGAGCAGCGCTGTCATCCAGTGTGGCAGCCCTCGCCTGAAGGTGTGTTCAAGGTGCAAAAGGAGACTGCAAAGGTTTTGAAGAGGGAGGGTCTAGAAGGAACTGGGCACATGATCCTAAGACTTGATTTGTTTAAAAAAAAAAAAAAAAAGAAAGAAAAAGAAAGAAAAGCAGAGGCGTTAGATTCTGCCTGGGAAATTGGGAAGGCTTTGCAGAGCAGGTGGTGATTAATTTGGGGCTTTGAAGGAGGAACAGAAAGAATTCTGCCGCTGGGGAGGGTGAGTGTCCAGGCAGAGGCACCGGCCCGTGGGTATGGTGTGCTGGGCACAGTGTGGACCGGGGGGGCCCAAAGTCAAAGGGGTAGATTTGGAAGATGGGTGGACTGGTGACTCAGGGACGTTTTGTTCTCAAGTCTCAGCCACCCTCCTGCTTGAAAGGAGACCCACGATCCGCCTAAGGGGCAGTCTTGGAGCAGGAGTCAGCCTGGATCGGGAGAGGGGTCGGGCCACTTTGCCTTTGAAACCATCGAGGCTTCCTGTGGTGGGAGAGCCTGTGTGTGTCGCCCAGAGGCCAAGGCGTCAGGCAGTGTGCTGACAAGACCCTCCCCTAACTGGAAGCCTGGAGATGCATTTATGCAAAGGTTTTAATACCGAGATCACACACATGACCCGTGGACCCGGTCCCGCCTGCAGATATGTTGACTGTTTCTGGAAGGAAAAGAAAAAGGAATTCACTGCTGACATTTATAGAATGTCATGCAAAAAAAAAAAATCAGGGTTTCTGGCTTCTTTTGGAAGAGCAAAGATCTGGCTCCCTTGGGTGCTTGGTCCCACCTGGCCAGCGTCGGCCGGAGTTGTGTAGTGGCCGCCCCACTCTGGACAGCGTGTGAGCTCTCAGCCTGTCACTGGCCACTGCTCCTGTGGGGCCCCCTGACTCCGTGGCCACCTGCCAGGGACGTCTATCCCATGCGCAAATGTTTTGTGGCCGAGAGTATGTTTCTCTGTATTTGGCGTCCTACTGAAAAAGGGCAAATGACACCAGACCAAGAGGGTCCTGTGTTTCAAGAAAGGGAAGAGAGTGCGTCTCCCACGGGAGTGAAGACCATTTCTTGTGTTCATACGCAAACGAGCGTGCCTGCGTTAAGAGAATGTGCCTGGGGGCGCCTGGGTGGCGCAGTCGGTTAAGCGTCCGACTTCAGCCAGGTCACGATCTCGCGGTCTGTGAGTTCGAGCCCCGTGTCGGGCTCTGGCCTGATGGCTCGGAGCCTGGAGCCTGTTTCCGATTCTGTGTCTCCCTCTCTCTCTGCCCCTCCCCCGTTCATGCTCTGTCTCTCTCTGTCCCAAAAATAAATAAACGTTGAAAAAAAAAAATTAAAAAAAAAAAAGAGAATGTGCCTGGTACGATGCTTTTGTGGCCCCTGCAACAGTGCGCGGAGTTACGGAGACCCTCTTGGCCCCGACACTTGATGCTTAGTTTCCCTGGTGTGCCTGCACGCGTGGCACAGAGAGAGGTGTCCAGCTCGGGGCCTCCTTTTCTCTTTTGGTGCAAGCTAGGGATGAGTGGGGGCCTCGGGGGGCAGGTGATGTCACCCCACGGACGTTGTCCCCAGCTCCCTGCTTTGGCCTTTGGCAACAGTGGTCGAGTTAGAGGCCTGAGAGTGACCAGGCTCCCTGGTGCATAGTCCAGAGAGAAGCCGCGCCTCTTCCGGGAAAATCAGGCACTTAGGAACGAGAGTCCGGCTTCCTGTCTGATGCATTAAGTCCATTGCCAGCCTGCCCTTGCCCTTGATCACCCTGTGTGACTGGAATTCACCACCCTGTGCCTGCCACCCGTTTGGACCTTAGACGTAACGCTCGCTGCTGCCACTTCAAGCTCCGGCTCCTGCTGCTGCGGGGTCTCGGGCACAGCAATGCCCTCTCCCTCCCTTTCTCTTCTCTCCTGTAAATGGAGGTCGTGGTTCTGTCCGTTGCCGCATCAGGCTACCCCAAAAGGCAGTGGGGTCAAACGACCACCCGTTTATTACGTGGGCCAGGGCAGGGCACAGAGGGGATGTGGTTCCTGCTGGGGCGGGGATGTCCGACGTGGCCCTTTCTCCCGCTTGTCTGACGTCTGGGCTGCGAGTGCCGATGGCCGGGGACCGGCTGGTGTCCCCTCTCCCCATGCAGCCTGTCCTCGGGGCTAGTTCGGGCTCCCTTGGCCTGGCGTCAGGCCTCCCAGGGCAGGCATTCCGACAGATGGGAAGTGGGAGCCTCCGGGTGTCTGGACGCTTGGGTGTGCCAGTGTCACTTCTGTCCTATTTTACCGGTCAGACCAGTCCCACGGGGCACCCAGATCCAAGGGGAGAGGACAGAGACCCCGCGTGCTCACGGAAGGAATGCAGAGGACTCGCGGCCCTCTTCAGTCTACCGCAAACGGTACCTGTCTCCCAAGAGTTACCGTGCGGACCGGATGAGGTGGGGATACGCGCTGCCCCTCCCCTGCGGTGACCGCAGCGAAAGTGTGGGCGAGGACCCTCGTCGCCTTGCTGGCAGAGATGCAAAAAGGCACAGCCACTTTGGAAACAGTTCGGCAGGTTTTCAGAAAGTCAAACGTGCACTGGCCCTGCATCCTGGCGACTGTCATCCGAGGTGATTACCCAAGAGAAGCAAAGCCTCGCACCCCAATGTTCGCAGCAGCTTCATTCGCGACGCTCCCAGACCAGAAAGAACCTCGGCGTCCATCGGCGGTAGAAACGAGGCAATCAGCTGTCGTTGCTTCACACCCTGGCCCTCACGGCCTCGCGCAGGAACAAACTGCACACGACATCAGGGAGGTCTCTCCCGAGCGTGAGGCCCGGGGAAAGAAGTCGGGCACAGAATGCGAGCTGGGGTGGCTTCCGTGGTCCGAAGTTCAAAAATATGCAGAACGACTCTGTGGTGTGATGGGAAGTCAGGCAGTGGTTAGCTTTGGGGGCGTGGTCACGACTGGAAAGAGGCAGGAGGGAGCCTTACGGGGCGATGGGATGTTCCACACGGTGGCCTGGGTGGTGTTTACCCAGATGGAAACGTGCTCACAATATACGTCCAACTGCCCACTGAAGGCCCGAGCACTTTGCTGTACGTCGTCGCCATTCGATTAAAAATAGTTAAAAATAATTGCTGAGCAGGGTGCCGGCTCTGTATGCGGCTCTGCATAAATGGTGGCTCCTGGGGTCAACATCGTCATTACGGAAGCACCGGGAGGTGGTGACAGTGATGAGGATTTGTAAGGCCTTCAGCCCTGTGCCCTCTGGAGTTCAGGCGGCTCATCCGGGCCCTGGGAACCCCCACCCCTGGCAGGGAGCGGACTCTTTCTTCGCTCACATAGAGGGAGAAGATTCCCTGTTGGCCCTGGGCCAGCACTTGCATTTGGCATTGGTGTGTGTTCTTGGGTCAAGTGCATTTGGCTCTCCTTCCTGGGGGCCCTGAATCATCCTGGACAGCCGTCTTTGCTCGGTGATAACCCCCACATCCGCTGCCCAGACTTCTGGGCTCCGGAGGCCCGCTCTGGGGAGGTGGTGGCAGACCGGGCTGGGGAAGGGTCGGCCAGGCCACTCAACCGGGTTGGGGGTTCGTCCTGGCAGAGGCTCAGCTAGGATCGATCCGTCGCTGACCTCTCTGTGTGCGAACGAAACGTGCCATCTCAGGATTCCATGATGATGCGAAGTAGGTGTGAGAAGCAGAATGTGTTGCTTTCCTTGGACTCCCCTGGAAGAAGAGAAGCGACAGCGTGGCCACAGACGCCCTGCTGGAGGGACTCTAGGGAGTGGTGAGAGATCACAGTTAACCAGAGGGGACAGCTGTCACAGCTCCACACGGGCCATGGTCTCAGGGTGGCCCGGTCTTCCGATTTTTCACAAGGAGCTAGAAACCTGGGCTTCTAAGGGAAACCTCCTTGTCTCCAGATCTCGGCATCTCGCTCGGGTGGGCTTCGGTTTTTGTAGACATGATGCGGGCTGGCTCGGCAGAACGCGTCTGCAGACCTCTGCTATCAGAGGTGACCCCGGACCAACCTGGATGGTAACCTTCCATCTCCCACTTTGTAGCCTTCCGACCTTGGGCTGGCTCATTTCGTTTTTCCGTCTTGTGCAGCATCACTACCCATGAAAGGCTAAAGATAAAATCGTCTCTGATTCACAGGGTCTGTTCTCAGCACCAGGCGAGAGCCTACAGAGTGCTGGCATCATTTTCGCCTTACAGTTCCCAGCACGTGGGGGAACCAAGAGGAAGCGTTGGGGGCCTTTTGGGCCCCGAGGATTACTCTCTACTTTCCCCCACGCACGCACAGACCGCCATGCGGGCAGGGGTAGACAGCCCCCCATTATCCACAGTTTCGGCAAGTAGAGAGGGGACTGCCCAGCCACAGACCCCCTCTTCCTGGGATTCCTTCGAAGCTAGAGGGAGGCAGGGACGCACGTCATCACTCTCCCCTCTGCAGTGTTCCCCTCACTCCCTCAGGGTGGGTCACTGGGACCAGGCCCTCCTGACTGCCCTTGTTCTCGCCCGATTCGTTTCTTGAGAAATGAGCAGAAAGAAAAGATCTGCGTTTGATCTACTGTGTTCTGACCTTGCCGGGAGTTATCTGCTCTTTGTTGCATTACGGAATCACAGCAATTTCTCCAGAGTTCAGCCTTGTGGAGGGATGGGTGTGTCTCCAGAAGTTTGGCCTTGGGGGAGCCCAAGGGAAGATGTTGAGGGCTTTTCCCTATCAAGGGTAACAAACGCAGGTGCCCGCGGGAGCCAGGCAGGATCTGGACAGGGGTGAAGGGGGCAGGGGCGAGGCATTAGGGAGGGGTGGTGACTGAGGACACCAGAGAGCCCATGCCCCACCCGGAGCCAGCAGCCACGGCTCAGCCCGGCCTTCGGTGCCTGGGGGACGAAGGCCCAGTGTTGCCAAAGCTGCTGACTTTCAAGACGTGTTGTAAATCCCCACTTAATCACTTGAATATTTTAAAGCCGTATTTATGTATTTTATTTTGGAATAGTTTTAGATTTACAGGAAAAGTGAGAAGATAGTGTGGAGAGTGCCCACACGCCCCTCATCCAGTTTCTCCCCCCTTGTGCTAACATCCCGCGTCAGCCACAGGACCTTTGTCAAAACTAAGAAACCCAGGGGCGACTGGGTGGCTCAGTCAGTTAGGCGTCCAGCTTCAGCTCAGGTCATGATCTCGTGGTTCCTGTGTCCAAGGCCCGCATCAGGCTCTCTGCTGTCAGCACAGAGCCCGCTTCAGATCCTCTGTCTCCCTCTGTGCCCCTCCCCCACTGGTTCCCCCCCCTCCCCACTCAAAAATACATAAACATTAACAAACCAAAAAACCTAAGAAACCGACACGGGCGCATTGCTATTCACTACTCTCCATTGTTGATTTTGAGTTTGCCAGTTTCCCGTTAACATCCAGGATGAACGTGATCCAGGATCACGTGAGATTCCCACATGGCGTTAAGTCGTCATGTCTGCTTAGTCTCCTCCTCTGTGGCAGTTTTGGTCTTTCCTTGCTTTTCACGACATTGGCAGTTTTGAGGAGCCCTGGTCAGGTACTTTGTAGAAGGTCCCTCCGTTTGGGTTTGTCCGGTGTTTTTCTTATGGTGAGACGGGGGTTGTGGGCTTCTAGAGAGAATCCACACAGGTGAGGTGCCTTCACATCACGTCGTGTCTGGGGCACGTGGCACCCACACGCCCTCGCACCCACACACCTAGCTGATGTCGCCATTTCTGCTTCCCCATCGTTTGTGGTGTTCATCTTGTGCTTTGGGTTATAGTCCGATATCGTATTACGTGTTTTGTTGTCCAGATTGTTCCAGATTTGACCATTCGTCTCTTTCAGGTTGGCTCCTGTGTTCCTTTGACATACCCCATCCTTTATCTTTTTTTTTTTTTTTTTATGTTTACTTTTGAGAGAGAGAGAGAGAGAGAGCAAGCGTGTGGTGGAGTGATAGAGAGAGAGGAGGACAGATGACCAGAAGCAGTCTCCTCGCTGACAGCACAGAGCCTGAGGCAGGGCTCGACCTCGTGAACCGTGAGATCATGACCTGAGCTGAAGTCGGCCGCTCAACCGACTGAGCCACCCAGGCGCCCCTGTCCTATATCTTCTTAAACACTCCCTTACGGGGGTGCCTGGCTGGCTTGGTCGGAGGAGCACCTAACTCATGATCTTGGGGTTGTGAGTTTGAGCCCCTCATGGGGCATAGAGATTACTTAATAAAAATAAGTTTAAATAAATAAATAAATACTCCCTTACATTCTGGCACTAGAAGATTCTCCAGGCACTATGTTTTCCCTGCCCCAGCCCTAGAAACAGCCATTTCTCCTAGGAAAGTTGGAAATTAAGTCATATATTAAAAAACTTGGGGTACCTGGGTGGCTTAGTCAGTTAAGCACCTGGCTTCCGCTCAGGTCATGATCTTGAGGTTCGTGGGTTTGAGCCCTGCGTCGGGCTCTGTGCTGACAGCTCGGAGCCTGGAGCCTGCTTCGGGTTCTGTGTCTCCCTCTCTCTCTGCCCCTCCCCCCCCCACTCATGCTCTCTCAAAAATGAATAAACGTTAAAAAAAATTTAAAAAGGGGCACCTGGGTGGCTCAGTCGGTTAAGCGTCCGACTTTGGCTCAGGTCATGATCTCGCGGTCGGTGAGTTTGAGCCCCGCGTAGGGCTCCATGCTGACAGCTCAGAGCCTGGCTTTGCTTCGGGTTCTGTGTCTCCCTCTCTCTCTGCCCTTCCCCTGCTCACACTCTTTCTCTCAAAAATAAACAAACATTAAAAAACTTAAAAAACAAAAAACAGAACTCACTCTGTGGGCCACATCCAGGCATAGCTGGTGTTGTTTCATCTCCAGAACATTCTTTGAAGGGAAGAACCTGTATGGTACCCATTTTATAGACAGGGAAACCGAGGCACAGGGAGGTCAGGGCAGAGACTGAGGCCACATGCCACCCTCTCGGGGCCCGTGTGTGCCCTCGTGGGGCCAGGGCATGTGGGGCAGGAGGATACCCAGGACAGTGGGCTTGGAGCCGGGCACCCAAGCAGCACGGCGGCAGCGCTGTGACCAGAGGAGGAGAAGCAGGAGGGGACAGCTTGGTCTGGGACGTTCGGGGAACGGGGTAGCGTCTGAGACCTGGGGCAGGGAGGGTGGTGTCAGCCCGCAGGGCGGTGGGAGCGGGTTCCGGGAGGACCACAGGCCGGTCTCGTGTATTTGGGTAGAAAGGCGAACAGATGCGGTTTTCGGTCATGTTTAACATGAAACTTTGTGCTGAGCTGTCTCCCTGCGTCAGTTGTCTGTTGCTGCTGAACCCGGGTCCCGAGATGTGGTGACGTGAAACAACGGCCTTCCCCACCTGGCAGCACCTGTGGGTCGAGAGTGTGTGTGGCCCCGCTAGGTGGCTCCGTGGCCCTGGCCGCACAGGCTGCCCACGGGGTGTCGGCTGGGACCGCTCTCATCTCGAGGTTCAGCCGGGGCAGGACCGCATCCGGCCCAGTCGGCGGGGGTGCGCCTCGGTTCCCCACTGGCGGGTGCCGGAGGCTGCCCTCCGTCCCCAGCCGCGTGGGCCTCTCTGTCGCCTCAGTTTACTGGTGGCTGAGAAGGCAGGTGAGGAAGGTAGGGGGGAGAGGGAGCGTGCATGAGCGAGCCAATGAGAGAGAGAGAGAGAGAAGAAACTGGAATGACAGTCCTCTGTGTGACCCTGTCCCCAGAGTGCCATCTCTCCTTTTGGCCGAGTCCCTTTCATTAGAAGCGAATCGCCAGGGCCAGTTCACGGTCCCGGGGGGTGGGGGTGGGGGGTCACGCAGTGGCTGTGCAGGAGGCAGCGGTCACTGGGGACCGTGTCAGGAGCCGCCTGTACGAACCCTGCCAAACACCCTGCGGGACAGTCTGTCCTCACCGCCTGCCAAGGAAGCCGGAGCCATCGTCACTGCTTTGCCGTCCAGATAAGCAAAGAAGGGCTCAGAGAGGTGCAGTGACTCGCCCAAGGTCACACAGCTCAGACTCCAGCCTGAGTCCAGCCTCTAGGGTGCCCGCTGGTGTTCCCCGACTGCCCTACACTCCAGCTCCAGCCTGGCCTCGGAGCTTAGCTGAAGACGCAGATTCCCGGCTGACCCCAGGCAGACTAAACCAGACATGGAGGGGCCTGGGCATCAGCATCGGACAGGTTGCCGTGGGGGATCCCGATGCTCCCTGGAGTCTGAGAGCAGCATTTGCTCCCTCATCGTAAGGACATGACAACACGGAGATGACGTGTCTCTCTCTCTCTCTCACACAGTGACGGGTTAGGCGTGGTCTTTGGCTCTTGAGGACAAAAACAGAGGCAGAGGTGTCCGATTTCAGGGATCACGGGAGAGGTGTGGCTTCATTAAAGGTCATAGCCACGTTGGGAGCCCTTCCAGGCAGAAGAAATCGAAAATTAAATGAGATGGTGTGCGGGAAATGCTTAGCACGGTGTCTGCATATGGGAAGCACTTTGATACTTGGGAGCTGTGGTTTTCATTCACGTTATTAATGAATGTTAATGATCATTAACTTGTTGGTATTATTAATTTCAGAGCAGTGAAAATGTGACTTATCCCGACTTGGGTTTGCAGAAGAGATTTTGGGTCTTTCCCTTTGCTCCAGCTGAGTGGTTTAGAAAACAGATCTTATTTTGGGACTGGTGTTGGCAGGTGTTCGTGGGGGAAACGGCAGTAAGCGATGCATGGGTCGGTCTGGGTCCCCACTCAGGACTCTGGGTTCTGGGTTGTCCCCGGGTCTGTCCTTGTGCAGGACGCCGCTCGACATCGTGGCCATCCGCGAGGTCCCTGCAGACCCTGGGCAACCCCAGAGGCAGGCCGGAGGCCGGGGTAACGGGGCAGAGGGCCTGACGAGCTGTTCTGTTTCTTGCAGATCAGGAGCGACACTTCACAGATCTTGGAGGAAAACATCCCACTGCTTAAGGCCAAAGTGACAGAAATGCGTGGCATCTATGCCAAAGTGGACCAGCTAGAGGTGTGTCTGAGATGATGAGCTTTCTTTGTGAGACCTGTGGGCCTGTTCTGGTTCTTTCCTCCTCTCTTCCAAAATGCTGACTGGGCCTCCAGAGCGTCGGGCGTTAGACCCAGTACGGGGGTTGGTGGCGAAAGACGGTGTACTTACACGGTATTGTAAAAGCTGTGACAAATACGAATTCATATAAAGTACCCCACGTAGAAGTCCAGGTATGGGGCGCCTGGGTGGCTCAGCTGGTGAAGTGTCCGACTTCAGCTCAGGTCATGATCTCACGGTTTGTGGGTTCAAGCCCTGCGTTGGGCTTTCGCTGCCCCTCCCCCACTCATTCTCTCTCTCTCTCTCTCTCTCTCTCTCTCTCTCTGTCTCAATAAATGAATAAACATTTAAAAAATTTAAAAATCAGACTTTTTAAAAAAGGTTTTTTTATTTATTTTGAGAGAGAGAGTGGGGGGGAGGGGTAGAGAAAGAGGGAGGGAGAGAGGATCCCAAGCACTGTCAGCACAGAGCCCCATATAGGGCTCGAACATACGAACCGTGAGATCATGACCTAAGCCGCAGTTGGATGCTTAACGACAGAGCCACCCAGGCGCCCCTAAAAATCTGGCCTTTAAGCTGCTTTTGGAAATTCAAAAGCTTTGATAGCACTTAGCTCACATTTCTTTAAATACTTTAATCTCCAGGTTGTATTTCTCAAGGTATAAATACATGAAGTACACACATCTTTTTTTTTTTATGTTTATTTTTGAAAGAGAGAGAGAGAAAGAGAGAGAGAGACAGAGTGCAAGTGGGGGAGGGGCAGAGAGAGAGGGAGACACAGAATCGGAAGCGGGCTCCAGGCTCCGAGCCGTCAGCACAGAGCCCGACGCGGGGCTCGAGCTTACCAGCTGTGAGATCATGACCTGAGCCAAAGCCGGATGCTTAACAAACAAACTGAGCCACCCAGGCGCCCCTGAAGTACACGTATCTTCCGTGTATAGTTCAGTGAATTTTTACACACGTAAACTCCCATGTGAAGACGACCCGAATTGAGAAGGAGAACATTTCTAAGCCCCGGGCTGTAATTTTGTAGAGCCGGGTGGCAGCTGCCCCTCAGACAAGGCCCGTGCTCTCCAGCATACCGCAATCCCCACCACGCCCTACTGCCTCACTGCTGACTTCCCTCACCTGCCTTGTTCCTGTGTGAGCAGCAGGCTAAGCGCGTGGTAGGTCAGTTTTCTCCTTGCTGCACGGTACCCTCACTGTCCCATTTCCCAGAGGAAGAGCATAAACTCCAAGAGGTAAGCAGCGTTCCCAGGGTCACACAGCTCATTCCCTGAAGCTGGGACCTCAGCCTGCGTCCCCTGGAGCCCAAGCTCTTACCCGTACTGGGGCCCTCAGCTTGGGATCCTGGCTCCTTACACAGCGAAAGCCCGGGAGGCTTGAGGGAGCTTGCAGTTAAATAGCGGTCACCTGGACGGAGGGGACGTGAGCCGCTCCGAGCCACGGAGGAAGGGAGCACGGCAGTCACCACTAGAGCTGGCAGAGTTAACATTCTTGTCAGCAGAGAATGAGGCAGGAATATAATTAAAACTTTGCCCTTGGAATCGCTGATTCATTTGAATTTTATTCCACACGTTTGACCGAGGAAAGAAAGAAAATGTGAAGGTTTGGAGCCCTGGCCCGGCTCTCAAGCCCAGCGCTTCCCTTAGCAGTCAGCCCACTGAGACTTACTGAGGGCCTACTGTGTGCGCTGCGGGACTCTCACGGGGAGAAAGGCAGGTGCAGCCCGCGGCCGTGTTCCAGCAGGAGGGGCCCGGCCGCAAAGCGCTCCCACAGTGGTTCCCGGTGGCCACCTCAATGCATGCCCACAAACTTAGGGGCGTCAAACGACATGGGTTTATATCTTACAGCTCCTGATGTTGCAAGTCCCAATGTGTCTTATAGGCTAAAAATTGAGGTGTTAGCGGGGCTGGTTCCTTCTGGAGGCCCTGGGGGGGGGCCTTTTCCACCTTCCAGAAGCTGCCCGCATTCCTTGGCTTGTGGCCTCTACCTCCACGTCCGCCCCACCTGTAGCGCCTTCCGGTCTCTCTTACGCTCTGACCCTCCTGCTCCCCTCTGACAGGGACCCTGTAGTCCCCCGGGTCACCCAGCATCATCTCCCCGTCCTCAGTCCCATCTGCAGGGTCCTTCTTTCCCTATAATATCTTCGCAGGTTCTGGGAATGAGGATGTGCCCTCTCTGGGGGCCGTTTTCCTGCTGACCACAGTGGCCGAGGGAAGGAGGCAGGTGCTCTGGAGGAAGGTGCTGCCCGAGGCGTGGAAAGAGCCCCTGGAGGAAGAATGGAAGGGGTGATGTTAGGTGGAGGGGGGACAGCTCGGGCAGAGGCTCAGAGGCAGGATGGTGTTGAGCTCGGGGGCAGGAGGGAGATGGGGACGCTGGAAGGATCCCGGGATGGCCTGATGATGGGAACGTGACTGGAGTGGGGCTGGAGAAATCGGGCAGCAGGAGCCCTGTTGTCAGGATTTTGGCCTTTTCATCCCAAGCGATGGGGAGCCACTGATGAGACAGGATAGTCCCCACGGCAGGGTGTTGGTGCTGTTGACGCTTCGGGCCTGACATTCTCTGTTGTGGGGCATCCTGTGACGTAGCAGCGTCCGGGTCTCCACCCACGAGATAGAGTTCCCCCTCACCCCTGGCTCTAGAGTCCTACTGCCTGGGTTCGGATCCTGATGCTGTCTCTTTCCTCGTGTGACCCCCTGGCAAATTTCAAGTCTCTGCTCCCCTGTAAAATGGAGTGACAGTAATGAGGTTCCTGAACCCAAATCTGTTTTTCTTTTCTTTCTTTCTTTTTTTTTTTTAAGCATTTTTAATTTATTTTTGGGAGGCAGAGAGAGAGAGAGAGAGACAGAGCATGAGCAGGACAGGAGCAGACAGAGAGGGAGACACAGAAGCCAAAGCAGGCTCCAAGCTCTGAGCTGTCAGTACAGAGCCCGACGTGGGGCTCAAACTCACAAGCAGTGAGATCATGACCTGAGCTGAAGTCTGCCGCTTAACCGACTGAGCCACCCAGCTGCCCCCTTGAACCCAAATCTTACCGGTATTTACTTGGCCAACATTACTTGAATGCTCGTTATGAGCTACCCTGGGATATGTGTATGAGCGTCCTGGTCCCCTGCTAGTGGCCTGTGGGGGTGCTGGGGGAGGACCTGGGCTGGATGAGATAGGTTGGCTGTGTCAGCACCTGCAAAGCAGGGGCCTGGCCAGACCTGTAAGAGAGACCCGCTTCCTGGGGGTCTCTTCACACGAAGGACCGAGAAGTGGAGGAGTAAGCCTCGGGGGCGGGGGGGGGGGTACAGCTTGTGCAGATGTCCCAAGGCTGCAAAGACCAAGGCCTTTCAGGCAGTTGTGGGTGGTGTAGATAGAGCTCAAGGTTAGGGGTGGACACAGACTGACCGTGTTGGGCCGAGTTGTGGAGTTTGGACCCCGTGGTGAGAACGACAGGACCCTTCAAAAGTGATTGCGAATACTATACTATTATTCCCTCCCCAACCCCGAGAAAATCCAAAAAGCCTTTTTTGAAGCGTTCCATTCACAGCCCATGGAACACCGAACACGTTTTAAGAACTGAGTGTATTTACATGGTTGTGCAATCAGCACCACTACCTGATTCCAGGAAGTTTTCATCGTCCCCCGAAGAGACTCTGTAACCACCAGCAGCCACTCCCCAGCCCCAGCCCCTGGCGGCCACACATCCACTTTCTGGCTCTATGGATCTGCCTCTTCTGGATGTTTCATACTAACGCTATTATACAGCCTGTGGCTACAACGCCTGGCTTATTTCACTCAGGATGATGTTTCGGGGGTTCATCCGGGCCGTAATATGTGTCTGATCTTCATTCCTTTTTTTGGCTGAATAATAATTCTAGTGCACGGATGGACACACCACATTTCATCTGTCCTTCATCGGTTGATGGGTACTTGGGTCATTTCCCCTTTCTGGCTCTCATGAATAATGCTACTGTGAACACGCACGTCTGCGTTTTTGTGTGAATCTGTATTTTCATTCCTCTCGGGTGGAAACCTAGGAGTGGAAATGCTAGGTCATACCAGAACTCTTTTGGGGCACTGCCAGACGTGTTCCAAAGTGACGTGACTACGGCATTTTCCGCTCACACCAGCGATTACTACGAGTTTTAGATGGAAATGGCGCACTCAGATGCCGGCAGGATCCGGGGCTGTACTGAGTGACCAGGTGCTACACGACCAACCCCAAGGCCCCCTCCCCCATTACTTCCAACAGCTGCAGCTGAGAAGCACCCGTCCCCTTCAGTGGGCTAGGATCACCAGGCTGCCACAATCCCCACTCTGCCCTAGAGTCTCCCCAGTGTTGAGGCTGAGTGGCATTTGCCTCGTATCAGCCTCCCCTGGGCTGTTGCTTTCCTTAGGGTAGAGGTATTTCTCTGTAACCGGGTCTCTGTTAAAAGGAGGAAACACTGAGCTAGTCCAGGGGGGTCTTGGATGAGAAGCCGGTGCGAAAATACATATTTCCCACTATGAAGTGTGTGCTTTAGGAGCTTATGAGAACCTGATGTGCATTGGACCGGGACAGGTAGATTCCAAAGCCATGTGGCCCCGGCCCCAGAACTGCCCCTTGGGTAGCTCTGTCACCCTCCAGAATCTGTTTCTTCCTCTGTAAGTTGGGAATATGCCTTCCCTCCTGGCAGTCATCGTGGGGCATTAGGCCAGCAGCTGGCACTAGGTCCCTGAGGTGCTCGATGAAGCCCAGCACTGTTCCTCTGGCTGTTGCCTGTGTCTCCCTCCCTCTTTGCCCCTCCCCCACTCGTCCTCTGTCTCTCTCTTTCAAAAATAAATAGACCTAAAAAAAATTTTTTTAATAAATAAAAAGACTATGTACGAGTCCCCCCTATTCCCGAGACGCAGCCACCAGAGTGGTCACCATCCTGTCCCCCGGCCCCATCCGCTCTGGTGGCTGCATCTCTCCTGGTCTCCCCGAACCAGGTCTCTCCCGGGCTGCCATTGGCTGGCATTTCCGACCTGCGAGCGTGCATTCCTCAACTCCCCCCCAGACTGGCAGGAACAGGGGGTGCATACAGTTGGAATCAGCTGGCAGACAGGGACTGCGGGGCCGTCTTCCGTGTTTTACAAGTAGCTGTGCTGCCCAGGGAGGCCTCGGAGCCCAAGGGCTGGAGCCCTGGTCAGGGGAAGCTTCCTGGCCCCGTGGCCCCTTGTCTTCCGTTCCCCCCCCCCCACATCTGATGTGGCTTATTCGGCCTTTCAGCTGCCAGAACCCTGGGGCCACAGTGGAGCAATGAGGTGGTGTCTTTTTGCTACGGATGCGCCCATTCGTGCGTGGATTCTCAGGCACCCGCCGTCCGGGGGAACCCCGTGCAGCCCACCAGGTTCCGGTCTTGGCCTTGTGAACAACACTGACTCAGCACCTTTTCCTTCGGAACCTACGTTCTGGAGGCAGTGGACAAGAAGTTCGGAGGGCGAGGAGGGCTAAGGAGACAGGGAAAGCGGGAGTCTCCACAGTGATGGGGGCTGTGTTAGATTAGGCGGCCGGGGAAGGCCTCTCTCTGGAGGGGACTGTCAGTCCAGGCCCTGAAAGCTGGGCAACGTTCACCCCATCAAGAACAGAGAGCAGGGCCTGGCCTGGAGACAGCAGGTGGAAGCGTCCTGTGGTGAGTGGGGCCTGGCATTTCCAGGGAACCCGAAGGAGGGGAGGCCGGTGTGAGGAGGAGAGGGCAGGGCCGGATGGTGGGCACCCTGTAGGCAGTGGGGGGCCATGAACTTCGTTCCAGTGAAGGGAGGCTCCCTCCTAGTCTCCTTCCTCTTCCTGGCGAGACAAGATCTCTGCTAGCCTACTGCGGGAGCGAGGGAGGCCCACAGAGGTGTGGCTCATCTGATGTGGCTCTGGAGTCGCTTCCTTTGGTGGCCTTCGCCTTCTGTGCTCGCGACACGCGAACATGCCCGTGCACTCGAACACACGTGCGTATGAACACACGTGCGTATAAACACACAAGCTCACATGAGCACAGGCACACGAACACGCGTAAATACACGCACGCGTGAACGTGCACACACGTGAGTGCGGGAACACCCGTGTGCTGGGTGAAGGGAAAGGTGAAGATACACCACAGGCTGCAGATGAGCAGGTTCGACGTGCCTGTGCCTGCACGGAATTTTTTTTTTTTTTAATTGGGAATTATTGCTAACATGGGTAAAAACTCAAGGCTTTTCATAAAATCTACAGTTTTTTTTTCTTTTCAAAATGATACCTGACGTTTATTGAGCTCAGTATGTGCTAAGTAAGCACTCACCTGCTTAGCAAGGTTGGTATTATTCGTATTCCATATAGTAATATCATCATTATTATCATTTACTAGATAAGGAAATTGAGGCTTGTAGAAAGTTGCATACAGCTTGTAAGGGGCAGAACTGGATTCTAATCCAGAGAGTCTGACCCAGGTTCTCTCTCTCTCTCTCTTTTTTTCTTTTTTTTTTTTGAAACTGGGTATATTGCATCAAAGGCCTGGAGCAGAGCAGCCTCTGTGGGCCTGGACCCTGCATTCCGGGTCACCCCAGTCTCCACGCAGCCCTCTTTACCTGCTTGTCACCTGTCTGCCCCTTAGCAAGCAGCCTCTGAGTTTGAGACTCTCTGATGTTCATTAACTATTAAAGTGAGCGTTTTGGCAAATTTTTTTTAATGTTTATTTATTTTTGAGAGAGAGAGCACGAGCTGGAGAGGGACAGAGAGAGAGAGACACACACAGAATCCCAAGCAGGCTCCAGGCTCCGAGCTGTCAGCACAGAACCCGACGTGGGGCTCAAACTCACAAGCTGTGAGATCATGACCTGAGCTAAAGTCGGACGCTTAACCGACTGAGCCACTCGGGTGCCCCCATTTTGGCAATTTCTAAAAAAAACTATTTTTAGGGGCACCTGGGCGGTTCCAGTCAGTTAAGTGTCCAACTTTGGCTCAGGTTATGATCTCACAGCTCGTGAGTTCCAGCCCCACATTGGGCTCTGTGCTGACAGCTTGGAGCCTGGAGCCTACTTGGGATTCTGTGCCTCTCTCTCTCTCTGCCCCTCCCGCCCTATGCTGTGTCTCTGTGTGTGTCTCTCTCTCTCTCAAAAATAAACATTAAAAAGGGGCGCCTGGGTGGCGCAGTCGGTTAAGCGTCCGACTTCAGCCAGGTCACGATCTCGCGGTCCGTGAGTTCGAGCCCCGCGTCGGGCTCTGGGCTGATGGCTCAGAGCCTGGAGCCTGTTTCCGATTCTGTGTCTCCCTCTCTCTCTGCCCCTCCCCCGTTCATGCTCTGTCTGTCTCTGTCCCAAAAATAAAAATAAACGTCAAAAATAAACATTAAAAAAAATTTTTTTTAGGGGCGCCCGGGTGGCTCAGTCGGTTGAGCGTCCGACTTCAGCTCAGGTCACGATCTCACCGTTCGTGGGTTCGAGCCCCGCATCGGGCTCTGTGCTGACAGCTCGGAGCCTGGAGCCTGCTTCGGATTCTGTGTCTCCCTCTCTCTCTGACCCTCCCCCGCTCAAGCTCTGTCTCTCTCAAAAATAAATAAACATTAAAAATACCTTTAATAAAAGTTTTTTAAGGAGCAGAACTGCATTCTAATCTAAACCCTGTTTTTATTTATTTATTTATTTATTTATTTATTTATTATTTTTTTTTTTTTCTCAACGTTTATTTATTTTTGGGACAGAGAGAGACAGAGCATGAACGGGGGAGGGGCAGAGAGAGAGGGAGACACAGAATCGGAAACAGGCTCCAGGCTCTGAGCCATCAGCCCAGAGCCCGACGCGGGGCTCGAACTCCCGGACCGCGAGATCGTGACCTGGCTGAAGTCGGACGCTTAACCGACTGCGCCACCCAGGCGCCCCTAAACCCTGTTTTTAATTAAGAAGGCTTTGCAGTCTGACCGATGTGCACCCAAGTCCCTTCTCCTCTACCCACTGGCTGTGTGACTTTGGTTAGGTGACCTAACCTCTCTGAACCTCGGTTTCCCTCCTCTGCAAAATAAAGGCTAAAACCAGGGTCCCTATGGGGAGAAGGTGAGAGGTCACAAGTAGAGGTCCCTCGAGGCCACCCGTGGGGCCGTTACTGTTATCGTCAGGGTGTCTGAAGGTGCCCCTGCTGAGCAGGCCCTGCCTGGCCTCCTCAGGAGCCCACAGGGCAGCGGTGATGGAGGGCCGGGTGTCTACGCAAACTGTGCTCCAGTCCGTGGCCAGTGTGGCAGCCCCGTCCGTCTCTTCTCTCCACTAGGCCTTCGTCAAGATGGTTGGGCACCACGTCTCCTTCCTGGAGGCCCACGTGCTTCAGGCCGAGCGGGACCACGGGGCCTTCTCGCAGGCTCTGCGGAGGTGGCTGGGCTCCTCGGGGCTGCCCTCCTTCAGGAATGTGAGTATCTCCCCGCCTCCCGCCTCCTCTCAGACCCCAGAGAGGGGAGAGGGGCTCAGGAAGTGGGAGTTCAAAGGGCATGTCTCACTTCCACAGACAGGAAACGGTGGCTGGCTGGCAGGCCCAGGTGGCTGCAGTGTCTCCGTCCCTCCCTGGGGCGCCTCTTCTCGCTCTGAGCTTGGAGCTTCAGTGCTGTGGCCGCTTGCTTATTCACCCACCATTTATTTATTGAGTGCCTGCTGTTTGCTGAGCACTGTGGTCCATCTGGGGTTACCGTAGTGAGCAGGGACAGCCCCTTCCCTCCTGTCCTGGCCTTGCACACATAAGGACGTGCTCAGGGTGACATTCAGATTTCAGGGTGGGTCCTTCTGGAGGCACGAGTCGGCCTCAAGTCGACCAGAGGGGCCAGGGACGGTGGAGGTCTGGGGACGGAGGGCCAGCCTGCATGTGGCCCTTTGTGACTTACAGAGGCCTCTCCTCTCCACATCTCTGCTTTCCCGGAATCCTCCCTACGACCCCAAAGGAGGGATCATTGTATCCCTTTTGCTGATGGAAAAACTGAGGCCAGACTGATCCTGCAGTGGAGACCTTCAATGTTTAAAACACAGCCGTCTTCTCAACTTATCTGCTGGTCACCCGGTCCAGGGATCGCTGGACAATGTCCGGAGACATTTTGGTTGTGACTAGATGTGAAGGGTGCTGTTGGCATCTGGTGATTAGGCACCAGGGATGCCGCTGAACGCCCTACAGTGTGCAGGACAACCCTGCTTCCCCCGCCCCCCCCCCCCCCCCCACGGCAGGAGAGTCTCTAGTTTGAGAAACCCCGCCCTAAGCTGCGTTCGATAATTGCAGCGACGGTTTCTGCCAGGTCTGTTCGAAGTGCTTTGTGTGCTGGGTTATATGGCATCTCATTCCCATGCCAGGCTTTGGAGGAGGGACCTTTATACCACCCCCATTCTACAGATGGGAAGGATGAGGCTCAGTGGGGTGAAGGGACTCGCCCAAGGCCACTAGACCTGGTGTGACGAGGCTGGGGTGGACCCTGGTTGGCCCCTCTCTGAGGCCTCGCCCTTCCCAGCTCAGCCAGCCACCCTGTCCTGCCCCCCCCAGGGGTTTCTCACTGTTCCTTGGGTCTGCCCGGGAAGCCCCCCCCCCCCCCGCCTCTGTCTGCTGCCTGCCTGCGTATTTCCACTGCGTTTACTGCGTGCCAGGCGCTGCACTGGGCATTTCGTACACGTTGACTCATTTACCTTTCCCAAACGTCGTGTGCCCTGGGCATCAGCGTTATTCCGATTCGATAGGAAGGGGGATGGAGACTTGGTAGATTTCAGGGGTTGCGGTCTTATCGCCCACGGACAGAATGGAGCAGGTGAACTCGTTCTATTTGGCCAACAGTGTGCCTTGGGATGCCTGGCTGGGCTTCACTGTCTAGTCCCTGCCAGGACCCCACTGCTCCGTCTTCTTTTACACCTGCCCGAGGCATGTGCTTCCAAGTGAGTGACTTGCCCAGGGCCAGTAACAGCTAGACAACGGCCTCACCTGTCTCATGGTCTAGAAACTCCTGTTGATCCTTCAGAGGCTAAGTTAATGCCACCTCTTCTCAGAAGCCCTCCAGGATTGCCCCATCTCCAGAGAAATGCTATCTTTCTGCTTTCCAACAATGATGAAGTCAGGAGCTTTTTTGTTTGTTTGTTTGTTTTGTTTTGGGTTTTTTTGTCCTCTCCCTTGAGATATGATGACCGTTCCCGGGTAAACAGGAACCCCCAGTCGCCCCCAGAAACCTCCAGAGCACCCAGTGCTCTGCCCACTGAGGGCTTAGAAGCACATCGGGGGAGGAAGATCAGAGGCCCGTGGCTGCCCCTGGCCCCCAGCAAGTATCCTAACAGTGGGACCTGTCGGGCCCTTGGTCTTTGAACTTTCCAGTCTTCTTCTGTGCTCTGCAGTTGTCCCCGTGTGGTCGGCACTAGTGTCCCCATTTAGAGGCAGAGACCAGGTCTCAGAGATGGTGAGTCGTGCGTCTGAGTTCAGTGCCGGGGTTGGAGCTCAGGCCTGCAGGCCTCTGAAACTGGGGTTCCCCTGCCCACTCCCGCAGCAGGATCCCACCTGGGTGTGGCTGGGCATGCCGGAACCTGCACCCTCTCATCTCTACCAGACTCGGGGGGGCCCCAGGCCTGCCTGTGGTGACCTGTTCCAGGAAGTGCATCCCAGCCAGCCGTGGTGAGTCATTCAGCAACCCAGCATATCAATCTTGGCCCGGAGGGCTTTGTCTGGGGCAGGTGGTGCAGGCGAGGGTGTGCACGCGTGTGTGTATGTGCACCTGCACCCAGGGTGTGAGCTGGAGGAGTCCTTCTAGAATAATGGTCGTTGCAACTCGGGCTGGAGCCCTGACTCGGCGGGCACCAGACATCCCGCCCTGTGAGGTGGTCGGGTCATTGTCCCTATTTTACAGATGAGGAAACTGAGGCACCAAAGAGTCGAATTGCTTGTTCACCCGGAAGGTGGTGAAGCTGGGATTCAGATCTGTGAGGCCTGGGCCCAGGGCCGCTACGCTGCACCTCTTGGGTCACCACTTGGCCCCGCGCCCTTTCTGTGCCCCGCTCTGCCGCTGGAACCTCCATCTGGGGGGTGGGGGTTCTCCTAGAGCGTCAGGATGGTTTCCCCCAAAGCCAGTCAGCTGGGCTTAAGCCCATGCCCCTCAGTGTCTGTCTCAGGTGCACACTTCCCTCAGTGAGTCTACAAGAGGCCTCCCTCCTCCCCGATGTGAGGCTGCCCCCGCCAGCCCCAAATTCCATCTCCCGCCCTCACCCGCCCTCCTCACAACTCTGAGGGTCCCCGAGGGTCCCCGAGGGCCCCGTGGAGTGAAGAGTGAGGCAGAGGTTTTTGGGTCTCACTTGGCCCCGTGGAAATGCTGACAAGGGGTCCTTTCTCTGTGGGGTGAGCCTCCTACCCCTCCCCTGAAAGCCCAGCACCCATCACTGCCCCCCATGACCCTTCCAGAGTCAAGGAGGGATGGCGGCCCCCCCCATGGGGCCCAGGAGGGAGGGCCCTCTGCTTTCAGCCTGGAGCTGGGCAGGGGCCTTTGGGGGTGTGTTTCCCACCCTTCCTGCCATTCCATTAGCTGGAGCGGGATTCCTGGGGAGGGCAGGGGGGCACGGAGAGAAAACCGGTCCTTGTTTTTATTAACTTGGCCAGCCCCACCTGCCCTCCGTCCTGCCCTCCTCCCTCTCTCTCCTTCCTCGGTTTGCGTGTGTGTGGGGAGGCCCGACGAGGGTGCAGGGCAGCCGGGCTGGGGTCTCCTAGCGCGTCGGGAGCAGGGCCAGGAAACAGTGCCCCCACCCCTGTGCCCAGCACCAGGGACCTAGACCTGCCCCCTGCCCGTGTGACTTGTTGCTGGCTCGGCCGGGGCTGGCCGAGGGCGCCCGGGCGTGCCAGCCTGCGGGTACCACCTCCATCACGAGCCCCTGAACCCCAGGCCTTTTACCTCTGACCCAAGCTGCCGGGGGGTGGTGCAGGCAGTCCGTCCACAGACTGAGGGGAGGGCTGACTGGTGCCCGGGCCTTCCGTGCCCAGGTACAAAAATGTACACGGTCCGTGCTCCGATTTTAATGCTAATGCACGTGTTTCTATGGTCCACGGTCCTTCTCTTCATCCTGCGCTACGTGAACGTTTTCCATTAGACCTTTACGTGGATTCTTACAGCGTTCCAAGATTCTGACTTGTGGATTTGAAGTGAGCATCGTGCCTCTCTTCCCCTGTAGCTAAGCCCCATCTCTGGCATCTTTTGGCCGCGTGTCCGTGAGCGAGTCGCTGTGAGCCCCGGGCCGCTCAGCTGCTGGTTCGCGGACTCGGGCGTGACCACAAAAGCTCTGCTCGCTGGGAAACTGGTTTGGGTTTGATGTGAAGTGACGAGGGCCTCCACCGAAGCAGTGAGAATGGAAAGGGCGAGGAAGACTGTCCGAAGGAGGGTTCTGTGGGCATTGGCGGATCTGCAAAGCCAGCGCTGCCTATAAATAATGGAGCGATTCAGGACAGACCGCCTCCTCATCCAGGGGGGCGCAGGTATCGTGGGGATGGTGACACAGAGCCGGCCCTGCAGCGGCGTGCACCATTCTCCACCTGCCCGCGCCCCGCAAGGCCGGAGTGCTGCTTTTAGCCCCGTTGTACAGGTGAGCAAACTAAGGCACAGAGAGGGTAAGTAACTTATCCAAGGTTACACAGCTGGGCATCAGGATACGAGCCCACTTTCTTAACTCTGTCCCCTCTTGCCTTCAGAGAACACTGTGATCTCTTCCCCCAGCATGCTTGTGTCTAGGGGGAAGAGATCACAGTGACCAAATCCTAAGAAAATGTGGTATATGGTTGCCTCGAAAGGGGACCCCGGCTTGCTCTGAGGGAGTCAAGGATGGCCTCTGAGGAAGGGCCATGTAGGCTGGGGCCTGGATGGGGAGTAAGTCAGTCTGAAGACAGGAGAAAGGGTGCTCCTGGCAGAAGGCACTGTGGGCCCAAAGGCCTCAGAAGGGGCCACACGCAGTGCTGAGCCACGGTCAGAAGTGTGGTGTGGGTCGGCTGAATGGACAAAGCAGGGAGTTGGGGGACATGAGGTTAGGGCCAGATTAGACAGGGTCTCAGGCCACAGAGAGGAGTTTAACATTATTCTGAGGGCAATGGGGAGCCATGGAAGGCTTCACAGCAGGGGAGTGGCATGGTAAGCCTGCTTCACTTGGAGAACTGCCAGGGCTCCTCCTCTGCCCTGAGTGAGGGCTGGCATCCAGGGTCAGCACTGCCTTGTTGAGACCTGGATGTGAGAATTGAGTGGGGCGAAGGGTGCCCTCCAAGCTCTCGGCTTCAGTTGGTAGGGGGGAGCGTCCTCAGCCTAGAAACGTCACATGTGGTGCCCTGAGCGCCCCGATCTTCGCCTCCCCCGCAATCGGAAGAGAGAACAGAGGCTCCAGGTGGGGGACCCAGGTCTCCTGGATGAGTGTCTGGGTTCCAGAGACCCCGCCCGAGGACGTGGCTGTCAGCCCAGGTCGTCACACAGGGCCCTTCACATCCGGAGATCTTTCTCGGCGTGTGTGGAAATGGAAGCGTGAGGTGGAACTGGAGCCAGGGGGGGCTGGGGCCTCCGAAGGGCAAGGGAGACCATGTCGGGTGTCGCTGTTGTCCCCTTGGCCCAGGCCCGGTCGCACGGGGCCCGGTGGCCACCCCTGATGTTCTGGTGACCGCACCGGGCCTCACTCTTCTGCGCCTGTGCCCGGAGGCACAGAACCGCCTCACTTGTTTGTTTGTTTGGTTTTCTGCCGAGCCGAAACATCTTGCTCACGAGGTGTCATTCTGATTAAGTTTCCGATGGATAAGAGTGCGATGCTTTCCAAGGAAATCTCTTGGGCTAATGACAGAACCGCTTGGGGCCTGACGCCCACACAGAGCCGGGCTGCCCGGTTGGATTGCGGCCTGGCCCGGCCTAGCCTGCCCGGCCCACCTCTTCACCCGACAGATGCCCGCCGGGCAAGCCAGTAGCGTAAAGGAACGTGTCCGCCGGGTGTGGGCCAGTACGGAAGGGTGGGGAGGGAGACACATCCGCAGCTCCCTGCACGGGAACGAAGGGGTGGCCGACCGTGGCCAGATGTTCCTATTTCAGACAAAGGTGGCCTTCGAGAGTCTTACATGAACCTTCTGACGTCAAAAAGTCAGTAAGTCACTCTTGTAAGTGTTGAGCACTGGGGGGAAACGTGCTGCAGCTGTGAGTTGTGCCCTGCATGCTCCCGGCTCTGGGTTTTAGGCTGATGGCCTGTACCCCACAGACGTCACCTCTCCAGGGGTTTCTGGCAGCAGGGAAGAGCGAGGAGGCATCCTCTTGCCTCTTTGCACCAGCCCCTGCAGGGACCCTTCAGCCTTTTCGTAGTGGCGTGTCCGCTCTCGCTCCAACGATCACGGTTCTGTTGAGCACGTATATGAAGGGCTTTCTGTGCCTTGTCGCGGCTTCCCCATAACAAGCCTGGAGGTGGCTGTTGTTATTCCGGTTCGTGGGGAAGGGACCGGAGGTTCAGAGGGGTCTATTTACTTGCCCAGGGTCACGGAGCGTAAGTGGTAAAGCAAGGATCTAATCCAGCTTTGACCTTGTTCAGCGCGTCTCTCCCCTTGCTCCGTGCTCCTGCTAAGGGCTCAGACCTCAGCCTCAATGTCATGGTTGCACACTGAAGGTCCTTAGGTCAAATGTGCCCTACCCACGTAGGGTCTTCGCCCCACTTGGGGTGTGCGTGTCTGTGTGCGTGTGTATTCAGTTGGAATTAGTTGCCAGCCTTTTTATTTTTTTAAGTGTATTTATTTTTTTGAGAGCGAGTGGGGGAGGTACAGAGGGGGACACAGAGGGAGACAGAATCTGAAGCAGGATCCGCACTGGCAGCACGGAGCCTGGCGTAGGGCTCGAACTCATGAACCTCGAAATCATGACCTGAGCTGAAACCAAGAGTCAGACGCTTAACCGACAGAGCCCCCCAGGCGCCCTGCAGTTGCCAGCATTTAAAAAACTAATTTCACATAAGAACCTGTACTTTTTTTCTCTTGAGAAAGCAGAGGTCTGGACTCCTGGGAAGCATTCCTGCCACACCACCGTCGGCCGGAGTCGCCCACACTCAGCACCTGCCTCTGGGTGTTTGGTCTTCCTACCCAGGTGGAGCACATAGTAGGTGTTCAGTAAATATGAATCAGTGGGTGCTCGTAAGGCTTTCGTGGCCCCTGACAGCCTCCCCAGATTTCTCTGGAGGCCGTCTCCAGGCAGTGGAGAGCCCCGGGAAAAGTGTCCTGGCCTGCCCCTCTCCCCTGCAGCTCCCCTGCAGCTTGGGGCCGCCTCTGGGACTTTCAAGAAGGTAATGGAGATTGTGGGCGGAGCAGCCCTGCCCAGGCTGGCCTGTAGGAGTCAGCAGTGCCAGGCTCGGTGTCTCCTCCCCTCCCCGCTCACCCTATGCACCACCCCCCAGCTCCCTCCCCACCCAGGCCTGTAGAGGGAGGGAGGCCCTGCCTGGCTGGGGCACCTCCCCCTCCCTCTGCCCAATCCCCCTGGAGGGGTGACTCCCGGAAGGAGGCAAGGCTTGGCTGGGGCTTTATCTGGCGGTGGAGGCCGAGCCAGGCACCAACACAAAGGAGGCAGAGGAGATTCCAAGGCTCCTTCTCCGGGGCCCTGAACTGGCCTCTTCTTCTCCTTCTGCCCTTCATCCCTTTCGGTAGAAACGCAACATGAGCAGTTGGCAAATATTAACGCAACAGCGGAGGGCTGAGTGGCGCTTGGTCCCCAGCCCCCCTACTCACCCCCCCTCCCCACCACACCAAACTGGCCCTCAGTGAGTTACACACTCACACGGTCATGGATTTGTTTGACTCCAGATATTTGGTGGCCTGTGTGCTGGGGAGGGACAGAGGGCTCTGAGCAGGCTGGTTTGCCACCCAGTTTTTTTTTTTTAAGCATTGCATTTTTGTTGAGATTTTGAAGTTGACCAAGAAAGTTCCTTTCAACAAGAAGGGGCTTCTGTTTCGGGGGGACTGTTTGCTGAAGCCTATGTGGGAGCATTCCAACTTCTCCGTGGTCGGTGGGACACAGTCCCCCCTCCCCAGCAACACAGCCACCAACTTTGACATCCAGTCCCTGCATCCCTGTGACCACAGCGTCCCCATCGGCTGGTGGATGCTGTGCCCTTTGCATATGCTGGTCCCCTGCCTAGAATACCCTTCCTGTACCCTGCCTGATAATGTTTATTCATTGCTCAAGGCCATGTTGAATGTTACCACCTCTGGGAAGCTGCCTGAATGCCCCCAGGCAACGTTCCTCTGAACTTCCATTGTCTGTTCTCCTGTTGGCATAGCACCTTGGGGTGCTGTGTTTTTACGTGTTGTTTCCCCAAGACTGAGAGTTTCTCTTCCCCAAGACTGAGAGTTTCTCGGGGCTGGGGACTGTCTTATCTTTGACTTAGTAGCAGCCCGGGCCCTCTGGGCTCTTCACTGGACCAGCAAAAGCTAGCACTTTACCTGCCCTGGCTGGATTCACCTGTTGCATACGTACTGTTACTGTTTCCCCTTGACAGATGAGGAAACTGAGGCTTAAGAAAGCTGGAACGTCTCGACTTAGCCAGGGGTTGGTTCATTTGAATTCGACCCCATGTTCTTCGTGCTCCAAGGGTCAAAATCCAAACACTGGAATCAGGTCGCCCCAAGTGAGGCCCTGGGGTCGGGCAGAGACGGCCAACTGAGGAGGCAGGCGCCCTCAACTCCAGCCAGGAACAAAGGCTCAGAGTGGTCTGACCTTGGTCTTTTTTCAAAAAGAGAGGTTGGGAGTAAAGACTTATGTGAAATCAACTGATTTTGGAAACAAATCTGAGACTCAAAAGAAATCTTGGGGGACCTATTGGCCCACAGGCCTCCACAAGCCTGGCCAGGGGTGGGGTCCGAGCCTGTTTACTGAAGGAGTCAGACTGTCCCCCTCCAGGTAACCCTTCATAGATTCTGCCTTCCCAGTTCCCTCCCCCCCCCCGCCCCCCGAGTGTAGACGAAACTCCCGTGGTTCTTGGAGGGGGTAGTTGAGAGCATGGGTTCAGATCAGGGTTTCACAACCTTAGCACTACTGACACGTGGGGCCAGATCGTTCTTTGCAGCCGGATGGTCCTGTGCATCATACGATGGTCTCTGGTCCCTGGTCTCTGCCCATCAGATGCCTCCAGTCAGGACCATCATTAAAGTCCAGACATTACAAAAGTCCCTGGATGCAAAATTGCCCTGGGTTAGGAACCACTGGCCCAGATGAACGACCGTCCTCAGAACCGATGATCGTGTGTGGGACACATCATTGCCTTTGCCTTTGCGTGTCACCTATAAATACGGACAATTCCCAAACGTTTAAAAACACATGAAAGCATGGGTTCTAGAGCCCAAGAGCCCCGGGTTTGTGCCTTGATGGAGTTGCTTACTAGCCCCGTGGCCTTGGAACGGGGTCTCAACTTTCCCGTCTGTGAAATGGGGTAGCGGTGCTCAAACCCCGTGGAATCAGCGTGCGGGATTCCCTCTGCCCTTGGCAAACTTGTGTCAGGCACCGGCTGTGATGTGAGCATGGACTTCTATCACTGGAGGAGGAGCCGGGTTTCCTGAGGACTTTCTGCATGCGGGACCCGTGCTGCATGCGGGACCCGTGCTGGACTGGACTCGGTACTTGTTTCCTCAGTTCCTGCTTGCCGTGGGCAGGCGGGCTGCCATCACTGGCCCGTGTTAGAGAAGGGCCGCTGGGGCAGGGAGAGGTGAGGTCGCTTACCCGCGGTCAGGGAAGAGAGCAGCCCGGGTGGCCGCAGCTGTCTGGAGCGCATTCGGGGCGGCCTGCTGCCCCCGGAGATCGGGATTCGTGTGCAGCACTCAGCAGCTGCTCTGAGCGTGGGCCGTGGGGATCCGTTTTGTAGAAACTTCCCTTGGAGCGGCCGAGGGTTCCGCCCGCACCCCCACGAGCTTGTGCGGAGCCGCTGCCCGTCCCACCAGTGGGAGTTGAATGGGGCAGCTCGCTCTGCCCTGGGCCACTGTCCCACCTGGGCCAGCCTCCCCCTGCTCACGCCAGGACCATCCCCGGCCTGGCCGAGGTGGCGGCTCGGAGCAGGACTCCTGGGCACAGGTCTTGCCCGAGGACATGTCCCAGGTGAGGCTGGACCATCGGGGGACACAGGCACCGGGGGCATCTGGGGTCCCCCCTCTGAGTCCCCACCCCTTTCAATACACTGGGGCACATAGCTGCCACGTGGAGATGTCAGCCCATCAGGCTCTGTGTCCATCTGGACCCCCCTCTCCGAATTGTTCATCTGCTTGCCTCTCTCCATGCGTCTCTGTGCCTCTGTCTCCTGCGTCTCTCCTTGGCTCGCACACAAGGCGCAACGCCTCACCATGCCCCCTGCCCCCATTCCCTGTCACCTCTTCCCCCACCCAGGGGTCTCACCAGGACCCCACCCTCCTCAGATGGAGGGAGGTGCGGAGCGGAGGGACCACGAGGTCTGAATCTGCTTCTGCGTCCGCTGGCTGGGCTGCACCGCGGACGTCCCCTGCCATTCTTGGGGACATAAGCGCACCCAGGGGGAGTCCTGCAGTGGCACGTGGTGCGGGGGAGCCGTCGGTAATAACAGCTGTGAACTGAGCCCCACAGTCTCCCCAGAAAGTAGAGCTCCCGGGCAGGTGCTCTTAGCAGGTGGATCTGAGGAGGGCTACGTGCCTCCGGCTCCAGCACGTGACCGGAAAGGAAAGAGAGGTCAGGGGAGTGGCGTGGCCGTGGGCGAGGCCCGGCTGGCAGAGGGCGGGCAGGTTCTGAGGGACGTGACGAGTGCAGGGCAGCCCTTCGTTAGCACAGGCACCTGTGTGACGCCCGCAGCCGGGGTTGGGGCTTCTGGAGGAAGCGTGACCCCTTTGATGCCTAAGGAGCCCCGGAGGCTCTTGAACTTGGCTCTGTTCACGGTCCGCTTTCTTCGCGGGAAAATAAAGCACGTCCCGTTAAGCAGTAAACTCATCCGGGTGCCTGTTCTGCCTGATACCGTTGCACCTAGTGATGCGGCCAGACCTAAAGTCAAGGCCAAAGTTCCCGTTACTTGGAGAGTCCTAATAATTAACCTGGAGCCTCAGGCAGAGGGGGTGATTCCGGCTTTCGAATGCAGTGAGGAGCCGGAGCAGGGAGGGAGCTCCTTCCAGGCTGGACATCATTGAGCACCGGAGGGGAGGTGCCCGCTGGGACTTGGGTTGGGGATCTTGGCGCTGTGGCCCTGGCACCAGCTCTTCTCGTCCTGTGTCTGGAAGCTTCTTCGCTGGTGTGGACCAGGCTCCAGAGGCCTCGGGCGATACCCCAAGGAGTGTGTGTGGGGGAGAGTGGGGGGGGGGAAAGGAACGGCTCAGATGGCATCAGTCGCTGGTTCGAGAGAAGTGGGAGACCACGCCGGGGGCTGCTGCTGGGGCTGGCTGCCAGAGTATTTGTGCCTGGTGTGGCCTCCTGTAACTTGTCACTGGCCAGCAGGCGTCCACTGAGTATACTCTGAGCCAGCTGCCTCGGTCGATATAGGAGCCATGCCTTTTAGCGGCTGGAGGATGTCCCAGCACTTACAATTTTTGAGGCTCCTTGTTATTAAAAATCAAGCAGTGCCCAGAATTGGCTCCCACAACTGTGATTTAGTTTAAACGTTCGTGTTTTGAAACTGAAATGCATTTAATGCTAAAAATGCAAAGTTATGAAATTGTACGCTCGGGCTCTTTGTAAGCTAGTGACGGTGTTTAAAAAGAATATGAATTCAGGGGGCCATAATAATAATGAAATTAGCCGCATTCAGTGAGCATTTGGTATTTTCTAAGGACTTTGCAGTTCTATGGGCATAACACCCCCTGAAGTAAGAAACTGTCGTTAGTCCTGTTCACCAGCTGAGACAACTGAGGCACAGAGAGGTTAAGTAACTTGGCTAAGATCACACAGCTAGGGAGGGGGGACCACTGCCGTCTGAGAGATGTAGGAATGGGCAGCTTCCTGTGCTAGATGGAGGGACCTGATTTCAGTGCTGGCAGCTCCACGTGGGGCTTCGGAGGGCATGTCACAGTGCAGATCCAAAGCCCTTTGTGACCCCCCCCCCACCTCCACTCACACCCTCACTCCCCAGGCATCATGAGCCACTTTGGAGGAAATGGGCAGATGGTAGGAAGCCCCTTAGGCTTGGCCCATAGGTCCCCCGGAGGCCCCAGAAAGTGAACTCGGCCTCCCACCCAAACTGTTTCTGTTTTCTTGAAAGCATGTTGGGGAGTGGCCAGCATGGTCAGCCTGAGAGGTATTCTCCCGGGCTTCTTTGCCTTGGGCTCTTCCTGCTGAAGACAGCCCCGCCCATCCCCCCTCTGTGCTGAGGCCCACCCTGGCCTCTTCCTCCCCCACATTCCCTGTAAGTCCTCCTTGGCTGCACCAGGACCCCAGTCCCTGGGCCGGGCTTAACTCCTTTGATGCCAAATCTCCATGGGCCTCCCCTCTGTTCTTTTGGTCATCCGTACATTCACGTATTTGTTCATTCATTCAGCAAATACTTACCCACCGATACTTACCCACCGACCTGGATGAGCTGTTCGCTATTTTGTATCCTTGGAACCCATGGAGAACAGAAAATATTCCTGCCACCTGGCAGGTGACAGTCTAGTGTGCCCCGGGGGAGATGGAAAAGTGAAGAAGCACGGGGAGATGGGTGTCTGAGGGTAGGATGTGGTCAGGGAGGTGGCTGGTTTGCTGAAGGAGGTAGAAAGGGCATGTGCAGGGGTCCTGGGCGGCTGTGGGAGCAGTGAGACCTGAGTGGGCAGCCTGTTGGAAGTCGGAGGTGAAGGGGGTGGATGGAGCAGGTGTGGGGCCAGCACTGGGACTCAGCTCTGGAGGGTTTGAGGTGGGATCTGGCCTGCGATGGTCCAGGGAGAGATGCTGTTGGCCTGGACCAGGGCGGGTCAGGGCAGAGCTGGGGAAACAGGGTCTATTCCTCGTGTGTGCACGGGGCAGGGTATTTAATTGAAATTTTTTGCAAAAATTGTAGATTTACACGCAGTTAAGCAATAATATTGGGGGGGGGGTGTGCCTGAGTGATGCAGTTGGTTAAGTGTCCAACTTTGGCTCAGGTCGTGATCTCGCAGTTCATGGGTTCAAGCCCTGCATCGGGCTCTGTGCTGACAGCTCAGAGCCTGGAGCCTGCTTCAGATTCTGTGTTTCCTTCTCTCTCTGCCCCTTCCTCTCTCTTTCTCAAAAATAAATAAGCATTAGAAAGGAAGGAAGGGCATCGCTTCTCAGCCTTTTGGCTAAGATCAAGTGTAAAAAGGAAGGGAGAGAGGAAGGAAGGAAGGAAGGAAGGAGGGAAGGAAGGAAGAAAGAAAGAATGAATGAATGAATGAATACAGAGAAATCTCTTGGAAGCTTAGCCCCTTTTCCCCCAGTGGAAACATTTTGCAAAACTTTAGTATAATAATATCATGACCAGGTATTGACATTGATACAATCAGCTGGTCTTAGGGCTCCCATTTTGCTTGTCCTCATTTGCAGGTGTTTAGGTTCTAGACAGTTGTATAAATTCTACACGTTTATATTAGTTAGCCTCCTGTCTCCACCACTAGGGTCCACACTGAACAGTTCCAGTCTTGCCGGGATCTCACCCCTGCTCAATCCCCAGCAGCTACCACTCTGCCCTCCGTTTCTAAAATGTTGCTATTTCAAAAATGTTCTAGAAATGGAACCCTACACCATGTAACCTTTCAGCATTGGCTCTTTTCAGCATTATTCTCTGTAGATACATCCAAGTCGCTGCGTGACTCAAGAGTTTGTCTGGATGTGTTTGCAGGGCAGAGCCCTAGTTGGAGATGCTAGTGTGGGGTTCGGGGCTGGAGGTGTCCAGCATGGAGCCAGAAGCTGAACGAGATCACCCCAGGAGACAGAGGGGATCTAGGTCGATGACCGAGCGCGAGTCGATTAAGCATCTTAGAGTACCGGGCGCAGGGATGTGGCCAGCCCAGGGAGACAGATGATGTCCCTGCAGCTGGGGTGAGGCTGCCTCGGGGCTGGGTGTCTGCGGTGGGCGTGGAAGAAGCGGTTCACTCACCATCTCCCCCTTCCTCCCCTTTCTCTCTTTGCAGCCAGAGGGCTGGGCCCCTGTTGAGGGTTTAGACCAGGGTTTCCAGGGGTCGTGAATAAAATGGGAAAAGGGCAAAGCGCTGCCCCTAAGGTGAGATAGAGTCCCTTCAACAAAGACTGACCTGACTCCCGAGATGGCCTCCGTCCTTTGGGAAGAATATGATTTCTTTGACAAAGGGATGGGGCTGGCAGGTGGGGGCCCGGAGGGGGCGTTTCTTGTGTATCTGGTGCAGCAGCCTGGCTTGGGTTCGGAGAGGTCCTGAATGCACGGAACAGCTCGTGCACTCCTGTCACCATCCCCTCCCCTCCGGGTCCTTGTCCCCAAAGTGTCCCCACCCCTGCCACCGCCTTTCGGGGCGTGCCTCCCTTTTCTCTTGGCCCCCGTGCTTCCCTCTCCTTTCCTGTCTTACTCCCTCACTCTGTCCATCTTCATTCTCTATCTCTGTTCTCCCTCTCTCCCCATTCACCACACATTCCCCTCCTCCTTTTCATCTATTTCTGCTTTTTCTCAGTCCCCTCCCCCATCTCGTTTCCACATTGTCTCTTGCTCTCTCTCTCCCATTTGTGTGTGTCTGTCCCTCTTGTGTCTTTCCCTTTGTCTGCGTCTCCGACCCCGTCTCTCGTTACCTCCTGCTCTGTCCCATCCCTGCTGTCTTCATCTCGAGCTTTTCTTCTTTTTCTCGCTCTCAAGTATTATTTTTCCAGACCTTGGAGATCATCCATTGCCACCCTCAGGGGGCCCAGTGGATAAAATGTCTTAATCAGACCAGGACAGCGCGGGAGGCGAGCTCCCGTAAAAGGGCTTCCCAGGGCGAGTGACAGGGTGACATCAGTGTGGTGGCCGCAGCCCGGGCCACCCGCTGGAGGGGTTGGCGGGCCCAGACCAGAGCTCGGAGAGCACCTGCGTCTGAGGAAAGGGTGGATTGAGAGGAGACTCCCAAGGCTGCCTGGATGTCTGGGATGGGGGAGAATGGGCACAGGTGACAGTCTGGGCCTTGCCTCTGAAGCAGATTCCTTCAGCTGTCGGGAGGCGACTGCTCAGCCCTGGGGAGTCTTTCTCCAGCCCGGGCAGGGGTGGGGGGCAGGCATGTAGGCGGCTTCTTGGCACCTGCTGGTTCTGGACACGTCCAAACGGCTTGTGTATCTGACGGAGAACAGCTGCCCACACTGGGGACCCTGACAAAATGGTCAGTTGAGGCTGTGTTTGCTTTCTGCTCCCCAGAGCTATAACCGGTGCTATTTTCAACATTCTTTTGTGGAGCCAACCACCTTCGAGGCCAGGCAATGGAACCTCCAAGGATTCTACCGCTAACCGGCATCAGAGTGAGAAATGTATAGCTCCCACATGACAGTAGCCAGCTGGGGAACCTGAGCCAGCTGTTGGTTCGGGCCACGGACACTCATCTGGAGCCGGACCACCCGCCAGTGGCTGGAATCCGGACACAACCGTGCCTCCTGTGGGTCGGTGGAGAATCTGTTTGACAAGGAGGTTGCTAAGCTGAGCAGACCCCTGGGAATAGGAAGCTGCTTTGATGCTCTGGGCTGGGGAAGGATCTTCCCTTCCTTGCTCTGTGCCAGGAGTGGGTCAGTCTTGGCTCCAGACAAATCCGTTGGCTGATGTCCCCCTCAGATCCTCCATTGCTCCTGCTGTGCCCTTTGCCCCACGATGTCCTCTCAGCCAGGAGTGCTGGCCTCACGCTGCCCACGAAGCCGTCCACGAGTGACTTTTTTTTTTAACATTTATTTATTTATCTATTTATATCCAAGTTAGTTAACATCTAGGGCAATAATGATATCAGGAGTAGATTCCAGTGATTTCTCCCCTACATATAACACCCAGTGCTCACCCCAACAAGCGCCCTTCTTAGTGCCCCTGCCCCATTTAGCCCATCCCCCCACCCACAGCCCCCTCCAGCAACCCTCAGTTTGTTCTCTGTATTTAAGAGTCTCTTATGTTTGTCCCCCTCCTTGTTTTTCTTTTGCTTCCCTTCCCTTATTTTCATCTATTTTGTATCTTAAATTCCACATATGAGCGAAGTCCTAGATTTGTCTTTCTCTGACTAATTTCACTTAGCATAATACCCTCCAGTTCCATCCACGTAGTTGCAAATGGCCAGATTTCATTCCTTTTGATGGCCGAGTAATACTCCATTGTATATATATACCACATCTTCTTTATCCGTTCATCCATCGATGGACATCTGGGCTCTTTCCATTCTTTGGCTATTGTTGATCATGCTGCTGTAAACATGGGGGTGCACGTGCCCCTTCAAAACAGCACACCTGTATCCCTTGGATAAATACCTAGTAGTGCAATTGCTGAGTCGTAGGGTAGTTCTATTTTTAGTTTTTTGAGAAACCTCCACACTGTTTTCCAGAGTAGCTGCACCAGCTTGCATTCCCACCAACAATTCAAAAGAAATCCTCTTTCTCCATATCCTCGCCATATGTTGTTGCCTGAGTTGTTCATGTTAGCCATTCTGACAGGTGTCAGGTGGTATCTCATTGTGGTTTTGATTTGTCTTTCCCTGATGATGAGTGATACTGAGCATTTTTTCATGTGTCGGTTGGCCATCTGGATGTCTTCTTTGGAGAAGCTTCTATTCATGTCTTTTTCCCATTTCTTCACTGGATTATTTATTTTTTGGGTGTCGAGTTTGAGAAGTTCTTTAGAGATTTTGGATACTAACCCTTTATCTGATATGTCCTCTTCAAATATCTTCCATGAGTGACCTTTCTGAGGCATGGAGGCAACCGACCCTGGGAGCCCAGAGATCCTACAACATCTGCAGGCCCCCTTGTCAAAGCTTATTAAGAATTTCAGGCCAGCGATAGAGCATCAGACCAAGTGCGGGCCTGTGTGTCTATGTGGATGGCACGCCCACGAGCCGGGCCCTGTCTGTCCCCTACAAGTGTCACGCCTTGAGTGAGGTCCTAAGCCTGCTGAGTCTCAGTTTCCACATCTGTGTAGCAGGATTTATAGTTACAGCCTCTGCACAGGATTGTCGTGAGCAGTAATTCAGGTAACATAAGGGTCAGTGGCTGTTATTATGACTGGTGATGTTGGTATTATTATTTAGTAGCTCTTCTCTGTGCTGTTCCCTCAGTGCTTTGCATATGCTGCCACGGATGTGCTTTATTTTATTTATTTATTTATTTATTTATTTATTTATTTATTTAAACGTTTTTAATGTTCATTTATTTTTGAGAGAGTTGTGCATGCATGTGAGCAGGGGAGGGGCAGAAGGACAGGGAGACACAGAATGTGAGTGGGGGAGGGGCAGAGATTGGGACACAGAATCCGAAGCAGGCTCCAGGCTCCAAGCTGTCAGCAGAGAGCCTGATGCGGGGCTCAAACTCACGGACCTTGAGATCACGACCTGAGCCGAAGTCGGATGCTCAACTGACTGAGCCACCCAGGAGCCCCTAGCTTTCCATTTTTTTAAACAAGAAGCTTTTTTTTTTTTTTTTTAATTTTTTTTCAACGTTTTTTATTTATTTTTGGGACAGAGAGAGATAGAGCATGAACGGGGGAGGGGCAGAGAGAGAGGGAGACACAGAATCGGAAATAGGCTCCAGGCTCGGAGCTATTAGCCCAGAGCCCGACGCGGGGCTCGAACTCACAGACCACGAGATCATGACCGGGCTGAAGTCGGACGCTTAACCGACTGCGCCACCCAGGCGCCCCTTAAACAAGAAGCTTGAAATCCATCTTTTAAAGAGAAGAGGCATTTCATTCAAAAACTTGGGAACACAACCAGACCAAAGGAGCAAGAGACAGCAAGAGGTCAAGCGGGATGCACCTGTGGGTCTGGGTTGGGCCCATTGGTGACCTTAGTGGCAGGGCCTGAGGACAGCGGTGAAGAGTCTCATTTTATTCTCACCATCACAAGGTACTTACTGGAGGATCAAGTTTCTTTTTTTTTTTTTTTAATGTATTCTTTATTTTTTAATTTTTATTTGTTTATTTTGAGAGAGAGAGAGAGGGCACAAGCTGGGGAGGGGCAGGGAGAGAGGGAGAATCCCAAGCAGCACGGAGCCCGACGTGGGTCTCGATCTCAGGAACCGTGAGATCATGACCTGAGCCAAAATCGAGGGCCAGATGCTTAACCGACTGAGCCACCCAGGCTCCCCGGATCGGATTTGTTTCTTAAGACAGTCCCTCAGGCTGCTGTGCAGAGAATGGGTTAAGGGCCAGAGCGGCCCCTGAGAGGTGGCACAGACAGGACACCGGTGGTGATGGGGAGAGGGGTTTGGGAGGAATTAGCAGAAGGGATTGAGGACCCGTGGGATGTGGGCGTCCAGGCTGGGCAGTGGGTGGGCCCCACAGTGAGTCTCGCGACCGCTGAAAGCCTCAGTTTCCTTCTCCGTGCAAGGGCCTTCTGACACCCACGCGGAGCAGGTGCTCAGTTAACAACACGCGTGTAAGTAGATGGTCATCGGACAATTCTGTCAGTGGCTGTGTGATGATGAGCGGCGAAGGCCAAGTGACTCGGTGTCGAAACAGGACGACTCTGGTGCAAACCATGAAGTGGAGGGGGAGCCGGGGCTCCAGGAAGAGGGGCTCCGAGAGTGGAGCGGCCGGAGGGAGGAGGGGCCAAGCAGGCAACAGCGGAGCCCTGGCCACGGGGAGAGAGAGATCAGACTCTGGGTCAGGGGCTGGGCACCCCCGCCTCCCGCCCTGTTCGGTCTAGTTCTGGAGGAGGCCGTGACATGACTCCTCCCGCCGGCTGTCCTGTCTCCCCTCCCAGAGTGTGTGTGAGTTTGGATTTAGGAGCCGGTATCTTGGCAGAACGTCTAGGGGCTCCTCCTCTGCTAGTTTCCATGTTAACGCTTTTCCTCCAGCTAAAAGCAGAATCCACAGGGGAGCCACGAACCTTCTAGAGCCGCTGCCCAGGGTCAGCATCACCTATAGCGAGATTTCACCAGCTGGTCCCTCCTTCGAGGGCCTTCTGGGCGGGGGGCTGCGCGCCGCGGGAGCCTCCAGCCCTGTTCCTCTGCCATCAGAGCCTCAGCAGCCCCCTCCTGCCACCGGCCGCTCTGGGTCACTGGGCTGGCAGGGGTTGGGGCTGGTGGCCCAGCTGGGTGGGAGGGCTCTGCCGTCTTGCAGGCATTGTGAGCCTGGCCAGTCCAGCGCTGCAGACGGGATTGGACACGCAGGGGCTGCTTGCAGAGAAGTGGGTGGAGCTCTGCTCACAGCTGTCAGAGCCTTCTGGAAGACTGGGGGCCCTGGAGCAAACACGGAACATTGCAGGCAGAGTAGCCAGGCGTGGCCTGACGTACAGAAGGCCCCAGGCTGGGACGGAGGAGGGAGGCTGGGACCAAGGGGGACGGTCCTGTGGGCTGGCTGTGGCAGGGGGCAGTGCCCACAGCCCAGGAGAGCCTGCTCTGATTCCCAGCTTGGCCTTTCACCGTCTGTGTGACCCTGGATGTGTGACCTACCTTCTCTCCAAGTCTGCTCTTTGCTCCACAGGATGGGCACCGTCACAGTGCCGGCCTCATGGGCTTCCGCGAGCTCCCAGGGAGACGGTGGGAAGGGCAGCGGGCACTGGCGGTCCCCAGCCCGTGGGGCCCAGAGCAAGGGACTGGAAGCGACACCTTCTCCATCCAAGTCCTCGACAGCCCTGTGTCTCAGTGATGTGCCGTGAGCTTGGAGCCACTGCCGGCTCAGATGCCCCCCAGGGCTCGGCAGGTCCTGCGGACCAGTGAGTCAGGCCGGGTGGGGGCGGTGGCGAACTGGACAGCACATGCCCTGTCTGCAGGGGCCAGCTCACGGCACCCCACAGGAATGCGCGCTCAGAGTGGCCAGATCGCTCCCTTCAAGAGAAATAGGAACTCGGTATTTATTTGAAACATCCCAGCTCTTCCCTGTTGGCAGCTAACTCGTTTTCAAATTCGCACGAGCCAAACTGGCCGTGACTGCGGGCCAGATGCTAAGCAAAGGCCACCAGTTTGCGATCTCCAAGTACGTTGAAGTCGGGGGCGTGGGGGCGGTTCCTGAAGTTGCTAAGGTTGGGAAGCAGGTGATAAAGGGACCTCCTGAGTCCTGCACTCAGAGCTCACCCCCCAGCCCCACTCAGTCCCGGGACTTTCTGTTGTCCTGGCTCCGTGCCGGGGCTGGGGGGTCCTGGATTCAAATCCGTCTCTGCCAGTTCCCAGCTGAATATTTGGGCAAGTACCTCTCTGGCCCTCAGTTTCCTCTTCTGCAAAATGGAATTAGGGATACCTGCCTCTGTCGGCAGCTGCGAGAACAGATAGGCTGTGCATCCATAGGGCCCATCATGGGCTGGGTGCCCAGAAAGTGCTCAACACCAGGTCGCTGTGGTTGTGGAGAGGCCGGGGGATTGGTCTGTGCAGATAGGGCTGTTTCTTCTGTCTGTTGCTTCCCCCCAGCCCCCAAATACGTTCTATAATTTTATTTTATTTTTTTTAATTTTTTTTTCAACGTTTATTTATTTTTGGGACAGAGCGAGACAGAGCAGGAACGGGGGAGGGGCAGAGAGAGAGGGAGACACAGAATCGGAAACAGGCTCCAGGCTCCGAGCCATCAGCCCAGAGCCCGACGCGGGGCTCGAACTCACGGACCGCGAGATCGTGACCTGGCTGAAGTTGGACGCTTAACCGACTGCGCCACCCAGGCGCCCCTATAATTTTAGAATTAGAGACAGGTTTCTGTGATAACACAGAGAGTTCCCATGTACCCCTCACCCGGTTTCCCTCATTGTTAATATCTTGTTTTACTGTGGTGCAGTCACAGTCAGGAGACCGACGTCAATGGATTGCTTGCTAATAACTAAGCTGCACGGTTTATTCAGACTCTGCTAGTTTTTCCCTGGTGTCCTTTTCTGTCCCAGGATGGCATCCGAGACACAAACCGTACTCTATTTACTCACCTTGCCTCCTCAGCTGCCTCTGGTCTATGACACCTTCTCCGACTTTCCTTGTTTTTGAGGACCTTGACAGTTTTGAGGAATATGGGTTAAGTATTTTGCACAATATCCCTCTGTTAGGGCTGATCTGATGTTTTTCTTGTGGTTCGATTGGGCTTACGGGTTTGGGGAGGAAGACCACAGAGGTGAGGTGACTTCGCGTCACATCCAGGGCACATGCTGTCCACAAGATGTATCGCTGATGGTGTTGACCTTGACCCCCGGACTGAGTGGTGTTTGCCAGGTTTTTCCTGAGCAGTTATTTTTCCTCCTTTTCATATTCTGCTCTTTGAAAGCAAATGGCTGAGTGCAGCCCCATCCAGGGGAGGGCCAGCTAAGCCCGAGCTCCCGGAGGGGGGCAGTACATGCAGAAGCCAATGGGAAATCTTTGATGTCATTTGGAATTAGTTTGAGATTCGTATCTCTCCTCTGTCTGTTTGTCTTTACGTCTAGCAGTTTTCACTTTTTTTTTTTCTTTTTTGAGATCACTGTGTTTCATTGTCTGAACAACTTGGGTTGAGTCTTGTTTCCGCCCATTTAACTATCTGCTTGGCCTTGAGTGACTCACTGTCAAAGGGGGTGATGATGAGAATAAGGCAGCCTGTGTCAGGCTGCGTTCGGAAGCCTGACCAAAGTGGTTTAACCAAATAGGGTTTGTGTTTTGTGACACAAAACACATGACAAGTGGTCTTCATGTGACAAGAAGCCCTGAGTGGCCAGTGGAGCTGATGGGGCTTCTCAGGGAGGCTCCTGGGGACCCAGGCTTTTCCTGGCTGCTGGTCTGACATCCTTAGCCTGTGTCTCTTATCCTCATGGTCCCAAGGTGGTTGCAGCACCTCCAGCATCACTGCTGTGCTCCAAACAGGACTCCGTGAAATCGATAGCATCATCCCCATTTTACAGAGAGGAAAGGGAGGCTCAAAAGGAGAAAGCCCTACTTAAAGAGGCCGTGAGGGTCACAGACAATGAGTGTAGCCTGGGCACAGTAGGTGCAGTGATTGTTTTCTCAGTGGGAGGTACCTCTCCCAAGGCCCTCAAGCTGGGAGGGCCTGGTGACCTGGGGGGAGGAGTGTGGGCCTCTGGGCACCTGAGCTCCTGTGCAAGGTCAACCTGGGGCCTCAGCCCCCCAGGGGTTGACCAGGCTCTGGGGCTGACCCTGTGTTCCTCAGAACCCAGCCCCTGAGTGGGGATGCCATGTGGCCTGCTGCTTCTGGTGGGGTGGGGGGTAGGGGTGCGGGGATGCTGGGTGGGGTAGGACAGGCTGGAGCTGCAGTGATGGCCCAAGAACAGCCAACCAAATAGCACAGAGTTCTGGGACAGTCGGCAAGGTGGGCCTGCCCCTGAGTCCTACAGCCCGTGTGGTGACTCAGTGCCCATTGAATGGGAGCTACAGGGAAGGATTTGTTGTCCTGATCTATTGATTCAGGGGCAAACCATGGCTGGGGGTCCAAATCTGGCCTGCCTCCATTTTTGTAAATAAAGTTTTATTGGCACACAACCATGCTGTTAGTTTACATATTATCTGTGGCTGCTGTTGGGCTACAAGGGCGGAGTTGAGTAGTTGCCATAGCGACCATGTGGCTTGCAAGGCCTAAAGTATTTTCTGTCTGGCCCTTCACAGAACAAGTTTGCAGACCCTGGCCTGAACAGAAAGCAGACCAGGGTTAGGAATGTGCATTTAGGGCTTCCCAAGAGGGAGATACAAGGCGGGCCAGGACTTCCAAGGGGCTGTGGGGATTTCTGGAAACAAGTGGGCTGGTGGTAGAGGACGAGCTAAGGCCCTGGGGTGGGTGAGCTTAGCTTTAGAAGACAGTGATCTGCCCTGAACCCAGTGCTGCAGCAGCCATTTGGTGGGGGGGGGTGGGGGGGGGTGGGGGTGGGCTTGTCAGAAAAGAAGCTTTCCAGGGTGGCCATCTTTGGGGTTTCTGCCGGAAGCGGCAGGATATAGAAATGGTGAAGTGGCCACGAGCGATCTGGGGCCCCGGGAGAGTGTACCCCCTGTTCCTCAGCTCCGCCACCCAGAGCCACGAGGAGCTGTGGGCCCAGTGCTGCCAGATCATCTGATTTTCCGAGAGAAGCTGGCAGTCTGGTTTTCATGAGAAATCTGATTTGTTCCATGTTTGCAATTAATTCCTTTTTTTTTTTTTTTTTTTTTTTTTTTTTAAATCATGAAGCAGACCAAGCACATATCCGTCTGGTGTGTGGGCTCCAGGTTTGAGAACTCGGGTGTCCGGGGTGGAAGTGAGGATTCTGGAATGTGGGTAGACTGGGGAGAGCAGGCCAGGCCCAGTGCCTTAAGCCAGCAGGCTGGAGCACTGAGCTCCCGCTGGGGGCATGGTGGGGGGGGGGGGGGGGGAACCAGGGAGGGAGACTCAGAGGGGGCGGGGCAGAGTCTTGGAGCTGCAGTGTCAGATTTCCGCATCTCCCAACCGATCCCAGGCTGGTGGAACATTCCTGCCGGGTTGCGGGGGGGGGGGGGGGGGGGGGGGGGGGGGGGGGGGGGGGGCTGGGGAGCCAGGAGGTGGACACTCCTCTTTGCTCACCTGGAAGCCCCCGGAGGGGAGTCTTATTACCAGCTGTAGAGGGAGGGGTGGGAGGTGGAGGTCTCTGAGGTCCCCTCCGAGGACTGAGATTCTCAAGGGTTTGGGTTTGCTGCTCTGTCCCCAAAGACTTGGGTCCTGTCTGATGATGGGCAAAGGCTGGGCTTAGAACTAGACAGGCCTGGTTGGACTCCAGCTCCCTGGTCCCCTGGCTCCTGCCACTTCTGGGACATGGGGATGACCCCCGTTTTGCAGGTTGCCATGGGAATCCGCATGTTGTGATTCCCAGTTGTGACCCCAGTTGTGAGGGGCTGGGCTTCTGTGGCGTCCTGACATGTCTGTGATTGGGGGCCTGGCCTCTAAGGATGTGGTCTCTTCCTCCTGGCAGCAGCTGGGGCGTCCGGCTGGTTTCAGCCTCACACTCCAGCCCTTACCTGCTGATTCAAGCCGCTGGCTCCCCTGGGGGTTCCTGGTTTCAGGACACCTGGTTGCAAGTGACAACAACCCAGGTCATCTTGGCTTAAGCAAAAAAGAGGCTTCCGCGGCCCATGGACGGGAAATGTCCCAGGGAAACTGTAGCCTCAGGCAGTAACGGATTCAGGTGCCCGAATGATATCGTCAGGACCTTGTCCCAGCTCTGCTTCCCCTGGTGGCTTCAATCCCAGGCAGGTCCTGCGCTGTGGTGGCAGCGGTGGCCCTCAGGCTCACAGCCATCCACTCTGGAACTTGGGGGCCGGAAGGCAGGGAGAGTGTCCTTGTCTCAGCAGTGAAGGTCTCAAGGCTGCCGGCCGCCGGCCACAGGCTCAGCCCTCCACCAGTCACAGCTGGGGTGGGTCAGGCCTCCACCCAGCCCCCACTGGAGCCGTAGGGTGGGCACGGGCACAAGTGACCGGCAAGAAGATCGAGACTGGGCGGTGGAGATTAGAGGGCCCGTGCCCGTTCCATGCCCCCCTACTCTCCAAGAGTTGTGCCCTGAGCCACAGGCCCCCTGGGCTCATCATAGGCCGTCCCTGTGACTTCAGGCTCAGTTCTCCAACCAGCTATGAGTCACCGTCCCACACTTGCCCACGTGCTCCAAGATGTTGGCAGGGGTTTGGTCCAGGGCTGCTGGGAGGCTCTTGTGATGACTTCTCCTTGATCCTGTCTTAATTATATTGATTTTCTCCCTTTTTTGGAAGTCTGTCTCCTTGAAGGAGGAGACAGAAGCCCCATCTCTCACAGGGATGCTTTACCCATTCAGAAACACCCCCCCCCCCTTGAATGGTAGGACTATTTCAAAAAGAATAGGGGGTCAGGATGAGGCCACATGACTGGGTCAAGACACTGGCTCCGGCTCGCCCAGTGACCCCTCATGGGTCCCTTCCCTTGCCTGCGACCAGGGGGTCAGGAGAAGGGACCTATCTCTTCATGATCACAAAATGCTCTTTGGCCCCCATGCGTCAGGTGAGGGAGCGGGTCTTTGAGCTGTCATTGTTCGCCCACTTTCTAGATACTACGATGGCCAGCGCTCAGAGGAAATGGGGTGAAGAGATTCTAAGCCTCTGGGCTATCCCCAGACTGCATCCCCCAGGCTGCGAGACGTGTCTTGGGGTTCGTTTCCCAGTTGTGCTCTGGTCACGGAGCTGTCAGAGGACTTGCTTCCCATTCAGGGGGGCAGGGGACGGCCCAGGAAGGAGCTAGAGAAAGGAGGCAGGGGATAGGCCTGGGCCCCAAGTACCCCAAGTAGGCTGAGCCAAGAATGGCGACCCGGGGCTGCCGGACAGAATGTTCTGTCGCCCTTCTGTGGGGCTGGCCCCTGGCCAAGGTGAACTGCGTTTTCCAGGTATGGTGGCCCAGGGAGGGAGCTAGTCCTTACACCCCGAGCACATTCCATCTTATTGGAAATACTTTGATGGTTTCCTTCTGCAGAGAAAGAGGGTTCGGTGTGGGGGGACGTTCAGGGCTTTGGGGCTTCGACATGAGAATCTGTCCACTTCCGCCCTAAGCCTGACTGCTCACCTTTAGGGGACACTGGCCACAGCCCCCTCCCTGGTCCTCTCTTTCCCCTCATTTCTGCTCTTTCTAAAACACATACCGAACTCCACACACACATTCCCGGTTAGTGACTTAAATGGCTCCCTGGTCTCTTGGGATGAAGTTCTTGGCATGGCTTCCAAGAGCCCATGTGGTCTGGCCTTGCTTTATAGCCTCATCGCTGTCCACACCCCGACCTGGCCCCATTCCGGACTGAGCCCCTGGAGTCCCCAGGTCTGCCCCCCGCCTCCTGCCACAGCGTGTGACATGCTCTCGTCTCAGCCTGGAGGCCCCATCCTGGAAGCAGGGAGTTTCAAGCCTCCAGAAACCTCCCCGACCCCCAGGAGGAGTTGGGCCACCTCTGGGTTCTACAGGTGCCCGTGCCGTCCCACCATGAGCCGTCACGTGGCGGTGGTGTTCCGTGGGTTCCTTTGTCTCTCCCGTCAGTGAGCCCGGGATGTGGGCAGAAGGGGCCTGGCTGGTGCGGGTGCTCGGGACGTGGTGGTGGAGTCGGGCGGACGCCTGGAGGACGTGGGACCCCCTTGATCCTTGGTTTCCCCGCCTCCACGATGGGGATGGCGGTCAGGGCGTCACTGTGGGGAACAAGTGTGCGGGGAGGCCGAGTGTGCACCAGCGTGGTGCGGGGCACACGCGGGCATTGGGCTTTGGGAGGGCTGTGGCTGGCGGGGAGCCAGAGCCCCCCCCCCCCCCCCCGCTGCCCCCGCCCCTGCACCTGCAGACCTGCCCGAGCTGGGTCTCAGCTTGGGGTCCAGGAGACCGGACGGTCCAGGGAGGTGTTGGGGGGAAACCAGGAGAGTGGGCGCTCCTCCCTCTGCGCCCCCGAGCCCCATGCACCTGCCCGTCTGCCAGCGGAGCCCGGCCCCCCTCCTCCTGAGGGCTCAGAGGCCTCGTCATAGAATCAGCCCCGCCTCTGCAGGAGAGTCCTCTGGGGGCTTGGAAATACCCCCGTGCTAGGCCACGCCCCAAACCAGTGTCATCAGACTCAGGGTGGGGGGTCCCCCAGGCAGAAGTTCTCCCGGGGGGTTCCAGCCACGTGGGGGGTGCGGCCACGTTGGAGAAGCGCTGTTTGACCCGGTCCTCGGTGAAACTGGGGTTTCACCCTGAGAACGGGTCTCACCAACCAGAGCTTGGGGAGGGCTGCTTCACGGAAAATCTCTTCTCCCCTCCCTTCTCAACAAAAATCCACACCAGAAATAAGCGAGCCCTTCTTAAAATGGTTTTTTGTTGTTTTTTTTTTTAAAGTAACACATTCATATGGCACCAGCTTGAGGCGGCACAGATGGGGACCCGGTGCAGGAATGCGCAGCCTGCCCCCCAGTCGCCCAGCAGCAGGCCCTGGGCTGGGCTGGGCTGGGGCAGGTGGGAAGGCGGGGTGCACCGAGCTCCTGTGCACACACGTGTGGAGGGACCCCCGCCTCGCACCAGGGACACCTGCTTTCTCGGTCACTCTCCGTCACAACCTGGCCCTGCCTGTCCGTGTCCGTGGGGGCCGGCGTTGGCTCTCACGGGCAGTGTCCCCCAAACATCCCGGAGTCTTTGTCCCCCGGGCCACGTCCCCTGCAGGATGCGTCCGGTCCCACAACTGGACCTCTCCGGTCACAGAACAAGTGCGCTGAAATGGCTCACGGGGCACCCCGCTTTGTCGTTCCAGAAGTCGTCCACGCCGGCACCCCTGCCCTTCGAGCTGCCCGCGCTGTACCGGACGGAGGACTACTTCCCCGGGGACGCGGGGGACGCGCCAGGACCCCCAGTCGCCGCCGCCACAGGCGCGTGTGAGCTCTGCCGTCGGGGTCGTCGGAAAGCGACAGTGCGTGCGTGCAGCGGCTCGGGTTTTCTGGTCTTCTCGCTGTGCATTTGTGTTTTTCAGTTTCCTCTCTCGCTTCACGTGAAACGGCGGGGTTCGGAGAAGCATCTGGAGCCCCCATGCGTGCCGCGCGGAGCCGGCCGGCGGTTCCCACCCGGGTGGGGCCTGTATGGTGTCCTGGGACGGGGCGCGCGGGTCTCGGGAGCTTCGGGGCTCCGGGACCGGGGACTCGATCTCCCTGTCGGTCTGTGCCCGGCTTTGCGTGGGCATCATGGGGTGGGGGTGGGGGGGTGCTCCTTCACCAGGGTGCGTGGCTCCAGGTCTGTCTGGGGTGGGTAGTTTGGCTGCCAAGCCCCGTGCCCACGGGCCTGTGAATCATCTCAATAAAGGTGTCAAGAGCTCATGTGTGGTCTGGGTGCAAATGTCCTCTGGAAGGGAGCACCTGCCCCCTAGGCCAGCCTGCTCCTCAGGGAGCCCTGCCTGAGGGGAGGGGGCGGCGGTGGTCATCAGAGTCCCAGTAAGAGTGAAGAGGTCACGGGGCGCCTGGGTAGCTCAGTCGGTGAAGCGTGGGACTCTTGATTTCGGCTCAGGTCATGATCTCACTGTTGGAGTTCAAGCCCTGCACAGGGCTCTGTGCTGAGGATGGGAGCCTGCTTGGGGATTCTCTGTCTCCCTTTCTCTCTGCTCCTACCCCACTTTCTTTCTCTTTCTCTCTCTCTCTCTCTCTCTCTCTCTCTCTCTCTCTCTCAAAATAAATAAACTTAAAAAACAATTTTTTTTAATTAAAAAAAAAATGGGTGGGGCTCCTGGGTGGCTCAGTCAGTTAAGCATCGGAATCTTGGTTTCAGCTCAGGTCATGATCTCGGGTTCGTGAGACTGAGCCCCACATCGGGCTCTTTGCTGATCGAGGAGTCTGCTTGGGATTCTGTCTCTCCCTCTCTCTGCCTATCCCCTGCTCGTGCTTGCTTTCTCTCTCTCTCCTAAAATAAATAAACTTAAAGAAAAAAAAAAAAGAATGCAGAGGTCAATAGGATTTCCAGGGATCTTCAAAGGTAGATTTCATGCAACTGAATTTCCTGCTCTTGTCCTGAAATTCCCGATTTCTCAGTTTGGTGATGGGTAATTCTGGTTTTTCTGGAATTCCTCCCAGGGCCAAGAAGACACACACACTCGCCCAGCGGAACGGCAGACCCACATTAGAATTTCAAGGAAATCTAACCTAACGAATCAGGAGACAGAGCAGTAGAAAAGCAAGGGGAGTGCTGCATCTTGACAATTTTAGGACAATTTCTTGGAATTAAAGCTGTAGGCAGACATCTTATTTCAAGAAGAGCCAGCGTTTTCCTTTCGTTTTCTTCTTCTTCTTTTTTTTTAATGTTTATTTGTTTTCGAGAGAGACAGAGAGCCTGAGCAGGGGTGGGGTTAGAGAGAGGGAGACAGAGGATCAGTAGCAGGCTCTGTGCTGACAGCAGACGGCCGGATGTGGGGCTCGAACTCATGAACCCTGACCTGAACTGAAGTCAGATGTTCAACTGACTAGGCTGCCCAGGTGCCCCGAGAAAAGCCAGTATTTTTCCGTAGAGTGTATCTATATATCTATATATCTATATCTATATATCTATCTATATGTATATATCACTTATATAGAGAGAGATTTTTTTTTTTAGTAAAAACTTGTATACATTGTTTTAAATTACTGAGGTATAGTTTGTATACAGAAAAATTCACCTAGGTGTAAGGTTCACTGAATTTTCACAAACCCCACCTGGGGCTAACAGCATCCTGACATCTGTCAACGGAGACAGGTGTTGCTGGTGTCTGCACTTCCTGTAGCCGGAGGATGGGTGGGTGGTGTGCATGTGGTGTCGTCTCTGTGTCCGGCTTCCCTGGCTGGTACGTAGCTGCAGACTGGTCGTTCTCGTGGCTGTGCTGTATTGATCGGGACTGGTTTTAATGAAGGAGGCTCAGATACTCACTGTGCACCACTGTGTCTGCTCAGGGAAAGCATAGATTCAATGGAAAGTTAATTTCTCAGGCAAGAGGTGAGGACACCGATTTCCAGAAGGCCGAGTACTTGACTGCTGGAGCCGCCTAGGCTGCTTTCTCTTCAGAGCCTGGCGCAGGGGCCAGGGAGAGGTGAAAGGGAATGCCATGTGACCAAGCCGCAGCAGCCCGAGTGTCCTAAAATAGAGACCCACAGGGCTGTGGCCAAGAGCTTATAGGCTCTGAGGTCAGCCTGCCTGGGTGGCACCATCATCTCCTGCACGCTTCAGCTGTGTGGCCCTGGGTTAGTTGCTTACCCTCTCTGAGCCGAGCTTCGTCCTCCGCAAGAATGCAGAGAAGGATGGCACCTGCCCATCGGGTGTTCGTGAGGGTGAAAAGAGGTGACCCGTGTGAGCGCTTGACTCAGGGCTGGCCGCGAGCACCGCAATGGGTGACATTGTTGTGGTGATTGGCGCTGTGGGGAAAGGGCTGACTGTGTGCTCTTTCTCCGTCGATCACTGGCATCCAAGAGCATCAACAGCGAGTGCCTTAGGGACCGCCCTTGAATTTCAGAGTAAGAACAGGCTGTGGAAGAGTTGGCAAGGCCAACTAGCCCTCTCTGCGTTTTGCTGTCCTGGGCTTCTTTTAGGGACACCCCCCTTTCCCCCCGAGTCAGCGAGGAAGGGAGAGGTTGCATGAGAACATGTGTGGAGAAAGCTGACTAATGAACTAGGATTGGCCATTCTGAGTTTTCTGGGAGTTGCAGTGCTAAATGGAGCTTTTAGGGACACTTGGGGACACCTGGGGGGGGTGGGGGAGGGAAGGCCAGGACACAGAGCCTGCCGGCAATTCTGACCTCAGTCCTTTGAGCTGCTGGTATTCTGGAGGCACCGTCCTTGGGAGAGGTGACCTGATGTCCTGTCACGTAAAGGAAAGCCTTGACTACTGGCTCGAGGAGGCCCCACAGCCCTTGCCGGGGTCATTTTGCAGCCAGGGAAGAGGTTCTGTTGTGGGGTACCAGTATAAAGGGCATTGCAAGTTTTCATTAAGAGCGAGGCTCTTTGGTCAGTCACCTCCCTGCTTTCCCAGCAGACGTGAACTTCATGTCTGTCAAAGCAAGAGGTTCCAAGAAGGTGGCTCACAGGTTGGCAGAAATGTGTGGTTTGCCCTGAACTGTTTAAAAATGTTTTCATGTTGAGACAACTGGGTAACCATCTGGAAAAAATAAAGTGAGTTCCATACCTCACTCTGTACACCAGGAACATTTCCAAAATTCCAAACGGATTAAGGATGAGTTAGATGTATAAAATGAATTTATACGAGGAGGCAGAAACATTGGAGAATCATTCGAAATCCAGAAGCCTTAAAACCAGAGTGAAATCCTCTGCATGGCAAAAACAAATAAAACATTCAACCAAAAAAAACCCATACAGTATGATAAATCCTAAGCAAATTTGAAAGACGAGTGACCAAAAAGACAAATGACAAATTGGGAAAGTAATATGTGCAGCACGTATTATAAAGGGATAGTCTCCCTAATATTCAGCAGCTCCTACAAATAAATAAGAGAAAAAGTAGAAAAGTGAGCAAAGGATATGAACAGGCATTTCACAGAAAAGAAAATGTAGGAGACATTTTAATCCTATGAAGAGATACTCGATCTGTACCAGTAAGTATGAAAGAATATTGAAATTCCTCAGTTTTCACGATTTCAGGCTGGCAAACACGGAAGTTTTTGATGACGCTTAGTGAAATTTTGAAGAAAGAAGCGTTCTCATGCATTGGCAGTGAGACACCGTTCTGGTGGAGGTCTCTGGACGGTCCCTGTCCGAATGACAAGTGTAGACGCCCTTGAACCTGGTAACTTCACCTCTAGGGATCTCACCTCCCGATATACACACACACAGGAGAGAAATGATAAATGCGAAAGGCTCTTCTCCACATGTGGAAATAACACGAGATTGGAAGGAACCTAAGTGTCCATCAAATGGGATGGGTTCAGTTCTGGTACATATATACACACTCAGACGGCTGGAATCCCATGAAATTGTAGAAATGGATGAGTTTTTTTTTTTATTATTATTAAGTGTTTATTTATTTTTGATAGAGACAGAGTGTGAGCAGGGGAGGGGCAGAGAGAGAGGGAGACACAGAATCGGAAGCCGGCTCCAGGCTCCGAGCTGTCAGCACACAGCCTGACGTGGGGCTCCAACTCACAAATCGCGAGATCATGACCTGAGTTGAAATCAGATGCTTAACCGACTGAGCCACCCAGGTGCCCCCAAAACGGATGAGTTCTTTATGAGGAGCGTCAGACTCTTGATTTTGGTTCAGGTCGTAATCCCAGGGTCGTGGGATTGAGCCCCAAATCATGCTCCAGGATATGAGTGTCGAGCCTACTGAAGACTCACCTCTCTGTCTTTCTCAAAATAAATAAACTTAAAGAGGAGTTCTTTGTGAGTTGGTTTGAAAACGTCACCAAGATACGAAAGCCAAGGTACAGGAGAATGTGTGTGATATGCTTCCATCTGTGTGAGAAAGGCATTAACATTCTTTGGAAGGATAAACAAAAATTTGAGAACCACGAATATGTTTTGGGTGAGAAGTAGACTTTTCCCATTTCAGTTTTTTTCTATACTTTTTTGGTGCTTACCTATTCAAAACATTTCACTAAAATCAGTCGCCAGCAATGGAAACTGAGGACAGCTGGATTTCCAGCTTCTCTTCAAAAACTGGAATATCTAGGGGCGCCTGGGTGGCTCAGTCGGTTAAGCGTCCCACTGAGCCGGTGTCGGCTCAGGTCATGATCTCAGGGTTTTGTGAGTTCGAGCCCTGCATCGGACTCCATGCTGACAGTGCAGAATCTGCTTGGGATTCTGTCTCCCTCGCTCTCTGCCCCTCCCCCACTCACTGTCTCTCAAATTAAAAAATAAAAAATAAAAAAACCCTGGAATGTCTGGCAATTCCGGGCTCACACTGTTGCTGGAAACAATGAGCTAAAGCTGAGTCGCTTTAGAGGGGCTCGTGCTCTCCAGGTTTCCCTTGTATCCATTATTGTTTCGCCAATTTATTTGATCTGCCTGGCCCCCCCGTGGGCAATTTGCATGTGAGAGCCTGAGAACCAGAGGCCCTCAGACCCTGGAGAATTTACTCCAAGGGTGTGGGGGGGAGGGTCCTCAGCTGGGGAGAAGCATCAGCTGAGTGACCATTGCAGTGCAAGCAACTGGCCTGCCAGCAACCATCTCTGTGCCCCAGTTCCGAATCCCCTGGGGCCAGAGGGTGTGGTCTTACTCTAGAAGTGTGTGCTTTCCACAGCCCTCCTTTTGGAAGTGACTGACACCAACTCGGACGAAGACACTGTAAGAAAACTGTAGACCAATATCCCTCACGAACATAGACACAGAATTTCTCAACAAAATATCAACAGACTGAATCCAGCAACCTATAAAATGGCTGATACATGGCCGAGTGGGATCTCTCCTAGGAATGCAAGGTCGGTTTAACATCTGAAAGTCTATCAGTGTGACACCCTGTGTTAATACAGGTCAAAACCCACACATCTCCGTAGGTATGGAATAAGGCATCTGCCAAAATCTAACAGCCACTCGCAATAAAACTTCTCCTTCTTGGCGTGTGACGAGTTCTCAGAGAGCAGGGTTACAGGCTGGGTAGACACCCCCAAAGGCGTCTACTGATAGGATCACCAGCTCCCTGGAGATGCTTTGTCGACCCAGGCAGCTGGAGGCACCGGGGCATCTTCCTCCCCATCTTAGAGCAAAATCCCACTTAAGCTTTTTTTCTTCCCCTTCCGCAGAAAGCTTTATTGTTTCCAGTTGGCCCACGGCTTGAGGAAGGGCTATAAAAACCGGGTGAAAAGCGGCCTGGTGAGAGCGTTCGGTTGGCTCAGTCGGTAGAGTATGAGACTCAACTCTTGATCTTGGGGTCTTGAGTTCAAGCCCCGTGTTGGGTGTAGAGCTTACTTAAAAACAACAACAACAAGCTGCCTCGTGGTGGGGGAGGAGAGAGATTCAGGCAGAGAAGCTCTGATACCAGGAGGTGGCAGAGGGGCCCTCAAAGGCCGCTGGGCTCTGGGAGGCTCCTAGACGTGCTTGACCCACTCTGTCTTCCGGTCAAGAGCACAACCGTCTTGGGGTTCAAAGCGATTCTGACTCTGGACAGCTTTCACAGAATCTCTGTGAGTCCCATGGGATCCCTGTGGACTCCAAAGCATCCAAGTTCTTATCAGCGACCGTCAGCTGCTCGCACTTCAGCCTTGCAGGCGGAGAACAAAGCCCTGAGGCCCGCGTCTGCCTTCCTGGCCGGGACTCGTGGCCAGCGCGCTTTCCCGGGTGCACGTGGGGCTGAGTCCGAGGAAGGCCGCAAGGAGAGGACCGCAGTGGACAGGGCGCTGGGCGGGACAGGCCTCTGGCCCCACCGCAGGGCCACGCGGGCCGGGCCAGGCTGGTGGTGGGCCCTCCCACGGGAAGGACTTGCGGGTTTCCCCGGGGCCACTCTGCTGGCCAGGGAGCACGGCGTTCCGTCCCCACCGCTCTTCTGGGGAGCCAGGCCCGAGGCAGAGGAGAGGGAGCAGACCCGGAGGAGCGCCCGGAGAACGAGGTTTGTGCCTTTGTTCCGTTGGCTCATCTGTGAGAGAGCCGAGGGTGGGGGCGGCGGCGGTGACCCCGCCTGGGGACCGGGGGCTGTCCCTTCAGGCCCAGGGGCTCCTTGTTGTCCCTCCGTGAGCCCAGGAGACACGCGTGAAATCCGGTTTCTGTCGGGGCGCCCGGCTGGCTCAGTTGGTGGAGCATGTGGCTCTTGGTCTCGGGGTTGTGGGTTCGAGCCCCGCATTGGGTGTAGAGATTACTTTTTTAAAAATCTTTAAAGGGGCGCCTGGGTGGCGCAGTCGGTTAAGCGTCCGACTTCGGCCGGGTCACGATCTCGCGGTCGGTGAGTTCGAGCCCCACGTCGGGCTCTGGGCTGATGGCTTAGAGCCTGGAGCCTGTTTCCGATTCTGTGTCTCCCTCTCTCTCTGCCCCTCCCCCGTTCAAGCTCTGTCTCTCTCTGTCCCAAAAAAATAAATAAATAAACGTTGAAAAAAAAAATTTAAAAATCTTTAAAAAATTGGACTCAGGGCACGTGAGTGGCTCAGTCGTTAAGCGTCTGACTTCAGCTCAGGTCGTGATCTCACGGTTTGTGAGTTCGAGCCCTGGGTCAGGCTCTCTGCTGTCAAGTCCACTTCTGAGCCTCTGGCTCCCTCTCTCCATCCCCTCTCCCCACTTCTCTCTCTTTCAACATTAAAACATCTCTCTTTAAACATTAAAAAAAGATTTTGGTTTCTACACACACGTCGCCTGAGTGTAGAGGTGGGGGTTCTTAAGCTGTCCGACTCATGTTTGGTGAATGGGGAGAAGTGGAATCAATGCTCTTACATAGGAAAGCCACAGGCAAGTGTATTTCTCCGGGGAAGGCTCGTGCTGTAGGCCATGTTCACGTGTATGTCTTTAAAACAGTGCTTCTCAGTCTTGGTTGCACCGGGGAATTGGCCGGACCAGCCCAGGGCCAACTATATCAGAAGCCCCGGGGGAGGGGCCGAGTTGGAGCTCCCCAGGGGACTTGGATCGCAGCCTTGAAGCGGCTGAGCTTTGGGAGAACAGCAGTCAGGGGATTTTCAGCGATTGGCTACCTGGGTTGCAGCAACCACACCTTCTTGTTTTACATCCTGCACAAGGTTTGATTTGAAGAGTGCAGGGCCCTTGACCTCTGTCTCGCGCCTTCCTGAGTGTAATGCGGAATTGGGTTCTGGTTTGTGTTGAACTAATTCCACCCGGCTCCGGAGATGGGTACTAAGCCAATCAAGGTCATCCTATCTCCCAGTGGCCCACTGAGATAGCTCTGATCTAAGCCCACCAGCCACAGGAACTAGTTCTGGAATGGTCCAATTGTCTCCAACTTCAGGATTCTTGCTCACTAGGAAGGGAGGAGAAACCCTCTCCCAGGCAAGGTGAATGGGAAGCACCCTATGGACACCAGGGTGCCTGCCTAGGATGAAGGTGACCATGTGGGTGGCAGGACAGAAGGACGGTGCACCTGAGCCTTTGCCTATGCTGCTGAGCAGTCTGCCACTCAGGCATAGTGTTACCTGCGTGTCCCCTTTATCAAACACAGTCTGAGTTGGAGTTTCTATTGCCTGCCAGTGAGACTCCCATTTCATAAAAAAGGAGTCTAAAGCTGGGTGAGGAGAGTTCGGCGATCATTGATGGGCAAAGACTTCCCTGGGGAACACTCTGGGCCGGAACCACCTCTTGGCTCTTGGGTGCCACTCTGCATGCCATTAGGCAACAGAAGTCACCCCGAGACTCAAGGCTCCCCCAATTCTTTGTCTTGCCTGGGTCAAGGAAAAAGTCTCTCGTTTTGGTGCTAGTGTGCCCTGAATCCTTGTGCTTTTCCTTGTTAACAAGCAGAGCCAACCTCAGACTCACAGCCCTCAGCAAGCAGTAACAGATGACAGTTTTAGTATAATGCTTTGTCTTGTATTTAAGGGATGTCTTCATTAATGGCAAATGATGCTGGTCGTCCTTTCTTGTAGAGGCAAAGTTTTCCTTTTAAAAAAGGGCAGTTGAGGGGCACCTGGGTGGCTCAGTCAGTGAAGTGTCCAATTCTTGGTTTCAGCTCAGGTCCTGATCTCAGTTCATGGGATCAAGCCCCCTGTCAGGCTCTGTACTCCTCTTCCCCAACCCCTCCCCCCCCCCCCCCCCCCCCCCCCCCCCCCCCCGCCAAAACACGAACAAACCTTAAAGAAAAATGAAAAGGGCAGTGGAAACCTACTAAGTACATAAAATGGTTGTTAGGCAGATGACAAAGTTGGCTGTATGAACAGGCAGTTTGGGAGATGCAGTGTCTGTCGGGGAAAGTGTGACGTGTTGATGTGTTGGTTTAGAGACCAAGCTCCTGTGTTTCTGCATTCACAGCAGGGAAAAACCTTTCTTATGAGGCTGGTCTTTAGCTACGATCAAGGCTGCACGGTATGGTTGGAACGCCAGTGACCGTGGGCTCAGATGTCCTGGGTCCAAGTCAGCATCTCCCCTGTGCCAGTTGGGCTTTTGGGACAAGCTCGCTTCTCAAACCTGGAGCTAGTCTTCCTACACAGGTTTTTTGTTTTTGTTTTGGGTGGGGGGAGGGTGCGGTGGGGAGGGGGAGCTTGGGAGTGGATGGGTATTGGGGCACTGGAGGACTCTTCTGAGGACTCAAATTATCTTGAACTCTAGTACTCTACAACTAGTCCCAGGAACATTTCAGGGATGTTCAGAAAGTACTGGAGTACTCGCAATGTATGCTAAGCTGCGAGGAAAGGTGTAGTCATGCCCCTGGCCTGGAGGAGGGTTCCTTGGAGGACAGGGCTGTGTTTGAGTCTCTCTTGGCTCCCTCTTCCCAGGGAACCCGATATCTAGACTTGTTGCTGGAAGCAGCCACTAGCAAGTTGTGCACAGCCTTTCTCATTAATCTCTAGGCTCTCACGTACGGCTGCTTCACATACACGGTCAGTACAACGTAGCTGTCACATTCCCTCTAGTCCAGGTCGCAGCCAGCACACTGCTTACGACTATATTGGAAAAGCCCTTTTACTTCTAGCCTCTTGCTTTCTCAGTGTCCAAAAGGTGAGCGATGGACTTATTAGGATATCCATTTTGCCTCACTTAGTAATAAGACATTACTAAAGGTCCAGCAAGATTTCATGCAAAACGGGCCAGGCGGATGCAGTTGGTTTGCACCAGATGCAAGAACGTTGTATTCTGAAAACACACGGCTGCAACAACTCATTTAAATAGTAAAGATGCTGCCCTTTATTCCATCCACAGATCATCTGCCCTGGAAAGGACTGTGGACCTCCTTTCTGTGTCCTCTTACTCAGAGCACTTTGAAATCATGACTGTAGGATTTTCAGGATCTGGAACTTCTCACCTCTTAAGCTGGTTTTGAATACAACTCCTACTTTATTTGCAATTCCATTTAGATTTAAATTTATAGTCAATGTTAAAGTTATTTTAAGTGGAGTATGTTGATGGGAAGTAGCCAGATGATGCAAAGGAATACTAACAGTGACTATCCTTTGGTTACCTTTGGATCGACTTTTAACGTAGTGGTTGGTAGAAACTGCCTCCTTTTCCAAGCTGACACACCAAGTTTGTCTTTTCCCAGACCACCTCATGGCGGGCCAACTGATAACTGGTATGTTGGAATGCATGATGAAGCAAGCTCTTTTATTTCCAGTCTTCTGGGGCTCAGTAGTCTTCAGATGTTCCTCCATGACACTTTGGTGAGACATGCTTGCGGTTGGGGCCAACCCAATGAGCAACAGGGTAGGTTAGAAATAAGGGTTACAATGGGTAAAAAAGACCGACCATTGCCTAAGGGGCAAGAAGGCTGACCTGATGCTCTGTGAAAATCATAGATTTAATACATCCTCCTTAATTTCATTAGTAAAGAGTGTTTTCCATCACTCAAACTGACTCTCAAGCTTTAGTGGCACAGAATCCCCTAGAGAGGATTTTGGGGGCTCCCATCTTGAGAGTTTGATGCTAGCAGTCTGGCGTCGAGGTAGGGAAGCCATCCGCGTGTATGGCACTACTCACTTGACAACAAGTTTAATGGCTTCCAGGGGTGTTTCAGAGGGGCATCCCCCATCTTTGACAGATCGTTTTTCAAATCTAGCAAGGACTTGGTTTTGTTCTCTGAAAAGCGTTCATCTTTACAAACGAGCGGGCACTTAGACTGGATACACAACTATAGGGCAATCAAAGGTGTAGATCCTTTTCTGCTTAGCTCTTAAGAGAGGACACAAGCCCTTTTTACAAGAGACCAAAGATGGCACAAGAAAGTTTCTTGATGTACTGAAGAGAGAGAAATCATGCTGCTAGTCGGACTCTGGAACTCCTGGCCACTAGAAAACCTGAAGGGCAAAAAGTTTCCTGGAAAGAAAATCCACAAAATGGTTCAGTCCACAGAGACACTCTCTGATTAGAAGGTGCAGACTGCTGCAGCTTTTTACTTCCAGATTATTCCAAAAGCAAACAGTAGCAACAACATTCTTTTAAAATGGCTTTTATTGAGACACTTTTAGGACTTCTGCAACATTTCTAATTGGGGATCTTCTTTATTTCCAATTCTTAGGTGGCTAAATTCTTTTCCGAATGCCAACAATGCCCACTCCCACCACCTTAGCAAGGAAGCATGCTCATCTGTCTCTGCTCAAAAGTCCAACCAGGAACATACCTTCCCCCTCCACTAGTCTATTCAAGTCTCATTAGACCTCCGAGTAGGATTCGAGTCCAGGCTAAGTCCTTCCCACCTAGTAATTTATTAGGCAGACTACTTTCAAACCAAGTGTGAGATGGCTTAAATTCAGCTGCTATTACTATCGTTAAGAGAAAACAGGCTTTATCAATGCCAGTTTTTCTGATTTGGTAATTTGTGGCATCTTAATTTGGAGACATCCTGTCCTAAATCTTATGAGCTGGGGTCTATAGAATTTATAATCTACTTGTATAACAGACTTAAAAATAACTCCATGCCAGCCCCAAATGCCCTAAAGGTTCTAGTCTATTCTTGCACTTTCTCCTGTAGTTGAGAAGCAGGACTTAACATTTTAGAAGGAAGTCGTTCCAACTTTCTTTGGTCTTGTTAATGCTTTCGTTACACCTATCTATTGGAAGGAGTCTTAGAAGTTATGGAAGCCAGCCACTTAACTCTTTAGACCAATGGTCCCGAGAGGTAGGTGCCTGCTGTGCTTCTGCCCTTTGTATGGACTGGAGCTTTCTATCATAGTTGTAATTACTGAAAATGTTGCCTAACACTGCCTCCTTGTAACTGTTCTTTAGTCCAAGTTGCTACTGGGAATCTGTAAATATGCTAGCTCCTTCCATCTTAGCCCTCCAAGCGTGTGATCTCCAAAGCCTTTTTAATAGCAAGATGGTCAAGAGAATTACAATAAAAGCTGACAGAAGTTGCCTGTTGAGTACAATTGTTCCCATTATAAGGTGAAGACCAACATTTACTTCCTTTAGAAGAAGGCCAGGGCATGAACATTCTGCTTGCACATTAATGCCAATCTGTTTACATCCTTTTATCACGGAGACATTTACACATACAAGCAGGCTCTGCTCCTTAAAAAAAGGGGAACTGAAAAACTCAAGGATGTTTATTTTAGCAGTTAAAAAAGGAAAAAGGCGAAAACAAAACCAAAAGATTTTGTAACAGGTGCCTTGAGAGAAAGCACTCTTTTATGCCAATGGCACATTGTGGTCTTTCACAAGTTTCCTCAGTGGCCGTGGCTTGTCTCTGATCAAAGTGAGCCATGGCATCAGCTGGCACAAGACATAATGGACACAGGACTGTAATGTGTAATAAAGCAAATATTTACATTAAGCACAATACAGCAATTTATTTAGATGCTTAAAATGAATACAAAGGGAAATAAAGATCACAAAATTATACATACTACAACAGTGTGTCATATATTAGATGGTATAAATGAATACACCAGGGTGGTGTTTAACTAAAGATAAAACTAAATATCCAAAAATGCAGCACTCATTGGTTTGCTGCTTCAACACAACACACTTTCATACAGATCTAAAAGGTGTCAAAATTAGTAGCTGCAAAGTCAATTCTTGCATGTGATTTTAGCTTAAAAGATTTCAGAAAACAGATCTGAAATACCAGTTTTTGTTTCTGTCAGCTGTAATGTCAAGGATATTCAGAACAAGAAAAATTCTATAATACAAGAGAGTCCAGATATATATCTTACGTGGCTGGCCTCTGTTGCAAGATTGTACAAGGTTATGTGCAAAAACTAAGTCTGTCCAAAGGTCCATACTAGCGCAGTTTCAAGCTTTTGCTAGGTAAACTAGGTATAGCGTTTATTACACAGCAAGGGCAACACTAAAAAAAAAAACAAAAAAAAAACAAATCTATGATGGGTACACAATAACAATATCATAGGCATCACTTGAATAGGTCTAAAAGACTGTACAAATATACATTTCAACTATTCAGAATGAATACATGAAAAAAAATCGATTTTCCCCAAAGTCTACTATACACACGGGACTGGCAGCTTGTCTGTTGGCCCTGCACCACCACGCGAATCAGGAGAACGCCTCCCAAGGTCATCCAACCAAACATTTTACAGAGGGAAAGAAATGTCGAGAAGGCAGAAAAGTAAACCTCTGCTTTTCCTCGTGTGCGTTCGTGAGCCACCAGCTTCTTGGGTTTTCACATTTATTTACCGTGTCTGTCACAGCAAGTTCTGAAGCCAGATCAGCCGATCGTGTGTCACAGACTTGGAAACCACCACCGGGCTGCAGTGGCCACGCGTCCCCACAGCCCGATGACCCGGCGCTCAGAAGGCAGTGCCAGTGAGAGTACAGCTGTGCAGTCCTGCCGCCAGGAGAGCAGAGTTCCGGGCTGCAGCAGGTCCCCGATGCCAGAGAGCCTGGCACTTAGGCCTGCTGGCTGCTCAGTTTAACTCCGGCGAGGCTGCCGTGCATCGGCTCAGCAACCCCATCAGTCATGTTGTCAAACTGCTCCCCGTCCTCACTGTCAATTGTGCTATTCTGCCACTCAATCTGTGGGTTAGATAAGCGCTCATCATTTTCAGATGCATTCTTCCACTGTGACTGGTCCTTGGACCAAAACCCTTCGACTTTTCCATAGGAACTATTCTTCCATTTCAACTGCTCTCTGTCACCTTGCACGGTAGCCTTTTTTTTGGCAGCTGGCTTACTGCTTCTTGCATCTTCACTCTGGGAAGACTCATCAGACCAGGTTCCTGGTTTCATTTCACACGCGTTGTCCTCAAAGTCTGACACTTGCTGGGAACCAGGACCACTCTCAGACGGAGAAGCACCGTCTTTCCACTCAACAACATCATCCTGGTCAACCTCACTGTCAGAAGCATCATGCATTAGTTTGGCTGGTTCCTCAGTCAAATGAATAGTTCCATACTTTGAACCATCCTCCTCTTTTTGGTCTAGCTTCTCCGATTCTAAAGCATCCTCAGAAATGACCTTCGGTATGTGTTCCTCCGGGTTATCGTTAGGGAGTTTAGGCTCAACTTCAAACACAGGGTCAAAAGGGCTACCACTTCCATTGGACTCTTCTTCCAAATTTTCAAAACTGTCTGAGGAGCTGTCCTCGTCCTTCCCAAGGCTGAGCTTTTTGTCAGCAGTTTTACTAGCATTCACTCTGGAATCCTTCTCATCGTGATTCTCAAACAGCCACTCGGCATCAAAATCCATCTCGTGCTTAACTTTGTTTAGTTCTTTCATGTTGAAGCCCAGTAACACACCGGGCTTGTACTTTTCACAGTCTCGGACACACTTCTTCCTCTTGTTGCTAAAATGGGAAGCAATGTCACTCTTCCACAACCATAAACTGGCAGCCAGCTTCTCAATTTCTCTCCGGGTGGGATAGGGCTGTTTGTTGAAATACTTCGTCAGGAAGCTTTTCCTGGCTTCGTAGGAATCATCTTCGTGACCCTTGGGGTCTAAAGCTAACACAACAGGCTCCTCGGGCTTCTCCTCAAAGAAGCTGGGCGAATCGCTATCCTCATCTAACTTTCGCTTTTTCAGCAAGGGAAATTCCACTTGCTCGTAAGTGCGCTTCACGGGTGCTAGGCCTGGTGACTGATTAAGCCGAGAGGGTGCGTTTGTCTTATCCTGGCCGTTCTGGGTCTTTCCGACACCCCTACAGTGAACGAGATGCAGAGTGATAGTCGAGGCGGTCATGTTGCTGGTATACACACCAAGGCAATGGATGCACTTGTAGGTGAGCTTTTTTTCCACGGGATGAACCGTCTGAATAACTTGGTGCCTCTCTCGTAGGTGATGTGCAAGTGCATCAGATATGGGTCCTTTTAGGATTGAAAAGCAAAGAGGGCAAAGGGTTTTCCCGACATCTTTTTTATAGGGCACTGCTGCTTGAGGTGAACTTTTAACAGGGATATCTGCCTTTTCCTGAACTTTTGGCTGTGGCTTTGGAGGGACTGGAGGGTTATTTTGGGCGTGGTAAGCAACAGATTCGGCTGGGGCATCCCTCAGGTTGTATGTGGTTACAAGGAGATGGATGTTAGTGTGGCTACCCTGCTGCAATGTCAAATCAAAACTCAAAGTAGAATCTGTTTTAGGTCCCATCTCTTCATCAATGTGAACCATCCGCATGTGTGCCGCCATCTTTTCCACATCATTGAAAGTTGAACGGCAATATGGACAAGACAGACCGTGAATTAACATATGGTTGAGCAGGGTGTCTGTGGGCAAATAGCGATTACAGTAGAGGCATTTGCTAGTAAAATTGTGAATTTTCATAATGTAGTTGGCTACTGCTGGGACTTTCTCAGCTTTATGTTCTTTTTCGAAGTGCACACTATAGACATTTTCAGGAAAAAGCTCGTTACAGATTGTACATATTTTCCACTTTTGAGTTGAGGAAGTATTGGCTGGGGGAGGGCCCGTGGCAGCTGCAGTCGGTTTGGAACTGGACTGACCTAATACTCTGGATGCCTGTGACTGGGAGAGGGAGGGAGACTTTAACTGGCCTGATGAGAGAGCAGAGGCATTAGCAGACTGCAGGGAGTATCTTGCTGGTGCCTGGGACCTCTGCTCTGACCCAAGCCCATAAGATCTTCCATTTCCACTTGGAAGTAGCTGCTTCACAGACTGAGACTGCTGAGGGATGGAAACTGGTGCGTTGCCACCTAGACCCAGTCTCATTGACTGACCAACGCCATAGCCCTGGCCTACAGATTTGACTCCATAGTTATTCTGCTGGAGGTGAACATTAGACATCATGTTGACTCCTGTAGAATTTAAGTTAGGCTTTGGTATTGAGAGTCGATTTACCATCTGCTGTGATGGCAAAGACCGGACATTTCCAGAAGCAAGGGAACCAATTCTCGACTGGAGTCCCATGCCCTTCTTCTCTTGAGGTTTGGGAGCAATCAGCATCAAAGGTTTAGATCGGGGAACCACCACATTTGTGTGCCCAATCATGGCAGTGACCTGATAGCCTATGCGTTCGTGGTCTTCGATGACATGTTGTACCAAAGCTTCGTAGGACTTTGGCATGAAAAGGCATCGCTTGCAGTGAATACTGCTCTCTTCCCGGGCATTTGAACCTAAAGGGACTGCACCGTTGAGTGATTTTTCACCTGCCTTTGCTATGTAAGGTGCTGCCACATGCTGAAAATGTTCCCTGTAAATGTGCTTCCTAACTATTTCATAAAGAGGATCTCGGTAAGTGCACTTCTTACAGTAATAAACAGCTTGTTCTACACTGTCAGCCTGCTTAGGTTTAAGGCCATCATTTTTGCTTTTATCTTTGAAAGTGCTGAGGCTGCTACTTGGTGCGCTGGCGTTTGGAGCATGAAATATTTTAATGTGTGTTTCCAAAGTCTTTTTGTCTGCATTGAAGGTACAGTAGGGGCAATTAAGGAGAATCCTATTTTCAAAGTCTTCGCTATGGACATTCCGGAAATGACTTTTGTAGGCAGAGAAAAATTTTGAAGAAAATGGACAAGCACTGCAGCAAAAGGGTTTTGTCCGGTAGTCCTAAAGAAAAGACAAAAACTGCAATGAGAATGCCACTTCCGATAGGCGCTAACAAGTTCTGGGTCTTCCCCCAGACATCCTCTATTTTTAATAGAGATATAATGGTATTTTTAGAACTGAAACTGTGTAATGCATTAATTATTTTTCCTTCTGCAAAATGGATTTATAAATATAAACCCGGATGGAAAAGCAGTTTGAAATCAAATAATTTTATTTTGTTTCCAGAGTATAAACAAAATACTCCGTTCCAGTTTTCCTCAATGTTTAGAAAAGATCAAAGTCATATTTGCTGATTGGTTTTAGAAAAGCCAAAGGCAAATGGCTTCAAAGATAAACATTTTACAGTCAGAGACGACAAGAATAAACCCTGTGAAATCACTTTCACTCCCTGAATCAGTAAATCACTAAAGGTTTCAGACTTACTCTTCAGTAAAACTCAGGGCCCAGAGTGCTGTGTGCAATTAGGCAGTAAGACATAAAGATACACCTTTTATCCTTCCCATCATGGAGAATCTTCAAAAATCTCAGAACATTTTTTCCCTCTGATCGAAGTACAGTGTAGTATTCAGATTTCATTGCTGATCAAACAGCTACTGATTTGAAGAGTCTGCTTTCTTCTAGAAGCCTTTCTTCTAGAAGCCATGCTCTCTTCTCAAGCAAGAGCAGCTTCAAAAGAAGTAATGAAGTGACAGCTGCTTTGACTCAAATTAAGAAGTTAAATAAAAATTTCCTATAGACTATGAGTAATGCATGGTGTTAAAAAGCCAACAAGTATTGCAGAATATACTGATTTCAAAGAGCAACTTCCAGAATTATGCTCATTAGCACCTGTGCAGTTTGTCCTTTGAAGACCAGTGAAACACCAGCTGGGCAAGAGATTACCTTTCCTCCGTAGAAACTTGCTTTGTTTCAGATGCTGGTTTGCGGCAATATTAAATACTCCCCTTTTCCTTAAAGCTCAACCCTTATTTAGTGTTAGAATACGAAGCTCTGGGATTCATAAAACCGAATTAAGTGACCTGTCCCACTGGAAAGCTTTTACATTCTAAGACTTCTGGTTAATACCCTTTTAGAAGAAAAAAACCAAGTAACTATACTATCAGATTTCTGACACAGAGTTGAAAAGTAGTAATTCCCTAAGTATATTCCGATGGACAAACAGATCAATAATTAGAGTTACAATCGCTACTGAAATAGGTAACGGTAAAGTCCGCAGTGACAATCACTTCTCCCTGTGGGACAGGAACCACCACCTATACCACTTTCTCTGTCACATCTTCACCTGTTGACACTTGCTGGTGCCTTGAACTACCTAATAGTGTTTTTAATTCCAATCTGTAAAAATTTAAGCTACACCTGTCACTGCCATCCTAACAAAGCCACCCTGTTCCAGAGGTCGGATGACACCAACCTAGAAAAAAATACCCTCTCCAAAAAAATAAGAATTGTGACAGACACAAAAATAATGATGGATGACCTAGATGAACAGAATGTTGGAGGGAACAGTTTAGGAACAGAAATAAAAGAGCCAAAGTACTTCTGTGAGGGAATGTTGATGTACACTGGGCCTCAGGACCTTTAAGTAACAAAATTTCCTATTCTCACACTTGAAGTTTCTGTCCAATGACAAAAAAGACAAATTCTTCCTAGTTTTCCCGCCACTTAGGAAGTGGACACTTTCCACACTAGGCTGCTGCCTACAAAACGAAGCATCATTACGAAAAAGCCTAGAGCTGAAAAGGGGATTACCAAGGATGCTGTCATTAAGTCCCCTCTGCTACTTACCTGATTTTTTGTAAGTGAAGGGTCCCATAGTCCTACATCCTCCCATGTAGTGTTTTTCAAATAAAAGTCATTAGGTTCAAACTGTTTAAAATCCTAGAAAACAGTGAAAGAAGTTTACAAAAACATCATGATACCAACTCTAGCCCAACCTGACTTAAATCCCATCTCTTGGCTAGAGCTGGGGAGACACACAGAAAAACCAACCCCACCAAGAACTAAAAGTTAGGAACGTAAGGCTATTAGGAAATAGAAAAGGCATATGGAAGTTGCATTCAACATCTTCTAACAACCAAACATTCCCCTAAATGGTCAGCCAGGTTTCCAAGGAAACCAATTGAAGTTCTAATTAAGTAAAAAATTCAGCCACATATTAATACCAAAGCCCCTTTCATTAGAGTATTGTAACTCATCAATTGTAGTATTAAAATGGAATATGAACTAGCAATGTTTGCTTAAGGCACCATGGATGTGATACTCTGTTTCTGCAGGGAAAAAAAAGGGGAGGGGGGGTTGGGGGGGTGGGTAGAAATGGACTGGGAAGAAAACTCACGATTTCTGAACCCACAAAAGGAAGAAAGCAAGCTATTTGAAGAAAGTAAGCAGTATTGTGTTAAATTTATCCTCTCCTATAAAAATGTAATGGCCCATTTTCCCCCCAGGCCAGGAAGATAGCAAAGTCTTAGGAGAAAATTCCTCTTGGCTCCTAAAAGGTTCACAGTTCCCTGTGGAAAAATCAAGTACGTATAAATTCCAGAGGATGTAATGGGCGTAGTAACAGGAGGAACACATCAAATGCAGGATAGAAAAGGTATCTTCACATTTGCGTTTATTCTTATGCAGATTACCCAACTGAGTGCAAAGTGGAAGTGGATGGACTGTTTCATTGGGCAGATCTACCTGAATTTGTGGGGTTGGAGAGGCAGTGAACTTCCACGCTTGGGGACAACATAACTAGAGAAGCCCACTTTGGAGAAGCTTCAGTCTTCATCATCCACCCCTAGAGTATTACTCATGGGAATCCGGAAAAGAAAACCCGTTGTATGAAGGAAATCACTTTTTAACTTTCAATTCCATCCAAACGTTTACTGAGTGCCTATTATGTACCCAGCACTGCGCTTGGTGCTGCTTATACGTGGATGGGCAAGGTAGTTCTGGTCCCTGGCCAGCTGGAACTTAAAGGCTAGAGGGGAAAACGGCTTTAAATATTTCAACCAGAGGCTTTGACCAACTAACCAGCAAGATCTGGAGCAAGGAGATCTGGAAAAGGAGGAGACCAGCACACTGGCTATCCCACAGGGCTGTTAAAAGCTCGTAGAATAAACAGGTTAGAAAAACAGTTTGCAAAAGTCCAAACTGTTACACAAGGGGAAGATAATCGTCTGTGATGGGTCAAAAGGGCCAACGACTGCTCAAATCCTAAGGAAAGAGACAACAAGCACCCAAACCACCACGCCTCAACAATCAGAAGGTCAACCAGAACACTCAGGCATATCAGAATGAGAACAGGCTCTGGAGTCCCGCAGACAGACCCTGCCATATGCTCAGCTGTGAGGTGAACCTATTTCTTTACCGGTTCTTCATCTGAAAACTGGATGAGAATTCCTACATTTCCCCCAGGGGTTGTTCTAAGGATCTGAATTTAGAGACCATTTTAAAGCACCTAGTAAAGTGTCTGACACGTATATGTCCTCAATGGTAGAACTGCTTTTGCTTCATGATGCAAAGATGAAAAAGCCCATTTTAGGGAGAAGGGAACAAGTTTAGCCAACTGAGAAAGCTCCGGGGAAGCTAATGCTGCAGTTAAAATTCAGAATCCCAGCTAAGAATTAACCATCCTGGCTGCTGACACAAAGTAATGGATCAGAAGCTGAGTCATGTTAAAATTAAAAAATGGCATGCTACTTACTTCTATGTGTTCTTTACAGTATTCCAACCCAATGTCACTAAGTATTTTTTTCACAGTTTTCCGGGCTTTTCTTAAACTGCCAAGATTGTTGACAGGAAGTTGGAACATAGTTTCTATTGGAAAAAAAAATTTAAGTCAAGTCAAAACACGTACAACTTGTAATATTTCCTAGTTCCACTGATGGCAGGACCACAAACCCTGGCCCACTGACAAAGAAGGTGAGCAGACACCCTTACCTAGTCTGTTCTGGTACTTAGAGCAGGCAGGCAAAATAAGTGCTCTCTGACCTTGTCTAACAGGACATCTTACATCATAGATGGACTAGGAGTCTAATCTGGCACAATTCTAGAGCTTAACTTCATCACCAAACTGGCTTTTTAAAAGTTGAGAATTAGGTTAATAATACCAACCGATTATTTTAAAATTGAGTGTGAGTGCTTTTCTCCTTGTGATGTTGAGCCTCTGAAAATAGAAAAATGTTCACCATTCCAGCATCATTGCCACATAATTTTGAGTGCCAGGGAAAAGAAGGGTTTGTTTTCTGGGAACCGTCCTGCATGCTGCTATGATATTCTTAAAGAAATCTCCTTCAGTGTTTCCATATACTATCCCGACTACAGACACTAATGGTTGTGTAGCCTGCCCCCCAGCCAGCACCACACCTGGACAAAGGCACTCACTTATGGTGATGGGGAAAGCTAGGCACTCAGCATCAGAGCAAGTGCTGTGTTACAGATTTTAGGGGATCCTTCTGAAAAATGAAAAGCCTATATATGTGTGAAGGAACTGAAAAATTATTTAAATGACCTAACACATTAAAGCAGAAATTTAGATCCACTTCACCAAGTTCCTTAAAAAACAAAAGTTAAGAAAATAAAATTAGTATTTGTATGGCTTTCAACATGATCATTTATATTTTCCTATAAAATATGGTAAGAACTTATCTAGTAGTTCAAATAAATATTGTAGGATATAAAAGAGTTCCAAAACCCCAAACTAGAGGCAAACCTGAAAGCCAAAGCATCAGGAATTAAAAGTTTAATACATGCAAATCTGGTTTTCTAATTAATAAAGGCAGGTACTCTCTAATATCACTACCATTTGTAAGCACGACCATAATCAACTAATCCAAATGTAATACAGAATCATGTTGCCTCATTTATCATTCGAATCCAAAAGTCAATATTGTGGACTATGAAAAATGGAAGAGAGTGAAGCCTACACCAAAGCAAATAGTAACTCCTAGAATTTGGTATGTCACCAGAACTTAGAAGTTTCAAAATATTCTACATGAAGTACTGAAGTGTAATTGAGGTCAAAAAAGAAAAGCACTTCACTAAAAAAACAAAAAACAAAAAACAAAAAAATCAGCCTTCCCATGCTCAACACCAAACTCCTCTATCAGCTAAGAAGCATGACTATGGTGCCCTCCACACTGTGCCATCCAATAATCAGCCTAGTGGTTAACAGGGGACTCAGAAGTCACTTTGCATACAAATTAATGTGCATTCAAGACCAAATCCATTATTCCTTGTGGAAATTTTATTGCTAAATTGTTTTTAAATCATCTCTTTGAAACTTTTTAACTAGTTGCTTAATAAAACCATTCCCCAAACTAGGTCATTTGGAGAAAGCCACCTGATAGAAATGTTTCAGAAATAACAGAAAATGTTACAGGCTAATTCTGAAGAAACCAGGCATCAAACAGATGCCCATAAGCACCCAAGTCTGAGAAGGGACATTTTTGTTTATTCAACTCATAAACTCTGTGGGCCCAAACCCAGCAGTTCTTTCCGAACTTCCCTAGTCAGTCCTGCTTTACTTCAGAGGAGAGAGATGGGCCCAGAAGGCAGCCATTACTGGTCTCCCCTGCCTCCTGGATAGAAGCAGCTCAACATCTCAGCAAAACAAATGCCCAATGATCTGGAAATGTCGCCACCACCGAAGCCACCCACCTATACAGAAAACATCCAGGGGAGCTCAACTGCTGCAGAGGATAAAGGAAAACTCATTCTCCTAAGTGCCCACCATTCACAGCAAGCAAAATTGTTTTTAAGACCTCCAACTGAAGCACCTCACTGCATGGTAGGTACCCAACTTATAAACCTATAGGTCTGAAAAAGTGAGTATGCTCATAAAGGAGCTTAGCTACAAGAAACTTATAATTTATAAAACTTGGTATTTCAGCCATACAGTAAATCTCAAGTTTACTTACGCTGAATTAAACAGATATATAAATAGTGAACATTGCTTAACAGAAAATGTTGTACAAAAATGGCTTTTTTTTAATGATTAGCAACTAGGAGGAGCCTAAGTTTACACTGAAAGATACAGAATACTCGGAGTTAAGATTCCTGGCATTTTTTTGAGGGGGGGAGGGGTGTCTGGGTGGCTCAGTTAAGCGTCTGGCTCTTGATTTGGGCTCAGGTCATGATCTCACAGGTCGTGGGGACTGAGCCCCGTGTCGGGCTCAGGACGGAGTGCAGAGCCTGCTTGGTATTCTCTCGCCCCTCCTCCCGGTTATGCTCATGCCCTCTCAAAATAAACAATAAATTTTAAAAGATGCCAGTTGTTTTTTTTTTCTTTTCTTTTTTTTAATTATCTGGGGAATCCTTTCCACCCCCTTCCTCAGATGGAGGTACCCTCCATGTATCTTGCTTATGGAGATCACTTACAAGATTATGTCCATCTGGAGCGAGAATAACACATTCATTCATATGTGTTAGCACTATCAAAAACATTTACAAAGACTCTTGTTTTTTAAGTAAAACACTGCACAAAACAGGCACACAGTGTACGAATATAAGCAAAGAAGCCTCCCTCCTACTCCTGCCCTCCAGCAATGGAGCTCTCCTCCTTCCTATAGGGGCCACCGTTATGTCAAGCTTTTCTACAAGCCAAAGGTTCCAAAAGAACATTTCCAACAAACTCTTATCTGTGAATGTTAGGATTAGTATGGATGATAAGAAAAAGAACTCAAGAGCCCTATGTTGTTGTTTTCCCCAGCCTGTTGCTTGCTGTTAGGAAACAACTTCAGGGTGCCTTGAGTGGCTGCGCTCCGTCTGTTAAGGTGGACTTCAGCTCAGGTCATGATCTCACAGTTTGTGGGTTCGGGCCCCGCATCGGGCTCTGGGCTAACAGTTCAGAGCCTGGACCCTGCTTCAAATTCTGTATCTTCCCCTCTCTCTGCTCCTCCCCTGCCTCTCAAAAATAAACGTTAAAAAACAAAACAAAACAAAACAACTCCAACTGCCGGCTTTAGGGTTCACCCATGTTATCTATTTGATTCATACTTTAAAACTTCTATAAGAGTAACTCCTGGCCTCCTCTGCACCCCTAAAAAGCCCTTTAAATTAGAAACCTGGACAAGGGGCCCATACCTTAAGTGACTGAGGGGCAGGAACAGAGTAAATAAGAAATCAACTGGGATTAAGGGCTGTTTCCTCACTTAGCTAAAAACAAAGTGTTTATTACAACAATTACTCTTAGGGAGGAAGATATCTTACAATGTTAAAATTGTCTGGTGATGGGCTTTCAAAGGAATGCAGGATAGTCTTCCTCTCCAGATTTGTCCCCAGGTGGCTAGTTCTTTCTCTTGAACCTCCCTGGCCGTGAGGATGGCTATTTCACCAGGTCTGGACCATTATCTCAATACCAAGGAGAGCTCCCTTCAGTCATACCATAATCCCTTCAGCTCATGGCAAAAAAAGGGGATAATATCCAATATAACAGAATGGAACCACAGTTGACCTGTTTGTCACTTCTGGAGAACCTATACTTTGTGCTCAGAAAAGGGAGATGAACAACAGGAACTAGTTGTTCCCTTCAAAAATCCATCGTGTCTAAGGGACAGGACCTATAGAGCACACAGTAGGCACTCGGGCACTGGAATAAAAAAGATGGTTGTTTTTACCTGCTAACGTTCCCCCTTGGAGCCACCCCTGGTACAGATGATGTGCCATTAGGAGGCCCTTCCTCCATTAGAGCAGAGTGTGCAGGACTCAGGTACACCAATTAAGAGTATTCTATCTCTACAGACACTGACTGGTAGAGTTAGTTGGACATGTGCCCAAACAAGACTGATAGTGATGCTGAAAAGGATTCAGGACCTACTACTACATGCAGAAAGCAGAGGGAGGAAGGACACCTGTTCGACTTTTCCTAAACAAGAGCCAAGTACATGCCCATTTCTGCTTAAGCTTAGTTCATGTCCTTTGCAACCAAAAATCTTAGTAGACCACTGGGCAGTGGGACACAGAAGAGGAAGTGAGCAAGAGAAAAGATGAAGAACTTTATGCCAAGTAATTACATTTGTAAATTAAGTCTAGTAGGAAGAATAAGAGTTTGCCAGGAAGACAGTCATTCTGAAAGATGATGTGCCCCCTGGTTTCATTAATCAAAATAAACACTGTATGAAAAGAATCACTTTCTAAATTCTAAAAGCTCAATGACCTATTTATTTCTTATACTGATTTATTTTTTGAGAGAGCCTGTGAGGGAGGGAGGGGCAGAGAGAGAGAGAGAGAGAGACAGAGACAGACAGAGACACTCAAGCAGGCTCTACAATGTCAGTGCAGAGCCCAAGGCAGGGCTCAAACTCACGAACTGTGAGATCATGACCTGAGCCGAAGTCAAGAGCTGGATGCTTAACTGACTGGGCCACCCAGGCGCCCCTAAATGACCTATTAATAAGAGTTAACATTTCCAAGTATTTTATTAACAACTTAAAATAAGTAGCGTTTGGGTAAGCATATGCCATCTGATGAACTAGACTTAAAATATCAATTTTTGAGAATGATTTAAATTCACTGCTGCTGAATGATTCAGCCACACTCCTTCCTATTGATCTTTGAGAATTATATCCACACCTACTGATTGGGGCCAAAACATTAAAGTTTTAGTAATAATCCTGGCCAAACTCCTACTCATGCACTTTCTTAGAAAGCACGAGTCAGATGGCAGAAATGAAAATCTGAGATCTGTAGCCCTAAGCTAGAGATGAAATGAAAACACGTATTGAAGACTCATCAAATACATACTCCTTCTACCCCCCTCCATATACCAAAAACAAAAACATTACTCCACGTACCAAGAGAGTAAATGAGGTAGAGTGAGTGTGTCTCATGAGGACGTACCATCTATATAGGCTGAATCTGTACACAGGAAGGACAATACTACCTCACTGTGAACTTTCCTTAGGAGCAAAGAAGCCATTATCTGAGAAAAAGAATGATCCTTTAGGAAGCAAAATCTCTGCCGAAAGGCTTGAATCAAGCTAGGTGTCGTACTCAGGTTCTCCTGGGTTAGGAAGACGAACAGGAATCCGACAGACGGTGCTAGTTTATCTGGCTCAAGGCAAGGTTGGCAGGACCTGATGTACCTACCAAGAGTCAATGAGGCTTGTCTATGTATGATAAGGTCCCTCACAGAGCCATCAGATCAAGGATAGCATCCTTTAGTCTCTGTTTTTAGGGGTACAAGAAAAGCAGAAAACATAACTGTGCCCACAGAAAGTTAAATCAAAAACAAAAAACCCAACCTTAACCCTTTGACCAGGCACAGATAATCAAACAAGCCAGAAGAAAAAAAAAAAAGCCCCCACATCAAACTTTTCCTTCAAGTGTGGATGTGACATGGGATTTTTCAGTATTACAATTCTTCCTATTTTTATGTGCATTCTTATGTTTCCCAAGTTCTTAATAAGAACATATGGTGCTAATTTAACATGCCAGAAAATACGGAAGTAAATACGACAGCATGTCCTAGTTTCCATCACCCCCAAGTACAAGTGCAACTTTCTCGTATCTGGGAACCAAAATCGAAGAAGCACATACCCGAGTGACAACTAATGCATCAGTTATGTTAGTGATTATAACTTGTAATTATCTTAAGCAAATGTTTCTAACAATGCACTGAGAGCTAGCCAGGAATGGTTACTTCTTCCTGGTAACACCGAAACATAAGCTGCTTAGTCTAAAACCAGGGTTTTCAACACCCCCGACACCCCCTTTGAAGAGGAAACCCTGGTTTCTAAACAAATCTTAACTGAATTATAAAAAAGTAGAGGGACTCAGGTTAAAATGGGAAGAGAAAAAAGGAAAAGTCTGTTCCCGAGAATCTCCTTGAAATAGTTACTTGCCTGAACTGTTTCTAAAGCAAATATATATGCCAAGGTGGCAGTTGTGAAATGTAGAATCTGGACCTGGTGGGCAATCACCCAAAGCAAGAAGCCTGATGGCTACAGCAGAATTCCAGTAGTTTACTGAAAATCTCCGCCACATAAAATTACAGTCTGATCAGAGTATGGTTATCAGAAGCCCACAATAAGCCTAAGGATTAAAGTACAGTTGATACTTTGATGTTGTCTTTTAAGCCTTTCTACATTAAGCTGTAAAGAAAAATACACATGTGGGAAAATCTTTTACTGGGGGCTGGGGGTGGGATCAAAGGCCGGGAATTATGCCATTACTAGTGAAGAAAAATGGCAGTTGTTATTTTCTAAATTAATAAAGAATTAGGAAGACATTCAAACTACTACAATATAAACAATTACATTTTTGAAAACATCCTCAGTCCAAATTAACATGTAAGAAGAAATTCAGACCCTTGATATTAAGAAAACAAAGTATTCCGATGTTCTAAGGATTCAACTATTTATATAAAGATCTTATAACCCACACTGGGGTTTAAGGGTCAGATATATTTTAAGTTTAAATCGCTAACTAAATTTTATTTTTTAAGAAGCACAGACATTTTAAGATTTTCATGAAATCTTCATGCTACCTATGATGTACTTTTTTTTTAAAACAGCTCTTGTGACGTCTCTGTGGAAACATTTAGGACCCATTAAAATAAAAACTAGGCAGAAAGAAAACATTTCCATATTTGTGCGCTCACTCTTCCTCTTACCACCTCCTCAGCAACATATTTAATACCAGTCGATATCACAGAGCATCAATGTGGTTATTGTAAAACACAGTTTCTTTTATAATCAGTTAAGTGCTTATCTTTCCTGATAATTCTGGGATCAGAAGCAGTGAACAGACACATCTTATTTGCTTTTAAGGGTGTCACTAAGTCCTACATTTAAACTAAACCAGTCGTAAAAAAGTTTGTATGTTTGTATTTTGAAAAAGAAACCCTGTAAAAGCCTTTCTAGAACAACCTTCCAACGAGTGACAGTGTTGAGAGCCCAGAGCCTAACATTCAGTCTGGAAGCAATCACCCTACTCAATCTTTTTTTTTTTTTTTTTTTTTTTTTTTTTTTTTTTTTTTTAAGCCACAGTCCTGAACAGAAGCAGCTAATCTTTCAATTTCCTATAAACTTGGGCAAAAGACCTTGCAGATGCCAGAGGCTCTTCATAGAAAGGCAGCTCTAATTATCATCTCTCTTTCCCAATCCCAAATACCACAGAGCATGTACCTGATAATCCAGGAGCAGAATGCTCTTCTGGATTAGCAGATCAAACTGTGTAGCATGAGAGGTAAGAAAACAAAGTTTAGGCTCCCTTCTCCTTAATTAACAGAAATTGTGAAGTAGTGTTGAGGCCGCAACAGGGGTTTATTAGGAAAGCCCAGGAGGATGAGGAAGAGAAATTACTTTGCAAATGAAGACACACTTGTACCAGAAACTAAATCTGAATAATGAATTATTTTGCTTAGGATAATCATGTTAGAACCCTGTTAATAAAGAAGCAGACAGGAAATGTAACCAATTTCTGTTTTATTCTTATCCACTAACTGCATTGACTCTTACTATTCTCTGATAATAATAAATCCCAATGGAGTTAATCTTGTCAAATACAAAACTGCCTCCAGAAAAAAAAAGACATTTTGATGTTCTTCAAGTCTTAACCAAATCAATGATTAAATTCCTTAAGCTTTCATACTATTTTTTTGGTAAGTAGATGGCAACATGAGTGTATTTATGCAAATATAGCATCCTGTACAACGTTTGGTCATAGGAACACTTTTGGCCACTGTTGACGAACCATGGGTGAATCCCTCCCACAAGCAGCCCTGCTCTTAGATCATCTCTCTGCCTGATCACCTTGAGTGAGCACAGCACAGACCCTGCCAGGAAGCTTGTCCCACGCCGGAAAGCTCTGTCCACAAGCCTAGAGCTCTCAGTCCGGGTACAGAAATCTTTAATCCTCTAGCCACAGAGCAGCCTTCCACGTTTTTCAGACCCTTTCTCCTCCCAAATATTCCCCCTTCTCCAAGTTACCCACACTCAGTTCTTTTCACCATTGCTTCTGCTATCACAGAAGCCAATCTCCAGTGGACACGCTCCAGTCTGTCAATGTCTTTGGTGCCCTGAATAAACTTATTCCAGATATGCTAAATCAGAAGGTCAAATGGGACAACACTTCTCTAGTTCTGGATGTTACTGGGGTTTTTTTCAAATTTTATTATTTTTTAAAAAAGTAATCTCTCTGCCCAACATGGGGCTCAAATTCATGACCCTGAGATCAAGAGTCGCATGTTCCACTCACTGGGCATGCCCTGGATATTATTTTTAAATTAATGCTCCTGAAAGGCGTGATTTGTGTTGGCGGCAGCCACCTCACATGTGACAATTAACCAAGATTTTTTTTTTTTTTTTTAAGTATGTGCTGCATGTTTCAGTATTAGGTGGTTCAGTTGGTGAGAAAAAAAAAATCTGTACTGAGTCCACGTCTGGTTTGAAGGGAAGTAATTATCAAGTCTTTAAGTATCTTTTCAAGTGAAGGGGCAAGAGTATTCTGATTCTATTCTGAAGTGGAACACTGTGAATCACTGAAAGAGCCTCAGGGTTGCCTAATCTAAACTCTTCTCATTTTACAGATTAGCAACTGAGGTGAAGCACCTGACCCAAGGGTGATCAGTGTGTCGGTGACAGAGCCGGGTCTCAAGGTCATCTTCAGATCTAGGATGCAGCCCTCCTCCCATTACCCATTTGGACCAAGGTCTGATCTCTGACCCTGAAGGTAATAAACAAGAGCATGTCAAATACATACATCTCCAAACGCCAAAACTTCAAAACTCAAGACTGAAATGGCCTTATACAAGCTCAACTAAACTAGCTCAAGAGGTGAAACTGTGATTAAGAATACGCACATATCTCAGGTCAGATGGCCCCGTGAGATCCAGAGAACTGAAACAAGAACTTAGTTCTGAGACCACTTGCTCTCAAGTGCTCTTACCATCACCACGAATGCCAACTCACTAAACGGTCACGCTGGAAGGATATCTAAATCGTAATACTAACTTGCAAAACGGAAACCACAACCTTCGTATCCCTAAGGAAAACGACAGCTTTTCAAAAACAGACGTATCCTATGTCTCTCTTTTACCACCTTCCAATCATCAATACTCGAACCATGCTACTCCAAAAACTGCTTGGGAAAGAAGAGGCTTTGGTGATCCTTTTTCTTTTTCTGGAGAACAGGGTTAGGCAGGAGGCTGGTCTGCTTTCAACTACCTCTTAGGCTCTTTTTGGCAAATAAAGTTCCATTCATTTTTGTTACAAAAGCAACCGGGAAATAAAAACCTACATCCACGTAAAAACCTGTACAGGAAATGTTCTCACAGTAATTATTAACACCCAAGGAGAAACAACCCAAATCTCCATTAACTGTTAAATGGATAAATAAAATGTGGTATATTCACATAATGAAATGATCCAGCCATAAAAAAGTACTGATATATGCTCCAACACAGATGAAACCTGAAACATCGTATGAAATACAATGTAAAAGAAGTGAAAGATGTCAGCTGCCAGAGGCCACTTGTTATATGATTCCATTTACACAAAAGGTGCAGAATAGGCAAATCTACAGAGACGTAGAGTAAAGCTGCCAAAGGCTAGAGGAGTTGGGGGGAAGGTTGAAGGTGACTGCTAATGGGGACCCGGTTCTTTTGTGGGGTGATAGCTGCACAACTCTTTGAATATACAAAAAAAAAATCATGTATTTCATGGGGCTGAATTGTATGGTGTATGAGTTACATCTCAGTAAGACTGTGACAAAAGAAAAAGGCAACTGGAGCTCATATAACAAAATGTAGAAAAGGCATGGAACACAAATAATCATACCCAAAGGCAAGGGTTAACATTGGGTATATTTATCCTTCTGGATTTTTACACACATGCAATTTTTCTTTTCTTTTTTTTTTTTTTTTTTTAACGTTTATTTATTTTTGAGACAGCATGAACAGGGGAGGGGCAGAGAGAGAGGGAGACACAGAATCTGAAACAGGCTCCAGGCTCTGAGTGGTCAGCACAGAGCCCCACGCAGGGCTTGAACTCACGGACCGTGAGATCATGACTTGAGCCGAAGTCGGACGCTTAACCGACTGAGCCGCCCAGGCGCCCCGCAATTTTTCTTTTGAAAGGAAATGCATCTATGCATCTCAAGCATTTAGTCATGCAGCAAGAAAAGCAATGTTGGCTGAGATTTTTTTAATTTTTATTCTAAGAACTGTGCTTTCCTTCCAACAAGGGTAAATGCTAGCACAAATGGCTATTCTTCACATAAAATGTGGTTAGCCTGAAATGAATGGAGGTATGCTTTTATTTATTTAAAAAAAAATTTTTTTTATACCTTAACTAATGTCTCCACCCAACATGGGGCTCCAACTTACAACCTGAGATCTAGAGTTGCATGCTCCACCAACTGAGCCAGCCAGGCACGCCTGGAGATATGCTTTTAAATCAATTTATATTGTGTAAAAATACACGTAACAAAATTTACCATCTTAACCATTTTAAGCGTACAGTTCAGTGGTATTAAGTAGTCATAATACCATTTTACCATCACCACCACCCATCTCCGGAACTCTTTTCACGATGCAAAAGTCAAACTCTATACATTAGACAATTAACTCCCCATTTCACTCCCCTTCTGCACCAGGCGACCACAATTCTACTGTCTCCATGATTTTGACTACTAAGTATTTCACGTAAGTGGAATCACAAAGTCTTTTTGTGACTGGCTTTTCCTTTTGCACAATGTCTTCCAGGTTTGTACGTGTTAACCTGTGTCTGAATTTCCTTCTTTAAAAAAAAAAATAAATGTTTTTTTGTTTTTTGTTTTTTGTTTTTTTAACGTTTATTCATTTTGAGAGACAGAGAGAGACCAAGCACAAGTGAGGGAGGAGCAGAGAGACAGGGAGACACAGAATCCGAAGCAGGCTCCAGGCTCTGAGCTGTCAGCACAGAGCCTGACACGGGGCTCGAACTCACCACGAGATCATGACCTGAGCTGAAGTCAGACGCTCAACCGACTCAGCCACCCAGGTGCCCCCAAATTTCCTTCCTTTTAAAGGCTGAATGATATTCCATGCTATGTACGTGCCACATGTTGCAGTTGATGGGACACCTGCGTTGCTTCCACCTTTTAGCTATTGTGAATACTGCTGTGAACATGGGTGTACAAGTATCTTTTCACACGGTAATTCTGTCTCCACAGCGGTTCTACCACTTACATTCCCATTGACAGTGCACGATGCTTCCAATTTCTCCCCATCTTCACCAACACCTGTTAACTTTTTATCACAGCCCTCTTAATGCGTATGAGGTAGTATTTCATCGTAGGTGTGATGTGCATTTCCTTAATGACCATGAAGGGTACTGAGCATCTTCATGTGCTTACTGGCCACTTGTATGTCTTCTTTGCAGAAAGGTTTATTCAAGTCTTTGCCCATTTGAGATATGCTTTCACATGTAAAATATACTTGGGATTTCCAAGACTTAGAATTAAAAAATGAAAAATAGCTTGTAAGTACCTTTTCAAAAATAATGACATGTTGAAATGACCATACTTTGGACTTACCAGGTTAAAAACACATTACAATTAATTTCATTTTTAAATTAAATGTTAACATTAAATGAAATTAAAAGTTAAAATGTGGCTACTGGAAACACAGACGAACCTTGAAGACATTAGGCTACCTGAAATAAGCTGGTCACAAAAGGACAAATACTGGGATTCTACTCACAGGAGATACTAAGTGTCACTACTGGAAAATCTGAGGCAACAATGCTGAATATGGGACCAAATAAGGTTTGCTAATAATTTTATCAGCATGGATAGTCTGGTTCGAAATCAGAGGCATTTATCATTGATGAGTCTCTGCCAAAACTGAATATTATGCATCTGTTAAGATTTCTTTGCACAGGACAGATCTTCTAGAGCAGGTCCTGGATGTACAGGAACGTTGAAGGCCTTTGTAAAATTCTGGACCTTTTCGACAGTATTAAATGAATGACTCTATGGTAACATACTAATGGTCCCCAACTGTTGAGTACTTAAAAAAAATCTCAGTGAAGGGGTGCCTGGGTGGCTCAGCTGGTTAAACATCCGACTCTTGATTTTGGCTCAGGTCATGATCTCATGGGTTAGTGAGATTGAGCCCCACATCTGGCTATCCACAGACAGTGCAGGCCTGCCTGGGATTCTCTCTGTCTCTCTGCCCCTCCCCTGCTTGTGCTCGTGCACTCGTTCTCAAAATAAATAAACTTAAAACATGTAGCAGTACAGAAAAGATTTTCAAAGATTTTCCATGTGTTAAATTTTTAAATGACTTTACATTTCTTTCAAATGGTTATAAAAGTAGAACTGCAACAGGGGAAAGGTCCTAACAAAAATAAATCAGGAAGGCTTTTCAAAGGTGACACAGTGATGAAAATTTAAGTTTACTAAGTTTTGTTTTCTTCATGTGGTGTGGCTCATTAATATCAAACCACGAATCTAGTGGGAAATGAACAGCCCCATTCACATTATCTTCAAAATTACAGTTACACTGTGATTCAAATGTTTTGTTTTAAATACTCATCACAGGTGAGTTCAGATTTAGTAAAACTATGACCTGAAATTATAACTGATACAGTGTGGTAAAGAGGTAGTCATGGCTGTAAATTACAATCACTATGAATCATTTTTTTAGCAGAGACTGATCTTCCTGATCTCAACTGATGGACTTAAGAACCCTTAAAATATGCAAGAAGACAAGGGTGCCATCTCAGTATCCAAAGCAAAGAAAGTCTATTGAAAAGATCTTGCTTGGTTTCTTCCCCTCTGCTAGATCTCTAGCAATCTACAATGGTGGCTGACACATAGCAGGCACTCAACACATGTCGACTGAATGAACAGTCCCTGCCTAGAAAGGACTTACAGAGATGACACCCCATAAATATACACAGGAAAAGAAGCAAAGTGTCAGATGTGTGACAAACTAAATGCACTGAGGTTTCATAAAAGGGAGAATTCATTCTCAGCAGGGGAGCTCAGGAGAAGGTGGAAATAGAGGCTAAGCTGGGGCCACTAGGTTAGTTGAGAATCTGCATTCACTGCAAAAAAATAAAACAAAAACAAACAAACAAACAAAACCTTGCTGGCACACAGTTCCAGAGGTGGGAAAGCAAGGAGTTTTAGGAAGTACTGTACAGAGTCCAGAATGGCTGATATGTCAAGCTTCTGAGTAATAATGAATGACAAGGGTGGAAGGGTAGGTCGGGGACAGGAAAGAAGCCTTGAGTGTGAAGCTAGAGTCTGCTGCTATGTCTGGCAGGCACTGAGACGCTGCAGATACTAAAGTAGAGAAGTGATACAGTTCTAATGGCACTTTAAGAGAATCCATCTGGCCATGGTCGGCAGGTCCCATTTAAAAAAGGCCTAAAGGAAGTCTATAAAGAGTGGCATACCAGGCCTAAGCAACTGTCAGAATTGCCTGAGAGAGCTTACACCCATTTCAGACCTATGCGATCTGAAAGGTCTGCAAAATCACCAGAGCCTTAGGTACAAGGTAAGGTAATACGATATTGAAGTGATAGCAAAAGGTGAAGTTCAAGGCTGAACCCTATAGCCTACATTAAAATCTGTTTTCCAGTAAGACTATATTGTTTTTATGAATAAATATTTAGCTGACCCATCAGCCACATGTAAAATTGTTACCTCCAGCTTCAAACTTCTGTAACAAATAGGGACACAACAAAGTTTTCCTCTGCTCAAAAGAAAGATGGTACAATGTAGTGATTAAGAATACAGCTACAGCTCCAGCTCCAGAGCTGGACAGATCTGTGTTCAAATCCTTACTCTTGCCACTTACTAGCTTTGTGAACTTAAAAATGTTACTCAACCTCTGCAGGTCTGTTTCCTTATGGTATAACCAGAAGGACACTATCCCCATTGTTCAAGTGCCAGAAGGATTAAATGAGATGATACCAGTTAATATTTATAGCAGTTATCATTATTATCTTAAGCCAGATCAGATACTGGAATAATCACTTTGAAAATTATGATATCACACCACAGTACATATAATCTTTTAAAAAAAACATGGACTATTATTCCTGAGAATCAGACGTGGTTGCCATATTCCTGTTCCTATACACATTATAACGCGCATTCACACACATAACAGTGCTTTCACAGAATATGTTTATGGGAGCTTTTCATGTTAAAGAGCATATTCTTAACTTCACAAACTCTGCGGCACTTAAAACGTTTATGCAATAGCGTATCTGCAGGTACCCACAATAAGCCTAGGTGACTTACAGTCACATAGAAACTTAAAGGCGTGATCTAGATTTTGCATATTTATTATTTTAAAAAGCATGTGGGTCACTTCTCTTTTAAGAAGACTTTCAGACTACAAGACTAGTGCCTATGACTGGAAACTCCCTATTACTTGGGAGTATTTAGATTTCAGATGAGATTCCTAGCTGTGACCGCCAGAATCTACAAAACACCAATGGAACCAATGGCTTTCAGGGTGCACTTCTGAGAGTGTGCTGAAACTGTTAAGATATATACATGGATGGAAGGGGAGATGAGGCCAGAGGGACAAGATGACAGCTGAGCAACTGGAGGTATGGTCCCTAACCCTTCATTGATATTACATACTGGAATAGACGCAATTTTATGTGACAGGGAGAAAGATGCCTCACAGCTTACCGCCCACCCCAAAAGGATGGAGACCATCTCCAACACCCTAATCTAACTTCAGAGAGTATGAGACGGGGAGGATTTCCCAATTTACTCCGTTTTAAACAGGCATTCCGGCAAGGCAGGGACACAGCGTGGGGCACGACTCCAACACTCTGGTGCCTACGTAAGAACTCCATAGCTTAGTGATGCTGCTGTCAATTTAGGTGGACAACCTGGCTTAAGAGATATGTGAACAAGGGAAATCAATTCACAAGTGAGCCTAAGAAGACATCTAGGTACATCTACTTTTAATCATTCCAGTGACATGTCCTTGTCTTTGCATCTAAATCGCCTAAGATGAAAAACCGGTTATTTTTAATCCCTTAATGATAACATGTCCATGCTCTATCAAAACTACTCAAATAATTTTCCCAGAGTAAGGGAAAGGTTAGTTTTCTCCTCATCCATGAATAAAAGAATAATTTACTTGAATCACCTCAAGTTTTTCTAAGCTACCTCCAAAGAGTCAAAGTTTAGGCAAAGCTTTCTTTGTAGCAGAAGCATTATTCTTGCAGCAGGCTTTGCCCCTTGCTGGCTCAACCCTTATACCTTCTGCAGAGAAGTTTTTTCTTGGTGTTGTTTTTAAGCCTAACTGTTTCAGAACCAGGACTTTGAGCCCACTGTGTAACACACTTCCAGTCTCCCTTTCACGAGAGCAAGAACTCCAACTACTGACTTATGTTTACAACCCCAACTTAAAATTTTAATGAGTTTTTCTGTATTTCCACCAGACAGAAGTTTTTTCAGATATATCACATTTCAAAAGAAACCACCCATACAGGTTTCCAATTGTTGCCAGTTCCCACCAGAAAAAGATGCAGATTTTCAAGGGAAGCACAGGATTCCACACAAAACTCTTCAGCGGAGCACAGAGGGTTCAGAAAAAGGAAAGGCAGAAGGGCAAAAGCCAGCAATTATCTGTCTAAGCAAAAATAACTGCTCAGAGGAGAGAAGGAATAAGACTGCCCTAAACCAAAACACTGGAAAAAGCAACAGGACCACAAACAAACTTTCTTTTTAGATCCTTGGACAGGCAACTCCAAACTAGACACACACTACTTCAACTAACCACCCCCCAGCACAATTTTCACCGGTGCTCTCTTGCTAGCCTCTTTGTGAAGCCCACTTAGGATCCTTGGGTATTCTCTGATACAGAAGCACAAAACATCACCATGAAGCATTCGTGTGTGTCCTCATCAGCCAAACAGCACATGGGAACCTATAAAAGCCTATGTTCCAGGCACAGGCCTGGCACAGACACATTCTGTAGCTCACTTCATCAGTGCATGTCGCAGTGCCTTGATTTGCCCACTTGTGAAACAAGCACAATCCTGAGAGAGTTGAGAATGGTTTCATAAAGTGCCTGGCAAATAAAACAGGCATACCATTAATGTTATAATACCATAAAGGCCAGCAAAGAGGCCTTTCCACTCACAGCTCACCCTTACTAAAATCATCAACCAAGTCATGTGAAAAGTGACACATAAACAGCAACAAGCCACAGCTGAGTGACTCAATCATAACTCTATACCCTTACTGGAGAGGGAGTTAGGATGTGTAGGGATTTATTTTTAATTCTAAGGGATGGTCAAACAATGCACAAGTCTCCTACAGATCACGTGCATGCTTTTGAGTTAAACCTTAACCTTAAATCTTAAACTGCAGTATATGTTCAGGGCAGTCTTCCCTTAGTAAACTCTACCAAAAGTTCTTATGCTCTCCTTAATTTCTGAACCTTCATTTCTGGAACACTGCTGACATTCTGGAGATTTCAGTATTTCTCTAGCTGCTGTGTTAGAACTAAACCAGGGATCAATAAAAGCAAGGCAGCTTGTGAGTGCACTCCAAAGAACTACAGGCAGAGGCTAGCTAATGCATACACGGAGAGGAGAGAACCCAGATGGAAAGAATGAAAAGAACTTTGCATTTTACACTCATTAGAAAATGTGCGCCCTCAATCAAAATGGTTCCTTTATATAGCTGGCTCACATTTTATCTGTGACTTCCTAAGACACATATATCACAATATAATCAAGTACACATATCTGTACCCCAGTTTGAGAAGCCTGATAATACGTGAGGAGAGCCTTCTTCCAGTGAAGCGGAATATGGATTCTCATTTAAGCAGACTCCTAAACTGCCAGAGAGCAAAGGTAGATCACAACCAAAACATAGGTCTAAGGAGTACTAAGACCCTGAGAGACTGAGGGAGCACAATCAGCCTTTCCCTCACTTTGTAATTAACAGGATCGGGCTATAAAAAGCATAAAGTCACAATGGAATTGTGGCCACTCATGCTGGGCCAAACACAGATGGCCTCTTTCAAAAAGTAGCTCAATGATTAAGGCAGAAAAGTGCCAATGAGTAAATAAGAAATGGCTTCTACGTTCAAAATTATCAATTCAGTTAGCGTGGGGCGGTTTCTCACCAATTTTAAACGCCAAGTTTCCAAACTAACATAAAATGTATAACTGACAGTGATGCACAGCAGCAAAATATGGCCATTTGCTCCAGACTTAATGTCACAGGCTCTTAGAAAACTAGAAGAAAAACTTCCTAAGTTTGTGAGGCTAAGAACATGTCAGGCTCTGTGAATCTAACTAAATTATTTACTTAGGGGAGCAAAGTTTTACTTAATGTTCATGTCTCTTAGGCAAATAAATGAAAGTTAAACTCCCCATGAAAAGTATTTTATCTTCTGGAAGACATAACAGACTTTAAAGTGAAAGTCTTTTAGAAGTCCAGGATGAACACGTGGATTATCACACAACAGTTTTGAGCATCTTGGTGTAAAAACTACAAATTAGCTTCTAATCTTATCATAAAATAAAATTTTTCATTTTTTTGTACTTTTCACATTTCTTAAAAGTTTATCTAAGATTTTAACAGGTTATTAAAAAAAAAACTACAACGTCTAATTCATTTTTTCCATAGTTAACATACTGTTTCCCAACCGCATCTCTAATGCATAGACTTTGTATTTAATAACAGACCAGTCATTTTCAACTCTAAAAAAGCGGGTTGTATTTGAAGTGTGTATATACACACGCCCATTAATGGACTCAACCTGCCAAAGTCTATTACAACTTATGCAATTTTTGTTACTTATATATAGTTCCCAAAAGACAAAAATACTACTGAAATTCTGAGGTTTTTCTTTCAATCTCTCTCTACCCAAGTATCGATCCCTACTTGCTCCTTTTTAACAGATCAGCCACATCATCCTCGTTAAGGTAATTCCCACAATTAAACATGTAGCCCGTGTGTGTACATCTTAAATATGTGAATCAAGAGACTGCTAAATATCTACATTTTAAAATACTGAAAATTATATTCAGTAGACATTTTTCAAATTCTGTGGATACTTACTAGTAAAGCGACCTTATTTAATTCTCCTTTTCATAATCAAATCAGTATGTGCATTTACATTATAACAAAAACCAAAAGCCATTTCTACTTGATAAAAGCCTCTTAGCTGGTTATTTGGTAGCAACTACATGTTCATGGAAAGGCCTATTCTAATCAGAGACTCTTTCTGGTTTTTAAAAGCTTAGCAACTCTTCAGATTGGGTCATCAAAAAAAAAAAAAAACAATAATTGTGAACTTACTTGACACTTAATCTGTTCAACATGGTGACGTTTTATTTTAATATAAATAGTATTAGAACTTTTCCTGCACTCTGGTTTAAGGAAAAAAAAGAGAAATTTAAGCAAAACAAATTCACAGTGTGTATGTTTACAACCAATGACTTCCAGGATAGCCAGGGCCAGAAGTCTTTAGAGATTCAAAGCCCAATCTCCTAAGTTTTCTATACAGAGACTTTAAGAACCAGAATCAAAGATTTGGTTAGTTCAATGTATAGCAGCCTCTAATAAGGTAATTTCAGTAAATTTCCAACAAGGGCCAAGATAAATTAGGAATTTCTATTAAAAGTTCAATTAAACAGAATACCCATCCCCACCCTCTGGTTTATTAAGGCTTTTTTTTTTTTTCTGTACTTTTAACAAGCCCTCATAGGTTTACCTAAATTCCAGCCTTCAAGCCCAATTGTTTCACCTTTTATTTATTTATTTTGACTAGTAAAACCAGGAAACCTTGAAACTGCAAAATACGTGCTTTCTAAGAGATCACAGCAAGTTTTCCTGTAGGGGAAAAATGGCTATTACCACTAAGGACATCAGTTAACACTGTATCGTATGAATAATTTGCCAAAGCAAACAAAAGCACCTTCACAAACTTCACCTCAAACATGGACTCAAGTAAGTCGTTTTCAAATTACTCATTTAAAAACTCATACAAGTATATACCAAAGACCAAGTACAGGTCAAAATTATACTTGTTTAATAAATACTGAGCAGTTTTTAAAATTATAATTAATACCACTTAGATTTAGTATCTGATTCTTGAAGTCACTAAAAAATTGCAAAAGCAATACTTAATTGTCTCCAAATGGAATATCTGAACCAAACTGCCTCCTTTTCACTCACCAAAATGTTACTTGGCAGCAAATGCTCAAGGAAAATTCTCCCTTAAGCACCAACCGAATAACTGTGTCTATCAAAGAATACATCCATTCATATCCCCACAAATTTATCTTGGTGTATCTATATAAAACTTGCAACAAAGTCTTAAAGTACCCTCTGAGTATCAACTACCACTGTTCAGTCATTGGTAGCAAGTTCATGTTCATGGAAAAAGTCTGTTCTGATCAGAGAATCTCCAAGGTTTATAGAAGCTTAGCAACTCTTGAGACTGGTCATCAAGATAACAGTAATTGAGAACTTAACTTTATACACAAGAGTGCAGAATGCAAACCATTAAAACAATATTAGCAACTTAAAAATTTTTCTCTTAAACAAGCCATTAAGTCATTTCTCTGTTCAGAACCCACGACTGCAACCAGCTCTAACCGGTTCCTTGAGGAATGTGGCTAGGCTGATATTTTGGAAGTGTTGGCTTTGGTGGTGACCAAGGAGGAAGAAGTCTCTGGCCTCCCTGTTGCTGCAGTTCCCACCCTCCAAAATGAATATACCCACCGGTGTGAATTGACAATGTGGTCCAAAGAGCAAGGCAGGAACGGAGTCCAGATCCTCAAAATGGTAGTACAGGGCATAACCACTAGGCCACCTATCAGTTCAGTACAAAAAGTACAACCCTGTGCATCATGGTGCAAAAGCTGGGGCCTAGGTTTCGCATTGTGCATCTCACACCTATGGAAATAACAAGAGGAGTAAAATCTATAGAAATCAACACACCCTAAGAAGGTGGGTGCTCACAGAAGACCGGTGTCAACACTTTTGCAAAGGTGGTTGGCTACTGGAGATAATGAACGGCAATTACAAGTCCAAAGTTGGAAGGCAACAAAATTTGACAATCAACTCTGTTGAGTCTGACAACGAAGAACTCAACATGGGCTCGATGTTTACCAACAAGGCTTTGCAAATCATGACACCCATCTACACGCTTATGAAAATTACTACCCCACTGAAATCTAACATCCCTCAAGAATGATTTTTAACTCTCAAAGACTTGGAAAGATTTGGGCCATGAAGAGAGGAGGTTATCAGCAATACTCCCAAACCCATTACTCTCAGGTTTTAAAGTTTCCCCCTTTACCACCTGACCTTGGAAAGACATGGTGACACATTCAAAGCTTAAGGTGGAAGAATTCCAGAGAACAGGAAATCTGTGTACCAAGGATGTGCCAAGAACAAATGTGGACTGTCAGGGTCAACAGTTCTGAACAAGTCAAAAGACAGAACTTCTAAAATGCTGGGTGGATTGTTTAAAAGAAATAAAATCACCGCTCTTGACTCACTTAATCCTTCGCCATGTTGCTGTCAGCTCACCAACTAAGAGTGCGAGAGTGTGTCTTGCTGGGTCCATTTTCCCATGGTCTGTAGAAGGCGCTGTGAAGCACATCCTGTTCTAGCTCTGGGGCCCTTCCCCCCTCTGCAGCCTTACCCAGTGCAGGGAATGCGCCCCCTACTGACTCCAACACTCATCGCCTTTAGCCGACTTGGCTGCGGTGCATTTTGGGTGGGGGCTGGTATTTTCTTCGTGGCCATAAACCAGAAGCAACAATGCAGATTTATAAAGAAACTGTATCAAGCTACCCAGGAGATTTTTTTGTTTTGTTTTGTTTCCTCCTGAAGGTTCAAGACACTGGCACGAGAAACATCAGGGATAGGAATTGGGCGTGTGGGGATGGACAGCATTAAAATGGCAAACACAGGAAGCAGTTTGGTTCTTTTTCCCTCCTAAGCCTTTGTCTGAGAAATGGGGTTATGGCAAGAACTGTCCAGAGGAACTGGTGAATGCAAGAACATCAAGAAGACTCAGTGTGGACACACGTGTAACTAAAAAGGATATCAGACCTTAGTGCCTGATCTTGGGCAGAAGAGGAAGAGAAGCAATCGCGCCTTTTCCAGCAGACAGGCATCCAGGTTGGGGGGAGGGGAAGGCAGGCAGGCAGGCAGCCCAGAGGAAAGAGAGGTGAATAAAAGGGTGCTCAAAGAACTCCTCCCCATTCATTGCAATTAAAAAAAAAAAAATCTTTTCGCAGCTTTCTGAATTTACATTTTTTACCGTCTTACTGCAAAGTTGGGGCTCAGCATGCTCGGAAGAGGTCGTGCTGACCAGGCAGCTGCGACTCGGAGAAAAGGGGGTGGTGGTGGACTCCGTGGTTAGGATAGGAGGGGAGCTGGCATGTTAGGGAGGAAGGGTTGCACGGCGGAGGCACAGACTTTCCACTCCCGTGCCATGCATGCTCCCCGCCCCCCAATCTGTCCCCCCTCCCCCCAGCTAAGGGTGGGCAGACCTGGCAGAAGGCTCGTCCCAAGCACTGGGGGTGTGCGTGGGGGGCTCGTGTTGGGGGGGGGGGCGGGGGACGGGAAGAAGGGATTAGTTCCAGGGATGGGAGCTGCTCGGTTCTTGCTGGGGGCGGGGTGGAGGGAGATGCCATCAGCGGCACGAGCTCCGGGGGCCAGGCGGGCTGCTGGCCTCGGCGGGCTCACGGGGCGGGGAAGGGGGGTCGGGCTGCAGGAGGAGGCGCCTGGACCCCGGAACGGAGCCCGGGTAGCGGTCCGCGCCGGGGCGGGCGCTCCGTCAGCACCGGAGTAGGCGAAGGAGCGTGTGCGGCCGGAGGGCTGGCGGGGGAAACAACAATGCGCCCGCGGGGCCGGCTCGGCGGGAGCGGGGCCGGGCCGCGGGTCGGCGCGCGGCGGCCGCCGGGGCTTACCTTGACTCGGCCTCGAGGCGCGCGCGGGGCCGGCGTGCTCGGGGGCCGGGCGGCGGCGGCGGCGGCGGCGGGCGGATGGCGGCGGCACGGCGGTGGCGAGGGCGCGCCCTGGGCCTCGTCGCGCTCCGGCTCGGCGGGCTCCGGCTCGCGCCGCGGCCGCGGCTGCTGCCGGGGGGCGCGGCGGGCGCAGCAGAGCGGCGGGCGGCGGCGGCGGCGCGAGCGGCTCCCTCCAGTCCCCGCGCGGGCGGCGGCGGCAGCGTCGTCGAGCGGTGCAGACAAAGGAGGGGCGGAGGGAGGAGACGGAGGGTGTGGGAGAGGCGGCTTCACCGGCGCGGGCAGGCGGGCGGCGGCGGCGGCCGCGCTCCTCTCGCTCCTCAGCAGCGGGGACCGAGAGAGGGAGCTGTGTCTGAGGAGACGCCAAAATCCCCCTTAGCGCTGCCCGCGGGAGGGGGAGGGGGCACAAGATGGCGGCGGCCGGGGGGGGGGGGGGCGGGAGTTCAGCTCATGGATCCCGGCGGGCGGCGGAGGGGAGACCGGGCCGGCGGAGGCGGCGGCGGCAACGGGCGGGGGAGGGGGCTGATCCCGCGTCTCCCCTCAGCAGACAATACAAGCGCCTCGGAGCGAGTCCCCGAACCTGCCCTAGCCAAAATGGCGGCCGAGAAAGAGCGGAAGTGACGTAAATGCCTCATTAGCATAAGAGGACTCATTGTCCAGCTAAGTAGGGGGGGCAGTGGGGGGCTTTACCCCTTCCCCCCATGTCCCCCAGGGACAACTGTCTCACTCCCACTTGTGCTTGCACCAAACTTTTTTGGAGGGAGGGTGGCACCAGCACCCCCACCTAAGAGAAATTATATAATCCCCTCTGAGGGGGAGCTCTCGCGAGAACCAAGAGGATTTGCCATTGACCCACTAGGAGGCGCCGCGGATAATGGCCGCAGTGCGCTTCCAGGGCCCGTGTGCACGGCGGGCGCCTTCCTCCGGCCGCAGCGCCGGCGGCGGAGGCACAAGCAGCGGGCCGCAGCACGCCCTGCACTCAGTCAGGTGGCCGTGCTGGGGATCCCTGCGCGGGCCCAGCTGGGCCTGGACTACATCTGGCGGGAGGGGGCGTGCGGGCAGCCAGGCGGCTCCACGTGCCGGGAGGCCCGCGCTCTCACGGGCCCGGCGGCCGCGGGAAGGGCAGGGGCACCTGGCCGGCCGTGCGCGATGCCTCCTGCCTTAAATGAGGCGTGAGGGCCTCGTGCTTCACACACCGACTGGAGAGGAGACACAGGCCCTCGGAGGCCTGGCTCCGTTCTGGTGGGGCGGGCCACTCGGTGGGCAGGGGCTGCGTCTTACAGAAGGCCGGCTGCCGCCCTGGGACTGGACATTCTTCCGGGTCGGTGATGGGCTCTTCTCTTTGGCCTGAGAAAACAAACGGGATCCCTAGCGCGTTGAGGCCACCGGACTGGTGAAGCCTGAAGATGAGAAGGGGTGTTGCCAACGGGCCTCCCCAAGATGCTCAATGACTATGCCAACTGTAGTCTCGGGGACACTTTTAGGGTGACCACAATCTGGATGGCACACCGGCAGTCTGCCTCTCGATTTAGGTCAACCCCAACCAACACATCATGTCAACATTTCTGAACCCACCTTTCATAGCAGAGTGCATCTGAGAGTATGTCCTTGGCTAAACAGCCTGGAGAGTAAGGGGAATACCAATCATGAAGGTTTAACCAAGCCTGTTCTCTTAAGGTCTGCTCTGTAAGTATGTTGATCTTGGGCTGTTTCTCTAAATTTCAAGTTAAAATAGTTTCAAACCATACCTAACATCTCAAAAGATTCTCACGTAATTCAAAATAGTACAAATTGTGGTTATATATAGCTCAATGTCGAAGACTTCAGTTAGCGGGCTTAAACAAGCCACTTCATCCAACCCCATCTCTGAAATTGTAATAAAATATATCTTTAGAAGCCCAATCAATGTTTCAAGGGAAAACAATAGCTGGAAAAGTTAAAAAAAAAAAAAGAAAAAAAAGGGGGGGGGCGGGGGAGGGGCGCCAAAGCATCTGATTTAGAGAAACAAAGATGAAAAACCTAATTACATGTTGCAGAATACAGGCAAAAGCTACCATGAAATAAGCAAAATAATTTTATCCCAAGTTTAGTTTTTCTTAGATATACTTAGATTTCATACAGTGATAATACAGATACAAAGGGAAAACATCTGGATTTCGTCCTTGGCCTAATTTACAAAGTAAAAAGAGATGCTAGATTGACATGTAAATGTTTAAGAATATTTTAGTGCTCATCATATTTACTAAAAAAAATGCATCTAAATAGTCCAGATTTTCTAAATAACTTCTAAGTAATGAAAAGTCTTCATTGCTCAAATACTTTCTTTACTATAAACTCCAATAGTGACAGTGTTGTAATGACTGTGGGTGTAAGAACCAAAAAGATTAAAAAGGCAAAAGATAGCTATCTACTCTAGTGAGTTCTGAGGTAGTTACTTCATCTCTGCTCCACAGACCTGACAATAAAAACTCTGGGTTTAGATGAAGTAGAAGAGATTCTAAACATTCAACCACAACCGGCAAGTACGGTGTTTCATTAGCTTAAAACTAATTTTACATCCAACAGTGATGAACTTTCTAGTTGTTATTAACGACGAAGAGACGTCACTTCCCCAAGGGAGGTGGGTCTGTAGTGTGCTGGCTGGCTACATAGCTCCGTGTAAAAGGGAAACAGAATGGTAGAGGCCCTATTGGAATGTGTCCTATGGATTCAGTTATGGGAATAGGTAATGTTCAAAATGACACCAAAGGTTTTATGTCCTGGTATTAATTTCTGGTAGTATCTGTTAGAAATGCAATGGAAAAATCAGACTTTGAGTTTCTTTAGCAGCCAAATTAAGCCAGGAAAATGTAATTAGGAATACAGTTCAATAAATATGCTTGTTAAATAACTTAGAGATGTCTCTTATCTGCAAGTCAAATCGTTTCTAAGCTTATTTGCTCAAAGTATGACTTCCTGCAAACTTAAAAGATACTGTATGTTCCATAAGCTATACTACAGTTAGAAATTTCGTGTTTTTGAAACACCCAGGTTAGACAAGATAGGTACACAGAACATTCGTGCTGGCTTTCAGGAACAACTTAGCCTGCAATTTACCTGGCAGAACACTTACAGCTTAGTAAGAGTAAGATGTTTAAAAAGTGCTATAGCAGCTAAGTCTTAAAAGTCATTAAAATATCGATACCTTAATATGTCATCAGTATTCTTTTCTTACTGATAGAAGCTACTGCTCAGGATAGGGGAGGAAAAAACTATGCCATCAACTGATGTCAAGTTTCCAATTCACAGTATGTATTTTAAATAGACTTGCTTTGACAGATGTAATGCTTCATCAACACAACAGCTACAAAGGGCCAAATTCTAAAATTGTGATCTGGATATATTATTTTATCTAAGAAATTTGAGATACATTTTTTAAGAAGGGGCAGATGTGTCTACTTGTTCATTCATACAGAAACAGCCATATATATTTCATGAATAAAATTAACATTTTTCTTACTTCTGACACTATTACAAAGAGCTATGAATCCAGTTTTTATATATTTCAAAATCTTCCCCATGTAAGAAATTCTGCACTCATATTCTAATGAAAGCAATATTTTCTGGGATAAAAAAAAAAAAAAAAAAAAAACAACCAAATACATTTATTTACAAGTCTTAATACAGCAAAATGCAAGTGAAAATTGAGAACACTGCTCGTTTTTCTAATTTAATTTGACATATAAAATGTAGTTTCCTCAGAAAAAAGATTTGTATGAAATTTACCTTACCTTATGATTTATGCTCTAAGAGTACATTTTATAAAAATCAGCAACCAGGCTTCTTTTATGTTTAAATGAATCAACATGATAAGTATAATGAATAACTTTCTTTTTATGTAGTAGCAAAAAGAGTCAATAATCCTTTCAAGAAAGAGACTATTTCATTTCCTCCCAACTTGGATTCACCGTAAACACGATCCACAAATGATATTGGAACCTAGTTAAAAAAAATATATATGATAAGTCAGCCTTCAAAAATATTAGAAAGGAAGTATAGCAGGCATACACCAATACAATACAAATAAAATTTAACTTCTGATAGCCAAGTCCTTCAAGTAAGTTCACAATTAGAGGATTCTTACAGCAATTGTGTGTACCTCCAAATCTTTAAACATTTCATTATGTAAAAATCGGTCATATGAACCAAATCTACAACTGTCTGAAAGCACTGATCCTGAATATTAAGCTGGTTTACCAAAGTTTCAGCCTGTACTTCAAGAAAAATTGATACTCCAAAAGTACAATTTTTCAGTAGTCCATTAAATTTATCTGTCACTATTTTAGTGTTAAGTTAAAAATCTTGGAACTTCCACACGAGAAATGGCAATCTAGTTAGCTATTTTCTTGCTATGAATACAAACATTAGTGTTAAGTGAGGAGAGCCTTCCCTGAGAGCTCACTAGCTGGCTGGAAATATTCCTGTCCTTTTCATTTACTCCTAGGAAATGGCAAAAGGATTCATCATTAGGGTGGCTCCTGGCAACGGCAAGAAGAAAAGGAGCAAAGACACTCATCCCACAAGGCTGGGTGACCAGAAGAAAGGGCAAAATGAATAAGGTACCAGTAGCTTTTAATCCCTTAAAAGAGAATGCTGCCTTCTATTAAGGTTTTACATCTTAGGTCAAATGTAGGTAGTAATTTGGAAGTGAAATGAATTTTCATCCTTTAGTGCACGGACATTCTAAACAACTGGAAGCTTTCCACATTTATTCAGTAGTTGTGCAAGTTAAACTTTTTATTATAAAAAGTCTAAACCTATTGTTCCTTTACAAGGAATACAGTGGACTATTTACCATCAGTTGCCTACCTCGCCAATAGTATAATTCAACTGCCTTGCCCGAACAATCATCTCCATCTGGAAGACATAGCCTTTGGAAACACATTTTTCTATTAATTTCTGTAGGACTTCTTTTCGGTATAACCTGTGAGAAATTAAAATATATATGAACACCTAGGTAAATACACTTGCCTACATGTAACCTGATCTTTGGAAAGTTCACTGGTATTTATAAAACCTAAAACTTTCACTAGCCATCTGTATGCAGAAAAGTGGTCACAGCTGATGATTAGGACACTTGTCCTGAACCGGAATGGTCATGAAATATTTGGTAAATAATTCAGAATAATTTTGAAAATGAATTCTTAGTGTCTTTTAAGGAAGTTATAAAAATAGGGTAAAGTGAATCACTTGAAGCAGAACCACCCACTGTTTTTAGTTTTTAAATTTTCTTAAAATTTATTTTTCAGGTTGAACAAAGGGAAACTGTTCCAAATATTGCAACAATAGAGTTGACAGATGATGATGAATCCACAATATAAAGCAGAACACACTCACTAACTAACAGGTGTTTCCTCACAAATGCCTATGACCAGTTTCTATTTCCCAAGATCTACTAAATAAATTCCCTGGGATAAACTGAAGTACCTCTAGGGGACTTAAGGGAGAGTTCCTGAAGAAAGTGACTGGGTTCACCCACAGGACTTCTTAGCTCCTCTGTCTTACTCTGTAAATTTGATGGGATCTGTTTGGCCTGCAGCCCATCTAAAGTTGGGCTGGACATCTGTCCATTATACATAGCTAACTGTGACCTTAATTGGTAATAGCTGTATCTTACCAGGACTGCCTCAATCCTGTGATGCCTAAGTTCCTGTCTTAACCTAGCTTAACCTAGAGTGTCAATACTAAAAAAACAAACAAACAAAAAAGAATCAACGTTTAATGAAAAAGAACAAGTATCAAGTAATATAAATTATCAACTAATGCATGAGGTTTAGGCCTTAAAGTAGAGGAACAGACATCTTCTAGCTTCAGAGACAAAAAAGTGGCAGTCTTTAGTCATTTGGCATGGTCATACGAAACAGTTCATCTACTATAGCAGTTCAAAAATTAAAAACATACCCCCCCCCAAAACAAACAAAAATTACCCCTTCCCAACCTGGCAGGAGGCTTTATTCCAATTAAACAAGGCTTGCTTTTTAATTGAAAGCATATGGAGAACAAGGTAACTGAAGTCTTTAAACTTTTCTGTGGACTGTGCCATAAATAGTCATATAAATTGCAGAAAACTGCTGGTAGACGTGTTCTTTGGAGCACATCACCAGTGACAGCCATGTTCTGAATAAGCAGTTGAGTAACCACCTTGGTTGGCCCTCTGGGGCCCCCAAGGGGCTGAGCACCAGTGAGAATGTTAACAAACACACTAACCTAAGCCCTGCCTTGGATGCTCTTTAGAAAGTACACATTTTTCCTTAAGAAGATGCTTGGGCCTCATTAGCAACTCTGAAGGAACTTCAGTCGGCCTTTGTGTGTTCCAGAGGAAAAATGGGGTAGAAATGAAAAGCATTTCCTAAATAAGCCACTGTATAGCAAGAAAGTTTATATAGAAAATATAAAATTACAAGTTTTTACTGTACCTGAAACTTCCTGTTAAATCAGATGCTCCTGGTCTGAGCAAAATCTGAGTTATAAAATTGGCCCCACGGCTGTTAAATAAAACAATCAGATTTTCTTTATAAAATACATTTTTTAAACAAGAGAAACACACCTGAGATCAGAGTGCTAAAATTGCTACACAAATTTCATAAATACAACTGTTTCACAAAAATGTCAATTTTATAGGGGTGCCTGGGTGGCTCAATCAGTTAAGCATCTGACTTGAGCTCAGGTCATGATCTCATGGTTCATGAGCCCCACATCGGGCTCTCTGCTCTCAGTGCAAAGCCTGCTTCGGATCCTGTCTCCCTCTCTCTCTGCCCCTACCCCACTCATGCCCTCTCTTTCAAAAATAAACATTTAAAAAAATGTTAATTTTATAAAAAAGTTTAGTCAGTAAAAGATTTGACATTCTCATTTTTCAGAAAATGGGGACTTTTATTCTCAAATGTGACATGTAGAGGGGACCTATAAAACACTCATTCTTATAAATTTTAGGTAAGAAAGGTAACATTTTAAATTCAACTTGCCTATTTGCCAACAGCCATTATTTAGAATTATGAGCATCTCTCAGAGAGCAAAAGGGATCAGGGATTTGGAGTATCCTTTTCAGATTCTAATCAGCAACAAGGGATTGTGGATTTCAAGTAATGCAACAGGTCAGTCTGCATAAATATGGCTTTTTTTTTTTTTTTTTTTTTTTAAAGAAAGTATACAAGTGGGAAAGGGTTTTGGTTTTTGGCAATCTGTGGAAATTGAACAAAGGTTCATTCTGAGACTGTGTCAGTCTCCTTGGGCCACTATAACTAAATACTGCAGACTGGGTGGCTTATATTCATTTCTCACAGTTCTGAAGGCTGGGAAGTCCAAGATCAAGGTGCAGCAGACTTGGTTCCTGAGAAGGACCCTCTTCCTAGCTTAAATGGCTGCCTTCATGCTATGTGCTGAGGGGAGGAGGCCAAGAGAAGCCAATCTCTCTGGTCTCTTCTTGAAAGGGCACTAATCCTACCATGAGTGCCCCATGGTCACTATATTTAAATTACCTCCCAAAGGCCCCACCTCCAAATACTAATGCTTTGGGGGTAAGGTACTTTAACACATGAATTTTAGCAAAGACATCCAGTCTACAACAATGACAGGATGTGTGCTTCCAACACAACCAAGTATCAGTTTCAAGCTATTACTAATAGCTATTATTAACATTTCAAAAAGACTTTACTTGCCCTTGGAAAAAGTGACTTTTTTATTGCAGCTATTTTTAGTAAACTCCGATTCAGAAAAAAAAGTTTTCCGGGGCAAACTGGAAAGAACAGTTTCTCTCCAAAGCCAAGGTAACTAACTACCAAGGCCCTCCCTCGGAAAGATTATTTTTATACAAATAACATGATTAGTCATATAGCTGGGATAATGGCTAATTTCAAAAACATTTTCCCTTTCAAGATGCTTCTAATAGATAACAAAAAAATTCTAGGACACAGTTTACCTCCCCAAGATGGGTTTAATCAAAGGAAAGCATGCGTATATGTTTATGTGTGTATGTATACGTATGTATTTGCAGCTCTGTTCAAGCTAATGTATTTTTTTTTTAATGTTTATTTATTTATTTTTGAGAGAGGGAGAGAGAGAGAGCATGCACATGCAAGAGTGAGCACACGAGTAGGGGAGGGCAGAAAGAGAGGGAGAGTCCTAAGCAGGTTCTGAGCTGTCAGCGCAGAGCCTGACATGGGGCTTGGACTCCCAAAGTGAGATCATGACCTGAGCCAAAATCAGGCATTGCCGCTTAAATGACTGAGCCACCAGGGTGCCGGTCAAGATAATGTATTTTTAAATGGGGGTTTGTTTTTAAAATATGCAGCAAGGGTGAGACAGACTTGGATTCTAATTCTAATTCTGGATCACACAAATGAGACCTTGGGCAAGTGATTACATAATCTTTCTCAGGAGTTTATATACTAAGTCAGTGCAGACATTAACAAGTGATGACAAACACAACTCAATATAACTTAATGATCCAACTAAAAGCTGTAAATTGTATCTGATCGGGATTCCCTTATTTTAAATAAGAGTTCTGATGACCAAATTCAGAGGGGTCTGAGAGAGAGATCACTCATCTGTTGTTCTGAATGTTGGTTGTACAACAGAATCATCTGGAGAGCCTGTGGAAAATACTGATGGTTTTGCCCCACCTGTGGTGATCCATTCAAATGGTGTATATAGTGTGTGTGTGTGTGCACGGGAGAGAAAGAGCGAACAGGAAAAAGTAGTGTAGGATTTTTTCTCTGCTTTATCCAACCCCTTCATTTCACTGAAGGCTGAGGGTCCTACAGGTCTTAAACGACTTGCCCAAGGTTCCACATTTAAGAAGCAGAACGGAGATGAACTCAACAGAATCTTCAATAGGGATGAAAAGGGTGATAAAAAACACTAACATTAGTAAGAATTTGTATAAAATTATGTCGTCATGTGTAACATAGTAAGCTGGATAGATCCTTTATGGATTAAAATGGACCTCATCTTCCTAATAAGCACAAAAAAATGATGTAGATTAAATATGCTCACAAATTCCTTGTGGATGAAGACCAGTAAGAAGTGGATTCTCCTTCCTCACCACTTGATTATGGGCTTGCTTTGACCAAAAAAGAATGCTGTTAGCTCCAGAGTCTAGGACTAGGAGGCCTTGCTGCTGCAGCCTTAGGATGCCATGTGAAGACACTGGCCAAGCTTTCCAGAAGGTGCAGTAGTGAGATGCCCCAGACAACAACCAGCCCCAACGACTGGATACAGGAATGAGGCCATCTTGGATCTTTCAGCCTACCTGACCCTGACCTTCCAGCTGAAGAAGCTGCAAGAATGAGCCCAGGTGAAGCTAGCAGGGGAACCATCAACCAAGTCACAGAATGAGGAGAAATAGTTGTTTTAAATCACTCAGCTTTGACACAGTTTGTTATACAGTGATAGAAAACTGAAACAGCATGTTTCATTTCCATTTTATGATGAGGGAAGTAAGGCTAGAAAAGGTACAATATGCTATGTGACACAGGGATTAAATGACACAATCAGGATTTTAACCCAGGTCTGACTCCAAAGCCTCACTACTTTTGTTGCTTAGTAATAGCTGATCATGAAGTGTCTCATTTATTTGAAATGATTACATACATTTGAGATGACTATATATATACACATATACATACGTACATACATACATACATACATATATATGAGGTTAACAATCTGGTCCCAGAAATCCCAAGGCACCATGGTGATTTAACCCAAATACCTGTTACAAACATATGTCCAGTTACACTAAACAAGAGACAAACCATAGCACATGTCTATACCTGATTATTTTTCTTTTCAAATCCCAGCCATATACACCTCCACTTCCTTTGTAGCGAGTTCCAGAGACAATGTCAAAATTACCCTCCTTCTGCTTCCTATAGAAAAAATCAGTTGTCAATTAGAAAAAGCTATTGAGCTTTCAATAGTTATTTTCATGAGTTATACAAAAAGAACTTTTAAGACTTGCACAGGAAATATAATGCCAAGAAAACATGAACTATACCACTAAGAAATCTTTTGATGTAATATTTTCAATTCTGATTTTTTTCCCCTTTGTTAACTTCTAAAACTAAAAAAATAGTACTTGCTGATTGTACCATGTGAAACCATCCTAAGATGTAATGTCCCTCCTTTCTGTTCTCGGCCCCATGAAGTAAACAGTGCTAAAACAGTCTGGTAACCCTCCAGACCTTTCTCTTTGCAGAAAGATAGACACACGGAACTCCAGGCTTTCTGGTTGCTTTAACAAAGCTGGAACCCAAAAAAGTACATTTTGCAACTGCCTTGTGTCCATTAACAACATACATAATGGAACCATGGACATCCCTATAGGTCAACAGAGAATTTCCCCATTTTTTCCAATAGCTGCAAAAATGTCCCACAGAACACTGAACCCACATACTTATATGGTTGTTTTCATGGTGGGTTTCCCCACCCCCAACAACACAACCACAATGAAGTGTGCCAATGTTTTTATAAATGTACATCCTGGTGCTTAGACGACCCAAAGTGGAACATAACAGATTTGCTAAAATAAAGCTTAGGAGTATCTCTAACAGGTATCACCAGAAATTACTTTCCAAAAAGGTTGTAGCAACTCCCATTTCTCCGGCAATATTTGTGTGTCCATTTCCCACCATCTTATTGGCACTAGATGTGCTGCTCTTTAAGTTTGTAATTATGACGAACTAACGGGTAACAAAATACTACCACAGTTATTTCAATTGCATTTCCCTGACAACATGCCAGGGTATCTTCTCTTGGGTTTATCAGCCATTGGGCTTTCTTCTACATATGGCCTATTTCTGTCTTTCACAAATTTTCTATTCCCCTGATTTCATTTCCGTCACAGGTCAAAGGGGCTTTTGGGTATTAAACATATAAGCAGACAGGGTATCTCTGAAGGGACTTTATGCAGAGATCAAAGGATGAGAATAGTTGGCTATGAAAGAGGAGGGGCCAGATCACACAGCAGTTTGAAGGGCAAAGAAAAGAGCCTGAAGTGATCTAAACAGGGGAGCAACGTTACCTAATTTTGTTTTAGTATATTCAGCTTACACTGAGCACAGCTTCCACATTCTTATTCTAAGAGGTTTCATGTTGTTTTGGATTTTCTAAGAATACAACTATACTACCTGCAAATAAATACAAGTTTGTATCCTTTATCAATATTTATACTACATGCTTGTTAATATATCACTTAAAATATCCATGTGTAATAACAGCTGGTATGCCTAACTTGATGCATTTATTAATGATTCAACATTTCACCAATTAGTAAGATGTTTGTGTTAGGACTGGATTTTCTTCATCAAGTTTAAGTGGTTTCCTTTTCTTTCTACTTTCAAGTTTTCATTAGAGGTGACCCAGGAAGTTTATCAAATACCTTTTAGCATCTACAGACTCAATCATGCTTTGTTAATGTGATAAATTATGTTGATGAATTCCTGATGATGATCCATCCTGGCATTCTTGGAATAAACCCTATTTGTTCATGGTATTTCACCCTTACAATGCAGGGCTTAATTCCATTTAACAAAGTCACCTTCCATCTTTTCCCATATTCTGGAAGAATTTAGATAACAAAGGAATTATCTGTTGCTTAGTTCCTAAAATATATCAGTCACATATCTATAGTCAAGAGCCTCAAATCTATATGTTGGTGTCCATTTTGACAGCAAACAAAATAGCATGTCCGTTTTTAATTAGTAAAGAATGAAAAAAATGAAAAGAAGTCCAAAATCAACATAAGATAAATGATTTGAAATAGAATTTTTTCAAATATTAGAAATACCTACCTAATGAATTCAGGAATAAATTTTGGCTGAAATTAAAAAAAAAACAAACATGAAGTCAGTAAAACAGGCTTAACCTATCATGAATAGCTAACAAAAAAAGATACCACTTACATGGTGTGAGAGATCAGCGTCCATAATTATTATGTAGTTTCCTGTGGCATGTTTCATTCCATGAATATATGCAGTTCCTAAAAACAAAAACATATCCATTAAAGAAAATCACCAGAAATGCTTAAGTATACTCGTGAACAGGCGAGAAATTAAATTAAGCATCTGAAAAGCATACAGCAGTTCTCCAGAGGTAAAACTAAACTACCGTTAAATCCTATTTATTCAAAATAAAAAACATCTCTTGAGTCCGTTCTTTCATCTCCAACTTCACCTTAGTCCCAGACACCATCTTCTGATGCTTGGATCCTGGCCTGGCGAGTATTGCCCTGCCTCTGCTCTTCCCCATCACTCCTGTCCCATCTTCATAAAAGCTACCCAGTCAATGTCTTCTACGCTGTAAGCCTAATACACTAGAGCCCTGGTCTGGTGTCTGGGATCAAAGGCACAACCAGGAATTATTTAGCCACCCTCATGCCTAAAAGTTCCCTAGGGACCTGGCAAGTAAGGGTAAATTGGGATTTGAGGATTCCTGCATTCTCCAGGTCCAAGCCACCACAGTATCTTCTTAGTAAGGGCAAAGTCTTCTAAATATTTATGAGAGTGAGTGAGTGAGCGAGCGACCGAGCGAGCGAGCGAGCACGGGAGTAGGGGAGGGACAGAGAGAGGACAGAGGATCGACAGAGGATCTGAAGCAGGCTCTGTGCTGAGAGCAGAGAGCCCAACACGAGGCTGGAACTCATGAACCATGAGATTATGACCTGAACTGAAGCCAGACGTTTAACCAACTGAGCCACCCAGGTGCCCCAAGGCCGAACTCAGTTCTAACTTCCTTTGCTCAAAAGTCACCATCACAGCTTTCTGGATTTCTACTGACTGGTTAGTAATTCCTGGTTGCTTTCACAGCAGTTTCCAGATTACTTCAATCCCAAAGAACTTCTGGGTTCAGATATTCAGATACTTTATGATGCCAGAGAACTAAGGGTCTTCAGGACAGCAAGTACTCGATTTTTAAGAACTGTGCTTCCAGGGCACCTGGGTGTCTCAGACGGTTAGGCATCCAACTTTGGCTCAGGTCATGATCTCACAGTGCCTGAGTTTGACCCCCAAGGGATCTGTGTTGACAGCTCAGAGCCTGGAGCCTGCTTCGGATTCTGTGTCTACCTCTCTCTCTGCCCCTCCCCTGCTTGTGTTCTCTTGTTCTCTAAAATAAATCAAATAAACACTAAAAAACAAAAAAGAACTGTGCTTCCTCCATGCTCTCTCAAGTTTTTAATAAAATTATTATTTTCCCAATATAAGCAACTATAACCAAAAGAAAAGAAATAAAGGCATTCAGATATTCATCTCGGAAGGACCAAGTTCATCTGAGATTTTCTATAACCTCCTATAATTAAAAGCTGGAAAAGCTTTCTTTTTTAAAAACAAAGAGTAGGGGCGCCCGGGTGGCACAGTCGGTTAAGCGTCCGACTTCAGCCAGGTCACGATCTCGCGGTCTGTGAGTTCGAGCCCCGCGTCGGGCTCTGGGCTGATGGCTCAGAGCCTGGAGCCTGCTTCCGATTCTGTGTCTCCCTCTCTCTCTGCCCCTCCCCCGTTCATGCTCGCTCGCTCTCTCTCTCTCTCTCTCTCTCTCTCTCTGTCCCAAAAATAAATAAAAAAGTTGAAAAAAAAAAAAAAAACAAAAACAAAGAGTAACTGTTTACAACTTCTAAAAAAATACTCAAAGATTTAGAGCTAAAGTGGTGTGCTGGTCCCAACACATTTGCTCTCGGACCCCTTCTCTGTTCTACACTCCATGGAACTACAGTTCCCAAGGGCTCTTGTCAACTGGCTGCCAAATCGCTTTGGGAGACACCAGGGGATAGTTGCCAGGAGAGAAAAGGAAAAGTCGAAGTGTGTCCCCACTCTTACACTGCATCCCAGCACTGACTGGGTATCCCCATGGCTCCAGCTCCTGCCAGGTAGCCCCCACTCCATTATTCCAACCCCTTCTAAATAACCTGGGGTTCCTGGGCTCCAAAACCACCATCTCCTATTGTTGCTTCTTTTGAGGGGTGGTAGCAACCACTAGCTGTTACTAGTCTGAGTAGCTTCACAGTTCCATTTGGCTTCTCAGCATTCCTTCACCTGCGTAACCAGATTCTTCGTATTAAATTCCCTACATTGAAAGACTGACAGTGGTTTCTGCTTTCCCAACTGGGCTTTGACAGATAGAGACAACTCAAGTTAAACCATTTCAATGTCACTAAGAACATTAAAAACCATTACAGGAGGACACTGTATTTTGGCCCTGTTCCAAATTGGGAAAACACATACTGGATCACCTTACCAAGGCAAGGAGCAGGTACGAGGGATGAGAGTTTATACTTACCCAGTCCTAACTTTTTCTCACGTGGTCTTAGAAGCTACAAGAATAAGAAACAGCATTTTAACACACACACACGCACACAAAACTATTAAAAATTATTTTTTTATAGGTACTTACCCTTTTTAACAGAAACATAGTTCCATATGTTAGACCTTATATTAGACATTAAAGCAAAGTATACTTAACATTTTTTGCCAAAGTGAAAAAGTGCTTAGTATTTAATAACAAATCAAATAGTTTAACAGCTTGGAAAATTTCACTCCAACACTACAGGCCAAATTTTAAACATTTTTTTTTTCCTGGAGTTATCCACCAGAAAACAGTATGTAAACAATATATTATATCTATTACTTAGCATTTTGAACAACATCTACTGGTTCCTATCCCTAGGAAAACTGAGGATTTAACCCACTTATTCCATATCTTCTTGGAATATTTGATAGCCACATTTGTTTCCCCAATTCCTTTTGTCATTTTAATGATTTAGTTTTTAGTTCTTGATTTGTTTTCCTTTTTATTTTTCTCAATTACAAAAACACAGGCTTAAGATTACAAGTTAGACAATGTATGGTCATTCATTAGTTAATGGCATTCAGGTTGGTTCCAGGTATCTGCCACTACAAATATACCTACAACAAAGACACTTGTACATATATCCTTTTGTATAGGTCCTGTTTTCTTTTTTTTTAAATGTTTGTTTATTTTTGAGAGAGAGAGAGCGTGAGCAGGGGAGGGACAGAGAGAGGAGACACAAAATCTGAAGCAGGCTCCAGGCTCTGAGCTGTCGGCACAGAGCCCAAAGCGGGGCTCAAACTCACTAGCTGTGAGATCACGATCTGAGCCAAAGTCGGATGCTTAACCGACTGAGCCACCCAGGCGCCCCGTTTTCTTTTGTATATAAAGTTTATTTACTTATTTTGAGAAAGAGAGTGCACCAATGAATGGAAGCGCACCACTGAGTGAAAAGGGGTGGGGAAGGGGCAGAGAAAATCCCAAGTAGGCTCCATGCTATCAGCACTGAGCCCTAGGCAGGACTTGATCTCAGGAACCAGGAGATCATGACCTGAACAGAGATCAAGAGTCAGATGTTTAACTGACTGAGCCACCCAGGTGTCCCAAGGTCCAGTTATTTCTGCAATTAGCACCCTAAAAGTTGAATCACTGGCTGAAAGGGTATTTATACTCCTTTCTTTGAACTCCTTTTTTTTTTTTTTTTTCAACGTTTATTTATTTTTGGGACAGAGAGAGACAGAGCATGAACGGGGGAGGGTCAGAGAGAGAAAGGGAGACACAGAATCGGAAACAGGCTCCAGGCTCTGAGCCATCAGCCCAGAGCCTGACGCGGGGCTCGAACTCACAGACCGCGAGATCGTGACCTGGCTGAAGGTGGACGCTTAACCGACTGCGCCACCCAGGCGCCCCAACTCCTTTTATGATCTTAAATGCTGACATCACTCCATCAACTTATTCTGACTTTATCCTTGGATGACCTCATTACATTCTCTAATGCCACAATTACATGACTTTAGGGTTATATTCCTAAATATATACACATACATACATGTATATTTAATGTTTATTTTTGAGAGAGACAAAGCACATGCGGGGGAGGGGTAAGGCGAAAGGGGACAGAGGAGGATCCAGAGTGGGCTCTGTGCTGATAGGAGACAGCCCCATGTGGGGCTCGAACTCACAAACCACAAGACCATGACCTGAGCCAAAACCCAGACTTGGATGCTTAACCACCTGAGCCACCCAGGTGCCCCTAGGGTTATATTCCTAACAAAAAAAAATTGTATTTTTTCTTTCCTTACTGTTTCTTACAGGGCTCAAGTAGACTCACTACTGAGCCTATCTTGTCCCCTTCTGCATTTGCCAGTCTATAAGCAGGCTGCCTCAGACTGCAAATCTCTAAACAGTATTTTCAGTTCAATTCAACCAGGACAGATTGTAGTACTTTTTACTACATGCAAACTGCATGCAAGTCTTGGGGAGGAACAAAGATAAAATACACTTCTGCTTGATGAGCTCTTACAGGAGAACTAGACATTCAATCAATCATGTACAGTAATTAAAATTTACTGAACAGGGAGGGGCGCCTGGGTGGCTCAGTCAGTTAATTGTCCGACTTCAGCTCAGGTCATGATCTCATAGCTCGTGAGTTCGAGCCCCATGTCCAGCTCTGTGCTGACAGCTCAGAGCCTGGAGCCTGCTTCGGATTCTGTGTCTCCCTCTTTCTCTGCTCCTCCCCCACTCGTGCTCTGTCTCTCAAAAATAAATGAGCATTAAAAAAAAATAAAAGTTCACCTTAGATCTTCTATAATCCTATGTTTCTGCTAGAAAAGTCTTTTCTCAAGTGTTTATAAAACATAAACCACGCTGCATATGAAAGAATGCTGTGCTACAGTTAAAAGAATGAGAAAATTAGTAATAAAAGATCTCCAAGCTCTAATTACAAATCAACAGAATAATGCAGGAAGATTACATCTACGTTAAAAAAACAAAAGCACCACCTTACCCAGTTCTCCACATGTAGACCCATGCGCACACATGCACAAAGGTCTGAGGCCACCCCCACCAAACTGCTGACAGAGGACTCCCCTGGGGAAGGGACTAGGAGGTTCATAAACAGCAACTTCAGTTTTATCAGTAACTTTTTCATTTGACAACAATGTAGTTTTTCTTTCCTTAGGTAATAAAAGTTCACACTGTTTCATTTAGTGTGCTGTACTTTCAAATCCTTAATTCCACCCCCTTCCTTTTCTGCCCCCTCACATCAGTGAGGATGGCTCAAAGCAGTAAAGGGCACAACAGAGCTTATCTCACAGCCATCAGGACAAGTGTGAACTCACAGAAAGTACGTGTAGGAGTGCTGGGCACACACTCTGATGAATGCTCACCACAACTGCTTATAAGATACTTCATGTGACCCTACGATTTGGTAAAAAACTTATTTTCTAAAAAATTTTTACTATAGAAAATCTTGACATTTTAGAAAAACCAGGATCAACAGTATTTGAGTGGATTTTTTTTTTTTTTTTTTTTTTTACCATAATGAAAATAAATCTTCAGCTAAGAAAGGCTAATTGTAGTGGCGCCTGGGTGGCTCAGTCAGTTGGGCGTCCGATTTCGGCTCAGGTCATGATCTCACGGTTTGAGTTCGAGCCCCACATCAGGCTCTGTGTGCTGACAGCTGGAAGCCTGGAGCTGCTTCAGGTTCTGTGTCTCCTTCTCTCTCTGCCCCTCCCCCACTTGTGCTCTGTCTCTCTCTGTCTCTCTGTCTCTCTCTCGCGCGTGCGCGCTCTCAAAATAAACATAAAAAAAAAAGGCTAATAATTGTACTTTCCTCCTGTTTTGCAATTCCTTACTATCAATGAGGCTTCCTTTTTTTTTTTTCATTTTATTTTTTCCATTTTTGGCTGTTTATAGTTCTTATGAATTATGGTTTTGTACATCTCATTAGGATACTGATCTTTTTGTCAGAGGTAATATTTTGGTATTTTTAAGTAGTCAAACCTCTCAATCCTAGTTATATTTGATGTTTTAAAAGTAATGAACATGCATTACATCAGAACTTGTAAAAATACTAAACTATGGAATAATATACATGATATAATCTGACCTCAGGTTGGAGGCTGAAACAGATGATGTAAATCAAATGTCATCTAAGCACTCGACATAGAAAGGCTGAGCTCTCCACAACCTCAGCTCTCCCTGACCTATATAACCATCATTAACAGTTCAAGGTATGTGCTTCTACTTTTGTATGGTCCCACCTCTGCTATTTATTAGCTATATGCCATTGGAAGTGACCTAACCTCTTGGCTCAGTTTCTTCACATAGAGTTAAATAACAAACAAACTTCCTTCATTTCCTGAAACATTCATTCCAGCCAGTTTGAAAGACCAGCAAACAAAGCATCGTGCTTAATGTTTTGAGATATTGTAAAATAGCTTCAATAATAATCCTTCTCCATCTTCTCTCCCAAGTAAACTTGTGGCACTTGTCACTTAAAAGCAAGAAGGGCCATTTCTGGCATGGCCTGATATTGTTGAGGGGGAAAAAAGGGCAATTTTTCTAGTTTAAATGATTTGAAGATCATAAAATAACAAAGGAACTATAAGAAAATCGTAATAGTGAATGCAGTTTTTTTCTCATTATTTTGAATTTTATTGGTTGATGAGAAAAATGGAACTCTTTGAGGGCCATATTGTTTTAGCATTTGAAAAGGTCAATTTAGTAGACATACCCTAAGATCAATCAATTATACCTCAAGGCTGAAGTTCTATGGCAAAAGTATTCAAAATATCGTCAGGTTGATATTCCTGGCTTAAACAGAAGTGCCTAACTCAGAGTATTCTACATGTAACATGTGATTTAGTGGCTTTGGCCCAGAACTTGTAAAAGAAAAACTGGGGGACTGTGGCCAAAAAAACGAACCTAGCATCATAAGAAGTCACTGACAGAAGGCTGGAAATCTGTCAACTTTTAATCTCTTCCTGTACATCTGGAGGAGGATTGGAAGGGTGATAGATCTTTGAGTTGCCCAGATGTGATATGGAAAGAATAACTAGCATAGGAGAGATTTACTGTGTGTGTAAGAGGAACATGTTCCCCTTAAATGCTTCCCTTCCATCAACCAATGTCTCCTCCAACTTGTGCACCCTGCGACAGTTTTTTTTATAATGCTTAATTGCTATTTCTTAAGATGAAAATATCAACAAAGGTTCTCCAGGAGACCTCTTTCTTTATATCTATACCAATGGTTCTCTTTTGGGAGGAGTGGACAATTTTGCCCACAAGAGGTCATTTGATGATACTCAAAGACATTTTTGGTGGCCACACTAGGGAGACGGGCTGCTAATGGCATCTAGTGGGTGGAGTCCAGGGATGATGCTAAATGTCCTGTAACATACAGGACAGTCCCCCACATCTAAGGATTATTAGGTCCAAAATGTCAATTGTTCCAAGACTGAGAAACTCTGGTCCATACGAATTCTAAAATACCCAATGCTCAGAATGTGTTTAAATCTGGATTCAACTGTCTGCTTGGGCCCCAAAATTACCTAAAGTAGAGCTCACAAGTGTATTCAAACACTTATGAATAAAAACCATTATAAAAATAAACCAGTGGTCAAAAATAAAAATTATAGGGGCGGCTGAGTCAGTTAAGTGTCCAACTTTGGCTCATATCACAATCTCGAGCTTCCTGAGTTTGAGCCCTGCCTGTCAGGCTCTGTGCCATCAGGCTCTGTGCTGACAGCTTGGAGCCTGGAGCCTGCTTCAGATTCTCTCTGCCCCTCCCCTGCTCACACTCAGCCTCTCTCTATCCCTCAAAAATAAACATTAAAAAAAACATTTTAATAAAAAATAAAAATTATAAAGCCATTATAAAATGAATTCTACATCTAAGTTACTCCAGCAGAAAAACAACACCCTTTAAAGTACAGTGGGAAACTCTATAAAGTTCAAGACTCAGAGAGTCAATCTACTCCCAGATGATTGTTCTACAAAGAAAGATGCCAAGTGCTCTGACAAATAGAAAGATGCCAACTTCACATGGAAACGATCACGTTTCCCAGCTACAAGCTTTTATAGTTGCAAAAAAGGGGAGCAAGAAAGATCATGACACATATTACTAATTGCAATCCAGTTCCATTAATATTCCTGTCAATATCATGCTTTAATTTTGCCCCTCAAGAAAACTCATCTGCAGAGTAAGTTCTGAAAACAGACTTTATCCAAAGGCTCACTATTTTGCTGTAAAATTGCTACTGACCCAATTTACCAAAGACATGGAAAAACTCAAGCAAGATGTTCTTTTTCATTTCAGTTTCTAGAAAAAGATTGACTTTAAGTATTGTCATTTCTCATCTTTCCCCTACAAACACAACTAATGTGATAGAAGAATGTTCACATGACTTACAATTTTGTCTGACCCATAGATCTTCTCCAACTGTTCAGCAACATCCCTTGTTCCATCTGGGCTTCCATCATCTATGATTATAATTTCATAGCTGATTCCACTAAAATTAAAAAAAAAGTTTGTATTGCTTGCAGAGACAATACTCTCCAATTAAAAAATAACTTTAAAATTACTATTTCCTCACCAATATAAGTGGAAATTTATGTCATATTAATCACCAAAGAAAACTTCAATTACCAAATGAAACAAATGTCAAACATTTAGTACTTTATCTCCAAACTCGGCAGCCTATGGATAAAAACGTTACAATGAAGTCCTGAGATAAAAATAAATTCTCAAATCAAAAACACACTCTTTAGTTTAAAAACTCACAGCGATTACATATACATCCGTCCATTATATACCATAGAATATCATAAAACTTTACTTACCTACTTTGGAAATGGTATTATAGAACCTTAGCATCAAGTCTTAGTTATAAAAAATATTTCAAAAGTACATTTAAAAGATATCTCAAGGGGCGCCTGGATGGCTCAGTCAGTTGAGCGTCTGACTTCAGCTCAGGTGATGATTTTGCGGTTCATGAATTCGAGCCCCACGTCAGGCTCTGTGCTGACAGCTCAGAGACTGGAGCCTGCTTCAGATTCTGTGTCTTCCACTCTCTCTGCCCCTCCCCAGGCTGGCGCTTTGTCTCTGTCTCTCAAAAAAAAAAAAAAAAAAAAAAGCTTAAAAAAAAAAAGATATCTCAACTTGACTGAGTTGCTGAGTTAATATTCTTTTATTTATTTTTAATGTTCTATTTGAGAGAGACAGTGTGCATTGGGGCGGCGGGGGGGGGGTGGTGAAGCATAGAGAAGGGAAGACAGAATCCCAAGCAGACTCCAGGCACTCAGCATGGAGGCAGAGGCCCAAGCAGGCCTCTAACACACAAACCGCGAGATCATGACTTGAGCAGAAATCAAGAGTTGGCCACAACCCATTGAGCCACCTTAGACTGAATAGTCTTTTCAATTTAATCCCAAATAAATTTAAATAACATAATCAGGAACAAATAGGATTTCATTTCATCTGTTAAAAAACCCTCTTTAAAATGGTGACATAATCTTTACCCCACTATTTCAAATAGTTGTACCATTATCTCACGTCATTAGAAAGAGCACAGAAAATTACATAAGATTTTAATGTGCTTCAAAATTAAAATCTCTCTGCTGGCTCTCCATTAACTTTATGTTACAGTTTCTATTCTAAAAATAAGCCAACACAATACTTGGATGTACATGTGATCACTGCATCTTCCTCCACCCCCCTTTTGGATTTTTTTTCGGATAACTTTATTGGGAAACTTAAGGACAAAGTAAAGGAAGCACACCAAACTCCCACAACACTGTTTCCTCTTGGTTTTAATAAACATATGTAAGGAAATCAGCAAGAAAACATTCATTCTGTTAAAAGGCTTTCAAAAGTCAGCCCCAAAATCCAAAAAGAAGGGTAAAATCAGCCCATCTGTTAAGCCTTCTCCCCTAGGTGCTTTAGTACTTAACAAGCCAAAACCTGTTAAGATGTTGATTCCAGTTGATATGCTGAAAGAGATATACTTCATAAAGAAATGAAGTCATTCATAAGCAAATTATTCCTTTCTCTCATTTCAAAGTGCCCAGAACACCTGAGGGTAAGGGTAGTTTAAAGGAATCAAGCTAAACTCCCTTTAAGTAATCTGACCATATCTGAAAATAGTTGTTTCCTTCATTAAACATCACTCAGATTAAAGTAAAAAATATTTGAGAATCAGAAGACAAAATAAACAAGATCAACTATATTAAGATAATTTCTCTAATTTGCAAAGTGGTTGTAAAAACCAAAATAAAAAATAAAGAAAAAGATATGAGTACAAAAACTGCAAGGAGCCACGTACATTAAGACAGTTAGTTACAGGGCGCCTGGGTGGCTCAGTCGGTTTGCGTCTGATTCTTGATTTCGGCTTAGGTAATTTCATGATTCGTGAGTCTGAGCTCCACGTTGGGCTCTGTGCTGGCAGTGTGGGGCCTGCCTGGGATTCTCTCTCTCTCTCTCTCTCTCTCTCTCTCTCTCTCTCTCTCTCAAAATAAATAAAATAAATTTTTTTTAAAAAAAGCAGTATTTTTCACCAATTAGCATTTTCAAAAACGTTAAGTTTGATAAAGCTCAGGTTGGCTGGTTGGTAGGGAAACAGGCACTCTCCAAATAATGCTAGTCCTAAGGTGGTACGATCATTTTTTCTGCGAGCAATTTGTTGATTTTTATATTTTTGAAAGAGAGAGAGAGAGAGAGAGAGAGAGAGAGTGTGTAGGGGAGGGGCAGAGAGAGAGGGAGACAGAAGATCCAAAGTGGGCTCTGCACTGAGGGCAGGTATGGGGGTGGCAGTCACCAGCTGCGAGATCATGACCTGGGTTGAAGTCAGATGCCCAACCAACTGAGCCACCAGGAGCCCCTAAAGTTTTAGTTTTTTGTTGTTGTTGTTTTTTGAGAGAGAGCAAGGGTGACCATGCAAGCAGGAGAGGGAATAACTGTCCATTTTAAGCACATCAGTTGACCCAGTAATTCCATCCTGAAGACTTTATCCCCAGTACACTAGTAAAAGTATCAGCATGTTTGCTGTAACAGTCATTTAATAAAGGAGCATTCAGTGTGTGTCAAGCGCTCTTCTAAATGCTGGACAATATGGTGTGAACAAAGTACCTGTTTTCATTCGTAAAACAAAAGTCAAAAAAGAAAAACAAGAAAGCTCTAGAAATAATCTGTGTTCACGGAGATGACCTGGTTAAATTATAACACAGCCATATGGAAAGTTACTTAATTTTCGAAGTTTGTATGTGTTGATACAGAAAGATCTTCATCTATACGCGATCCCACTGGATCTAAAACAAGCTACTTCATACTGATACCAGGATCTTCCGAAATCTTAAAAACATTGTATAACACTTTCAAATTCAAACTCTAAAAGCCCCAGTTTCTAGCAACCACACCAAACATCCACTAGTGACCAACGAAGTTGCCCAGGCCAGCAGCAGCTCCCTAACCCACAGAGATCAAACCTCATGCTTACATAAGCACTCAGCACGGGGGCGGGAGTGAGCGTGCTCGGTTAGTCTCCCGGCTCCTGCCGCATCCTGACCACCCAGAAGTAGGAGTGAGGTCAAGCTTTCAACCTCGCTCCGACTGAAAAGGTGGACAACGCTACCAAGAAAAAGACAACCAGGGGCGTGGGGTGGGGTTGGGGGACAGAGGATGGGAGTGTACAATAAAAGGAACATCTCATAAAACCCAAGGGCAAGAATGAGAACCCGAGACACAGAATGAACCCCAGAAGTATCCGCCGCCTCTTTCTCGCAGGGTGGCCTTCTCCCCGAGGCTTCCCTCAAGAGCCGAAGGGAGGCCTGCAGGGACTCCTCGCGCAGCCAACTGCCGACACCCAGGCCGGCGAAGCCAGCTCATCTCATTCCTCAGGGAGGGCGGCAGGGCACGCTACCTCTCGGAGAAGCTTTTCACCAGCAGCCACACGATGAGCGGTAGGTTCTCGCGCTCGTTGTAAGTGGGCAAAAGCACCGAATACTTGTCCTGTCGCGGGACGCGCCCCTCCGGCTCCCGCCGAGACCTACGAAGGCTACCGCTCGCTTCCTCGGAGGCCATGGCGGAACTGCGCGAGACGCCGGAAACGGAATGACGTCACGTGGCGCGGGAAGGGGCGGGTCGGACCGTACCAAATTCGGGAAGAGGGAGACAGTCCATGTGGCCAGCTTCTAGTTCTCCTAAGGCTCTCCTCATGGTTACGTTGGAAATATCCAGGAACTATAAATCTTTAAACTTGAATCTTAGGGTTTCTTCAGCAAGTGCATGTCTAGTTTTCGCTTTTTTCCCCAGCTCCGTAAAATTATTTAGTTTATTCCAGTCGCTAGGAGACGGCAAGCCGGAAGCGGAAATGCTCTTCAGGACAACTTCCGGGAGGGGCGCCATGGCTTCCAGGGAGGAGGTACTCGCCTTGCAGGCTCAAGTTGCCCAGCGCGAGGAGGAGCTGAGTTTCCTGAAGCAGAAGCTGGCGGCGGCTATTTTGGCGGAGCAGGAGCCAGAGCGGCTGGTTTCGGTATCACCCCTGCCGCCGAAGGCCTCCCTGTCTCGAGATGAGATTTTGCGCTATAGCCGGCAGTTGGTGCTTCCTGAGCTGGGCGTGCAGGGACAGCTGCGCCTGGCCGCTGCATCGGTGCTAGTAGTGGGCTGCGGTGGGCTCGGCTGCCCACTGGCGCAGTACCTGGCAGCGGCCGGCGTAGGCCGCCTTGGCCTTGTGGACTACGACGTAGTAGAAATGAGCAACTTGGCCCGCCAGGTGCTGCATGGCGAGGCACTGGCCGGGCAGGCCAAGGTCTTTTCGGCCGCCGCCTCGCTGCGCCGCCTCAATTCGGCGGTGGAGTGCGTGCCTTATGCAGAGGCGCTTACGCCAGCCACGGCGCTAGACTTAGTCCGCCGCTATGACGTGGTGGCTGACTGCTCTGACAACGTGCCCACTCGCTACCTGGTTAATGACGCATGTGTGCTAGCCGGCCGGCCTCTCGTGTCAGCCAGCGCCCTGCGCTTTGAGGGCCAAATCACGGTCTACCACTATGACGGCGGGCCTTGCTACCGCTGCGTATTCCCTCAGCCACCTCCAGCGGAGACGGTGACCAACTGCGCGGATGGCGGGGTGCTCGGTGTCGTAACCGGGGTCCTGGGCTGCTTGCAGGCGCTGGAAGTGTTGAAGATCGCAGCAGGCCTGGGCCCGTCTTACAGCGGCAGCCTGTTGATCTTTGATGCGCTCAGAGGCCATTTTCGTTGTATTCAGCTTCGGGGCCGCAGGCCTGACTGTGCAGCTTGTGGGGAGCGGCCCACAGTGACTGCCCTGCAGGACTACGAAGCTTTCTGTGGCTCCTCAGCCACTGATAAGTGCCGCTCTCTGCGGTTGCTGAGCCCAGAGGAGCGAGTTTCGGTCACCGACTATAAGCGACTTCTGGATTCCGGCTCACCCCACCTGTTGCTGGACGTTAGGCCTCAAGTGGAGGTGGACATCTGTCGTTTGCCTCATGCCTTACACATCCCTTTGAAACGTTTGGAACGGAGGGATGCAGAGAGCCTGGAACTCTTAGGAGAAGCTATCCGGGAAGGGAAGCAGGGCACACAGGAAGGGGCAGCTTTCCCGGTTTATGTGATTTGCAAACTGGGCAATGACTCCCAGAAAGCCGTGAAGATCCTGCAGTCCTTGACAGCAGTCCAGGAGTTAGAATCTTACACAGTTCAAGATGTTGTGGGGGGCCTTATGGCGTGGGCTGCCAAAATCGATGGAACATTTCCGCAGTACTGAGGTGGATGGGAGAGTCTGACCTGAGGAAGATGGCTGTGTTACCCAAAAGATACATTTATTTGCATTTTTTTTCCAGGAATGTATGGAAGAGCCTGAATACCTCAACTCCTTTATATAAGGGGCTTTGTTGTCGTAATGTATTGGATGCTGTCATTTTCGGTTATATTACTGTTTCTGAGATCTGTCTTGTGTTTTTAGCACTCGGATGAGGTCTTGAACGTGTGAGTTATAATGTTAAGTGACAGGGTTTTGCGTTTTGATAGATCGTGTGTCCTTTTTTGTCCACCTCCCTCAATCAAAAAGTACTTTAAATCGTCCGTGTTGATGCTTGGAAAAATGTTGGAAACGTAGTTTTACTAAATTGATCACAGATGATATACTTAAGGTCAGTTTAATGTTTGCTAAGACAGTTTGGGTCTTTTTTCTACTTCAAAGGATAGACTATATTGCTACCGAAGTAAGTGTTTAAAAGGTAAATTGTTTTAATTATGTGGGGAAGGGTCATTCTATTAAACATTTCGGATCAATATCAAAGTGAGATATTTGTAGTTTAGCAGGATAAAACTTTGTAGTCTGTCAGTTTCTCTTACAAATTGATGATTTAGAAAAAACATTTCTTGTAGTGTTGTATACATGATATAGTGCGGTTTGGCTTGCTTTGATATCTTCAAGCTTAAGTCCCAACCTTCTGCCCTCCCCTGCCCTTTTTTCCTTATCCAACCTGTTATTTTTCTTTCTTGCTTTACCGGCCAAGGACCCCAAATACAATACTGAATTAAAGTGGAATAGTGAGCATTCTTATCTCCTTCACAATCAGGTGAAAAACTTGACTATTTGACCAGTATTACTTGTTATTGCTTTACCGGAGATTCCCTTTATCAGATTAAAGAATTTTCCTTCCGTGTATAGTTTGCTAAGCTTTGGTTGAATTCGTCAAGTGCTTTTTCTGCATTATTATGTGCTGCTTTTTTTCACTTCGGTTAATGCGGTAAACGACATTGATTCTTTTTATGGTGGCAAAACACACACACACACAACTTACCCCTCGATAACTTTCAGGCATACAATACAGTATTGTCAACCACATGCACACGCTGCGCAACAGATCCTGGAGCCCCCATCCCACGTGGCTGAAACACCCACCAAACAACTCCCCACTTCTCCCCTTCAATTTATTCTTTCTGCTTTGATTTAATCTATTTTATTCCAGGATTTTATGGCAGTACAAATTGTAGGTGCTTTTATGTTTACTTACTAAACAACATTTTCATGAGATGGAAGGTAGTCTGCTTAACTTCTAAATACGTACAAAATTAAAAGCAAAGATTTGGTGAGTATCTGGGGCAAATTGAGTACATGCCATGTCAAAAGAGCCTCCACTCTCCAGCTGATTGTTTCCTGCGAGTCTATAATTCTCAGAAATCACAGATGTGTGGCATCTTTGTATCTCTGGCTACAATATATATACATAGAATATATACAGTATGTATGCAAAGTTTATGTGGGCCAGACAAAACCCTCTGCAGGTCAGATTTACTCAGCAGTCCGCAATCTCTGATATAGACTCTTAGTTTATCATAAAAGGATGGTATTATTTACCAAATGCAAAATTAGGATAGCCCTTACTTTTTAACTGTGAAATATGGTAACCCACGTTACAGGAGCAGGTTTCTTGTGCTTTTTCCCCAAGGAGTTGTGGAAATGAATGACTGAGGCCAGGAGAAGAGAACAAAGATAGCAGGCCTGTGTCTCAGCTTCTTACTTCCAGGACAAAAGCTGCTTCTGATCCACATTAAACAATAAAGTGGACGTAGGAACTCTTTGATATTCTAAAGGGTGATGGCCTAAAGTTAAGCAGTTTTGGTAGTCCCTGCAAACTCGGTTGTCAATAGCACAGGTGATTCTAGCTGCTGACGTGGGCAAAGGGCTTATGAAAGTGAGATACGGTGCTTCTAAGTATCTGGGTGAGAGCCTGGGAGCTATTCATTCCAGGAGTGATGGCCAAAGCCATGCACAGAACTGATCTGAGACCACTTGCTGTGCAATGCTGCCCCATCTAGCACTAGGGGAAACTGCTTGACCTGGCCCCGCTACTCTCCCAGAAAGCCCAACACTTCAGCCACAGCTCAGGGCAGAAAGCAGAATCGGCTTTACATCGATTGCTCTTTTTTTTTTTTTTTTTTTTTAATCTTTATGTTTGAGAAAGAGAGACAGAGCATGAGCGGGGGAGGAGCAGAGAGAGAGAGAGAGAGGGAGGGAGGGAAGGAGGGAGACACAGAATCCGAAGCAGGCTCCAGGCTCTGAGCTGTCAGCACAGAGCCTGACACGGGGCTTGAACCCATGAACCGTGAGATCATGACCTGAGTCAAAGTTGGACGCTCAGCCAACTGAGCCACCCAGATGCCTCCATCGATTGTTCTTCTTAGCCTTCTGAGGTGTGTCTGTTAGAATAAATCCTAGTCACATGCCTATATCCTAGTGGCAAGAGCGGCTGGGAATGTGAGTTTTGACGTCTGCAATCAGATAGAACTCAATCTGGGTTTTTTGTTTTGAAAAGATGGGCTGTTGACATGACAGGTATCAGGTTACAGGATCCAGGTTACAGGATCCAGATTTTTTTATTCTTTGCAATTTTGTCTTCTGTGGGGATTGTGGCCAGTTTTTTAATATTCATATGGGATTTTAATTTGTAACTTTTTTCCTTTTCATTTAACACACATCAGGTGTACCAGTCACTACTCTAAACTCTGGGATAAAGAAGAACAAGAGATATCCTGTTTCAGAATTTACATGTAAATGGGGGGAGACCAATCAACATGTTGAGTGTCATAAACGAAATGAAACTGCTGTTTGGGGGTGGGGAAGGAAGAGCTATTTTGCATCATTAGCTCTTTGCAGAAGGGTCCACATGAAACCCAAACGTAAATGGTGATAATGAGCCATTTTGATTGGGGGAAACATCCCTGACCGGGAGAAAAACAAGTGGAAAGACCCTGAGGCAAATAAACTTGTCAAGTTCAAGAAACTGAAGAAGCAAGTGGGTTGTGAACAATTGAGAGTATAAGAAGGCAAGGTTTATGGAGATTGGGAACACATGAAGTACGTAGTAGACCAGAAGTTTGGTTTTTAGTCCAAGTAAAATAACAGCTTAACATTTATTGGGCACTTACACTGTGATTTGGAATTTGAACCCAGATGGTCTGGCTGAAGAGCAGGGCCCTAAGCAATATGCTATACTGCCCCTCAGTGAGAACTTTGTAACTTTCATGTTTCACTTTTGAAAAACAATCCATGCCCTGAGAGTCAGAAGGGAAGAGCTTGGATTTCAGACGCGGAAGAAATGGACTGGATGCCCTTGGCTTGCACACTTCTCTCTAGGGAAGGAAAGCCTGGAAATCCTCTGACACCAGTGGGTTACCTAGGTAATGTCTGGTTAGTAACGAGCCACTTTGGTCAAGGAAGTGGAGAAATAAGGTCTCAACATGAGTCACAGATGGTAAATAGAAGGGTTGCCAAGGAGGGGGGTCAAAAAAGGGCAGTAAGTCTCCGGAGAATGTTCCCATAGGAGAGGAACAACTTTTTTTCCCCCCAATGTTGTTTATTTTTAATTAGCTGCTCCCTCCCACAGCAGCAGAGGGGCCCCTCAGAGCCTGAGGTCAGGTATGTAGCCTAGCTTCTTCACCCAGGAGAAGATTTGTTTGTTTTTATAGGTTGTATCTTCTCAGGATTCCATAGGTAAAGTGAGGTAGCCCTGTCCAGGTAATAATAAAATCTCATAATTTGAAATAGTGCACCTGCTTTAAGATTCAGGATAATTCTGGAGTCAGTTTGGAATATTAAAAAAAAAAATGGTGCAGGGGTGGTAAAGTCTTTCGCAAATAAAACGGTAAAAAGGGTTAATCCATACCTTTGATGAACTATAATCTCTGAAGCACTCGGGATATGAGAGAAAAGCTCATTAAGCCAGCTCAGAATTGGGGTAATAGGATATCATTTATTACGAAGTTCTATATAGTGGTACTGATTCTGGCTTTTAATCTTCAGTCCAGTTATTCAGAATGTAAGAAACAATTGTGAATTGTCTAGGTGTTTCGTCCCTTACTCAGAATGCTATTTCTCAAACAAGCTGCTGAAGGGGAGGAAAGTGAAAAGTCTCAGGTCTTAAAATTTCCCTCCTCGGTGGCACCTTGGTTATAAAACCAGGGGTAGGGTGACATTGATGGAAGATATTTTGGGCATTTTTCTTTAAGTTTATTTATTTTGAGAGAGACAGAGTGCAAGCAGGGGAGGGGCACAGAGACAAAGAAAAGAGGGTCCCAAGCAGGCTCTGTGCACTAAACCCACAAAACTGTGAGCCGAAACCAAGATCCCAGCAGCTTAACTGACTGGTCCCCCCAGACCCCCCTGGGCATGCTTTCAAATGAGCAGTGCTTTACCCAATGCTTCCAGATGAGGGAGGCCAGAGACAAAGTATTAGAATAGAACAGTCCAAAGTTCAGGTGAGTTGAAACAGGGGACTCTTAAGCCCAGTAAAACTCTCAAGCAAGGCTTGCTTTATTGGGGAACAAGGGGAGGTGGTGTTTACAATCTTGACTTAATCATCCCCTGGGGTGAACTCTGGCTTGTCTACCCAACAGCCTCCCCAGTTCCACTTTCCCCTACACTGGCAGGGCTGAAAATATCCTTTCTTAGCCTCCCCGGCAGTTTTTGAGGAACGTGCCTTTCTAAACACGCTCTTCCATCAAATACGGTTCAAATCCGTTCACCATAGTCATGCCACATCTCTCCATCAATTCTGTAACTTTTAAGAAACACACACCATCAGTTAGTTGCACTGGAGGGCCAAGAGTGCTACTCATCTCAGGTCTTAAGATAATAAAAAAGGAAGGGGCGTAGGGTGGCTCAGTCTGTTAAGCATCCGACTTCTGCTCAGGTCATGATCTCACGGTTTGTGGGTTCGAGCCCCGCATTGGACTTCCTGCCGTCGGCACAGAGCCCACGTCAGATCCTGTCTCCCTCTCTCTGCCCCTTAACCGCTAGCGCTCTCTCTCTTAAGTTTTTTTTTTTAATGTTTATTGTTGAGAGAGAGAGAGAGAGAGAGATAGAGACAGAGCGTGAGTGGGGGAGGGGCAGAAAGAGAGGGAGACACAGAATCCAAAGCAGGCTCCAGGCTCTGAGCTGTCAGCACAGAGCCCATTGTGGGGCTCAAACACACAAACAGCGAGATCACGGCCTGAGTCGAAGTCGGACACTCAACTGAGTCACCCAGGCGCCCTTCTCTCTCTGTTTTAAAAATAAATAAACGGGTGCCTGGGTGGCTCAGTCGGTTGGTTGGGCGTCCGACTTCGTCTTAGGTCATGATCTCACCGTTCGTGAGTTCGAGCCCTGCATCAGGCTCTGTGCTCTGTGCTGACAGCTCAGAGCTTGGAGGCTGCTTCCGATTCTGTGTCTCCCTCCCTCTGCCCCTCCCCTGCTCACACTCTCTCTCTCAAAAATAAATAAACATGAAAATTATTTTTAAAAAGCATATATATTGAAAAATAAACATTTAGAAAAAGATTTTTAAATGTACCTTTGTACAGCAGGGACTACTGCCTTCAATTTATACTAATGGAAGCATCCTTTTGGTAGTCTTGAGAGCTGTGAAGGAAAATAGGACTTTTAGATGACAAGTTTCATTTGACATAATGAACAACAGTTAAATATCTATCCGGCACAGAGCTTCAAGTGATTTGTAAACTCCATAACTCCAGGGGCTAGCCAAGAAAATGAGGAAGGATGGCCAGCTAGGGACCCTGGTGGTCTAGGATTACACAGCACGTCTAAAACCACTAAACAGCTTCAGCCCACTTGCCTGTGCAGGAATATGGGTATGGTATTGCGAAATCTTTCAGTATTATGAAGAAAATCTGGATGTTTGGAGACCCGAACTTGGATCCTTGGAGTTTTCTGTGAAATCTCCTGATTTGGAATGTTGAGGATGGATTTTAAAATTCTGAAACCGTTTTACCAATGGAAACATACCTGTAGGCTGGATAAAGGCTTTAGGTTTAAAGAGAAACACAAATGACAGCAAAACACGATTTGAGTCTTATGTAGCTTGGTGCATATGGAGTTAATTAAGTTAATTAAGTGTTGGGGGTAGTAGCCTACAGCAGTTTAACAATTTTAACACCTGTATTATAGGCTTTGCATTTATATTGTATTCATAAGCTGATCATCTTAGGTGGTTCAAGTTTTGAAGGCAAGTATATTTTGTTGTTCATTTTCATGCCTCTTAAATTTAATATAACATAAAGTGGTTTGAGATTGATATTTTTCAAAGACTGAAAAATCGGTATCGGGGTGTTTTGTGCACTGTCAATCTATGCTCTGCTTTTCCTAGTCTTTTGATGAATTGGTGATTGCATGTAATTTCTGTTTGTTTGTTTGTTTACATTTATTTATTTTTGAGAGACAGAGAAACAGAGCAGACGTGGAGAGGGGCAGAGAGAGAAGGAGACAGAATCCAAAGCAGGCGCCAGGCTCCGAGCTGTCAGCACAGAGCCCGATGTGGGGCTCAAACTCACAAACCATGAGATCGTGACCTGAGCCAAAGTCGGACGCTTACCGACTGAGCCACCCAGGTGCCCCAATTGCATTTAATTTCTTAGAAAAAGGTACCTGGGGGCGCCTGGGTGGCGCAGTCGGTTAAGCGTCCGACTTCAGCCAGGTCACGATCTCGCGGTCCGTGAGTTCGAGCCCCGCGTCGGGCTCTGGGCTGATGGCTCAGAGCCTGGAGCCTGTTTCCGATTCTGTGTCTCCCTCTCTCTCTGCCCCTCCCCCGTTCATGCTCTGTCTCTCTCTGTCCCAAAAATAAATAAATGTTGAAAAAAAAAAAATTAAAAAAAAAAAAAAAAGAAAAAGGTACCTGCATAATAGATAATCGGAGTGGAGACGGGCACGTGTGATGGAAATGAGAGTTTACATGATATATTTGGAGATTTGCCCCCTGTAGTGTTTAGGCCAGATTAGACCCATAAATTAACCTCTAATAACAGCAGGAAAAAAGAGTATGGTTAAATGGGTTAAGTTTTCTTAAAAAAAAAAATTGAAAGATAGGTGATTCATAATAATTATCTGAAAAAGAGATTTTTATTATCCTTTTGAACATTTACTTCTTTTTTTACCAATTTTTTCAATTTTTTTTTATTTTTTTAAATTTTGTTGTTGTTTTTTTAATTTATATCCCGATTAGTTAGCATATAGCACAATGATGATTTCAGGAGTAGATTCCAGTGATTCATCCCAACAAGTGTCTTCCTTAATGTCCCTTACCCATTTAGCCCATCTCTCCCACCCACAACCCCTCCAGCAACCCTCAGTTTGTTCTCTGTATTTAAGAATCTCTTATGGTTTGTCCCCCACCCTGTTTTTATATTATTTTTGCTTCCCTTCCCTTATGTTCATCTGTTTTCTATCTTAAATTCCACATGAGTGAAATCATATATTCGTCTTTGACTAATTTCGCTTAGCATAACACCCTCTTGTACCATCGCATTGTTGCAAATGGCAAGATTTTATTCTTTGCTTTTTTAATGCTTTTATTTATTTTTGAGAGACAGAGCACAAGCAGGGGAGGGGCAGAGAGAGGGAGACACAGCATCCAAAGCGGGCTCCAGGCTCTGAACTGTCAGCACAGGGCCCAACGTGGGGCTTGAACCCATGAACCATGAGATCATGACCTGGGCCGAAGTCAGACACCTAACCAACTGAGCCACCCAGGCTCCCCTTGATTTCATTCTTCTTGACTGCCAAGTAATGCTCCATTGTATATATATACACCACATCTTTATCCATTTGTCAGTCAATGCACATTTGGGCTCTTTCCATACTTTGGCTATTGTCAATAACACTACTATAAACATTGGGGTGCATGTGCCCCTTTGAAACAGCACACCTGTATTCCCTGGATAAATACCTAGTAGCACTATTGCTGGGTGGTAAGGTAGTTCTATTTTTAGTTTTTTGAGGAACCTCCATACTGTTTTCCAGAGTGGCTGCACCAGCTTGCAATGCCACCAAGAATGCAAAAGAGATCCTCTTTCTCCGCATCCTCACCAACATCTGTTGTTGCCTCAGTTGTTAATGTGAGCCCTTCTGACAGGTGTGAGGTGGTATCCATTGTGGTTTTGATTTGTATTTCCCTGATGATGAGGGATGTTGAGCATTTTTTCATGTGTCTGTTGGCCATCTAGATGTCTTCTTTGGAAAAGTGTCTAGTCATGTCTTTTGCCCATTTCTTCACTAGATTATTTGTTGTTTGGGTGCTGAGTTTGAGAAGCTCTTTATAGATTTTGGATCCTAACCCTTTATCTGATATGTCGTTTGGAAATATCTTCTCTCATTCTGTCGGTTGCCTTTCAGTTTTGCTGATTGTTTCCTTCGCTGTGCAGAAAATTTTTATCTTGGTGAGGTTCCGATAGTGTATTTTTGCTTTTGTTTCCCTTGTCTCTGGACAAGAAGTTGAGTAAGAAGTTGCTGTGGCCAAGGCCAAAGAGGTTTTTGCCTGCTTTCTCCTCTACGATTTTGATGGCTTCCTATCTTACGTTTAGGTCTTTCATCCATTTTGAGTTTATTTTTGTGCTCTACACTTTCTTTAACCAGTTCCCCCACTGAAGGACATTCAGGATTTTTACTTTTTTTTTTTTTTGCTATTAGTAATAGTGCTTCAAAGAGTACCTTGATATTTATATCTTTGTACAAATACATTTAACAAATAATCAAGTGCTTCCTATGTGCCCAGCATGGTTCTAGGAACACCTGTGAGAGTATATATGTAGGATAAATTCCTTGAAATGGTATTGTTTCGAAGAGAGTGCTACGCTCTGATTTTGAGTAGGCAGTGCTAAATTTCCTTCCCAAGGGGCTATATTCATGTTCTCCAACATGCCTATGAAAGGCTGTTTCCCAACACCCTTGCCAGCTTAGTGTTTTCAGACTTTTAGATCTTTGCCAATCTGATGGTTAAAAAAAACCGGCAACACCTCATTGCATTATTTTACATTTTTTACTATAAGTTTGAGTAGTGTTCCATTTGCTTAAAAGCGTTTTTGAATAAGAAAGTTCTTTATTCTTTGCTCATTTTTCTACTGAGTGACCTCATTCTTATTGATATATGTGTATAATTAAGAAAGACCCCTGGGGGGGGATCTGTATTCCTTAGCAAAACGGTTTTGAATGAATTCATTCTGCAGATATAGTGACAGTCCTCTGTGTCCCAGGTGCTGGCTACGTTCTGGGGACTCAAGGTAATTAGGATGTGAGGCTTGCCTTCTTTATTTTACAACTTCATACATGTCACTTACAGAGCATTTCTAACCTACATTCTTTCATCTAATCCTTCAGCAGGGAATCAATTCTTTATCTGAGATACAGGGAACTATCTCTTGTTTTCAGGGTCATCTTCTGTGTTCTTATCAATAATAGATTTCCTTGAAATAATTTAGTTGGCGGAGAGGCTTATTCTCAAAGTGGAATCCTGCTGCTGCTAATGAGATGAGCCTCTCTTGTCCCTCTAGAGCGTCTTAGAAAAGATTCTACTGTAACCTGAGTGAAATTTGCAGCTGTTCCCAAATATTTTATGTGTCCTGACCATCATCAGAAAACCTTTTTCTTGGAGCTATGGCGGGACATTGTAAGAAATGAATGCCACATTGGGGCGCCTGGGTGGCGCAGTCGGTGAAGCGTCCGACTTCAGCCAGGTCACGATCTCGCGGTCCGTGAGTTCGAGCCCCGCGTCGGGCTCTGGGCTGATGGCTCGGAGCCTGGAGCCTGTTTCCGATTCTGTGTCTCCCTCTCTCTCTGCCCCTCCCCCGTTCATGCTCTGTCTCTCTCTGTCCCAAAAATAAATAAACGTTGAAAAAAAAAAAAAAGAAATGAATGCCACTGTAAAGAGACCTGTGTCCTGTTCGTCCATTGCCAATGGCCTCTTGTTAGGTCTTAATTTAAGAGGAGATGGTTGGGGTCAGGGCACTTAGGACACCTAGACCATTAGTTAAGCTCAGATATTTCTCTCTCTCTGTCTCTCTCTCTCTGTCTCTCTCTCTTTTAAAAATAAAGTTTTCTTATTTATTTTGAGAGATGCAGTATGCACGTGGGCAGGGGACAGGGAGAGAGAGAATCCCAGGCAGGCTTTGCACAGTGCAGACCCTGATGTGGGGCTCAAACCCGTAAACCATGAGATCATGTCCTGACCTGAAATCAAGAGTTAATGCTTAAGTGACTGAACCACCCAGGCGCCCCAAAGCTCAGATATTTCTGATACATATTCTTTATTTCCAAAGCATGGGTTGCATATACTATTTGATTTAAGATTCTCTGTGTACACATTTATGATATAATTTTACACTTGAGTTGCTTGATTTGAAAACAAGCATACCATGGGAACTGGTTTAGCACTTAGTACTTTTCCAAGCCCCTGTCTCACTCCTCCACTGTACTACCAAAGCTTCCTGGGATCTCCTCCCACATCAATGGCTTGCACCCAGATTCTCGTCCCAGGACCCCTCCTCACTCAACTCTCTCCTGGGAGCTGACACTCAGCAGGTGTCCAGAAAGCATGTAAAAAAATGTCTCCGGCAGCTGAAGCATGTAAAGAAGACTGGCATGGAAGCTTAGGATCTCATTTCTTTTTGTTTTGGTTTTTGGTTTACTTTCTAATTAAAAAAAAAAATTTTTAAGTTTATTTAGTTTGAGAGAGAGCCAGAGACCAAGCAGGGGGGCGGATGCAGAGAAAGAGGGAGGGGGAGAGAAAATCCCAAGCATACTCTGTGCTGTCAGCTCAGAGCCCAACTTGGGGCTCAATCCAAGGAACCATGAGATCATGACCTGAGCCAAAACCAAGAGTGAGACACTTAACTGACTGAGCCACCCAGGTGCCCCTTGACATATAAAGCAGGACTAGACAACATAGTTGTCTTAGTTCACCCTGGATTTTACCTGAATGGACTGCATTACATTTGGTGCATTCCACAAATACTCTGGTTTCTTCTGCATGCCGGGTACTGGAACTTCTCCTCTGGAACTTTATTCCGGGGGCCCTTAGGAAACACACGGAAGGGACGCCCACCGGGGCTTCTCCCTGCGCCCCTTCCTGCCCCCGGCCTGGGCTCCCCAGCCACAAGGTTGCACGGGGAGGCAGAAGCTGAAGTGTCCAGGCAGAAGTAAACACCTCCTCACACCCATTGCAGCTCTGGGCTGGCTGATCACTTGGCTGGATGCTGGGGGACACCTGATGGTCAGCAAGGGACTGACCGATGACAGTCATCCAGCAAATCAAATCTACTGCAAATATCACAAAAGATACAGAATTTCACAAGGCTAACACAGGTGATGTTGGAGAACTGCTCAAAACTCCCAAAGGTGCCACACGAGGATCCGAAAGACAACAGCAAAGAGGAAATCCACAGGACGATGCTCCGAGAGGCACTTGTGTAGGAGAATTATGTGAAAACAAACAGGAGTCTTTTAGAACATCAGCGAAACTTCACATAATTTCCAGGAGTGTCTAGAAATTATATTGCAGGGCGCCTGCGTGGCTCAGTCGGTTGAGCTTCTGACTTCAGCTCGGGTCATGATCTCACGGTCCATGAGTTCGAGCCCCGCGTCCGGCTCTGCGCTGACAGCTCAGAGCCTGGGGCCTGCTTCGGATTCTGTGTCTCCGTCTCTCTCTGCCCCTCCCCTGCTCATGCTCTGTCTCTCTTTGTGTCAAAAATAAATAAAAACATTTTAAAAATTAAAATAGAATAAAACATTAAAGCTTATGTGCTGACAGGTCGGAGCCTGGAGCCTGCTTCCGATTCTGTGTCTCCGTCTCTCTCTGCCCCTCCCCTGCTTGCATTCTGTCTCTCTCTTTCTCAAAAATAAATAAACGTTAAAAAAACAAAAAATAAAAAAAAAAGAAATTATATTCCAGAAACAACCCTCCTTATGTTTGGGCTATGAGGGCAAAGTGGTCGTTTGTTGGAACACGGAATGGTTTTTGTTGAAAATTTACCCCCAAAACCTATTCCTCGTCTATCCTTTGTTCCAAGGATGAGATTATAGTCCACAATAACCCACCTTTTATTAAATAAATTTATTGTTATTTTTTTATTTTGGAGTAATTATCGATGCGCCACAAGTTGCAAAAAACCTAGAGTCCATGTGTCCTCCCCCAGTTTCCCAAGTTGCTATCTTGCATAACTATGCAACGATATCAAATTGAGGGAAATGACATCAGTACAATCCAGAGTTCATTCAGATTTCACCGGCTACGTGCATTCATTGGTGTATATCTTTGCAGTTTTATCAAGTGTAGCTTCGTAACAGTAAAGATACAAACCTGTACTATTACCCCAGGGACCCCTCCAGCTACCCTTTTATGGCCACACCCACCCGCCCCCATTCCCAGCCCCGGCAACCACTAGTAAATAATTCTGTGATTTCGAGAATGTTACATAAGTGGAATTATACAGCGTGTAACCTTTAGCCACGGGCTCTTTTTCACTGCGAGCAATTTCCCTGAGGTCGCTCGTGGGTAGAATAGTTTTGCCACAAACGAGAAGCCTCAGTTCCTAGCCCTCAGGACCCGTGAATGTGACTACACTTATACGGCCAAGGGGTCTTTGCAGATGGAATTAATTTAAGGATCTTGGGATGTAATTATGTTGGATATCTGTTGGGCCCCAAGTCCTACGCCTGGTGTCCTTGTAAGAGAAAAGGGAGGGAGGGGTGAGACAGAGACCCACAGAGGGGAAGGCCACACGAAGACAGAGCAGAGGCCGGCGCGCGGCACCTACAAGGCCCAGAGTTCTAAGAGTCACCGGCAGCCGCCAGGAGCTGGGAGGCCTGGAAGATTCTCCCTCGGAGTCTGTGGTGGGAACCGGCCCTGGGGACACCTTGTGTTGGATTTCTGTCCTCCAGAACCACGAGAATGAGTTTCCTCTTCGTAAAGCCACCAAATTCATGGTAATTGCTCCCGGCAGTTGTAGGAAACTGGCAGAAACCCCATCCAGGTTGCTGCGACGATCCCTTTCACGGCTGAGTGGGGTCTGTGGTGCGAGTCGTGCGGTGGTTTAATTGTTCATCTGGTTATTTCCGGTCTGGGGCTATTACGAAGAAAGCTGCTAAGAACATACATAGACATATTTTCAAATAAGTTTTTACTTTCATTTTTCAAGAGAAAGCCCCGAGGAAACTTTTCTCCCCGCCACTATTTAATCTGAAATTTGGTCTTCCCCCCTCCCTGTTTTTTTCTTGAAATATTCTTTTTTTTTTTGAGAGAGACAGAGCACAAGTGGGGGAGGGGGAGAGGGAGACACGGAACTCGAAGCAGGCTCCGGGCCCTGAGCTGTCAGCACAGAGCCCGACGCGGGGCTCAAACCCACGAACCGTGAGATCAGGGCCTGAGTGAAAACCAAGAGTTGGATGCTTAACTGATTGAGCCATCCAGGTGCCCCTGGTCTCCTTAAGTAGACTTATTATAAACAGCCTTTTCCTAGTGGTAAGGAAAATCTGCCTAGCTAGGGCCCACTGCCGTTAGCTCATCTGGCTGTAAGAACTGCACCCTGGTGGACCCACAGTTTTGGACGGGGGCGCAAATTAGACTGGCCAGAATTAATGCAAAGTGAAAGGCTGCTTCAAAAGAGCGGAGTTTAGAAATTCAGTGTTAGGACTCTCACCCCAGCCTTGTCTTCTTACATCTGGGGATTAGCGTTCGCTGCAGCTGACATGGCATATGGAGAGCCACGTGAAAGACCCACAGACCACACAGGGTACACTTGCCGCTTGACACGCATGAGGAGTTTAGAAGAATGTTCCGGCAGCCTTGGGAAGGAAGGCTATTGAATACAGCAGCTTACGCGGCTTGGCCGAGGTTCTATTTCCCTTCTGTTCCTCAGCCAGGAGAGGCTGCGGGGCCTCGAGTCAGTCTCCGCCTTGCTCCTTGTCTTTTCCGAATATTTTTGAGCACTCTCTCTGTGCCAGCACTGGGGGGAGGGGGGTGCGGTCACTAAGGTAGACATCGCATGCTCTTTACTCCCAAAGCTCATGTTGTAGTGAGAGAGAAATATTTTTTTACATTGTTTTTAATCTTTATTTTTGAGAGAGAGAGAGAGAGAGAGCGTGAGCAGGGGAGGGGCAGAGAGAGAGGGAGACACAGAATCCGAAGCAGGCTCCAGGCTCCCAGCTGTCAGCACAGAGCCCGACGCGGGGCTCGAACTCACCGACCGTGAGATCATGACCCGAGCCGAAGTCGGACGCTTAACCGACTGAGCCACTCAGGCGCCCCTGAGAGAGAAACATTTAAAAAAAAAAAAAAAAAAAAAGGCACAGACCTGGAACAAGCCACATCATTTCCGGGGCCCCCTATTCAACGTTTATTTATTTTTGGGACAGAGAGAGACAGAGCATGAACGGGGGAGGGGCAGAGAGAGAGGGAGACACAGAGTCGGAAACAGGCTCCAGGCTCTGAGCCATCAGCCCAGAGCCCGACGCGGGGCTCGAACTCACAGACCACGAGATCGTGACCTGGCTGAAGTCGGACGCTTAACTGACTGCGCCACCCAGGCGCCCCAGGGGGCCCCCTATTCGAACACTGCCGAGAGTTTCACGGTGGAGACAGCGGAGCATTAGACGGTATATGGGACTCTATGTGATTGCACCTGCGGCTGGCCTCGAGCACAATTACAGGGGGTAGGGCATCTGGGGATGTCACAGCTAGGGATGAATAGTGGCGTGGGTTATTGACACCCAGTGAACAGAGGTCAGGGACACTGCTAAACATCCCATAATGCACAGGACAGACTCACGACAAAGATTTATCCGCCCCCAAATTTCTAGTTGTGTCAAGGTTGAGAAGTCCCGCTTCAATGACAATTTTAATACGTGTCTAAAAAAAAAAAAAAAAACCCAACCCCAAAGTCAGAGGGTTTTATGAAAACATACAGCTAGGGGATCTGCCTTAGTCTGGGGAAGGCTTCTTGGGGGAAAGGCTCTTTCAGTTGAGACACAAAGAATGTGTATGCCTTAGCCAAGCCCCAGAAGAGAGGAGGCAGCGGCTAATGGGGTCTTGCAGGGCGTGTGTGTACGTGTGTGTGTGTAAATTCTTAACATCCTTTTCATCCCTATGGAAGCTTCCTCCACCTTTGTAATTAAAATACCTACCCGGCCACTGGGCTTAGGTATGACTGGACTTGCTCATATGCTGTCCCGGCCATGCACTTACCACGCCAGCCTGCGGTCTCACCACGAGGGACAAAGCTGCTCTGTGGTTCACCAGAGTACCCCCTCCCCCGCTCCCCCATCTCACAAAGAAGAGCCAGGAAGGGGCCAAGGCATATATGCCCAGTCCTCCCCCCCACCCCCCACCACTCACCAGCTGAGTCAGCTGTCACCCTGGAGGGTAAGTGAGGGTCGAGCAAAGACAGACTATTATTTCAGGGCAGTGTTCCCCACCATGGCCGTGGAGTAAAATCGGCTGGAGACCTTTGGAAAGCCCTGTTGCCCAGGGAAGCATTCTAACTCAATGAAGCCACAATTTAAGACGGGTGTGTGTGTCAGTCGTTGGTTTTTATTTCGTTTTTGTTTTTTAAAGCTCCCCCCTCCCAGGACTTTCAGAAAAACCACAAGATGCCCAGTTAACTTTCAGATAAACAACGCAAACATTTTTTTTTTTTTTTTTTTTTAGTTCAAGCATGTCCCAAAGATTGCATGGGGCGTATTTATAATGCAAAGGTATGTGTTGTTCATCTGAAATGAAAGTTAACTGGGCATCTTGTATTTCTATTTGCTAAATCTGGCCACCCTGTGATGCCAGATGATTCCCACCTGCAGCCAAAGTTGAGCCCCCCCCCCCCCCCCCCCCCCGCCCCCGCCACCCCGTCCCGCTGAACCAAGGAAGCAGGAAGTGTGGGACGTAGCTGTCCTTCCACACTTTCCCACCTTTGGTTCTCTTGATCCATTAAGCGTAACTATGAAGCCTATGGACAAACCAGGGTTGGTCTGTCCCCATGGGGGGATGGATAGTAGCCCCTCTGGCCAGTCCTGGGTCTGGCTTCTCGAGCCCCAGTATCAGCTAGTGCTCCTTGAGGCCCTCCGGGACCTATTGGCTCAGCAGTGGGCTGGGAAAAGCATGGTCTTTAAATCCACACAAAGCCCACTCAGTACTCATCACTGAAAATTAATTCCCTATTTATTTTCCTATCTCAGATTACGTCCAGCCCTGTGATCCAATGTGGCTCATTAAGGGCTCAGTAATGAGATTATATATACCCCCAGAATAAAAGCCAACAGTATATTCCCCCACATTTGAATATAAAGTCTTTATTATATTCCCAGGATGAAGTAATGTCCAAAGATTCCTGGTAACTGGAAATGCAAGTAAACTGAAGTCCAAAAGAATTAAAGGCTGAGCTCAAATCCACTTGCCTCGTAAGTTGTAAGACCAAAGCAGTTAGGCTCCAAATTCATCTTCCCCTGGGTTCCTGCTCGGCTCAGTCTCAGTCAGCCCTGAGGGGTCTCATTCCCATGCCAGGGAGAGCTGGGGTCCTTCAGGAGCTGCGGTCTGAGCTGTTTCTCAGTCTCCAAGGTTGACTTAGTCTCCCGGAGCCCCCGCTTAAAGGACCGAAAGAGAGCAAATGAAACCAGGATGTGACGGCACCAGACCCGCAACCACAGCATTATCTGAGGGTGCCAATTCCCGCTCAGAGCAGCCCTTCCAGCAAAATGATAGTGCTACCCCCCACCTCTCGGTAGTATCCAGGCCCACGTTATGATTGCTAATGGCAAGAACAGAAAATAACGTTGGTACCAGCTTCATCGAGATGCAGTGCAGCCAAGGTGGAGTTTCCACACGTCACAGCTAGCACACGTACATCCAGTTGGAAAAGGAGTCAGAAGGCTTGTTTTATAAAGGGCCAGAAGGTAAATATTTTTGGCTTTGCAAGACATACGCTGTCCCTTGCAACTACTCCGCTCGGCCATTGTAGCATGAAAGCAGCTGCAGGCAATATTTAGCCGAAGGGTACGACTGTGTTGCAATAAAACTTTATTTATAAAAACAGGTGATGGACCGTAATGGGCCAGTCCTTTAATTGGGAGAAATCTCCCACCAAAAAGTTACTTTTGGCGCTAGCCATTTACCATATCCAGGGGGGAAATCCATGAACCCATATGTCTTCTTCCTCCCAGGGTAGCACTTAAAATGTTGGGGCGCCTGGGAGGCTCGGTTGGTTGAGCGTCCAATTCAGCTCAGGTCACGATCTCACAGTTCATGGGTTCGAGCCCCGCATCGGACTCTGCGCTGACAGCTCGGAGCCTGGAGCCTGCTTCGGATTCTGTGTCTCCCTCTCTCTCTCTCTGTCTCTCCCCCGCTTGCACTCTGTCTCCATCTCTCTCAAAAATAAATAAAACATTAAACATTTTTTTAAAAATATGAGGATCTCATTTGAAGTCTTTTCCTTCCCACTTCAGATAATCATTTACGGCAAATAAGCCTCTTTGTGTTTACTTCCCCTTTGAGCCTTGTGTTTCCAGAGCCTTTATGGGAACAGGGCATGGTTTCTTGGTGAGATGCTATGTCACGGGTGGGGGGGGGCATTTCTGCAGGCGTGGGCTACACGCTGCTAACAGGGGTTCTTAAATTGGCGGGGGCCGGAAGGGTGAGGGCTGGTGTCTTTGGCAGTCTAGGACTGCCCATGAACCCCTTCTCAGAATATCCAGTTGGCTTCCTTCGGCACACAGAGGCTTATAAAGGAAGTCACTTACAGGGAAACACAGTAAACTGTAGAAAGAAATTTGTGACGTAGGGGTATTTGTGCTTCCTGTGTTTTTGTGCTGTTTGGGTATCAGATAACAGTCTGACGACAAGGTCAACCCCCATGACTGAGCATAAGCAATATTTTGGGATACTTGCAGCAACTCTGATGCATTATAAAAATATCCGTGATTTCGATCGGTGGCCAAATCATAGGTACCGTTAATCTGCTAGTACTGAGATGCGGCATGTTGGTTAACGGTGAGTGAGCATTAAAGATGTGTTTGTTTTTTCCCTGATCCAAGTTCACAGACACCCCAGGCACTCCTGGAAGGCTGTGGACCTAGTTTAAGAACTGCAACTCGTTTTGCATATCTCCTCCTCGTCTCATCCTCTAGGCAAGGCTCATTTGGAGTTTTAATGGTTTAACTCAGGGGTCGGCAAACATTTTTGTGAAGTCCCAGACAGTGAGTGGTTTTGGTTTTGCAGGCCATACAGTCTTCCTCACAACTACGCCCCTCCACAGCTGTTACAGGAAAGCAGCCACACTCACAGTATGTAAATGGATGCACGAAGCTCTGTTTGAATAAAACTTTATCAACGGACCCCGGAATTCGAACTTCATGTATTTTTTTACGTGACACGAAATATTACTTTCCTCGTGATTTTTATTTTCAACCATTAGGGGGAAAAAAAAGGCAAAAAACCATTCTTAGTTTGCAGGCCACACAAGAACAGGCTGCAGACGGGGTTGGCCCACAGGTCACAGTCGGGCCAACCCTTGGTTTAGGTTGTTTCTCAAAGCTGCTCCCCGTCCCTTTCCTCTTCGAGGAAGGCAGGCACAGTGTGCTCGCCCTCGGGTTGGTTTTCTCGGCTTTCTCTCTGCTTTCTGGCCCTGCCATTTGTTTTTCCTCCATATTCTTCTCGTGGGGCCTCCTCATTCTTTGTGGGTCTCTTCAGGTGAGATATGCGGAGCTAATTCGAGGTCTGCCAGGAGCGTCCATACAAGCCTTTTTCCCTTTTCTTCCTTGACTTGGGCTGTCTTCCCTGGGAGACACTCTCCTCACAGACCGACATCTGGACCAGCCCCGACTTGGCCTATGATTCCTCTCTAATTTGTCTCATCTTTGCTGAAGTCATCTTTGGACCCACGACTGAATGAAATCTGTAAGCCTGTTTTTCCTTTGGATGCAGGCGAGTCCTGTGTGCTCACCTGAGTCCCTGTTACCGCGAAACTCACCCAATAATAATTTTGATTCTTTTACCGCGATGTTTTCCTCTCGAGTCGGAGCCACTTGGTCTCGATGTCCCTACTTCAAGGGATGATTCCATTCTCATTCTTCCTTTGGAGTCTCTCTCTGCAGCTGTGAAGGTTTTCTGTGTCTCTGCCCCATATCCGATGGCTGCTCTAGGCTGTCAAGATCTGGCCTTTCTGCCTCTGGTTGCTTTCTCTGGGCGCTCGTCACAGTCAGGATCCTGCCTCTCTTCAAATGCGCCTGTAGGATACGATCCCTTTTCCTTGAAGACTTTGGTCTCTCCTTTCTCATTTGCGCCTTCATTTTGGTCTGGCTGCCTTCTGAGATGTTGACGTTCGTCCCTATGGACGTCTCTTGTTTCATCCTTAGCTTCTTCGGCCACACCCCCTTCTTTTAGTAGCTTTGTATGACGGAAACTTTGAATCACAAGAGGAGACAGAATAGCAAAATGAAGCCCCATGGGCATCCGTCAACTTGCAAGCGACCCTCTTTATGTGTACCCCCACCCACCTTCTCCTGCCTTTAGTAGCTGGAAGGAAACCCCAAACATGGTTACTTCTATCAGCTTTCTATTGCTGCATAACAAATTACCACGGACTTCACAACTTAAAACAACACACGCCGGGGCGCCTGGGTGGCTCAGTCGGTTAAGCGTCCGACTTCGGCTCAGGTCAGGATCTCATGGTCCGTCAGTTCCAGCCCCGCGTCGGGCTCCGTGCTGACAGCTCAGAGCCCGGAGCCTGCTTCGGATTCTGTGTCTCCCTCTCTCTCTGCCCCTTCCCTGCTCAAGCTCTGCCTCTTTCTGTCTCAAAAATAAATAAAAACAGGGGCGCCTGGGTGGCGCAGTCGGTTAAGCGGCCGACTTCAGCCAGGTCACGATCTCGCGGTCTGTGAGTTCAAGCCCCACGTCGGGCTCTGGGCTGATGGCTCAGAGCCTGGAGCCTGTTTCCGATTCTGTGTCTCCCTCTCTCTCTGCCCCCCCCCCGTTCATGCTCTGTCTCTCTCTGTCTCAAAAATAAAAATAGGGGCGCCTGGGTGGCGCAGTCGGTTAAGCGTCCGACTTCAGCCAGGTCACGATCTCGCGGTCCGTGAGTTCGAGCCCCGCGTCGGGCTCTGGGCTGATGGCTCGGAGCCTGCAGCCTGTTTCCGATTCTGTGTCTCCCTCTCTCTCTGCCCCTCCCCCGTTCATGCTCTGTCTCTCTCTGTCCCAAAAATAAATAAACGTTGAAAAAAAAAATTAAAAAAAAAAATAAATAAATAAAAACATTAAAAAAAATTAAACACACAGTTTACGATTTCATAGTTTCCACGGGGCTGGAGTCTGGGTCTGGGTTAGCTGACTGTTCTGGTCGGAATCTCACCAGGCTGACGTCAAGACTTGGTCAGGCTACAATTCTCACCTGGGGCATGAAGTGCTCTTTGAAGCTCACTGGTTCTTGGTAAAATTCATTTCCTTGAAGCTGTAGGACTGAGGCCCCTCTTTTCTTTCTGCCATTGCTCGTGGGAGCTGCCTATACTTTCTGGCCAGGTGGCCCCCACAAACAGTTCACAACGTGGCTGTTGGCTTTCTTCCAGGCCAGCAGGAGCACATTTCTCTAACTTACTCTGTCTCTTGACCTCCAGATATTGGTTAAACAGCTCGCCTGATTAGGTCAGGCCCACCCAAGATAACCTTCCTTTTGGCGAATTCAACTGATTAGGAACTGAGTTTACAACTGCGGCAACCCCTTTCGCCTCCATGTGACATATCACAGGGATGGTAATCCTCATATTACAGATCACACCCATACTCAAGGCAAGAGAGATTGGGGATCGTCTTAGAATTCTGCCTACCACATCATTTTGTCCATATTTTTAAAAATCAGGGCTTTAAAAAAAAGTAATAACCACAATACCATTATTGTATCTGAAGAATAATAGTTCCTTCATATCATTGGATATCCAATAAATATTCAAATTTCCAACTGTCTCAAAAGTATTAGAATTTTTAAAAAGTCGGGGCTCCTGGGTGGCTCTGTTGGTTAGGCATCTAACTTCAGCTCAGGTCATGAGATCGTGGTTGATGAGTTGGGGCCCCGCGTCGGGCTCTGTGCTGACAGCTCGGAGCCTGGAGCCTGCTTCGGATTCTGGGTCTCCCTCTCTCGCTGCCCCTCCCCAACTTGTGCTCTATTTCACTCTCTCTCTCTCTCAAAAATAAACATTAGCATTAAAAAAAATTATATAAAAAAAGTTGAATGAAGATTTCTATAAAGTTCACATATCCCAGTGGGTCAATCTATGTTTTACGTTTCTTTTCATCTATAGACTACTTGCTCCAACTTTTCTTTCCTCCTGGCGGTACGTGTGTGGAACACACGGGGCGGCGTGTCTTGTAGAGTTTCCCACGGTCTGGATTTTGTTGATTGCAGCCCCGTGGTGTAGTTTCAAATATGCCTTTATCCTCTGCTGTAAAGTGGTATTTCGATCTAGTGGCTGAATCAGATCTAGGACCTTTTTTTTTTTTTTAACATTTATTTATTTTTGAGACAGAGAGAGAGCATGAACAGGGGAGGGTCAGAGAAAGAGGGAGACACAGAATCTGAAACAGGCTCCAGGCTCCGAGCTGTCAGCACAGAGCCCGACGCGCGGCTCGAACCCACGGACCGCGAGATCCTGACCTGAGCTGAAGTCGGCCGCTTAACCGACTGAGCCACCCGGGCACCCCTCAACTTTTTTTTTTTTTAGGCAAAGAATCTTCATAGGTGGAGATGTGTTCTTCCAGCAGGAGGCAGGTAATGTCTCTGTGATGTTAGCAGCCTTTGATGGTCTACAAGGATTTTTAAAATAGGCTCATTTAGGGGCACCTGGGTGGCTCAGTCTGTTGAACCTTCGACTTCAGCTCAGGTCACCATCTCACAGTTTGTGAGTTCGAACCCCACGTCGGGCTCCCTGCTGTCAGCCTGTCAGCATAGAGCCCACTTTCGATCCTCGGTCCCCCTCTCTCTGCCCCTCCCCCACCCGCACTCTCCCCAAACTAAACACAATTTTTCTTTTTTATTTTATTTTATTTTATTTTATTTTATTATTTTTTTTTTATTTTTTTTTCAACATTTTTATTTATTTTTGGGACAGAGAGAGACAGAGCATGAACGGGGGAGGGGCAGAGAGAGGGAGACACAGAATCGGAAACAGGCTCCAGGCTCCGAGCCATCAGCCCAGAGCCCGACGCGGGGCTCGAACTCACGGACCGCGAGATCGTGACCTGGCTGAAGTCGGACGCTTAACCGACTGCGCCACCCCAGGCGCCCCAAAACACAATTTTTCAGAATGCTTACTTATTCATTTTTGAGAGAGGGAGAGACGATCCCAGGCAGGCTGTGCCATTTGTGCAGAGCCCTACGTGGGGCTTTTCAACTCCCTCCGCCCAGTGCTTTAGTTCTAGCAATGCCTTGAGCCGTGGGCCCTACAAATCCATGATCCTACAACCTTCTCACTGCACGCCAACCCGTAATTTCACTTCCCTCTAACCCGTTCTAGATTCCCTCGTCCATCACCACCATCACGTTCTAGCATATTCCACGCTCTTGGCCTTCTTGCCGTGTTACATGCGCGACAGACATGTGTTATACGTTGGCCAAGCCCCCGAGCTAACTAAGTCCAGCGTAGCCCTGCAGATGCCTTACTCAACATGGCCAGAGAAAATAGCGCCAGGCTGACTGGCGTGGCTCTTTAGCCAGGTGAGGTCGGGCTGCCCTCGGGCGGGGTAGGGGGTGGAGAGTCCGCTTGAAGTGAGCTGAAGAGTAAAGCAGCCGTGAAAGGTCATCTTCTCGGCCACCTTCCCAGTTGCTCTAACTCAAACCTCGGGACTGACTCTCCCTGGGCATTGAACTGTGTGGCAAGTAAGCACGGGGTCCCTGCCTGGCCAGATCTGGTCACCCGCAAGGTGCGGAGGGGTGGTTCTTGCCTTAAATAGCAGGTTTTTATTGTTTTGCAGGAATGGGGAGGCCGGCAGATCAGCAGATGACTGCCATTGACAGGATGGTTTTCTTTCTTTTTTTTTTTTAATTTTTTTAAACATTTTATTCATTTTTGAGACAGGGAGAGACAGAGCATGAACAGGGGAGGGTCAGAGAGAGGAAGACACAGAATCTGAAGCAGGCTCCAGGCTCTGAGCTGTCCGCACAGAGCCTGACGTGGGGCTCGAACTCACAGACTGCGAGATTGTGACCCGAGCCGAAGTCGGCCGCTTAACCGACTGAGCCACCCAGGCGCCCCGACAGGATGTTTTTCTACCACAGCTCCCAAGCGGAGGGGGCATGCTATGGGACAGCCACACGGGGAAAGCGCTGGGGCTGGGCCGAGTGAGGGGGAGAGGGGAGGTGGACAGGTGCCTTTCCTGTGGTTACTGTGAGAAGGAACGGGGAGACACGGTGAGCAGCCTTAGGACGGGCTGGCTTGAATCATTTCAGCGGGCTCTGGGGCAGGGGGACTGTCCCTAGTTGCTTGGTACCTGGCCCGGGAGTGATTAGGGCAGGTGGGTAGGGCCCTGGAGGATGAGAGCACAGGACAGAGGGGAAGGTTGGAGGTGTGGCTCCGGAGCCATTGGTCTGCAGAGGAAAAGCGAGCTCCGGGACAGAGCAGTTTACTATCTCTAGGAATTGCTTAGCTTTGGGAGGGGCGGCCCCTCCAGGGCCGGCAAGGCCCCCAAATGTGAAAGCATCAAAAATACATAGTGACAAGATATAATTACTATACTTCTCCAACTAAAAATCCAGTTTCCCTGGGCAGAAGTAGAGACAGACGCTGGGCAGGCAGAAAAGATCCACGGCACAGAAATACAGTTCCAGCCGCTTCTGGCCCCAAATGTGAGCCCTGCTTTCTTGGTCAGTTCCTGTCCCAGGGCTCCCGGAAGGGCCCTCTCTCCCTGGGGCTGGGATTCACGGCAGCCCCGAGTCTCCTGGTTTGCCCTCTTGGGGTCTGAGGAAGCATCCGGCTCTTCTCCAGCCCGCTCCGCCCCCGGGGTCCCAGGGCCCGTGGGGGGCACCTGCCACGGCTCTCCATTCTGGACGGCTGTCGGGAAAAGCTGACAGTTGACAATGGCTGCGGTTCTCACTGCCGCTGGCACCAGACCCTCGTGCTTCATTTAAAACCGCCCAGAAACTGCGTCTGCTGTCGCCGGGAGCGAGGGGGTGATCTGAGCAATTGAAGATGTTTATCTTCAGGCTTTAACAGGAGTGTTAGTCCCCGTAGAGGCACAGGCGCTGGGCAAAGTGAGAGACACAACAGCAGGACAGCTGCCATTCGGACAGCTTCTGCTGAGAGACGACTGTCAGGTTTGGGGACACATGGTGTGCCAAGGGGCCTTGCCCCTTTAGTTCCTGCCTCTTTACTCATGGAGACCCTTCCCCAGGGAGCTGGGCGCCCCTCAGGAGCTGCAGATTGGAAGGCGGCCTCCTTTGTGGTGTTGGGGTTGGGTCGCGTCCGAGTTGGGAGCTGATCCATCCAGGCCCCGAGCCCCCCCCCCCGGCCTGGATCCTGTGTGGGGACCGAGGGCTTGGCACGCCAAGCCACCCTCCTCGTGCGGGAGGCTTTTGTGCTCAGCCTCGATCCTTCCATTTGCTTCAGTGGCCCGTTGCGTCCTGCATCTGATGCCAGCAGGAGTTTCTGCAAACCCACGTAATGGTTTTCTCTGCCGCTTGCAAAGGGCTTGAACTGGTGCTGGACTGACGTTCGGGTTTCTGTGAAGGATTGGTTTGGGGACCATCTCCAGCTTTATGGACCCAAAGCAGCTTGGCGTGCCACACAGATCTCCCAAACTCGCCTTTCTACAACCCCTTCTGCAGCTTTGAAAGTGGCCCCGCCATCCTCCCGGGCGCCGAGGCCACAAACCTTGGAATCATCCTTGCTTCCTGTCTTTCTCTAACTGCCACATCCCATCTGTCATCAGACACTGTTGGCTTCCCCTACAAAATACAGCCAGAACCTGCCCGTTTCTCACTGCCTCCGTCGGTCCGGGCACTGTCACCTCTAGCTTCCCTCGTAGCCCTGCTGTCACCTCGCCCACCTCACCCACAGCAGCCAGAGGGAATCTGTTAATAACGAGGTGGTCTCTGTCTCCCCTGTGCTCAAAATCTTCCCCTGGCTCCCGTCTCCCTCAGAGCAAAAACCAAATTGCCCAGAGGGCGGCCATCTGATTTCTTCACGTCTCCTGCTCACTCTGTCCCAGGCACACTGCCTCTCTGCTGTGCCTCAACACACCAGATGTGTGCCTCAGGGCCTTTGCACGGGCTACTCCGGCTTCACCCACATGTCAGTTTTCAGGGAGGCCCTCCCTAATTAGCTAATTTACATAACTTAAACTTTGAAAATGCGATTTCAAACCGCACCTCCTCCCGGGCTTTTTCCTGCTTTGTTTTCCTCCATGGAGTGTCACCCTCTGCTGTACCATATGCTTCCCTAGTTTGTTTGTTTACCATCTGTCCCTAGAGCATCAGCTCTGCAAAGGTGGGAACTTGCGTCTGTTTTGTTCCCTGCTGTATCCCAGGGCCTAGAACACAGTAGGTGCTCAATAAATATTTGTCCAATGATTGATCAAATCACCCGGGCAACCACCTTATGGTCTGAATGAGGGTTTGGAATAGTTGATGACCCCTAAAAAAAAAAATGTGCTGGATGTGTCTGAGCTCTGAGTATGCATAAGGGCTCCCCTTCTGTCCACAGCTCCCAGAGAGGGTTCACTTGCCAATCTGGTGGCTGAGGGAGTGAGTAATCTATTACTCTTGCCTGTGAGTGAAAAGTTCCATTGATACTGTGTCTACACATTCTTTGAAAATGTCAGGGGGAATGAATCATGGGCTGAAGGACTGTACCATGGAGCTGGCCAGTGAGTTGGCTCCATGACTAAGTCTCCCCCCCCGTGATGTCACCAGAGTCCCAGCCCCACTACCCAGCAAAAGGGAAAAGCAATTTCCCTGGAGGTGACCGACCCGACTCTGGTGTGGCCGTGCCAGCCCCGAGCAGTGTGGGCTTAAGTCAAAGGCGTGACCTGCGGGGACACTCGTAACCGCGTGGCAAGTCACTTTACTTCTCTTGAGTTCCCTTGTGCGTAAAGTGGGGATAATGGTCATTCATTAAACCACCATTGACACAAAGTAGGAGCTGGAGAGGGTGAGTGAACCAGCCAGGGAGGCACCTGTTGCTGAGAGAGATAGGTGACAAACAGGTAAGGGAAGAAAGACAACAGTCGCACCATTGAGAAGCTCACGAAGGGGATAGAATGGGACATAGAGAGCTGGGGTGAGCTGGGTTGGGGGGGCCGGTGTGAATGGGGACTTCAGGGGGGGACGGCGCCAAATAGGGACCTGGAGGTAGGGACCGAGCGATGTGAAAATCTGGGTGGAGGAACCAGCAAGGGCACCAGCCATGAGGTGGGAAGAAGCTCCCAAGGTTGGAGGGCAGAGAAAGTCAGGGTCAGAGGATGTAGGGACCGGAGAGCCCAGTGGGAAAGTTGTGTTTTATGAACCTGCCAAGGGAATGTCGTGACGTATAAAGAGCACAAAGGCAGGGAAGACGCATCCTTCCTTCGGGGGTGGCTCTGCTGGAGGGGCACAGACCCCTGCTGGAGTAGGAAAGACCCTCTGGTGGGTTGTCTCCTGGGCTTCCTCAAGTCTGCAGGCTGTCCAGGCAGGGCCGGCCCGGGAAACCAGACAGGGATCCCGGGGAGGTGCAGGGTGGCCGGCTGAGTCTAGGTCACCTTCCTACCTAGGAACACATTGGGCCCTTCGTTACCTTCGAACAGCAGCGGCGTGGAGGGTGGCTCCCGATAAGCTACTTCAACACCGCAGGGCCACGTTTACTGGGGGCTGGCCATCCATCACATCTTCAGGCTGTGAAGACGTGAGCGATGGGGCTGACATCTTCCATCTTCGCGATTTTCTGCTTCTGAACCGGAGAGTTGCCTCTCCGGCACCAGGAGGGGGCGCTAGATCACTTTAGAAAAGGTCACAATGTCTACTCGACTTTTTTTTTTTTCCCCCAAAGGTAACATGCTTTAACTCAACTTTCTTACATTAAAAACACACTTTAGTCTTATTTTTAGAAATAACGTCCACGAAATCATAGATTTTCTGTACTGGTTCAATCTTTTCTCTAATGCCCACGAAAATAAATCCATCGTGACCACCGCAGTCCTTTAGAGAGCACGTCTGGTAAGCCAGGCATCGTCTAACAGCTCTATAACGATGGCTTCGTTTAACCCCCACAACAACCTTATGAGGTCAGTACTATTATTATCCTCGCTTTACAGATGAAAAAGTGGAGGCAGGTGTTCCCAGACTCGCTGTGAGTCCCACTGTGGCGGACGGTAGAGGCACCCACAGGAGGTATCTTGAGTAGTCAAAGCAGAAAAAACAAGGTTGGCAACCAGGGGCTGTGGGGGAGGGGGAGATGGGGGGGGTTCAATGGGTGCAGCGTTTCAGTTTTGCAACACAAAAAAGTTGGAGATCGGTTGCATGACAATGTGAATAAATTGAACGTTCAGATGGTAAATTTTATGTGTATTTTTTTGAACCACCATTGAAAATTTTATTTATTTATTTTTTAATTTTTAAAAATGTTTATTTTTGAGAGCACACACACGTGTGAGCAGGGGAGGGGCAGAGAGAGAGGGAGACGGGATTTGAAGCAGGCTCTGTGCTGTGCAGAGAGCCCCTTTTGGGGGTCAAACTCACGACCCTTGAGATCTGACCTGAGCCGAAGTTGGATGCCTAACCTGCTGAGACACCCAAGCGCCCCTACCACCATTGAAGTTTTTCTAAGAAGTAGAATAAAATTTTTTCTTATTTGAGGTCCAGCCATGTAGATGTTCTCCAGTGCAAAAATAAAGGTTCAAGGGGGCGCCTGGGTGGCTCAGACGGTTAAGCGTCCGACTTCAGCTCAGGTCACGATCTCGCGGTCCGTGAGTTCGAGCCCCTCGTCGGGCTCTGGGCTGATGGCCCAGAGCCTGAGCCTGCTTCCGATTCTGTGTCTCCCTCTCTCTCTGCTCCTCCTCCGTTCATGCTCTGTCTCTCTCTGTCTCAAAAATAAATAAACGTTAAAAAAAAAATAAAGGTTCAAGGACCACAGGAAGAAAGCTGTGTGCAGTAGGCGCCTCAGCACGGTGTCAGTGGGAGGGCACAGAGACTGGACCTCTCAGTCTACCTTGTGACAGGCTTGGTGTCACTCCAAGGGCCCTTGTTTGGGGGAGCATTCTGAGCAGGGTGGACCATGAGTGTGATCTAGTATGCCTTTTTTTTTAAAAAGCTGAGTATGTAGTCACCGAGTCACGTATGTATGTTTGCACGTATCTTTCCCTCCAAAAATGTAATGAGACTATCAAGTGATCTGTCTTCAAGGATTAAGCTTCAGATTTATTGACGCTTTCCAAATTGAACTCTTGAAACAGAGACGCCTGCAGTGTTTAAAGAAAAAAATCCAACAACACAAAAAGAGTAAAACGTAAGTGCCTATCCTCAATCCCAATTCTGAGACCCCCAGCCTCCTGCCCTAGAGCAGCCATGGCGATGGGGCATCTTAAGTGTCCTTCCCGAGGTGATCTCTGAGTTTGAGGACTGAAGACAGAGGCAGCCGGGCATGTGAGGGTCTGGGAGAAGACTGTATTCCTCTTGTGTTTACATTATCCCAGTTTTGGGATTGATGTCTCCTCTGATGTGGAAACCAGAAAACTATTGTGGAGATAGCCCACCACATGCCTCCATGTGACCGAGAACACATGTTAGAGATAGTCTGAATGAGTCCTCCCTGCGGATATGGAAGACCATGGGGAATAAAGGGGATCCTTGGGGAGAACTTCTTCCAGAAGCGTAGATCTTATAGGGTTCTCACCTCCTTTATGGAGTTTTACAAGCAAAGTCGGTGGGGAGAGCTTAGGCTTGACTCAAGGCTGTACTTCTTGGAAAGACCTGTAGGTGGGGCTGAAGGATAAAGAACAGATAAAAACAGCGGCCCCGGGACTCTTGTTCAGATCTACCCCATTACCACTCCTACAGCCCTGGCACAAGTACAGCATGGGAATGCCAGCTTCTGGTACGTTAATATCTCTGAGATCCACAAGGCGGAAATTAATGGACACTTATGTAGCATCTGTTACGGGGCGAGGCCCCTCCACGCTTCTTTGCATAACAGCATCTTTCTCCTTCCTTCTCAAGACTATAAACATCCGGGATCACGCAGGGAACAGAGATTGAGTGGACGAGGCAGGGGGTGTGAGAAACGCATCTCCTTTTATTATGTGTTTCGCTTCTCCATTTTGGGTGGGTGTCAGAAGCGCAGAGAAAGATCTTTCTGTTGTAAGAAACGTTACAGGCCCCAGAGAAGCAACAGACGCTCTGGTTGGAGGTCAGGCAGTGACGGGTCTGCCTGCTGTTGGGGGCAGGGGACTCTGAGCCACAGGACAGGAGGGGACGGGAGGGGATGGCTGTTCCTCAGCCTGTGTTCCTCACCGGCGCCTGCTTGGCAAGAATACAGGCCTGGTGCTTCCCGAGGTTCAGATTGTGTCGAGAAGCCAGACGCCTAGATCGTTATGCAAGAGCTCCAGGTTTTAAAATGTTAGTGACTCAGGGGACAATGTTGTGTGGTCCAAATAAAAGGTTTCCATGGGCTATAGATGCAGTCTCCACATTGCCAAGTCTCCACCTCTGGAAAGAGTTGCTATTGGTCTCTTGGCTGGGGGGTGGGGGGCGGGAGGGAAGAAGGGAGCCCTAGTGAGTGTCACCAGGTGCCTGGGAGGAGGAGACTTGATGTCTGTCACCTCATGTTACTGTTTATCTACTCTGCGAAGTGTTCTGAGTAAGCAGAAGAGCTCGAGCCTCTCTGCCTGCTGTCACTCTGAATAAGAGGCCAAGCAGAGTGGGAAGCCAGGCTGTAGTGCCTCCTTCAGAAGTTAGGGACCAGGACATCTGGAAATCACCCACTCAGAATGAGCCTGCCTCCCAGCAGCACTCTTCACAATCCCGGAAGGGTGGAAACAACCCAGATGTCCATCAACTGGTGAGTGGATAAACAAAATGAGGTCTATCCACATGAGGGAATGTTACTCAGCCATAAAAAGGAACAAAGTACTGATACATGTAGCAACATGGAGAAGCCTTGAAAACATTATGTCAAGTGAAAGAAGCCAGACCCAAAAGGCCACATAGTGTAGGATTCCATTTATATGAAACGTCCTGGGTTGGCAACTCCACAGAGACAGAAAACAGGTTAGTGGTTGCCAGGGTTTGGGAGGAGGGTAAATGGGGGGTGACTGCTTAATGGATGTGGGGTTTCCGTTTCGGGTGATGACAACGTTCTGGAACTGGATGGTAGTAATGGCGGCTGCCCAACGTTGTGAATGTACTAAACGCCCCCGATGGTAAATCTGATGTTTTATGTATTTTGCTGTAATAAAGAGAAGCCCCTGGGGGCGGGGGAGATCAGTCTGTGGATCCCCCTCCCCTCTGGTATTGAGACTGCCTTCGTGCATCGCGAGGTTTCCTGCGCGGTCACCTGTCACCTGGAGATATCCTGACATGCAGTTTCGGATGCAATTTGTCTCTGCAGGGCCTGAGAACCTGCATTTCAACAGGCTCCCAGGCGAGGCTGATGCTGCAGGGCCGGGGACCGCACTTGGAGCACCCTCGATACCTTAAGAACTAGTAAAATAGACACAGAGTTCTTAAGGAACCTGGCCAAGTCCTCCACCTCGTAAGTGGCCAAGCCAACACTTTAAACTCACTCCAGCCAACTAAACCTCAGGGGAGGTGGGGAGGCCACTAATTGATGCTAAGGGTTGAGCTAATAGTTAAGTGGTACTTTGTGTTGGGCCCACGGTTCAGTGCTCGAACTTGGATGGGAAAAAAAAAAAAAACCTGTCTTTGTTTCACTAACCTCGAATTGAAATTTAGCATTTTCTTCCACCATGTGCATGGCAACAAACCCCCACAGTATTTGCAGTGCCCTTGGCCTATGATGGAGTTCAGGACACGGGAGAGAACTCAAGACCTGCCTCCTCCAAATGTGCTGTTTCGACATATTGATTATTTGGAGCTGAAGGCACTGGAAAAACAGCAGGTGCAAAAAAGACACTGTGACCTCCCTTTTCCTTTTTGAAAGCAGGAGATAAACTCCCACGTGAAAGATGTCTCCTCCTGCACCAGAAGGAAAGCAACATTCTTATCACCAGAGACAGGGAGTCTCCACCGAGAAAAATCTGCACAAGCTCTGCTGAAATAACTCATCCTCCTTTAGCCTTCCCATGTATTTTGGTTACCTTTCCGTAACTGTTACTTTGTTCAACCTAGTGTAGCACAGAGGGCTTGCCATTTCTTTGGTCCTCACTTCCTATGAGGGCTCCCCCTCATGGGAAACTTTTGTGAAATAAACATGTGTGCTTTCTCTCTTGTTAATCTGTCTTTTGTTACACAACCCAGCTGAGAGCCTAGAGGGGTAGAAGGAAAAAGATTTTTTCCCCTTCCCCTACATGGATCCCTCACATGATAAATCCCAGATATTTTTCGTAATTCTTTACACTTGCTGCAGACATCTTGAAATACTGTTCCTGTCCCACATTACCTCCAAATTGTGGTTAATTGGGAGCACTGCTGTATCTTGTTAATGGGTGAGTAAAGAAGCTCATTTATTATTGAACTGCCGACTGGTTTTAAAAAATATTTTGAGGGCATCCCTCTCTCCCTCTAAATAAATAAATAAATAAGCAAATGGTAACACATATTTTGATAACTGTATCTCAGCATGGTGGGTTTCTATTGCAGTCCTATGCATTTTATTTCCTGAATTGAAGACTGTTGTTCTGAGCAGGTGTCCGTGGCCCCAAATGGTTAAGCACCTGTGTTTTAGGTGCTGTGCTTTACAGGCTCTGCCTCATTTAACTTTCAAAACAGCTTTTCATGGGGCGTCTGGGTGGCTCAGCCGGTGAAGCATCCGACTTCCGACTTCCGGCTCAGGTCATGATCTCATTATAAATCTGGCTGCTCAGTGGGTGCCAGTTTCTGGCAGCTTCCGGGCGGTACACTGTGGTTGGCAGATCGTGGTGTTTACAGCAATACTAACTGAAAACTTACTATGTGCCAAGCAATATTCTAAGCATTTTACGTGCATTAACTTGTTTTCTCTCCCCAAAACAACCCTGTGAGATAGGCATCATCATCGGCATACCCAATCGCTCCCTCTCGACCACTTTCAAAGCCATTCATTGACTGTGCCTTGCTTGGACTGCCATGGTGACAGCCTTTGATTGGGTCGTGTACCCTACAAGGCCTGCCACCCTTATTATCTGACACGCCTCCCAGTTTCTGCATGCAGGTTGTTAGTCTGGGCCCTGTAGTTTTCCATTTGAAATTTCATCCTCTGCTCAGTCTCCTGAGACCTTTGGGGTAGGAATGGGAGTGGGGGGTGTCTTCCAGATTTATCTCAGGGGTTCCTGACCAGAACCTCTGGTATCGATGATTTTTTTCAAAGCCCCCCCCCCCCCCCCCCCGAAGAGAAGCTTCTAGCGTAGCAGGGCTGAGAACTTCTGGATAACTTAGGAAAGAACCTCAGCCCCGCTCAGTGTGATGAGTCCTGATGACACGCTGTCCACACGCTGCCTTGGTTGTGCCTCTTTGCAAATGTGTGCAGAGCGAGACATGAGCTAGAGGCTGGGATGTAGCAGGAGGGAGAGGAGACACCTGACCGTGAAGTCATGACCTGAGCAGCTCCCAGTGGGGTCGGGGGGAGGGGAGGGAGTTAAGGAGCGAGCTGGAAGGACAGTCCAGGTAAAGAGGATCCGCAGTGTGGCAGAGAGAGAGGCTGAAAGGTTTGGGCGTGAACCCTTACGCGTTCAACTGCAGCTTTCCCGGACCTGAACCTCCTGTCCTCTGCTTCCCCACGGCCTGGGTGCAAACCCCTACATGCCCAGAGCTTCCAAGAGAGGAAGGAGAAGCAGAGAAGGAAGACGATGGGGAGAGGAGCTGGGGCCTGGTCACGGAGGACTGGAGATGGCGTTATGGGTCTTAGACTTAAAAAAAATTTTTTTAACATTTATTGATTATTGAGAGACAGAGAGGCACAGAGCATGAGCAGGGGAGGGGCCGAGAGATGGAGAGACACAGAATCGGAAGCGGGCTCCAGGCTCTGAGCTGTCAGCATGAAGCCCGACGCGGGGCTCGAACCCATGGACCGCGAGATCATGACCTGAGCCGAAGTTGGCCGCTGAACCAACTGAGCCACCCAGGCGCCCCTATGGGTCTTAGACTTTAGCTTGAGGGTCGAGGTGTTTACTTTTTTTTTTTAAGCACATGGGCCCCAGAAGTTGGTAAAGGTGGTTGGGGCAGCAACGGAGGTGACCAGCTATTGTGGTTTGTGCAGGATGTTAAGCACCAAACCAGGAAAGCCCCAGGCAAACCGGGACAGCTGGTCACCCTAGCAGAAGCCAAGTGTCCCATCACCTTCACCTCTGCCTCCTCCCGGTCCCACCAGTGGGGGTTTGGACCAGTGTCTCTCAAACTCCACCGTGTACATCAGTCATACGGACTCTTGCTGAGATGCAGACAGATTCCACTGCCGGGGTAGGGCAAGAGAACCTGCATTTCTGAGGTTCTGAGGTAGGGCACCCATGCCCCTGGTCCACGCACCAGAGTTTGAGTAGCAAGGGCTGAGAGCACACTTAGGTTCATTGCAAACCAGCTACTTTAAAAAAAAAATGTTTATTTATTTTTGAGAGAGAGAGCAGATCCCAAACAGGCTCCCTGCTGTCAGCACAGACATGGGGCTCGAACTCACGAACCATGAGAACATGACTGGAGCTGAAATCAAGAGCTGAATGCTTAACTGACTGAGCCACTCAGGATCCCTGCAAGCCAGCTACTTTTGACCCTGACGAGGAGAGAGCGAGGCTCTCATCATCCAAAAAGCACATTTGCATTTCCACTGGCTTGTCCGGGCCCCAGCTTTGCAGTGCAAATCAGCTGCTGAATATATTTTTTGTTTAAAATCCACACAAAGCACCCACAGACCGCGCCCGTCACAGGCATGGTTGGTTTGGTCTTTCTAATTGGGTGCGATGGGGTCGGCTTTGGTATCTTCCTCTCCTCCTTTCTCCTCCTTTTAGCTCACTTACTTCCCACCCCACAGTAGGCTGGGTCAGTGTGCAAGTGAAGACATTCCCGGGGAAGATGAGAACTCTCCCTGAGCCGCCCCCTGGAGAGAGATTGCAATAAAGAAGTGTTTCCCTCTCCTTCTTCCGAGCAAGTAGAGGCAAGTTTGTTGAAATGCTGGAAGGGACAACAGTGACACTTGAGTTCCTAGGAATGCGGTTTTGAGGGGAAGGAGTCTGTTCAAGCCCCCGCCCTGCTCCCTCTCACTGCTGCGTAGATAGGATAGCTCCGGAGCGGTCAGCACGGCGGAGCTGGGTCATGTGTGGCCTTGGCAATTTCTTATTCTACCTGTAACATGGGGATAGTGACGGGGCCTGCTGAGCTGGGCATTCCTTGTTTGCTCCCCACACCCATTCTCTGCCCCGGGGGACTGGCCAATAGAAACTGCATCTCTCAGGCATCCTGCCTTCTGGCTTCTGGTTGGGTTTGCAAAGGGAGGCACTGGCAAAAGATGGACATTTTTATTTTTATTTTATTTTATTTTTTTACCTGTTTCCTCCCTGCTCGGGCCTGCAGCTGTGGGTTTCTATACGACCACAGCTCCTGCTGGGAAGATGCCTCTATAGCTCCAGGGCTGGGGATGTGTTCCGATTACCAATGTATTTTGCCTGTCGGCTCCAAATTCACCCTTCAATACTACCTGTTCTGTGATAACGCACAGGGCTCCGCAAACATCCTTCCTTTGTAGTGAGTGCAATGTCAAACGCCATCAGTAGAGGGCGCTAAAGGGATGCGGCTGGCTCACCTGTTTTCCTGCTTAGTCCGCTTTCAGCCCAGGGGGTGGAGCATGTCCCCAGGCCAGGCCAATCAGAGCACTGACTCCTGGTGGCCTCACTGCTGGACTCAGGGGTGGGCACATGGTCTAAGCCACCTCACAGTCAGAGTGAATCTCAAAACTTGTGGCAGGAGCCACCCAAGAGGTGCCTTGCTCCTTCCTGTTGGACTTGAATTTGAGGAGATGAGAGGCGGGGCGTCTGCAGCCCCGTTGTCACTATGCAGGGAGAGTCTTGAGCTGCCAGGTGGAACAAGAGAGTGGAGCCCAACAGGTGGAGGCTGTAAGATGGTGACTCCTCATGACTTTGAACTGCACCTGAGGCGGGCAGGACCTTGTGCTTTCAGATACGTGAACCTATGAATGTCCTTTCTCCCCACTCCTTTCTCCCCACTCCTCACTTAAGCCAGTTTGAGTTGGGTTTTCTGCTATTTGGAAACATAATAGTCCTGCCTGATATAATATCCATTACAGTTTTTACAAAGTGGCTTTAGGAAAAAACTACGACCAAATACCTCCTCCTTGCCAAACACTTGATTGCGTTGTCTCACGTGGTCCTTTCCCCGTCCCCGCACAGCCTTGGAGAAAGGCATTATTGTCCCTGTTTTCCAGATGAAGGAAACAATGCTCAAAGAAGCTAGGTAACTAGCTCAAGGCTACTCAGTTAGGCACTGGTACAAACAGGACACAGCCCCTCATAGCACTCCATGCTGCTTCCCAGCAGAACGAAGCCATTTGTCCACCTTCTCGAGTGGCCTGAGCCGTGCACTGCAACAGGGAATACACACTGGCTGCAGGGGAAGGCAGGGGGGAAATCTGGGTCCCCGAGTAATTGGATAATACAGTTCCCCCACATTGGTTATCTAACTGCTAATGAAAAGATCTCCCAATTGCGGTCCTGCCAAACCTGTTGGAACGAAGTGGGAACGTGCATTTGTAATTAGCAGCCGCTGCCGTGCAGGCAAATGAGAAACGTGTGAAAGTCCTTTGGAATGTTATAAAAAAGCAGGCTAAGGCATACCCTTGTTATCTTGTGTATGCTATTAATTTACCAGACCTCTTTCATTGTTGCTAGTTGAGTTCTCGGGGAGCAATTAACACTAATGGCCATAGCTACTATTTATTGAGCACTTACTATGGGCCAGATTCTGTTCTTGATGCTTTATAGTGTTTGTTTCACCCAATTGGCTCATCACTCCAGGTTGATGGGGCTTATTATTCCCCCCCCCCCTTTTTTTTTTACAGAGGACCAATGAAAGGTTTAGTAACCTACCCGGAGATACACAGCAAGGCAGTGTCAGGGAATCGAACTGGAGATTCCTTGGCTCCAAAGCCCAGGATCCTTCTTTCTGTTCTGGGACTTGGAACGCCTTCTGCTACTCCAAGTTTTCCCACTCATCGTAAGAGCCTGTGCCTATCTGGGGTGGTTTAATTAAGAAAATTCGGCGGATTGACTCTTCTGAAGGCAAGTGTGCCTGGTTGGCTAGAGTGCTCAGTTCAGCTTTAAGATACTCTTATTCTTAAGGCTGTCTTGATAGATGCTAAGGTTCACAGGACCCTTCCTGGACGCCCAGTTCAGACCCAGGTATGCACCACTCAGTGAACATGACAGAAACCCAATTCATTGAATCATATGAATAAAAAGTCCAATGGAAGGGATGGCTTCAGGTATTTCTGGTTCCAGAGATTCAACGCTGCCTAGAACCTAGCTTCGCTCTCTCTGTCCTTTGGATCTCTTTCCTCTGTATTGGCTCTATTCTCAGGCCAATCTTTATACCATTTCTATACCACTCAGGTTTATATTCAGTGAGCAAGAGAGAAGGTCTTTGCTGACAGGCCCATAAGAATCTGAACATCCGTTTGGAGGATAGATTCCAGAAATATATCCGCTCTAAGGTATCCTCAAGGACCCAGATTCTCATCTTCCTGTCCTACTGCCCTCAGCACTTAGCTTGTATGTTTACGGTCACCTCCTGGTCCAAGAGGGCTGTTCGAGATCCAGCGATCGCATGTATGTTCCAGGAACAGGAAGAACAGAAGTACCATCTCCTCCCTTTGAGGGAAACTTCTCAAAGTCCCCCACAAGACTATATCTCACTGGCCAGAACTAGGATTGGCCATTGGCCGTTTGGTCGCATCCAGCTGCAAGGGAGGCTGGGAAATATAACCTCCATTCTCAGTGTCAGCACATCTGGATCAACTCGGTGGAATTTTATCGACATTAGTAAGGAGGAAGGGGAGTGTGGCTGTCAGACGGCCACTAGAATTTCTGTCCCAGTGGCCGTTGGCAGAAGCTAGTGGAGAGAGGGAGTCCAGGTGCCCGCTAAAGCCGGCAGGCAGTGTTGTGCTGAGGTCGTATAGCTCCTCCAACGTGAAACGGGTATCTTAGAAGGAGCTCCGGAATAGTGGCCCTCAGTTCTGGATTGCTAAGTAAGCTCTGCCACGAACTGGCTGTATGATACACGTCATTTTGCCTCTTGTGCCTCAGTTTCTCCCACTGTAAGATGGGGATCATAATCCCACCAGCTGGATATGCTCTGGCTGCAAGCTGAGAACGCCTGACAAGCAGTCGGATGACCAAATTGTCCAGGTTTTCCGGGAGCTTTTCTGGGTTCAGAATGGAATGTGGCATCCCAGGAACCACCCCGGGCCTGGGCAAACCAGGGTGGTTGGCGCCCAAGTGGCAGCAACTGAAATCATGAAGACATCCCAGGGTGGGTCCGGCAGCTTAGTCACATCCTCGAGGCCTCCTGGGGGCTCTTTGCGTCTTTCAGCCCCGCCTCCTCCACCGGTTGGGTTTCCTTCCTCCCAGCTGACCAGCCCCTGGTGACGAGTGTGGCCACCCAGCTGCGGCACCCATTGCCTTAGCCCGGGCTCCCTAGAAGCAGAAGCTGGGGGGCTGAGATGGGGATTGACGGGCGCGTGATTTAACAGGCGTGCTCGCAAAAGAAACCAGCAAGGGAGGAGGGAAGCAGGACGGCGCGGGGAAGGGGGCCAAGTGTGGTTTCAGCTGCAGCTGGGTCTCAGCAGGACCCCATGGGGAGCTGGGACGCATGCGCACCATCACGGGACGCGCACGCCCCCCGTCAGCCGGTCGCTGGCTGTGCCCCTCTGGATGCTGTGAGTCCCTGGGGAGGGCGCTGCCGTGAGGCACGACAACGCACAGAAGCTGGGGCTGGACACCCACAGCGTCTTCTACCCACGTGCCCGCTCGACAGCATCCAGGGCAGAAGGGAGCAAAGAGGAGAAAAGGGCTTTCTCCGCCCAGAGGAAATACATCCGCAGTAACCTCAGGCCGGCTCCTCCTGGGATCTCATTGCCAGGGCTGGTCACGTGCCTGCCCCTGGGACATTCCGGCAAAACGGTGATGGGATGACCTTGGCTGGCCTGAACCCTGGGACTGGCTGAACGCTGGACCTCCTGGTGGGGAAGTCAGGGGAATAGCCTTCACGTAGGCACCCAGCAGCCTCTGCCCCCCGAGACTGAGCACTGATCACAGACACAAGTGGTTGTCACTGACCCTCTAGATCCTTCCCCAGTCCCTGCGGGCAAGTATGTTAGACTCTCTTAACGGAGAGGAGGTACCCTCCGAACTCTCCCAGACCCTGCCTGGCAATTTCTGGGCAAAGGCAGGCTCTTGCCTTACGTTCGTGGAGGAGGCTGGAGGACCCACTCCTATTCTTTGCCAGCAGACGATCAGGCTCAGTGTTTGGGGATGTGCTTTTGGCTGGGCCTCCCAATGTATTCTTTGAAAGCAAAATATAGCCCAGCAGCCCCTAATGGGATACAATTGAATACAATTGAACAGCCGAGGGCCAGAGAATAAAGGTACTGCCGCTCCCCTTTCCCCACAACTGTCCCCAGATACCTTGATTGACTGTCACTGCTGAGTAATTTTTATGCCAATTGCAAAAGACCTCCGAGCTTCCAAAGTGAAGAGGCTGTTCCTATTTAATTGACTGCATGGAGAAACCGTTTCTGTCCATTTAGCAGCAGTCCTGGCCACCTATTAAATGCACTTGTCATTTAAAGAATGATTCTAATTACTTTTTTTCTTGGGGGCCCCTGAATGTATAATAATAAAACCTAATAACCAGGAACCCGCGCCTAGGATCTGGTCCTTTATTATGCCCTGTCCCCACATCCCCCACCCCGCTGCACCATTTCTGAAAGCAAGGCCAGATGACGGCTTTAAATTTATTTCAAGAAATTCATTTATTTGGATTTTACAGGTCCTTTGCATAAGCAGCATGTTCGTTCCACAAGAGGAAAAAAAAATCTTTCAGGCTGTTTTTTTGGTTGCAAACAAAGCCCCACAGTATCTTTTCATACATTTAATTCAAAATACAAAGATGTTGGTGGAGAACTAAATTCACACGGGAGACATTGTTTCCAAGCAGAAACCGTCGGGTGACCTGGGTGAGGGGCAGGTTTTCTGCCTGCCGTAATTGTAGTGTCATTGCAGAGGAATAGATTTTAATGAGATTCATGTCACCGTATATATGAGCAGATAGGCCCAATACGTGTATGTATTTCGTAGGGCTCTGTATAGAAGTAAGGGATTCATGTGGATTTGTTGATTCAGCAAGTGTTTATTGAGCACCTACTATGTGCCAGCTGCTGTCCTAGGCCAGAGATGCTCCTGTGAAGGTCCCTGTCCTCATGGAGCCGAACATCTAGTGGAGAGGAAAAGACCATAAGCAAATAAATATATAATGTGTCAGGTGACAATAAGGGTTTTAGAGGAGGATGAAGCAGGGTAAGGGGGCTGGGTGCTTTAAAAAAATGGATTTTATTACCATTAAGGTATGGTGAGTCCAACAGACTAGGAGAAACTGCCATTGAAAAGCCAGTTTGTGGGGTGCCTGGGGGGCTCAGTCAGTTAAGCATCCCACTCTTGATTTCAGCTCAGGTCATGATCCTGCAGTTCATGAGATCAAGCCCTGCATTGGCTCTACGCTGACAGTGCAGAGCCCGCTTGGGATTCTCTCTGTCCCTCTCTCTGCCCCTTCCCTGCTTGCTCCCTCTCAAAATAGATAAATAAACTTAAAAAAAATAAGCTAGTTCGTTATACTCACAGTTCCTAAGAGGAGGGGGCACACCTAAAGGGGGGAGGGCACATGGGGATGCACCAGGGCTGGTCAGAGGCAGAGGTGTGGGGGTCTGTGGCAGGAGTCTTTATCGTGATCTCTGAGGGAAGGAAGAGGCGAAGCCAGGCAAGCCGACTTAGAATTGTCTAGTTGAATGACTTCAGCAGGTCCTGGGGGCCGGGGGCTGTTCCTGGTTGTCTGGTACCTAGCCCTGGGGTGATTAGGGCAGGAGGATGGTGTCCTAGTATGTGAGAGCCTGAAAAAGGAGGTGGTTGGGTATGGGCTCTGGACTGGCTGGTATTTGAAAAGCCCATTTATGGGCGCATCGTTGATCATCTCTGGGCATTGGCTCATCCTGGGAGGGGCCATCCCTCTAAGGTCTGCAAGGCCTTAGATCAAAGCATCAGAATACAGAAAAAAGAAGACAAGGTTAATACGCTGGGGGCATTCTGGGAGTGAGGTCTTTATGCAGGGCTGGGGGAAGAGGTCAGATAAGGCCTCTCTGTTTCAGTGACATTTGAGCAGAGAACCGAATGAAGTGAGGGAGCCAGTGGATGTATCCCAGGGAAGTGTCTCCCGGGTGGAGGAAACAGCAAGTGCAAAGGCTCTGAGGTCGGGCTGTATTTGGTCAAGGTTCAAGCCGAAAGGAGAGACCAGAAAAGCAGATCAGGGAGGTAGGGCTGAGACCCTGGCTTTTTTTTTTTAAAAAAAATTTTTTTTTTCAACGTTTATTTATTTTTGGGACAGAGAGAGACAGAGCATGAACGGGGGAGGGGCAGAGAGAGAGGGAGACACAGAGTCGGAAACAGGCTCCAGGCTCTGAGCCATCAGCCCAGAGCCCGACGCGGGGCTCAAACTCACGGACCGCGAGATCGTGACCTGGCTGAAGTCGGACGCTTAACCGACTGCGCCACCCAGGCGCCCCTGAGACCCTGGCTTTTACTGCGCACGGGATGAATGTCACCAGGTTGCAGGAGGCGGGGTGCTCCCGGAGGGTGAGCATGATGGGACTTGGGTTCTCTGCTGCTGTGCAGAGAAGGGGTGGGAGAGGAGGCAGGGAGGCAGGGAGACCAGAGAGGAGTCTCTGGCAACAATCCAGGTGGGAGAGAGAGGATGGGGGCTGTAGCAGTGGGGGAGACAAGCGTAGATTCCCACTCTCAGCCGACAGGCCAGGATGGGGAGAGGTCTGACAGAGCGGGAGAGGCAGGAGAACTAGTGTTGGGAGGAACCGTGTTTGTTTCTGAAGGAAAACATGCATGAGGCCATTTTAGCAAATGGAGAGCTGAGTGAAAACCATGCTTTCTTTGGCTGGTGTCCTTCTCCAGGCTCCTCCAGCCCCCGGGCCTGCACCCCCATCATTCCATATGTTTCCATGTATCTTCTTCGTGTGTCCTTTCGCCATCAGATGAGCAGCACCCCTGGGGCAGGGACTGAGTCCAATTCCGTTTTGTTTGTTTTGTGCCCAGCTGCCGTGATCATGCCTGCTTCAGAGTAAGTGCTCTGGAAATGTTTGTTCAGAGCGTCTACTTTGCAGATCTGAGTTTTCTCCCTGGGAGGAAGGATGTTCCCAGCAGGGACGTGTTTCCATGCCCATGTGTTCCCTCGACAGCTGGTGGAATGTCCCGATCTTCCCCGCCTCTTGGCCTTTGCACTGGCTGTGCCCTCTGCTTGGATTGCTGTCCATCTCCCTCCTCCAGGTCCCTTTTACTTACTTTTTATTTTTTAAAATGTTTGTTTATTTATCTTTGAGAGAGACAGAGCGAGCATGCATGGGAGCAGGGAAAGGGCAGAGAGAGAGAGAATCCCAAGCAGGCTCTGCACTGTCAGCGTGGAGCCCAATGTGGGCTCCAACCCACGAACCGTGAGATCACGACCTGAGCTGAAATCATGAGTCGCACTCTTAACTGACTGAGCCACACCCAGGTGCTTCCTCCAGGTCCCCTTTTAAATGCCACCTCCTCAGGGAGTCCTTCCCTCACTCTTTTTTTTTTTTTTTAAGTTTTTTTAATTTAAATAATTTCTACACCCAGTGTGGGACTCAAACTCACAACCCCGAGATCAAGAGTTGCGTGCTCTCTCGCTGAGCCAGCCAAACGCCCCCCTTCCTTGACCCTCTTAAGTGGCTGTTCTCCCTGGTCCCAGTCACTCCTTGCCAGGTCACGCTGTGCTTACCAACGTCAGAAATTATTGTCGTCGGTTCGCATGGTCCACTGCGGGGGAGGTGGTCTTGGTGACTTCCCTGATCCCCCTCAGGGGTACGGGTGCCCATGCCCCAGCAGCTGTGAGTGCCAGGTGCTCAAAGCCCCCACCTGCACTTCTTGGGAGACTTGCCCTTGGCCAGTTGGAGTTGTCTTGCAGGATATGCGGTGGGGGGTGGTCAGGGTAGGATCAGAACCAGGGAGGGGCAAGTTGGGGCCAAATCATGTCAAGTGCCACGGCACTTGCCTTTACTTAAAATTCTGATATTTTTTTCACCATGGATTTAGGGTAGTAATTTTGATTTTTTTTTAAAGATTTTTTTTAAAGTATTCTACACCTTACGTGGGGCTCGAACCCACAAACCCGAGATCAAGAGTCGCATACTCTACCGGCTGAGCCAGCCAGGTGCCCCTAATTTTGATTTTTACAAAACACTGCATTAAAATCTGATTTATCTTGATTACTGAGTCTTTTTTGGCCTCCCCTTAAATTCTCTGCTCGAGGGGACAAGTCCTGAACCTGCTCAGAGGTGGGGCCTGAGAATCTGTATTATTAAATCCTTCCCAACCCCCTGCTGCAAGTCTTAGAGAAGCTCCGAGCTAAATTAGAGATGGGGGAGAACCACGTGACCTAAGAACGAAAACAAATTAGGAAAGGCCTTTGTTGTTTCCCATAGAGCAGTGAGTTCGCACACCATCATCCCAGCCGTACGGAGTCAGATGCCTGTCCCAGGGTCAAAAGGGAAGGCTCAGTAGGGCAGGGGCAAGGAATTTGCCCCCATGCTCCCATGAGAAGGGGTCTTATCTTCAGTGTGATTTGGAGCTGGGCTTTCTACATTGTCACATTGCCAGGAAAAAGTAGAAAAGCCACAGTCGTCAAGTTGGTCACTTTTGTCCTAGAAGCAGCAGGTTAGGTGTTCCAAGGTCTCCTACTTCTTAATTAGGGCCAAAGACCCTCAACCCCTCTCTGGGCGTGAGGGTCAGTGTCTAGAGCTCCTCTGTCCCTCAAGGGAGGTCTGGAGAGGTGCCCCAGTCTGGGCCTCTATCTTGGCCACCAGCGCAGATCAGAATCTGTGGAAGAACATGCAGACGTCTCAGCCCTTCAGTGACCCCAGCTCCTTCTCTGCACAACCCCAGACTCTGTCTTCATGTGTGTGTGTGTGGGGGGGGGCACATCTCCCCCACCAGGGCTGTCCCATTTGGGGCTCCCTCCTCCACCCCAAACGGTATTTGCTTTCCACTCCCCTCCATTTTATACCCCTCTGTGTCACGTTTCGGTCTGTTTAGCATTTTCAATTGACCCCTGTCTCTCACAGCCACTTTGAAGGAGGGGGAGAAGGTCATCCCATAAATCTAAGATATTAGTACCGTGACGGCAGTGCCGGATTGCTTCGGTACCCGCCAGGCTGGGGAAGTTAGAGCTAATTAGTCTGAAAACTTACTTTTCAGGCATGAGTCACTGGAAGCAGGTGTCAGGGGAGCCTTTAACAAGGCCCTCGTGGCTCAAATGATGTTTCCACTCTGCACTGCTGTGTGTACATCGTGCTGAGATGGCCATGGCCATGCCCCTCCGCCCAAGACAGAGAGAGGGACGTGCTTGAAGGCCTGTCTACTTCCGGGCCCTCTGTGCCGTCTCCCTCCACTCATTCATTCATTCATTCATTCCACGGATGTTTCGGGAGCACCTACTAGGTGCCAGGCCCTGTGCCGGGTGCTGGGAATCGGCAGTGCGAGAGGGGCTCACAGTGCGAGAGACAGCCCATAACTGAGCGGCAGAGAATAAAGGGCACCTGGGAAGGTCGACAGGTGGACGAGGAAGATCAAGCAGGGTAGGAGGGAGTTGGGGGGAGAGGCTGGTGTGCATTCTTTAGAGAGGTGGGCAGGGGGGCGAGGGAAGGGGCAGCCTCGCGGTGTTCTTTGGGAAGGGCATTCCCAGCAGAGGGATCTGCAGGTGTGAAGGCCGGAGCTGGGAACCGGCTGGGTGGGTCAGAAGGGCTGAGGCCCCTGTGGCTGGGGGCGGTGAGCAAAGGAGAGAGAGGTGGGTGACGAGGCTGGAGAGGAGGGCGGGGCCTGGGTCACTCAGGGCATTTGGGCTTTATTCTCGATGTAATGGATGGCCACTGGTGGACTCAGGCAGGACAGTGAGGTGGTCAGATTTGTGTCAGAGCGTGCTATCTGCTGCCGGCCCAGGGGAGGGGCCGTGGCCAAGGCAGTAGCGGCTTTGTGATGAAGAAAGCAATGTCGCCCTGCCTGTGAGGGTGACAGCAGGCTGTGGCCGTGCCCTGGGGGTGAAGCCCCCTCCCTGTCCAGGCACAGGGGGCTCTGATGCCCTCGAGCTGAGGAAATCTGTTGGCAGGCTGGGGGTCTCTCTATGATGCATCACCCACACTACCTGACATTCCCATCGGAGGGGTTGCCTTTGCTTCCCAGACTGCCCAGGGGACCACGGCCACCTTCCCAAAGCATCCATCCTACTCTAGACGTAGATTCAGGTAAATGATTCAAAGCATTTTTTTTTTAAAAGAATGTGACAATAAATGTGGATAGAAAAGAAAATCCACAGTGGTTTTAAAAAATAAGATGAAGTGACTTCTCCTTTATAATCGGCGATGCTGACAGGCCCCCTTGGCGTCTACTTAACTGCTGGGGTGCCTTGGGGGAAAGTCGGAGAATCGTAAGGTACAAGGAAGAGAACAGAGGATATGAGAGAAGGGAAAAGGGAGGAAGTGAGGCCAGGAAAGTGAGAGGAATCGAAAACTAGGGGAGGATATGTGGTATTTGTTGGCCATTTCCCCAAAGGCCTCTGTTCTCTCTCTTTTCCCCAACGCCCCCTGGGCCCCACCAGGCCTGAACGACCCAAGGAAACAGGCCCCTGTACTCCCAGTACCGGCCCTGGCTGGCTTTGCAAACAGCTTCCTCTCTTCAGAGCCCTGGGGAAGGCATTTTCTCTCTTTTTCACTGGTTTTCTTTAATTGCATACGATCCACACTACACACAGACATTTGCTGTTGCCATTTGTATTTTTTTCTCCAGGCAGGCCCATGAAGCAAGTCTTTGCTGGGCATGTTATGTACATGGTGGAAAGAACAAAGCCATCTCCTTATTGAGGGAAACAGACATGGGGGGTGGGGGGTAGAGGGGGTGGGGGTGCTGGGCTTTCGGCCAGCTTCTGCTTCACTTGTGGACGCAGAGTGGCAGGGGCTCCTCTGTGGACCTTGCAGGCTTCCTCCTCGGGGTGTGGTTCTAGTCGGTTCTGTGCCAGGGCCGCGCTCAGAGCAGCACGTGCCTGAAGAGGCTTCTGATAGTGACGGCAGTAGCTTCAGGCCGCAGAGGGCAGGCAGAGCTGGGGGTATCCTGGCGGCGGCGGTGGGGGCGGCGGGGTGTGTCCTCTGGGCTCAGTTGTTGTCTCTGGTGTCCGAGGAGGCACTTCCGAACAAGATGTCACTGTCGTGCGACATGCTGCTCAGCTGCGACTTGGTCTTGATGAGGAACTGCGCCCTCCGGAACATCACCCTCTCCTGCTCCTGCTTGAGCTCCAGGTAGGAGCGCGAGAAGGTGTGGAAGATGGAGGTCACCGGGAAGGCCATGAGCAGGATGCCGCTGAGGATGCTGCTGAGCGCCACCACCTGGCCGGGCGTGCTCCGGGGCACCATGTCGCCGTAGCCCACGGTTGTCATGGTGATGACGGCCCACCAGTAGCAGGCAGGGATGCTGGTGAACTCGGGGCTGTCGGCCATCTCGTTCTCGATGACGTAGAGAAGGGGGGCAAAGAGGGCGATGGCCACGCAGAGGAAGAGCAGCAGGAGCCCGAACTCGCGGGTGCAGCGGCGGGCCGTGAGCCCCAGCGTCTGCAGCCCCAGGGAGTGGCGGGCCAGACGCATGACGTACAGGATGCGCAGCGCCCGCAGGACCCGCAGCACCAGCCCCACCTTGTCCAGGTAGCTGTTGCCCGCGCCGGACTTGCGGCGGCCCGCGGAGGCGCCGTCCACCAGCAGGGTGATGTAGTAGGGCAGGATGGCCACCATGTCGATCAGCGTCAGCGGGCTCCGCAGGAAGGCGAACTTGCTGGGCGCCTGGATGAGCCGCAGGAGGAACTCGAGGGAGAACCAGCCCACGCACACCGACTCCACAATGAAGACGTTGCGGCACATCTGCGAGCACCGGCCCTGGGAGAGAGGCGGGAGGTCAGGGGGAGAGGTCAGCCGTCCTCCCAGCGAGGCCGTTGCGTGCTATGCCCCGGCCCCTCTCTAGTGAGGCTCCCTTCCTGGGCCACGCCGGCCAGGCCGAGGGCTGCAAGCACCTGCATCCACCGCTCTTCACCTCTGGAGGCCACACCGGGCTCCTGGATTCCAGGCCCCGCCCCCAGACCCCGCCCCCGGATTCCAGACCCCACACCCCAGATTCCATACTCCCCCACGACTCCAGGCCCCGCCCCCGGACTCCAGGCCCCGCCCCTGGACTCCAGGCCCCGCCCTTGGATTCCAGACCCCACACCCCAGATTCCATACCCCCGCCCCCGGACCCCAGGCCACGCCCCTGGATTCCAGACCCCGCCCCCCGCCCCCCCCCATTCCAGACCCCACCCCCCAGATTCCAGGTCCCACCCCTGGATTCAAGACCCCAGAAGGGCTGCCTCCTTGACTCCACCCCTGGAGTGTCTGATAGGTGTCTCAAACTTATGCCCCAAAGTGGCTCCTGATTTTTTTTAAGTTCTTTTTATTGATTTTGTTGGCTACAATTGACACAATATTGTGTAAGCTTCAGGTGTACACCATGTTGATTTGATACATCTATAATATTGGAATATGATTACCACCACAACCTTAAGCTAACACCTTTATCACCTTGTGAAACTATCATTTCTTTTTTGGGGGGTGGAAACCCATCAAGATTTAGCCTCTTTGGGCTCTTGCTTTCCCCTGCACACCTGCCCACCAGTGCTGTCCCTTCTTAGCTATCCACCTTTCCAGTTGCTGGGGTCTGGGAGACTCAGCCACATTCTAACCCCTCTCAAATGATCCTCAGGAAATCTGGTTGGTTCTTCATTTAAAATTATTTCGGGGCATGTAGGTAGCTCAGTCGGTTAAGTGTCCGACTCCCGAATTTGGCTCAGGTCATGATCTCTCGGTCTGTCGTCACAAAGCCTGCTTGGAATTCTCTCTCTCCCTCACTCTCTTCCTCAAAATAAGTAAATAAACATTCAAAAAAATAAAATGATTCCAGAATCAAACCACTTCTCATATGTCTGCTGCCCTCACCTTGGTCCAGCCACCGTTCTCTCTTGCCTGGACAGTCGCAGGCACCTCTTTCCTGGGATCCCTGGTCCCTACAGTTTATTTTGCACACAGCCAGAGGGATGCTGAGAACATGAATCAGATCCTGTCCATTCTCTGCTCAGCACCTTCCATGGCTCACAGAGATAGCTTGGAGTCCTTTCTGGGACACATGGCCTTGCTGCTACCTCTCCCACTCCCTAGCCCCCCTCCTGCCCTGTTCCTGTGCTCCAGCCTACACCCGGGGCTCCCTGCACCCCCAAGCCAGGCCTGGAGTTTCTGCTCCCCTGTGGGAGTCTTCTTCCCGGAGACACCCACATGGCTCTACCCTCCTTTCCTCCAGCTCTTTGCCTCACTATCACCTTCCCAGGGAGGTCTTTCGTGATCCTCGCCCTGATTAAAAGTCCCCTCCCTCCTCCCTTTGTCCTCCACCCTGATTCCCCTTTTCCTGCTCTGTTTGTTCAGAGGGCTCATCATCTCTTAATATGCTTTATAAGTTACTTATTTGTCATGTTTATTGTCAGTTTCCACCCTCCACCTCCCCTGTTCCCCTGCCCCAGCTGATTATAGCCCCACAGGGAGGGGCAGCTGTGTTCTCTCTCTGTTCACCCTCAGGACCCCAGTGACTGGAACGGCCTGGCACGTGACAGGTGACCAATTCATCTTGGTCACCAGAATGGATGGAAGCACATGGGACTGGCGTTTATTTATTTACTATTATTTTTAAAGTTTATGTATTTATTTTGAGAGAGACAGAGAGAATGTGAGCAGGGGAGGGGCAGGGAAAGCGGCAGGATTTCAAGCAGGCTCCAGAGTGGAGCCCAAGAGGGGCTCGAACTCCTGAAACTGTGAGATCGTGACCTGAGCCAAAATCCAGAGTTGGACGCTCAACCCACTGAGCCACGCAGGTGCCCCGGGAGTGGCGTTTAGATGGGAGTGCCAACTCAAGGCCAGGTGGGCAAAGGGAGCCCAAGAGAGGTGGGCACGGGGGTGGGGGGTGGGGGTGGAGGCCTGCCAGAGAACACAGCTGTCCTGCTAAGTACCTCCTGACGACTGTCCCAGGAGAATTCAGGCTGCTGCCTCACCAAAGTCTGCAGGGGGGATGGACATCTGGAGTTCTGCGTGAAATTCCTGCGTTTTAAATGTTGCGATGATTCAATACAGAGAAACCACTCTGTGGGCCACTCAAACGCATCTGTGTGCCGCATCTGGCATGTGGGCTGCCAGCGGGTCTCTCTGGTCTGCAATGGGACTGGGTGGGTAGACCGTCCCCAGTGGCTTCAGACCTCCGTCTGACAGAGTGGGCAGGTGCGTGTGGTGCCAGCCTGGGCACCTGTCATTCCTGGGCACAGCTGGGTTCTAGGAGGCTTGCGATAGCAGCTCTCTCTAGGAATACGTTAGAGGCTGGAGAGATGAACTAGGCCTGGGTGGGGCTCTGAGGTCCCGGTCCTCTGTGATGGGAAGCCCCCTCCTCTAGAAAGCCCTCCTGGAGTGTGCCCCCTCGAAGTATCCCCAGCACAGTTGGCGGGCCTCTCCTGAGAGCCCCCTTGGCTTGGGTCTCACGCTCAGGGTCACAGGGGTATCCCTGTCCCTCCTGCACTAGACCTGAAGTCCCTGTAGCTGGAATACTCATTCTGGTCACCCTGCGATGCCTGGCGATGCCTGAAGACAGTGCAATACACTCAAAGGTGTGCTCAGGGAGCAAGTGAAACAGTGAATCCCACTGGTCTCCAAAATGAAGTCAAAGAATGGCATTTTTGGTGAATCATGAAGAAGTCCAGGCATGATTGAAAAAAAAAAAAAAAGCAAGGGTTAGAAGTTGAACAGAACAGTGGCTTTATTAGTATTTTCCTGAGAAAATCAGGATTGCCTATGTTGGAGTGAAGAAGAAATTTATGCTACACACAGGTGCTTTCGGACAGGTCTCAAACAATGAGCCTTTTCTCTTTCTTTTTTTGGCAGGTGCATGTAATCCTTATCGTTAGCACTTCCTGCACGCTCCAGCACCAGGCATCATTCCAATCACTTCCCATAGACTCGCTCAGAAAGTGAGGCACAGAGAGGTTAAATAACTCGCCCACAGACACACAGCCAGAGTGGACAAAACGGCATTCAAATTCAGGCCATCTTCATCATTCCCCCTTCTGCTTATCAAAAATTAATTTTACTGGTCGAGTGCTGCTTCTTTTCAATACTTATTTTAAAAATTCAAAGTATAGGGGTGCCTGGCAGCTCAGTCTGACTTCGGCTCAGGTCATGATCTCACGGTTTGTGGGTTTGAGCCCTGCATCGGGCTCTGTGCTGACAGCTCAGAGCCTGGAGCCTGCTTTAGATTCTGTGTCTCCCTCTCTCTCTCTCTCTCTGCCCCTCCCCTGTTCGCGCTCTCTCTCAAAAATAAATAAACATTAAAAAATTTAAACAATTTAATGTATACAAAAGCTCTAGAAACCCCCCATGTATCATGAATGCAACAGTTGGTGTTACTTCCTTCATAACATATGTACACAGAAAAGTCCTCGTGTGGTGAGCAGTTCCAATGTTCCATCAGAGTTCACGTGAAGCACTTAGCACATGCAGGGTACACAGCCAGTGCTCAATAAATGCTGGCTTGGCGCTATTTTTATGTTGAGTTCACACAACCATACCTATTTCTCCATTGCCTATACAGTTTGTACCTGTCTGAATGTTTTGGTCTTGAAACTTGCTTCTAGAATCATCCCTCCCCACCACCCCTCCCACCCATATGGGGAAAGGGTCCCAACTCAAAAGCCCAAAGGTCTCATACACTACGAAGCTGAACTGGGGAGCACACACTTTCCGTAGACTCACTGTCCCCCAAGAGCTGCTGTGTGGACTGCACAGGGGGCACAGGCCAGAAGGCCTGCTGTATACATTTTGAGAGGCTGAGAGTTCAAATTAAAAAAAAAAATTTTTTTTTAATGTTTATTCATTTTTGAGACAGAGAGAGACAGAGCATGAATGGGGGAGGGGCAGAGAGAGAGGGAGACACAGAATCGGAAACAGGCTCCAGGCTCTGAGCCATCAGCCCAGAGCCTGACGCGGGGCTCGAACTCACGGACCGCGAGATCGTGACCTGAGGTGAAGTCGGACGCTCAACCGACTGAGCCACCCAGGCGCCCCAGAGAGTTCAAATTTTTAAATGAAAAACACCTACTTTTATTTTTACAAATTTTTAGTTTTTTTTTTTTTTTTTTTTTTTGAGAGAGCGAGAGACAGTGCGAGCAGGGGAGGGGCAGAGAGAATGAGAAAGAATCCCAAGCAGGATCCACACACTGCTAGCACAGAGCCAGACGCAGGGCCCGGACTCTTGAGCCATGAGATCATGACCTGAGCTGAAATCAAGAGTCAGATGTGTAACCGATGGAGCCATCCAGGCACCCCCAAAACACTTTAGTTTTAAAAGTTGGCAACCAAGTCAGACTTTTAGGGAGCACGGTACGGGCCAATCACACACTTCCGTGGGGCTCTGTGGAGTCCCAGGCTGTCATGTGGGCCCCGTACTTCCTGGTTTAAGACCACAGGATTTGGATGCAGTCAGACCTGGGTCTGGGCAAGCTGCTCTGCCTCGGCGTTCTGTCACGTGGGTATAAGAACCCCTCCTATACCGGGGTGCTGGAAGTTTCACTGAGAACTTAAGATTTAAGCAGAACTACAGCCCAGCCCGGGGCTCCTAATAATTGCCTGCCGTGTGCTACCCCTGAGACCTGAGCACACACCTCAGTCAGGCCGTGGAGCAAACACTTTACACGCATTTAACACAGAGATGCTCACTATTTGAGGACATGTGCACACACACATACAGCTACCAACAAAAATTATGTTCAGGACCTGGAAAATGGTTCTGGGATATTTACAAAATATATAGATATATATATTTATAGACATATGTTTTTTAGGTTTACTTAATTGTTTTGAGAAAGCGGGAGACAGCACAAGCGGGGGAGGGGCAGAGAGAGAGGGAGACAGAGAATCCCAAGCAGGTTCTGCACTGTCAGTGGGGAGCCCTGGTGCAGGGCTTGAACTCATGAAACCATGAAATCATGACCTGAGCCAAAACCAAGAGTCGTATGTCTAACCAACTGGGTAACCAACAGTCACCCAGGCGCTCCTTTAATATATTTTTAAAAATGTTTTATTACTTATTTTTGAGAGAGTGTGAGCAGGGGGGGGGGGGGTGTGCAGAGACAGAGGGAAACAGAAGATCTGAAGTAGGCTCCACGCCGATAGAAGAATCCCATACGGGGCTCAAACTTACCCCAGATCACGACCTCAGCTGAAGTCAGAGAAATCTCAACCAACCGAGCCACCCACGCACCCCATTCTGGGCTATTTTTAAACACGGGAATTAGGAAGGCTGAGAGAGGGATCACGTGGGTGAAATAAATTTTGAGGATATATTATGTGTTTAGCCCAGGGGCAGGCACATCATAAATCACATCACCCATGTACTACTCACTCATTTGCTCCTTCCCCAGAGCGGCTGAGCACCTTGTCCAGGCCTGACCCTGTTCTAGACCCCGGGGGGCACAGCGCACACCGGGAGGGGCCCGGGGCTCACGTGTGAACGCGGACTTGGACAACACGCGTGGGAACAGGCGGTCAGAAGGGACTGGAGATGCTGCTCAGCCAGCGCAGGCCAGGAAGGCCTCCTGGTGGAGGGGACAGTGCGGGCGCGGAGGGTGTGGGCGTCCGGGAGGGAGCGGCCCGCAGGACTGCTTGGTGTCCTGAGTGCAGAGACCCTCCCCGCACGCAGCCGGGCCCGCGGCTCTTACCTGCTCCTCCTCTTCCCGCAGGCTGGGCAGGGTGCTGATGGACAGGTTGACGGCAGTGACGGTGACGAAGAGCACCGAGAGGCAGGCGAACACCTTGCCCGGCAGCCCGGAGTGCGGCCTCTCCACCATGTCGCGCAGTCTCCGCATGCAGCGGCCCAGGCGGCCCTCGCCCTCGGCCGCGCCCTCGCTGCCGGGGTCCCCGCTGGACGGCGGCTCGTCGTCGTCCTCCTCCGCCCGCTCCACCACGTCGGCGAACTCCTCGATCTTCTGCAGGTAGCGGCGCTTGCAGCAGCCGTCCAGGCGGTCCTCGGCGACGCCCCAGTAGAGCAGCTCCTCCTGGAAGGACAGGGCGCACATCTCCCGCAGCAGGCGGAGCTTGCCGGCCCGCAGGAAGGTCAGGATGGTGCCGAACGCCCCCGGGTGGCGGTCGAAGAAGAACTCGTTGCAGGTCACGTCGTAGTCATCGCACACGTTCAGGATGTCGTCGAAGTTGGTGCAGGCCTTGAGCTGGCCCAGGCGCGTCAGCGGGAACTCCTCGAGCGTGGTCCAGGGCAGCGAGTACTTGATGCCGCCCACGTTGATGATGATCTGCCGCCGGCGGTCGTCGGGCTGGCAGCCCTGGCGGGGCGCGTCCTGGGGCCGGGGCCGCAGGCGCTGCGCGCGGCGGTAGAAGACGCCCTTGAGGGACTGGCCCTGCGGGAAGAAGGCCGGGTGGAAGGAGGCGTCCGAGGTGCAGCTCAGGGCGCTGTAGTCGTAGTCAGAATTGTCTCCCGGTAAGAGGGTCATTTTGGGCCTTCACATCCCCCTCGGGCCTGGGGGGAGAAGGGAGGAGAGACCCTCAGCGACTCCAGAGCCTGGGCAAGCAGTCCCGAGGCTGCAGACATGGGCTGTTAGGGACCGAACTGTGTCCCCCTCCCCGGATTCATAGGGGAAGCCCTGAGCCCCGCGGGCCAGCAGTAGGAGGCAGGGCCTGTGGTGTGTGTGTGGGGGGGGGGGGGGGGGGTGGGTGATTAGATTTAGATGAAGTCGTGAGGGGCGGATGAGTGCCCTTCTAGGGGGGAGGAAGAGACACCAGAGCTCCCCCTCTCCCCACCTTGCGAGGACACAGTGGGAAAACAGCCCTCTCCAAGCCGGGAAGAGAGTCCTCACCAGAAGCCGAGCACACGTGGCACCTTGAACCTGGCCTTCCAACCTCCAGAACCAGGAGCCAGGCATGTCTGTTGTTTCCGGCCCCTGCGTGGGTGTTTTGTGACAGCAGCCCAAGCTGACTAAGACATGCACTTAAGAGTAAAATCAGCAATAGTGTCATTCAGCCTCTATTGCACAGAACGATTCTTCCACATCCCCCTCACTTAGGCCATCAAAACTGACTGAGTGCTCCCGTGGGCCAGGCACTGCTCTAAGCACTGGGGGTTTGCACGGAGTCAGACACGGTCCCCGGCCACCCCCCCCCAGCCGACATCCCAATGGACTGCCACACGACACCGGTACTATTACCGACCTAATGCTCTGTTTTAAATTAGCCTGGGTTTTTTGTTATCATTGTATTCATGTGGCTTGGAAAGTCAGTTTAGCGTAGACCAGGGGTTCTCGGGCCGATTTTGTTCCCAGGTAGATGTGTGGCAATGTTTTGATGGTCATGACCGGGGGAGGCCACTGACATCTAGTTGATAGGGGCCAAGGGTGCTGCTCAACATCGTTATGATGAGCCGGCCAGACACCACAGCAGAGAATTCTCTGGCCCCCAAAGCGCACGGTGTGAAGGTGGAGAAGCCCTGATGTGGTGGTTCCTCATGGCCTGGGCAATGAGGTACTGGGCAATGGTACTTAACCTTGACCTGTTTCAATTTCCTCATCTGTACAGTGGGTAAAACCACTTGGCCTACTTCCTAGAATTGCTGAGAGGATTCCATGAATTATGTGCATAAGAGCCCCTCGTCACAGTGGCTGGCACATAGATACTCAATCATTTTTGTCTATTATTACTGTTTGTGTTTATCTGAAAGGGACACCTTGCTTTGCTTCCGTAAGTGGAAAACCTGTATCACTGGCCATAAATAACAGGCAGTGTCCAAAGAAACACATTAATTATCACAACAGTGTCACAGCTGCTCATGTATCAGCAAACATCATTTTGGGGAGATAGGGGTGAACCGGGCAGGCATGCCCACTCCTCCAGGAAATGTTCCTTGGCTCTTCTGGGTGAATTGAGTCTTCCCACGCCTGTACCTGGGGCATGATCTTTGCCATATCTGTATGCAAGCCTGGCTCCTTTATAAGACTGCTCGCTCTGTGGGGCAAGAACTGGGCTTGATACTCCGCTCCGAATCCCTGTGCCCAGCACTGTAAGAGCTGAAAGGGCTTCCCGAATGAGGCCAATGTGATGAAGGCACTTCTGAGAACCTGAGGTCAAAATATCTGCTCGCACAGGCCCTGTCTTTCCCAACCCTCAAAGCTAACCAAGGGTATGTATTCATTCATAGCTCATGGGCTGAATTTGGCTCACAAATATTCTGCCTGGCTTGGAGATTTTGAAAATGGAGGAATTTTGTGTAAAAATTTATATTCTCGGTTTCTCTTGAAAAAAAAAAAATCAGACACTTGGCAACATTTGGCCTAAATTCCGGCTGAGAAATGACCGCCTCCTGTCGGCAGGGTGTGCATGCTACAATCTACCACAGTCCCCGACCCTCCCTGTTATCTTTCTCACAGCCACTCCCCTTCACTCACGTAGGTTTCCTGCCTGGCCCCTGTAGGCATTTGAGTTGGGGAGACCCTAGATGATGGCAACTGAGCTCTCCAGAGTTAAGCCGATCCACAGGAAAGTATTAACAGTCTAATACTCTGCTTTTAAAAATCATCATCCTTCCCTCCAGCCCAGTACCCCGTGGAAGCAAGTGGTACCAGCAAAGTCTATCAGTGCCAATGGAAACCCACTGCCAATACCTGAGCGTCAATCTGTGCTACGGACACGTTCAGGGAAAATGCACGAGCGCGCACACGGGTGCACGTACACCTGTATGGATGGGAAGAGTTCAGCAGGAGGCGGGCGGGGGGGGGGGGAGGGGAGTCCATCTGAAAGAGGCTCCCATCCTAACGGAAATTCTTTTACATAAAGCAAACCGTCACTCCACTCATTTGTCTTTGGGGAAAGTGTCACAGATTGGGTGCTGGGAAACTAGGGGACACCTGCGTCTGAAATGAAAATGATTTGATTTTAGAGTGTTGAGAATGTTTCTTAACTTCGCCTAAAATTGGAACCGATCTCCTTGGGCACAGCCTGCCAGAATCCTTTGGGGGAGCGAGAATAATCCCTTTCAGGCACTTCACATTAGCGGTACCGCTTTTCAGCTCTGCTGTCTTCTCTTTGCCACCGAAGACAAGAGGAGAGGCGACATTCTGTTTGGCAAGAGTGGTGGCGGAGGAAAAGGAACATTCATTCCTCTTGTCCTGCAAGCCCTGAAGAGCCCCTGTGAAACCCCCTTGGCTGTAATCACCTCTTCCAGAATGTCTTCCTTCAACCTGTAGCTTTCCCGCCGGCAGAAAGCTCCCCCAATTAGAGATCCCTCGTTTCTTCCTCTCCTGACTCATGTCAGTTGTGAGTCAAAGCCTCAGCGTCCTATGTGGAAAGTTTTCCTGTTTAGTGTGGAGAAGGGAACAAGAGCATACTATACGGTATGGAGAAGGAAAAAGCCCACTTCGTTTGGTCTGTTAGCACGTGGAAGGCCAGATGCTAGGGTTTGCTAAATGAGGAACAGACACACTTCTCCTTGGCCTTTGGTCTTGGGGACACCTCGTCTGATGGGTGTAGGGAGACGGCTCTGCATGCTAGACTCTAGAGTCTCGAACGAAGTCCAGAAATGAAAGAGGCCCCAAAGCCCTGCTTCTGGAAAATACTGCCGCTTTTCACCCAGCCTGACACCCTCCTGAGAAGTTTGGTCTTTTAAAATTTCTCTCCCGTGTTGTATCTGTCAGTTGCAGGGCACCATGGATTTTGGTGATTTTGCCTCTGAGGGGCTGTGGACGGTTGGGAAGAGAGCTGTCTGAGAACGGGGCTGTGAGGATAAGGATGAGGGGTCCAGGACTGTCATTCTGCAATTACTGCATGTTGGGGCTGTGACAGGTCTATAGGCAAAGCAAAGACAGACCCAGCCCCTGTCTTCAGGGAGTGGACATTCTGGTGGTGGAGGCGGTCCCTAAGTAAGGTCATTTCAGGAAATAGAGCAAGGAAACGACAGCAGCATGAGCTGGAGGGGTCTGGGAGGGCTTCTTGGAGGAGGGAACCTCCGGGCTGAGGTTAGACGGGAAGGGGCGAGGGGGAAAGAGAATGGATTCCAGTGGTGCCATTCACCGAGGAGACGCTAGGTGGCGCCATGATGAGAACGGAGTTAGGGGCAGCATTTGCTGGCTGTGGGATGCGGGACAGGAGGGCAGGTGGGCAAATCCGGGAGAGACAGCAGGGGTGAGGGTGGCTCGCATGGGTGGGTGGATGGACGGATGGTCGGATGGAGTCAGACCACACCAAAGCTGACCTGAGGATTTTGTGTGTTTGTGTGGGGGGGTGGGTGGGTGGTAGCATCATCAGCCCTGGCTGGGCTGCAGGGGGCGGGAGGACCAGGCTGGCAGAGAAATGGCGAAGCCCAGAGGCTGAGGGGCTCCCCGTGCCCAGCACCCACTTCCCTATCGAAGCCGCACTCCACACCAGGTCTGGTGAGCACAGGTAGACACCACTGGTGGGGCATGTGTAGGCAGAGTAACGCGACCCCACCTAGATGTCCTAATCCTGATCCCTGGAGCCTGTGAATATGTTAGATTACACTCGAGGAGGGATCAACGTTGCCAATCAGCTGCCTTTGAGATGGCAAGATGATCCCGGATTCTCTGGAGGCCCAAGCAATCACGAGGTTTCTTAAAAGATAGAAGAAAGAGGCGGGAAAGTGTGTCAGACGCAATGCGATGTGAGGAAGACGCGACTGGCCTTGAAGACGGAAGGAGCCACAGGCCGAGGACAGCAGGCCGCCTCTAGAAGCTGGTAAAGGCAAGACCTGACTCTCCCCCGGGCCCTCCAGAAAGAACGCAGCCTTGCTGAGACACCTTTATCTTAGCCCCGTAACGCCCGTTTGAGACTTCTGTCTTCCAAAATGTGAGGTAGTAAGTTTGTGTTGTTTTCAGCCACTCAGTTTGTGGTACTCGGTTACAGTAGGAAAGTAACACACGGGATGTTGAGAAAAACCAGGTCCTACTCCCGCTCTGGGGTCAACCTGCTGACTACTCCAAGCTGGAGCAGAAGAGCTCACTGGCTCTGAAATCAGGAGACCTGGGTTCCAGGCCAGTCACTCTGACTTGGGGGAAGTCAGGCCTCTCGACTCACTAGCCATATCTGTAAAGTGGGGATACGACCAGCTCCGACCTCCTTGACTTATGGTGAGGACTAAGGCAGGTGACACAGGGTGATGTGCTTGGCCCAATGCCTGACACACAGTGGACCCTCAAGGGACACCTGCTGTACTATTAGCTAGAAGAGAGGTCGGTCATCTTTCTCTCCACCAGCCAAGGGTGACTCCTTTCTTGACCCGACCCAGTGGGATCGGAACCCAGCATTTGTCTGACCCCCAGAGCCCATTGCTAGAGGGAGTACAGTCTGGTACAGTCTCTGGGAAAGCTGTAAGGGGTATTGAGGGAAGTGATGGATGTTGCTGCAGTATGGCCCAGGAATCCCAGTCCCAGGTAGATTTCCCAGACCTGGGTCCACAGGGATTGTGGCACACAATAGTATCTTAATTGTACTCAGATCCTTGACTCAGGGTCTGCTTCTGGGGAATCCGATCCAAGAGAGGAACGAGGCACAAGAAAGCATGCCCTGCGTTGCCTGTGGTGCTAGATGTCCCTTGGTGTCTATCCCAGGGTGGGGGGTGGGGGTGGGGAGGGATGGACAAGCGAGTCGTGGTAGACACAGATGGCAGAGGAATTAGAAGCATTGAACTAGATGTAGGTTTAGTAACACATTTAGATCTGAAAAGCATGATGCCGAGTGGAAAAGAAACAGAAGTTTATAGCACTATGCTATTTATGTAAATGAACACACACACACACGTACGTTACATATTTCACAAAGACTCAAGCACATGGAAGGATCTATATCAACCACAGGGAGGATGCCTGGCAGGGCAGGGGGAGGGGACAAACAGGGCGGCTGGAACGAGGGAACCATGAACAAGACAGCCTGTGGTATCAGCCAGTGATGAAGAGCGGCATGAAGGTAACACAACTCTGGGAGTTAATCCAGGTAAAGCAAAATGCAGAGCACAAAACCAGCCAAGTCACCAGGTTCTGAACTGCCCCTAGGGCTCAGTGGAGATACAGATTCTTAGGACCATCCCTAGACCTTCTCAGTCAGAATCTCTGAGGTCGGGGGGTAGGAACTGGCATTCTGATTGGCTCCCTTAGAGATTCTCACCTGCGCTCAAGTTCAAGGGAGACCCAAAGAGTGGACGCCTTGAAAACCTGGAGATCACCCCCCTCAGGGGCCAGGGGATGCTAGAGCTGTTCTGGATTTTGGTAGGGAGCCCCCTGACCAACTTTTCCATCTCTCTGGAGGTTCCGGAAGGCTCTGCGGTACCCAGTAGAAACCCTTCTGGTGTGAAAGAAAACCTTCTGCACTGGGGCCGCCTTGATCAGATTCCCTTTGTGAGCCTACAGATCTGCTGAAACTCCCCATGCAACTTCTTTTCCTTCCCTTGGGAGAGAGATGGTGTGCGCAAGTTATGACAGAGGGCTGAGTACTCATTTCCGAAAATAAACAGTCATTTAAACCGTAAGGAGTCCTGAGTGGCTGAGGCTGCTCAGAGCCCATGGGGCCGCTGTGTGGTCAGCGTCTGACTACGAATGGAGGTATGAGACCCGGGGGTGGGGTTGGAGGGGAGAACGGGATGGGACGAAGGTCCAAGTCCGGCTTGCCTGGCCGCCCCAGCTGCTCCTGTTGATGAGCCTTCGGCCCGAGACACCATCTGCACCCACCGAGTCACCGGCCCTCTCTGAGCCGCTTTCCTCCCTATGATGTGGGGATGAGTGTGCCTACCTCACCGGGCTGTTGTGGGGATCTGGTGAGTGGAACTCTTCTACAGGAAGTAGCAGTGCTGCCCGACTGCTCGCCCCCATGGCCGTGTCCCGTCAAGGTCACGAATGGGTTCCATAAACTGCTGCGCACTCATCCCGACTGCTAAGACGCCTCCCGGCCTTTTTCACAAACCATTGGTCTCTCTTGCCTCTGTTTTCCAGCCCTGTGCCGATCCCTCGGGACGGAGCTGTCTGTCCCTCTTCTGAGTGGGAGGGGGGTGCAGGGAGAGCGCTGAACACTCACAGCGCTGTAAGAACAGCAACCACGGCCACCCTTAATTGCACACTCAGTGCTAGGTGCTGTGCTAAAAGCCTTAATTGAGTGAGTCATGTCAGACATGACCATTAACACCCCCATCTTATAGATGAGGAAATTGAGGCTTTGAGAAATAAAAACTCAGGATTCTGGTGACAGAAGTGATGAAGCCAGAATCAATCTACACCTATAGGACTCCAAGGCAAACCGTCTGCATTTCACTGCTTCCCTGGATTACGGGTTCCTGGGAGGAGGGAGAGGTCTCCACCACCTGCAGCAAGCTAGGGACTGGAGCTCGCATCTCTTATTTTCTACGGACAAGCTTTTGGAAAGTCTTTTGTGGGGGGGGGGGGGGAGCAGACAACCACCCACGGCTGGGGGAAACACATTTATTCCTATTGTATATTTGCACAAGAGCAGAGTTAAGATATCGACAAAACCTTTGATGTTGTCAAAGTCTGAGGTGCCATTTTGGCCTTAGGGCAGAAGAGCTCTCCTGTGGTGTAACGGGTTCCAGCCAGAGGTGAGGGTGTGGCCTCTGGGCCACACTGCCGGGTTCACCACTTCCTAGCTGTGTGCCCTTAGGAAAAGTGACTGCACCTCTCCGTGCCTGAGTGTTCTCAGCACACTGGGGTAATTATCCCACCTTGTAAGTGCTTGGAGCTGTGGCTGTGCATGTTAGGGCTCTGTGTTTGCTAGAAAGGCTTTTGTGTAGCAAGGCTGGCACCTCCCCTTACATTTCTTTAGAGGAGGAATGTGAAGTGGAAAACACCTGTTAGAAGAGGGGGCTTCAGCACTGGCTCTCCTCTCACCTGGCACCCACATCAAGTCATCCACTTGGTTGGACCTCAGTTTCCCCATCTGTAACGTAAACTGAAGAGGCAAACCCCTATGGTAGGCACAATAATGGTCCTCCTAAGAGGTCTATGTCCTAATCCTCGGACCCTGAAAATATGTGGCCTTACGTGGCAGAAGAGATTTTGCCGGTGTGACTAATTAAACCCATGATCTTGAGGTGGGGATATGAGCCTGGATTATCTAGGTGGCCCCCCGTAATCACAAAGCATCCTTAAAGAGGGAGGCAGGAGAGTCCGAGACAGAGAAGCAGATGTGATGACAGAATCAGAGGCCAGAGTGATGTGGGGCCAGGAGACAAGGATGTGGGCAGGTTCTAGAAGCTGGAAAGGGCAGGGAAATGGATTCTCCCCCAGGAGGAACACAGCCCTGCCGACCCCTTGATTTTAGCCCAACGAGACCCATTTTGGACTTCCGATCCCCCAATCTGTAAGATACTAAATTTGTGTTGCTTTGAGCGGCTACGTTGGTGGCAAGATGTGGCAGTGGGGACCTAACACAACCTCAAATGCCAACTTGCTAAACGAAAAGCATTTCTGTCCTGAGCAGCTCAGGCTTTCGCTTCTTTTACTCACACCACGATTCTCAACCTGTGCCCTCACCCCAAGATCTCTCCACTCCGTCCTTGCCCTGCCAGCGCGGCTTCATCTGTCAGGGGTAGGGGCTCCTGGCTGGGCTGATTCAGAGGCGGGTCATGCTGCATTAATTCCCAATTAAAGCATTCAAATGGATCCAGCCAGCGGGCTGGCCCAGGTCCCAGCACGCTGGGTCTCCTCGAGATGCGGCGCCTGCATGGAGACTCTGTCTGTCTTAGTTACCTGCTGTCCATCCTTGTCACAAGGCAGCCGTGCCGGGCGGATCTCAGTCCTGCTTCCCGAGAGCCCAAGATACCGGTGGGAGTGAAGTATTTGAGGGAGAGCTGGCTCTTCTCTCCATCTCCACCTGCTCCCCAAAAGAAAATGTGCCAGAGTCCCTGCACCCCTCTATAAAAAAGACAGATCGGCCTCCGGAGTCTCCTTATTCTGCTTCTGGCAAAATAACACCCAATGCACATCTGTCTTCCCCTGGGAGCTGTTCTGGGATGGAGGCAAAGGTTCTTTTCTATTTGCCTCCTCGCAGCCCCGAACCCCGGGAGCACAGGCATAAGCAGAGGAACAGTCTGGGGGAGCAGCGAGGACCTGGGGCAGCAGGCAGGGGACACTGCACACGCAGCCCTTCTCTTCCTTTTCCTTCAATAGGTGTTAAGGCTGCAGTGCCTGTGGCACGGTGTGGCGGGGCAGTGAGGAAGCAGGGAGAGCCTGGCTGTACCAGCCTGCCCTGGGGAGACGCAGGTGTGATGCAAAGCCACCACAGGGCAGGGGCAAATCTGAGGCACGATGCAGGTCCTGTCGGTGGCCCACTCACTCTGTGTTCTGATTTTGCCAACCGAATACTGTCTGCTCGATGATAAAAATGGCCAACAGTGATTGAGTGCTCGCAGGCTAGACTTTCCTGCCTCTCCCTTTTTATTCGTCCTATTTAGAGTGGCTTTTCCAGCCACCATTTTCCACCCAGGGACTGCATTTCTGGGTTTAACAAACCAGCCAAGAGTGGTTTCCCAGACCCCTATGTCTTTGGCAACCGGAAACGCTGACTCTTCATCACGGATTTGGAAGAGGGATGTGGAGATAGGACAGCCCAGTGAAGACACTTTTTTGGGGTCCAGGGGGTTAATTCCTAATTTCTGGTTTGAGTGTCTTAGCCCTGCACCTGGGGGGGGGATGTTCCCTGGAGGCATCTCTCAAGCCTTTTGCCAGGACCCAGCTGTGTGTCTGATGCAGAGAGTTCAAAGTGGCAGTGGGATGGGAGCCTGGCTCCCAGATCCACCCCAACCAGGCTCTGTGGTGCCCCCAGCGTGGGTTCTCAAACCTTGGGACAGGGGTCAAGGCTCCCTTGTTTCCAGCACACGCACAGTTGCCCACAGGTTTGGAGACATCCTTCCACTGGAATGGACTGCTTTAGGGAATGACCCATAAGGGCAATCCCCAGAGGCTGTCCTAGCCTGTCTTTCTAACTCACCGTCCCTCACTCCCCACTCGCAGGGGCCTCTGCAGAGGTCCAAGACAGAGGACACTGGGGCCAAGCTCAGGTCCGGGAGAACCCCAGAAGTCCACTTAAGAAAGTCAGCATGCCCGGGCCACCTGTCCCTCCCCTGGCCCCGGCACTGGCCCCAGGTCTCCGGCAATGCCAAACTTCCCCTGAAGACTTGCTCCCCATAGTGGCTCCGGCTGCTGTCATGTGTGTGGGTATCAGACACACCCTAGTGAATAAAGCTCTGCTCAGATTCATAGAGGCAGGAGCCCCTCCACCCCCCACCCAATGAATCAGAGCAGCTCCCGCTCCCTCCTGGCACCTCCCCCCTGTGCCTCATCTCAAGGTGTCAGTGAAGGAGGTCAGGTCTCCATGTCTGTCTCATCCTCTGGGTGACTTTGGTGCCTGGCACCCTTTAAGTGCTTAAGAAAATGCTGCCTGAACAGACAACTTTAATGAACCGTCATTGGTGGGAGCCTGCATTCATCAGTGTTAGATCAGGATTTCTCAACCCCCTTCCCCATGATCAGCCTCCCCTACGGAGCTTTTTGAAGACATTTTCTTCCTCTCCAAGAAACCTATTCCAGCTTTCCCGCTCCCCTTGAGAATGGCCGCATTACAGGAACCAAGGAAAAGGCGATTCTGCTTCTGCCTATACACAGGGGGGCTGCTGCAGTCAGCTACCCCTGGAGGCTGGGGCCTCCTCACCGCAGGGGCTGGGTCTCAGTCCCTACTTCTCTCCAGGTTGCAAGATGCTTCCATCCTATCCCACCCGCATCCCATCCCTCTCCTTCAGTGGTTTCTCCCCAGCTCAGCGCCTCAACAACCGTTAAGTGAATGAAATAATGCATGGGAGGCACCTGGCTTGGTGAGCTGCGCACAGTAGGTGCTCAACCCAGGTTTGTTCTATTCACGAATGAATGAATTTCTCTCTTTTCCTTTGGCACCCAGACTCCAGTCCATCCAGGCCGAGCCCCTGCTGGGTATGGAGCCCCTGAGGCTAAGGAGGCGACCACCACTTTTCCTACCATCAGATGCTAGAGGCTCCAGGAACACAGCCGTCTTGGGATCCCGAGCGCCAAGCACACAGTGGGCGCTCAATAAAAGCTTGAGTAAATGAATGACTTAGTAAAGCCCATCTGCACTGGTGGAGATGCTGCATTCTGTGCCTAAGGATGGAGTGAATAAGCGAGTGACGGCCCCCCCTCTATCACCTCTCCCCAACACTCCCTCCACCCGGGATCCAGAAACCTCCGCCACAGCCAGGATTGCGCCCCTGCCCCGTCACCGCGGCGGAGCACGTCCGGCACTTCGCACCCCGGGGGACCGCTCGGGAAGAACTGAAGCCGGACCCGCACCGTGACGGTGGCGAGCGCGCCCCGCGCCGCCGTCCGCAGCCGCTGCCGGGTCCTCGGTCGCCCCAGCCTCCCAGCCCCGCGACCTTCGGTGCCTCCCCCCGCAGGGGGAGCCCGGGGGTCACGGCCACGTGCCCCCCAGCCCGAGCCGGAGCCCGAGTGTGCCGGCGCGGGGGCCGCCGCGCGCAAAGTTCCCACCTCAAGTTCCCGTCACGGCGTCCCCGCGGCGGAGTTGGCCCGGCCGCGGCCGCGGTCCCCCTGGGCTCTGCCGGCGGGTCCCGGGCGAGGGCGCGAGCAGGGGCCGGGAGCCGCCCGGGGCCGCCTCCCGGAGCCGCGGGCAAACTTCGGCCCCCGGGCCGGCTCGGCTCCCGCACTCGGACCCAGGGCCGCCCCGCCTCCGCCTCCCGGTCCCCGCCGGGCTCCGAGTGCGCCGGGAGCGCCGCGCCGCAGCCGCCGAGGGAGGGAGCGGGGCGGGAGGCGGGACGGAGGGAGGGGACTGCGCGCGGGGCGGGGAGAGTGGGCGCGCGGCGGAGAGCGCGGCGCTGGCCTCGCCCCGCGGCCCGGTTCCGCGGGGGGCCCGCGCCTCGGGTGGGCAGCGCTCCGCCCGCCCCCTGCCGGAGCCCCGCCGGGGCCGCGCGCGCGCGCGCGCCCCTCCGCCCCGTGCTCCCCGCCCCCTCCGCCCCGCGCGCGCGCCCCCTCCGCCCCGCGCTCGCCGCCCCTGGGCCGTCCGCGCCCCACCTCCACCCCCCCCCCGAGGTCGCGCGCGTCGTCACGTGCGTTCCCCCCGCGCCTCGGGCGCCCTGCGGGTCCTGGACCCCTCGCGCTGCTGTCCCAGGGTCTCCACGTGCCACGCAAAGTCCCCGCATGCGCTTCAACCTTCTGGGGGCCACGGGCCGTGCTTTACCGCGAGGTCCCGGTGCACCGTTGCCCTCGGGTCCCTCATGTCACCGCGCGACAGGGACGTCCTGGCGGCGTCAACTTCTTAGGGACGGCACCTGCCGCGCCGGGCGCCTTTCCCTCCTGGTCCGCGTGGCCCGGCCGCCGCCGGCACCCCTGGCCGACGCGGGGCACTCACACCGGGCCCTGGGGTCCCGGGGTCCAGCGCCCAGTGCACAGGCAGCCGGTCAGGAGCGACGCCTCGCTTCGAAATTGGTAGGAGTCGCGCTTTTGCTGGGGGGTTGGGCTGGAAGGCTGTGCCCGAGGGGGCGCCACGGCAGAGCCTGCCGCCTCTTAGTGTCGCTGGCCTCCCACCCTCCTTTCCTTTTTAACTTCCAGCCTCTGTGGCCTGTCCCCACCATCAGAGAACAAAGAAAGGCTATGGAGAAACCCTGATGTGGGCCGGGTCTGAGACCTGGTCCTTAAGCGTGAGTTGAACGCCCACTGGCGTGGTGGTGGGGACTACGACTGACAAGGACTTGTCCCCACGAACTCACCTTCTGCTCGGGGAAAGGCCGAGCCAGGAACACCGAGAACGAGCAGGACTGCGGTCTGTGAGAGGGGCGACGAAGAAGCCAGAGCAGGGTGGGAGGTACAGAGCGAGGGGCGAGACCCCTTTCGATTGACCGCTGGGGAGGGGACGTATACACAGCCATGAACAAGCCCATCTTTGGAAGATGTGGTAAGAGAGCTTTGCAGCTGGATGAAACAGCAAAGACGACGATCCTGAAGCAGGAAGGAGGGAGGCATATTTGAGGAAGAGCAGGGGCATCGGAGAGGAGTAGTGGGGAGGGTGTGCAGGAGAGGAAGTCTTCCTGGCTGTGTGGGCTTTGGTGCTCAGGTGGTCCCTGGAGCACACTTTGAGAAACAGGGCCCCAGGTGGTAGGTCGGGTCCCTGCCTTCCCGTCCCGTCTGAAAACTGGCATTTCTGTCTCTTTCTCCTTGCGGATTGTCCGTCTCCCCCGCTAGACATCAAGCTCCATCAGGGTTGGGACTATGTGCTGTCCCTCTAGCATCTTCCACATTGCCAGGCACAGTCAGACCAGGCTTCTGAAAGAGTCGTTGGGGGAGCACTGAGGACAGTCCTAGGGGGTAGATTTGATCATTCCAGGGAGACACAGGACTTGTCCAAGAGCACGGGAGGAAGGTGCAGAATAGAAGTGCCCCCCCCCCCGAATTTCTGATTCAGTGGGTTTGGGGTGAGACCCTTCTAATAAATTTTCTGGTCATTCTGATGTTCCTGGTCTGCGGCTTTGAGAACCACTGATGTTGAAGACTTGAAACTCAACCCAGCTGGGTCTGACTTTAAAGCCCACGTGATCTGCCAGATCCAGTGGGGTGTCCGGTGAGCTGGACCTTATGAGCACCTCTGGGAGAGGGGTACTGTCCCCGGGGGATGGGCCTGTCAGAACACTGTGCACCTGAGTCAGATGTTGTGGTGACCTGTGGACAGAAGACCCTGAAACACAGGGAGACCATCCCTAAGGACCGTTCTCCCCCCCTCCCCCCTGCCCCCCATCCACCCACATATAGAGACTCACTTTCTGTGCCCAGGAGTTAAATTACTCTCTGCTCTTATCCCTGACTTGGGCTAAACTGTGTCCAATAAAACTCTTTTAAATCCTTTTAAGGAATTTCCTCTTTGCAGTTCCTCCCTCCCTTTAGAGCCTTCCAGATTTTCAGTTCTTCTCTTCCTATCTTCATCTCCCTCCCGAGAAACATTCCTTCCCGAGCTGTTGTGTGGAAATGCATGTTGGTGATACCGGTGAAGGTTTTGCGAAAAGATGAACCGCCCCCCCCCCCCCATCCGAAGCTTGCTGAGCACTTACTAGGTGCCAGGCAGTTCGCTGGGCGATTGGTAGGTGTCTGAGGTGCAAAATGGGTTCTGCCTCCAGCTCGAACACCTGTCTCTTTGGCTCTGCTGGATTAATTAAAAAAAAAAAAAAAAAAAAGTGAATTAGTTGCCAACCTTTAAAAAGTGGGAGATTTCACCTAACATTTTTTTCTTTGGAAACACTGAGCGATCTGGCTGACATCCCTCGTGGGGGTGGTATGCCGGGTCGGGGACACCCCTTTGCCTGTGGTTTGCCTCTTGGCCCGTGTCGTCGTGTCATTTGCGGTACCACTGGGCCCCTGGAAGCCTGAGTTACTGACCTCTCATCTTGGCAGATTGTCTAGGGTCACACAGTAAGTGGCAGAGCTGGACCTGAATCCAAGCCTGTCTGACCTAAAAGCCCAAGCCTGTCACTGGAAAAAAAAAGCTGCTATTAGAGCGGGGGCAGGAGGAGGATGTGGCATCCCTGGCCCAGAGGACATACCTTAAAAGGGAATTACTGTCAGCGGTTTAAGAATATGCTTTCCTTCCCATTCATAACCAACTGTCAGTAAGTCATAAAGTTCTAGGTTGTTTTTCCATGGCATGAAGGGTTACCCAGAGTAGTCCAAGCTTTTTTATCCAACCTCCCCCTTGAGATGGGAGGGCTTAGATTCGCAAGGCTGGTGGTTAGTTAGGAGAGGAGTTTGGAGAGGGAGTGGGGTGGGGATGGAGGGAGTGCCTTCACCACCACCTCCCGTCACTCTGCCCCGGGCACTCTGCCTTTGTGAGCCTGGGACACCCCAAGCAAGCTCTGTCCTTGTGCCTGGAGGGATCTGCCCTAGCTCTCCATATAACCTTTTCCTCCCAGTCTTGGGTCTCAGTCATCCCCTTGGGACCTACTGGCACAGATCAGGGCACAGGGGGTGAGGTTGAGGCGTACAAGGGCACGGCTGTATTTAAATCTTTATTTTAAAAGTTAATATTTTCTTCATCATGGGTTTGTTTTGTACTAATTTAGATTAGAAAATATTAGTGTGTCAAAATGTTATTTATCTTGAATGCTAAGCTTTTTAGTGCCTCCTTAAATCCTGCACCCCCAGCGGGGGCCTCAGCTCTGCTCCTGCTCCAGGGTGCTCTGGACCAGCAGTCAGGAGACCTGGGTTCTGGTTCTGGTCCTCCTACTAGACGTGTTCTGTGAGTGGACACAAGTCCCCTCGGTGGCCCGAGCCTGTCAGCTATTCCATCTGTCCAGGGAAGGGGTTATACCTGCCTTTAGTTCTAGAGCGATCCGAGACACCCAGCGTTGCTCTGATGGGTTGTGCATTGTGTCCCTCTCCTGGGGGCTTTGGGACTATTTTAGGCCTTGGCGACTCTGGTCATTATGGGATGTCACAGTCCTTTCCTGGGTACCCCAAGTGAGGTGTTCCTCCGTGCAAACACCCAATCTTCATGGCTGCTGTGAGCAATCAGCATTGATTTTCTTGTCCATTTTTCTGGCCCTGGGGGACCTTTTCTGTTTTGGAAGTGTGATCACACACCCTATTCTTTGAGGTCTTGCCTTTTGTTCTTTGGTTTCATTCATTGGACCACGTGACACACATTCATTAAGGACCTTCTATAGGTCACACACTGATCAAGCACTGGGGATACAAAAGGCACATTTCCAGCCCCAGAAGAGCATTTGTTGTAGTGAGGGAGACTGCACGAGGCCGATCCGATCCGTGTGCTGTGAGAAGTCTGCCTGGGGTAGAGGACTTCCGGCCCAGTTAAGGCTGCGCTGAGAGAACTGTGCGTTGTCCTTTCCCCTGGGAGGACCCTGCGTCCCCGGTTGTGATCCAGATGCCATCAGCCCAGAGCAGAGTATGGTCACCTTCCTGATAGAATCTCCTGGAGAGAGTGCTGCAGTGGTACAGTTTGGATCCACATTTGAATGGGCAGAGCTCCAAGTTAGACCTTCCAGTTCCTTCTCACTCCCCTTCTCCATCCAGTGCCTCCTCTGGATTGTGGTTGGTTCCTTGGTTTTTCCTAGTCCTGACAGCCCTTGCAGCCCGTCTCAAAGCCCACCTCTTCCTTTGGCTTTCCTCCACTGCCCCAGCCCTCAGGGGACTCTCTCACACTCTGGTCCAAAGCCTTTATCAGCTAATTGGCCCGCTGCCTGGAGCTTAATTAAGATCTGTCTAGAGTTCCTTGTTGCAACGGTGCCTTGTTCCTTGCCTGGCAGTCAGTGACAGCTGGGAGGGCTCTGTCCCCTCAACTCCGAGGATGCAAACAGATGCGGCTTGCTAGGGCTTCCGTGTTTCAAAAATAATGAGTTATGTGCCAGCATTTGTAAATCAGGAGATCTCACCCAAAAATCTGGATTTCTGGCTTCCCTTGAAAACTTAGAAGATGTGCCAACCCCACACCTTATATTCCTCCCTGGCAAAAATTGGCTAGAGCTGGTAGCAGCTTTTTCCTTTAGACGGAGCTTGGGTTCTCCAGTTTGCCACAGTCCGCACTATTCCTTCATGTCTAACGGGGGGGGTTCCCTTTATTCATCCTCTTCACTCTCCTGCCCCCCCCCATAGGCTTTGAGATTTTAACCCCTGCTTTCAGCTTTTTTTCTTCAAAAGGAGAGACAGCTCATCAGAGCGTTATGTAGTGGCAGATGCTTCGCAAGACTCAGAGGGAGTCTGGCCATGATTACTGGAGATTTGCTGGGTAGACGGAGGAGGGGAAAGTCAGGAGGGTGCTTGCTATAAATCCAGTCCATAGATTCTTAGGATCGATGAACTCACATTGGTGTTTGAACTTGGCTGGTACTTTTTTGCTTTACCTGTACATGTGGAGAGATAGTTAATGTGAAAATGAAACAATAAAAGCATTAAAATGAGGTTACTGAGAGCACACTGTTCTCAGATTTTTACATTTACTTTTCATCTGTCTGTGGGCATTATTGTTTTTAAAATTTTTAAGTTTATTTATTTTTGAGAGAGAAGGAGAGAGTGAGCACGAGTGAGGGAGGGGCAGAGAGAGAGGAGGAGAGAGGATCCCAGGCACGATCCGCACTGTCAGCACAGAGCCAGGAGAACAACACTTGATCAGGGTTTTGTTGTTTTGGGTTTTTTTAATGTTTATTAATTAAAAAAAAAATTTTTTTTTCAACGTTTATTTATTTTTGGGACAGAGAGAGACAGAGCATGAACGGGGGAGGGGCAGAGAGAGAGAGGGAGACACAGAATCGGAAACAGGCTCCAGGCTCTGAGCCATCAGCCCAGAGCCTGATGCGGGGCTCGAACTCACGGACCGCGAGATCGTGACCTGGCTGAAGTCGGACGCTTAACCGACTGCGCCACCCAGGTGCCCCTAATGTTTATTATTTTTGAGAAAAAGAGAGATTGGGAAGGGGCAGAGGGAAAGGGAAAGAATCCCAAGCAGGCTTTGTGCTGTCGACGCGGAGCCTGACATAGTGCTCAAACTCAAAAACTGTGAGATCATGACCTGAGCTGAAATCAAGAGTCGGATGCTTGACCAACCGAGCCCCCCCAGGCGCCCCCCCACCCCTGCTTTGCAGGCCGTATTATTATTTTCCCCATTTTCGAGACAAGGGAACAGAGACCCAGGTTAGTTACTTGCTCAGGATTGCACGGCCAGGAAACCTGAAGCTTGTGATTGCGACGTAGCCAGAATGACCCCGGCCCCTTCGTTGTGGCACAGTTGGAGGCACCGGTAGGTGCTGGGCTCGTTATTGTTTTCTCTGGGGTGGTCTCCCTCCTGTCTCCCTCCTGTCAGGTGGGGCGCATTCCTTCCTTGGCACAGGGTTGAAGTTAGCCAGCCCGCAAGCCTGTTACTGCAGGCTGTTAGATCCGGAGACACGCAGGGGCGAAAGCCTTTGGCAAGGGGAGCATAGGGTGGGGAGGGGGGAGGCAAGAAAGCAGTGGCCCCACCAGCCCGGGCCCGGTCCCCTTAGACGGCCCATGGATCCTGCAGGCACAGGGACCACCGTCCAGCCTTTGGGCATGAGCTCATTTCCCGTGTCCCCACGTCTGAGGTCAGCGCCCCGTTGAGCATCCATCCGTCTTGCTGCAGTGGAAGATTTTAGGACTCTTGTCGTTACTTTGCATTGCTTCTGGGCTGCGTTCCCTCTTATTTCATTTTCCTCTGAAATCCTGAGCTCACCCTCCTCAGCAGCTGACGGGACCATTTATTTCCAAGGCTGCAGCCGGTCGGAGGGCTGCTGACAGCTAAGCGGAGCCCTCTGGGTTTCTGCCACCCGGTTTTGTTCCCGCAGACAGGGACGGGAGATAGGAGAACATCTTCATTTTGTAGCAGCAAAGCTGTCAGAGCTTTGGAGTCTCAGCTCTATCCACTGTGTCGCAAAGGGCGCTGCCTTGGCGGACTCCGTCCCTCAGTCTTCTGCCCTTTGGGACTCAAAACCTTAAGAGAGTGCAGCCTGTGCTTTGCAAGTGTCCTGTCAAGTGCTCCTGGAGCTCAGAGAGGGTGAGAGATGTGTGGGGTTTGCACAGCAAATGAGTGCAGAGCACAGGGAACAGCTCCGGCCCCAGCCCTTTTGCCTTGTATCAGCCTCTGCCTCTTCAGGGTCTCAGAAGGCCGAGCTCCCAGGGGACACCCCCCCCGCCCCCCCCCCCCCGACTAACCACCTGGCATGCTTTTCTGCCAGCTCTTTATGAAGCCTGCTCCTCCCAATCTGATCTCAGCTCAGATGCTCCCTCCTCAGAGAGGCCGCCCCTGATGCCTCCATCTGAAGCCCCCCCCCCACCCCGCCATCACATTCTCTCACATCTTCCATGTTCTTCTTCTCAGAGCTCTGATCAGTGCCTGAAATGATCCCTATCAGAGTTTAACTTACGTTTGTATGATCTCTTCCAGCAGAACGCAAGCTTCGTGGGGGCAGGACTACATCTGTCTTATTCACCGTTCTCTCTCAAGCACCTGGCCCGCAAGAGGGCTCCACAACTCTGTTTGGGTTGAAGGAATAAACCTAGCCAAGGTGGATTTGGGGGGGACTTCAAACAGTCCTTAAACAAGGAAACAGTTTTCAGGAAGCAATGAAAAATTAAACATCTGCAGAGTCACCTTCATTTGCTTCAGGGAGGATTTGATTTGTGGGAACAAAGTCCACTCTTAAAAACACTTCAGGGGCACCCGGGTGATTCAGTTAGTTAAGCGTCCGACTTTGGCCTCAGGTCATGATCTCATGGTTCATGAATTTGAGCCCCACGATGGGCTCTGTGCCGACAGCTCGGAGCCTGGAGCCTGCTTCTGATTCTGTGTCTCCCTCTCTCTTTGCCCCTCCCCTGTTCATGCTCTGTCTCTCTCTCTGTCCCAAAAATAAAAACATAAAAAAAAACACAAAAACTTAAAAAAAGGCTTCAAAGCCATCCATCTAGCCACCCATTTATTGGTGCATTTGACGCCATTTTGCTAAGTGCTGGGTCCAGGCCATGCTCTATGCAAGGTGCCGGCCATGCACAGATGAGAGGCTGGGGTTCTCCGGGAATCTTCTCAAATGGGCTTAAATACAAAGGAGAATCCATTGGGTCACATGGTTGCAAAGTCTAGGGGTTGGTCTGCTTGATTCCAAAGCCCCTATTCTTTAAAAACTACTTAAAAGTATTAATGTATAGTTTATATATAGTGAAATGCCCAGATCTTAAGTGGGTGGTTTGATCCATTTTGACAAATGCATGCACCTGTGTAATAACTCACATACCTATCACAGAATAGAACATCTCCATTACCCCAGAAAGTTCCCTCAGGCCCCTTTCCAGGCAAGCCCTGCCGCCCCATAGATAAGCTTTGTGTCCTCTGGAATTTCACGGGAATGGAACCATATGGAAGGGACCCTTTTGAGCCTGCCTTCCTTTGCTTAGCATAGAGTTTGGTGTTCTGCAGCCATGTTGTTGCAAGTGTCCGTTCGTTCCCTACTCCTGCTGAGTAGCGTCCCATTGTGCAGACACACCCCGTTTTGCTTTTCCATCCATCTGTTGATGGGCCCTTGGATTGTTTCCAGTTATGGGCGACGTGACCAAAGCTGCTGTGAACATTCATGTGTGAGTCTTTTTGTGAACATGCACACTCGTTTTTATTGAGTTCCTAGGAGTGAACTTGCTGGATGTAAGTGAAACAAAAATCCCATATCCTCCACAGCGAAGATGTACCACTTCCCTGTGCTGGAGTCTTCTGTGTGGAGGTATGACTTGAGACTAGTTGTGAACTGCGTGAGGGCACAGACCATTGGCGTTTGAAGCCCTGTGTTTAGTAGCTTGTCCATACCCAGCATCAACGAGGAGGTGGAGGGCAGAATCTGTTTGGATTGATAGTTGTTTGGAGACAATTCTCGAGGGGGGGTTTTGCATTTCTGCACATCTTGCAAGGAGAGGCGCTAACTGCCTTCCTCCCAGACTCTATTTTAGATGTTGTTTGTGCAGTGAATAGCTCTGGAAGATAGAGATAGTATCTTTCTCCAGAGCAGAGGGTAGACATGTTTCCTGTCCATTATGAAAGATTCGAGTTTCCGAATATTATTCAGACCAAAAAAGGAAGGACATTCTGACACCGGCCGCAACATGCACGAACCTTGAAGATGTTATGCTACATGAAACAAGCCAGTCACAAAAAAGATAATGTATGGTTCCACTTCTAGGAGGTCTCTAGGGTAGTCCCATTTAGAGAGACCAAAGTAGAAGGATAGTCACCAGAGGGTGGGGGAAGGGCAAATGGGGAATTGTTGCTTAATGGGTATGGTGTTTCAGTTTCGAAAGAAGGAAAAGCTCTGGAAATCTCTTGAACAACAATGAGAAACTACTTAACCCTACAGAATTGTATACTTAGAAATGGCTAAGACGATAAAATGTATGCTATGTGTATTTACTGCACACACACACACGCATACACGCACACACGCATGCACACACACGGATTTGGGTTTCCTAAGCTCAGAGTTCCAATCCTATAAGGTAACTCATTGCATGTCTTTGCACTGCTGTGTGGGAACTAGAACTTGGGGGACTGGAGCAGGAAAATGCTGATACTCTTGTTACTGCTGTGCTGTGAACTGTCTCTTATCTCTGACCCGGGGGTCTCGTGTCTTCTGCCAGCAGTCATAAAACTGGCAAGCTAACTTGCTGGCTGCCAAGTAGGGTCAATCTCAGACTCCTCATAGTTCTTGACAAAAGCAATCTCTAGTTTTTCCTTGCAGCACTTTTTACAACTGTAGTTAAATTTGTATCTTTAAGTACTGGTCTGCCTCGGTGAACTCTACGCTGTCTTGTTCAGAGCTTTGTTCCCAGGGTCTCACACAGTGCACTTGGCACATGGGAAATGCTCAATGAGTATTTGTAGAGCGAATGACTGGATGGCTGGATGAATGAATGCTTGTTGCCTTGATCCCCCTGTCTCTTCTTCAAAGAGAGCACTTCTGGAATGGGTGGCCTGGCTTACTCTCCCAGCTCCTTGGAGGCAAGCTCCTGAGGGACCCATTTCTGCTTTGGGCCAGGCTGGCTCTCGTCTTCCCCACCCCCTCCCCTGAGCTTCCGAGGGCACTTCACAGGCAGGAAGGGCCCACTTCTCTCCGTCTGCCAGCTGTTGGCTTGTAGTGGTCAAGTACCACTCTCTCCACTTTACAGAAGAGGAAGCAGGCTCACAGAGGTAGAGGCCTCGTGTAACTCTTGCCCTGGGTTTGACCATTCACTGTCCAGTCTCAGGGGGGTCCGGGTGCTGGGACTTTTGTTCCCATAGGACCACCAGCGACCTTCTGGACATCAAGAGGGTGGGATGGGGGTGGAATGGAGAAATGTCTCGGACTGTTGACCAGAAGCAGCAGCTCAGTTAGCACTCGACAGGGTCCTCGGGGACCTCTGAGCGACTGCCAGTGGAAGGCCCTGGGCTGGCTCTGTACAGCTCACGAGCTCACCTCACTGGCAGCGGCCAGTCCGCAGGGGTGGACCTGACTTCCTGGGCTCTCTTGACACCGACTTGGATCGTGTTCTTGCTCTTTCCAGGTCTGGTCACTTCAGACTCCCAGGTTAGTCGGATCTCCTCCAGCCGCCCCGGGATGGCCGTCTCTGGCAATTTCTTTGTTCTCTTTCCATAACATTATCATGGAATACATTTTATACCTTGCTCCCCTTGGGGCCTCCCATTTATTTGCAAGAGCTTCCTTTTGAAGTAAGAAAAAAAAAAAAACAAAGGAAGCTTATCAATTTCTCCTTTCTATGGAAACAGTTTTTATTCTCTTCCCCATAATGAGGATCCCTCTGACTTACTGGGGCAGAATCTCCATGGGAAGGGTGTGCAGAGAAGGCAACCAGAATATAAATACTCATATTTAAGATAGGTCACCGTGGCACTTGGGAATTGTGGTATAGGTCCGGGGCCGAATCGGGCCTTCCAGCTTCCATCCCTGGTCAGGTCTGTGTGTATCTAATAGGCGCCTCCCGTGTGCCAAATGGTTTGTTGATTTGTGGACCTTGAGTGCATAAAAGATATACTTTCTTCTCAGTGGTAAAGCTGTGGTTCTTGTGGTTCTGGGCTGGAATGAAAGGTCTTCTGGAGAAGAAAAGTTAGCCATCGCCACAAGGAGTAGATAGCATGGTCATTGACCCACCCATCCATCTTTAAACAAACACTTACTGGTCACCTGCTATGTGCCAAGTCTGCTGGATTGTGGGGATATGGCTTTGGCCATGACAAATAAGGTCTCTGTCTTCCTGCACTTCAAATATTAAACAAGTAAACGAATCCGTATGTAATGACAGATCACGATAAAGGAAGAGTGGAAAAGTGGCACAGGTGAGGGCTTAAGAGCGGCGTGGGCAGCTCTGGGAAAGTGTTGTCCAGGGCTAAGTACGCCCCGCCCACTCAGCAGTGGCTCCTTGAAGGGCTTGGAGCCGAGTCTCCAGTGCTGTGTCCATGTTGCATGTCCCTGGTGTTCTTTTTCTGCTAGTGAGGGACTCCCCGCGCTGAGGCATCATTACCCTCACCCCATTCTCTTTGGCTCCTGCCCAGCTTACGCTCCCCCAAATCCAGTCCCTCAGCCGGGTCCATCGACACCCCCTCGTGCCCTGGACCACCCCTTGTGTGTCTGCTCCAGCCACTCCTGCTCCAACACACCAGGCATCTGGAAAGTTCTTCCCTAAGATATCCACGTGGCTTGATCGTTCGCTTAGGTCTTTGCTCAAATGTCACGTTCTTGGTGAAGTCTTTCCTGGTCTCCCAATTAAAAATTCTGACAACTCCACCCTGACTCCAGACCTCCCCATCTTCTGTCCTGTGTTCTGTTTCTCCTTAGCTTTTTGTCGTCATGTGATATGTGTGTTTTGATTAGCTGTTGTTACCCTTAGGTCAGAAGCGATGAGAGGAGAGGGCAGTTACTGAATCCAGAGGGAGAGCACTGTGGGAACAGAGAGAGCTGTGCTGTATGGACCAGTGATCCTCCAGTGAGGGACCCAGGCAGCCTGATGCCATTCCGCTGCCCTCCTCACTCTGATCTTGCTGAGGCTCCCCCTTGGTCAGGCCCGATGAGAAGATGGGGACAGGAACACATCAGCCTCCAAGGGCATGGAGAAGCTGGGACAGTGATGCAGAGGGGAGTGGCCTTCACACTCTTGTTTGGAGCCCCAGGGCTTTGCAAAAGAGTTTTGGGGACATCACAGTGGGCAGAGGGGTGACCCAGAGGACTTGACTTTAATTGGCCACCAACATTTCCCCCAGTATGTGCGTGGTGGAGAGAAGGCAGAGAATTACAAGGCCTGAATTTGAACTTCAACTCTCCCAATAAGCAGGTATGTGACTTTGGACAAGTCATGGCGTCCTCTGAGTCCAGATACTCCTCTGTTAAATGCAGCTCAAACTCCCTGCTCTGCCTCCCTTTCTGGATGGTTGTGATGATTCAATATGGTTCAGGATGTGGGAGTGCTTTGCAAATGGCAGAATCTTGGACAGAATTGGTTGTTTTAATCTCAGCTGCCAGTGCATGCTTCCATTGTTGACTCAAAAATTCCAAGTCTAGATACAAAATGTGTTACTGGTCACCATGAGGACCTGGGAGTGACAGGTGTTTTCAGCCCAATGAATCCATTGATTTTTCTGATGAAAAAATCCACAAACTTTTTAAGATTCCAGGTATTGGTAGCAGTGTTACCCATCAGTATGCAAGATACCCAGCTTTTCCTGGGGGTCTACAGACAAGATCTGGATCCCAGCTTGATAAATGCTTCAGACAGTAACTGGTTCTCAACCTTGGTTTCTCCCTCACTCTAGCCATAAGGAGCACCTCTCTGGGGGTGAGGGAGGACGGCAGGGTGGTGGGCAGGGCTGTGTGCTCCTTACAAAGCTGCAGGAAGAGTGAGGGGAAACTAATCCTCCCTTCCTTGTTTGGGGGCCCAGGGGCCATTCAGTAGCAGGTCGGAGACCCCCCCCCCCCGCCCCGCCCATGGCCAGAGCCCTGTGGTCCCAGCTCCACGGATAGCAAGAACATTGCCCATGGTTGCCAAGGCGCTGAGCTGCAGAGGGCATGTCTCTTTAGCAGTCTGGGCCACCAGCCCAGCGTGAAGTTGGCTAGTGGGCGTGACGCGGCTAATTGCTGTGATTTGGCATCCAGTAGTGAGTACAGCACACTGTGGGAAGTGCCAGGGTTAGGGGCGGTTCTCAGCCAGCCACCGCTGCCTGCTACCAGTCTCCAGCTCCGATAACAAGTCAGAACCCTGTTTGTTATTGGGGGTGGGGAAAGAGGCCCTCGTTTTCTCCGCTTGGCAGCTTTGAATACATTCTCCTTTCCTGCCACGGGGTCCTGTCTCTCAGCGGCCCGGTCTGCCTCCTCCTTATTCCATACCTTCGGACAAGTTGCTTCCTTTTCTGGGCCTCGGTTTGCCCATTAGTCAAAGGAGAAACTTGTACTCGAAATGAGATGTTTCTTTCAATTTGAATATGTTGTGTTTCTAGGCAGGGTTTCTCAGCCTGGCACTCTTGGCGTTTGGGGCAGGATCATTCTTGTCATTGGGGGGGGGGGGGGCAGTCTGTCCTGTGCATTGGAGGGTGTTTAGCAGCATCCCTGGCCTCTAGCCGCTAGATGACGGAGGCACCCATCCCAAAAGCCATGACCGACAAAAACCACTCCGATAAAAATAATGATGAAAATTCCCCGGAGAGCAAACTTGTGCCCATTTGAGAACTAGTGATTCAGGGTAGAGGCTGAAGCTTTTGTAGTTTGTGGGAAATACTTCCCCTGGGTGTTACTCTGGAGGGTAACTTATTATCATTATTAGTCCTTGTATACATATCTATCTATATCCATCGATCGATCATCTATGTACCAGACACTGGGAATATAAAACTGAATAAGACATGCCTGTCCCTGCCCATACAGAGCCCATATTCTAGATAGGGCTTGGGGAGAGAGAGACGATATTCATGTAACCGCGTGAAGTGATGATCCAATTTCAAATAGCACCTTGATAAAACAGGTGGGCCCAGTGGGACCATAGGGGTCCTTATAAGAGGGAGGCAGGAGTGTCAGAGAGGAAATGTGATCATACAAGCAAAGCTCGGAGAGGAGACAGGGTGCTGCATTGCTGGCTTCGAAGATGGAGATTGGGCTGCCAGTCAGGGGATACAGGCAGCCTCCAGAGGCTGGCAAAGTCTAGGAGCCCATCTGCCCTGGAGCCTCCAGGAGGAACACAGCCCTGTTAGTACCTTAATTTTACCCAGTGAGACCCATTTTGGACTTTTAGCCTCCAGAATTGTAAGAGAAACGTTTGTGTTTTAAGCCCCTATACACTCGTGGAAATTTGTTATAGCACCCCTGGGAAAGTCAAATGTTTCCCCAAACTGGGTCTAGCATTTATTCCTGCTATCTCCTCTCTATTCTATTGTTCCATTGTAATATTTTTTTTAAAGAAAAATGATTATTCATTTTTGGGAGAGAAAGAGCATAAGCAGGAGAGGGGCAGAGAGAGAGAGGAACACAGGATTCAAAGCAGGCTCTGGGCTGATAGTCGAGGGCCCAAGGCAGGGCTCGAACTCACAAACCATGAGATCATGACCTGAACAGAAGTCGGACGTTCAACTGACTGAGTCACCCAGGCACCCCCGCCCCCGCCCCCTTTATAATATTTAAAGTCTATTTATGGCCTACCCTTCCATCTTTTAAAAACATGATCAAATATATGTATTATCAACCATAAACATATAGCCAAATGCATATATATTTGTGTCCTTAGATTGATAGCGTTTTATACATTGTCTTTTTCTTGCTTCTTTCACTCAACCATATATCGTAGAGCTCACTCCACGGCAGCAGGTAGAGATACTCCTCATTCTCTTTATTGCTGGATAGAATTCCATTGTGTGACAACACCATTTTTTATTTATCATTCTCCTTTTTTTTTTTTTTTTAATTTTTTTTTCAACGTTTTTATTTATTTTTGGGACAGAGAGAGACAGAGCATGAACGGGGGAGGGGCAGAGAGACAGGGAGACACAGAATCAGAAACAGGCTCCAGGCTCTGAGCCATCAGCCCAGAGCCCGACGCGGGGCTCAAACTCCCGGACCGCGAGATCGTGACCTGGCTGAAGTCGGACGCTTAACCGACTGTGCCACCCAGGCGCCCCTATCATTCTCCTTTTGATGAACATTGGGTTGCTTCTAGATTTTTGCTCCTGTAAATAGTACTGCAGGGCATATGTCTTCTCTTGCTTTTGCCAGTGTATCTTTGGGATAGACTCTGAAATCAAAGAGTAAGTGATACGTAATTTTGTAGATATGGTCAGTGTCCTTCCATAAGGTTATAACATTTTGGGGTTTTGCTTTGTTTTTGTTTTTTAAAATGTTGTATTTATTTTTGAGAGAGAGAGAGAGCAGGGGAGGGGCAGAGAGAGAGGGGGACAGAGGATCTGAAGTGAGCTCTGCACTGACAGCAGAGAGGCCAGTGTGGGGCTCGAACTCACGAACCGTGAGATCATGACCTAAGCTGACGTCGGATGCTTAGCTGACTGAGCCGCCCAGCTGCCCAGGCGCATCACCACCTACAATGATCAAGAGAGCTGGCTTCCCCCAAACTCGGTCAAAAACATATGTTTTTTCAGATCTTTGGACTTTAGCGAATCTGATAGGGAGAGGTGGGTTAGCAGTGTGGTTTTCATTTACATTTTTCTTATTGTAAGTGAGGTTGAGCATCTTTTTTGTATGGTTCATAGACATTCGCATATGTTTTTCGTGAATTGGTCAATAACATTTGTAATGAAGAAGCCGAATGGATGAATGAATGAGCGAATGACTGAATAGATCAGAATTTCCAGGAAGAAGATGAACTGTATGAGGCAGGGCTATCAGCCTCCTGTTTCTTGGTTTCCCAGCCACTATCCCTCCTTCTGATGCCCAGCCCCATGCCGGGCACCCCACTGGTGCTTGATAAACTTTATCATGCTGCAGTGTGGAATCTGAGAGCATTTCATTTTTTTTTTAATTTTTTTTAATTTACATCCAAGTTAGCCTCTAGTGCAACAATGATTTCAGGAGTAGATTCCTTAATGCCCCTTACCCATTTAGCCCATCCCCCCTCCTGCAACCCCTCCAGCAACCCTCTATTTGTTCTCCATATTTAAGAGTCTTTTATGTTTTGTCCCCCTCCCTGTTTTTATATTATTTTTGCTTCCCTTCCCTTGTGTTCATCTGTTTTGTCTCGTAAAGTCCTCATATGAATGAAGTCATATGATTTTTGTCTTTCTCTGACTAATTTCACTTAGCCTAATACCCTCCAGTTCCATCCACATAGTTGCAAATGGCAAGATTTCATTCCCTTTGATTGCCGAGTAATACTCCATTGTATACATATATACCACATCTTCTTTATCCATTCATCCATCGATGGACATTGGGGCTCTTTCCATACTTTGGCTATTATCAATGGTGCTGCTATAAACCTGGGGGTGCATGTGTCCCTTCAAAACAGCACACCTGTATCCCAAGGATAAATGCCTAGTAGTGCAATTGCTGGGCCGTAGGGTAGTTCTACTTTTAATTTTTTGAGGAACCTCCAGACTGTTTTCCAGAGCGGCTGCACCAGTTTGCATTCCCACCAACAGTGCAAAAGAGATCCTCTTTCTCCACATCCTCACCAACATCTGTTGTTGCCTCAGTTGTTAATGAGCCATTCTGACAGGTGTCAGGTGGTATCTCACTGTGGTTTTGATTTGTATTTCCCTGATGATGAGTGATGTGGAGCATTTTTTCATGTGTCGGTTGGCCATCTGGATGTCTTCTTTGGAGAAGTGTCTGTTCATGTCTTTTGCCCATTTCTTCACTGGATTATTTGTTCTTTGGTTGTTGAGCATTTCCTTTCCCTAAAGGTAACAGCAAGAGCAGGCTTGTGAATATGAGCAATTGACAAACTGAGAGTTCCGCCGACTCTCGGGTTGGGAAGCTGAGCGACAGACGCAGGTTGGGACGGACACTCCCAGGACACATCTGCAGCAGCCACAGCCACAGCCTCAGCTGAGACCCACCCCTGCTTGCAAATCGCCTGGCGATTCCTCTGCCTGTTCTGTACCCACCAGCCGATCCGAGTCTTGGCGTTCAGGAATCAGAGTTATTGGAAAGGATAAGAGCCCAGAGGGAGTGAGCCGTGGCTGAAAGATGGCTGGCTTTGAGCCTGGGAGTCCCGGCTTTGGATCCTGGCTGTGCCGCTCACTTAGGACTTGGGTGAGTCATTTCATCTGCCTTGTGTGTCTCAGATGCTTTGTGCGAAATGAGGATACTTGTATCTTTAGCATCGTTTGTGAAATTATGTTTGTGAAGTGTATCGCTAGCAGCTATGGTTATGCCAATAAGCGTTTCCAGTTCCTGCATTCCTGGTATAAGAGAGGCCTGATGCTGTGTGGTTTTTAACGTGCCATCCCACGTATCCCTCACAGAAGCCCGATGACGTAATACCGTTATCACTGTTCTCGCTCAAATGAGGAAACTGAGGGACAACGTCTCAGGTCTCCCGAGTGGCAGAGGCCGAGAACGAACCCAGGCCAATTGCCTCGCAAGCCAAGGCGCTCACCTGCCCTGCTTTCTGTAGCTAATCGTGCAGACCATATGCCGGGCCTCACCCGGAGGCCAGCCAACCAGACCTGGCCACTCGAAGGCCTTTGCCCTTGGTGGCGGGAGGTCTTCCAGACTGGCTATGTAGTTGGCAGGGTCCAGTGCAAAGTCAAAATGCAGGGTCCTTGTTAAAAAAACATGAAGAACTTTGAGATGGCAAGAGCAGAGCCTTCAAGCCCCTCTCAACCGGGGGCCCCCAGGCTGTCTGTCCACGCAGCCGGCCCCATGCTCCTGACTGGGCTGTGCCTCCCTGCCTGCTCCTGGGTTCCCTCTGGATGCCTTGCCAGCCCCCTCCCTTCTCTGAAGACCCAAAGGAAACCTTGAGATTTGCTAAGCAGCCCCCAGTGTGAACCCTGGCTGCACTTAGCTCCCCAAGGGACATGCCTGGGTCTGCATAAAATGGTTCCATGTGACTCAGGCTGGCCAAGAACTCCAACATGCCTGGGTGAGATCAGGAAAGTCTCCACGGGCAGGTTCCTCACATTCCCTCTCCAGCACTGCAACCTAAGAAAGTATAATCATAACTATATTCGTTATGAGTTATAGTAATACTACTAATTATTATTGTGCCCGTCAACAATAATTTACTCTGCATTCAACATTCACATTCACTTAACTTTTGCAGGTTATATATAGACTTCCTGAAAAAAAATCAATGTTACTGAGCCAGCCTGTTTACGTGCAGAGTTATAAACTGTCTTCTCTTTCTTGTTCTAGAAGACTCCTAATGCTACCGTTTCCTCCTAACTTCAGCACAAGATCCCAACACTTTTCAAATGGTCGACAAAAAGGAAGAACGCCCCTCTCATCTATCACCCAACACACACGGAACAATTACATCATTATACATTTTTTTTTTAGCATTTATTCATTTTTTGAGAGACAAGAGACAGAACGCAAGTGGGGGAGGGGCACAGAGAAAGAGAGGGAGGCACGGAATCCAAAGCAGGCTCCAGGCTCTGAGCTGTCAGCACAGAGCCTGATGTGGGGCTTGAACTCATGAACTGAGAGATCATGACCTGAGCCGAAGTCGGACACTCAAACGACTGAGCCACCCAGGCACCCCTTAATTACATCATCATAAATACAGTCCTGTAGTATAACATTTACAGCTGAGACTTGTGCTCACACAGGCCTGTGTCAGTCGTCCTGACTGTGCGTGGATTCATGATTTGGGACCCTGGTCCAAGTTACCTGAGCGAGAAGAGCTGTTGGGATGGGTGGGCACAGGGATGTACGCAGCCTGGCTGGGGGGCATTGAGTCATTTCAGTGGGTGCCCCCGATCGGCCCAGTGAGTTCGGTGTATGCGTCACCTTGATCTGTCAGGGGTCTCCTTGCAGCAGGTATAAATCTTAGCCCATAAGAGCTGGGCATGCCAGAAAAAAGAAATATAGCACATTTCTTTATTTCCTTTCGCTTCAGGCTGGTGGTAAATTCAGTGTCAGTCATTTGATGGGGTTCTCTGTCTCCCTCACAACCACCGAAGCAGTGAGAGCACCCTTGTTTCTGTCCCCTGTTTGGGGCACAGGTATCTTCATTGAGGGTGGGCATCCCCCTGCATCATCCTAGGACATTCGTACTCAGCTGGGAGCAATGCCGTGCGTGCTGCTAAACATTCTACAGTCACAGGACAGCCCCTCACAAAACAAAGGATTATCCTTCCCCAAATGTCAATTGTGCTTAGACTGAGAAGCCCAGCCTTTAGAGAGATTCACAACACTCTGTTTTCCCAGCCTTCTGGACTCTGACCACTGTATAGGCTGGGGACCACATTTCCTTTCTCTTCATGTTGTTTTGAATGTAACTTCCCTCTTTCTTCTTGTCAACATCTAAGGTGCCTCGCCCTTAGAAGAGCTAGTGACTGGGGCGCCTGGGTGGCTCAGTCGGTTGAGCATCCAACTTTGGCTCAGGTCGTGATCTCTCAGTTTGTGGGTTCAAGCCCCGTGTCGGGCTCTGTGCTGACAGCTCAGAGCCTGGAGTCTGCTTCAGATTCTGTGTCTCCCTCTCTCTCCTCCTCTCACCCACTCATGCTCTGTCTCTCTCTGTCTCAGAAATAAATAAACATTAAAAAATTTTTTTTAAAAAGAGGAGGTTGTGACTGATGATACCCACACCTCAGTGCTAGATACTGACCTTTTCCAGCTTCCCTTGCAGCTAGGGGCTTCCTTGTGACAGTTCTGGCCAATGAAATATAAGGGGAAATGTGCTAGGGGCTTCTGGAAAAGAGATCGCTTCTTGAGTGAGCTGTTCTGGAAAGGACAGTTGGCTGGTGTCCACCCCCATAGCCTCCCTTCCTGGAGCGCTCATGCGAGGGTGTGATGTGTGGGGCTGAGGCAGCCATCTTGCAACCATGAGGTAAGTCAGGAGACTCATATAGATGCCGGACCTCTGTGAGCCACTGAATGCACCTGGAACCATCCATCTTCAGGCCTCTTGTTACATAAGCCACAAATATCCCTAGGGTTTAGACCACCCTTGATACACTTGGGCAAGAGACGTAACTTCTGTCTTGCTCTTGTTAAGAAGGAGAGAATAAATACTTACTGAATAAAGTTGTTGTGGAGATTTATTTAGATGATGTGTGTAAAATTTTGTCTAAGTGCCTGCATTTGATAATAAATATTTGATGTAGATGGTTCTGTTACTGTCCCTACACTGGAATTAATCAGGACTGATATTGTGGGTCTTATGGTAAGTGTCTTCTACTGGTTGATTGTTCACTCAGTTACCCGACAAATATACATTAAAGCCTGCCGTGCTAAGATCGTGGACATGATAGGAAACTATTTAAAGGGAATACAATGAGAGGGAAATAATACCCAGGAAATTGTCTGTTGGATCCCAGCAAAATACCCAGTAAGAACTATATTTTTCAAACTTTAGTTTTCTACCTTCTGTCTCTATATTTGTCATCTCTATTTATCACATCCATGCCAGAGTAAAACACCTGTATTATTACTGACTTAAAGCTTTTCTTTAAACCAACTTAACTCTTTTTGGTTAAATAGACTTATTTTAAACAGAAACTTTATATCACTACAGTCCTTGGAAAATCAAAATCACTTGGCATAATTAAAAAAAAGCCAAAATATGAATATAATACAAGACTCTCTAATGCTACTAAATGAAAACAAAATATCTATTTTTATGTTACCTAAAATCATCTTGCACACCACAGTTGAACTTGTACTGTACTTAGCGAAACACTGAAGAGAATAATCATACTTGGTGAAAAAAAATTAAAGTTGAAAAACCACCTAAGATTCATAAATGAGGCAGTGGGTGTTGACATAGGAGTTAGACATAAATAATATGATTATTATACCTAATTATTCCTCGGCAGTTTATCATACTTAGAGGAACATTACTGTGAAATATAGTGTGACTTTTTGGTTAACAACATTTTCCCCCCTTTTATTAATTTTTATTAGCATCTCTTTATCATAATCCCCAAGATATTTCACAGTGACTGTAGGGATCCAATAATACCTTTCAACACTAATTTACTCTGAGGTCAGCAATCACATTTACTTAACTTTTGCAAGTTATGGACTTTCTGAAAAATCAATGTTAGCCGAACCAGCTTGTTTATGTCCAGAGTTATAAATTGTTTTTTCTTTCGTGTTCTGGAAAACTCTTAATGTTGCAGTTTCTTAATGCTGCAGTTTGTGCAAAAGTTAGCACAAAATTCTAACACTTTTCAAATTGTTGACAAAAAGTTTACCTCCCCCCCGCCCCCAACTTACATGTGCCGTTTCAAGAAAATATGTATAATAAATTGTTCTTGAGTAAATCTGAACCTGGATGCCTCAGCCTATGGGAGGTATCTTGACTTTGGGTTATTTTGTGATTGTTAGTTGAAGCCAGAGTAGGTGGGAGTAAGATCTTTTGAGGGGAATAGACACTTGTCAGTTGTCCTGGGAGAAAAGCTGAGAATGAGGTAAGGGGCTGGGTCTAGGAGGAGGCTGTTCAGAAAAAGCAACTTTGGAAATAGGTATGATTGAAGGGTTGACATCAGTAACTTGAGGATGGTGGTCCTTAAGGATATGGTGGGGTCAGGCCACCTATGGAGTGAGAGAAAATATTTGCAAATCGTATATCTGATAAAGGGTTAGTAGCCAGAATACATGAAGAACTCCTATAGCTCAACAACAAAAGAATAGCCTCATTTAAAGATGAGCAAAGAACTTCCTCCAAAGGAGATGACAAATGGCCAACAAGCATATGAAAAGATGCTCAGCATCACTAATCACAAGGGAGTTGCCAATCAAAATCACAATGAGGTATCACCTCACACCCATTAGGATGGCTTCTATCAAGGAACAGAAAGTGTGGAGTGTTGGCAAAGGCGTGGAGAAATGGGAGCCTTGTGCACTATTTGTGGGAATATAAAATGGTGCAGCCAATATGGAAAAACGGTATGATGGGCCCTCAGAAAATTACACATAGAATTATCATATGATCCAGCAACTGTATTTCTGGGCATATACCCAAACACTTGAAAACGGGGTCTTGAAAAGATATTTGTATACCCGTACTCACAGCAGCATTTATAATAGCTAACAGATGGAAGCAACCCAAATGCCCACCAATCACATTCCAAGTGTCCACTGATGAATGGATAAACAAAATGTGGCTTATCCATACAAGGGAATATTGTCTGGCCTTTAAAAAAGGAAATGACACGGGCGACAACGTGGATGAACCCTGAATACATTTATGCTAAGTGAAATAAGCCAGTCATACAAAGACAAATACTGTAGATTCCACTTAGATGAGGTCCCTAGAGCAGTCAAATTCATAGAGACAGAAAGTAGAGTAGGCGTCACCAGGGGCTGGAGGGAGTTGTTTAATGATACAGAGTTTCAGAGTTGCAAGATAAAAAGAGTTCTGGAGATTGGTTGCACCACAGTGTGACTGTATTTAACGCTGTGCACTTAGCAAATGGCGAAGGTGACACATTTCATGTTATGTGTATTTTACCACAATGGCAAACAAAAAGGAATGTGGATGGGTTCCTTGGGAAATTACTGGTCTCCCTGCCAATATGGGCAAGCAGTGGCTTAGGGTCAGGGAACCTTGACTCTGCTTTATGGTTATAGACCAGAAATATGCTGGTGACTATGTAGGAAAAAGGCTTCTCTGCCCAGCTGGGGCCTGGAGGAGTTCGTGTCTGGAACTGGGTAGACCAGAGCTGTCTTGGCGCACGCTTGTGCAGGTGTGATCGCAATCATATCTGCCAACAGGCCAGCTGTTTCTTCAATGCTTGGGGTAGCTAGAAAATTGGATTTCAGAATACTTTAAAGTGCAGAAAGCTCACTCCCTTGTGGAGTCAGGGCCAGGAGGCAATGTCTCCTTCAGAGAGCGAGGAACACGTCCCCCTTCACGGTTGGCTGATTTTGCCACACTGTCTGGGTTTAAAAGACTTCCTGGGGATCTGAGGGTTTACCTCTCTGTTACTATAGTCGCCGCACGTTCGGGCCCCTGAACTTGTTGCTGGATTATTGCAATTGCTTCTCTGACTGCCTCCCACCCGGAACCAATGTGGTCAGATCCCTCCCACATTGCAACTTGGACTTTTATTTCGCTCTGCAAACCGTGAGCGTTTGTGGCTCTCCACCATGGTTCTAACCTGCCCCCCTAACCTTGGCCCCCTCCTGTCTTTTCGCATGTGGCTGTTCACCGAGCATGTGCTGTTCTCTGAATGTAGCCCTGCATTCTTGTCTTGGGCCTTTGTCCTTGTCACTCCTTCCTCCTGGACCCCGCCCTCCCCCACTTTCCATCTTGTCCATCCTTACAGGTCGACTTGAGTAGTCACCTCCTGCAGGGAGACCCCTGGACTCCCTGTCTGTTGGCTGCTTTTGATTGATGTTGTCACCTGCTACAGTGACCAGTTACCATTTTCATACTGAGTGTCTTTCCGGCTGGTTTCCAGGCTGCTCGGGGACGTGAGGCACCTGTAATTCATTTCTGCATATCTTGCTGTGATGATAGGAGGGTGAATTGGCATGACAACAGGGAAAGACAGGTAATGTGAGTGGGTCAGGGTCTGACTGAGATACAATAGGGAGCTACGGATAGTGAGAGGAGAGGGCACGCCCATCGTGGGCAGAATTGCTGCCACGAGAGAATGAATACAGCCCTGTGCGGTATTCAAGAGCCCTGTGCTGTATTTCAAGAGAAGCCTGAAATCGGAGTGTTTTTTTTGTGAAGCCCCGTGGCATGGGCCACATTCGGCACTTGGTCTCTCAGTTGACGTCCTGGCCTGACCCCTGCCCTCAAAACCCATTATTGAGTAAACAGCTGTACGCTGAATAGTTCAGAAATGAAAACCAGCTCATCCTGCTAGCCCCTGCCTCTGTTGTATAAAGCACTGATTTGTTGGTGTGTTTGTCACCCAAATGACTGAATTTAGCGGGGAAGATAGCTGTCCTAATTATGGGATGCTTGCCCCGGGCTGGGCCTGGTTCTCGGTCCTCCAGGGGAACGTGCTGATCTCAGCAGCCTGACAGCCCCGTGAAGCAGGCTCTACTGTTGTGTCTGGGGCGGGGGTGGTGGGAAGGGACCCGAGCAAAGCGACAGATGCAGGAGTCAAGCCAGGGTGTAAGCTGGGGTCTCATAGCAGAGTCGAGTCACTTTGCCGCCACACCTGCAGGACAACCTCTGAGATTGCACAGGGTTTTGTGGCTCTTTTCACATTGCTTTCCCAGACTCCCCTTTCTGTAACCCTGAGGCAGGGCTACCCAGTAAGCGGGGCTGGTGACGAGTTCCCACGCTGGAGATGAGACTGAGCCACGAGGCACAGTCACAACGCAGGTGACGCCGCTGGATGGGAACAGAGCCCGCAAAGCCGTCTTCGTTGCATCCGCCTCCTAACTGTGTTCGTTTAGCCGCATCTGGGGCTCTCTCTGTGGGTCCAGTGCTTCGGAGAGTGACTTAGTCCATCTGGATTCATCGGGTTTGTTGAAACAGCCCAGGAAGCAAGCGGCCTGGCAGATAAGAGGCTGGAAAGGCAAGGCAAACACAATTAAGCACCATCAGAGGGCCTCGAAGGGGTGAATGAAGTGACAGCAACGTGAGAGTAAATAATTAGGTTGGAGAGGAAGTGCACAAACTCTGGATCGCTGCTGTTGCACGGGGCGTGGGCCTGACCCCGGCGTGGCACCTGCCGTGGCACCCTGTCGTGGAGGAACTGGCCCCTCGGCAAGCCTCGCATTTGGGCTACGTTACCTGCCCCTCCTGCAGGCCAACCCCGTCTCCTGAAACAGTTTTCTTAACTCTTCCGACTATTTGGCACTCAGGCTAATAATAATGATGATGATAATAATGAGCTGATTTTTAGCAAGGGAGTATGTGCCCAGTACTATTTTAAGGGCTTTATATGTTTTAATTCATTTAACAATCCTAGCAGTTCACAGATGGGTCTTTTACTATTCTCATGTTTACAAATGGAACAACAAGGGGCACAGAGAGGTGAAGGTCGCTCAGAGGGCTTTGAATCCAGACAGAGTGGCTTGACGGCCTGTGCCCTTGGCTCACTGGGCCCCCTCCCCATCAGTGTAGTCCCTGCCCCCGAGGTAATGTCTATTGTCAGACAAGGGTGTTTGTTCCCAGGCCCTCTAAGAGCTGTGTGTGTGTGTGTGTGTGTGTGTGTGTGTGTGTGAGATAACATACAACCCTGGATGGTAGCATCATACACTACCTATTTTTCTCTACCTTCCTCTTAATATTTGTTTTAACGTTTTTATTTGTTTTTGAGACAGAGACAGAGCATGAACGGGGGAGGGGCAGAGAGAGAGGGAGACACAGAATCGGAAACAGGCTCCCGGCTCCGAGCTGCCAGCACAGAGCCTGACCCGGGGCTCGAACCCACGAACCATGGGATCATGACCTGAGCCAAAGTCGGTTGCTCAACCGACTGAGCCCCCCAGGCGCCCCTCTACCTTCCTCCTTAAAATACATTTACACGTGGGTAAATAGCTCAGTTGGTTGGGAGTCCAACTTTTTATATTGGCTCAGGTCATGATCGCATAGTCTGTGAAATCAAGCCCCACGTCGGGCTCTGTGCTGACAGTGTGGAGCCTGCTTGGGATTCTCTCCCTCCCCCCCTCTGCCTCTCCTCGACTTTCTCGCACGTTCACTCCACCCTCTTCTCTCTCTTGTGCGTGTGTGCACACTCTCTCAAAAGAAATAAACGTAAGAAATACACTTATATGTTAATATGCCATGCACATCCATCTCATTCCGTTTTTTTGTTGTGGTGGTAAAATATATACAACCATAAAACTTACCATTTTAACCATTTTCAAGTCTATAGTTCACCGGCACTATATTCACATTATTGTATAACCATCATCATCATCCGTCTCCATAACTTTCTTATTTCCCCAAACTGAAGCTTTGTACCCGATAAATAATAATTCCCTATCACCCCTCCCCCCAGCCCCTGGCAAACACCATTCAACTCTTCGTATGAATTTGACCATTTTAGGAACCTCATATAAATGGGATCGTATGTTACTTGTTCTTGGTGTGTGACTAATTTTTCTTAGTATAATGTCCTCAAGGTTCATTTATATATAGCATATGTCTGAATTTCATTCTTTTTTAAGGTTGGATAATATTCAATTGTGTGTATATGCGCACACACACACACACACACACACACGCACTGGAATATTGTATATTCCAGTTGGGAATGGGTGGAGTTGCTTCTCCCTTTTGGCTGTCATGACTAATGCTGCTATGAACATGGGTGTGCAAATCTCTCTTCAAGCTCCTGCCTCACCTCACAGGTGTATGTATTCAGAAGTGCAATTGTTGGATCGTGGGGTAGTTCTGTGTTTAATTTGTTGGAGAGTCTCCATACTGTTTTCTTTTCCTCATCCTTTTATACTGCTGCATGGTATTCCATTCCATTTGGTTCTGCCTGCCATCAGTGCTGCTGTGACTGTCTTTGGACGTGTCTCCATGTGCACACAGGAATGTTCCCTAAGGTAAACACTGACCAAATCAATGTTCTGGGGTTGGACATAGTCTTGATTAACATTTTTAATTTCACTGGACTAGCGGTTGGTCTCTTGTGCCAAGTCCATAATCAGCCACGATCTTATCTTCTACTGTTTAGCTGTTCACAGTGACCCCCCCCCCCCCCACAGAATATGACAGACCCACCTCCCACTCCCACTCCCAACCACAGGCAGAGATGGAGTCCCTGTGAGCTGGGCTGTAGCTTTCTTTGCCCACCCCACAGCTGTGTTGCAAGAGTAACACTGAAGCTCAATCACTTGTATCTCTTGTGAAGTCGTCTCTTGTAGTCATGGATGCCAACGACCCAACGGTTATTCTTCCTTTCAGTTTGTACAGTTTCTTCTGCCAGAGTTACGTCCTCAGTAGTTTCTGCTAAATTGATCCTGTCCATCAGTTATTCCTCTTTCTATTCCACCTCTTCCAGGAAGCCTTCCCTGCTTACTCCTACCCATTTTTATCTCTCCCTTTTCTGAACTTAAAATGATGATAATAATAAATGATAATTACTGTTTATTGAGCCCTATCTCAGGTGCCATATATGTGTTACCTTTAAAAATTCTTACAAAAGCCCTGTGAGGCATACACTAGTTACATTTTACAGGGGAAGGAACAGGCACAGAGAGGTGAAGGAACTTGCCCCAAGGTACCATGCTGTCCAATGGCACAGCTGGTTCCAAGCTCAAGCGGCAGGACTGGGGAATCTTGAAACTTACACCAGAGCACTGCCTGCACTTGCCACGTTGCTGTCTGAACCCTTCACTTTGTCACATCATCATAAACCACCTGGCACTGTCTCTAAGGGGCAAAGTTGATGCCCTTCTCAAGAGCGTTATGTCTTTTCCTTTCCTGGTGTTCCAGCCATGCAGCAGCTGCTTGGAGAATATTTCTTATCTTTGTCTCATTACTGTCTATGAGTAAATCTGCAGACTGTTTTCCAGGAAAGAGGGTAAGCCGTCTCCTGCCGTCAGTGGAAGATGCTGATGAACAAAGGCTCTTTTGAAGACAGCCTTTCCGTTTGTATGAAAGAGGGAGGAGATACAGCCACTCAAGGAGCGGAATGAATCATTGACCCTCACATTCGAAAGGGAGTGGTGATTAACATTGGATTATTGAAAATGTATCGATACCTGTCGGCGTCAGACTCTAAAGATAGGCAGACAAGGACACAGTTCCTGACCTCAGCGGCTCACAGCGGAGGGGACTGGGAAGGAAAAACACAGTGACAAGAAAGTGTGATCCATTCTAAGGTGAAGTCATTATGGAGGAAGGATTTCTCATCCTCGTGGGTGTGTGTGAGTGTGGGTGGATGTGTGGGGAAGTAGGTGGGTGTGTAGACATTCACGGTTATGAGAAAGTGTGAGTAGGAATATGTGCGTGTGTGTGTGTGTTTAAATGAGTGTGTGCCTGCCTGTGGTGTCTGTGGCCAAATAGCAGTGTCAGGAAAGTCTTCCCAAAGGAGCTGGTTGTATTAATTATCTGTTGCTGGGTAACAAATGATGAGACGTAGTGGCTTCAAACAGCAGCCGTTTGTCATCTGACAGTTTCTGTGGGTCAGATATCAGGGCTTAGCTGGGTGTCCCTGCCTCACCTCGGACAAGGCTACCATGAAGGCTGGGGATCTCATCTGAAGGCTCGACTGGGGAAAAATTGCTTCCATGCTCACTCACATGGTTATGAGCAGAACTCAGTCCTTGTGGGCTATGGGACCGGGTCCACTCTCAATTCCTTGCCACCTGAGCCTCTCCATGGGACATCTCACACGGTGGCAGTTGGCTTCCAACAGAGCGAGGGATCTAGCAAGGGCAAGACAGAATGAGCAAGGTGAAAGCCGGTGTTTTGGTAACCCTAATTTTATTTTATTTATTTATTTTTTTAAAGCTTTTCTTTTCTTTTTTTTTAAATTTTTTTTCTTTAATGTTTATTTATTTTTGAGACAGAGAGAGACAGAGCGTGAACAGGGGAGGGTCTGAGAGAGAGGGAGACACAGAATCTGAAACAGGCTCCGGGCTCCGAGCTGTCAGCACAGAGCCCGATGCGGGGCTCAAACCCACGGACCGCGAGATCATGACCTGGGCCGAAGTCGGGTGCTCAACCAACTGAGCCACCCAGGCACCCCGGTAACCCTAATTTTAAAAGTAACGTTCCGGGGTGCTCAGTTGGTTAAATGTCCGACTTCAGCTCAGGTCATGATCTCACGGTTGGTGAGTTCGAGCTCCGCATCGGGCTCTGTGCTGACAGCTCAGACCCTGGAGCCTGCTTCAGATACTGTGTCTCCCTCTCTCTCTCTCTGCCCCTCCCTGACTCATGCTCTCTCAAAATTGAATAAAGATTAAAAAAAATACAAATGAAAGCAACATTCCATCACCTTTCCTATATTCCATTTGTTGGAAGTGAGTCAGTGGGAGGGGCTACACTCAAGGGGAGGGGATCACACAAGGGTCTGAATACCCGGCAGTGGGATCACTGAAGGCCATCCTAGAGGCTGCCTATCACCTGGATGCTTCAGCTTCACAGGTGAGCGGGAGTTAATCGGGTGAATAAGAGGCACAAGGGTGTCGTTCCTGGGCAGAAGCACAGGTATAGGAGGACACATGCTACTTTAGGGGAAAGCCGTGTCCCATGGGGCTGGCATAGGGATTGTGTGTGTGTTTGTGCACATGTGTTGTGCACTTCTCTAAAGAAGACATCCGGATGGCCAACAAGCACATGAAAAGATGTTCAGCGTCGCTCCTTATCAGGGAAATACAAATCAAAACCACACTCAGGTATCACCTCACGCCAGTCAGAGTGGCCAAAATGAACAAATCAGGAGACTATAGATGCTGGCGAGGATGTGGAGAAACGGGAACCCTCTTGCACTCTTGGTGGGAGTACAAATTGGTGCAGCGACTCTGGAAAACAGTGTGGAGGTCCTCAAAAAATTAAAAATAGACCTACCCTATGACCTGCACCTGCACCCTATGCACACACCTGTGGTTACAGGGACACACGAGAAGAGAGAGAGAAATGTAGAGCATGCATTTGTCACATGGGCGATGTTACCAACAGGGAGAAAAATTGGTTCTCATGGAGAGTGAAAAATCTTAGATTTTACAGTGACTGATGGTTCTCCAGAACTCAACCCTATGAAGTATACCTGTGATGTTTAATTTTCACGAGGAGAGTCTCGGTTGATTAGGAAACAACTGTCCAACAGTACCCCTTGGGCCGGGGGTGACAGTGAGAAAAGTCAGGAAATATTGGTCTAGAGAAGTCAGAGGAACATTTAGTGAGTACTTGCAATCTATCAGATGACAAGTGTTTTATGCTCAAGTGTTAAGCATGTTGTGTGCAACCTATGATTCCATCTTGTAACAACCCTGTATCCTCTGCATCTTAGGGAGAAGGAAACTGGGGTAGGCGGTTCCTGACATGGCCCCCAATGATCCCCATCCTCCGGTGTTTATGCCTCTCCCCTTGAATGTGGGTGGGCCTTGTGACCTGCTTATAACAGGTGGAATATGGTAGAAGGTATGAGATGTCACTTCTGTGATGAGACTGTGAAGATGGGTTTTGTTTATGACCTAATCATGTAAATGGCACTCTCTTCTGACACTTTCTCTCTGGCTCTTCTCGTGAAGCAAGCAGGAGAGACCTATGTGGGTGGCAAGGAACTGAGGGCACCTCCTGCCACCTGTCAGCAAGAAGTGAGGCCCTCTGCCCAACAGCCTCCGATGAACTGAATGCTGCCCACACCACAAGGGTGAGCTTTGACGTGGATCCCTCCCCAGTTGAACCTTCAGGCAAGACCGCAGCCCAGGCCGACACCTGCCCTGTGATGGATCCCTGGGCAGAGGAGCCAGGGAAGCCACACCTGGATCCCTGCCCCACCAAAAGTGTGAGATAACAAATGTGTTGTTTAAGTGTCTAACTTTGAGGATGATTTAAAAAAATTTTTTTAATGTTTATTTATTTTTGAGAGAGAGATAGAACACAAGCAGGGGAGGGGCAGAGAGAGAGCGAGACACAGAATCCCAAGCAGGCTCCAGGCTCCGAGCTGTCAGCACAGAGCCCGACGTGGGGCTCGAACCCACGAACCGTGAGATCATGACCTGAGCCGAAGTCGGAGGCTTAACCGCCTGGGCCACTCAAGCGCCCCACACGCTTCGTTTAATTGTGCTTCACAGACACTGCATGTTTTACAAATTGAAAGCGTGAGGAACCCCAAGTCTAGCAAGCCTACTGGCACCCTTTTTCCCCAACAGCATTTTGCTCATTTTGTGTCTCTGTGTTGCGTTTTGGCCATTCTTGGAACATTCCAAACTTTCTCACCACTGTTACATCTGTCATGGTGATCTGCGATCAGTGACTACGACTCACTGAGGGCTCAGATGATGACGAGCATTTTTTAGCAATATTAAAAAAAATTTTTTTTTAACATTTTATTTATTTTTGGGACAGAGAGAGACAGAGCATGAACGGGGGAGGGGCAGAGAGAGAGGGAGACACAGAATCGGAAACAGGCTCCAGGCTCTGAGCCATCAGCCCAGAGCCCGACGCGGGGCTCGAACCCACGGACCACGAGATTGTGACCTGAGCCGAAGTCGGATGCTTAACCGACTGAGCCACTCAGGCGCTCCTCCCCCCAAAATTTTTTAAATGGGGTAATTTCTGAATGCAGCAATAGGTAACTAGTAGAGAAACCAAGCAGCTCGTGGAGAGACTTGGCGAAGGCCACGCAGCTGAGATCCCAAACCTGGTGTGCTAACCCTCAGCTCAACTCTTTGTCACCACCTCAGTGCCTCAAGAGTCTAGACCTCAGCCACCTAAAATGCTTGCTGCAAGAGTGTGGTGGCTTCTTTCAAGAAGGAAATGGCAAGCTGCTGAAAGTTGCTGGGACAGCCTACGTCCTCCTGAGTCGAATGTCCAGATTTCAGCCTGGGATGGCTAATCTAGGGGCGTGGGACATCTGGATCATGCTGGCAAGACCTTGGACTATTCTCAGGAGCTGAGCTGAGGGTCACAGGAGGAAAAGTCAATCCCCCATTGGTCTCCTTCCCACCCCGGTTTTCTGAAGGGGGGTGAGGTCCAGAGGGGATGGCAAGAAGTAGACGACCGGCTCAAGGTGCCGGCACTGTCTTCTGTGGTAGTACCAGGCACGAGGGTAATGTTACCCGCGCCCGGGCAGTCACTGCAGCGGCCTTGATCGCAACACACAGCTCAGTCTCCTGTACAGGCAGCCTGTCTCTGACCACCTGTGGCCCCAAATGAGCCGCTTGGGAGGCGGATGCCTTTCATTTCCTTGTGACAATAGCGGAGGAAAATAGCTTTCTGGCCTCAGCCCCAAACTGATAATTAAAGGAACGCTATACCGCCAGCAAGGGCAGAAGCATCCACCAATGGCCTTCCAGAAAAGGGGGGGAAATAGTAAAAATAGCCTTGCTCCCTTCGGTCTCTTTCTCTTCGTATGGAAATAGCTGACAGGTTTGCAAACAGCCTCGGCTCTGTGTGTTTCGCCTCTGTATCTTTGCCGCAGGAACGTGAAGGGACCCACTTCGCAGGCTGAGAGTTCTACTTTAGCTTCACATTTCTGCGTGGACCCAACGGCCCCATCTGTTCTCTTTTGCTTCCTGGGGCCGTTTTGTTAGAAGATGCCTTGGGGCGCCTGGGTGGCACAGTCGGTTAAGTGTCCGACTTCAGCCAGGTCACGATCTCGCGGTCCGGGAGTTCGAGCCCCGCGTCGGGCTCTGGGCTGATGGCTCAGAGCCTGGAGCCTGTTTCCGATTCTGTGTCTCCCTCTCTCTCTGCCCCTCCCCCGTTCATGCTCTGTCTCTCTCTGTCCCAAAAATAAATAAACGTTGAAAAAAAAGTTTTAAAAAAAGAAGATGCCTTGAGGTCAGCTGCACAGGGACGAGACACAGCGGCACCAGAATTAGGACGTGGTGCCGGGCGTCTTCTGGTTGTGTGAACCTGGGCAGGTTACTTGATTTTTTTAAAGACTCGCTTTTCTGACCTGTCAAACTGGAGTCCCCACCACACAGGTGGTCATAAGGATCAAAAGGGACGATGCAGGGAAAGTACTTGGTGTAGTGCCTGGTGTACCGTAAGCAGTCTAACATTTTCAGCAAAACATGGATGCTCGTGGGGACTGGGGTGGGGGCAGTTGGGGATGATGGAGTAGGGGAAGCCCTGTAGTCCCCTGACCTCCCACCCGTGGATCTCACGCTGCTTACCTGAAAGGCGGGATGGCCTTCCGGGAATACCAGCTCTTGGACCTCCCTAAAGATGGGAGCATGGCTGTCCTGCTTGTCCTCCATGAGGGGCAGTATTAATTGATGGTTATTAAAAACGTGTGACGTGGCCCAGGATACAGGTTTGTGGAATCCATGTTTGCGGATTAAGGAAACTACAGACTGGTTTGTATTTGTCTTGGCTTGTTTGACATGAAAGATCCAATCTGAGTGTGTGTGTGTGTGTGTGTGTGTGTGTGTGTTTTGTGCTGAAAGACATAAATCTGACTACAGGCTAAAAGATATGACGTGATGGAAAGAGTCTGAACATCCCATCTGAGGCTGTCGGACATTCTGTCCTACTCTCTCAGCTTCTCTAAACATGAAGTGAGCAGTGTAAGCGTGTCTATAGCCCCTTCCTGGCTCTAAGAGTTGGGTTGGCAAGTGTGTTCACCTCCCCCACCTGTGTGTCCTCGTCTGTTAAAATTGTCCCCACATCACAAGATTATTGGGATAACGTCCCTCAACTTTTGCAGGGTGTCAGGTGCATAGTGAGAGCCCGACAGATAGCAATGATGCCCGCGGTGAGAAGAGAATGCTGTCTCTGTGGGGCTCTCTAAAGACAGAGCCTGCGGGGGGTTGCAGCACCTGTGGCTTCCCGCGGGCATGCCCTCTTGATAAAGGGGGTGAAGGAAGCTGGACGGGACAGGGGAAGAGCTGAATAAGGCTGTGGTCTCGGCCTCCACCTGATTCCATTGGTGGGTAGGTGGGTGGGGCTCTGGAGTGTGAATTGCATCTGTGAGTTGCACAGGGGCGGTCCCATCTTAAGTCAAAGGAAGGGACTAGCCTTTGTAACCCTGCCACCAGTTGTTGCTCCTGGGCTGCCCCCTGGGGTGGAGTGGGCAATTTTCTGGAGAAGGGGACAGGTAGGAGCCAATAGAAGCCAATCCCTACACATCCACAGTAGGTAGGGATGGGTGCGTGCCTGGTAAAGGGGATCTGGGTGGGCATTAATGGGACCCTCTACAACTCTTCTTCATTCCTAAAAGATTGAGACATGATGGTCCTCGCTGTCTATGCAAACTCTTGTTAAGACCATGGCCTGGGATGGAGGTAGTGGCCAACATATTGATCAAGTGGTATCCTCTACTTGGGATTGATTTTTCTTTGCTTCCCAGCCCTGGCAGGGTTGGGCAGCAGAAGTGAGGTGTCTCCGCCCTCTGCACAGTCCTTTTTGCCCTTCGCTGGAAATGAAAGCAGCCAGAAATATGGCCTGTGCAGAGGCCAGAGAGATGAGATCCTAGGGGCTGCTTGATGTGAGAGAAATTGCTGTAAAAAGCACATTGCCACAAAGACAGAGAAAAGGATGTCACCAAGCAGTCCCCAGGGATGCATGGGGCCTTGGCAACTCATCAGAAGGCTTCCCAGGGGTGTGAATAGAATTCTTCTGTGTGCTAGAGGTTGAACAGTTCCTGTCCACAAGATTTGCTGCAATTCGGTTCTGTCCTTGCAGATAAAGCAGACGGGCATTAGAATTTGACAGATGAAGTCCCTTTACTTACGGTAGCCGCAGAGGGTGAGAAGAAAGTGCCTCAGGGCTGTAGGGGGTGAGGGAGAACCCCTGGAATCAAGGGAGATGCAGAGGTGAGAGAAGTTGTGTCTCAGAAGCTGAAGACCTCCAAAAGGGGTTAGAACCAGCAATCCTCAAGTCAGAGATTAACCTGGGAGCAGCCCATTGTGGTAATTGTGGTGTGGAAATGGGGAAGCAGCATGGAGCAAATGTTTGGAATGGGAGTTGTGCATAAATTCATTTTTCTGTCTACCTGCCTATCCAACCATCCATCCTCCACCTATCCATCCACGCACCCACTCACCCACTTATCTGTCATCCATCCATCCATCGACTCATCCACTCACCCAGCCATTCATACATCATCCAACCATCCATCCATATATCCATCCATCCATCCACGCATCCATTCACCCATCCACTCACCCAGCCATTCATACATCCTCCAACCATCCATCCATCCATCCATCCATCCATCCCTCCATCCATCCACCCATTCACCCATGCATCGACCCATCCACTCTCCCAGCCATTCATACATCATCCAACCACCTATCCATCCATCCATCCATCCATCCATCCATCCATCCATCCACCCATCCATCCATCCAACCATCCATCCATCCATCCATCCACCCATTCACCCATCCATCGACCCATCCACTCACCCAGCCATTCATACCTCATCCAGCCACCCACCCACCCACCCACCCACCCATCCATCCATGCATCCATCCACCCATCATCCACCATCCACCCACCCAGCCATTCATACATCATCCAACCATCATCCATCCATCTATCCGTCCATTCTCCCATCCCTTCCTTACCACTAGTAAAGAAAGTTTTGGAGTAGCTAACACAGTCACATGGAAAATATTGAAATAGAACAAAAGGGTAAAACGTAAGCCCAAGACTTAGCAACTAGGTTTTCCTCCCTTGGGGGGCGGGGGGGAAGAATCACTAGTTCCTTACGGTTCTTTCCATAATTATCGTGTGTGCACACAACGTATCTATATATACAAATGTCAGCAAACTATACTCTATCCTGCGCCTTGGTCTTTTAGCATGTCTGCAAGACACAGATGACAGCTGTGCCAGCTTTCACAAGCTTTGGGCGTGCCATCTAGGTTTCAAGAACCAGGGTGATTGCGGATAATCACAGACACAGGCTTTGAAACGTTCTGCCAAGTGGCTTCACAGAAATCCAACATCAGTAGGATCTAGTTTTTCACTTGCTGTCTGAGTCGGGACTGCTGGGGTCTTATTCTTCTGCAGAGCTTAGCCAAAAATGGTTTTCTTTCCTGCTTCTCCAATGCCCCAAATAAACTAACAGGGCATTTCCACCGATGTTGCTGAGTTTTTCACCACAGAGCAGTGAACAATTCACCTGTTGTTATTCTAACAGTGCTCACACCTATTGATGAAAGAGGGCTCCCTTTATCCACAGGCATAATTGGGTTTTCAGGCCCAGTTTATCATTTCCCCCAACCTTAATTTTGAAACATTCCAAATCTGTAGGAAAGGTAAAAGAATAGTGTAATAATCCTCTTTATACCTCTCGTTTAGATTCACCGATTGTTGCCATTTGACATTTTTGCCACATTTTTTATTTTTTCCCAAACTGTTTGAAAGAAGACCGCAGACGTTATGATCCTTCACTTCCAAATACTGCAGCCTGCCTCCCCTAAGAAGAAGGACATTCTCCTATATAACCACAATACCATTACCATGTTCACAAATGCACTGGCTGATATTATAATTTTCTTTAATGTAGAGTTCATATTAAAATTTTCTCAATTATCTCATTATTGTCCTTCGAAGCTATTTTTTTTCTTTTTTCTTTTGATCGGATATCCAGTAAAGGATCACAGATTGCGTTTAGTTGTCCTGTCTCTTAGGGTTCTTTAATCTAGAATGTTCCCCACACCCTCCTCCCCTAACCTTTGTTCTTTCTGTCTCTTATGACATGGGCATTTTTGAAGAACCAGCCAATTGTCTTTTAAAAGAGTGTCCAATGACTTGGATTTGTCTGATTATTTCTTCATGATCAGATTGAGGATAAACCTTTTTTGGCAAGTGTAATACACAGGGAATGGTTTTTACTTCTCACTGTGTCACATCGGGAGGTCCAGACTGTCAGTCATGATCCATTACTGGTAATGCTGCATCTGAATACTGAGGCTGTGTCTACTAGATTTCTCCCTGTAGAGGTACCTCTTTCCTTTTCTTATTTCTAGAAGTTATTTATTTATATTTACAGAGAGAAAGAAAGTGAGAGCAAGAGAGAGAGAGAGAGAGAGAGAGAGAGAGCAAGAGGGAGGGAGAGGCAGAGAGAGGGAGAGAGAGAATCCCAAGCAGGCTGCATGCAGTCAGGGCAGAGCCTGACACGCGGCTCGATCCCACGAACTGTGAGATCATGACCTGAGCTGAAACCAAGTGTTTGTTGGAGGCTTAACTGACTGAGCCACCCAGGCGCCCCTGTTTTCTTTTCTAATTAACAGTTGAGGCTACATGACTATTCTGTTCCCAAAGGCGTTTCCTCAATGGTTTCAGCATCTACGGATGATCCTTGCCTGCATCAGTTGTTGCACTGGTAGTTACAATCTTCCAATTCTGTCATTCATTTTTGTATTTATTAGCTGATGTTCTTGTGTAAAGAAACGAAGGAATTGGTGGGTCAAATTAGGGATTGGGATTGGCGGTCATAGGCATATGTAGTCTTGTTAGATGTTGCCCAAGTTCCTTCCAAAGGGATTGTGTCATCATATGCACCTGCTACCAACATATGAAGTACCTATGTCCCCCACGGACTTGCCAGCACATTTGGTGTTAAGCTTTTGAACTTGCAATGTCGATAGGGGAATGTAGTTTTAATTTGCATTTCTCTTATTATGAATGAAGTTGAGCATTTTTTAAATGTAGTCATCATTCCTCATTTTAATTAATGGTTTTCATAGTCTCATAACTTTAGGGTCAATTCTGAGATTTCGCTCTTTTGCGTGTCTTTATTCAACTAATTACCAAGACTTGGTGTTTCCTCTTCCTAATATTTCTTGAATCTGGTATTTCCTTTCCACAGACCCATGGCTAACATCTTAGTCATTGTGCCCACATGGCCAGGTTTTTTGATCCTCTGCTGCCTTAATGATCTTCTTAGACCTCTTAACACGATCCTGAAAGTTTTGGAGGTTCTGTTGATTTTTTTTTTTTTTTAAATTTTTTTCAATGTTTTTTATTTATTTTTAGGACAGAGAGAGACAGAGCATGAACGGGGGAGGGGCAGAGAGAGAGGGAGACACAGCATCGGAAGCAGGCTCCAGGCTCCGAGCCATCAGCCCAAAGCCTGATGCGGGGCTCGAACTCACGGGCCGCGAGATCGTGACCTGGCTGAAGTCGGACGCTTCACCGACTGCGCCACCCAGGCGCCCCTCTGTTGATTATTTTTTAGAAATCATTTTTTTCTCTCTTCTTCAGATTAAATAATTTCTCTTGACCTAGCTTCAAGGTAAGCAACTCTTCCCTCTGTTATTTCCATTCTGCTGTTAAACTTGTACACTGAATTTTTTTTCATATACTGTACTTTTTAGTTCTAGAATTTCTTTTTTTTTTTTTTGCATTTTTTCTTTTCCTGCTGAGATGTCCCATCTTTTCTATTGTGACGAGCATATTTTCCTTTCATCTTTGAGCAGTTATAACAGTTCTTGAGAATGAGTTACATTTTCCTATTTCCTATCATGAGTAATTTTGGTTTATATCTTGGACATTGTGAATATTATGTCATGGAGACTTTAGATTCTTCTACTTTTCCAAAACATGTTGATTTTTATTTAAAAAAAAAATTTTTTTTTTCAACGTTTATTTATTTTTGGGACAGAGAGAGACAGAGCATGAACGGGGGAGGGGCAGAGAGAGAGGGAGACACAGAATCGGAAACAGGCTCCAAGCTCCGAGCCGTCAGCCCAGAGCCGACGCGGGGCTCGAACTCACGCGAGATCACTCGAGATCTCGCGAGATCGTGAACTCCCGGACCGCGAGATCGTGACCTGGCTGAAGTCGGACGCTTAACCGACTGCGCCACGCAGGCGCCCCAACATGTTGATTTTTAAAATTTATTTTTAAAAATTACATCCAAGTTAGTTAACGTACAGTGCAATAATGAGTTTGGGAGTAGAATCCACTGATTCATCCCCTGCATACGACACCCGGTACTCATCCCAACAAGTGCCCCCCTTGATGCCTCTTGCCCGTTTAGCTCATCCCCCCCCCCACACCCCCTCCAGCAACTCTCACTTTGTTCTCTGTATTGGTCTCTTACGGTTTTGTTCCCTGTCCCTGTTCTTATGTTATTTTTGCTTCATTTCCTTTATGTTTATCTGTTTTCTATCTTAAATTCAAAATATGAGTGAAGTCATATATTTGTCTTTCTCTGCCTGACTTATTTCGCTTACCATAATACCCTCTAGTTCCATCCACGTTGTTGCAAATGGCAAGATTTCATTCCCTTTGATTGCCGAGTAATTCTCCATTGTATATATATACCACATCTTCTTTGTCCATTCATCCATCAATGGACATTGAGGCTCTTTCCATACTTTGGCTATTGTCAATGGTGCTGCTTTAAACATGGGGGTGCATGTGTCCCTTTGAAACAGCACACCTGTATCCCTTGGATAAATGCCTAGTAGTGCAATTGCTGGGTTGTAGGGTAGTTCTATTTTTAGTTTTTTGAGGAACCTCCATACTGTTTTCCAGAGCGGCTGCACCAGTTTGCATTCCCACCAACACTGCAAAAGAGATCCTCTTTCTCCGCATCCTCACCCACATCTGTTGTTGCCTGAGCTGTTCATGTGAGCCATTCTGACAGGTGTAAGGTGGTATCTCACTGTGGTTTTGATTTGTCTTTCCCTGATGATGAGTGATGTTGAGCATTTTCTCATGTGTCAGATGGCCATCTGGATGTCTTTGGAAAAGTGTCTATTCATGTCTTTTGTCCATTTCTTCACTGGATTATTTGTTTTTTGGGTGTCGAGTTTGATAAGTTCCTTATAGATTTTGCATACTAAACCTTTATCTGATATGTCATTTGCAAATGTCTTCTCCCATTCTGTTGGTTGCCTTTTAGTTCTGCTGATTGTTTCCTTCACCGTGCAGAAGTTTTTATCTTGGTGAGGTCCCAATAATACATTTTTGCTTTTGTTTCCCTTGCCTCCAGAGACATGTTGAGTAAGAAGTTGCTGCAGCTGAAGTCAAAGAGGTTTTGCCTGCTCTCTTCTCTAGGATTTTGATGGCTTCCTGTCGTACGTTTAGATCTTTCATCCATTTTGAGCTTATTTTGGTGTATGGTGTCAGAAAGTGGTAAAAGTTCATTTTTCTGCATGTCACTGTCCAGTTTTCCCAGCATCACTTGCTGAAGAGACTGTCTTTATTCCATTGGATATTCTTTCCTGCTTTGTCAAAGATTAGTTGACCATACGTTTGTGGGTCCATTTCTGGGTTCTCTATTCTGTTCCATTGATCTGAGTGTCTGTTTTGTGCCAATAACATACTGTCTTGATGATTAAAGTTTGTAATACAGCTTGAAGTCCGGGATTGTGATGCCTCTCGCTTTGGTTTTCTTTTCCAAGATTGCTTTGGCTATTCGGGGTCTTTTCTTGTTCCATACAAATTTTAGGATTGCTTGTTCTAGCTCTGTGAAGAATGCTGGTGTTATTTTGATAGGGATTGCTTTGAATGTGTAAATTGCTTTGGGTAGTATCGAGATTTTAACAATATTTGTTCTCCGAATCCATGAGCATGGAATATTTTTCCATTTTTTGTGTCTTCTTCAATTTCTTTCATAAACTTCCTACAGTTTTCAGTGTGTAGGTTTTTCACCTCTTTGGTTAGGTTTATTCCTCAGTATTTTATGGGTTTTGGTGCAATTTGGTGCAAAATGGGGTTTGGTGCAATTTGGTGCAATAAATGGGATTGATTCCTTGATTTCTCTTTCTGCTGCTTCATTATTGGTGCATAAAAATGCAACCGATTTCCATGCATTGATTTTATACCCTGCGACTTTGCTGAGTTCATGGATCAATTCTGGCAGTTTTTAGGTGGAATCTTTTGGATTTTTTTTTTTAAAGCAGGCAGTTAACTTGGTTGAACTAACACTGCAAAATGTCTCCTGAGCGGCAGCTAATATCTCAGTTCAGGTTTGTGTTTGTTTTGTTTTTGCTTTTTATTATTTTTTTAACTGTATCTAGGCAGCTTGGAATCTTCCATATGTAATTCAGAGATTAGATGGAGATTTGTGCAAAGGTTAAATACAGAATTTGGGGGCCTTCCCTCTGTATCTCTTCCTTTCCAAATTTCCTTCTACCCTTCACTTTCCCATGGTTGTGGTTGTTCTGAACTCTGTCTTCTGGTTGTTAAGGCCAGAAAGATTGTGGGTTTTCTTTCTTTCTTTCTTTCTTTCTTTCTTTCTTTCTTTCTTTCTTTTTAATTTTTAATGTTTATTTTTGAAAAAGAGAGAGAGTGAGGGGCAGGCAAGGGCAGAGAGAGAGGGAGACATAGAATCCGAAACAGGCTCCAGGCTCTGAGCTGTCAGCACAGAGCCCGACGCAGGGCTCCAGCTCAAGGTGAGACCATGACCTGAGCTGAAGTCAGATGCTTAACCGACTGAGCCACCCAGGCGCCCCGAGATTATGAGTTTTCAACCAGAGTTTTAGATGCCCATGCAGCACTGACTGTGACCTGGCCTCAGACTGAAAAACACCGAATGCTGGGGACCAACCTCCTGCCATTCCTTTCTTCCAAATGTCACCTCCTCCCTAGAATCCACCTGCTTTGGTTGACTTTCCAGTGCCTTCATGTAGCTGTGTCTTCTTCTCCCTAAGTTTGTAGTTGCTGTTTGTGGGGAGATCAGTCCACTAGGAGCTTACTCAACAGCAAGCAGAACTCCTATTATCAGTCTTTTAAAAACATTTTCAGCTTTTCCCTCTTTGTCAAAAGCTGGCTTCTCTTTCACTTGTCATAGGTCATCGGCCAGGATGCCCACAGATAGCACTTCAAAATATTTGTGGTTTCAGTTACTGTGCCTTCATCCACGGGGCCTTTACTGTGGGGATGGACCCATCCACAGAGTCTTTATTTAACAGTGGAAAATGAAAACATCAGTGTGCTGTTTGAAAAGAATATTTAAAAGAATAACAGGGGCACCTGGGTGGCTCAGTCGGTTGAGCGTCCGACTTCGGCTCAGGTCATGATCTCACGGTCCGTGAGTTCGAGCCCCGCGTCGGGCTCTGTGCTGACAGCTCAGAGCCCGGAGCCTGCTTCGGATTCTGTGTCTCCCTCTCTCTCTGCCCCTCCCCTGTTCATGCTCTCTCTCTGTCTCAAAAATAAATAAACATAAAAAAAAAAGAATAACAAACATGTCTAATTATTTTTAATGATTACTATTTGCATACTTACTCAGTGGAGGATGGAATTAAGAGCATGTTCTAAAGAAATACAAACCCCTAAGACAATTAATTATCATCCTAATCTCTTGCATTCTTTATTACCTGTGGTTGCTAAAATTAATTCTGGTTTTTCTTATTTTGCTTGAAAAACCACCTTTACCTACATGTACCCTAGCTTTGGGCTTGTTCACAGGTTTCCTAGCAACTGGGCTAATGATTGCAGTCAATTTTTTTTTGTATTCCAGTATACCGTGCTATTTTTAAGTACCAAAATACAGTTGTTGTTTTTTAAATGCGATACTGTTGTTGTGGTATTTTAAGAAGTCGGAAAGCTGAATCATTTACATGTTGAGATAGTCTAAGAGAATTTTATGCTGCATTAAAAATTCTAATTGAACAAAAGATCATTTAGAAAACGTCTTTCTCATCTCCGTTGCCCTCAAGAGAAAGAAAGGAATCCTACCTGACAAGGCAAAACTTGCGTCGCAAAGATAACGCTAATGAAAATTCCCCGTGTCAGTGGGATGTGCACGTGACAGTTTGAAACCGATGCAGGTAACTCGGCCATAGCCGATGTGCATGATTCTGCGGCTGTGTTGACGAAATGCAAAAATACGAAGCTGAATTGGTAACAGTTGCCTTAAAACAAAAACACCAGGCTCCTATCAATAAAAATTACACTCTCTGTGAAGACATAACTTATTCCAAGGGATCTCAAAGTTATTTGAGTAGGAGACTGTCAAAGGAGAATATGTGGATTAGCTAACTCTCTTCTCTCTGTTCCTCTGAGCTGTGTGGCGGCATAAGCATTTTTTAATAGCTGGGAAAATGCTCACAATGAAATGCTCGGGACTCAACTCTGACATCGCTGACGCACACTTTTTTAAAATTTTATTTATTTTTTTAAACCGTATTTATTTATTTATTTATTTATTTAAGAGAGACAAAGAGAGAGAGAGCAGGGGAAAGAGGAAGAGAAAGAGACAGAGAGAGAATCTTAAGCAGGCTCCACACTCAGCACGGAGTCTGATGAGGGCCTTGAGCCCACGACCCTGGGATCATGACCTGAGCCGAAATCAAGAGTTGGATACTTAACTGACTAAGCCACCCAGGTGCCCCTTATTTGATTCTTTAAATGCAGTCATTAAAAGTAACAGTGTGTGGGGTGCCTGGGTGGCTCAGTTTGGTGAGCGTCCGACTCTTGGTTTCCGCAAAGGTCGTGATCTCGCGGTTCGTGGGTTTGAGCCCCGCTTCTGGCTCTGAGCTGACGGTATGGAGCCCGCTTGGGATTCTTTGTCTCTCTGCCCCTCCCTTGCTTGTGCTCTCTCTGTCTTCTCTCTCTTTTTCAAAATAGGTAAATAAACTTAAAGAATAGAATAATGTTTATTTAAAAATTTCTCAATTATTTAAAACTTTAAAAATTCTTATTCAACATTGAATTCAATGTTCGTCATGCTTTATTAAATTTTACCTGCTAGTAATTTGTATTACATATTAAAAAAATTTTTTTTTAGCGTTTATTTATTTTTGGGACAGAGAGAGACAGAGCATGAACGGGGGAGGGGCAGAGAGAGAGGGAGACACAGAATCGGAAACAGGCTCCAGGCTCTGAGCCGTCAGCCCAGAGCCCGACGCAGGGCTCGAACTCACGGACCGCGAGATCGTGACCTGAGTTGAAGTCGGACACTCAACCGACTGCGCCACCCAGGCGCCCCTGTATTACATATTTAATATGTGCCACCTACATTTTATACGCTCATTGGAGGCTTAACATTTTGCAGTGTTTATAAATTTGTGTATTCAAAATATATTGGATGATTCACTGCAGCGATTTAAAATAGTTTTATTAATTCCATACACTTTTTGATAAAATAGCGGTATTGAATGCAAAATGCTGATATAGTCATTTTTCTCGGGTACCCGGACTCGTTTATCCAGCCACTAGTTGTGTTCAACCTGCGGTCAGTGTTCAATTCCTAGTTGAAGATTCTTATCTGTGTTCTGTTAATCCCAGGAGGGCTTGCAGAGGGCCAAGGGTCAGTTCATGGTCAGAGAGGCACCGTGGCGAATGAGAAAGAGAATGAGTTGAGGTGTTAGAATGCAAACCCAGGTTTATATTCCTGTTTAAGAATTCACTTCTCTCAGCCTCAATTTCTGTGTCTGTGAAGGAGGAATGATTTTGTCTCCCTCCCGGGTTTATTTCGGTCGTTAGATGAGTGTCTGCCGGGGGGCTGCCTCCTCGTAGACTCTCACCCCATGTTAGTTCCTTCTCTCTCTCCCTCCCTGAAAGAGGCTTTGTCTCTTCTAGAACAGAAGAGGAGTTGGAGGGGCTGTGGCTAGAGTGGGGTGTGATATGACTGATGACACGTGCCTCCATCGGGGGCAAGCAAGTGTCCTTGCCACCGCAGCAGGGCCCTGGGAGGTGAAACTCACGGAGAGAAAGCGAGTGAGGAATCTACATGGAATCTAATGCCTCTCTCCTTTGAATGCATGTCCAGGAAGAATAAATAGAAGCACTAAGTATGCTGTGGAAGCCTCGCTTGTTTTTGGAGGCACCTTGAGGCTACCTAGAAGGAACCAGGGGGCCAGGGAGTAGCTGTTTGTGCTGACGACCGACCGTTTGGGAAGAGCGTTCAGGGTGGAGAAGCAGCGTTTCTGCTGTTCCTTCGAAACTGAGTTAGACCTTGCCATTGGCCTCAGGAAACTTCCCGTTGACTGTCTCCCAGAGACACTGTGACACATGGTACCCACTCTTTCCGGGTTAAATTATTCTGAAGTCAGCAAGCTCGGCAGCCAAGGCAGGTGAGTGTGTCGGGGTCATTATTTGTAGTGATTCCAAGTTTATCAGAATATAAACTTTGGTCTGTGTAGCTGATTCCATGACATAAATCTAATTGGTTTGAAAATTTGGGCTGACAAATCCCATCGCGTTCAGATGCTGCCCAGGCTGTGATGAACCCTCTCTACAACGTGCCATGCATCCCTTCACCAAGTCAGTTTTTAAAATACTGGTGACGTTGTTTATTTAATAAACTCAAGCTTTGCGCCTGGGCTGGTTAAACAGACCCGCCCACGGGATGGAGATGTATATTTCAGAGCTTTTTACCTCCCATTGGCCGTGTCATTGGCCGTGTCTGTCTGCTCCATTCCATTGTGAATAAGAGCTCCGACCTCCTCACCTTCCCCCCCCCCCCAGCACGATTTAACCCCAAACCAATTAAAACCCGGACAGAGGGAGATGGAATGGATATGTCACAGACACCATGGGACTCTCTACCCCCAAAGCGCCCCTGGCAGGGCAGGGTAGGGCAGTCCTGGGTGGAAAGAAGCAAGCAGTGGCTAAAAAGTGTGGAGCCCACCCTGGAGTCTATGCTGTGGGGTCTTTACCTTCTGTCTCTGTTTCTCCCACGCCTTGAGATGACCCACTTCTGGTTCTCATTGCTTTGCCTGAAATGATGTCTTTGAATTAATGTCTTTGAATTAATGATATTGACCAGCTGTCTTTGAATTAATGATATTGACTACCTCCTCCTCCCAGGGACGATACACTTTTGGAGTAAGGCACACTCCTTCCTCACCTCTGGACCTCCACTCTGCTCCGCCTCCCCTGACTCTGTGTCTCAGCTGCCCCAAGAGGCCCATGGGTAGGTAAGGCTGCTACTGACTTAAGCAGGCTGTGTAGCATGACAATTCAGGGCACGAGATTTGGAGTGAACTGCCTGGTTTTGCCTCTTCCAGCTGGATGCCTTTGGGTGCATCACCTGTCTCCTTTGAGTCTCAGTTTCCCTCTCCTTGGGATGAAGATAACAACGGTTCCCACTTCCTAGTATAGTCGTGAGGATTCAAAGAGATAGAGCCTGTTTTAAAGGGTTAGCACAGTCCTAGCGCGTGATCAGCAGTTGGTAATAGCGATTACCGTTGCAGTATTGACATGAGCTGATGTGCTCATGGTGTTGGTTTTCCGAATGAAGGTGGCTGGAAACTGGTGATGAGGCATGGATGCTGAGATCCACTCATTCACTGGACACTTACTGAGTGCCCCCTATATGCCAGGCACCATTCTGGCACAAGAGACACAACAGACAAAAATCCCTTTTCTCAAGGATCTGGTATTCTAGTCTGTGAGATGATGGATAAATGGAGACTTGGATGTATGGCTTTCAGCTGCAAGTAAGAGACACCCCAACCAACAATAGCTGAAATCATAGGTCAGCCATTATTTCCTTAACAAGGATAGATGGTCCTATGGTTTGCAACTCAGTGATGCCACCGAGCACCCGGTGTGCTTCTATACTTCAGCTCCACCTCCCTCAGCGGGGTGGATTTTCATCCTTAGGCTTATTGCTTCATGGTCACAGAATAGCTGCTGCAGCTCCAGGCATCACATCTGCCTATGGCTGTGATCCAAGGGGGAAAGGTAAGAAAGGTAGCAAGAGTCTTCCTCTTCCTGTGACTCTCCCTTTTATCAGGGAGAACAGGCTTTTCTACAGCCCCCCACAGACCTCCCTTTCGAGCTCATTGGCTAGAAGCAGGTCACGTGCCCAGCCCGGCCCATGCACTGAGAAAATGGAAAAGGATTAGCATGATGGGTCTACAATGATACTGCATCTCCCTTGGTGCTGGGCACATTGCTACCTGAACAAGTTAGAGGTACAAGCTGCAGGGGCCATTTGGGGATATGGAGGGTTCAAGACACCACCTGAGGCTTCAGTGGCTTGTTCAGTAGCGAATTGGGAGGGGGCTTCCTCCCTTTTTGCTGCATGGGACACAGAGGGGGTATCTGGCCTAACTGCGGAGTGGCAGTGGATGGGTCACCTGGATGACAGGTGCTGGAGAGGAAAACGGGCAAGTGAAAGCAGCCCCGCGGCCCCTCTCTTTCTGACTGGGGAGCCTCCAGGAACCGGAAAAATATATACAGAGACTCCTGTATCCGGGGGCCTGTGGGACTCCCCCTTGGATATCTACAGGCCAGCGAGCATCAGGTGCACAAGACCCAGAGCCTGAACCGACAGGGACCTGGCTTCCCACACCAGCAGCCTGATCCTCCCCGGCCGTGCCCATCTCCGTGACCATCATCGGGCACCGGGCAGCTCAGAACAGCAGCCCGGACATCCTACTCAGTTCCCGCCCCTCCCCCCCCCCCCCCCGCCACTTCCCCCAGATCAGTGCCTTGTTAAGTCCAGAGGTCTTTCTTCTTCTGTCTCGAGCAGGTCCGTTCACCGTGCTCCACCTCCAATGCCACTACCCTCTCTGAGCTGCCCGGATGACGAGGATGGTCCGTCAGCTGTGCGCCCCCGCACCAGAGTCCACGCTGCAGCTAGAGTGACCTTAACACAGGTGTATGTCGTGCACATCGAGCAACTCTCTTCTCTGCATTTAAAAGTCCTCCTGGCTTCCCATGCCCTTAGGACAGGATCCCGTGCTTGGCCCCAGAGGCCCTCTCCCGCTCGCAAGTGCCCGTAGCACCTCTCCCACCCCATCGTGCCCTTCTTCCTCCCCCCCTCACTGTTTGAGCTCCAGCCACCCTGCCTCCTTCCCTTCCAGAAGGGCTCAGGGTCTCTCCTGTCTCATCATGGGTCATGACCGTGATTGTCTGTCTTTCCCTCCTTCCTCTGGCTTGTGCTTATCCATTCTGTACATTTTAGCTTAAACAGCACATCCTTGGGTGGGGTCGGGGGGGGGGTTGCTGCTCCCCAGACTAGGCTGAGACCCTCCTCCCAGGCTTTCCCAGTGCCCTGTGTGTCTCCATCATCACCATGCACCCTGATGGTTTATTGGCATACCTGTCTTTTCTGCTAGACTCCAGCAACTGGACTGTGGCAGCACGGCACAGGGGTTGGTCTTTTTTTTCGTTCTCTGACCTCAGGGTCTAGCTCGGTGGCTGGCACATGGCAGGGGCTGAGTAAATACAGAGAGAAAGAATGAATGAAGCTTCACAAAGCATAATGGAAATGCATAATGGAAATGGGGGGGAGGGGTGGGAAAGTCACACGAGGAGGTGATGGCACTTAGGTACTAAGGGATGAGTCGGACTCTTCCAGATGGAGAAGGAGGGTGGCTTTGCAGGAAGAGAGAGGTGCAGGTGCAAATGCATGAAGGCACGGGAGAGAACAGCGTGCTTGCAGAGAGGTTTGCCCAGCAAAAGCCTAGGGCGGGGAGCCGTGTCGGTGAATCTGAGGGGGTTGGTAGAGATCACACAAAGGACCCTGTGAGCTGTGCTTGGTCGTGGGCTTTACCTTGAGGGTCATTGGAAGCCGATTCCCATCCTTACCCCCAATTCCTGGCACAGGAGGCGGGATGGTGGCGACCACCTCCCTGTCTCCACTGTGAGGGAGGCAGGGGAACAGATGTCAGCCTGGATCATGAGGGGACTTTCCCGTCACCTTGGCTCTCATCCCGGTGACCGCGTGGGGGCTCACTTGGGGATGCCTCCCCCTCCTCCTCCCATACTGACTGAGGCTCCGCTCCCCTATCTGGCTTCTAAGACAAGTTGAGCCAATTTGGGAGAAGTCTGGGATGGAACCAGAAAGGGCAAGCAATGGAGTTGATAAAAAATTCAAGGTAGGCTGGGCTCCTTGGGGGAATCACTTGCTAATTTCGTACCTATGAAATCCACAGTCAGCACCTGCCCGCTCACTGGTGTCTGAAGAGAAGGCTATCCAAAGCCAAACTTGAAGGTAGACGAAGTCACGGACGCACCGTTTCTTGAGGAGCTCTTATGTGCCAGGAGCCATCTCGTTTGATCATCATGCAACCCTCCCGGGGAAGTATTATCACTTTATTACTTTAATTTTCAAAAGAGGAAACTGAGGCAGAGAGAGATTAAGGACCTTGCCTAAGGTCACACTGCAGAGTCTCAATGCAGCAGGCAAATGTGGAACCGGTTCTCTTGGACCAAGGGCAGACTTCTCTGATTTTTGTCCCAGATACATTATCACTGCTCAGCCTACGTCTCTGTGCAAGCAAATAGCCAGTTTTTATTTTTTTTAAAGGCGTATTTATTTTTGAGAGTGGGGGGACCATGCAGGACTTGAACTCATGAACCATGAGTTCACGACCTGAGTTGGACGCTCAACTGACTGAGCCCCTATGGCGCCCCCCTAGCCGCTGTTTATTAAACACCCTCACAGTGCCAGGCACTGGCCACTGTGTTATTCCGAATCCTTGCAACACCCACTTGAAGTGAAGGTATTTATCCCCATTTCACAGACGGAGCGTTGAGGCTCCAAGCGTTTAAGGGACTTGCTTGAGGTCACTCACGTAGCTGGGAAGCCGTGAAATCAGGCTTGAATCCAGGCAGGCCGAGGCCAGCGTGGGAGCTCATCTGGCTTCCTCTTTCTCCCTCTGCTGCTCTCCCTGAGGACAGCGCTTCTTCCCTGCTTAGCCTTTCCCCAGACCTCTCTTCCTCCCCACCCCTGCGCCCAGCACTTCTGCTCAGACCTGTCTGTTAATGAGCAAAGAGAGTGAGCACGTGTGCGCGTGTTAAAATGAGTCAGCAGGTTGTCCAGGCGGAAGTCTCTCGATGACAGTGAGCAACGCCGTTGACAGAGTCAATTACTGTAGCTCCAGGGAAGGGCTGTTTAGCATCTTGAAAGAATTAACCAGCCAGTGCCTAATTATTGCCAATGAACCGCCTCTTAATTATATCCGCGTTTCTGTTACACAACACCGGTGCGCTCCAGCCCCCGCAACCCCCGTCCCCTTTGCCACAGCCGAGTTCTCGGAGAGGACGGCAATGCTGTGCGTGTGGGAACAGCGACTCTTCTTAAACTATTAACGCGAAGGTCACGTCTTAGCTTGTGGACGCTTCTGCCAGGAAGACGGGAAAAGAGCAAAGTGGTTTCAACGGGCCCCGCGGCCTTTCCAGGCTCTCGTGGCGCTCTCTTCCGCCAGGTCGAATTTCGTTCAATAGCAACAGCTACCTTTGCTGGCAGAACTCCCGCGTGCCAGGCACTTTCTGCGATTCTCGCCTGCACGTACGCTCGGCGAGTGTCCGTTTTACAGATGGGGAGACTGAGGCCTGGAGGTGCCAGGGCTTGTCCAAGGCCATCTATGCGGTAAATTGCAGAATTACTATTTGACCCAGGGTCTGCCTGGGATGTGGGTCTGTGCTCTGGGCTGGGGGAGCTGGCCACCCCCTCCCCAAAGTCGACCCCACACGTGTCCGGGGGCGCTGCTCTGTGCCAATACCGCCGCAGGGTGCGGGCAGGTGGCACGGCTCAGCTTCTGCCTACGACGTCTCCACCCTCGGCTGCAGGGAATCCATCTCTCAGGTTTATAGTTAGAGTTCGTCTCACATCCCATGTGGTGCCAGGGGCCGGGTTCGTTCTGACCCTCCCGGCTGACCAGCCTTTCTCTCCCCCGCCCGCAGGGCAACTCGTGCTTACACCTGACATTTGTGCACACAAAGGGCCTCACAGAAGGTTGGGGGGAAGGTGGGGAGGTGTGTTATGTGGCCGAACGTCGGACAATTTTCCAACCGGACGTTAGGCATTCTGTTGTCGCACGTACGCTTTTTGTTCCAGTACTTACAGAAAGTAAGTCACGCATGTGTCGCCTCGTGACTTTGCCACAAAGTGAGCACACCCGTGTTAACCAGTGCCTGGGTTGGGAGCAGGGCATTCTAGCTCCCCACAAGCCTCCCCCCCAGACTCAGAAGCCCTCCCAACGTTTCCCTTTTCCATGCACCGTGCGCACAGCGTGCGGCTAATCCCCGTTCACTCTGAGAGAAAGTTACTCTTAGTGCCCCCATTTTGCAGATGGGGATGTCGAGGCTTCGGTTAAGTTGCCCAAATTGTTTCTGCAGGTGGTGGAGGCGGGAGTTAAACCTGGGGCCACCTGGCTCCAGCCTCCTGCCTCTCATCCTCTGGTCGGGGAAAGTACGGTGCACTTGATCCCTCTGTGTATTCCAAGCCCTCCCGGAACGCCAGCTCCCCTTTCCAAAAGTGGGACCCTCGTAGTGGTCTTTGGTGGCTGATAGGGGGCAGTGCATCCAGAAGGCACCTGAGAAGTGCCGGATGGATGACTGACTAAACAGAATGCCGTTGTCTGAGCCTAAATTGTCTACTGGGATCGGGCTTGGAGAGAAAAAGCGACGTAAAGGGCAATAATTTGTAGCTATTCTCAAGAAACCAACCATTTGCACATGGCTGCCTGCAAGGCGGTGGATTGCCAGGCGTAAGCAATCCTTGGGCGTGTTTTTCATTAACATTCCCTTGTGCTAATTTGTGGTAAGAGGACGTGAAAAGAAATAAACCTAGCGGTGAAGTACGGATGGACTTCTCCTTGGCTCCCGTCGGGGGAGTCGTGCGAGATGGATGGAGAACTCTGCCGTCCAGAGTTGTTTCCCCTCAAGCCCACAGAAGAGTCTCCGTGTCCTTAAAACTAACATATTCAGTCTTACTGCCTCTGGTATCTGTGCGCAGACCCATTCCGTGCTATTTTTAGGGTCATTTCCAGAAAAATAATTTGCTTTTCATTGTGGAGTCTGTCAAGCTAAGTGGAGTTATTTTCTTTCTGGAGTTGGATGAATAAATCCAGTCCCTAAAAGATGGGGATTTAAAACCATGCCTGCAGAGATGAGTCTCATAGTTAGGTTTCTCTTGTGGATTAAAATAACAAGGAGCTACCAGAAGGTCTTTGGGTCCAATATGCTTTGTTACCATGTATCAGACCTATTTTCTTAAGTTGTCAGAGCTGTTTGCCCTCGTAATAATAATAGCTCTCCCAAGAATTGCCTTTGGGGGCTAACAATAGCTCCTGTCCTAGGGTCAAAAGCTGAGAGTGTAGACTTTGGCGTTGTACTTACCAGGATTCAAATCTGGACGTTTACTCAACCTCTCTGGCTTTAGTTCCCTGGTGTGAAAAACAGGAAGAATAATGTTACCTGCCCCGTCAAGTTCTATCAGGGGCAAAGCAAGATAAGGCACGAGTATCATGGTGGACGTCTCCGTTAGGCACAGAAGGCACGGGGCCATGATGCTTTTAGGGACCCGCAAAAATGTTTCCATTTTAATTTTTTAAAATCAGAAGAAAAATAGGGGCGCCTGGGTGGCGCAGTCGGCTAAGCGTCCGACTTCAGCCAGGTCACGATCTCGCGGTCTGTGAGTTCGAGCCCCGCGTCGGGCTCTGGGCTGATGGCTCAGAGCCTGGAGCCTGTTTCCGATTCTGTGTCTCCCTCTCTCTCTGCCCCTCCCCCGTTCATGCTCTGTCTCTCTCTGTCCCAAAAATAAAATAAACGTTGGAAAAAAAAGTCAGAAGAAAAATAGGAATGTCATAATAATGAATACGTAATAATGAATCTAGCCCAGATTGTAATGTCCTTACACCAACACAGTCGTAAAACATAGTTTTAAATATTTTTAATGAAGAAAGGAGCCCATGAAGGCATGTGTCCGGGATCCATGAAGGTCATAGTGTATCGGCTGGAATTAGACTACCCGATAACAGTAACGTCAACAAATGGAGGTATATTTTTCTCTCATGTAAAACAAGTCCAGAAGTTGGCAGTCTCACGTTGATTTGGCAACTCCTTGGTCTTCAAGGTCCTGCACTTTTATTTTTCTGTAGCATCGCCCTTAAATTTGCCTCATGGCCCAAAATGGCTGCTGAAGCTTTAGCCATCATGTCTGCATTCCAGGCATCAGGAGGAAGAAGGGCCAAAGGGCAAAAGGAACCCACTTCTTAGTTAGGGGAGCTCCCTTTAAGGAACATTTTTTTTATAAAGTTTATTTATTTATTTTGAGAGAGAGAGAGAAAGAGAGAACAAGTGGGGTAGAGGCAGAGAGAAGGAGAGACAGAATCCCAAGCTATGTGCTAATGGCACAGAGCCTGATATGGGGCTTGAACTCACAAACTGTGAGATCATGACCTGAGCTGAGATCAAGAGTTGGATGTTTAACCAACTGTGCCACCCAGGCACCCTCCCACCCCCCCAGCCCCCCCACCCCCACTTAAGGAACATTCTAAGAATTTCTGCACAACACTGAACTTGTGGTCCCAAGGCCAAGCTTAGCCAGGGGACCAGGAAATTTCATGTTTTGGCTCAAAGAATTGCCTTTTTAATGAAAGATGAGTTTATACCAAAGAATGGAAGAACAGGCCAGGGAACACGACCCAGAAGTCCGGAAGACAGTAGCTTTCTCTGTGGGGAACACCTTGACTAAGAGGGAGGCAGAGAGAGCTGGGCCCTCCTCCTTCCAGGTCCCTCACCTGGGGCGTGGGTGGCTCTCAGTCCTGAAAGGGGCGGGGCATCCCTGCACACACGGGGCTTTGATCGAGTGAGAGGGTCGAGAAGGAAGGGGTGGAGGGAATCTGGGAGGTTTGTGGGCTCTGTGCCCCATGCACCTGGTTCCCTCACTCTACCGGTTCTCAGTACGAGCATCCCTTGCTTGGAGAAGCTGTCCCTGACCCCTGGATCGAAACACCAAGCCCCCTTTCCCTCTGCCCCACTTTTACTCACCTTGGGCTATTTTTTCCTTCACGCACATCTCACTGCCTGTAGGCTTACTCATTATTGTCTGTCTCCCCCAGCTAATGAGTAAGCTGTATTGGAGGCAGGCTTCCTGCAGCATTTCGTGCCCGGCAGGTGGTAGGTGCTCCTGCACGTTGAATGAATGGCCTGATGCGTGACTATCGGCCACGGGAGAAGGAACTAGCATGGGCTCTGGTGCCTTCTCCCTGCTCTGACACACTCTCCTCCATGCATCTCAGTTCTCTGGCTTCATTAATTGTCATTCAACAGAAGGTTGTTGGGAACTTAGTCTGTGCTAGGGGCTGTTCTGGGCACCAGGAATCCAGTGGGAAGCAAAGGAGATGAAAATTCCTACCCTCAATAGAGTTTGTCTTCTAATGGGGGAGAGAGACAGATAAATATGTCAGCTGATAACCTGTGGTATGGAGAAAACCAAAGCGAGAAGGGGGCTAAGTTCCGGCAGTGGAGTAGTGTCATTTTATATGGAGTGGCCAAAGGAAGGCTTTACTTGGAAGTGGTAAGAGTGGGCTAACTGCCTGAAGGAGCCGAGGGGCCAGCCACGTGCACATCTAGCATAAAAATGTTCTAGGCAGACGGAATAGTAAGTGCAAAGGCCCTGAGGCAGGAGCATGCCTGGTGTGTCTGAGGAACAGCAAGAGGGCCAGTGTGGCTAGTGGAGAAGGTGGGAGATGGGTGGGGTGCCAGGGTTAGGGAGGATCAGTTAGGGCCTTTGGTTTGTATTCTGAAGGCGACGGGAAGCTATTGGAGAGTTTGGGGCAGAGAAGGGGCATGATGTAACTTTTTCTTTCTAAGTTTATTTATTTATTTTGAGAGAGAGCGCGAGAGAGAGAGCAAGTGAGCTGGAGAGGGGCAGAGAGAGAGGGAGACAGATCCAAGCAGGCTCCATGCTGCCAGCACAGAGCCCAAAGTGGGGCTTGAACTCACAAGCTGTGAGATCATGACCTGAGCCAAAGCCAAGATACAGATGCTTAACTGACTGAGCCGCCCAGACACCTCTTAACTTTTTTTTTTTAAAAGGATTCCTCCTGGGGCGCCTGGGTGGCTCAGTCATTCGAGCACCCGACTTCAGCTCAGCTCATGATCTCATGGTTCGTGGGGTCGAGCCCCGTGTCGGGCTCCATGCTGACAGCTCAGAGCCTGCTTCGGATCCTCTGTCCCCGTCTCTCTCTGCCCCTCCCCCCTGTGTATCGCGGATGGGCCGTGGGGGGTGTGAGTATAAGCAGGGAGACCGGTGAGGAGGCTACTGCCTTGTGAAGGTCAGTTCTACGTGTCAGCTTGGCCGGGCTAAGGGACGCCACGTAGCTGGCGAAACACTACGTCTGAGTGTGTCTCTGGAAGAGATCGGTCTTTGAACTGGTGAAGAAGACTGAATGAGAAAGAAACCTGCCTTCACCACTGCGGGCGGGCAGCATCTATCCAGGGGGCGTCTGAAAAGGCAGAGGAAGAGCGAATCTGCTCTTACTCGAGCTGGCACACCCACCTTCTGCCTTTGCACACCGATGGCCCCTGGCTTTTGGCCCTTTGGACTTGGACAGGGTCCGAGAGCAAGTCCAAGAGCGTCCCAGTTCTCGGGCCTCCGGGTCTGGACCAGAACTACAGCACTGGCTGCTCTGGCCTGCAGCTTGAAAATGGCAGGTCTCAGCCTCCATAACAGTGTGGACCACTCCCTCGTGTCCCTTTCCGTATGCATCCTCTTGGTCCTGTTCTTCTGGAGAACCCTACCTAGCATGTGCCCCTTCCCGTGAGAGGTGACCGTGGCTTGGACCAGGCTAGAGGCTGAGGGGGGGCGGTGAGAAGCTGCGCGCTGTCTTGACCTGACAGACTTTTTGCTTCTCACCCTGAAGGCTTGCCACGGATGCCCTCCCCCTGGCGACCAAGCTTCCACAGGAGAGGCTCCATCCTGTCGGAGGTCTGGCTATGTTAATCCCACTTGCGGACAAAGTTCAACCCCAAGTCCTCAGCAGGTGCAGATGTGGGGGTTTCAGTCGCAGGGTCCAAGATGAAACTAGCCTACAGACAAGGCATCAAAAACATTTGCATTTCCTTTACAGGAGCGTGCTGCCATTGACTTTTGCCACAGACCCCACTGCTCTCTACTGCCTTTCATACACTGCCGGTTCCACCCCTTTACGTTATCTGGTTTCTGAAGGAGACACACGAGGCTAGTGTGAAATGGGGTTGCTAACTCGACTTTGTGCCAGCTGGGACCCACATTATACCGATCTTGTTAGCCCCATTTTATAGATGGGAACAAATAGGCCCGCTCAGAGCGATGAAGTGACTCACCCAAGGCTCTATGGTTTGAGCTGGTGATTACGACTCTCTGGCTTTTGTGACTCTCCCTCTCTCCAATCTACTGGCTTTTGCAGTTAGTGAGACTTGAGAGAGAATTCTCGCTTCATCAGACAGATATCATACCCTACTTGTCCGTAGATGATTCCAGGAACAGGGTCACAGAGAAGGGACCGTGTTCGTGTTTCCTCCCCACTCTCCAGGAAAGGAAGGAAAACATTCCCTGGTGCGTTGGTCACTGATATCACAAGGCCTGAGCGGCATGCCGCATGGGCTTACTGTGTATAACAAAGCTCGCGTGAAACTGTGTGCACTTGTATTTCTCCAAATGAAGGGTTTCTTTCCAAAAGGCAGTGTCTGCAGCACTTGTGTGGCCAACGGCACTTATAATTATGCCTTTACACCCATAGTTCTGTCCCTTCTTATTTTGTACCCCCTGGTCTTTGAAAACGATCTCTAGAGGGTGGTTCTTAGTAAAACTTGCCATATTCTAAGTTAAATTTCAACCACTTGATGAAACCCTTGCCAGGGAATAAGAAGGCAACAGAAGTAGAATTATACTCCCAAGTGTTCCCAGAGCCTGTTCCAAGGACCAAGGTATTCAGAAGTAAAAAGGCATTTGCCCTCTGTGGGTTTCCAGGAAAAAAAAAAAAAAGACATTGAACAGTCATTTACCCTTTTTCTACATTTTTCCAATTTCTCAACTGTTCCTATAGCAACCTTAATAGAGATTGGGTTGCTAGAAAAGCATTCGTTTCTATAGAAACAATTCGTTCTATAAGAGAAAAAGTTTACTTGGTAGCACATGAAATCTAATATTAGGATTTTGGTTTCGTTGGTGGATTTTTTTTTTTTTTTTTGTCAGCCAGAAGAATATTTCCCAGGCCACCTACAGACGTATGGTGCATCTTCAAGCTCTAATAGTATGTTGTCATATGGGTTCTGGATGGAGGGTGCAGAGTCTGAGTCCCTTGGGATCTTTGCTGAGACTCTATAGTTTACAACATTTTAGTCCTCTCGTATGCTCAGACGCAAGGGGCTGGACCAGATGATCTCTTGAGATTTTTGGGTCAGGAATTCATGGTTTCTCTTGACTTTCCTGTGAAAACCATGAGGGGGTTTTACTAGAAGCAGATAGATGATTTGGGTGGCAAGTGACAGGAATCAAACTCAAAACTGGTTGAGAAGGAAAAAAAAAAAAGAGGAGGGGTGGGATATATTAGTTCTCCTATTTTAGAAGTCTGGAGGTTTCAGGTACGGCTGGATCCAGGGCTCACTGACATCCCGCCTTCCACTGTGTTCTTCTTCATTCTCAGTATTGGCTCTTCTGGCGAAGTGGTCTCCAGCCTTATCCTCTGCCGCATCCTCTGCATCCCAGCTGAGCATCTTCACTGGAAAGAAAGTACCTTTTTTTTCCCTACTAGTTCCCAGAGACTTCCTGGGGATGCCGCTACTGGGACTGACTTAGGTCACATGCCGCGCCCCTGAACCAATCCTTAGGAACCTCGGAATGAAATGAGTGGATGGGCCAGGGCTGGATCAGAGGCTTACCTTCGGGGTCAGAGGTGAGGTCAGCAGTCCCCAGCCTCCACAGACTGAGAGAAAAGGAGAAAAGTTTCCATAGGGGGGAAATCAGTAGGCAGAATTAGAAAAAGGGGGGATGGTTGTGATCCCGGCACCAGCCGGTCATGCCAGCGACCCAGCTGACCACATTCTAGAATTAAAGGCTTGGCCCTTAAAAGCCGCTTCCTCCCAGCTTGGGCAGAGAGAGACGGTTCAGTTTTCCAATTTTCATTTCATTTTTCCAATTAATCTTCTACAGCTCCACCTCGAGAACATCTTTCAAGCAAGATTTTTTTCTTCTTCTAAAAGGAGTTGGGGAAAAAAAATCAGAATACATTTGCATGTTACCTAAAACATTTTAAACTCGTGTCTTATCTTTGTGACTGCACAGTCTTGTCTTTTCAGTGCTGGTAGCTATATAATTACAGTCACCTTCAGCCTCACTGATTCCTTCTTGAAAAGGTTATTGTGAACAGGGGACAAAAAGTCATTTGGAAACACCACCGAGGTCTGTTTTCCAATTGTCTTTTCATCCCAAAGTTCAGAGATTTCTAGAAAATCATATGTCAGCAGAAGCAGCATATAAACAACCTCATATAAGTTTTTTGGGTTTTTTTTTTGGGGGGGGGGGAAATAATACATTCCCTGAGATGATTGAAGGTGTGAATTATTTCAGGGAGCGTCTTGGTGTGTGGCCAGTAATTTAAATTAACTGGATTTCCAGGGCTTATTAAGAGCTTAAAATCGGATTGTTAAAATTCAGAGAGCGTTGTAGTTCAAATTTCATGTCTGCTATAGGGGCTTGTTCGCTTTAAAAATGCTTTGTTTTCCTTGTTGTTCGCTTGCAAAGTTATTTAAAAGTTTAAAATGTCCTTAGGAGTATTTTTTTTTCCTTGTTAATAAACTGGGTTACTGATTTCCATGGAGATTACTCCCAGCAAAGCTCTTATGTTTAAGCAAGGAGCTATCATGTCGGGATCAAAAGGGAATCCCTTGAAACCTTTCATCCCGTGGCAAGACGAAGCGTTACTTGTGAATGAATCCCAGGGTCTCCGTGGGGTGTCGAGAAGCCCTTCAAGATACCCAGCCTGTACTTCAGAAGAGAAAACCCTTGCAAGTCGGGTCGTACACGAGGGACTTCAAGCCTGGTGGTAGGAAATGTGCTTCTGTGCCCTGTGATGCGGCAAGAGTGAGGGTTGATGTCCAGTTTTAAAACCCCCCTGTGCAGCCACCCCAGAGGCCTTGACATCAGGAGAAATTCAGGTGCAGATGGAGAATCGGGGACCAGTGTCGTAGAGCAGTGCCCCCCAAACCTGAGCGTGCCGCGTCCCCTGGGCATCTTGTTCAAATGCACGTTCCGATGCCGTAGCTCAGGGGTGGGGCCCAGAATTCCGCACTGATAGCAAAAAGTCTGACGGGGTCCCCGTGCTGCTGGTCTGTGGGCCATCCTTGGAGCAGGGAGATTGGAGAACCGCTTCTTTCTTTCGCCTCGACTGGGAAAGAGCCTGAAAATCAGATTTTGGATGTTGCCGGTCTTTGGCAGTGCTACCTCTGGCATATCTTGGGACTTTACGTCATATCTGGAAAAGAAATCCCATTCGAAGGGTAAGGCTAAATCAGAGGCGCTAGATGATGTCTTAATTCTGGCAGAGTATCAGGCTGCAAGCAGAGAGAGAGAGAGAGAGAGAGGAGAGAGAGGACAGATCAGCAACGATTCAGGCAAAACTCATCTTTCAAAGCAGGAATGGAAAGGAAGCCTGTTGTTCCTTCAGAATTTCTTTAAGAATCTTAACTGTGGGGACTGTACTCCCCAAGGGAGTGGTGGTCTTCAGTGATATCTTTGTTCATTCAGCTGAAGGCAGATTTGTCTGTTCTCCTCACTGGGGGCTGATCTTGTACCTGACCAGTTAGGTAAGGAGAAGCCATGCTGAAGCATTTCATCAGAATTCTCGACGTGGCTGATTCGGAAGAGAGAAAGGAGCAGGTGCCTCTGAGCTTTTGGGAGAGTCGCCAAGCAGGCAGGCTGTATCGGGTAGCGACCGCTGAGTAACAAACCACCCCAGAACTTTGTGGCTTTAAACAACAACCTCTTATTGTTTCTCATGTGTTTAAGGGTGAGCTGGGCAGGTGCCCCGACCTCAGCTGGTCCCACTCACGTGTCGGTGGTCAGCAGGTGGGTCGGCTGGGTGGTCTAGCATGGCCTTGGCTGGGATGGCTCAGCTTTCCTCCATGTATTTCCATGTTCTTCACAGTTCAGGCGTGTTCTCATGGTGGTGGCAGTGGTCCAAGAGAGAGCTAGTCATTCAAGGGGACAAGCAGGAACACCCACCCGCTTCTCGAGCTGTGCTTGTATTGCATTTGCTAATATATCCCACGGGCCAAAGCAAGTCATATGCCGGGCCCAGCAGAGGGAGGGACGGCAAAGGGGGGACAAAGAGTTTGGAGGCAGGGAGGCCTGTAATTGGGGCCACTGGTAAAATCAGACGAGTGCACAGCTCTGACTTAAAGCCTGAGGTTGAGTCTGTAAAACTCCGAGCATAGGTGGGATTATTCCATTCATTCGCTCACTCACTCATTCATTCATGAAACATTTATTGTCTTTCTCTTATGCAAAGCACCAGGCTCTGTCAGACTTTACTTGGACGTTTTAGTTGCTTCAAGATTCACACCCACTTAAATTCCACCTCCAGACCGTCTCCTTGTGGAAACTGTGAAAAGCTTTTGCTCACTCTTCTGGAGGAGCTATAGGGCCTGTGGAGTGGGGAAGAGGGTCCACGTCCCAAAGCCCATGGGGCCCCTACTGCCTGTCACCGTGGAGACGCTAGGTAGCTTTAAGGAGACCCTACCGGCCACGTACTCTGGGGCCTCCGCCTTTCGAGACCGAAGGGCCTGGCTAGAGCTCAGAAGGTCTGTGGTGCACTCAGTTCCTGGGGTTTCTCTCCCTCTGGAGCCTACTTTCATCATCATCGATGTAAATAATTTTTATTTCACGGTTTTGTTCGATTTTGATGGATTTAAAAGCATAGTGTGAACCCCAAAGTGCCACGAAAATGTGAGGGTTTTTTTTAACTTTTTTTTAATGTTTTATTTTTGAGAGCAAGAGAGACAGAGCATGAACGGGGGTGAGGCAGAGAGAGAGGGAGACACAGAATCCGAAGCAGGCTCCAGGCTCTGAGCTGTCAGCACAGAGCCCGACGTGGGGCTCAAACTCATAGACTGGGAGATTGTGACTGGAGCCAAAGTCAGACGTTTAACCCACCGAGCCACTCAGGCGCCCCAAATGTGAGGGTTTCTTATCCCCACGTGTAGGAAGGAGGACCCAATGGACCCTCCTAGTTTGGTGGTTAATGATGTGCTCACAGATTGGCTATGGGTGGGGGTGCGGCGAGGGATGATGGAGAAAGAACCCAGATTTCTAACAGCTGCAGATTTCCTGGGTGTAAATCTTCACATCACAGCTGATTTCTACCATGGTTGCCACCAATGATTTAATAAACTGCTTGCAGGGGCGCCTGAGTGGCTCAGTCGGTTAAGTGTCCGACTCTTGGTTTCTGCTCAGGTCACGATCTCACGGTTCATAGGTTCGAGCCCTGGGTTGGGCTCTGTGCTGACCCTACGGAGCCTGCTTGGGATTCTTTCTCTCTCTCCCTGTCTCTCTGCCTCTCCCTGGTGCCTTCTCTCTCTCCCTCTCTCTCCAAATAAATAAACTTAAAAAAAAAATCTAAAAAAAAGAAAAAAATAACCTGCTTGTAAAATTCTTGCCTAGCTAATACCGGAATTCCTGGGTATTGAACCACTGGCTTTCTCAAGCTCACCCAGGCCCACCCTGGGTCTCAGATTGCCTGGGTTGGAACCAGCTTTGCCTCTGGCTATGTCTGATTTTGTGCAAGTGGCTAAATTCTGTTTCCTCATCTATAAAATGGGGATAAAAGAGTATCTGCTTGAAACAAAGTTTAAATGAGATGGTGCATGTGAGGTGTTTCCCACCGAGTAAGTGCTCAGTAAAGGCCAGTCGGTGTTAACTCGTGCTGCCTTGCTTGGTCAGCTGCTGGTGCAAGGGTCTGGGTGGACACACTCACACCACAGGGTCAGGCAGGCCCATCCTGCAAGTGGTTGACATACCCCATTTCCTGCCCAGGCCCCTCCTGAGCCACCAGCCTCTTACAGACCATTTATTCATGCAGAGCTCAAGGCACTTGCCTGGGGTCAGGCTCCTCACAAACAACACCCCACTGAGTCCCCACGGCAGTCCTGTGAAGGAAGTACACTTGTAGCATACCCATTTTATGGATGGGACAATTGAGGCCCAGGGAGACTGAGTAAGTCTCACAGCTACAAGGAAGGAGAGGCAGGATTTGAATCTAGAGTGCTTGGATCTAAACCTCCCCCTTCTACTTTTTTAACGGGGGGAAAAAAACCCATTTATTTACAGTAATTTCCTGGTTTTCTTTATTCTTTTTTTACAGCAGCTTCATTGAAATTTAATTTGCATACATAAAATTCCTTTTAAAGTGTGCAACTGAATTTTTAATATAATCACAGAGCTGTGCAAACATCACCATTTTCTAATTTTAGAATCTTTCCACCACCCTGAAAAGAAAACCCCCGGGGGTGCCTGGGTAGCTTAGTCGATTAAGCGTCCAACTCGATCTCAGCTCAGGTCTTGATCTCAGGGTTGTGAGTTCAAACCCCGTGTTGGGCTCCGCGCTGGGTGTGAAGTCTACTTAAAAAAAGAGAGAGAGAGAGAGAGAGAGAGAGAACCCAGATGCCCCCTCTTCTTCCCAAAGAAACTCAGAGACACTGGACATATCTCTCGGCTTCCCCAGAAACCAGCCTCGGCTCAGCCAGCTGGCCCCACCGGGACGTGGGGAGACTCAAGCAGGAGAGTTTTGCCCACATTCACTGAACACCTCGTCCAGTCCCAGAAAGCGTCACCTGATTATATCCAGCTATTTATTCTGTCCCCTGCCCCGATGTGAAGGGGGAAAATGTAATTATTTCCGGGGCCACAGGCTGTCCCGCTTTATTGCCTGGTTCCCTCTCCCCACACATCTTTCTTGGTTTTAGGAGAAAGAAGGCAAGTGGGGAGCACCGGTGCCCTCTTTGCCTCTGATGAGAAGCCCCTCTTGCTGAAGCTTTTGCTCTCCTGTCCCCCCCCCCCCCCCCCCCCCCCGCCTCCTTTCAGCCCCCCTTCCTGCAGTCAAATAACATCTGATTTTAGGTGCTGGGTGAAGGAGGCGTGATTGGGACCCCCCGGCGTGCCAATCAAATGCAGAAATCAAAGAGTGGTTTCTCCAGACCAGCCTGGAGGCTGCTGGGTGGTACTTAAAAATCAGGCTCTGTTTAATCACTGGGGGGAAAATATGTATCCACTGCAGTCTGATCGTGGTATTGTCTAAACAGCCCTTGAAATTTGTAAATGACATGTGGCAGCGGTATTTTTAGCTCCTGTGTTTCAGAAGGGGAGCGGTCCCTCCTCCACCCCCACCCCCACTCACGTGATAACCTCTGGTTATGTTCTTTCACCTTCCACGGGGCTGTTGAATATGCAAATCGCGTTGGGCTCCCTCACCTTCCAGACTTTTCCTGTGTTTCCTGGTGGTGGGTGTGATGGAAGAAAGGTGGTTGAGCAAAATAATTTGTCTTTGGTTGTTTTCGAGGCTGAGAGTCTTCGATTTGTAAGCAGTGCCTTGTGGGTGCAATCGTGTTTCCTGGAGGCTTTTTATTTTTTGTTTTTTTGTGGGTTTTTTTGTGTTTTTTTTTTTTTTTTTTGCAGTGAATCCTGTTGGCATTTGGAATGAAAGAATTTCAGCAATATTCCCATGGATCCCGCGGTTAGAGAAAGACACTGTCGCAAGACCATCTCAAGACCCATGAAAGGTTTTCCGGGACCCTCATCCCCAGTGCCCTTGGGGATGATTTCCTGGATTTACGTTTAGGCTGAAAGCCCAGGGCTTGACCCTGTCCTCAGAACAGGACATTTCTCTCGTCTGTGGGCCACAGCCCCTTTCCCGTGGAGGGAAGTCAGTGAATACTTAATTAGATGAGTGAACCTAAGGACTGAAGCGTGAGGGCGCTTTTTCCTCCTGTTGTAAATAACCCGGACCCCACAGGTGCAATAGTGTGTGAACAACATCATGAACAAAAGTCATAATAGCTGACTACATGGCAGGCACCACTCCAAGTGCTTTATACGAACACACTTTTTATCTTCCTAGGGTGACAGGGTGTCTCAGATTTGGCACTGTTGAGATCTGGGGCAGACAGCTCTTGGTTGCTCGGGACTGTCCCGTGTACTGTAAGATGTGGGCAGTATCTCCAGCCCTACTGTGCCCACCAGCCCCCCCCCTCCCCCCAGTACAACCACCACAGAGGTCTGCAGCCATCACCAAATGTCCCCTGGGGGTGGGAGCGTTTGAGGAAGCAAAAAAGAAGGAGAAGAAAACCCGCAGGGAGAGGTGAAATAGGAAAACAGGAGAGAAATCCACACACTGGAAAGGCGAGGTGTGAGAACAGAGGGAGAATGTTCGGGGCGGAGTCGGGCTCAGAAGACCTGGCCCCGGGGCTCCACCCCACGAATGAATTGGCTGCGGGCGCCCTGGGTGGGTCTTCACCATCCTTGTGCCTTGGTTTTCGCGTCTGTCAAATGGGCATGTGGCACACAAGCTTTGTGGCAGAGAGCACATGAAAAAATTGCCTGTCGGGAAAGCGCGGTGCAGATCCATGTAATTCTTATTGTTGCCTGCGTGCCGGTGACATATGTGTGCAGTCAGATGGGTTATGTTTGTCTGAGTCAGTTGGGCTGGAAAAGAGGCTACTCCTGAATTTGCTGTCCACCCTGTGAGGATCAGTAGGACACCACGGCAGTCTCATTTACGATCAGGAAACAATTGGATGGAAAGCACTTTTGGAGAAGGAACAATGCAAAAAAGCACGGATGGGCCAAAGGGAAACCAGGTTTGGGATTTCCAGGTGTAGATGCTTCTGGATGGCCCATCCCCCCTCCCCCCAACCCCCCCCCCCCCCCGTCCCTTCTCTGCAAAATTCAGCCGCAGGAACTTCTCAAGTAGTCTGGAAAATGCAGCTCTGAAAATTATACTTGGCAACAATGGCTCTCTGTCCAGGCCCTTTGGAGGACAAGACATGAAACATTATTTTTGTAAATCTACTTCAGGACCACCTCCTCGGGACTCCCTGCACCACCATCGCCCCACGGTGAAGAAAGGTTGGGGGGACGTCGCCCTGAAGCCCTGGCCAGGCCCCTGTAGTTATCTGTCCACAGTGCTCACTCTGGAGACACATATTTACCCAGATGTGCCCATGTCTGCTGCTTCTTTCCTGGCCACTCTTTGTCACGCTGGGACCCTGTGACCATTCCATTCCAGGGGCACAACACTCTTCCACACACCTGCAGCATGGCCAAGGACCAGGGTCCCGGACCTCTGCTCAAAGGCCCATGGTCTCACGGAATCTCTTTGTGCCATGGGCTCCTCCCTCCCTCTCCCCTTTTCTGTTCCTTAGGGGCACTGATGTCCTCTCCTGGTTTTCCAGGAGACATGGCTGAATCCCATCCAAGAGCCATTTGTCCTCGCCAACAAAGCTGGTGGTGAGATTGTCTTCCAGACCATTCCAGCTTCAGTCCTACAACCCCCTTGCCTCTCCCCTTCTCTCTGAAGCCGAGACAAGCAAGCATAGAACTGACCCTTTGCTAGAATGGGAGACAGGAAAGGGAATACATAGGGAGAAACCCAGATGTTCAAATTATAAAAAAATGGTCCTACTTTCTATGGGTCACTTCCAGAATTCTTGGCCCACATGGCCAAGGTTGCCAAGCATGGAGATCCGTGCAAGACCAGAGCCAGGAGACATGGGCAGTGCTGGCACGTAGTACGTGCTCAACAAACGTCTGATGGGTGAGAGAGTGAATGGAGCTTCTTTTGCGAAGTCAGACTCCATGCCCTGAAAAGGAAACTCACCCAGTGCGTGAGCAACGCAAGGGAGATTGGGTTCTGCCATGTCCCCCGGTCGCCTTCTTCGTGTCAGAAAGAGTCATTGTTGTTCAATGCGCTGTGGCTTGGTACAAGTTGAAGATCTGCTCAGTCATGCCAAAGGGGCTTTTTTCTCCTTTAACGTAGGTTTGTGGCTCTGACATTTCCCCAACTCTCTGTCCCCCTCCATCTTCCTGGTTGTCAAGGAAACAGTTTCCTGGACAACCTGTTGACTTATTTGGCTGCCTGGTTTGTATTATCCAGTGTGGGGAGCTGTTGTGGAGGCTTTTTTTTTTTTTTTTTAATGTCACCAAGGTAACCGCCAGCAGCCGCTTAATTATAGTTTTAGGTAAAGATGAATTCTCTTTTGCAAATGTTAGTATATTTTGGGGCTGGGTGGGGAGTGGAGAACTGCCCAGAGATTAACGTTCTCTAATTATATGCTTCGGTTTTGGACAATTCAGTTTTATTTGCAACTAAACTTGGTTTCATTCAGGGATTGGGTTTTTTTTTTTTTTTTTTTGGTCTAAAAAAAAAAATGAGGAAAACAAACAAAATAATGAAAACAGAGAGGAATAGGGGATCGGTGTGGTAGGAGGAGGCTTTGAGTGTGGTGGGCATGGCGGGGTGCAGGATTGCTACCTGATGTCTCTGGCGGCTGTTTCCTGAAACGTGCATCCGTCTGTGGTTCCGAGAAGTGGTCTGTATACTGGTTGCCGGATCCCATCTCTGCAGCCTGCTGGCTGTTTGAACTCAGGCAGGTGGCTTCGCCTGTCCGTGCTTTAGTTCCCAAAGCTGAAACGTGGGGAGATGGGAAGGAGTTCGGCTTCACTATAGGTGTGTTGTGAGGGTTGGGATCTATCTATTAGGCCCCTAGGAGAGTACCCAGCACGACACAGGCGCTCCAGCATATCAGCCACCATTTAAAGCCACGGCCCCCTACGAAACCATGCTTTTCGTATGCCTGCCTACGCGTTAACCATTTCAGCCGTCAGTCACTGCATCTGCTAATCTTAAGGGTGCCTTTGTCAGAGGGTAATAGAGTGACTATAATCGTATCTGGCATTTCGTGGAGAGTTACACTGTTCTGAGCATCTTACAAGCCTTTACTTCATTTCTCGTTCCCAATGGCCCTGCGAGGTACGTATTACCATGATCTGCTTTTGGTCAGTGAGAAAACCGAGAGGGAAAGAGTAAGTTGTTGTTGTTGTTTTTAACTTTTCGAATGTTTATTTATTTTGAGAGAGAGAGAGAGAGAGAGAGAGCGCGCGAGCGGGTAAGGGGCAGAGAGAGAGAGAGGAGACATAGAATCCAAAGTTGGCTCCAGGCTCTGAGCTGTCAGCACAGAGGCTTGAACTCATGAACCATGAGATAATGACCTGATCTCAGGTCATGTCAGACGCTTAACCAGCTGAGTCACCCGGGTGCCCCAAGTGTTTTTTTTGTTTTTGTTTTTTAATTAAAAGATCAAACTTTCAAGGAATTCTTTGAGCTGTGAGTCACTTTGTTTTCTGTTTCCTCCTTGGTGATGCGGTACTGCTCAACCCAAGTGGAGCCTTTGGAGTTAACCCAAGCGCCAGGATTTGGTCCGGGAGGTTCTTAGGCAGATGCCAGATAATTGCAGATTCCTTGGGCCCTAAGTGGCTGCTGTGCAGCTCAAGAGGTCCTGGGTCCTCCTCAGCTTCCTGCACCCCAGCACCCTTTCCAGGTGTGGGGATAGTCAGGCTGCAGAACCGCTGAGGAGGAGGTTGCGCTGAGGTCGGGGATCCCCCCCTCCAGCTGAAGGGTGATGGGGCCCGTTCGGCCCCAGCGGGACCTGCAAAGTGTAGCTGTCTGAGCCGCCACGGGAGTTTCCCTTTTGCTCCCACAGGTCTGTACTTGGGAAACCAAGGAGTTTAAACAGACCGTCTCCAGCGTTGACCAAGGTTTTATTTATTTATTTAAATGTTTCTTTATTTGTGTGTGAGAGAGAGAGAGAGAGCATGAGCAGGGGAGGGGCAGAGAGAGAGAGAGAGAGAGAGAGGGAGACACAGAATCCAAAGCAGGCTCCAGGCTCTGAGCTGTCAGCACCGAGCCTGACGTCGGGCTTGAACCCACAAACCACCAGACCGTGACCTGAGCCGAAGTCGGAGCCTTAAGCGGCTGAGCCCCCCAGGCGCCCCCATCCAGGTTTTAAATACTGCGGTTCCATGGCAGAATTGAGGGTTGCAGACCCAGCACGCACATCCAGGCCCGTCTGCCTCCAGACCCATACTTTCAGCCACTGCCCTAACTCCTGCTGTTCTGATCACTATGGACCGTGTGGCCTCCGAAGTCAGTGTCCTGGGGGTAGAACCCGCCATTTTCTAGCGGAGTGACCTGGGCAAGTAATGCCACCTGTCTGCGCCTCAGTTTCCTCCTTGGCCAGATGGGGACAATGACAGTCCCTACCCCTGAGGGTTGTTGGAACAGGGAATGAAGTCAAGACTCCTGAAGTGCTCGCAGCGCCGGAACCGTCCACTAAATGTTAGGTGTGGGTAGAATCGCTCCCGAACGCTGCAACACAATTACCATCGACGCTGGCTGGCTGGGGGCCTAGTGGTGGCTGAAACAGTTCACGGGCAGCCAGGTGCCCACCATCATTCGCATGTTGCTTCTAGTAGAGTTCCCACATAGATTTCTGTAGCATTAATCTCGTTACTTTGTAACCTACATTATGAAGGCGGGCGTCTCTCTCTTCTTTGTAGATCTCCCACTGGGGCCCTCTTTTTCAAAAAAAGAAAAAAAAAAACCCAGCTAAAAACCTTCTTTAATTGAGATTCAGCTCCACAGGCCAGCCCCCGTCGGATCTGCCGTACTCAGCCCACCGGGGAATATTTGTTTTGTGTGTGTTTCCCCTCTTCCCATCATTTTAGAACGAGGACCAGAGTAGCGACAAACATGTTGGTCCAGAACAGCAGGAGCAGTTGGGTTTTGGCATCAGATGCCCTGTCCCCACGGAGATGGATTAATTGAGGTACCGGAGGCCGCTTCTCAGGCCAGTGGCTTCAGACAGTGTGATGAGCGAGGAGCCATACGGCCCCGGTCTGTCTACTCCCGCCCGACCCCACCCCCTGCCTCATATCTTTTATTCATGACAGTCTCTCGCAAGGAACAGCAAGATCAACAGCACAAGCGTGACCTCCTTTTCTTCTCACTCTCCCTCCAGGGACCGCAGAAGGTTCTTTCTGGACACTGAAAACATGTCTCACCCGTTCCCCACCCCATTTCTCAAAAAGCCTCAGCGCTGGATTGAAAAGCACGCATTGCAACAGGATGATTGAGGGAAGGTAATTATGTATTATTAAATGCAAAAGAAAAAAAAAAGAGAGAGAGAGAAATTGTTCTTTGCAACACCCCTATGGCTTGGCAGAAATGAAAATAGCAAAATGCTAAAATGGTTTTCCTGCCAGTGGGATGAATGGATGCCTGCCCCCTTGATTTGGGGTCATTGGCTGCAGGGACTGCCCTCAGCACCAGTGGAGACCCTGAGGAGTGGGGACGGATGGCTCCAGCGTGGGGGTCTTTGTGGGGACGTGGGCCGCAGAAAGGGAGGGGGCATAGAAGCCCGGAGGAGATGCTTTCTGGTTCCCTTGGCTCGGAAGGTGGGTGGTCTCTGTGTCTTTGGATGAGGCCTTTCTGGGTAGGATGAGGGTGATAATACCCAAACATCAAAATCATACCCCACGTGGCCCAGCACTTTAAAGTTTACAAAGTGCAGGGGCACCTGGGTGACTCCGTCGGTTAAGCATCCGACTTCGGCTCAGGTCACGATCTCGCAGTCCGTGAGTTCGAGCCCCGCGTCGGGCTCTGGGCTGATGGCTCAGAGCCTGGAGCCCGCTTCAGATTCTGTGTCTCCCTCTCTCTCTGCCCCTCCCCCATTCATGCTCTGTCTCTTTCTGTCTCAGAAATAAATAAAAACGTTAACAAAATTAAAATAAATAAAACATTAAAGCTTCTGCACTGACAGCTCAGAGCCTGGAGCCTGCTTTGGATTCTGTGTCTCCCTCTTTCTCTGCCCCTCCCTGCTCACGGTCTGTCTGTCTGTCTCTCTTTCTCTCTCTCTCTCTCTCAAATAAATAAACATTAAAAAATGTAAAAAAAATAAATAAAGATTCCAAAGTGTAGTGGTGTGCAGTGGGAATAAGCTTGGGCTGAAGGGCCCAAGTGCTTGGGTTGGAATCAGCTCTTTGCTTATCAGCTGTGTGACTTTGGGCGAGTTGCTTCAGCTCTCTGAGCCCCCATTTCCCCATCTGAAAACCGAGGGCGAAAATGGTATCTACTCGCCTCACAGCTGTTGCAAAACGGGCTAATACACGTGCAGCAATCGGAACACGTACAGCAATGCCTCCTGGACACTCTCCTGTGTTCGCTCTTAGGATTACATTCTCCTTCTCGTCACCAATGTTTCCAAATAGACCCAAGTCAGCAAAGCGGGCTCCATTTCATCCCAGAACTGCCGTGGAAAAAACCCCGGGATTGAAACTCAAGACTTCTGACTCCAGATCTCGTAGAATTTTCCTCATGCCCTGTGGTTGCATCGTGGAAGGTGTTCTATGTTTGAAACACTCCCACACCGGTTACGTTGTCAACCAGACCTAAATTCAAGGCCCTCCACGGTTGGAGGACTCCAACAACCCTCCGAACTTCCTGTCTGGGTCTCTGCATTTCTCTCTGTAAAATCGACTTTGTGATCCCAACCAGGATGTGACATTGCTCGGGGCAGACGCTCAGTCCGAAACAAGACCAAAATGACAAGCTGCAGGGAGGTCAGAATCAACCAGGCCTCTGTCCACTGGGCCCTGGAAGGTCAGATGGTTTTTCGCAGGAAAACTGTGTCTCTTCTAAGAAGCAGCTAGGAGTTCAAGTTCAGTTTCCAGAGCTTCTGGGTTCTCCGGTTGTCCTTTTTTTTTTTTTTTTAATTCAAAAATACTTTTAAAATATTTACTTATTTTTGAGCGAGTGAGCGAGCGAGAGAGAGAGAGACAAAGAGATAGAGAGACAGAGAGGAGGGAGGGGCAGGGAGAGAGGGAGACACAGAATCCGAAGCAGGCTCCAGGCTCTGAACTGTCAGCACAGAGCCCGACCCAGGGCTCAAACTCATGAAACGTGAGATCATGACTTGAGCAGAAGTCAGACGCTCCTTTTGACCCTGGAAAAGGGAGTCAACTCAGACTCCCTTTTGCAAGAAGGTGCTTTCTCTTCTCAGCTAAATTCCCACACAAAGTGGCACCTGCTGTGCGTCTGTCTCCTTTATACAGCTCAGAGGAGGGCAACAGACCCAAGGAGGACCCCACGTTGCCTTTTATGAGTCTAAGGCTGGGGTCAAGGACAAGGTCAACGGTTGAAGTTGGAAATCCACCCCGTCAGGGAGCCGTGAGCAGCAAAGACGGACAAGCAGCTGGGCCATTTATCTTGGGACCCCAGGAAGCTTAGGTATGGAGCCATGTGAACGCTCTCCTTGAGCTGCGTGAGGCAGTCCCAGCACCCTGAATGCTCTGCCCAGCTCAGGAGCCCAGCTCTCCCGGAAGCAAGAACCCTGCGCCCCTGGAAAGCGGCCCCCGCCCCCATTCTGCGTGGGGTTGTTTGGGGTTCGGAGGAGGGGAGGCTGATGGCGAAGGCTGCACCTTGTCCTCTCATTACATATTAATGAGACGCTGATGAGCACACTGCTACCATCGTTGAGAGTTCACTTGGTGTTACGTGCTTTATTTATATAACAGTGTGGAGCGTTGCTAGAATGTTGTATCTGCTCCCCAGTGTCCACCCTTTCCTTCTTGCTAAATAAACCCAGTCTCTTGCTGGGTGGCAATACGCCCAGCCCTGGGTGAATCATGATTGTTTTAAGGTTTAAGCCTTAAACCCAACCTCACAACCTCGTTTTTTCGTTTTTCTTCCCCCAGCTTCCAGGGAAGGCTGTGAATGACTGAGCCGGGGCGTGTAGACCAATGACGGCGGGGGGTGGGGGTTGAGAAAGCTTCATTTTTCTCCCATGAAAGCAGCAGATAGGGCTAGCACTGCTCCTTTGTCCCCTGGAGTGGCCCTTTTGCAGCCACGGGAGAAAGGTCAAGTGTCTTGTTATTCACAGTCTGAGGGCCAGGTTGTTGGAGATGCAGAACCTTAGACTCCACTCCAGATGGACTGAATGCGCCCGAGCCTCCCCTGCCTGGAGAGTCACACAAAGACCTCTGTCTTCATGTTGTCGAGCTGCTGAGCGGTGGCCAGGAAGAACCGACTTCTGGATTTTTTCACATCGGTTTTCTGTTACTTGCAGCCAAGAGCAAAAGTTCTTAGCCGGTGTAACCACTTACAAGCTCAACAGCCTCTGGGAAAACCCGCCCCCCAAATCTACCCAAGAGCCCCCTCAAGTAAGGACTATTATGCCCCCCGTTTTGCAGATAAGGAGACAATCCCCACGCTATTTCCCCGCGTAAGACACTGGTGAACTTGGTGAGCCCAGGTCCGGCTGGGCCCTGAACCTGGGCTCTGGGGCACGATGCGGTGCCCCCTTTCACTATAGCTCTGGTTGAGGGGTGTCCTCTCCGAACGGCCCCTCCCGCTCCCTCCTGCCCTGAGCACAGATCACCGCTCGGGAGGACTCCATCTGTCTTCCTCTGTGGCGCTGGCTTCTCTTCCTTTTCACCAGTGATCCTGCCCTTCAGCTACTGCCGCCCCAGTAGTTTCAGGGCTCAGAGCAGAGCGCCCTCTGACTCCCTTCACGCAGGCGGGTAAACCTTTCTCATCCGTTACCCTCAGGCTTTCCAGTTGCAGACACCCCTTCATTCATTCATTCATTCATTCATTTTTTTCTTCTTTTAGAGAGAGAGAGAAAGAACTCAGGAGCAGAAGAGAGGGGAAGAGGGAGAGAGAGTGAGAGGAGAGAGAGGGGAAGAATCCTCAGCAGGCTCTATGCTCAGCTTGGAGTCTGAGGTGTTGCTCGATCCCACAACTCTGGGGTCGTGAGCTGAGCCGAAATCAAGAGTCGGACGCTCAACCGACGGAGCCGCCCAGGTGCCCCTGGAGACACCCTTTTAAATAGTGTGCATGAGGGGCGCCTGGACGGCTCAGTCAGTTGGGCGTCCGACTTCGGCTCGGGTCATGCTCTCACGGTCCGTGAGTTCGAGCCCCGCGTCGGGCTCTGCGCTGACAGCTCGGAGCCTGGAGCCTGCTTCGGATTCTGTGTCTCCCTCTCTGTCTACCCCTTTTCTGCTCACAGAAAGAAAAAGAAAGAAAGAAAATAGAGAAAGAAAGAAAGAAAGAAAGAAAGAAAGAAAGAAAGAAAGAAGGAAAAGAAAGTGCATGAGAATCACATAGGGGGAAGGGCAGACGCATTTAAAACCCAGATTGCAGGGCCCGAATGCCCAGAGGGTCTGACTCAGCAGGTGAGGCCCCAGGAATCAGGCTTCCTCAGCTGTGGCTCCCGGGTGCCTCTGAGGATCACATCTGGAAGGAAGACAGTCATCCTGCTTCGAAAGTCTGGCAGGGAGATGAGGGCAGCAGATGAAAAGTGAAAGGCACATCCCCCCGCCCCCCCCCACCCCCAGCCCCTGGATTAATGTTTGCTTGGGGTACTTGCAGCCTGCTTAGTGTTGGCTGCACATACACTCATCAGAATTCTTTGTGGGTACAGTTTTCTTGTAGAGAAAATAATCAAACGCCTCCACATGGGTCCCAGCTTGGGAGGCTGGAGTCGATCGGTGCCTTCCAGCTCCGGGCAAATGTTTAGAGATGGGACAGCTCGGGCTTCTCTGGGTTGGGTGCAGAATAAGAAGCCCCTTCTGATGTAAGGAGCCAGGTGAGCAAGAAGGGGTCGCGGGTCAAGAGCTTTTTGGGGCACCTGGATGGCTCAGTCAGTTGAGCGTCCGACTGTTGATTTCAGCTCAGGTCATGATCTCATGGTCATGGGATCCAGCCGGCATCAGACTCTGCACTGGGCAGGGAGCCTGCATAAAGTTCTCTCTCCCTCTCCCTCTGCCACTTCCCCGTTCACATCTGCTCTCTCTTCCTCTTAAAAAAAAAAAAACATTAAAAAAGAAAAAAAAAGAAAAGAACTTTTGAAATTGGGAGGAAAGGGTATCAGGTCCGCGTTAGGCAGAATGACTCTGCAGAGGCGTCCACGTTCTAATTCCTAGAGCCCGTCAATCTGTTATGCTGCCTGGCAAAAGGGACTTTGCAGATGTTAAGATTATAGATCTTGGAATAGGGAGAGTAGCCTAGATCATGCAGGTGGGTCCAACCTAATCACATGTGCCCTTAAAGCAGAGACATTTTTGGTGAAAGGGGCAGGCGGGCTCTCTGGGATCTCTCTCTCTCTTTTAGGTTGTATTTATTTATCTTTGAGAGAGGGCGAGAGAGATGGAGCCTGCACATGTGAGCAGGGGAGGGGCAGAGAGAGGGGAGGAGAGAGAGTCCCAAGCAGGCTCCACGGATGTCAGCGCAGGGCCCCGAGTGGGGGCTCCAGCTCAGCAACCGTCAGATTACGACCTGAGCCGAAAAACCAAGAGCTAGATGCTTAACTGACTGAGCAGGTGCCCCCTTGGGGTCTTATTTCCAAGAGCACTAATCCCATGCCTGAGGGCTCCACTCTCATGACCTAATTACCTCTGGAATCTGTCACAACCTAGGAATTTAGGGAGGACATAAATATTCAGTCCACAATATTCGAAACCCATTACCCTTTCTCTGCTGCCAGACCTCCTGCATTTCCACGCTATTTCACCTGACTCACGAAAGGCAGAAAGAGACTCGGGTTAGAGGCTGCTTCTCTTCCTCCCCTGTAACAGCCCCCCAAGGCCAGAAAGCACAAACGGGCCCCCATGCCTTCTAGGAGCAGGACCTGGGAAAAGGTAGGGAGGAAAACACCCACACGTTAATTTTTTAGAGAAAAATTATTCTTTCATCCTCAATAAAGGTGCTGAGAAGTCCTGCAATAAAGAAACGTGCCTCCCTTCCTTTAATCCAGTTTTTCCAAGGTTATTTTATGACGAGGCGTTGCCTTTTGCTTAACATTTCCTAATTGACACCCCTTCTATGAGCCAGGACTTAAATGTCTGTCATCGGAGAGAGACTTTCCTACAAAGGGCGAAGTAAATCAAACTCCTTTTCAGGCAAACCACACTTCCGTTCTGTTAAGGGTTCACTGAAGGAGTCCCATTTCAAATGTGTTTGTCATAAAGCAGGGACTCCAGCTCCCCTTCCAGTTTATCATTTGTGTGTCTGGATTGCATATTTCAGCCTTTGCAGCGGCCCGGCTCAGAAGGGTCTCTGAGGACTCGAGAAGCCATGTCAGAATCAGGGAGGGATCTGACATTTCCAAGCCTGAGAACCCAGTTTCGCTCTCTGAAAACTGAAGAGCCGAGTGGCCTTCCTTGCCCGGGAGGTGTCGGTCTGCAGGGCTTTGAAGCTGCTCTCAAGATGTGAATGGTTGATAAGGCTCAGGCAGACAGAATGTGCCAGATAAAGAAATATCCTGTCTGAGGCTCGCTGAGAGTGAGTGACAGGGGAGACGGGAGTGGGAATAGAATGTACGGAGAATGTTCCTAGCCAGACAATGTGATAGGTGTTTATTTTTAAAATCGTATTTACTCGTTAAGTAAGTAAGACATTACCAGGGCACAAACTTCGTACACAGATGTAAACTTGTAAACTTGGAGCGTGTATCCCTCCCACGCACGTCCAGCTGGTCAGTTACCCTCCCAGAAGGTCACTGTGCCCTCCTCCTGCTATCTTATACGTGTAAAAGCAAATATGCAAATAAGTGGAACCCAAAAGTTAGCTTACTATATATACTGTTGTGCACCCTGACTTTTTTGCATGAAGATCGTTCTGTGGCTTTTCATATGGGACTGATTTATCCCTGCTGACTGCATGTGCCATTTATGGCACATGGATTTGTTTCCTAGATCCCCTAGGAATAGACTTTTAAAATGTTGTTAATCTTTTTTTTTTTTTTAATTTTTTTTCACCGTTTATTTATTTTTGGGACAGAGAGAGACAGAGCATGAACGGGGTAGGGGCAGAGAGAGAGGGAGACACAGAATCGGAAACAGGCTCCAGGCTCTGAGCCATCAGCCCAGAGCCCGACGCGGGGCTCGAACTCACGGACCGCGAGATCGGGACCTGGCTGAAGTCGGACGCTTAACCGACTGTGCCACCCAGGCGCCCCAAAATGTTGTTAATCTTTTTACACTAGGTTAGTGGTCCTCACCTCAGGGTGATTTTTGTGCCTCTCCCAGAAGGCATTTGGCAATATTTAGAGGGACTTTTTTTTTTTTTTTTTAAATCCAAGTTAGTTAACATATAGTGTAATAATGATTTCAGGAATAGAATTTAGTGATTCATCACTTACATACAACACCCAGTGCTCATCCCAACAAGTACCTTCCTTAATGCTCCCCACCCATTTAGCCCTTCTCCCCACCCAACACCTGGCCAGCAACCCTCAGTGTGTTCTCTGTATTTAAGAGTCTCTTATGGTTTGTCTCTCTCTCTCTCTCTGTTTTTATCTTATTTTTTGCTTCCCTTCCCCTGGGTTAATCTGTTTTGTTCCTTTTTTCTTTTTTGAGGTTTATTTATTTTTGAGAGAGAGAGAGAGAGAGAGATAGAGCATGAGTGGGGAGGGGCAGAGAGAGGGAGACATAGAATCCAAAGCGGGCTCCATCCAGGCTCTGAGCTGTCAGCACAGAGCCCCACGCGGGGCTCGAACTCATGAACCATGAGATCATGACCTGAGCTGAAGTCGGACGCTTAACCAACTGAGCCGCCCAGGCGCCCCTCATCTGTTTTGCATCTTAAATTCCACATATGAGTGAAGTCATATGCTATTTGTCTTTCTCTGACTTATTTCGTTTAGCATAATACATTCTAGTGCCATCCACATTGTTGCAAATGGCAACATTTCATTCTTTCTGATGGCCGAGTAATACTCCACTGTATATACATCCCACATCTTCTTTACCATTCGTGAGTCGATGGACATTTGGGCTCTTGTCATACTTTGGCTTTTGTCGATAGCACTGCTGTAAACATGGGGGTACGTGTGCCCCTTCGAAACAGCCCTCCTGTATCCTTTGGATAAATACTTAGTAGTGCAATTCCTGGGTCACACACAGCAGTTCTATTTTTAGGTTTTTGAGGAACCTCCAGACTGTTTTCCAGAGTGGCTGCACCAGTTTGCATTCCCACCAGCAGTGCAAAAGAGATCCTCTTTCTATTTGGAGAGACTTTTGGTGAGGGCAGTGGTACTGGCTTTTTTTCTCCTGCCGTCTAATACATATATAAGCAAATATACAAATAAGGGGAACCCAAAAGTTAGCTTACGATATATACTGTTATGCACCCTGGCTTTTTTGCATGAACATCATTCTGCGTCTTTTCATACGGGACTGATTTGTCCCTGGTGAAACAAGTTCACTAGATGCACGAGGCCAGGGTTGCTGGTAAATACCCCAGGTGCATGGGACAGCCACCTGCAGCAAAGAATGACCTTGCCCAGAATATCAGCAGTGCCAGGGCTGGGAAGGCCTGTGCTTGGTGACATCCTCAGCACGTAGGTTGGGCGTGGGGAATCAGGGAAGGGTGACGTGTCACATCCGAAGGCACAGAACTGGGGCAAATGCTCATGCCTTGAGAATGCTTCTCTTTTCAGAAAGGAGAAGAAAGCTCTCAAGTCTATGTCCTGTCAGAGTCCAGAGGAGACATGTCTGGAAGGGGTCCCCACCCTCAGCAGGGAAGGATTCCTCTCGTCCCTCTGTGCCATTTGTCCCCTAGATTCCAGCTAGGAACTCCAGAAGAGTGGGTAGCAGATGTAACCACCCCCAACGAACCAGACGCCGTCATTAAATGGAATCTTGAGGCTTTTAATTACCAGCATATTAGCATATTACGAATGGAGAAGCAGCGTTTAGTATATAATAGCAGAGGCATCGGGGAGAAATGCCTATTTTTACTGCTAATTAAGAGAATATTTCTGAATAGTTAGAGAATTAATTGTACTTTGATACATCTTGATAAGGAAGCTAATTGGATAAAGATTGTTTTTTCCTTTCCATATCATAATATTTGCAGGCGGATGGCATTGTTCAGGCTGGGAAGTGTGGTGATATCAACACACACCGTCTCCTCCCTCAGAAGTATTTAATGCATTAGCTGGCCTCCTCTGCACAGGACATTATTACGATTATTTACGTCTGCACGGCGCCTCACGGTTTCCCAACACATCCACACGCACTATCACGGGTGGGATGGCCGGGATATTATTATCCCCTTTTTACGGGCGATAAGACAGCTGGGAGGGACTTAAGGGAGTTGTTAAAGGTCAACAGCTCAAAACAGGTGCAGCCAGGATCTGCACGGTGGTCCCATCACGGAATGTCTGCTTCTGGACTATGGATGATTCTTCATTTTCTCTGTAACCTGCAGGGCCCGGGGCCTCCCCGGTGGATGCGTGCAAAGCATTTGACTGGGGAGGGAGGAGTAACATAACAAAGCCAGAGCAGAAGAATCCTCGTGGTCAAGAAGACCTGGGTTCAAATCCCAGCTCTGTCTCTTCTGGTCGTTTGACTTTGGGGACGTGAATCAATGTCTTTGAACCTCAGTGTCCTCACCGGTAAGAGATCATGATTCTCATGGGTCTGTTGTCAGGTTGCTCAGTGTGACACCTGGGGTGAGGTGGATTCCAGTTATCGTTATTACCGCTGCCCGAATTTGCTGGCTTGTCAAATGTTTCTGATTGTAGCTGGGGCTTCACGCGTGCACACACATCAGTCCCAGATGCACGTGGCTTCCACATGTGGGTGCCTCTTCTGGGATGTTGCTCGACTCTAAGCCCTGCTAGTCCTGCCCATGCTGGGGAGCAGGCCCCTTTGGTCACCCTGGCCACCAGATTTCTGTCCTCATGGTACCTGGTCAGCCCGGCAGCTAAGGAGGTTCCTGCCTTTGGGGCATCTACTAGCGGAGGTCACCCAGGGAGCTGCTGGGGCCCCAGCACGGCACCGTCTTTGGGGAGATGACTGTCTGAGTTATACACACTGCCTGTCCCTCCTCAGGGTGAGTGCACGCGGTCAAGGTCATCTAAGGTGAAGCCAAAGTCTAGACCTCACACTGTACCTGGAATCACTCCTTCCCTTCAAATCCCAGGTTCGGTTGCTGAGTCAGATTCCGTCCTTGAGACAACTCTCTCCGGAGCCCATCCGGATGACGATGGTTCTGGTCTGCCCAGAATCCCGGCCTCTTTATTTTGGTAACTGACCCTTACTTTTACTTTGGGGAACTACCTGTTCTCCACTCTCAGTCCCTGCTGTTCAAGAAGGGCTCACTCCAGATCTTTGGTGCCAAGAGTGGCCATGTGACCAGGCCTGACCAGTGAGATTGCTTATTCCCGTTAGCCACAGAGGCTGATTTAGGGATTGGCATGTGACCAAGTCGGGCCAGTCGCAGCCAATCCCAGGACTTTTTTGCAGGAATGATTAGCAAAGACAGGACTTCTCTGCTGTGGTTGCTCAGTGGGTGGGAAGTGGGGTACTTTCCAGGAAGGAAGCCGACACAGGGGATAACAGAGACCAGAGATGGCCAGAGACACATTCCTGATGATATCACGAGCACCTGGATCCACTCATTCCTGAAGGTTGCTCGTTTGAGTTGAGTTTCTATCATTTGCATTCAAGCCAGTCTCTGCTAGTTCAGGGTCCCATGTCTACCCCTGGCATTTGAGCTCCTTTCAACTCCTCCCCCTCTGGCCGGCCAGAAATGCAGAAATTCCCCTGAATTCCACTACTAGGCTGACCTCAAGGCCTTTTCTTAGGCATCTAAGCAAACAGACACCTTCAAGAGGGGGATGGAGAAAGAAAACGTGTGTCCTAACTTTCCATGTCGAATCTCTCCAGCCTGGCCGAGACACCGTCTTCCATTTTATCAGTCTTCTTTTCCCCATTTATTTTCCAAGACCATCTTTGAAACTGGCCATTTTCAAGAGGAAATGACATAGATTATTTTTTCATGATGGCTGCCCTTTTGTAACCCGGCAGATGTTTAATTAAAATTTTCATTACCTCCTAAAGTTAACATAGAAATTCATCTATTATGGCAGTGTAAGGACCCATCTCTGAAACTCCCCTTTGGTACTTCAGCTAAGCATCCTATCCTTAGCCAAACCCCGGCACCTTCTCCCTCGGCGTTGCTGGGTCCTGCAGGCGGCAGTTGAATAGCCCTGAACTTCGGCTTAGATCATCCTCCTTTATGGCATTGCTCTTGAACTGCCCCCCTCCCTGCAGCCCCAAGCATGTCTCCTTTTTCCGCTCCGTTGTCCCCTCACTGGGCCCTCTCAGTGCTGTGACGCTCTATGCTATGACGTCTTTGCTTGTCTTCCTTCCTAAGCCCCTTGAGGCCAGTGACTCCTACCAGAGTGTATAGGCATTTTGCTCTGGTTTTTATTCATTGCCATCGTCCCACAGCTTAAAACAGTGCCTGGTACTTCATAGGTGCTCAATAAACACGCAGTAAATGCACTTCTGCGCCCCATGCGCTTTGCAGAGGGCTCGGCGCCTGTAAGAAGGAAGCAATAAGGAAAGTTGTTCCCAGTGTCTCCGCTACCATTTTCTCCAAGCTTCGACCGCCGTGGGCTTTTCTCTGTCCTTCCGTCCCATCAGACACCAGCTGCCTGTCTCTTCGTGTATTCGTTTCACGTATCCCCCGCATGCTTCCTGGTGCCTAGGCTGTGTCAGCCTAAGCTGGGGTGAACGGAGAACGCCTACCAGATACTCTGCACGACCTTCCGTCGTAACCACAGTGCTGTGAGGACGGCATACGGGTCCCCGGTCACAGATGTAGAATCTAAGATTCCAAGAGGTCAGAGGGTCAGAGACCACCCCCTTCCGCTTTTTTCTCCGGTTCTCATATCCGTGCATCCTCTTTACGGTTATGGCACCTGTTTCCGGAGAGGCGGGATTGGTATCTTCTGTTTCGAGGGAAAGACTGGAGGAGCCTCCCATAGGCTTTCAGAAAACAGACAGTTCAACCTTGCTTGTGTGGGTTGCTCTGCCTTTTTTCCCTGCAAGGGGGACCCCGCCATCTCTCCTTTTCTGGGAAGCACGAATCCCTCTGTGTTTCCTGACAGACCCGATTCTGAACCTTCTGGGCCCCGAGCAGACACCCTTAGCTATTCCTGACTTCAGGACGGAGAGGGTAGCTGATGCCAGAGTGGCAAGGGAGTTTGCAACACTACTTACAAGGGAGCCACTTATAACAGAGTTAATGTGGATGTAACATGTCAATATTGCACATACATAGCTGTATATGACAGTGCTAAATAATTCAGAGAGAAAGCTGCCAACTCAGTGCCTTTTAATAGTAAATAATTCAAGTAGCCTTTACACTTCCCCCGCCAGTAGATCAGTATATCTGCCTGCTGTGTGAGAGAAGCAGGAGCCAGAGAATAAAAATGTAAGGGCCATTATGGCTAGAACATTCTCCCCCATGTGTGTTTACATAGTGCCGTGGGCAACACAATCTGCATCTGCCCTTTGATTTAGGGGCACGACAGTTCACACTTTGAGCACGCTGGCTCTTATTACACATTTTAAAGAGCAAGGGAACAAGAAAACAATTTGCCCAGACGTCTACTCTGATTAAAGGCTAGCAAGCACGCTGTTGTGCATATGTGCATTTGTTAGCAACTTAAGTAACTCTCCGGCAACTGTTCAAAGTGAGTTATAGGCTTGAAAGCTGTGGGCATCTTGAATAGTACAGCATCCTACTGTGTAACTCAGGAGTCTGGGTTCTAGCTATGCAGCCCCGGGCAAGTGATGAAACTTTCTTATGCCTCAGTTTCTTCACCCATATAATGGGTTCAATAATAGTACCTACTGCATGTGATTATCAGGAGGACCAAAGGGGAGGTTATATGTCAATGGTTTGGCCCAGGGCTGGGCACATACAAACAGCTCCATAAATAGGATCCCTTGCCAACAGTAAATCAAGCCCCTCCCTCTACTAAGGAGCTTGCTGAGGCTCAGAGAGGGAGGTGATAGGCCCACACAGCCATAACTCGTAGGACAGGGGCAGAGGTCAAATCTTCCCCCTCAACATCTAATTGAACTCACAGCAGAAGAAAGTGACAGCGTGCTCCAGGGAGCTGGGATGTGGCCAAGAGACGTGTCGTAGCTAAAGAATTCTTTCGAGTATTCAGTTTTGTCATACAGAGGTTGCATTTCTCTGTGTTTTAGTACCAAATAACGTTAATTCCTTTTATTGAACACATACGTATTTAGCCCCTTGGCACTGGGAATATAGCCATGAACAAGACAGATCAGGTTCCCACTCGCATGTAGACAATAAGTGGATCAACTGACAGATCATTTTATATTATGGTAAGGACAAGGGAACCGTAAAATGTGGTAAGGCCTAGAGAGTGAGTGGTAGCTCCTTCTATTAGGAACTGGGGGTCAGGCAAGTCTTTTGGCCTCCCTTGGGAGGAAGGGAGGTGACATTTGAGCAGAAACAGGAATTATGAGAAGGAGCTGGGCATGCAGTGAGCTGGGACAGAGAATGGCAGTGGAAAGGTCAGTATGTGCAAAGGCCCTGAGGTGGGGCAAGTTCGATTACTTCTCAGAATCTGGAATAATTTTCTTCATGGTTGCATTAGCTTTGGGGGCTGCTATAGTGAATCACCACACGCTGGGTGGCTTTAAACAACGGAGGTGTGTTTTCTCATAGTTCTGAAGGCCAGGGTCTGAAATCAAGGTCAGCAGGGCCATGCTCCCTCTGGAGGTTCTAGGGGAGAATCCGTGTTTTGCCTCCTCCGGCTCGGCTGGCTCCTGGCAATCTTTGCTGTTCCTTGCTTGCAACTGTAGTATTCCAATCTCTGTCTGAGCCTTCATATCACCGTCTCCTCTCCCATCTGGCAAACACGTGCCTTTGCCTCGCTCTTAAAAGTAGATTTATAAGAGTGATTTTGTTATTGGGTTTAGGGCCTGCCCAGGGAATCCCAGATAAGCTCTTCCTCTCGGTATCCTTAAAGCAATCACATCTCTTGCCATACAAGGTAATATCCCCTCTTTTACCGTGTAAGGTAACATTCGACGCTGGCGCGTCTTTCGGGGGCCACCCTTTAGCCCCACTACAACAGCTGAGGAAGGTGGGCCAGGTTCGCGACACTGAAAGCAACCACAGAAAGGCAAAACCTCACCTCTGTTTTGAGTTGAGCTGAGAACAACAGTCTCCAGCTGTGACAGATAGCTCTGACGACCTCAGCTTTTACAAATTCAGAACGAGCTGCAAACTTGCCGTGGGGCGGGGGCGGGGCCCTGCCGGCAGGGGTGTGGCTGTGTGGCCCGAGGGGCTTTTCCATCTGTGTCCTCCGCGGTCCTGTTTTCTTTCACGAGGCCTTGCGATGTGGCAGGCCCTGTGCCGAGTTTAAACGACCCTCCTCCTCCGGGAGCTTGTTAGGTGCGGGTTGTGGGCTCCTCTCTTACGGCTTCTCCTTTAGTAAGATTCCTGGAGGCGGAGGTCGGGAGGCTGCATTTTAAAGGAGGACAGCAGGTGATTCTGCTTCAGATGCGGGCTCTCTGTGGACCCTCAGAACCACGGGGAGGGATGCTGGTGTAGCGGGGAACTCACGTTGAACTGCTAGATGGTTGTGAGGGAAAACATTTCCAGTCTCGCACTCCATTTGGTGCAGATTGAAACGACACACACGATTGCAGGAAGGCTCAGGTTACCCGGAATGCTTTTGCTCCTGGACCGTGCTCACCGAGGGGATGAATCTGACGCAGGCTCCCGGGGTTGGAGAGAGCTTTGCAGGGAGGGACGCAGGGCGCGGAGCACTGCTCCAGGAGCCTGACTGAGCAGGCTCGGTTGCCTCAGCTGTACATGCACCGGCCCTAAGGTCCTGGCAGATCACGGCCCTGCCTGAGCCTCGCTTTCCCAGTCTGTGAACTGGGCTCGCAGACTACCATTTGCCTCCAAGAGTCATTAGGGTTTGGAAGTTAAAAATCCAGAGCACGTCTGGACTTTCCCAGCCCCTGAGGGCTGCTAGGTTAGCCCGAGTCAGTGTTTCTCAAAGGCTGTGACACGGGTGGTGTGCTTGGGGGTTTCTAAGACCACCTCCTGGACTGATGATTCGAGAAGAGACTCCTAGCACGTGGCCACCCTCAGGGCTTGTTACAGTGAAAGACGCGAAGAAATCAGCAAAGGGAAAGTCACATGGCTGAAGTTTGGAGAAAACAACGGCCAGTTGCCAAGGGTCTCCTCCTGGGTGACTCCCACCAGCGATTAATTCCCCCAGCAACGAATTCTGACCACATCTATGCGATGTGGTCAACCAGGGGAACTCATCAGGGACTCACGCGGGCAGCCTCTGTCTGGCACGGACCAGAATTTCAGGCTCCCAGAGAGAAAGCAGGCGTGCAGCCCAAACTATCCTGTTTGTACCAACGCTTTTGGCATAGTGAGCCACCCTTCTCGTTGATGGTGGCTGGGACCCCCTACAGAAATCTAAGTTCTGGGTACCGGCCGAGGGCCAAATTTACAGGTAGGCCTTTCACAGAGCAGCTGGGGCTGCTGTGGGAGCTCTCCTCTGCACGAGCCGTGTACGTAACGGTCGTCTTCCGTTCCTTCCCTGACCTTCGGGTGTTCAAAACCCCTTTCCGTGCCTGGGGAGTCTCCCAACTTGCAAGACAAAAATCCACCTCTCGTGAGAGACGCCGAAAATCTCAAATACTCGTTTTCCTAGCCGCCTTTGAAGCTAGGGGACGGTGACACGACCTCAGTTCCTGCCAATCGGACGAGGCCACCCAGATTTCGAACTGGAAGCCAGTGACAGGGACAAGAAGGGACCACGCTTGTTCTCCTGTTTTAGGGGTGGTAACGGCAACAGGTGCACTGTCAGAGGCGGGGGTCCAGCCCTGCTGGTGGTGGTGGTGTGCTGGCACATTCCGGAATCTTCCCTGGGCCAGTTCCGCAGGGCGTTCCGGGAACACACTCTTGTCTTAAGTCGGACGGGGTTGGGTTTTGTTTCTCAGGGAGGAAGTAATCTTAAGATGATGCTAAATGAGATCAAGTCACAGAGAGAAATGTTCCCTTTTCCATTCTCCTTTGACCTTTCTGATTCGTTAGGAGGAGGTCTGTTTGCTTCTAGGTCCTTAAATCCCTTTACCCTCCTTCTAATGCCTGTGAATCTCCCTTTTATTGTATTTTTTCCCCAGTTTTATTGAGCTATAGTTGACATATAAAACTGTAAGATATTTAAAATGTATACCGTGGCAATTTGATCTATGTATACACCATGAAAGGACCCCCTCCCCAGCCCCACCCCCCTGCCATGAGAATCTCCCTTTTATTTTATTTATTTATTTTTAATATATGAAATTTATTGTCAAATTGGTTTCCATACAACACCCAGTGCTCATCCTAAAAGATGCCCTCTTGAATATCCATCACCTACCCTCCCCCCCCTCCCACCCCCTCATCAACCCTCAGTTTGTTCTCAGGTTTTAAGAGTCTCTTATGCTTTGGCTCTCTCCCACTCTAACTTCTTTTTTTTTTTTTTTCCTTCCCCTCCCCCATGCGTTTCTATTAAGTTTCTCAGGATCCACATAAGGGTGAGAGAATCTCCCTTTTAAATAAGGACAGTGCAGGCTGGAGGCCAGTGTCAGTATCCAGCTAGGATTTTAGGATTTAATGATGTGGGTATTACAAAGTGTTTATTTCGCGGTTACCTCCTATTTATGGCAAGTATTTATTATATGGTAATGATATATTGTTTCCTTTTAAAATCAAAGCACTTAAGGAGTGCCTGGGTGCCTTGGTCGGTTGAGTGTCCGACTCTTGATTTCAACTTAGGTCATGATCCCAGGGTCATGGAATCGAGCCCCGCATTGGGCTCTGCGCTGAGCATAGAGACTGCTTAGGATTCTCTCTCTTCCTCTCTGTCCCTCCCCTGCTCACACTCTTTCTCAAATTAAAAATAATAAATAAATAAATAAATAAATAAATAAATAAGAGCACTTAAGTAAAAATCATTATCTAATTCACAAAAAATTAAATTATAGTACAGTAGTATATGGTGAACATAGTTCTTGAATGAAAGGCTTTGGGGAGCATTGCATCTGGGACTCAAATTTGGGGTCCACTGAAGTTTGTGGAGGAGCTCTCAGCAAGTGCAGCCAAGTTCCCTGGGAACCCAGGACTATAGGGCGGGGCCTGTTGTACCCCTGAGCTGGGAGCCCCTCAACCCAGGCCGGGAAGACACAGCAGGTGGCCCCTCCTCCCCCAGCACTGCCTCTGTGGCGTGGGGACAGGGTGACCCTCCTGGGATGATCAGGCCCCTGAGCTGACCCAGTGCAACGCTGGGTGGGAAACGCTGTCACAGACTCTGCTATGACCAGAAGACGTGGTGGGGGTCATTCAGTGCACCCTCTCATGGCAGAGATGGTGTGGTTTTCAGGGGTGGGGCTCCGTGGCTCAAGAGCTGGGTTCCGGGACCCGGTCAAGCTGCCTTCCACAGCCCCTGCTTGACTTTGGGTGGAGTGATGGGGCTGAGGGTGGGGTGCAGGCCTGGCCTGGGGGCTCCACCTCGCCCTCCGGTTCTCCAAGCTCAGGCCACACAGGCCTCCACCCGTCCCTCCAACTCGGCAAACGTGCTCCTGCTTCGGGGCCCAAGTGGCTGCTCTCCTTTCCCCTTTCTGGAAGGTTCTTCCTACCCGTCTCCCACCACTGCCTGGGTGAACGGCCCCCACCATCGCCTTGTTAGGGACGGCTTCTCTGCCCACCACCTGCCAGGGTCACCAGTCACTCGCCAACACGCACCTTAGCTTCCTTTCCTCATAGCATTTCTCATGGCCTGAAATTAGGTTCTGTGCAGTGTCTGTCACCCCACTAGAATGTGAGTTCTCTGAGGGAAGGGCCAGGGAAGCTACAAGATTTGGGGGCCCCAGGAGAAAATAAAAATCGGGCCCTTGTGACTAAGAACTGATTGGTGAAGAATTTCAAGACCACGGGCACCTGGGTGGCTCAGGGGGTTAAGTGTCCGACTCTTGATTTTAGTTTAGGTCATGACCTCAGGGTCATGGTATCGAGCCCCGCATGAGGCTCTGTGCCCCGCGTGGAGCCTGCCTAAGATTCTCTCTCTCCCTCTACTGCCCGTGGTCTCTGCTGACTAACTGACTGGGCTATGAGAGTCCAGAGCTGATGGCTTTAGCGGCTACTTCATCTGCAAAACAGAAAGGAAATACTCCTAACCATTGATTACTGAGATCAGTTTATCTGTTAAGATTTAAAGGCAGGGCTGGACCAGGAGGCCCTGGAGGCTGGGCGTGGGTGGGACGTTTATTCTGAGAGCAATCCTCTGAGAGGCTGTGCGGCTTTACAGCAGGGCTGGGACAAGGGGAGGCCACATTGTAAAATATCGCCCGAGCGAGCCGTCCTCTGTGGCGGCCCCGACGACCAGATGGAAAGAAGTGGGGTTTGGTGGTGTAAACCCACGTCGGGTAGACCCCTGGGTCCTGCCGTACCCGCCACGGATGCGCTGGGGGAGATCCGAAGGCTGTTGTTTAGCTGGGGAAGGGCCCGGTGGTGCAGGTCCCGGACTCTGTCCCGGCTTCGCTGCGCACACACACATTCCCTTCCATGTCCCAGCCCTTCCCCGGATCCCGAGGGACGGAAGAGATGGTTGATGCTGAGCACACTACACACCCCATAAAAGTTAAGTGTATTTATACGTATCAGGCAGGCCTGGGAAGCCCGCAGCAGAGTCGGGACGGGAAGCAAAGCAGCCCTTGGAAGAAACCCCTGAGAAGCAGTGACATGTGGCCAGGGACTCCAACTGGAGGAAAGGTGTCCCCTCGGTGGAGCCCAGAAAGTCCCAGTTTCAGCTGAATTACCTCCAATGTGCAGTGACTCCAAGGCATGAGGGGGAGGGAGATTTCAGACGAGCTGACATTCTGGGGTAAGACAGCAGTATTTTCAGGTGAGCGAGGATGATTCATCATCCCTAGGGCACCTTCCCCAGCGAAGAGCCACTTCTTTTGGAGATGACCAAACACAAGGTGAGGAAAAAATAATAATTACAGGAAGTCCCTCTCCCTCCCTTGAGTGTTTGATGTGCCCAGCCCCGTCCCAAGGCATTGACGGATCTGTGAGGTTGATGTAATATCTCAGGCACAGGAAGGCTACATTTGCCCAAGGTCATGGGCCAGAAGGCCTCAGAGCCAGGGTTCAAACTCAGGCGTCTGGCCCCAGGCTCCTGCTTTCACCACCATGCAGAGGCGTCCCTGCCTGGTGTTCGGATGGCCCTGGCAGTAGGGGTTTGCCCTGCTGGCCAAAGTGCTTGGAGGCCTTTGCAGATGCCTCCCTCCTAAGGACTGATGCCCAGAATCAGCTTAGTGGTAGGACTTGATGGGAACGATCACATTTGATTCTCACGCCTACCCCTTGTCCCCATTTTATAGATGAGGAAATAGAGGCCCTGAATGCTTGTGCACATTGTCCAAGGCCCTCAGCCACTAGGCAGCCAAATAAGCCTGGACCTTAGGGCTGACCAAAGCCGCCTCTGTTTTTTTTTTTTTTTGAGAATTCCAGAAATGCAACCAATTTCTGTACATTGATTTTACATCCTGCGACTATGCTGAATTCATGTATCAGCTCTAGCAGGTTTTTTTTTTTTTTTTTGTGGAGTCTTTCGGGTTTTCCACGTAGAGTATCATGTCGTCTGCAAAGAGTGAAAGTTTGACTTCATGTCTTTTTATTGTCTTATTGCTGAGGCTAGGACTCCCAGTACTCTGTTGAACAACAGTGGTGAGAGTGGACATCCCTGTCGTGTTCCTGATCTTAGGGGGAAGCCTCTCAGGTTTTCCCCACTGAGGATGATACTCCAGCGCATAGGTCTTTATTTCTGTGTTCTTCAAAGCCGCGCTATCCTTGTTCTTTTGATAGGCGCGGTGACTCAGAGAGGTTAAGCACTCTGCCTGAGGTCACACAGCCGGTAAGTGGGGAGATGGGACTCGAACACAGGTTGGTCCAAGTCTAATACACTCTTTCTACTCTTCAAGCTGTTTAGGCTGACCGTGATTTAAAATTGTGGAGCATCTTCCTTTTTAAAATGGATTTTTCAAGGGGGAGGTGTATAGAGATGGCCTTGATAGGCAGACCAAGAGCTTGGACTGGAAAGGCAGAGGGACCAGGGTTCTAATACAAGATCTGCCTCTCACTGGCAGCGTAACCTCTGTGGGTCATTCTCTCTGAGCATCAGGATGACAAAAAGAACACCACCTCCAGGCTGGTTGCCAGGATGAGGTGAAGGAGCCTACTAGAAACACACAGACTCCCAATGGCAGGGCTTCGTGTACGTGTGCTCCCATTATCCAAATTAGTGCTTGACAAATGCCTCCGGAAGAAGGAGAAGGAAGAAGGGAGGGAGGAAGGAGGAACCCACGAAAATGGTGGCTACTAATATAATCTCATCCATCTTCCGAATATCCTCCTGAAGAACAAAGGGGGCAGAAGAAATTCTACCCATGTCGTAGGTGGGGAACAGAGTACCTGCTTGGGTAAGAGGAGGCCAGAGCAAGCCCAGTGCCACTCGGATTTCTTTGCCTCTTTGTTCCTAACCGTGATCTTCTCCATTTTTTTTTTTTCTTTCCCCTACTGCAAAATGTCAGAACTTCAACATGACAAAGTACAGGACAAAAACAAGGAGGAGTGGCTTGGGCTCCCTTGCGGCCCCGCCTCATCCTTCTGGGCTGGGCTCCCAGGCCTGTCTGCCCAGGAGCAGAGCGCCCACCATCAGCCTGTCCTTGCACGGAACAGCCTCTCCCGGGGGAGGGGAGGGATCCTCCACAGATCACACCTTCTCCTCCAGAGTCCTGGGCTCGGAGGACACACAGCCCTTGCACGCCCAGGAGTCAGTTCCAGCAGGCTCTGCGTTTCATCTCAGAGATTCCAGATTGAGCTGTCAACCTGGACACCTGCCCCAAAGGGGGCCCAGGACTTCACAAGGGGGTTGTCGCCGGGGACGGGCTGCCCGTTTGATTAATTTCTAGCTAATCAATCTTTACTAAGTCTCGCCTTGATTTCTAGAGGCTGAAAATCTAGTGAGGGGGCAAGCCTTGGCTGGTATGAACCATTTGGTTTTAATACTAGTTCTTAAAATATTGACAACAAATACTGAGCTTCATCTCAAGCCCCTGGAGTGCCTTCCTCTACCCAGGCCAGCAACCCCCGCCCCACCGGGAAATCCACACTACCCAGCAGTGAAAGGGTTAACGCCTGGCTCAGTGGGAGACCCTGCCCCAGCCCAGGAGTCATCATCCGTTCTGATTGGTCAGCCCTCCAGAGGCTCCTGATTGTTAAACATTCCGTACGTGACTCTGGAAGCGGTGCTTACTCTAAACCAGCCACAGGGCAAAATACTGCAGATGTCATAGGGGCCGAAGCAAGTCGACCATTCATCCGTCCAGTGGGCAGCAAGTTTCTTTGGAAGATGTCCACCCTCACCCATGCCGGGCCAGGCCCCTTCTTGTGTCACCTGGTTCTTTCCTCCGCCAGCAACCTTAGCCTTTTCCCTGCCCCCCCCCGCCCCCCACCCCCCCGACTTCACTACAAGCTCCCCAGCCAATGCATCTTCCATTCACGGCCAGCCAGCCAGATGTGGTCACACCAGCTGGCTTCTTGCTGTGCTCAGGGTGAGACAGAAGGTTGCTTTGGGGCTGTCACTGCAGTTTGTCTGTTTTTGGTCTCCCCTGTCGGATCTCAGGCTCCACCAAGGCTCCCCAGCATTTATATCCAGTGTCAGGCAAGCACCTGGAAAGGTGGATGCTCGGCAGATGTGTGCCGAACAGCAGAACGAGAAAGGAATGGATGAAAGGGCACTCAGTGTGAGGTCTGTAAGCGCCTAGGAAGGACCAGAGCTGTTTCCTGGGTAGAGCTGTTTCCTGGGTGGGTTACCACCAGCAGGTAGAGACGAGACTGGCCTTCAAGACAGGGGGACAGCCACGCAAGCCTGGAGGACAGCCTGGCCTCCTCTCTAAGCAGAAAGATAAAATAAAGAAGAGATTGAGAGCCTGGGGCTCTGGAGCCCCAACACCCCAAGTTCAAGTCCTGGCTCCACTATTAACTAGCTGGCGACCTTGAGAAAGATGTCACCTTTCTCTTTCAAATGGGGACAATGATGATATCTACCTTATAGAACTGTTCTGAGGACTAAATGAGATCACAGGTGTGGGTGACAAGTGAGCCAGTGTGCTTGACTCTGGGGAAGGAAGTGACATTTGCCATGTACTTTCCGTGTGCTCTCCGAGCTGAGCTTTTTTTTTTTTTTTTTTTTTAATTTTTTAAATGTTTATTTATTTTTGAGAGAGAGAGACAGAGAGTGAGCAGGGGAGGGGCAGACAGAGAGGGAGACACAGAATCTGAAGCAGGCTCCAGGCTCTGAGCTGTCAGCACAGAGCCCGACGCAGGGCTTGAACCCACGGACCTCGAGACCATGACCTGAGTCAAAGTCGGACACACAACCAACTGAGCCACCCAGGCGCCCCCGAGCTGAGCTTTTTAGGCCTTTCAGCGATCCTGCAGGCTTTCCCCTGGTGTCTCTGTTTGCCAGACGAATCCCACATCCACCCCTGTGGAGCCCACCATCCCCAGCACCTGGTTCATTGTGGGTGGCCCAGCATGCAGTGACGGTTAGCCCTACGTAGACCTTAGGGCCACCTGGGGAGCTGGCATAGATACCCACCCTTGGGCCCACCTTGGCCGAATGAACCAGAGTTTCCGGGAGTAGACCAAACGTGAGTATGATTTTGAAACTCCCCAGATGATCCTAATGGGGCTGAGAACCGCTGGCCTGCGTCTGGGTCCGAAGGCTGTGTGGTGGTCAAAACGAGTCCCAGGAAGGCAGGGATGGCGTAGGGTGGGGCTGTGGGGCTGGGGGCTGTGAATCACTTCTCACCCTGACTGCTGACAGCAAAGCCAGACTCTACATAGAGGGAACTCAGAAACGTGCTCGCACCCAGTGTGGGCACTGCCCAAAGTGTGGCTTCAAAGTGCTCAGCACTATTGCTTAACGGGGTCTATGAGTCCCAGGTCTCTCACTTTTATGGGGCTCTCTGCTCCAGGCAGCTGACCTGTACCAGTCAGTGAAGCCTTTCTCTCTCTCTCTCTCTCTCTCTCAATTTTTAAAAATAGTTAACCAATTTTTTTTAACTTTATTTATTTTTAGAGACAGAGGACTGTGAATGTGGGAGGGGCCAGAGAGAGAGGGAGAGAGAGAATTCCAAGCAGGCTTTGCTGACGCGGGGCTCGAACCCATGAACCTTGAGATCATGACCTGAGCAGAAATCAAGACTCGGTCGCTTAACTGCCTGAGCCACCCAGGTGCCCCCAATTTTTTTTAACTCTAAGCAAAACCATGCATGTAAGGCATATATTAATCTCTCAATAAGCAGTAAGTGTTATTAGGAAGCAACATCAAAAACAGTATTTTCAATGTCAGCCTTTAGAATTCTAACAGTAATACATGCTTTCTATAGAAAATTAGAAAATGCAGACAGATATGAGAAAGAACCCCCCCCCCCCCCGGTATTTTCACTAAAGATAGATACTTTTAACATTTTGGCAATTATTCTTCGAGGGTTCTTTGTTTTGTTTCTGATTTTTTGTTTATTTGTTTTTTGGGGTTTTTTATGGTCTTAAAAAATGTATCTATATATACACAGAAAAATCTGTTATATGCTCTGGGTCCTGCTTTTTTCCCCCTGCTTAATATTATGTCATAAGTGTTTTCCCAATTTATTAGATACTCTTTGAAATCTAATTTTCACTGTATGGTTAGATACACATTTATTTAGCCAGCCTCTTGTTGGTCATGCAACTTTTTATCTCTGTTATAAACGGTGCTGCCGTGAGCTCTTTACCTTTTATTAAAAACTGTGCTTGAGCTCGGTCAGACTTTCAATGGGCCTGTCCCAAAGGGCAGTCTCCTGGCCACAGTTCCGATTGGCCGGGCTCAGCTTTTGCCAGCACGCTTTGTGTCTACATGCCAGAGACAAACGGATTTCAGCCTTGACTGGTGGGCCCGGGGCTGCTCCGAGGCCCAATCTGTCACTCTCTGCCTCTTGGAAGGAGGGTCTGCTCTCTGCCGAGATGTACAAACACATAATCCTTTTCGATCAATAGGGAATCCTTTCCTGGCATTTAAACTCAGTCCATTCTGTTTCTGTTGCATGTGTGATATCTTCATTTATTGCCCTTGTCTTTCTTGTTTCATAGAACTTGGTGGGGGGCGGGGACAAGGGGGCATCTCCTAAGGTCCTCAAGAATTCAGGCCCTTAGCCATCCATCTCTATAGGGACATGGCTCTTTGTCTTCTGCTAGGACAGAGAAAGCCTTAAGCTCCCACTGCTGACACTGATTGCCAGCCTTGTTTTGTCTTACAATATGCATGGCTAAAGCCTTCTGACTTATGAACAAGCAGCTAATGGCTTCATCCATTCTCAGGATTGTGCCCCCGGAAGCCTTGGGGAGAACGACCTCTCAGGATGATGGTTATATTAATCTACTTTGGGGCTCTCCTTGGCCGAAGGACATTAATGACTTCTGATCATCCTATGGCTGTTTGTCTTTGGGGAAGTGGGACTAAATCCAAAGGCTGATGTCACTTGGGAGCGTGACAACCCAATAACTCAGTTGCGACAGTGGTAGGAGCAAAGAATCTCTGGATACAAACAAAGTTGCAAAGAGAAGAGCGCTGGCAGGCAGAAATGAGGCATGCTGAAGCAATTCAGCCCTGTTTTATGTTTTTTTGTTTTGACATTTCAAGTTCAGAGAACACAGCTTGGTTTTATAAAATAGTTTCAGTCCAGAGGGCAGACCACATGAAAATGTCCAAATGAGTCCTTACAGATGGAGGCCAGGACGAATGGCTCTTTACCTGCTTTGCCCTCCATTTTTTTGCCCCAGAACCTTCTGGAATGTAATCCCCAGAGCAGATTGGAGATAGAGCATTGACTGAATTGTCAGGCTCACGTGAGCCCCCAGGATGTCTTCTTGCATGCACTGATTTTTTTTTTGTCCAAATTGGCTGAGTTAAAACATGTAATAATTATACCCAAATTTGCACAGCCACTTTCTTCCTGAAAATCGATGTAATTTGTGTGCGTTATTTAGCTGTAGGACATCCTGGAGCCGTGTACCTCTTGCTGCTTTTGCAGAGGTGCTGAATGCCTTGGTTGAGGCGTCTGGGCCCTGGAGGGCAGCCAGGATGATTCAGGGCTTGTCTGTTCCCAAGTGAGCATGCCAGCTGAGTACCAGCAGCAGGTGCCAGTGACGCTTGGGCTGGCGTCCCAGCTTCAGCCCAGGCCTACTTTGAGACCTTGGTCTTTCTGTGTCGCACTTTTCTCATCTATGAAATGGGGATAATAATAGTCTCTGCCTCATGGAATTGTTTTGACTCATAAATGAATTACTAGACATCAAGCACTACAAACACGGCCTTGTCAGTTCTTCGCTATTGCTTTATTATGCTCCAAGTGGTATTTGATGTTTATTTATTTTTGAGATAGTGGGAGAGAGAGCGAGAGAGAGCGCGTGAGCGAGAGGGGGAGGGGGAGTGGGCACAGAGAAGGAGACACAGAATCCAAAGCAGGCTCCAGGTTCTGAGCTGTCAGCACAGAGCCCAACATGGGGCTTGAACTCATGAACCGTGAGATCACGACCTGAGCCGAAGTCGGACGCTTAACCGACGGAGCCACCCAGGCGCCCTGCTTCAAGTGGTATTTGGATTCCTTAAATAAGCATCACTGGGAACAGGGCTTCTCAAACCGTAACGTGCACAAGAAACATTGTAGGTCTTGTTTAAATATAGATCCTTACTTGGTGGGTTGAAAGTGGGACCTGAGTCTACATTTGCAACAGGTTCACGTGACAACCAAGCTGCTGTTCAAGGACCACATTTTGAGGCGCAGGGACCTTGAGAACATAGATGAAAACTGTAGATTCCCAGGCCCCAGCTCAGACCCACAGATTCAGGATTATTCTCAAGCCTTAAATCTCCCGGAATCACCTTCCTACGTTTTAGATGTGTCACCCCTTCTTTCCATTTCTTGCTTTTGGGCTGAGACCGTCTATCTTACACCTGTCCCCACATTGCGTTTCAGGTGCACACAACTTGTCTGGTGTCACAGGCTCACAGCTGGAGAGGACCTCCGCCTCAGGATGAGTTGTACGTACCCTGGGTCTCACTCACACCTGAAAGATCATATTGAGATGAGACTTTGGGCTTCAGGTTTTAGAGTTGATGCCAGAAGAGTTCAAACTCTTGGGGGGTGGGGGGATGGAGTGAATGTATCTTGCGTGTGAGAGGGATATTAATTTTGGGAGCCAGGGGGTGCAGAATGAACTGACTAGTGATCCCCCCACACCCCAGATTTGTATGTTGAAGCTCTGACTCCTAAGGTGATGGTATTTGGAGATGAAGCCTTTGGAGGTCATTAGGCTCAGCGGAGGTCACGAGGGTGGAGCCCTCGTGATGAGATTAATGCCCTGATGAGAAGAGACGCCTGAGCTCTTTCTCCACCGCAGGACGATGCAACGAGGGAGGGGCCGTCTGCAAGCCAGGAAGAGGGTTGTCACCAGAGCCCAGCCATGCTGGCACCTGGTCTCAGACTTCCAGCCTTCAGAACTGTGACAAATCCGTGTGTGTAGTTTAACCACCCGGTCTGCAGTACTTGGCCGTGGCAGCCCAGGCTGACTGAGACACTAGAGGCGGGGCTTAGGAGCCAAGGGCTTAACAAGCCTCCAGGTGACTTGAATGTCCCCAAGTTTGGCTAGACTGAGTTAATTTTACTGTAAGGAAGATGTGGCTGTTCAAAACGTGTGTGTGGGAGAGAATGTGTCATTCTTTATTGAGGGCCTAGTGTTCTCCTTCTCCTGCTTTCTTCTCCTTCTTCTCTTTCTCCCTTCCTCCCAGGCCAGGCCGCAGAGCCCGGTGGTAAGAATGCTCTGGGTTTGCCTCCCGGCCCCCCTTCATTCACAGCTGGATGGCACCTCTGTTGAAGCAAGTGTCATACGGAGATTGTGTGAAATGGGCACGCAGGGACCGACTGGGGAAGCTGCTCGTCGCTGATCAAGCCCCACCGTGTTGTGGGGTCCGAGTTCTGTTGTCATATACGGTCTGGCCATTGTCGGCGCAGGCTAGGGTGTCTGGGTTTGTCCTCTTCTGCATGATGCGCCTTGACCATGGTGCCTTGCCTTGTTCTTCTTGGGATCTCCTCCGCATAGAACTTCACATTTGGGGCTCACCAATGCTTGCCGAATGGTTGGATACAAGACAAGGTCCAGCCGCCAAGTTACAGACCACTGAGCTGTTGCAGCCTAGAGGGAACTCGAAGGTTCATACCTACCTTATCTCAGTTCAAGCCAACAAATATCAGTGATCACGTGCCTAGAGTGTCACAGCCCACACCTGAGGCCACAGAAGGGCCCGAGGGAGGCATAGAGACTAAATAACTATAATCTCTTCCAAGGCTTTCCCACTGCTGCCTTGCATTGGGGAAGTGGTTACACTAAAATGCAGCCAGTTACTCAATCAGGTAGTTGTACAATACAAACAAAATCGCCTCTGCATATTGTTGTTTCCAAAATGATGTTAACCAACATGCTCTCATTTAATCTTCAAAACAGCATGGTGAGATAGGTATTATTCCCCCACTTTACTGATGAGCCAACTGAGGCTCTGAGAAGCTAAGCTGGCACCTGGCAGCGTGGGACTCGAATCCAGAACCCAGCCTCTTCCACACACTGGAGGTGGGGCGTGGGAAGGAGAAGAGGAGGGTCTGGGCGGGGGGAACAGAGATGCTGCTTCCACGGAAGAGGGAGGGACGCTGGGCAGGTGGACAGCAGATGTCTGTGCACATAATGCCCATCACGGGAGGGGGGTGGTCTGTCTCCCCCTCCCCACACTGAGCACATAATGAGAAGCAGGTCCTCAGTTTGCAAAGTGGGAACAGGTTCAGCAGGCTTGTGAGTGAATAGATGCCTGAGCTGAATCTTATCTAACTTCTGGCTTCAAGACCGTCATCAGGGAGGGAAACGAAAGCCATACCCGTGTTTACACACAGCCCCCTCCCCCCGCCAGCCCCAGGGAGAGGTTCGCACCAGCAGCCTTCTCCGTGAGCACGGGAGACATTCTGGGCCGTACTGGGCGTACCGGGCCGGTGGAGGGAGGAGGTGAGGGGCCTGGCCCACAAGCCAGCTCTGTATTGAGTCCAGACTCGAGAGCCACGCGGTTCAGCCTTAGCGGAGGTCAGGTTGACAGAAACCAGAGCAGGGCCGAATGCCACCCTGGGGTGTCTGGGTTGCAGGGAATTCCGTCCAGTCTCGGCCCACCTCTGAGGTCCTTTAGGACCCCGGCAGCTGGGCAGTGTGTGCTGGGGGGACCAGTCAGCCCGTTGTGGCAGAGGCCCACTGGCTAAACGCCTCCCAGTCCTGTGCTGGCTGGAACCACCCCCCCCCCCCCCCCGCCCCGGGGTATTTTGTGCCCTTAGAGACACTGCGGTAACGTTCAAGAAGCCTAAACCAGGCTGCCCCTGGCTGACGTTGGAAGGAATTCAATCTCACTGGTAATGAAAGATAAGCACATTAAAACAAGATGTAGTTTTATTGTTTTATTTCCCTGGCTGAAAGACAGGCCAGGATTTAAAAGAAAAGATAATAATACTCCATGTGGGTTGGGGGTGGGGAAACAAGTGCTCGTCCACACTGCTGGCTAGGAGGAGCGCCTGGATTCTTAGGAGGCCTTAGGGGCGGGCGTAACCTTTGACCCCAACCCTTTTCCTTACGGGCAGTAATCTAAGAGGTAGTGGGAGACGTGTGCAAAGATGTACCTGCCAGGGTGTGTGTTGGAAGGTTTATATCTGGAGAAAAGTTGAGGTCCAACAGGAGATAACCACGTGGCATAGACACGTGGCAAATTCTAAGCAGTCATAAAATTGTGGCACTTTATGTAATGCTATAGAAAGATGCTCCAGATATATTGTTGGGTAGAAAATAAGGTGATAAAGTAACATGCCTGGTGTGATCTTGGTTTTGTGAAAAACAAACCCATCTGCCTACAGACGGATTATATATATAAATGAAAATGTATACATGTGAATGTATATATGTGCATCCATATGAATGTGCATATATTATATGTGGAAAATATTAATAATCCTTACCTCCATGTGATGGTACGATGGGTGAATTCTGTGCTTCCTAACTTTATTCTAAGGAGAACGTGATTATTTGAATGACACGAATGGAATTTCTTTAGAGGCCAAGAACCAGGCTGTAAGCCCGTGAGGGCAGAAGGATATACGGTGGCTGAGAGCAGGCTGCCAAGGTCACCTTGGGCCTGGGTGCGAATGCTGCGCGGGTGTGTGTTATCGGTGGGGCTCTGGGCCTGAGACGCAAGCTCTCCAAACCTTGGAGTTCTCATCTGAAGAAGGGCGTCTGATGATGAAGAGTGGTGTTAGGAGCATTAAGTGGGGGTGATCTGTTAAGTGTCTGGCAAATGTTAAGCACTCAATAAATCTTAATTATATGTAAATATACTATCAAGCTAGGATAACATCATATTATCTATCTCCTATCAAAATTGGCCACACACACAATTAGTCATGTATCTAAAGGAATAGACCTGTTTTCTAAAGCTCCTGAGAGTGGAACCCGTAGGCAATGTCACAGGGAGACCAATTACAGCCCCAAATGAAGAATTTTCCAGCTCTCCAAAGATGCAAGTGGGAGCCCCATCCCTGGAGATACCCCCGCAGGTTCTGGGTGAACAGATAGCAGAGTTGTGGGAGAGGACACTCGGGGGCCAGATAATTAGGCTGACAAGCCACTGGAACCCCTTCCGGTCCCCAGGTTGAAGCCACTGGCAGAGAGGATGAGAAGGTGGCCTGGAGTCAGGCGGCCTGCGGCTGCGGCTCAGCTCTGCCCCTTGCCAGCTGAGGGAGATGCTGGGGAGGCGTCTCCTCTCTGAGCCTCAGTGTCTGCTTTGGTCAAACGATCTCTGCTATGTGCTTGCTGTCAGAATTAGAAATAATAAAACCTAGCTCCCGTTCTTATGATTATTTTTGTTCTGAAACTGTGGAGCTAGGACCTGGGAAAATATTCATTCATTCATTCATTCATTCCTGCATTCATTCTTCCCACAAATACTTCTCCAGCGTTTTTTTCTGTCTGCCTCTTCCTGTAAGGAGTAGGGCCCCTTTAAGGCTTCAGTGTTCCACGGACCTACTGCTGAAGGCCCTAAATCCTAATCCCAACCATCAGGCTTTGTCTCCATGTTCCATACAGGCACCAAAGGGCAGCACTCAAGTCATGATGAAGCTGGGCTCCTCGCCAGAAAGGCCCAATGGGCGGCTTGGCTGAGATGTGCAGGCTTCCTTGAACACAGGATGGGAACTAAGGAAAAACCCTCAGGCTAACTTCAAGATGGGAGGGAGTTGTCCAGGCAGTGCTAGAATGATGTGCCAGGACAAATGGCCCCGAGAGGGCATCTCAGACTTCCGGTCCCCTCTTCCTCCCCAGCAGTGGTGGGAATGAGAGCTGGGAGCCCACGACGCCTTGCTCCGAGGGACCACCCCTTTGGGACTTCCAGGCTCCTTGTCAGTCTGCTCCGGGCTCTGTTCCATGCACACCCCTTTCTCAAGGATGTCCCCAACTGCCCTGGGCCTCCCTCCCCCATGAGAAAACACAGTCACACCTTGACTGCGTGCTCACCCCCATACAACAGCTTGCAGGTGTGAGTGTGTCCTCCACTGGCCCCCAGCTCCTCTGCGAGGCGGGTCACACAGAAGGTGTGTGGGCAGGGCAGGGCGTGGGGAGAAAATCTTAGAAGGCGAGATTTTAGTTTTTTGCATGTGTCGTAATTTGTATAATAGAATTTAAAAGTGGCATCCTTATGCAATTTATAAATAATTAAACATATCTTAATCACAGAGGCTCTTGGATGTAATGAAAAGGGTTGATTGGAAAGGAAATAACTTTCTTTTAAATATTTTTAAATATAAATTTTATTTTAGAGAGACACACACAGAGGGAGAGAGGGGAGTGGGGGAGAGGGGCAAGAGGAGAGGGGGAGAGAATCATAAGCAGTCTCCATGCTCAGTGAGGAGTCTGACACAGGGCTCGATCCTATGACCCTGGGATCATGACCTGAGCTGAAATGAAGAGTTTTGAGCAACCCAGATCCCCCTGAAATACTTTGTAAAAAAATTTTTATTTAAATCCGAGTTAGGTAACATGTAGTGTAATATTGGTTTTAGGAATAGAACCCAGTGATTCATCACTTTGCACAACAACAATGCTCGTCCCAGCAAGCACCCTCCTCGATGCCCATCTCCCCTCTAGCCCATCCCCCCACCCAACACCCTCCGGCAACCCTCAGTTTGTTCTCTGTATTTAAGAGTCTCTTGCGGGGCGCCTGGGTGGCGCAGTCGGTTAAGCGTCTGACTTCAGCCAGGTCACCATCTCGCGGTCCGGGAGTTCGAGCCCCGCGTCGGGCTCTGGGCTGATGGCTCGGAGCCTGGAGCCTGTTTCCGATTCTGTGTCTCCCTCTCTCTCTGCCCCTCCCCCGTTCATGCTCTGTCTCTCTCTGTCCCAAAAAAAATAAATAAACGTTGAAAAAAAAAATTAAAAAAAAAAAAGAGTCTCTTATGGTTTCACTCCCTCTGTTTTTATCTTATTTTTCCTTTCCTTGCCCTATGTTCATCTGTTGTGTTTCTTAAATTCCACATATGAGTAAAATCGTATGATATTTATCTTTCTCTGACTGACCTATCCATTTAGCATAATATAAGCTAGTTCCATCCATGTCATTGCAAATGGCAAGATTTAATTCTTTTTCATCGCTGAGTAGTATTCCATTTATTCCATTCCTTTTTTTTTATTAATTTTTTTTCAACATTTTTAAATTTATTTTTGAGACAGAGAGAGACAGAGCATGAACAGGGGAGGGGCAGAGAGAGAGAGAGGGATACAGAATCGGAAGCAGGCTCCAGGCTCTGAGCCATCAGCCCAGAGCCCGACGCGGGGCTCGAACTCACGGACCGCGAGATCGTGACCTGAGCTGAAGTCGGATGTTTAACCGACTGAGCCACCCAGGCGCCCCCCATTCCCTTTTTTAAAACTATAATTTATTGTCAAATTGGCTAACATACAACACTCAGTGCTCTTCCCAACAAGTGCCCTCCTCAATGCCCATCACCCATTTTCCCCTTTCCCCCACTCACCCGTCCACCCTCACTCAGTTTGTTCTCTGTATTTAAGAGTCTCTGATGGTTTGCCTCCCTCCCTCTCTGTTTATAACTATTTTCCTCTCTTCCCCTCCCCCATGGTCTTCTGTTAAGTTTCTCAAGATCCACATAGGAGTGAGAACATATGATATCTGTCCTTCTCTGACTGACTTATTTCACTCAGCATAATACCTTCCAGTTCCATCCACGTTGCTGCAGATGGCAGGATTCCATACTTTCTCATTGCCAAGTAGTATTCCACTGTATATATAAACCACATCTTCCTTATCCATTCACCAGTTGATGGACATTTAGGCTCTTCCCATAATTTGGCGATTGTTGAAAGTGCTGCTATAAACATTGGGGTGCATGTGCCCCTGTGCATCAGCACTCCTGTATCCCTTGAGTAAATTCCTAGTAGTGCTATTGCTGGGCTGTAGGGTAGTTCTATTTTTAATTTTTTGAGGAACCTCCACACTGTTTTCCAGAGTGGCTACACCAGTTTGCATTCCCACCAGCAGTGCAAGAGGGTTCCCATTTCTCCACATCCTCGCCAGCATCTGTAGTTTTCTGATTTGTTCATTTTAGCCACTCTGACTGGCGTGAGGTGGTATCTCAGTGTGGCTTTGTATTTCCCTGAGGATGAGTGATGTTGAGCATCTTTCCATATGTCTGTTGCCCATCTGGTTGTCTTCTTTGGAAAAGTGTCTATTCATGTCTTCTGCCCATTTCTTCACTGGATTATTTGTTTTTTGGGTATGGAGTTTGGTAAGTTCTTTACCGATTTTGGATACTAACTCTTTATCCAATATGTCATTTGCAAATATCTTTTCCCATTCTGTTGGTTGCCTTCTAGTTTTGTTGTTTATTTCCTTTGCAGTGCAGAAGCTTTTAATCTTGATGAGGTCCCAATAGTCTATTTTTTTCTTTTAGTTCCCTTGCCTTTATAGATGTGTTGAAGAAGAAATTGCTGCGGCTGAGGTCAGAGGTTTTTTCCTGCTTTCTTCTCTAGGGTTGTGATGGTTTCCTGTCTCACATTTAGATCTTTCATTAATTCTGAATTTATTTTGCTGTATGGTGTAAGAAAGTGGTCTAGTTTCATTCTTGTGCCTATTGCTGTCCAGTTCTCCCAGCACCATTTGCTAAAGAGACTATCTTTTTTCCATTGGATGCTATTTCCTGCTTTGTTAAAGATTAGTTGGCCATACATTTGTGGGCCCAATTCTGGGTTCTCTATTCTATTCTATGTGTCTGTGTCTGTTCTATTCAGTCTATGTGTCTGTTTTTGTGCCAGTACCATACTGTCTTGATGATTACAGCTTTGTAGTAGAGGCTAAAGTCTGGGATTGTGATGCCTCCCGCTTTGGTTTTCTTCTTCAGTATTTGACTATTCGGGGTCTTTTGTGGTTCCATACAAATTTTAGGATTGCTTGTTCTAGCTTTGAGAAGAATGCTGATGCAATTTTGATTGGGATTGCATTGAATGTGTAGATTGCTTTGGGTAGTACTGACATTTCAACAATATTTATTCTTCCAACCCATGAGCACGGAATGTTTTTTATTTCTTTGTGTCTTCTTCAATTTCCTTCATAAGCTTTCTATAGTTTTCAGCATACAGATCTTTTACATCTTTGGTTAGGTTTATTCCTAGGTATTTTATGGTTCTTGGTGCAATTGTAAATGGGATCAGTTTCTTTAATTCTCTTTCTGTTGCTTCCTTATTGTTGTATAAAAATGCAACCGATTTCTGTACATTGATTTTGTACCCTGAGACTTTGCTGAATTCACGTATCAGTTCTAGCAGACTTTTGGCGGACTCTTTTGGGTTTTCCGTGTAGAGTATCGTGTCGTCTGCGAAAAGCGAAAGTTTGACTTCTTTGCCAATTTTGATGCCTTTTATTTCATTTTGTTGTCTGATTGCTGATGCTAGGACTTCCAACACTACGTTAAACAGCAGTAAACCACATCTTCTTTATCCATTAATCTGTCGATGGACGTTTGGGTTCTTTCCGTAACTCGGCCATTGTTGGTAGTGCCGCTATAAATTTTGGGGTGCACGTGCCCCTTCAAATCAGCGTGAAATACCTTTCTTACTAGGTGAATACAGTATCACTTTAGTGTTGGCTCTTGAACTCTTAAAAACAGCCTCTGGCCCATGTTTACAGAACCCCAGGTGCTCTAGGTGATGTCTAAAATCTCTTCTAGCTCAAAAAGCATACATTCCTGAGAGCTGGGTCATTATTTCTCCCAATTCAGTGAGTCCCTCAGATTTCAGGGCTTTAAGTCCCCGGCTAGAACCCTCCCCACCCTGCCTAGTACTAAAAGGCCTACTTCCCTTCTTGGGTTCATGCAAACTGTGAGTTCCAGATTTCCCCCTTCAAACCGGCCAGGAAATAGCAACTTCGATGTAGCAAGTTGAATCCACGCAGCTGTGGCACGTGTTAAAGTGCATCCCTGCCACTGAAAATCTGATTTTGTTTCTCAAAATCTTCTTTGGAAATATTGAGCTGGAGCAGAGAACGGCATTTGCTCAAGCTCCGATGTGGTTTGCTGTCATTTGAACCAAGTGGGTCCCTCTCCCTTGAGTTTGTACAACTCCCTGTTAATCCTTTTGGTGAACTTTCCGGACGAAAGTGATCCTTTGCTTGAATCAAAACATACTAAACAGGTGGAGGCAGGTGGGGGTGCACTTACTCGAATCCCAGAGCAAATACGAGGCCACAGACTTCGGTTCTTGGACCCAGCACTTCCCGAAGGAGATTTTGGAGAAAAGTGGCAGAATCCGCAGGTACGCTCCTTCTTGATAGTCTTTCAAACAAGGACATAGCACACAGCACCTGCGTCGGCCTGCCCGCCCCGTCAGCCACAGAGAGGTTTGGCAACTTGCCTGAGGTCACTCAGCAGGTCAGTGGAGAAGCTGGAATTTGAACCCAAGTCTAGCTGACTCTAGAGGTCTTTCTACCTTGTGACACCTGGAAACACCGGTGAGAGCTGGGACCTAGGGCAGGTACTGCGTGCTCCTGATTTTTTTCTACTTCCTGCCTGGCTGGGGGTGTGGTGAGAGGGTCTGCGCCTGGGAAGGGGGGGGGGGGGGCGGGGCAGCGGGGTGGATACAGCTCATTAAAGGAATAGGAGGAACAGTTCCTCCCTCCCCCCTTCCTTCCTTCCTTCCTTCCTTCCCTGAAATGTTTATTGAGGATCCTACACAGTGACTGCCGGGCTCTGTGGCTATTGCAGTGAACGAAACAAACTAAATTTCTTGCCCCCAAGGAGCTCATACTGTAGTGGGGGGAGATGAACACTGAGCTAAGGAAGCAGGTAAAAGACATCATTAGGTCAGAGGATGGTCAGTGCTGTGGAGACAAACCGAGGCAGGGAAGGAGGGTTGTGTGTCAGGAGGGGACATGCAGTTAAAACAGGGTGGCCGGGGACAGTCTTGCTGAAAAGGTGATGTTTGAGCAGAACTCAGGGAGCTGAGGGGGCAAGCGATGTACAGCTGGAGGAAGAGTGTTCCCTGCAGAGGAAACACACGCAAAGGTCCTGGGGTGAACCTGGCATGTTTGGGAACCGGCGAGGATTGGAGCGAGTGACAGGTGATAAGAGAGTCAGAGTGGTGACGAGGGAGCAGATCACCTAGGTCCCTAGAGGTCTGAGGGAGGTGTTGGGTTTTTTTCTGAGTGAGGTGGGGGCTATGGGAGGAAGTTAGCAGGGAGGAACCAGACCAGTCTGGCTGCTGTATTGAAGCCAAGGGCAGAGTTAGGAAGCTCCGGGAGGAGTTGTTGGTTGTTTGAGTGAGAGAGGACGGTGACTGGGTCCGGGGCCCGGTGGTGGAGAGGGTCTGTCGTCTCCAGCAAGTTACCATTACTGCGAGGGCATCCAGAGCTCTGTCCTGCTGGGAGCACTGGGGACAGTGTGGGACGGGGAGCCGGGGTATGGACCCATCACCTCCCTGGCTGCCACTGGCTGAGGGCTGCAGCCCGCTGGGGAGGGGACTGTCCCCCACCCCCCACCCCCCAGCATTTCGGCTGGTCCTGCTTCCGGGCAGGACAGGCTTGCAATGCCCAGGGAGACTCAGAGGTGTTTACACTGAGCAGCCTTATCCAGGCAGAAAGGACCATGAGGGGATGGGGTGGGGGCGCTGGCTGACGGCATCTGCTACAGAGGCCACTTCACCTGAACCTCCAAATCTCGCAGCGGCTCCCTATCGCCTCCTGGGTGATGTCACCTCCTGGGCACGGCCAGCAACGCCTTCGGCAGGTCTCCCTGTCCGTGCACGCTGTCCGTGCACAGGTCGGCAAACATCTTCTGTGACGCACCGGACAGCAAACATTTCAGGCTTCGCGGCCACATAAGGTCTCCCCCTCTGCTGTGGTCACCCAAAAGCAGCCCTAAGAAGTATGTAAATGAACGAGGTGGCTGTGTTCCCCAACTTTATTTACGAAAACGAGCAGCGGCCACATTTGGCCCAAAGGCTGTTGTTTGCTGTCGTGTATGGCATGGGTGGGAATCGACAGGCAGGTAGGAGCACAGGTCTTATGAGGATGTTGCTAATAATAATGATAAATAATTATCACCCAACCAAAGAGCCCTTACACCCGCCGCAGGGATCGGTGACAGCTCGCCTGAACCCTAATTACACAACACAGACAGTTTAGGTCCAGATGCATTTCCTGAGCATTATGTTTTCCTTCCGCAAAATCTCAGAGCAGTATTTATACTCGAGGAAATTTAATTAAGACCACAAAAAGATCTATGCTTATACAACTAACTGCCTGGTTTAGCTCACAGTTAATTTGAAGTCATTGGAGAATTATTTGGATGTTGTTCTCCTCCAGCCTGGGGCCCACGACCCTCTCCTTGTCCCGTAATCAAGTCCTGTGGTTTTGTGGCTCCGGAGACCATCTGGCCGTAGCTGGTTGGATATTTCATTCCTTTGCCATTAGGGGCTGACTTTCTCGATACGCCAGAATTGGCTGAATTCTCACACCAAGGGGGATCGTCTTGAATCAAGACGGCCAGCTGTACAGGATTCTCTCTGCTTGTCTTTACCATTAGGGTCCCAAATACGAATGAGAATTCTGTTTTTTCTTCATCTTCACCACCTACTTCAAAATCATATTCTTCTTGAGGGGCGCCTGGGTGGCGCAGTCGGTTAAGCGTCCGACTTCAGCCAGGTCATGATCTCGCGGTCCGTGAGTTCGAGCCCCGCGTCGGGCTCTGGGCTGACAGCTCAGAGCCTGGAGCCTGTTTCCGATTCTGTGTCTCCCTCTCTCTCTGCCCCTCCCCCGTTCATGCTCTGTCTCTCTCTGTCCCAAAAATAAATAAACATTGAAAAAAAAATTAAAAAAAAAATCATATTCTTCTCTGGAACAGGTTTGAATTTGGACAAATCTGAGTTGAAAATCAAATTATTGGGGCGCCTGGGTGGCTCAGTCGGTTGAGCATCCGACTTTGGCTCAGGTCATGATCTCACAGTTTGTGAGTTCGAGCCCCGCGTCGGGCTCTGTGCTGACATCTCAGAGCCTGGAGCCTGCTTCGGATTCTGGGTCTCCCTCTCTCTCTGCCCCTCCCCTGCTTGCACTCTATTTCTCTCTCTCTCTCTCTCTCTCTCAAAAATAAACATTAAAACATTATAAAATCGGGGCGCCTGGGTGGCGCAGTCGGTTAAGCGTCCGACTTCAGCCAGGTCACGATCTCGCGGTCCGTGAGTTTGAGCCCCGCGTCGGGCTCTGGGCTGATGGCTCAGAGCCTGGAGCCTGTTTCCGATTCTGTGTCTCCCTCTCTCTCTGCCCCTCCCCCGTTCATGCTCTGTCTCTCTCTGTCCCAAGAATAAATAAACGTTGAAAAAAAAAATTAAAAAAAAAACATTATAAAATCAAATTTATTTATTTACTTATTATTTGGGTGACTTGATAAAATGAGTTTTCTCTTCTCAGAGTTCAAGCTCTTTACCGACCAACGGGAACACTGTTGCCCGGGTCTTTTCTTACTCCACTTCCCGCCCCGTGGCAATGGCAACCACAAGCATTTACAGGCACTTCTGTGTGCCAGGCGCCTTGTGGCAAACGTTGCAATCGTTATCTTATTACAGTCATCACAAAGACACTATGAGGTTGCAATTATTCTCATCTCCACTTTAAGGATGGGGAAACTGAGGCACAGGAAGGCAAAGGACTTTGTTAAAGCCACACGGCCAGTGAGTGCCAGAGCCAGGGCTTGAAGACACCGGGATGAAGGAGAGGTGTTTGGGGGAGGCAGGGAGGGGCTAGAAATGGGGTGGTCCTTGGTCCTTGGAGGCCCTCAACACATTACTTACTGAATGAAGGGTTTGGGGGGGGAACGTCCCTTCTCTTAGGCTGGCTCTCTCCCCCATGGTGAGCTTTTGGTGTATCAACCAACTGATTTCCTTTTCAGTTTTTTCTCCAATGTGGCTGGCATGGTGAGACTGGGTCTGGGGGTGCCTTGTGCTTAGGAGGTCTCCCCAGACCTTTGGAAGTCCCCACAAGATCAGGGTGGATCCCAGAGAAAAGAAAAATAGGGACTAAGCTGCTCTAGACTTTATGCCAACAAAGGAGTTCTTGAGGGTTCCATAGTGTATCAGTTAGGATATGTTCCATTGCAAGTAACCGCGTAATGAACTAACAGCGTCCTAAGTAGTACATAAAGGAATCTGGGGGAGGGTCACTCCACAGGTGGTTTGGTGGCTTAATTATGTCATCAAGGACTGAGGCTCTTTCTACTCTTCTGCTCTACTGTCCTGAATCTGTTGACTTTGCATCCTCAGGCTTGTCCCTCAGTCACAAAATGGCTGCCATAGCTCCACGCATCTTACCATCACACAATCTCATTAAACTAGGAAGCAGCAGGAGGCCTCCTTCTTGTCACTACTTTCATCAGGGAGTAAAAACCTGCCAAGGAACAAAAGCCTCCCCATATCTCTCGTGCATCTCATTGCTCAGAACTGGGCTGCATACCTTGCCCTAAACCAAGAAAAGGAGAGTAACCATGCTGGGGACCATCTAGGTTTATCCTCTGGGGCTGGGGGAAGGTATCACTTTCCCTGAACCCGCTGGGCCCTGCAACAAATTGAGGGGAGGAACCAGCCGTTGGGTTCGCAAAGAACAGCACCTGCCACGGAGAAAGCCATAGTGGCGAGTGGATAAGAAGCGGGTCGTCCGCCTCCTTCTCTCTCAACAGCCCAAGATAAGGGGTCTGGGCTCACCTGGGTTAGAGACCCCCTCCAGGGACCGAGACTGAAGTCCCAACTCATAGTGGAGTCCCCCAGGCCGTGTATGACTCCCGCTGCCTGTGTCTCAGTTTCTTCCCTGTAAAATGGGGACGGATACGGTACCTGCCTCACACAGGTGCTGTGAGGATTGAGTTAATCTGGTTAAAAGACCCAGAACCTGGGGCGCCTGGGTGGCGCAGTCGGTTAAGCGTCCGACTTCAGCCAGGTCACTATCTCGCGGTCCGGGAGTTCACGATCTCGCGAGATCTCGAGTGAGTTCGAGCCCCCCGTCGGCTCTGGGCTGACGGCTCGGAGCCTGGAGCCTGTTTCCGGTTCTGTGTCTCCCTCTCTCTCTGCCCCTCCCCCGTTCATGCTCTGTCTCTCTCTGTCCCAAAAATAAATAAACGTGGGGAAAAAAAAATTAAAAAAATAAAAAATAAAAAAATAAAAGACCCAGAACCTAAATGTAACCTGCGCTATGTGAATATTATCTACTCTGTTTATTGGGGCCAAGCAGGTATCTAAGATGCTCTTGCTTGGACTGGGCGGGTTCCTAGGACATGGGACCTGCCGTGTGAAGACCAGAACCATCCAGGGCAAACTGAGACCAGCTGACCGCTAGAATGAAGCGTGCCGCGAGGCAAACTGGAGAGTGTGCACCTTGGTTATTTCACTTCCTGGTTGTCGCCCTCTTGCCCACCAGAGCTGAGTTTTCAAGAGAAGCCAGACAGCGGGGTTTTTGTCAAATCTCTGAATTGTTGTGTCGTGTAAACGTGTTTAAAAAAAAAAAAAAAAAACCAACAACAACCGCACTGCTCGTCCCAAACAAAGCACACTTGCTGACTGCTGACTTCTGGGACCCTCTGGGGACCACCTCCCTCCTTCGGCCCCTCTGCTGAGCTTCCATTCCTAAGAACAGGTGTTTCTTGGTTCTGACACATGCATGTTCCCTGCCTTCCTGCAGTGGTTCCTTTACTCATTCTTACTTGTTTCCGCAGGAAGCACAAGACAGAAAGTAAAGAAGAAAAATGCTGCCTAGGTTTGGCGGCTGTGTGTAAAAAGATCTCCCCGATAAATACTGCTTCCAATCTCTCATTTGCGAAAGCCGCACGATGTGAAATTAACCTCAGGCTGGGCGCTGGGTGGGTGATTCTGTCTCGGTGGCTTGAGGGTAATCAAAGTCAGTCATCTCAGGCCAGTGTGGCCGGCAAGACCATCAGCCTTCCTTGTCACCTCACGGCTTGTGGCACGTGCAGACCTTACTCTTTTTCAGTGACTTTCTCCTCATCCGATCAGTGGCCTTCATTTCGGGAACTCAGGAAGCTTTCGAAAGCTAGAGGTTGATGAATATCAGGTCATCCTTTACAAAGGTTCAGGGCCCATAGAAAATGGCTGTGGATGCTTGTGAAAAATGCATCTGACTCCTCCTACAAAATTCTCTCCGCTCTCTTGAGTCTCAGGCACCCAAGTGAAAGTTCTCCCTTTCTTACCTCCCTATTCTGACGCTCACACTTGCCTCTGCTCGTTCTTGGGGGCAGAGGCATCAGGGTGCCAATGAGGGTGCTTGTTTGTATTTGAAACAAGAATCACTAGCAAATGTGTCAACCAAACCCAAAGGAACACATCTCCAATGTCGGTAGTTCAGGCAGCTGGCCGTCTGGCCCCGGCTTAGCCTAGCTGGTCGGATAGAGTCTTTTATCTAATAAGGAAATTGAATTTATAATTTGAAACCATTTCACAAAGAGAATTTCAGGTCCAGGTGGCTTCACTGGCAAAATGTTTGAAACATCTGAGGAAGGAATAATACAAATACCAAAAATTCTTCCGGAGAACACAAAAAGATGGAATGAGTCCTTCCTTATTCACTTTACGAGGATATGACAACTTTGATAAAACCCGATGACATTACGAGAAAGAAAAATCATAGGCCAGTCTCCTTTTTCGGCATAGATGCAAACATTTTAAACGTATTAGCGTATCAGCTTTCATGATACGTTAAAAAGAAACATGTCATGACCAATCAGAGTTATTCGAGAAATACAAGGTTCAACATTTAAAATCCATCAAGGCAATTTCTCATATGAACAGAACAAAGGCAGAAGTATCATTTTATTATTTCAATATAAGCAGAAAAGGCTTTTGGTAAATTCCATCATCCAGTCATTAAAAATTCTTACCAAACTAGGAACAGAAGGGAACCTCTTTAATCTGATAGGCTGTATCTAAAAAAAAAAAAAAAAACAAAACTTGATGAAATGTTGAAAGCATGTTTGCCATCATGGCTGGTATACAACATTGTACTAAGGTCCCAGCAACTACAGTAAAGCAAAATAAATTAAATGTATAAGAATTGGAAGGAAGAAATAAAATCATCAACAGATGACTTATTTGAGTAACTGGAACATCCAGAGGAGTCTAAAGGTAAATGACTGATAAATAAATGAATTTTATTAAATTCATTAAATTAAATTAATTAAAGTCTCTAGATACAAAGTCAACATACAAAAATCAATTGCTTTTCTATATAACATCAAGAAACAATTATAAAGTTTTTTTAATGTTTATTTATTTTGAGAGAGAGAGGAACAATGTGAGTGGAGGAGGGGCAGAGAGAGAGGGAGACACAGAATCCAAAGCAGACTCCAGGCTCCGAGCTGTCAGCGCAGAGCCTGAGTGGGGGCTCAAACCTACGAACCACGAGATCATGACCCGAGCTGAAGTCGGATGCTTAACTGACTGAGCCACCCAGGCACCCCAACAGTTATGAAGTTTTAAGACAACACTGTAACAGTATCACAAATCAAATACCTAGGAATTAATCTAATGAAATCTGTGTAAGAATCTATGCAGAAAATTATAAAATATTAGGAAAATATTAAAAGACATAAATAAATGGAAAGATATATTTGTGAATTGGAAGGTTTAATGCATAAAGAAGTTAATTATCCTCCAATTAATGTACAGGTACAATACAATCCCTCACAATCTTAATAAGTGTGTGTGTGTGTGTAAATTGAGAAGCTGATTCTTTAATTTATATGAAAATGTAAATGTCCAGGAACAACCAACCCAACAATCTCGAGGAAGATGACAAAATTGGAGAGCTTCTGCCACTAGATATGGAGACTTTTTCATAAGCAACAGCAATCAACACAGGTGGATGGTGACAGAGACCAGGACGGGGTTGAAAAGTGGGGAATTTGAGAGAGATTTAAGAGGAAGGACAGGACCAGGTGCTGAGTTGCCTTGGCAGGTGGAGGTGCTGGTGGAAGGCACCTGGCAGTATTAGGTCACTTGCAACAAATGCTTCTGGGGGGCAGCAGGTGACGGAGGTGTACCTGCAGAGAGACACTCAAGCCCCACCCCCCCAGCCCCTCCGCAGTCGGTGCACAGTGGTTTCCACAGTCTCACCGCTGCAGTTCTGCTGCTCCTGGAGCATCTACATCCCACCTTCTGTTTACAGACAAGCCCTGGGGAGGCCGCCGGGCAAAAGCAAAGCCTGGTGCTAAAGAAGTATCCTGACAAAATAATTACAGCGTCAGCAAGAGAGCGGTGAGTTGCAGATAAATCTGAAATCATCTGAGCCCCGCCTCCAAGCTGGGGACTGAATTCAAATACTCCGTGCATTGTCTGGGGTCCTTAAATCATTTTCTGACCAGGATCCTCCTTCCAGAAACTGGGAGGTGGCCTGAGGAATTTGGGATCACCAGGGCGCCAATGGTCTGATATTTGGCAACATGTCGGCTCAGTTCCTAGAACCTGCTGATGATAAGGTCTGTGATGACCATCTGTCGCTCTGGCCAACCCCAGCCCGCGTTCCCGTTTCCTCCGGAAACAGCATCTCAGTTTTCTTGCGGAGAACCTCCCTGCCCCCACTCCCCGTCGTCTCTGTTCAGTTGGATCTGACTCCGCCCCCAGCTGCACGTGGGGGGCGTGGCCTCCAGCGGGCCCTTTTTTAGCCACTCCTGCGGCAGGAGAGGTCTTGTCCTCAAGTTCCTGCAAGGGACCGGATTGGCCCCTTTGGGTCATGTGCCCATCCAGGCACCGAGGCGGGCGCTTGGGGCACCGTGATTGGATGCACTTGGGTCACGTGCCACCTCTGAAGGAGGGGGAGGGCTAGGTGGCTCGCAGCTGCGCTGGGTCGGGGACGCGCTCCCCTCGGAAGTGATGGGGTGAGCAGGGGGCGACGACCTCTCTCCCTGCTTCAGCGCACAGCCGCCTATGAGGAAGGCACCAGTGTCACCCCAACCCCACAGAGAAGGCGGGGACGCTCGGGGTGTCTTAGTTGCTTGTCCCAGGTCACAGCAGGAAGTGGTAGACTTTCTTAATGGGGGAGAAGAGGGCTGTGAGGAGCGCGGCGTGTTGCCATCTGCTTCGTGGACCTCTGCCTGGGCCGCGTCGGAGGGTTTCTCTCCGGGAGAGGCGAGTGGCTCCGTGAGTGGGAGCAGGTCCTATATGGTAGACTGTGGCTTGGTGACTGATCTTGGGGTCATCTAACTGCGTGGGTGCGGTAGACGTGCAAATAGAGGACTTTGACTTTCTGAGCCTCGGCTTTCCTCGTCTGCGTAAAGGGAGCGGTAGCAGCCCACGCCAGCATTACTGGGAGGATTCAGCGAGTTAATGTTTGCAGAAGTCCTTTGGAGACGGTGGTGGCCCCATGGGTTTGCTTTTCCCCTACTCCGGACCCCTTCCCCACTCCTTATGGTCAAGGTGGCGCCCAGAAGCGTCTGCTTTCTGCAGTGCTTATGTGACGAATCTGTTGGATGGCGTTGGGTTAAGAGTGGTCCTCTGGGACCCAGAATAGCTAACAGTGGCCACCCGTGAAGTGTCCCAGCCACCGGGGACTTCCCATGCAGTCACCTCACCCTCACCTTACTCCCCAAGGTAGGTTCTATGATTATGCCTACTTTTTTTTTTTATGTTTGTTTACTTTTTGAGAGAGCACGCGCATGTGTGCACGCGAGTGGGGGAGGGGCAGAGAGAGAGGGAGACACAGAATCTGAAGCGGGCTCCAGGCTCCGAGGTGTCAGCACAGAGCCCGACGTGGGGCTCGAACTCACAGACCGCGAGATCCTGATCTGTGCTGAAGTCAGATGCTTAACTGACTGAGCCACCCAGGTGCCCCTATGAGTATGCCTACCCTATGGATAAGGAGACGGAGGGGTCCCACCGTGCAGGAGGACGCTCAGCTACTAAGGGGCAGAGCTGGGGTTTGAACCTGGGTCTGTGGGATTCGGAAACCTGTGTTCTTTACTCTGCAGTAGTGTTTGTGCTGCTGCAGTCGGGGATCCTGTCGCCGTGGGGAGTGCTTGGGGGAGAAGCTTTGGGCCAGCCCCGGGCAGGGGGCTTTCTCGATTCATTAGAGTGATTGAAATAGGCAGCTTCCTGCCTTGCGACTCATGGGCTTGTCCAGTGTCCTGCAGGGCACCTGGGGTGGGGGTAGGGGATGTGGGGTGAGATCAGGGGGTCCCTGGGGCTTCGTAGTGCGAGTGCACAGCACTGATGGATCAGCAGGTCGGTGAATGTTTATGAAACACCATCCGTTCACTCATCTTGTTTATTCATACGTGGCAGTCATCGGTTCTAGGGTCTGTGGGCGACACAAAGGGACTATAATGCATGGTCCTTACAGTGGCGGACATCTGATGCTTTCTGAACCCCCGACCCCTCCTCTGACCACAGCACCAGGTGCCCTTGGAGGGCCCCCGCCACTCCTGTTCAGGTGGTTGGGTGGGGGAGGGCCACAGTTAGAGGTGTTCAGAGGTGGGTCGGCCCTGGGCCTTGGGTGGACACTTTCTTCCCTCTGGGCTTGTAGAGGTGGATGGATGCGACGGCCTGGAGATGCCGAGGGCTGTCCTGCCAGCTCGTGGGGAGACCCCGTCCACCAGCAGCATGGAAGCAGCAGGGAAAGGAGATGGAGAATCCAGAGAGATTTCTTCACCTACAGGACCCAGCTGGGCATGTCTCTGGACTTCTCAGGTATGGGAGGCCATGAGACCTTTAAATAATCAACCCAGTTGGAGTAGCGTTTCTACCTTATGTGCACTTGACCACAAGCATAAGGCATGCTTTATGTTTAGGAGATTTTTCTATACCACGGGGACCTGGGTTTTAGTTCTGGCTTTCTCTCTTAAGTCATAGCATGAGCCAGCTCCGCCTCCCCTCTGGGCCTCAGTCTTCCCATCTGTAAAATGAATACTCTGGGCCCCCTGCCTCCTAACGTCCCTTCCGCTCTTGCCATCTGTGAATTTAGGATTCATCAGTGAGATGAGACCAAATAAGGAGAAGCCTAGGGTGTCTTCTGCTGGGCTCAGAGTTCTGTCTGTTGAGGCGGAGAGGAGCGGGGCCGAGGACCGAGTGCACGGGGAGCAGGGGCGCGTTTGTGGGAGGCCAGAGCAGCCCATGCGGGTGCGGCTGCCCCTTGCAGACACACAAAGCATCCGTAACGATTACACCTGCCCACAAAGCTCCCTCCGCAGATGGCTGTGGGGCTGCGCGCTGAGCTCGGGGAGGGAGATGTGAGAAAGCGGGGCAGCTGGCATCAGATCAGCTGCAGATACGGGGATGGGGCTGTGCAGTTTTTAACACAGACCTTGAATGCCCGTGACCTGCAGGAGTGGTGCCTGGGGTCCCACACTGAGGAGATGCAGAAACCTGAGTTCCGGCTGCTCTGACTCTCAGGTTCCAGACATACCCGAGGTGGCCAGGCCAAACAGCCTGCAGAGACAGCTGGCTTTTTTTTTTTTTTTTTTTTTAGCCTTCATTGGTCCCCATCCTCCTGGGGCTGAGTGAACCTGTGATGCTATTGATCGATCACATTTGTAAAGGAGACGAGCCTGTTTGTTCGGGGGGGGTTAGGCTACCAGTCGCAAAAACCCTGTTTGCAGCAGCTAAAAAGATTAGAATATTTGCTCCTCTAGTAAGAAATTTCGAGACCAAAGCATAAGGATACCCTGTGCTCTAAGAGAGTCACGGGGACCCCAACCTTCCCCCAGATGCCTTTTAGGGAGGGAGCAGCGTCGTGGCGAGGGGCTGTCTTTGCAAGACTGTGTCTTTTTTTTTTTTTTTTAAGTTTGTTTATTTTGAGAGAGAGAGAGAGAGAGAGGAAGAGAGTGGAGAGGGGCAGGGAGAGAAAGAGAATCCCAAGCAGGCTCCGCATTGTCGGGACAGAACCTTGAGGTCAGGACCCAAGCTGAAAACAAGAGTTGGCCACCGGTTGGCCCCAGCCTGTGCCTTTTGATCTGAGAAGACACGCTTTGCTAGCAGCCTCTGAGAGACCTGCTCATCCGGTGGCCGGGAGGGAGCACATCCCAGACCCGAGTGCGGGAGGCCGAGGAGAAAGGCGCTGGTGGGAGGGTGGCCGTCCACTGTGGTGGGGCAGTGAGAACACGAGCCCTGATGGCCCTCCCGTCGGTTTCTGAGGGGCTGAGTCGAGGCGGCCTTGGATGCCCCCCCCCCACCCCCCGTCTTCTCCCGATGCCACTGCTTACTTAGTCACCATGTGACCACGATGCACAAGAGAGAGATTTCAGCCTGTGGAGCAGAGACCAGGATCAAATCCCAGTGGGCACAAACCCATTTGCAGGTGCTTACTGCAAACCTAAATTTTTTTTTTTTTTTGTCTTTAAAAAAAAAGTTTGTTTATTTTTGAGAGAGACAGAGAGTATGAGCAGGGAAGGGGCAGAGAGAGAGGGAGTCATAGAATCTGAAGCAGCCTCCAGGCTCCCGGCTGTCAGCATAGAGCCCGACATGGGGCTCGAACCCATGAACTGCGAGATCATGACCTGAGCTGAATTCAGACGCTCAACTGATTGAGCCACCCAGGCGCCCCATATTTTTTTTTGTCTTTAAAAAAAAATTATGTTAAATGATGGAAATTGACACTTGAAGACTTTTTTTTTTCAGTTTATTTGAGAGAGATAAAGCACAAGTAAGGGAGGGGCAGAGAGAGAGGAAGAGAATCCCAAGCGGGCTCTGTGCTGGAACTCAACAATGGTGAGATCATGACCTGAGTTGAAACCAACAGTCCGAGGCTTAACCAGCTGAGCCACCCAGGTGCCCCCAAACCTAAGTATTTCTGATCCGACTTTTGATACCTATGAGGCTTGTCTAACCAAAGCTGCTCTCTGACTGTGAGTCAGCAAGGATGTCATATTCTGGTTTAGTCAGGCTAGACTCACTCTGCCGTGCCTGTGCTTCTAGAAACAAACTTCAGAACCTCAGTGGCTGAGCCCAGAGTTTACTGTTCACTCCCACGAGGTCGGCTGTGGACCTGGCGCCTCTCGGGGGAAGCTCCCTGTGGAATGGCGACTCAGAGCCCCGACTGCTCTGTCTTTTAGGTGCCTGTGGCTCCAGGGTCCCCATGGCAGGGAGGAGACCTGCAGGCCCACGCACTGTTTTAGGTGCTTCAGCCTGAAAGGGACACGTCTCCCGCTTATAGCCCGTTGGCCACACTTAGAAGGAATCACAAGCCCCCCCTCCCCATCTGTGGGGGGCCGGGAAAGGCCAGGGAGCCCTGGGTCAGCAGGGAGCAGTCAGTGTGTCTTTGCACCTGCCTTTCGTGGCTTCCCTTTGTCCTCAGCGTCAAGTGTGCACCTGCCTGCCCAGGCTTTCCCCACTCCCCACTGTACCGTCCATTCTCTGCGGGGATGAGGGAATTTAGGCATCAGAGCAGGCTTCCTCGTGCCTACCGCCTGGCCTTTGCACATGCTGTCCCTCTGACCCTCCTCCTTCCCAACGTCTCCTCGCGGCCAAGTCCTCCTTATTCTCCATGCTTCATCTTGGGTTTTATTTTCTGTCCCCTCCAGGTGGGCTGGGGCACCTTCTGTGGCCCCCGTACCTCCCTGCGTGGATGTCACTGGTGCCTCATTGCCCAGCCATTTATTTTCCCGTCTTCTCGACTTTCTCCCTGCACCAGCCTGGGCTGTGACTTGACCCTGATAACTCCTAGGTGCCCAGCACAGGTGTTCACTGGCCACCAGTTAATGAAAGAAAAGCAACGAATGAACTTTTATTTCGGTTGGCTTGGGCCCTCGTCTTGGGAAGTGTGGAGTAAATTGAAGTAAGTCAGGTTTGTTAGAGATCCTTCTGGTAAAAACCGCAGCTTCCCGATGATCCGTGGCTGCCTCTGGGGACAGAGAGGGAAGCTGTCGTGGCCTCTCCCCAGGGACGTTTGCTCTGCAGCGAAAGAGGGGGCCACCCTCCCTCCCTGAGGCATGTCTTGTACAGAACTTTAGTGTCGCAGTTTGTCACACTGCTTATTTTTATTTTTATTTTTTTTTAATTTTTTTTTCAACGTTTATTTATTTTTGGGACAGAGAGAGACAAAGCATGAACGGGGGAGGGGCAGAGAGAGAGGGAGACACAGAATCGGAAACAGGCTCCAGGCTCCGAGCGGTCAGCACAGAGCCTGACGTGGGGCTCGAACTCACGCACCGTGAGATCGTGACCTGGCTGAAGTCGGACCTTAACTGACTGCGCCACCCAGGCACCCCAACACTGCTTATTTTTAAAGTTTTATTTTTATTTTATTTTGAGAGAGGGAGCAAGAGCATGAGCACAGGAGGGGCAGAGAGAAAGGGAGAGAGAGAATCCCAAGCAGGCTCCACACCATCAGCACGGAGTCCAACGTGGGGCTCGAACCCACGAACTGTGAGATTGTGACCTGAACCCAAATCAAGAGTCAGAAGCTTAACTGACTGAGCCCCCCGGTGCCCCACAACACTGCCTGTTCATAGATGGAAACCCTCGTTTCAAGGCTGGCTCTCAGATCCCGGCTCTGTCACCAAGGAGCCACACGGCCTTAGGAGAGCCACTCTGCTGCTTTGAACCTCCTTGATAAACTGAGGGTCATAGCCACAAGTTCGGTGGCAGAGGGCGTGTGGGGCAGTCGGCACTCAGCGGGCAGACCGCGTGTTCTCAAAATCAACTACTGTTACTCTGGTTTGCTATTTATTAATATCAAACAGTATAAAGTATTAGATAAGTATTCAGGTCTCAGAATCTTTTAAGGGTGTGAATGCAGCCGGTCCTGGCCTCTAGAGATGAGAGCCTCTTCTGTCCAGAGGCGATTTGGTGTGGGGCGCCTCTGTGCCTGTTTCCTCACATCTGCAGTAACCCCCCTGTATTTCACCAGCTGGTTCCCGGGATCTTGTTAAGTCTCCAGAAAAGCTCCTTTATTCACTCAACCACATCAGCAAGTTTGGCTGCCAGATGACTGGCTGTGGGGCTTGGGCTACTATCCTAACCTCTCTGTGCCTTAGCTTCTTCATCTATAAAGGGGCGGGGGCTAACAATAGTGCTTACAATTTCTGAGATTGTCATGGAAATTGAATGAAGCACATAAAACATTTAGAAAGTATCCGGGGGATGCCTGGGTGGCTCAACTGGTTAAGTGTCTGACTTAGTTTTGGCTCAGGTCACGATCTCACCGTGTGTGGGTTCGAGCCCCGCGTCTGTGCTGGCACAGAGCCTACTTGGGATTCTCTGTCTCCCTCTGTCTCTGCCCTTCCCTGCTCACATGCTCTCTCTCTCTTTCAAACATAATAAAATTTAAAAAAAGTGCCTGGAACATAGCGCTCAATAAATGTTGATTGATATTCTTATTACCAGACATGGTCTGTGACAGGTGCTGGGGGGGTTCTGCAGGGAACAAGACGCCGTCCCTCCCCTCATGAAGCGCAGGGGGCAGACTAGCGAACAGGCAATCAGAGCCCAGGGCGGAAAGTCCCATATGCAGGAGGTCAGGAGGGGAGCTGGTGCAGGTGTGGGCTGGGAGCCAGACCGTGTGGCCGGGAATTCTGGCCTGCCCCCTCACTGAGAATGAGAAGGTGGTCCACACTTGGAACTGCACACCTCACCCTGATGTCCGGAGGATTAGCCACCCCGGAGCGCTTAGAGCAGTGCGACCACATCGCCCGCGTGCTCAGAATGGGAAGGCGTTCTTTTTACTCTGGAACCTGGGGTGGAAGTCAGGAAAGCTGAGACTGAAGGATGAGCTGGGGTGGGAGGCCGGTGACGGTGGGGAGTGAAAGAAGCTGGGTGTGGTTCCAGGGAGCGAGGCAGGGAGGGGTGAGCAGTGGCGCTGGAGGTAGCTGGGGCCATCCTCCTGTAGACGATGGCGCATCTGTTCATTCTGCCAATGTTCACTGCCCTGCTCTGTGTCTGGGCCCTGGGGGCACAGCAGGGCATGGAACAGACTTGGCCAAGGAGTTGAGCCGTTAGCCTTGGCTAATGGGGGAGCCAAGGAAGGATATTATGCAGGAAAGGGGGGTAAGACAACGTGTCTTTAAAAAGATGCCAAGGCTGAGGGTTCGGGTCCCAGTGCCAGTACGAAAAGGGCCACTGTGACCCAGTCTGGATAGAATTGTCACGAGAAGGGCCAGCACTGAGGCCTTCAGCCCTGTTCGTCCCATGTGGGCCTGCCGTGTAAGATAAGGGATGCCCAGTTAAATTTGAACTTCAAATAAACAAGTTCTTTTTTTCAAATGTTTAATTTTGAGAGAGAGAGAGTGTGTGCACTCACATGTGAGAGAGAGAGGAGGGGGAGGGACAGAGAGAAGGAGACAGAGGATCCAGACAAAGCAGGCTCCATGCTGATGGCACAAAGCCTGATGCAGGGCTTGAACTCATGAACCGTGAGATGGTGACCTGAGCTGAAGTCAGACACTTAACCCACTGAGCCACCCAGGCGCCCCAGATAATTTCTTAAGTATAAGTATGTTCCAAATATTGCATCAAACATGCTTGTACTAAAACACCTGCTAACTCGGGCACCCCGACCTCCGTGGGGTCACGGCCTGGAGCTGACAGCCTCTGGGTGGCGGAACACGTGCCTCAGTGCTCACCTGAGCTCGGCCCTCCGCCTGCTGCGGGCAGGGTCCCGTCTTCACAAGATGGAGGGGGAAGCAAGACCGACGAGCTCCATGCAGTTTCCTCCGAGCCTCGCGATTGGCTTCTTTCCTCTTCCGGTCAGCTAGCCCTCCTCACCCCGCTTCTGCAGAACGCTGGTCCCCCCCTCCCCCCCCCCCCCCGAACTTGGCCTTTCGCCCCTGCCTGCGAGGGTTAAGGAAGGCAGCTTCCTGAGTCAGCCCAGATCCCTTGGGCCTGGAAGGAGATGGGTGCCATACAGCCCTTTATGCTCAAGAGCTCGAGGGCGCCAGCCATACGTGGGATTCTTCCACTGTCTTTCAGGGGCAGCCTGTGCAAAGCACCCCCACGGGCAGGAAAGCAGAGACGCCATTGCTGAGTCCTTTGCTGGCGTGAAAAGGAACAGTGGGCTGTGCAGACGAAAGGCCTTTGGGAGGCAAACATCCTGGGTTCTAGCCTCAGGTTTACCACCTACCACGAGCGTGAGTTTGGGCAGAGGCTACTGCTCCTTCCTTGGCTCCAGGGTCCAACCCTGTGGGCTTTGGGGGAGGGGAACAGAGCTAACGTGTGTGAGACACTCAGCCCCACAGTCCCTGGCGCCTGGCCGGGCACCGCAGGTGACTGAGGCACAGGGGCCAAAGGTCTGGTCTCCTTGTCGCTGATGAGACCACAGAGAGGTCCAGAGAGGCGAAGTCCCAGGGTGGCTTCCACTAACTGGCAGAGCCAGACATTGACCCTGACCCGCCTTCCTGAAACTCAGCATCAGGTAACGAAATGGCAACCCAGAAGGGTTCTCCGACTTAAAGCTTCTTTAAAAAGCGGAGACTGACTTACAAGACTCATGCATATTCACCAAAGATAATTGAGAAGACGCAGTTTTGCCAAAAGAAGAAAATACAACTCACCACCCAGAGATAGCCATGCCTGACGTGCCACGGCGTGTATTTTAAGACGTTGGGGAGATTTTTAGGAACCTAAAACTGAGAACCCAGTACCGCTGAGGGTTGAAACAGGGTTCTCAACCTCAGCACTGTTGACGTTCTGAGCTGGATGGTTTCTCGTGGGGGTGGGGGGCAGTGTGTGTCCTGCCCACTGGGGCGTTCAGCTGCTTCGCTGAGTTCAGAGAAGCGAAGATGTCTTTAGATGAGGCCAAGAGTCCCCTGGGAGCCCCGATAGGCCCCTTTGAGGATTGCTGGGTTTAGGGGTAGGGATTCTAGGTCAGCCACACCTGGATTTTGGTCCCATCTCAGGAGTCGACGCAGATAAGTTGGTCAAAGACTCTGAGCCCCGCTCTCCTCGTCTGTGAAATAGGCGCATTATATGCCCTCCTGGGGGGATTGTGAGGCTTCACGGCGACGGCACCCGGGACACAGCGTTTGCTACAAGGGAGTGGCCGTCCGCATCAGCACCCTTGAGGTGGCTGGCTTCTCCCACGAGGCCCGACTTCACAAAACCCCAGACAAATCAACGATAAAATACTCACCTGCGTTAGGAAATCCCTTTACTCCTGGCGACAGGCACCTCTTGTATTAGGCTGGCGGTAGGCATTATGACTCAGAGTATGGCTCTAGGGCCAGCTGGCCTATTTCTGCTTCCTGTGTCTGTCCCCAAACGCTGGTGAAAACTCTGGCAAGGGACTGAACGTTTCCGTGCCTCAGTTTCCTCCCCTGTACAGCAAAGGCAATGGTGGTTCCTATCTCATGGGGTCATGAGGAATCGATGAGTCCACCCAGTAAGTGGCTGCATTAACAAGTATGATATTACACACGCCTGGTCCCGGCGACGTGATGGGGGAGGGAAGGGGCACGTTGGGAGGAAACACCAGTGGGGGAGCACCTCTGGGCCGAGCAAACGACTGCGTGTGGCTGTCTCCACCTCTGCTGCTCTCTGGACCCTCGGCATCACTGTCCCTGTGCCTGCAGGCTTGTGAATGACAACCACCTATCCCTGAGGTCTGGGACACTGGAGTCCACACCCCATGGAAATTTCACTTAGAAAAGAAATCATTGTGTCTTGGGGGCTCGTATGTGGCTCCCCCCACCTTTTTTTTTAATAAAGGTTGTTACTTTTTTAATCGTGGTAAAACATCCATAACATAAACACACGTAACCATTTTAGCCATCTTAAGGGTACGTTCACACTGTTAGGCAACCATCACCGCCGTTTGTCTCCAGAACCTTGTCATCATCTCAGACTGCCACTCTGTCCCCATGAAATAACAAATCCCCGTCTCCCCCTCCCCCAGCCTCCGGGAGCCTCAATTCTGCTTTCCCCCTCTGTGAATTCGACTGCGTGCCTCGAATAAGTGGAATCCTGCACTGTTTGTCCCCTGTTTCGCTTAGCACATCTTCAGGGCTCATCCGTGTGAAGCCTGTGTCTCAGTTCCCTTCCTTATTTAAGGCTGCCTAGTGCCCCACTGCACGTGTAGACCACACTCGGTTTATCCGCTCCTTGTCGATGGGCACTTGGTTGTTTCCACCTTTTGGTTGCTGTGAGCGCTGCTGTTGTGAACCTGGCTGTGCAAACACATGTTGGAGTCCCCGCTTTCCATTCTTCTGGGTCTCTATCCAGAAGCGGAGTTGCTGCATCCTATGCTAATTCTACGTTGACCGATTTGAGGGACAGCCGTACTGTCGGCCGCAGTAGCCCCACCATGTTACAATCCCACCAGCAAAGCTTGAGTCATCCCATTTCTCAACATCCTCACCAATACTATGTTGTAAGCCTTGGATTTTTACACCCTGAGGATAGTGGAGTGTGTGTAAAGGAAGGGACTTTCTTCATATAATGCTTTTTAAAAAAAAGTTTATTTATTTTGGGGTGGGTGGGTGGGGAGGGACAGAGAGAGGGAGAGAGAGAGAATCCCAAGCAGGATCCACGCTGTCAGCTCAGAGCCCGACATGGGGCTCGAACCTATGAACTGTGAGATCATGACCTGAGCCACAACCAGGAATCAGGGGCTCAACCGGCTGAGCCGCCCAGGTGCCCCCATAATGCTTTGTTTTTGTTTTTGTTTTTGTTTTTTTTTTATAAATTTTTTTTTTCAACGTTTATTTTTTTGGGGACAGAGAGAGACAGAGCATGAACGGGGGAGGGGCAGAGAGAGAGGAAGACACAGAATCGGAAACAGGCTCCAGGCTCTGAGCCATCGGCCCAGAGCCTGACGCGGGGCTCAAACTCACGGACCGCGAGATCGTGACCTGGCTGAAGTCGGACGCTCAACCGACTGCGCCACCCAGGCGCCCTGCTCTGTTTTTAAAAGAGCTTCAGACACTTTCGCTGAGCAGTTGCACATTGCATGCTCACAACAGCACGGCAAAGTGGACACGGCTGAGGCCACCTATTTCCCTCATGAGTCCCTCCCTCTTGACTTAGTTTGGCATCTAGGGAGAAGCAGAAAGAAGAACCATCTCAGAGAGTCTAGAAGATTCCGAGCTCTAACTCCAGTCTTTTATGCTCTTTGGGCCTTTTTCTTTAGAGCTAACGGTTTGCCTTTTACAGGGTTGTAACTGAACCCAAGTTCGTACAGCTAAGTCATTCACTGAGACACAGCATGTGCCACAAGGAAGGGTTCATTGGGGGAAGGTTCACTCCAGAGGCAGCCAAACCAGGAGATGAGAGGGTGAGGCTCACATCTGCCTCCCTGAAGGAGGAGGGAACAAGGTTCTATAATCCGAGGGGTTGAGATTACATGATTACGTATTAGTGAAAACAGCAGGGAAGTTTATGACTGTTCACGAGGAAAGCTGGAGTATGCATATCGAGCAAACACACACGTCACGTGCATACCACGTTCACTTTGGGGTGGGGATTTAACATCCAGACGAGGTGAAATCCAGCCCCTGATGTCAGCAGGTTGTCTCAGGACAGGGAGAAGGGTCCATGGGCATGCTCTCAGAGCTGGTGTTAACTGCATGGGGCCTTGGGCTTGTTCTCTTCGGCGAGGAAGGCAGGGCCTTGTTTGTTCCCAGGCCGGAACCAAATCAGTTGACCTTGAGTCAGGTTTCTGCAGAGGTAGCTGCTGGATTAGTTAGTGGGGTCTGAAAAGACACAATAGCCAATTCAGGGTAACAGTTCTCTGAAAAACAAGCTTTAAACTTTTTTCTAATTTCAACCTCATTAACCCTATGGGGCATGGTTTCAATCCCCTTTGAGTTATGATCATTTCTCAGCCTTTTAATTTTTTATTAGCGAGAGAGAGAGAACATGAGCGGAGGAGAGGAGCAGAGGAGGAGGAGGACGAGGAGAGAGAGGGAATGAATCTTAAGCAGCCTCCTTGATCAGCATGAAACCTTATGTGGGGCTCAATCCCATGACCATGGGCTCATGACCTGAGCCAAAATCAAGAGTTGGATGCTCAACCGACTGAGCCACCCAGGCACCCCAATTTCTCAGTATTAAAGGAATTATGATGATAAGCCCTCTGGTGACATCCTTATCTCCTCAGGTGAGGTAGGTTTTGAGTAAAGAGTGGTTTTGTAAATCTTAGCTGTAGGCCAAATTCATTTAATGATTAACATGCCTATGTGTTAAGCTAAGCAGAAGCTTCTAGCCTATAGGTCGCAGCAGCAAGGGAAATAGAAGCAACACAGAGCCAGACATGCTGAGCTTTTCCCTGTTACAGGGTCCCTATTCACAACGCCTTGCCTTGATCTTGGGAGACTTTCTACCCGCTTATAGGCACAGAGGCAGCAGGAGGCCATGAAACTTCCTAAGCCAGCTCACCCCTACTGCTCAGGGGCTGTGGACACACCACATGGGTCTTCAGCATGGCCTGGATCACACAACCTCTGCTTGTCTGCAGGATCAGAAAGTGAAGGGAGAGAGGAAGGCCTTCATGGAGTTCTCCCCCCTCTTCTTGACACGCCCTGGCTTTCGCAGCTGGGAGGCAGATGTTAGAGAAGGCTAACCCTCTATCGCTTCTTTGGTGGACAGGCTCGCACACACAGTCCTCACTCATCTGGCTAGTCTTTCACATCTTTCATGAGATCATTCCAGCAGGATAGTTTGGGACATATACCGTTTTTGGTGATCTGCATTTTTTCCTGTAGGTTTGAATTATTACCATTTGGTGTCATTTCCTTTCAACATGAAAAACTCCCTTTAGCAGTTCAGGTTTTTTTGTTTTTGTTTTTGTTTTTTAATGTTTATTTATTTGAGAGAGAAAGAGGGGGGAGGGGAAGAGAGAGAGACAGAGAATCCCAAGTAGGGTCCATGCTGTCCGTGCAGAGCTTGATGCAGGGCTCGATCCCACCAACCATGAGATCATGACCTGAGCTGAAATCAAGAGTCAGATGCTTAACAGACTGAGCCACCCAGGCGCCCCTAGCAGTTCTTATTGTACAAGTTTATTGGGGATGAGTTTTCTCAACCTTTGTCTATTTGAAATGTCTTTATTTTGCCTTCCTTTTTGAAGGATAATTTTATTTGATAAAGAATTGTGGGTTGATGGGTCTTTTTTCTTCCAACACTGTGAAGATGTACGTTCCATCCTCTTATGACACTCATTGTTTCTCATGAGAAGTCAGCCGTCATTCATATGATTATCTCTCTATATAATGTGTTTTTTTCCCCCCTCTGGCTGCTTCCAAGACTTTCTCTTTATATTGGAATTTCAGGAATACGATTGTAATATATCTATGTGTAGTTTTCATTGTATTTATCTTGTCTGGGGTATGCCAAGCTTCTTGGACTTGTATGTTAATGTCTTATTTTTTTTTTTATTAAAAAAATTTTTTTTTCAACGTTTTTTATTTATTTTTGGGACAGAGAGAGACAGAGCATGAACGGGGGAGGGGCAGAGAGAGAGGGAGACACAGAATCGGAAACAGGCTCCAGGCTCTGAGCCATCAGCCCAGAGCCTGACGCGGGGCTCGAACTCGCGGACCGCGAGATCATGACCTGGCTGAAGTTGGACACTTAACCGACTGCGCCACCCAGGCGCCCCTGGTTTCTATATCTCTACTGAGATTTATCATCTATTCATTCCTTATGTACATATTTTCTTTAAATCCTTAAACACATTTATAATAGCTGCCTTAAACTTCTTGTGTGAAATTCTTTCAACAACCAGGATCATTGTCTGTTGGCTTTATTTTTTCTTGATGATAGATCACATTTTTCTGCCTCCTTGCCTGTCTGGTGACTTATGATTAACTGTTGGACATCGTGTATGATATGTTATAAAGATTTTGGATTCTGTTGTGTTCCACTGAAGAGTGATTTTTGTGGTAGCAGGCAGTTAATTTGGATGGACTGATACCCCAAACCATACCTCCCTCATGGTCAACAGGAGCTGAAAACTCTGCTCAGTTCTTTCTATTTCTACCTGATTTTTTTTTTTTTTTTTTTTTTTGCTGTAGTTCCTATGTTCCCCTCCCTCTGAACATATAGTTTATATTCAGCCAATTATTTGGGTGCATTTTATATGCAGATGTTGGGGCTCATTCTATAGCTATAGCTCTTTCCCTTCCAGGATTCACTTCCTAAATTTCTGGCTGCTTTTCCAGCCCTAAACTCTGACTTTTGATACTTAAAGCCAGTAAGCTTGCCGCTTGTTGTCACTCTGAGCTGCCTGAAGTTTGGTGAGTGCCCTCAGGCAAAAAGTCACAAATGTGCAAATCCCTCACATCCAATTCCCCGCCTTCGAAGGGTAAGGTCTCTTTGACTTTCCACCGATTTCTGGTTGCTCTCCAGAACTTTCAAGTAGTTGTTTTTAAAGATATGTTGTCCAGATGTTATAATTCTGTGTAGGAGAGCTAGTCCAACCAAGCTACGCTCCCCTTCCTGTGACACTGAATAACAATAACAGTGGTCATAACTTGGAGTTTGACGCCCACATGAATAGGTGGACTGTTTCACAAAAATCTGGTTTGGAGGCTTATGTGGCAAGAACCGGTCGGAGTTAGGTGTGACCACCCCTCCACCCCAGATCCCCTTGAAAAGAGCCTGGGTTTTCTAGTTTGCTGCTGTTCCCACCCCTCCCTCTTGTCTCCCCCAGACTAAAGCCAATGGTCGATTTCTTCTTATCATCGTCAGTGTGGTTTTGTGGGCTTTCATTTCCAGTCAGAGTGTTTCAGCTTTTCCTCGTAACCCTTCCCGAGCCTGGGCCCAGAGTCGTTCTGTAGCCCATTTGCCTATCCTTTCCTTCCGCCGTGACTCTGTGCTCACAGCTGCTTTGTCTCCAGTGTTCCATGCTGCTGAACATTCCTCCTCCACTCCTCCCCTCCTTCCTTCCCCTCCCTCACCCCCTCCAACCCTTCCTTGCTCCAACATTTCCCGAGCATTTATTATGTGCTCAGCACTGTTTTCGGACCTGGGAACATAGCAAATCATAAAGAGATCTTTGCCTTCGTGGAGCTGATGCACGAAGGAAGGATGTGACAGTAAACAATTTGTAACATGGTGATAAGTGCTATAGAGAAAGATAAAGCTGAGTAGGGGGATTGACGGAGATGGGGGTGTGCAAATGTCTTAGGCTCTCAGCCTCCCGTTTATCCTGTGCCTGTTCGTGTTTTCCACACTTCAGGCGACAGAAGATGCTTTGTATTGGGTCAGTGCTAGCTTTCAGCTTCTTGGCTATGTGGCTTTGAGAAAGTCACATCCCCACTTCTGTGCCTCAGACATTCTTTTTAATCTGTAACATAGAGGTAAGAACAGTACCTACTTCTCAGAGTTTTTGTGAGTGCTTAACATAGTACCTGGCATATAGCAAATACTCCATAAATATTAGCCATTTTCACTAGACTAAAGGTTTACATCAATTAGCACAATGTGTGACACCTCATAGGCAACAAGTAAATAGTCGTAGTTACCATTATTTCTCCAATTCTGGATACTGACACCCAGTTAATTGTTTTTCCTTCTGCCGGGCCAGCAGTATCTTGTCTCCCTTATTGGAGCCAACGGAGAATGGAGAAAATCAATACTCCAGAAATTGTGTATTCGCAGCGCCATTGGAAGCCACTTGGGGAGAATCCAGTGGGGAGTTAAGGCTGGAGGCAGCTGCTCTTGGGAAGGATTCCACCTCCAGTTGTTACTGATGTGTGAAATCCCGATTTGAGAAGTGACAAAATATCATGGCAGGACTCCAGGGGCTGGGCCAGTGCTATAGACCTGATGCCGTTAGGTCAACATTGGAGATGCTTCCAGAAACGACAATTCTCTTCTTTCTCTGGCCAACAACACCTTCTGTGCTCGCCCAGTGTATTCCTGCCAAACCTCCTCCTCCTCTCCCCACCATCTCTGGGTGGGTATTATTTAGCTTGGGCTCATTTTCCCTCTACTCCCTAATGAAGTTTTGATTCCCCTCTATTACAGTCATTTGCCATTTCCCAAATGCTCGAAGAACTCAGGGAAGAAGGTGTCAGAATTTTGCCAGCCCAGCTGGCTTTGATCTGATATCTGTCAGTGCCTGGCATGCTTGGTGGGGCTGCTTTGATTTTCTTTTTTTAAATTTCTGCCGAGGAGCTGGCTTACAGGAAACATTATTAAGAGGAGCTGTCAGAAGGAATGGATCTGTGGCACCAGATTGCTTGTAGGTGGCAGGTACGAGGACTCTGGTCCAGGCTCCACCGAAGTATAGAAGCGTTTACAAAGTACCACCTGTGGGCCATGACTCAGCCATCTCTCCTGTTGCCATAGCCCCCCAGCCAGGTGTTCGGTTTCCAAGAAAACAAGGCCTTGATCTGTGAATTGGGGACAGTGAAACCTTGGCGTTTCCCTTCCTTGCTGTGACCTTATATTAGTTATAGAAAGGTTTGGCTATAAATAACACGGACCTAAATAAGAGTGGGTTAAACCAGGCAAAGGTTTGTTTCCCTTTCATGTAGCAGTCCAGAGGGAGGCTGTTCAGTTCTGCTCCAAAACGTCCTCGGGGACTGTGAGTCCCTCTAGCTTGTTGCTTCATTGTGCTTGGTGTCCATTTTCCAAGATCACCTCATTGCTCAAGAGGGCTGTTGAAGCTCCTGCCATCATGGCTACGTTCCAGCCAACAGAAAGGAGAAAGAGCAAGAGTCTTGAAGGACTTTTCCCAGTAGTTGCACACATTTCCTCCATTCCCATCCCACCTGGCCACCACGTAGTCACACGGCTATGCCTGGCTGCAAGAGAGGCTGGGAGGTGTAGTCTTCATCCCCATCAGCCATGTTCTCAGCTGTAAGAAAGAAAGGAAAATGATCCCTTGGAGAAAACCAGCGGGTTGTTTGGGAAAGAGCGACTCTGCCACGGAACACATTGCTGAATGCATCCGACGACCTGTGTTTGCATTTCAACCTGCCACTTGCCCCGTCCCCAGTTTCCTCACCCGTAAAGTGAGGATGGTAATTACCTCACGGTTTGTGAAGATAAAGTGATATGTGGTGTTGGAAGATGCTTTCCAAAGCTCTCAAAACATCTGCGAACGCTGGGATCTGCTGTGCAAGTTCATTTCTGGTGCTGATAATATGTGGAGGCCTTTGTATGAAAAAATATTTACCTGTCTGCAGGTCCGCACTTGCCTGGGTCTGGCAGGCTGGACTTGGTAGCTTCTGTGTGGCTGGTTGGCCAGAGAAATCATTTGTCAGGTGCCCGGGACCTGTTAGTGCCTGCTGTGGTGTCAGGAAGTCCTGATGGGGCATGACGAGAAGTTCTAGAATGTGATACAGTTGGTGCATAAGTTGATTTTTATTTATTTATTTATTTATTTATTTATTTATTTATTTTTAAAGTTTATTTATTTTTGGGACAGAGAGAGACAGAGCATGAATGGGGGAGGGGCAGAGAGAGAGGGAGACACAGAATCGGAAACAGGCTCCAGGCTCTGAGCCATCAGCCCAGAGCCTGACGCGGGGCTGGAACTCACGGACCGCGAGATCGTGACCTGGCTGAAGCCGGACGCTTAACCGACTGCGCCTCCCAGGCGCCCCATAAGTTGATTTTTAGATAGAACCCTTAAAACTTTTGTTAAGAACAATATGCTTATTTTAATACGTCATGAGGAAAAAAAAAAAAAAGAACTTGACCATCAAAGCTGGTACTTTCAAATAGACATTATGGCTAGGACAAGCCTGAGTTTTTATAAAGTGAGTTTAAAGAAAAATCAAGTAAATAATAATTTAAGCAGTACTTGTCTTTGGCAGAAACTCAGTTGAGAATTGCGTCTCTGGCCAACACCTAGATTTCATTCTGGCAAGATCCTGAGCAGAGGACCTGGGAATCCTTTTCTGGACTCCTGGCATGCGGAAGGAGACTGTGACATAACATTTGTGTTGTTTTAAGCTGCTAAGTTTGTGATAATTTGTTATGCAGCCGGAGAAAACAAACACACGTGGTTAGAGATGAAGACATCAGAAGTGCCATCAACCCAGACAAGTTTCTTAAACTGTTTCCTCATTTGGACCCTGGTGACAGGAATACGTGCTTGTAGAGTTCCTGGAGGAACAATGAGGAAATACATGTGAGTTCCTACCCAACATGAGGGAAATATCGAGGTTAATAACTGTCAATTAGAACTCTGGGCTGTAGGATCAATTCCCCTAAGGGTCACATTTGCCCAGTTCCGTGACCCCAGAGACGGGCGAACGTTGGCAGATCTCAGTAAAGCTTTAGACCACACAATCTGGTAGAACTTTCTTTATGCCCTAGTCATTTAGTTTCTTGAGCCTTGATTCTCTCCAACCATGAGCAAAAGGGTCTGAACTTTGAACTTGGACCTAAGTCTGATGAGACAGCTGAGCATGTAAAATTCTGGGCACCCCACCAGGGAAAAATCAGAGGCAGATGCTCTGGGGTGTGGGGTCAGAAGCCAGGACACTTAGGGGACAAGGCCGTGTTGAGCTTCCTGATGAACCTTTCTGTTGGGGTCTGGGGGTGAAATGCTCTGCCCAAAAGTTGGGTGGGACAGCAACTCACAGGATCCCAGACCAAAATGCACCAGAAATGAATTCTTAACAAGGAGAGGGTGCCAGTGAGAATAGTCTTCATCCTATTTGAATTTTCCCAAATGGGAAGATTTCACTGATATTCTAAGGCAATTTTACTGGAGATAAGAAATCGCCTGGGTCACATTTTTTAAAAACATTCCCAGATCCTCCAGCCCGCACCGAGAGAGTTGGATTCAGAAGTCTCAAGTGGTCTCTAGCCGAACGCATTTTTATCAAGCCCCCCAGGGCATTATAGTGCATGCAGGTATTTGGGGAATGCAGGTGCCCTGACAGTTTTCTGGGAAAGTAAATCCTGATTTGCAACGTTTGCAAATTTCTCAGATGTAAATGCTCTTATGGTGGCTGACAGCGTTGACCATGGAGAAGAAATACACTAGCATATCATGACATAGTATTTCCACCGAACAGGTACGACAGGCATCAAGACCTCAAGAGCACAGAAGTACAGAAGTTAGGGCCGCCTGCTTGGCTCAGTCAGTTAAGCGTCTGAGAATCTGCTTCGGATTCTGTGTGTCCCTCTGTCCCTCCCCCGCTCGCACTCTGTCTCTCTCCGAAAAATAAATACACATTAAAAACAATTTTTTTTGAAGTACAATAGTTAAGTGTAGTAAAATAATTATAAAGTGATGTGTTTTGAGTATTTATTACCTTTTTAAAATTGAATTTTGAGTTTATATAATAAAATGGTTAATAGTGGATCTGTTTACCAACTGGCTCACAAAATTCCTGAAAACTTAACAATAGGGCTTTGCAAGCCAGGGCAGGGCAACTCCAATCAACAACTGAGCTGGGGGATGCTGATTTGATTTTAGGCCCATTACGTGATTCCTGGGGGTAGAGTCTGGGCAGTTTAGCTCTAAAAGCTCCCCATGTGATTCTGATGTTGGTACAGGGCTGAGAACCACTGACTTAAACCCTCAGTACTCCGTGGTCTGTGGACATCGACACAGTATCAGTATCACCTGGGGGCTTATAAGAAATGCAGGCTCTCAGGCCTACCTGCTGAACCAGAACCTGTATTTCTTTCTTTTTTAACATTTATTTATTTTTGAGAGACAGTGCGAGACGGAGCATGAGCGGGGGAGGGGCGGAGAGAGAGAGAGAGGGACAGAATCCATTGCAGGCTCCAGGCTCCAAGCTGTCAGCCCAGAGCCTGATGTGGGGCTCGAACCCATAGACCGTGAGATCATGACCTGAGCCGAAGTCAGACCCTTAAGTGACTGAGCCCCCCAGGCGCCCCGAACCTGCATTTCAATAAGATCTCAGCTAATTCTTACCCACAGTAAAGGTAAAGAATTCGGGGTTCCCCAAAACGCACCAGCTTGTGACAGTGACACGGATGTGCTTTAAAATGAAGATCCCTGGGCTCATCGCCAGAGGCCCCCACTCAGTAGATCTGGGGCTCCAGGGATCCCTACTGGGGAGATCCCCATGCACTTCTGGCTCAGGGATCGTGCTGCAGAGAATTTAATTCAGATATAGTCCCACAGGGTAGAAGGGAAATCCTAGCAAGAGAGAAAGATGGAGATTCTTCCATCTGTATCTGGTAAATGTCACTCGGTAAAGAACGAGAACAAAAGGACACCGTGGAGAGCATGTCATGATTGAGGAGGCCAGGAGGACATGTGGCTAACGAGGTCACACGCCTGGCTCACGAGGATACTCAATCAGCATCATTCTTCGCTTAGAACTGCGCATGTGGGGGGTGGGGGTGGACTTTGGAGTTAGAGGGCCGGCCCCTCACCCAGGAGCAGTTTCCTGGCTTCCTTGTGCCTCAGTCTGGTCTTCTGTGAAATGGGGGTGACTGTTCCTCCCTTCACAGGGTGACTCTGAGGAACAAAATAACGCATTCAGAGGGCGAGGCAGCCCCGTCGTCCCCGCTGGTGACAGCTGCGACCGACAGGAAATCTCGTGCATGTGCGTGCACACATCAGGGCACACGTGGGTGGTCCTCGCCATGGGTGTGCAAGAAGACACGGCTAGGAGGGTAGCAAGAGGCCCATGCTGGCTGACCGAGCTTCATGCCGAGTTCCAGGGCAACTAGAACGGCCAGGGGTAGTGGAAGGAGTCTAGCTAATGAGAAAGGCCAGGAACTAAATAGCACAGCTGTGGGGCGTGAGATCGGAGAGGCCGAAGCCTTAACTTGCAAAGACGGAAAGGTACCGGAGCCCATGACCACGCGGTGCTGGGTGGAGGGACGGAGGTCGCAGGGACCACTGATCCACTGGGTCTGGATGGAAACACCCCCAGGAAGGAGGCTGGACACAGGCTATTTCCTTTACATTTGTCTTTTCAGTAAAGATAAGCCATAAATCACCGGCCGGAGCACTTCCCAGCTAGAAAGTCAACAGATAACAGGGACTGTAGTTAAAGATGCAGAAGGTCTGGAACTAAGAAACCCGGGCGCCTTCCCAGGCTCCTCCCTGGGCTCCTCCCTCTGGCTCCTCAAAGAACTTAGGAGATACCACCTTGCAGCTTTAACCATTACTTTTGGGAGACACACAGGAAAAGTCCCCGTCCTGACCGAGCAGATGTGAAGCTGTTCGCAGAAGGGTGTGTCTGGGAATAAGCGGCAGGAAAGTGCCCGGTGCCACAGAGAGTTTAGGGCCGATGTTCATAGAATCCGACTGGAAGGTGTTCCTTATGTCCAAGTCCCTGAGCCCTATGAGCTGCTCCTCTTCGCCTGCAGGCATTTGCAAGGAGAATGGCTTCTTGTTGGACCAGGTCCAGCCCCACGTGGATTTGTGCACAGGCAGTAGGAGTGGGGCTGGGTGAACGGCCATGCATCTCTCACTCGCTTGATTGGTACAGGTTCACCTCTCTTGTGCCATCTCCTCCCGACACGGCACTTCATCAGGGTCGATGATCGGAGCATCTGTTGATTCATCCAGACATTTGTGGGGTACCTGCTCTGTGCCAGGACGGATCCAGCCTGAAATACAGAGCTTATTCCTTCTCTCTCTCTCTCTCTCTCTCTCTCACATAGTGTTTTGTACTTGCTATGTAATGTCGTTCTAAGTAAAGCGAAATTGAATTCTAAATAATTAGTGTGATTTTGATTGTTCACCTTTATATTGTGCAGTGCCTGTTTAGAATGCAGATGGAAGCATTTAATTCATTCGTGGAATTGCCAAAATTACAGTTTGTGTTCTATAGCTTATACCTGGATAGATGTTTTGTTCATGCCCCAAGACTGGGAACCTGCACAAAATGAACTTAACTGCTTTTTAAAAAAAAAAAAAAATTTTTTTTAACGTTTATTTTTGAGAGAGAGAGAGAGGCAGACAGAGAGTGAGTGGGGGAGGGACAGAGAGAGAGGGACATATAAACCAAAGCAGGCTTCCAGGCTCTGAGCTGTCGGCGCAGAGCCCGATGTGGGGCTCGAACTCACGAACCGTGAGGTCATGACCTGAGCCAAAGCCGGCTGCTTAACCGGCTGAGCCACCCAGGTGCCCCGACTGCTTTTCTTTTTTTTTTTAACATTTATTTATTTTTGAGAGAGAGAGAGACAGACAGAGTGTGAGTTGGGGAGTGGCAGAGAGAGAGCGAGACGCAGAATCCGAAGCAGGCTCCAGGCTCTGAGCTGGCAGCATGGAGCCCGATGCGGGGCTTGCACCCATGAACCATGAGATCGTGACCTGAGCCGAAGTCTGACACTTAACCGACTGAGCCACCCAGGCGCCCCCAAACTCAACTGCTCTTACTTCGCTTCTTGATCCGGGCACATTGTGCCAACACTGTCTGCCTCCATTTCACTGGTGAGTAAGGAAGGACAGAAAGGACGTGGGGCTGTGGGTGATCTCCTCTTTCCTTCTCCTTCCGCGGCATCTTCTTCAGCGCAAATGGTTGGCTAACACGAGAGTTCTCAGACACACGGAGACGGGGACAGTAGGGCTCCCGGATTGTTCAGGTTTCTTGGAGTGTCACTGTGTTCTTTCTGGGTTCGAAGCAAGTTTCTCCCCAGCTTCACGGAGGTGTAATTGGCAAATGAAACTGTCTGTGTTTAAAGTGTGCAGCGCGATGATTTGATAGACGTATAGGTTGTGAAATGATCACCACAGCTGAGTTAATTAACACATCTGTCACCTTGCATGGTTATTTATTTTTCTTTTTTGGCGGAAGCTCTCTTAGCCTAGTTCAGGTATACAGCCATGAAGCAGGCTCCTTCTCGGGCTTACTGCTTAGATGTAGCCCGTACCTTGTGTTCACTTTGGGCCTCACCGATCCACCGTGCATCCTGAGTCTGCTGCAAGCCTGTGTCCAAGACGCATTTTGAATCCTCTGTGTGAAGGAGGGGGCACACGGATTGCGTGTTATCTCCTCTGCCTGTGCACATGCTCCGTTGTCCTGTCAGACTCCACTTAGAAGTCATAAAGTCAATGATCAGGTGGTTAAGAGTATTTAGAAGGGGGCAGCAAATTGAAGCAAGTGTGGGGGACTTCTGAACGCAGGGTCTGTGTGACTGCGCAGGTCACATGCCCTTGAAGGTGGCCCTGGCTGGGCGCTGCCCCAGGCACCGCGAAAGGTGGTAAAATAGACCAGGGCTCTCCCTTAGGGGCCTCACATGCTAATGAGGCAGTCAACACGGCATGTTTGAGGGACAGAGAGGCGGCTTGGGGGCCAGGGAACTGCAGGGTAACAGCAGAATGACAAAGCCCTAATGAATGAGGGCAGTGCTTTGGAGTCAGATGGTCCTGAGTTCAAGTCCTGGCTCCTTCACCACAGGGACCATGACCTTGGGGAGGTTACATACCTTCTCTGAGCCCTCGCCTTCCACATTTGCACAATGAAGACAAAACTATGCTCTGCTGACCACTTGGGGTTGTTGTGAGAATTGATGAGAGAGCGTACTTGGAAATTTCTTGCACGCTCTAGGTCGTTACAGAATCGTAAGGAGTTAGCAAGAGAAAAAGGGGTCAGATGAATAGAAGCACCATGGGAACTGGGAAGGGGGGTGGGCATAACTTACATCAGGGGCTTTTCAATGGGCCGACAGCGTCCAGGTTGCAAACTGAAATGGAAAAGATCTCACGTACAGCAGGATCTGGACCTCTGAAAGGCCTGGGAATAAATCAAACAGGCAACTGAAGGACCTTGTGCAGAGAGCGCCCTCATGTCCCGGGGAAGACACGGAAGGGGAGGGCAAATGCAGAGGCCTGCTCTGCAGCCGGATGGGGAGGATCAGTAGAACAACTATGACCATTTCCCCCAAATAAAACCCTGATCAGTTTATGGACAATAACAAGTCAAAATGCGACCTGGCTAAGAAATCTTGAAAAAAGGAAGTGAAGGAAGGAAGATACAATTTCAAATATCAAAACCAAACCCAAACCGACAAAAGCAACCCACGAGGCAAGGACAGTGTAAGCGGCCTGGTCGTGGCTGAGGAAGGGACCAGAGTGAGAGCTCATGTAGGCTCGAGGGAGCTTCGGGCACACTCACAGTGGCACCCACAGTTAGGGGAGGAACCAATAACTTGCATTTGTCGTGCACTATGCTAGGTGTTTTCCTGTACTCTCACTTAATCCTCAGGACAATCTGAAGAAGCACATGCTGGTATCATTCCCATTGGACAGGTGAGAATTCTGAGGCGCAGAGGTTAGGAGACACCCCTGGAGTCCCGTAGCCGGTGATGGGTGGAGACATTTTCTCGCCGAGACTGTCCAGCTCCAGAGTTCACGGTCTCGACCACCAAACTGGTGTTCAATAAATGGTGCCAGGATACTTGAGATCTCAGCTGGGGAGAAAGAGATTGCCCACCTCATACCATATATCCCCTTACCCCTCCACCTCCCCCCCCAGAAAGTTCCAGTCTTAAACATATTAAAACACAAAAGTAGTAAACAATTTAGAAAGTGTTCATATAGTTTGGGGTTGGGGAAGCCCATTTTAAAAGCCACAGAATCCCTTAGGGCACCTGGGTGGCTCAGTCCCTTGAGTGTCCGACTTCAGCTCAGGTCATGATCTCGTGGTTCATGAGTTCAAGCCCTGCAATCGGGCTCCATGGTGACAGCTTGGAGCCTGGAACCTGCTTTGGGTTCTGTGTCTCCCTGTCTCTCTGCCCCTCCCCTGCTTGCTCTCTCTCTCTCTCTCTCTCTCTCTCTCTCTCTCTCAAAAATAAATAAACATTAAAAAATTAAAAAAATAAATAAAAGCCACAAAGTCCCAAATCATAAACAATTGACTTTTAAACTTCTCTGTGGGAAAAGGCATGAGAATCCAGTTAGAGGAAAATTGTAGATCTGGGAAATATCTGTTCTCTGACTGACAAGTTTCCATATCCTCAAAATGAAACCCTCTTACAAATTTATAAGGAAAAGTCAAACCCCACTACAGAAAAATGAGCACCCGTCCTACAACAGGCAATCCACAGAATTATAAATGATCGCGCAACATGGGGAAAGATGTTTTATCTCAAATAAAATATATCTGTTGTACCTCAGATTGCCAACAATTGGGAGAGAGACAGAAGGGGAAAGAGAGAGAGAGAGGGAGAGGGAGAACGAGAATGAGAATAGTATGAGCCGTATTAGTGAGGGCTTGGGTAAACAGAGTCTTGCGTTTTTGGCGGGAGCGCTATTCCTTCTGTCTGGAATGTTCTCCTCCCTCATATCTATCACCTCCCTTCCTTCACCTCTCAGAGAAGTTTCCTGACTCTCTAAAATGGTCCCCACTCGAAAACGGGTGATGGGCACTGAGGAGGGCACTTGTTGGGATGAGCACTGGGTGTTGTATGGAAGCCAATTTGACAACAAACTATATTTAAAAAAATAATAAAATGGTCCCCACTCATTCTTCCCTATTCCATCCCTTTCCCTGCTTGATTTTCCTGTATCTCTTGTCATGTGACACATCATAGCCTGTATCTCTTGTCATGTGACACACATAGTCATGTGACACAACATAGGTATCTGTTGATTACCTAGCTTCCTTCTTGAGACTGTAAGCTCCCCAAGGGCGGGGACTTTGTCTTGTTCACAGCTATATGCCCAGCACCTAGAAAAGAGACTAGTGCATAGAAGACGCTCAGTTAATATTTGAGTGCATCGGGAAGAATGGAGGTATGTCGGTGCAGTTTTTCTGGAGGACGGTTTTATCAGTCTCGTCACCTTAAAACACACACGTCATTTTGCCTTACCGAATTTACAAAAATTTTAGAATTTCTCACAGGAGATACAGAAATACAGAAATTTTCACAAAGAGGCAACGCGTGTGCGTGTTTACGGTCTTGTGTGGAAATGACCTGTAAGAAAGATGTGCTTGAATAAACTCAGGGTGCATTCATACAAGAGAATATTCAGCTTTTTTTTTTTTTTTTTAATTTTTTTTTCAAGGTTTTTTAATTTATTTTTGGGACAGAGAGAGACAGAGCATGAACGGGGGAGGGGCAGAGAGAGAGGGAGACACAGAATCGTTAACAGGCTCCAGGCTCCGAGCCATCAGCCCAGAGCCTGACGCGGGGCTCGACCTCCCGGACCGCGAGATCGTGACCTGGCTGAAGTCGGACGCTTCACCGACTGCGCCACCCAGGCGCCCCAACATTCAGCTTTTAAAAAGAATGAATTAGCTTTGGGTGTGGCTGTAGATGTGAGTAGATATAGTATAGACAGAGCTATGAGCATGGATACGGATGCAGTGTCCTCAATAAATGGAGAAAGCTTACTCTAGAGTGTGGTCCGTTCTATAAAAGGAGAATTGGTGCATTTGCAGCTGGGTAGAAATGTAGAAAAAAGTCTCGTAGGGCATATAGCAAATTGTAACCAGTGTTTGCCTTTGAGAGATGGGTGGGAGACCCTCACTTTAAATTTGTCTGCATGTGAGGCGCCTGGGTGGCTCCGTTGGTTAAGTGTCTGACTTCAGCTCAGGTCATGATCTCACAGTTTGTGAGTTTGAGCCCCACGTTGGGCTCTGTGCTGACAGCTCAGAGCCTGGAGCCTGCTCCGGATTCTGTGTCTCCCTCTCTGCTCCTCCCCTGCTTGTGCTCTGTCTCTCTCTCTCTCTCCCTCAAAAATAAATAAACATTACATAAAATTTAAATTTGTCCATGTGTTTGATTTAAAATTTTAAATTCAATGAACATGTTTCACTTTTTAACTTTTTATTTTGAATTCATTACAGACTTACAAGCATGTGTGATTTCTGTAATTAAAAAATGCAAATGAGGAGCTCCTGGGTGGCTCAGTCGGTTGAGCGTCCGACTTCAGCCCGGGTCACGATCTCGCGGTCCGCGAGTTCGAGCCCCGCGTCAGGCTCTGTGCTGACAGCTCGGAGCCTGGAGCCTGCTTCCGATTCTGTGTCTCCTATCTCTGCCCGCCCCCCCCACTTGAGCTCTGTCTCTGTCAAAAATAAATAAATGTAAATAAAAAAAATTAAATGCAAATGGATAAGGGAAGAGGTGGGATAGAAATGGAATGGGCTGTGACTCTATTTGAGCAACAGAGACTTGACCTTGTTTTTAAGAAGAGGAGGGTTCTAGAAATTACAGCCAGGTCTGGTCAGTATCAGGCATCACCCCCACTTCCCCTCTCCAAGTTGCCACTGGGCGCCTGCAGGATCCCTCATATGGGGTGTGGGGCTGGAGACAAAAGCAAGGACCACTGGTGTGTTTGCTCCTGACTTGGGTCAGTGCTTAACAAACAGGACGAGTGCGCGTCCTTGTGTTTGTGCACTCCCTAACTCTCCTGCTTGCCTTGTGTTTCTTTGCACACCGGGAACCCAGCATGGTTTTCCGAATAGAAGGGCCACTGTAGTCAACAGATGTTGGTGGATGATTGTGATTTGGGTCCAAACGAGTCCTTTTAAAAAATGCTTCCAAGTTACAGACGTACGTTCAAGTTTTTATTTTGGTTCAGGTTTACATGTGACGCCCCAAGTGAAGTAGCTCTGTGCCAAATTATTGTAAGTGAGACTCACGCGGTGGGAGTGGAATGTGTGTGTACAGTCTGTATATTGGGCCACGTCTGGGGCAGAACCGAATCATTCATTCAGCAAGTATTGATCGTTTGATCGATCGATCGATGGATCTGTCCCAGGCGCTGTTCTCCACTTTGCAACTATAGCAGAGAACAGGAGAGAGAATGTCTGCCCTCCACGAGATTTCCCTCTCACGGTGCGGGGGGGCTGAAGAACAAGTAAAGTAAAGGCCTCGTTTCATAAATTCTAAATTGTGATCCCCTCCCCATGTTAATACCTCGGAAACCGGGATACATTGTATTTTGCAGTCAATGGAACTGCTCTCCCGTGCTTGCTCTCGGAGAGACGGCTGTCATATGTGGTTGTCATTGTATGTTCATACATAAACATCATCATAGCTGTTCTGATGGCTGTCCCTTCTGCCGAGTTATGTGCACCGTTGGAACGACATGTGCTGAGCTTAATCTCCATTTAAAATGTCGTAACATTACATTCTGTTGGATTCAGCATCTCTGTTACGTATGCAAAAGGGTATGAGAAGAGAACAACAGGGTATTCGATGTGAGTGACACAAACAGACATCACTTGGAGTGATAATCGTAATTCCATTTTTTATTATAAAGCAATACCCAAGAGCTTCATAGACGTAAACAAGGGAAATACTCAAGGAAAGTGCAACTGTATTGCAGCTGGTCGCTGAAATTAACCAGGGACCTCCTACCATGTGCCCGTCAGCACTAGCAAAGACAGAGGAAGTGACCAAATATCCCCGGAAAGAGGAAAGAAATTTTATGTTTTTTATTATTTTTTATTAAAAAAAATGTAAGGTAGGGGCGCCTGGGTGGCGCAGTCGGTTAAGCGTCCGACTTCAGCCAGGTCACGATCTCGCGGTCCGTGAGTTCGAGCCCCGCGTCGGGCTCTGGGCTGATGGCTCGGAGCCTGGAGCCTGTTTCCGATTCTGTGTGTCTCCCTCTCTCTCTGCCCCTCCCCCGTTCATGCTCTGTCTCTCTCTGTCCCAAAAATAAATAAACGTTGAAAAAAAAAATTAAAAAAAAAAAGTAAGGTATGTATGTATGCATTTGTTTATTTTGAGACTGAGAGAGAGAATCCCAAGCGGGCTGCATGCTGTCAGTGCAGACCCTGACATGGGGCTCGATCCGATGACCCTGGGATCATGACCTGAACCAAAATCAAGAGTCAGATGCTTAACCGACTGAGCCACCCGGCGCCCCAGGGGAAAGAAATGTTAAAACGTTCAGAGGCTGGTGTCACTGATTTTTGTAACAGATTCAGGACTAGTATTAAAGCATCATGCCATTTAATTGGCAACATTTTTTTTTTTTTTTCATTTTTAGTGGTGCCTAAAATAATGCTGTGTCTCAGAGCAAATAGGATCTTGGATGCAATGAAAAATGGTGGTGTGACAGATGGCGATGGGGACACAACAGAATTCCTTGTGTAAGGGGTAAGGAGTTGGGGATATTGTGATTTTGAAGATGTGATCGGGGAGCTTGGGTGGCACAGTCTGTTAAGTGTCTGATTGTTGATGTTGGCTCAGGTCCCGATCTCAAAGTGTGTGGGGTTCGAGCCCCTCATCAGGCTGTGAGCCGATGGTGCAGAGCCTGCTTGGGATTCTGTCTCTCCTTGTCTCTTCCCCTCCCCTGCTTGTGCGCTGTCTCTCTCTCAAAATAAATAAATAAAGTTAAAACATTAAAAAAAAATAAAGGCCTGGTCAGAGAAGACCTCATTATCATTATAACTGGTGTGTGATTGTTATTACAATGTTAAGGCCAAAGGCTGTGCCTTCTAGAGAACTTTGCTGCTCAGGAGCGTGATCTGTGGACCCGTCATGATAATTTTAGAGAAGGTTGATGCTAACTTTGAATGCAATGAATGCGAATGAAAGTTCTTTGGAACATGGAAGAATACTTGCTTTGGGGAAATTGGTCTGAAAAAGAAGATGTCTTTGATCCACACTCCGCTGAATTGATATATTAATTCCCAGTTTGTCCAGCCCACCTACACATCTGATGATCTCCGCAAAGTTTCACTGACCACACAGTTTTTACATGTGTTAGGTTTATGTATTTGATGTTTGCAAAGGCATTTATTTACTTTGTATATTTTCTTTTATTTTCATAGTCTGCCTGTAACATTTGTGACTTTTGACCATTGTTCAATCTTAATTAAATCTTAAGACGGAGGTTGTCTATAAACACACTATGTAGATAATACAGGCACCTTAACATTATTTGGTATTTTTTCCCATGTTTTATTATTATTAAAAATTTTTTTAAACATTTATTTTTGAGAGAGAGAGAGAGAGAGAAAGAGAGTAGGGGGAGGGGCAGAGAGAGAGACACACACTGAATCTGAAGCGAGCTCCAGGCTCTGAGCTGTCAGCACAGAGCCCGATGTGGGGCTCGAACCCATGAACTATGAGATTACGACCTGAGCTGAATTTGGAGGCTTAACCAACTGAGCCACCCAGGCGCCCCTCCCCCATATTATTTTGAAGCGAATATCAGGCATCATACGATTTCCTTAAGTATCTCTAAAAGATAAGGACTCTCAGAAAAAACAAAAACATAACCACAATACCATTATTAAAAACTTTTTTTTTTTAATGTTTATTTTTGAGAGACAGAGTGTGAGTAGGGGAGGGGCAGAGAGAGAGGGAGACACAGAATCCAAAACAGGCTCCAGGCTCTGAGCTGTCAGCACAGAGCCTGATGTGGGGCTCAACCCCGTGAACCGTTGAGATCATGACCTGAGCCAAAGTCAGATGCTTAACTGACTGAGCCACCCAGGCACTCCTAATGTTTTATTTAGTTAGTTTTGAGAAGAGAGAGAACAGGGGAGGGGCACAGAGAGTGGGGGGAGACAGAGAATCCCAAGCTCAAACCCATGAACCATGGGGGGCTCAAACCTGTGAACCAGGAGATTATGACCCGAGCCAAAATTTAAGGCCGGATGTTTGACCGACTGAGCCACGCAGGTGCCCCTTTCTCATGTTTTAAATGCCAACAAAAATGTATTAACGATGACTGTTCCACACTCCATCAGATAGGCAATTGTAGTTTACTGGTAGGATATTTAGAGGGTTTACTGTTGCAGATAATGTTACAGTGAACATTTTCCCTGTCCTTTTTATTGACTCTGTAGGTAAGTGTGGCCTTAACCGCACTGTGTTGCTCAGCTGGGCTGTGAGATCCTTGTATCCAAGGGCTCCTGACACCTCCCTAGTTCAGGTGCAGCAAGTGGTCCGTAAATGTAATGAAGTGATGGAGAGGTGAATAAACAGGTCATTTGAGAATCTCGACTGGATAGTAAGTGACTCTCCAAAAACGTTTGGGAACTGTTCTGCTTGATGTGTTTGTTGGCAACTTGGGTGAAGGATTTGAGAATATGCTTTAGAAACACATGGTTGATACAGAAGAGGCAGTGTTAATATCCCGGAAGACAGGAATAGAATTCAAAGAGCTTTGAACAACCAGAGAAAAGACTATTTGAAAAACAGAATGAAATGAGTTTATACTGATTTGTGAACGAAAACAGTGGTTTCCTCATAAAGCAGGGATGATGTGGGTTTGGGAGTCAGGGAAATGTGGGTTTGAATCCTGGCTCTGTCAGTCCCATCAGTCATGTCAGACCATGGGCATGTCAAAACTCTCTGAGCCTCACTCGGTCTTTTCTTCTATGAAACAAAGATAGTGTTACTTCCCATAGTGCTGTTGCCCTAAGGACCAAATGAGTTAATGTAGGTGAAGGATCTGTCGTGCTTCCTGGCACATAGGAAGTATTCAGTAAATGCTACTTGGTTTAAATAACATCCCAAGGTCCCCAGAAAAGAGTCTTCACAAAATTCATGTCAAATCAGTTCGGGGTGAGATAAGGCAGTGTGGGTCAGATATAATCCCTCCCCCAAACCGCAGGAGGAACAGTGGTCATGGGAGACTGTCTTCCAGATCAAAGACTGTGATAGATGAGGTCAGAAGTTCTCTTGTGTTCTGCATTAGGAAAGCCTTTATGGGAATTTCGAACCGAGCTTTGGCCGCTCATTCCAATCAGTCAGTTAAACATCCAACTTGGGTGGCTCAGTGGTTTAAGCATCAGACTTCGGCTCAGGCCATGATCTTGCTGTTTGTGAGTTCGAGCCCCACATCAGTCTCTGTGCTTATAGCTCGGAGCCTGAAGCCTGCTTTGGATTCTGTGTCTTTCTCTCTCTCTGCCCCTCCCCTGCTCATGCTGTCTCTCTCTCTCTCTCTCTCTCTCTCAGAAAAAAAAAAAGTTCTAAGAGACAAATATAGAGAACAAACAGAGGGTTGCTGGAGGGGTTCTGGGAGGGGGATGGGCTCAGCGGGTAAGGGGCATTAAGGAATCTACTCCTGAAATCATTGGTGCACTAGATGCTAACTAACTTGGATGTAAATTAAAAAAAAAAAAAAAAAAAAGGAGAGATGAATCACTGGGTTCTACTCCTGAAACCAAGATGACACTGTATGTTAACTAAGTTGAATTTAAATTTTTATATATATACATTTATATAAATATATATATATTTAATTTTTTGTATATATTTACATATATGTAAATTTTAAAATGATGTAAATAAAAATCTAAAATAAAAAATGTTGGGCTATAAAACATGTATATATATTTATATACATATATATAAATTAAAAAATGATGTAAATAAGAATCTAAAATAAAAATAAAAGTTCTGTTAAAAAAAAAAGAACATTCTTTTAACACTTTTTAAGTTCTTTATTTGTTTTAAGGGAGAGAGAGAGCAGGAGCAGGGGAGGGGCAGAGAGAGGGAGAGAGAGAGAGAGAGAGAGAGAGAGAGAGAGAATCCCGAAGAGCCTGACGCGAGGCTCGAACTCATGAGCCGTGAGATCATGACCTGAGCGGAAATCGAGTTGGAAGCTCAACCGACCAAGCCGCCCATGTGCCCCTAAGGAACGTTTTTTTTTTTTTTAATTTTTTTTTTTCAACGTTTATTTATTTTTGGGACAGAGAGAGACAGAGCATGAACGGGGGAGGGGCAGAGAGAGAGGGAGACACAGAATCGGAAGCAGGCTCCAGGCTCCGAGCTGTCGGCACAGAGCCCGACGTGGGGCTCGAACTCACAAACCGTGAGATCATGACCTGAGCCGAAGGCGGACGCTCAACCGACTGCGCCACCCAGGCGCCCCTGGGGAACGTTTTTAACGTGTATCCTAACGTGTACATTTACTTTTAATTTCTCTTTCACCTCGGAGCAGGCGGTCGGACTCCTCATATTCCCCGAGCCGTGGCCTGCTGTATTAGTTATGTGTTGCCGGCTATTGAATTACCCAGATTTCACTTCCATCAGCGTCAATGCACAACCTCTCGTTTTGTACGGGGCCCGGAGTTTGGCCTAGCTCCCCAGGCTGCAGTCAGTGGGGGCAGCGCTCCGTGGCTTTCTGGAACTTGGGCCCTCTTCTGAACCGCAAGAGCCCATTGGCAGAACTCAGCTCCTCGTGGCTGTAAGACTGAGGCACCGCTTCCGTTGTGGGAAGAGGTCCCCCGCAGCTCCCGGCGGCCTCCCCAGCTCCTTGCCATGGGGCCCTGTCATGACGTGTGACAGGGCTGTCACGGCTTGGCAGCTCACGTCTTCAGAGCCAGCAGGAGTAGCTCTCACTCCGGTCTGCCAAGAGGGGGCCTCCCATAGCCTCGCAGCCGGGGGACCGGCTCTGGGTCATGTTTGCTGTTTAGTGCGGTCTCACGGGGGAGACACTCTTTCTTCGCCTTTGTCACATGCTGTTGGCTGGAGGCCAGTCACAGGTCCTGTCTGCCCTCAAGGGGAGGGGATTACACAGAGGCAGGGCTCACTGGGCTTCCTTAAAGTTCTGCCAGGCAACGCTGTCATTTTTTCATGGGAAGCCCTTCATTTTTATTTTTATTAATGTTTATTTATTGTTTGAGAGAGACACAGCGCAAGCAGGGGAGGGGCAGAGGGAGAGAGGGACACAGAATCTGAAGCGGGTTCCAGGCTCCGAGCTCTCAGCAGAGAGCCCGACGCGGGGCTCGAACTCACGGACCGTGAGATCGTGACCTGAGCCGAAGTCGGACGCTTCACCAACTGAGTCACCCAGGCGTCCCATTTTTATTTTTTAAATTCGTGTCTGTTTCCTACTGCACTGTTGATCTCATGCACTCACCCTGCTCACCGCCACCCCATCCCTGCCGTGGGCATCACGGGTGTGATTTAGGTAGTTGGAGGTGTAAGTATATTGTGAAATACTTAGTGTAGTTCTAGTGTGAAGGTGCTTTTAATTCATAGGAATGGCTTTGTCTTATAAGTCTCATTCTGTTTTTTTTTTTCACTCAGCCTTCAGTTTTGAGATTTATTCATGTTGCTATATGTAGTTCATTGCTTTATATATCTCTTCAAAGATGAGAGTGAAATCGTGCTGTATGTATGGATTAGTAACCCGCTTTTCATTTTCACTGTGCCTTTTCCACCCTTCCATGTCCGTACAGGTCGAGTGTCCTCATTTCTTTTAAGCGCTGTGTAATTTTCCATTTAAGGGATTTATTTAATTCCCGTCTCCTCATGCCTGAAGGGTATTTAAAAAAATTTTTTTTTAACATTTATTCATTTTTGAGAGACAGAATGTGAGCAGGGGAGGGGCAGAAAGAGAGAGGGAGACACAGAATCCGAAGCAGGCTCCAGGCTCCGAGCTGTCAGCACAGAGCCCGACGCGGGGCTCGAACCCACGGACCGCGAGATCATGACTGAGCCGAAATCGGACGCTCAACCGACCGAGCCGCCCAGGTGCCCTGAGTACTTATAATTTTTTTGTTTATTTATTATTTTTGAGAGGATGGGGGAGGGGCAGAGAAAGAGAGAGATGGAGACACAGAATCCGAAGCAGGCTCCATCCAGGCTCTGAGCCGTCAGCACAGAGCCCGACACGGGGCTCGAACTCACGGACCGTGAGATCATGACCTGAGCCGAAGTCGGATGCTTCACCGACTGAGCCACCCAGGCGCCCCGAGTCAGTGCCCACCTTTAGTCCAATCAGAAGGAGCGGTGAGCTGAGCAGTTATATGGTTGAATGTGTTGGAATCAGCAGACGGTGGGTTTGCTAATTTACTCTGGCTGCCTCTGTTCTCTGCAGGCATGGGGACTTGCAACCCTGGCCTTCTCTGTTGGCACTTCCCAAATATTCTCACACACACACACACACACACACACACACACACACACACACACACCTCTCACCCGGGGCCCGTGTCAACATGGGAGAGCCCATTGTCCCTGAAACACAGTCCTGACACTGGTGACACTACTCATGAGGGCCATGCAGTAGGACACAGTCTTCTGCGAGCCAGGCCCACCAGTATGTTCAAGCCTTCAACCTTCAGTAGCCTTTGGCAAAGGCCCTTGGACAGCCTGTCTGGTCGCAGATAACCTGACTTGTTCACGGCTGGCGAAGAACGCGAGCTGGGTTCTGACCAGGTCCATCTGACTCCAGAGCCTATGGTCTTAACCTCTTAAGGAGCTGGGGAAGCGAGACACAAAATTCCAGAGGGTAAGAGGCCAGGTGGTGAAGGCTGTGGCAGGGGAAGGGAAGAGGTGTTCCGGTGGCCCTGGACATGGGAGTCTGGAGCACCTGGGACTGCCTCGAGGGCTCCATGATATGACGTCCACAGATAAATAGCCACACAATAAGCTGCTCGTATGAAAAAGGTTGGCCGCTATTGTAAGGAAAATGTTTGCAGCTGTTAATCTTTAATCCTTAATCAAGTTCATGACCATCAACACGTATGGTGTTCCCAGTGGCTCTGTTTTCTGCCAGCAGGGATTGTGGGGGACAGAGAAACATTACTGCCCGTAAGGAGTTGACAAGATGAATGAAGGCAGTCGTGTAATATTCAGTTGAAATGAATGATGAAAATATTAATAGCGTATCCAACATGTGTTAGGACAACAGAATACTTACTGAGTGCTTACAATGTCTCAGGTGGTGATTTGGGTGTTTGACCTGCATTAACCCCCAGTTACAATAATCCCAAGTGGTAGTTACCATCATTCCCATTTTCAGGCAAGGAAGAGAGGGTCAGGGAGGCTTAGTGAGCTGCTCGAAGCTGCACAGGTAGGAGGAGACAGAGCGGGTGCCTTACTCTGCTGCTTACCCACTCAGACTCGCTCGAGTGGGACACACGTGTGGGGCGAGGGGCCGCGTTGGGTGTGGTGTATACAATTCCCAGAGAGCACCCTGTGGGCCGCGGAGTGTCTTGTTTGTGGCTGGAAACATAGCTTCTGGCACCATAAAATGGGTTTTTTAATTTCTTAAGATATTTTTAAACTGCTCATTGAAGGATAGAGGAGGATCTGTGGTGACACGGCCAAGGACTTCTCGGAGGAGGAGGCTCTCGGATGGCACGTGAATGATGAGCGGGGGGGCCAAGGCGGGAGGACAGAGGGAGATGCTTGGCTTTCCCCGGGGTGGCTCAGGAGGCTGGCAAGCAAGGAGAAGGAATATTTTCAGATGGTCAGGAAGGAGCGTGGTTTAAATCCAAATATTCTTTCGTCTTCCCCCCTGATAAATGAGGGAAGCATTGGACAGAGCCCCTGCGGCCCGGGCAGCCTTCCGTGTGTGTGTGTGTGTGTGTATGTGTGTGTGTGTATAGGGGGATGTGTGTGTGTGTGTGTGTGTGTGTGTGTGTGTGCACGCAGTGCCAGGGGCGCAGTGATGGCGGAGGCAGAAACATCCTCAGGCAGGAGAAGGAAATGAGGGAGACACCCCAGGCCCTGCTCTGGTCCAGAAGGAGGAAATCCAGCCATACTCTGAGCAGAAGTAAGTCCAAGTCCGTCCATCGTCCTAATCCCATGAAGGACTTTAGAACCCTGTCCCCAAGTTTGCATAATGTTGCTCTGGCAAGGAAAGAATGTATACTGGTTCCATTGTCCCGATCAGCTCCTGCTGGGTGTCCCGGGGAACAAAACACATAGCTTCTGAACAGCTGAGGAGAGCAACACTTCTCAGAGTCTGAAAGGATCTCCCTCCTGGCGGTCAGGGTCGCTGATACTCAGTCTTCTCTTCCAGGCTCCCTTTGTGCTGCTGCTCAATTATCCTCCCTCCTTTGATTATGGATCCCCTTCATGAAGCGGGTGGCCCACTATGATGATCTGGGAGGATCCCTTTTCTGGGGTCTAGTCCTGGCTCACTTGGTGACCTGTGGTGAGGGATTTGGTCTTTGTCCAAAGTCTTGTCCTTTGGATCCTGGGTAGATCAATGCTTTGTTTCTTCTCGGTGTTTGAAGAGTCCTCTGGGTCTCTTCTGGTTCGTGTCTGAGACAATGGGGCCCAGATACTTTCAGTTTCTCTAGTAACCGTGTTTCTGGCATTTTGGATTCAAGTATCCACTGTCCCATATGTATGCCTCTGTGCTTGCCCTGATGTCTCCGGTTTGATCTTTCAACAGTAGGAACAATGGCAGTAATACTGAGAGCTGCAATTTATTAAGCATCAGTTAAGCACCAGGTACCTCACCGAGAACTTACTTTATTTAATCCATACAAATACTCATCAAGGGAGGGTCTCTGGGGAGAGTAATGCCCAGTGGGCTTAGGTCTAGGAAAGCAGGTAATGTCTAGTTATTCTTTTTTAACGTTTATTGATTTTTGAGAGACAGACTGTGAGTAGGGGAGGGGCAGAGAGAGAGGGAGACACGGAATCTGAAGCAGGCTCCAGGCTGTCAGCACAGAGCCCGGCCCTGGGCTCGAACTCATGAACCGTGAGATCATGACTTGAGCCGAAGTGGAACGCTTAATCAACTGAGCCACCCAGGCGCCCCAGGCAATGTCTAGTTAAGTCCCACGGGGTGCTGGGGTGTTGCAGGGGCGTCTCACTCCATCCTGTCCATAAGCCTGAGAACAGGTGCTATTTGTAGCCTTGTTTTACAGACAGGGAACCAAAGCTCAGGGAGCTTAAGTAACCTATTCAAGGTCTTCTAGCGAAGAAGCAGCAGAGCCAAGACTTGAACTCACAGCCCTTTTGCTGAAGAGTCCCTGCTCTTAACCACCATGCTGCTCTGCCTTCGTGGTACCTCCCACACCCAGCTGCTCTGATAAACTCAGCTGTGATAATGTGGTGAGGGGGGTGGGCTAAGGATCCCATCCTGGTCTCTACAGGTGGATGCTTTAGGGGTTCTCCTGTCTAGAAAGAGCAAGTCACAGTTTGCTCTTGCCCAGCTTGGCCAGCCGGTTAAGGATGACCTAGGAGGACCCCTTGGGAGAGCTGGCCACCTAGCGGAATGATTGCTCAGTCCATGTGACTCCTAAAGGACAGGAGGACTTATGGAGCATCCTCTCTAGAAGCATTACCTCTAGAATCTTGTTTAATTAAAAAAAATTTTTTTTAACATTTAATTATTTTTGAGGGACAGAGAGAAACAGAGGGAGACAGTGTGAGTGGGGGAGGGGCAGAGAGAGAAGGAGACACAGAATTGGAAGCAGGCTCCAGGCTCTGAGCTGTTAGCACAGAGCCCAATGTGGGGCTCGAACCCACGAACTGAGAGATCATGACCTGAGCTGAATTTGGAAGTTTAACCTACTGAGCCACCCAGGCGCCCCTTGCTTAATTTTGATAACAGCCATATAAAGGAAGGTATCATCATCCCAATTTTACAGAGAGAGGACAGGGGCTCAGAGAGAGGAGGCCACTTGCCCAGGGTCAGCCCACCAATAAGTGGTGGGTCAGGGTGAGGTTCCAGACCAACCAGTCACTTCCTTCTCCTCCTCGCTTTTTTTCCAGCCACACCCATGGACTGTCCCGTGTCCCCATGACTGGTCATCTGTTACAGCTTTTCCAGGGCAGTTCAGGGCAGAGATCACACACGAGGGCCCACCCCTCAACTCTAGTTGGTTTTTGCCTCATTTTGTTGAAGATCATTCACGTACAGTAAAATTCACCTGTTTCTAGCATACAGTTCTGGGAGCTTTGACAAACGTCCAGTTGTATAACCACCACCACAGTGGAGACACAGAGCGTCTCCATCGGTCTCCCAGATTTCTTCCTGCCGCCTCTTCATGGTCAAGCCCTCCCCAACCTCAGCCCCTTGCAGCTGCTGATCTGTTTTCTGTCCCTATAGTTTTGCCTTTGCAAGATGTCGTATAAATCGAGTTATGCATTACGTGGCCTTGTGACGCTGGTTTCTTTCACTGAGGTGATGCATTTGAGATTCATCCATATCACGTGTATCTCCAAGTAGCTGCTGTCCCCTCAGATAAGCGTGTGTTCCCAGGCACCACCGTCCCCGCTGGCCTGCATTTACTTTACCTGCCTGTCCCAGAGAGCACTTGAGTCTGAAATCCCCCGGCAGGCGGCTTGAAAGTGGCATGACTTTTGGAAACAAATGGCCGGGGATCGAGTCACGGCAGCCACGTGCCCTTGGGCCCCTGTCTGACTACGCTCCTCCAAGCTTCTGTCTCCCCGTCCGTGAAACGGGCTGCTGGTATCCTTGCCTGAAAGGGTCAAAGAAGCTAAGGCAGGGTAAGCACTTAACATGGCACTTAGCACCTAGTAGGTGTTGAGTTAACCTTTATTACGTTCGTCGTCAGAGTGGCTGAGCTGTGAGCTCAGCTGTCAGCTGCCAGTGGCTGTGTCCACGGCATTCTGTGGAGCAGTCTGTGCACAAGTAGCAAGTGAGTGGGGCAGCTTAGCCACTCACGGAATCGTGCAGCGCCCTGCCCTGCGGGGAATATGAAAGCACCTCCGGTACGTCAAGTCCTGCTGTCAGGGCACCGGCAGGGTCTTAATGGATAGCAGAGGACTCACATGAGCAGTGTTGTTCATCATACTTTGCTGGCCGCCCAGGTCTGAGCCCTCGTTCTAAGTCACAGCTTGTTGAGGAAAGTTGGGAAAGCCTTGGGGCTTCGTTTCTGCCCTTTCCTCCCCTATCAGTTGTTGCTAATCACCTCCCGAGAGACCTTTGAAAAAGAAGAAATGGCAAATAGTCTGGCTTTTTCAAACCCCTGGTCATTTCTCGCACGACCTGTTTGCAGTTTTCAGAAGATGGAATTTCACAGAGGTTTCATGTGGGGGAGGCTGTTGGGGAATTATCCGGAGAGGCGGGGTCGGGGGTGGCCTGTGTTCCACGTCTTCTGTGTAGCAAAACTTTGTGGCCGCAAAGAGCTCGGTGTTGGGGAAACTCCCGATGACAAGACCACGCGACAGCATCATGCAGCACAGCTGTCCCTGTGGTTCCGAGCGCAGAAGCAGATGCGGCCATAACCGAAATGGTCACATTGTGCGACTTGGCAGTGTAGTTGCAACGTCTCTCTGGGCTGTCACAGCCCCCCTGCTGAGCAAGCCAGGCCCCGTGTTGGCGTCTCATTCTACGAACGGGAGAACCGAGGCTCAGAGATGCCGGGTGCTCAGAGTCACATAGCAAGGAAGCGGTGGGAGGTCCTAGGACTTGACCACAGTCTTCTCACTCCTGCACAGATGGGCCTGCGTTGAGGTCTCACCCCTGGGGAAACCGGGTCGGGTTCTCGTCTGCTGGTACTGGTCACACACCTGGGGACAGGATTGGATGCGGGACGGGAGAGAAATGGCAAGGATGACCGGGGATGACTTGCGACGTTTTGACGTGAGCGCCTGGAGCCGCCGTTTCCGGAGGTGAAAGACTCCCCAGGATCAAGGTTGGATCAAGGTCGGGGAGGAGGTAGGTCAAGGTCAAGAGTTTGAGATCCTTGAGACGTCCAAGTGGAGATGTCAAATGGCAGTTAGATTTGTGGCTGTGTGATTCAGGGCAGAGGCCTGGCCCCGGGGGTAGGCATTTGGGGGGCACCGGATGCAATTTAATGAGAGAGTGCTGGGGGACAGTCCCTAGGAAGAGGTCTGGGGACCTGGCCCTGGAAACCCGCTGATGTTTAGATGTTGCAGGGAGAAGAAGGAGGCAGCAAAGGAGACTCAGCAGGAGTGGCCAGGGAGGTGGAGCAGGGTGGGAGGGAGAAGGAGTGTGCAGGGGAGGGAGAGGCTGTGTCCGGAAGTTAGTGCAGCAAGGGATTCTGGGTAGACGGCGTGCCTGAGCGTGCCAGGGTGTGGCCGAGTGGGGTTCGAAGTGAGAGTACCTGCTGGAGGGGCCACAGTCAGCCACAGCCACCGGTGACCTGGGCAGGAGCTGCCTCCGCGGGGGGGGGGGGGGGGGGGGGGGCGCCAGGACACCCAATCGGAGCGGGTTCGGGAGGCTGGGCGGGGAGGTTGGGGAAGTGGTACACAGAGTCCCCCTCGTAAAGGTGCTTATCTGTCAAGGGGGCAGAGAAACAGGGTGGTAGCTGGAGGAGGATGTGGGTCTGAATGGGGAGCAAGCCATCCACCGAGAGACAGGGCGGGTGGGAAGGGATGGGGGGAGAAGGAGGAGGAGGAAATAGCCACCGGACCATCGGTCATTGTCAGGATGGAAGGGCGGGGCTACAGAAGAAGGGACCTGGCAGGCGTTTCACGTAGTCAAGCATTTGACCTGGAGAAAGGAATTGCCCGGAACTTTTGCTAACATTACACGGCATCCTGGTCAACATTTCCAAGAGCCTTCCCCCATCACTAAATGATGCTTTTAAGTGACTGAGAGATTAAAAATATACATACTTGGGGCGCCTGGGTGGCTCAGTCGGTTGAGCATCTGACTTCGGCTCAGGTCATGATCTCACGGCTCATGAGTTCGAGCCCCACATTGGGCTCTGTGCTGACAGCTCAGAGCCCGGAGCCTGTTTCGGGTTCTGTGTCTCCCTCTCTCTCTGCCCCAACCCACTCACATTCTGTCTGTCTCTCTCTCAAAAATAAATAAACATTAAAAAATTTTTCAAATATGCGTACATATTTCTTTTATCCCAACATGTTCTGTGTTTCCTGAGCACATTTGGTGTATGTGTTTGAGTCTGTCCCTCATGCCCTCCCCGGGCACCTGGGACCTTCCCCTCTGCGGAGCAATCAAATCTGCCCCGGGCTTCCTTCCCCCGGACCCTTTCATGCACTTCTGTCAGGCTTTGCCCCCTGGCTTCTCCTCCATCCTGCCCGCCAGCCCCCCTCACTCAGCCCTCCATCCATTCGTGGCTGATCTAACAGAAGCCTCGCCCCAGCCTCCCTGGCTGCAGTCTCTCCCTGCCCCTGTCCGTCCTGTTGCAGTGATACTGAGATACCACATTCCCTGCGCTGCTAAAACGCAGTGGAGTCTGGTTCCGCGGGCATAAAGTATCAATGACCTGGCCTGACTTCATCTCATTTCCCACTGCATTTCCTCAGGATGCACCCCTGCTCCTTGAAGGCTGTTCTCTGAACCCCCCCAAATCTCTTTTACTTTTCCTGCCTTTCCTGCCTCCTGTTGCTCTGAGGCTAAAATACAGTTCCCCGCTGGGAACAACAAGGCCGTGTGCCATCAGCACTCTACTCACTTCAACACCAAACCACTTTCCCACCTCAGGACCTTTGCACTTGCTGTTTCAGCCTGGGATGCTCTGTCCCAGCCTTTCACATGCCCGCGTCTTCTTTGTCCTAGAGCTTAAATGTCACTCCTTGGAAAGACCTCTCAACCTTTCTGTCAATAATATCCCCCTCTGCAGTTTATTTCCTAGGGCGTCACTTTGTTGATTTGCCTCATTCGTGGCATTGCCGCATGTTGAATCGATCTGCCTGATTTGTTTATCGTCTGGTCACCCGCTGGAGTGTCAGCTCCGCGGGATCACTGCCGGCTCCCCAGTGGGGTGTATGGTTGGTCAACGAATAATTCTTAAGAGACTGGTTGAAATTTGCCCCACATTCTCCCGCCCCTCCCCCGAGGAATGTAGCCCTGGGCATCTTGTGTGATGCTTGTGTTCGTGGCCAGAATGGCTCTTTCCTACTGTTGGTTACCTGGGGATCCTTCCAAAGAGCCCCACTCGCCACTGTCACGCGCACTCACAAACCGCGATGAAAGAGGCGACATAAGCTCCTCCTTTAACAGATGAGGAAGAGCAGAGAAGTCTGCAACTTGCTCCCAGCCCCATGGCTGCCAGGTGATGGAGGTCTTCACTGCGGGAGCCCGGTGGTACATGATGGAGTGTGCCGGGACATGATAGAGCATGACAGAGAAAGATGGGGCGTGACGGTATCTTAATTATCTGCGCGTCCTGTGGGGCGTGTTTTCAGCTGCCAGACTTGACATGCTCTTTTTAAAAAAAAAAATGTTTATTTTTATTGAGAGAGAGAGAGAGAGAGAGAGAGAGAGAGGCAGTGAGAGGGGGAGCGAATCCCAAGCAGGCTCCAAGATGTCAGTGCAGAGCCCCACCTGGGGGCTTGATCTCACAAACCACGAGACCATGACCTGAGCCGAAATCAGGAGTCGGACCCTCAACCGGTTGAGCCCCCCAGGCCCCCCTAACATGCTCTCTTGAGAGCAACTATTTTGTAACATCCCCTTTGCCATCCTAAACTGCTACTCACAGATAATATAACTTCCGTATACGCATATTTTTTAAAATAACGCAATGCCCGGGGCGCCTGGGCGGCTCAGTCGGTTGAGCGTCCGACTTCAGCTCAGGTCACGATCTCGCGGTCTGTGGGTTCGAGCCCCGCATCGGGCTCTGGGCTGATGGCTCAGAGCCTGGAGCCTGCTTCTGAGTCTGTGTCTCCCTCTCTCTCTGCCCCTCGCCCGTTCATGCTCTGTCTCTCTCTGTCTCAAAAAAAAAAAAAAATAATAATAACGCAATGCCAAAACACGAAGGAAAGAAAAGGAAAGTAATTTACATGATATTATGTACTTAAGCGAATGCTCTTCATGACTTAATCAGATGAAGTGGGCGTACATTCTTTTATCTTGTAAATACTCAACTGGACCTCTTTGGCCCTTTTTATTTCATAGAAAACTAGGGCCGTGCAAGGCTCGCCGTGTGAATGTGACAGCCACAAACACTGGTACAGGTGTGTTATTTGGTGACTCAGCTGCCACGGACGGTGGTGCTGACAGTACACGGGGTGGTTCTCTCTCCTTCAGGACTGTGTCCTGTGTCCCTCACCCTCTGAGTACCAATAGTGTCCCACAAATGCCCCTGTGAACTACCGGGGGCATTTCCGCCTCCATGAAGACCCACACGTGTTGGGGGGAGACCCTGGGCTTAATTTGAACCCCACACAGGTGGGCGGATCCCCTTGGGGTCCCTGAGTAAGTTGGAGAGCCTCGCTGAGCCTCTTTTTTTCCTAAAATGGGGGACAATACATCTTCCCTCTGAAGAAATGTTTGAGGATGAAGCGATCTGATGTATGTTGCCACTAACACGGCCGCCCAGCACGCGGCAGGCCCTCAGTATCTGCTGGTTCTCTTCTCGCAAGTGGACAACCTTGTTTCACAAAAGGCCAGCTAATAAGTATCTTGGGCTTTGTGGGCCATACAGTCTCTGCTCCAACTAACTATTCAGCCCCACAGTTCTAGAAGGAAAACAGCCATGGGTGACAGAGGAACAAATGAGCATGGCCATGTTCCAATAAAACTTTATTGACAAAATCAGGTGGTGGGCCGGGTTTGGTCTGTGGACTGCAGCTCACCGTCTACACCCATGGGCGTGTGCATGCCACTTCATCTGCCTGCTGGGCCGGATCAAGTCTCCCTAGCGTCCACGTTTCTGTGTTTTATCATAGTAAGTTCCGGAAGAAGAGGGTTTTCCGACAGTGGCTGCAGCAGGCAGGCCCCAAAGGCAGTTGTCAGTGATTATGAAGTATCTACGAAGCGGAACAGCCTCTCGTCTCCAGCCTTCGGGGACCAGGATGAGGGAAAAAGAGAAGCATGATTCCTACCAATCAAGTTCTGTGAGGATGAACTTTCAGGACGAGAGAGCGTGGGTGAGGCCGGGCGAGATCCCTGTGCGGGGGACCAAGCCTTGAATGGAGCGGGTGCCCCGTCCTTGGGGGTTTCTGAGGATCCCTGGCATTTCAGAGGGAAATCTCAACTTCTCCCTTGCATTTGTTTTAAAATCCTCTCGTCCACCCCAGACAAGAGAGAAAGTGAAGTTTAGAAGGAGGTGCCAGCTCTTCCTGCAAGCTGATTAGCACCATGGAGCCACCAGCCTCAAAGACCAGAGCCCTCTGCCTTCTGCCTGTTATAGAATTTGCATTTTAAATTTTGGTGGTGCCCCCCCCCCCTCCCCGAGCGAGGAGCAGGAGCAAGGAACTGGAAGCCTGCTGTTCAGCTTCCGCCTCAGGACAAGCTTGTCTCCATCTTCGATCTTCGCAGGAAGGGTCTTGCCTAAAAGGAAAATTGGGTTCCCACCCGAAAATCCACCTTTGGAGCCTCTCCTGAGAATTTAGAAGCCCTGGGGGGCTCCGGGACTGTTTTCACCCGGTGGCAGTTGACGGATAGGCAGGGGCTGCGTGTGGTCATAGCCCGTGTAGAGTGTGTGCTCTTGAGCTGCAAATGCCCCCATCCCTTGTGGTCCCACGTCCTGCCTGCTTCCTCCACTGGGGCCTCTGTGAGGCATTTGGGTTTGAGATGTCTGTGTCCCTAAGAAACGATAGAAAGTTCTCTCATCAGCCATAACAACACGTGGGAGATAAGGGACGGCCTGGAGGAGCCCACCCGCCTCTACAGTTGGCTTCCTACAGTTGATTCTCCATGAAACAGATGGGAGATTGGTCTAGAACGCCCAGCCGGTCTGCTACTGCCGGGCTCAATTCCCTCGGTGGCTTCCCATGGTTTTTTGCCCCATCACCCAAACCCTTCACGCAGCCTGCGGTGTCCTGGGTGGCCTCATCTCTGCCCATTTCCCAGCTGCCTTTCTCCTCCTGTGCTCCCCACTTGCCCCCTCCAATGCCCTATTCCAGACACGCGGAGCCACTTTCCATTCCTTAAACAGTTTGTGGAGCCCTCTTGTGACGTTGTCACGTGTTAAGTGTACAGCTTTGTCAAGGCAGGCTCACTTCGGTTAAGGTTGGTTTGGTTTGAAGTTGACAGAGATCGAAAATGAATAAAGGGGGTGCTTTCTTCTCCCCCACAACAGTGCAGGTGCACATGGCCAGGGCTGGGAGGCACGGTGGCTGCCTGGTGGTGGCGATTTGACGCCCCCTGTCGCGTTGCTCTGCAGCGTGTGGCCTCGTGATCCAATATGGCGGCATACAGGTTCCAGGTACAGAGGAAGGAGGGCAGGAGAGAGCCGGGGGTGGGGGGAGACACGCATAGTAAGGGCTCCTGGAAGAGGCTTCACAGCTGTGTACTTCTCCCTCAATTCTGACCAATGGGATGACTCATGGCCACCCCGAGCTGCAAGGAAACTGGGAAAAGTAGTCTTTATTCCGGGAAGTCACGTGGCCGTAAAAGAAGGTACAACTACCCATACCTGCAAATGCCTCGAGTGGACTCCAGGAGTCTTTGTGGGCTTTGCCACCAGCATTGCCATAAGTAGGACTTGGATTCAGAACCATCTGTCCCCAAAGCCGTGCTCTTAACTATTTGCTACATTGCTCCCTGACATGCAATGCACGCAGGACCCTTAATGCATGTTCACAGAGCAGCGAGATACAGACAAGGGCTGGAGTGCTCTCGGGAAGTGTTGGTCTGTGTATGCGGGCTGCTTCATTAATTTTCTCACGGGAGACTGCTAGATGAGTCTTAGAATTTATAAGGTTTTAGAATCGGAGGGAATGGTCCTTCCTTTCAGGCTTAGTTCGCTTAATCAGATATGATGCTTGATCATAAAAAGCACACATTTGAAGCATACATTCTGATGAGTTTAGACAAATGTAAATACTCTTGTAACTTCCACCTCAATCAGGATATAGAGCATTTCTGGGTCGTAGGGTAGTCTAGGCATTTCTCCACGGGATACAGGTGTGCTGTTTTGAAGGGACACATACACCCCCATGTTTATAGCAGCACGATCAACAATAGCCAAAGTATGGAAAGAGCCCAAATGTCCATCGATGGATGAATGGACAAAGAAGATGTGGGATATATATACAATGGAGTATTACCCGGCAATCAAAAAGAATGAAATCTTGCCATTGGCAACTATGTGGATGGAACTGGAGGGTATCATGCTAAGCGAAATTAGTCAGAGAAAGACAAAAATCCTATGACTTCACTCATATGAGGACTTTAAGAGACAAAACAGATGAACATAAGGGAAGGGAAACAAAAATAATATAAAAACAGGGAGGGGGACAAAACAGAAGAGACTCCTAAATATGGAGAACAAACTGAGGGTTACGGGAGGAGTGGTGGGAGGGGCGATGGGCTCAATGGGTCAGGGGCACTAAGGAATCTACTCCTGAAATCATTGTTGCACTAGATGCTAACTAACTTGGATATAAAAAAAAAAAGAAGATACAGAGCATTTCTGTCACTTCAGTAGTATCACTTTGTAGGCAGCCTCCAACCCCTGCCCCACTCCAGTGATCCCGATTTTTTTTTTTTTTTTTAAGTAGTCTTCATTCCCAGCGAGGAGCCCAGTGGAGGGCTTGAACTCATGACCCTGAGATCAAGACCTGAGCTGAGATCAAGAGTCAGATGCTTAGCTGACGAAGCCACCCAGGTGCCCCCTGATTCATTATCTATCACCATATGTTAGTCTTGCCTCTTCTCAAACATGACATAGATGGATTCACAGTGTTTGGGCTCATTTATATCTGGCTTCTTTCTTTATTTTTTTAAAGTGTTTATTTAATTTGAGAGAGAGAGAGAGAGGGAGAGAGTCCCAGGCAGGCTCCGCACTGCCAACGCAGAGCCTGATGTGGGGCTCGAACCCGCAAGCTGTGAGATCGTGACCCGAGCTGAAACGGAGAGTCGGGTGCTTAACCAACTGAGCCACCCAGGCGCCTCTCTATCTAGCTTCTTTATTCTTTAGCTTGGCATTTTGTTTTGCAGTATCATCCGTGTTACTGCTTATATCAGTATTTTGTTCCTTTTTTTTATTTGCCACATAGTGTTCCACTGGATGACTATACTTCCAATTATTTCTCCATTTATTTGTTGATTGACATTCAGGTTGTTTCCGGTTATTGGGTATTAACGAGTAAAGCTACTGTGAACATTCATGTACAAGTCTTTTAATTTTTTAATCTCTTGCTAAATACTTAAGAGTGGAACTGCTTGGTCATATAATAGGTATATACTTGCCTTTATTTATTTATTTTTAATTTTTTTAATATGAAATTTATTGTCAAATTGGTTTCCGTACAACACCCAGTGCTCATCCCAACAGGTGCCCTCCTCAATGCCCCTCACCCACCCTCCCCTCCCCTCCCTCCCACCCCCCCATCAACCCTCAGTTTATTCTCAGTTTTTAAGAGTCTCTTATGGTTTGGCTCTCTCCCTCTCTCTTTTTTTTCTCCTTCCCCTCCCCCTACTTACCTTTATAAGAAAGTGCTGACCTGTTTGCCACTTTACGTTTTTGCCGGCCATGTGTGAGAGTTCCAGTTGTCCCACATCTTCTCCGACACCTGCTATCATCAGGTTGTCTTACATTTTAACTTGTGCTATTTCTGCGGATATGGGGGAGTAGCTCGTTGTGGTTTTACTTTGCGTTTCCCTGATGACTAAGATGCTGGGCATCTTTTCATGTGTTCCCTGCCCATGTTTGTGCCTCCTTTTTGAACTGTCTGTCCGAATCTTTTGTTCATTTTAAGATTGGCTTTTGTCTTCCTATTTAGTTGCCAGCGTTCATTGTATATTCTGGATATAAGTCCTTTGTCAGACACACGTATGTTGACTATTATCTCCCAGTTTGTGGCTTACTGTTTTACTTCCTTAATGGAGTCTTCCTTAATGGATGAACAGAAGGTCATAATTTTGATGAGTTTACCCAGTTTTTCTTTTATGCTTAGTGCTTTTGTGTCATGGGTTTTTTTGGTCTTTTTTTTGAAATATAATTTAAAAATTTTTTAATGTTTATTTGTTTTTGACAGAGAGAGAGACAGAGCGTGAATGGGGGAGGGTCAGAGAGAGGGAGACACAGAATCTGAAACAGGCTCCAGGCTCTGAGCTGTCAGCACAGAGCCCGACGCGGGGCTCGAACTCACGGACCGCAAGATCATGACCTGAGCCGAAGTCGGACGCTCAACTGACTGAGCCACCCAGGCGCCCCTGAAATATAATTTATTGTCAAGTTGGCTAACATATAGCATATCCAGTGTGCTCTTGGTTTTGGCGGAAGATTCCAGTGTTTCATCGCTTACATACAACACCCAGTGCTCATCCCAACAAGCGCCCTCCTTGATGCCCCTCACCCACTCTCCCCTCTCCCCCACCCCCCGTCCACCCTCAGTTTGTCCTCTGTATTTAAGTCTCTGACGGGTTGCCTCTCTCCCTCTCTGTGTGTAACTGGTTTTTTCCTCCTTCCCTCCCCCATGGTTAAGTTTCTCAAGTTCCACATATGAGTGAAAACATACGGTATCTTTCTCTGACTGACTTATTTCACTCAGCGTAATACCTTCCGGTTTTAAATGTCCATCAACTGCTGAATGGATAAAGAACATGTGGCTTATATATACAATGGAATACTACTTGGCAATGAGAAAGAATGAAATCCTGCCATTTGCAGCAACGTGGATGGAACTGGAATTGTGTCATGTTTTTGAAACATGCTATGCACCTGCTGTGTAGATAATCGAAAAAAAATGTTTCCTGAGTAGCTGAACTCTTTCAGAACAAAAGTAGCTTGCACGTCTATGAACATGTGACCTCCCTGGGCTCTCTCTCTCTCTCTCTAGTTTTGGGGGCCCTTGTTAGAATGCTGCTCCCCACTCTGTCCCCCTATTGCCCTAGGAGTTAGACTGATGGAGGGCCACAATCTGTGTGTGTGTGTGTGTGTGTGTGTGTGCGTGCCCGTGCGCACCAAAAAACAATCGAACGGTTCCATCATCACGGGGTGAGGTTTCTTCAGGCCGGACATTCTTGGGAAATGTTGCTGCATAGATATTGACTTGTCCCGTTACCTTCTGCACACGCCACTGGCGACTGCTTCCTAGAAATGGATTTGGAGTCGTGCGGTAATTACCCCTGAAAGTGTTCACTCAAGTCTGAGAGCAGATTAAATAATGAATTGCAATGTCATTTATTCGTTCCAATTTAGAACCCTTGTCTCATTATTTTTCTGGATGAAATTGAATGTCAAGAGGGGGAGAAAACTCAAAACTCAAGGAAAGGGGGAAGCAGGGGTGGAACGCGAGGAGGGTCAGTGGACTCATGCTCATGATGCCAGAGACAGGGTTCTGGAGGGGGAAGCGGGGCCCTCTGCGCCTCCAAGGTAGCAGGGCTGGGGGTTCAGGAGGGCCAGGGAGGCAGAAATAGGGGTGCCCCCACAGCTGCTGTCGCCCTTGCTCCTGGACCATCACCGTTTCTCACCTTTTGGACATTTTCCCCTTAGAACTGTAAAGTAGGGGAAGGAATTAAAGGGGAAACACCCGAAGGTAACTCCTACGGAGCATTTCTTTTCCCTGCCTTGCTTCCTCTGCTAAGGTTTTGTTTTGTCTTTTTTCCCCTAAAACATAACCTGAGATTGTACTATGAATACAATTGTATCTCCTGTTGTGTGTGTTGGGTCACCCTTAGGATGAAAGCATTTTTTAACTAGGATTGTGGGGCGCCTGGGTGGCGCACTGGGTTAAGCGTCCAACGCTTTAATATTTTTAATTTTTAATTTTTGAGAGAGAGCAGGGGAGGGACAAAGAGGGACGGAGACACAGCCTGAAACAGGCTCCCGGCTCTGAGCTGTCAGCACAAAGCCCAACGCAGGGCTTGAACTCACGAACTGCAAGATCATGACCTGAGCTGAAGTTGGATGCTTAACCGACGGAACCACCCAGGCGCCCCAAGCGTCCAGCTCTTAATTTCGGTTCAGGTCACGATCTCACAGTTCGTGAGATGGACCTCTCTACTTCCAGCTCCATGCTGTCAGCTTGGTATTCTCTCTCTCTCTCTCTCTCTCTCTCTCTCTCTCTGTCTCTCTCTGTCTCTCTCTGCCCCTGTCCTGCTTTGCACGCTCTCTCTCAAACAGGTAAACTTAAGAATAAATTTAAAAAACAGATAAATAGATAGGATTGTGTGTACTTTGTAAGCAGCAAGCTCTGTGGACTCTGGGACCCTTGTCTCTTCCACAGCTGCGTCCCCAGGCCCAAGCTATGCCTGGCAAGCATGTTGGAAGGACAGGTCACTTTTGAATGCCTGAGCATCATTCTTTAATAACAGCAGCCAACATTATGGGGCGCTCGCGGTGAGCCCGACACATGCTAAGAGTCGTACAGAATCCACCTTCTTCACCCTGCACATCACTGTCACGGGAGACTGTGCTTTTCAGGGTCCTGACAACGAGGCCCCTGGAGCAAGTCTGGCAGCGTAGTGTCATGGGTGAGAACATGTGATTCGGAGTTGGACAATGAGGGGTTGTATCCTGGGTCCATTGCTTCTTAGCTGTGTGACTCAGGGTGGGTCACTTAACCTCTCTGAGCCTCAGTGCCTTCAGGTATAAAAAGCTCTACTAGCAATATCTGCTTCGTAGGACTGTCAAAAGGATTCAGTGAAAGAACTCTGAGCCGGCCAAGAGAAGGCGAGACGGACCGTTAGCTGTAATTACTCTTATTCTTGATCTGGGTGACCTTGAGCAAGTCGTTTTACCTCTGAGTCCTCGCTACTTCGTCTGGAAGATGGAAAGTGGTTGTGATCATCGAAATGATCACTGATCATTAAAACGTGCGAAAAGCTGAGCCCAGAGCCTGGGCATGGTCCACAGGGAATGGTTATGAAAAAGTACTAAAAAAGCAGGACCTGTCGAGCGCCTGTCCCTCCTCCTAAACGCATTCCAAGGGTCACTTCCTCCAGATGCCTTTCTCGGTTCCTCTTCTCCCTCCTCCCCCACCCCATCTCCTCCACGTTCCTCCAACGCTCTGTGCTGTCCTCCCTCAGAGCTCCTCCATCCTGTCTCGTGATCTGTTTTAACTTGTCTGGGTTCTCACCCGACCCCGTGAAGGCAGGGACCACCCCGTCGCTCACCGCTGTATCCCCAGACTCCACCATCTGGCACGCAGAAGGCGCCCTCCAAAAGCACTTGCGCGGGAGAACCGCGATTAGAGCAGCCGGGGAAGACGGTGGGAGCAGCCAGACGGAGATCGAGAGCTTCGTTGAGTCAGAGGGGAGATGTTAGCAGAGGCTTCTGGAGAAATTAGCCGCTGTCATAAATTCCAACTCTGTTTAGTAATGTTTGGCCAATCTTTCTTTTCCTGACTTAATTCAAAATTGGATGGGAGGGAAAGAAATTTGTCTGAGTGACTGTAAGTTAACAAGCTGTGATGATGCTCCGGGAACCGTGTCGCTTGGAGCCATCAATTTGCAGAGACAGAGAGAGAGAGACAGAGAGAGAGGGGCAGAAGTGGAAAAAGGAACTCCTGGCGGTTGAGACGGGTTGTCAAGGGACAGAAGCAAGAGGATTCTGGGTTTTATCAAGGCTCCTGTGTTCCAAATGCCTTATATTGCTTGTCATTTAAATAAACTTCATTGAGGTGTAATTTATGTACAACGGACCCATTTTACCTCCACGGTTTGGGTTTTGACAAACGCACGCACCTGTGTAACCGCCACCACCGTCAAAATGTAGAATTTTCCAGCACCCCAGGCATTTTTTTTTCTGTCACTCATGCCCCTTGGCAGTCAATTCCCCGCCCCCAGCCTCCTTCCCCGGCAGCATCTGATGCTCTTTCTGTCGCTGTGGATCCGCTTTGCCTGTTTTAGAGTTTTACACAAGTGCGATCACACAGAATAGACACTTATGCATCTGGTTTCTTTCATTCAGCATATTGCTTTCAAGATTCATATTGTATTTTTATGGGGGCGCCTGGGTGGCTCCGCCGGTTGGGCGTCCAGCTCTTTAAATTTTTTTCTTTTAACGTTTATTTATTTTTGAGGCAGAGAGAGACAGAGCATGAACGGGGGAGGGGCAGAGAGAGGGAGACACAGAATCTGAAACAGGCTCCAGGCTCTGAGCTGTCAGCCCAGAGCCCGACGCGGGGCTCGAACTCACAGACCATGAGATCATGACCTGAGCCGAAGTCGGCCGCTTAACCGACTGAGCCACCCAGGCGCCCCTCGGCGTCTAGCTCTTGATTTCAGCTCAGGTCACGATCTCACGGTTCGTGAGTTCGAGCCCCGCATCGGGCTCTGTGCTGACAGTGCAGAGCCTGCTTGGGATTCTCCCTCTCTCCCCCCCTCTCTCTCTGCCCCTCCCCTGCTCGTGCTCTCTCTCTCAAAATAAATAAATAAACTTTAAAAAAGAGATTCATATTGTATGTTTGAGGTAAGGTTTAGTCCTGCTTCACGAATATACCAGTCCGTTTCCCAGATAATTCAGCGTAACAGGTGCATTAGTTGTGTGGTATGTTCTTGTGTGGTTCTGATTCTTTAATGTCCAGCTTAAATGTCCTCTCCTTTGAGATTCCTTTCCTGACTTTCCCCAGCACGGCCGGCTGGGTTGAGGACAATGCTGATCATAACTGCCATTTAATAAGTCTTTATCATGCTTAATATATATTTACAAAGACTATTCTATTATCACAAACCTCATCTGAGTTAGGTATTATTGCCCCCATTTCAAAGAAAAGAAAGAAAACTAAGGCTCAGAGAGGTTGACTAATTGAGCTAACACCACACAGCTTATTAGTAGCAGAGTCAGATTTTTTTTTAAACATTTATCTTTGAGAGACAGAGAGAGGCAGAGCATGAGCAGGGGAGGGAGAGAGAGAGAGAGAGAGAGATACAGAATCCGAAGCAAGCTCCAGGCCCTGAGCTGTTGGTCAGCACAGAACCTGACGCGGGGCTCGAACTCACGAACCACGAGACCCTGACCTGAGCTGAAGTCGGAAGCTCAATCGACTGAGCCACCCAGGCATCCCAGCAGGGTCAGATTTTGATCCAGGACTGTGACCCTAAGGACTGTGCTCACAGCCGCTCTGCTGCTGAGCCTTGTGGGTGGACTGTTTTCTTCCCCTGGAGTATTTCCCCTATAGTGTCAGTTACCTGTGGTTAACCACGCCTGGGAGCCGACGATCCTCCTTCTGACGTGGTGTCGGGAGGTAAATAGTAGCCTGGTGCTACGTCCCGTGCCTCGTGCCTACAGCGTTCATCCCACTTCATCTCGTCAGGTAGGCATCGTATCAGCTCACATTATCACGAGAGAGAGAGGGAGAGACAGAGGGAGAGAGAGAGGGAGAGACAGAGGGAGAGAGAGAGGGACGTAACTTGATTCCAGTCTATTGTTATAACTGTTCTACTTTACTGATATTGTTGTTAAACTCTTACTGTGCCTAACCTGTACATGAACTTCTATCATAAGTATGTACGTATAGGGGAAAACGTAGTACATACAGGGTTTGGTATCATCTGTGGTTTAAAGGCATCCACCAGGAGTCCTGGAATGTATCCCCTGTGGACGAGGGGACTATTCTGTCCTCTGACCCATGCTAAGAGCCTCACAGGGTTTACCTTATTCGCCTGCAATGTCACTGTCCTAGGAGTCTATTCTTCTCATGGCTGAGACCACAGACCCTGGATACCCTTACATCCCCCTACGTCCCATCCCTATTGTTTTCCAGTTAACCGTTTTCCTGTCTTTGCCCCCTTATCAGCCTGAGTTCTTCGTTGCAAATGACAGAATCCTTTCTAGACATTTAAATGGAAGGAAGACTGGGCGCCTGGGTGGCTCGGTCGGTTGAGCGTCCGACTCCGGCTCAGGTCATGATCTCGCTGCTTGTGGGTTTGAGCCCCATGTCGGGCTCTGTGCTGACAGCTCGGAGCCTGGAGCCTGCTTCGGATTGATTCTGTGTCCCTCTCTCGCTCTGCTCCTCCCCCACTCATGCTCTCTCTCTCTCTCTCTCTCTCTCTCAAGAGTAAATAAAACATTTAAAAAAATAAATAAATAGAAGGAAGACTTATTAAAAGGAGTTTAGATAGTTCACAGAATCTCCGGGAAGACCACCAGAATTAGCTTGGAGACTGCAGCCAGGAATAAAGCTAAAATTTCACTAAATACCACAGCCCCCGCTGCCCGGAAAGCCCGACACCCTCCCTGAAAGGAGATTCTTTGGATGTCTGTGTCTTCTGTGGCTCACTTCTGAATTAAAGGGTCGCAGTACAGTGTCTGATTTGTGAGGCCTGTGTCACATGACTATGCCCTGGGTGCGAAGGATGCTGGGAAAGTAAGTGTCTGGCTTGAGCCAAGGAAAGGGAGGAATTCCTCTGAACTCGAGAGAGATTCAGAAAGAGTTGGTCTAGAAGCTCTAGAAAACACAAGTGTCTATGACAGTTCCTCCTAGACCATAACCTCCTCTGGGACGGCGAAGGTGTCTGATTTATTTTTGTATCCCCAGCACAGAGAACATGGCAGACGTAATGTAATTAGTAAGAACATATATATTTAGCAAATGAGTGAATGAGGAAATGGCTGGGCGAATGTGTATTTGACATAGGAAAGACCTCCAGACAGGAGGATGTGCTGACTCTTTTTGAGAAATGGTTTCTTGGCTTCCTAGGTGGGTCATTCCATCCCAAGTCGAGGATAATTCAAGCCTGGGGGCATTTCTGGGTCCCTCATCAGTCCCAGGGACGGAGGCCCCTTCTCTGAATGAGAATTTCTCCATTGAATTGCTTTTGTGTCTTTGTCAGAAACTCAGTTGACTGTATTTATGTGGGTCAGTTTCTGGGCTCTCTATTCTGTTCCATTGATCTATGTATCCATTCTTTCAACAATACTATATCATCATCTTAATTATTGTAACTTTGTGGTAAGTCTTGAGACCAAGCAGCGAGATTCCTCCAACTCCGTTCTCCTTTTTCAGAATGTTTTTGGCTGTTCCGGGCCATTTTCCCTTTTTATATGAATTGTAGAATTAGCTTGTCAATACTTAAAAATGAGTTTTCTGGGATTTTGATTTGGATTGCAGACTTCATAGATCAAACTGTAATTAACCTCTTAATGATACTGAGACTTCCAACCCATGAACACAATATATCTCTCTATTTATTGAGATCTTTTATTTCTTTCCTCAGTGTTTTAATAGCTTTTGGCATATAGAGGCTTCACACATTTTGTCAGGTTCATACTTAAGTATCTATTGTAAATAGTGTTTTTGGAATTTCAAGTTCTAATTGATTTACTCTTGCATATTGAACTTGTTCCAGGAGTTTATTCTGGGCATCTGTTACAGATTTAGTCAGGTTTTCTACATAGATGAACATGTTGGGTATAAATAGGAATATATTCCAATCTGTATGCCTTTTATCTTTTTTTCTTAACTTCACTGGTTCCAACCTGTCCAGACTTCCAACATGATGGCTAAGAGAAGCGGTGAGAGAGGCAGTCCTTGCCTAGATGCTGATCCGAGGGGGAAAGCGTTCTCTTATCACTGAGTGTGCTGTTAGTTGTAGGATTTTTGTAGATGCCCTTTATTAGGTTAAGTTCCCTTCTATTCCTTGTTTGCTGAGAGTTTTGATCCTGAGCAGATGTGGAATTTTGTTGAAGGCCTTCTCTGTATCTATTGCAATGATCATGTTTTTTCGTATTTAGTTTGTTAATATAGTGAATTACATCAGTTGATTTTTTTCAGTTGATTTTTTTTTCTATTTTTTTTTAATTTAAATTTTAGTTCGTTAACATTTTTCAGTTGGTTTTTGAATGCCTTGCATTCCTGGGATAAACCCTACTGGTCATGGTATCCTTCTTACACACGTGACGTTTTACAGATTGTTGGGTTATATATGCTGCCATTTTATTGAAGATTTTTTTTTTCACGTGTGTTCTTATAATGTCTTTATCTGGTTTGGGTATAGGGCAATCCTGGCATCATTAAATGAGTTGGGAAATATTTTCTCTTCTCCTGTTTTCTGGAGGAGATTGTGCAAAATTGGTGTTATTTCTTCCTTAAATGTTTAGGAGAATTTGCCAGTAAAACCACGTGAGTGTGGAGCTTCCTTCCTTCCTTCCTTCCTTCCTTCCTTCCTTCCTTCTTTTCTTTCTTTCTCTCTCTCTTTTGTTGTTGTTCACTTTCTTTCGTGGTTTATCTATTTTACTGATTTTTTTCAAAGAACGGGCTTTTGGTTTTGCACTCTTCTCTATTGTTTTTCTGTTTTTAACTTAATTGGTTTTTGCTTTAATCCTTACTACTTCTTTCCTTCTGCTTGCTTTGGGGTTTAATTGCTCTTCCTTCTCTAGTTTCTCGAGTGGAAGCTTTGGATGCTGATTTTAGATTTTTCTTCGTTTTGAATAAATGTGTTTAATGCTATAACTTTCCATCTAAACACAGCTTTGGCTGCATTCCATGAATGTTGGTATGTTTTATTTTCATTTTCATTCAGCACAAATATTTTTAAGTTTCCCTTGAGATTTCCTCTTTGAGTCTCAATGAGTTGTTTAGAAGCGCGTTGTTTACTTTTCAAACATTTGGGGATGTTCCATCCATCTTTCTCTATGTGGGTGCTCGTTAATTTTTTTTTTTTTTTATGATCTAAGAACATGACTTGTATGATTGCTGTTCTTTTAAATGTGTTAAGGTTTTTTGTTTTTGTTTTTGTTTTTGTGGACCAGATTACGATGTATCTTGGTAAATGTTCCATCCACGCTTCAGATGAATAGGTGTTCCTCTGTTGTTGGGGAGTGTGTTCCAAAAACGTCCATTAGGTCTGGCTGGTTGGTAGTATTGTTTCGGTCTTCTGTACCCAAAATGATTGTCTGCCTACTTGTTCAACAATTACCAAGAAGCGTCAAAGTGTCCAACTACATTTGTGGCTTTGTCTATTTCTCCTTTCAGCGCTATTACTTTTCGCCTCGTGCATTTTGATACTCTGTTGTTAGGTACATACACACACAGAATGGCTGGGTCTTCTTGGAGAATGGGTGCTTTTATCATTATGTAATGCCCCTCTTGATCCCTAGAACAGTCTTTGTTCCGAAGTCAGCTTTGTCTGAAGTTAATACAGCTACTTGGTGTTTGTGCAGGAGTAGGAGAGGGGGAGCAGGAGGAATTGTGTCTTTTTCTAAACATTGACCAGTGTGGTTGCATAGAGCCATGCCCAGCGGAAGACGGGCCTCTGGATTCCCAGCACGGTCAGTGAAGTAGGCATCTGCGTGAGATCTATGGCCACCTGCACTTGTATATCTGCCATTAGAGATTTCGGGGGGAGACAGGGATGGCCGGAGGCCACCGTGGCCTCAGAGGCTCCTCTGACTTGGGACTTAAATCATTCCATGTTTCCAACCTCTCTTCACTGTTGGGAGCCCTTGGCAACCCCAGAAACTCACGTTTTAAAATACTTGCTGTGAGTACTGGGGGGAAGGTAGAGGGATGATCTGTAGGTGTAATCGTTTTTTAAAGAAGTTTTTTCATGACCTCCCCCCGCCCCCGCTGTGTAATTTGCCAAGTGGGCTGTGGGGGGAAGGGGAAGCATTCCAAGGTTCCACGGGAAACATACCTAACGACTAAAGCGGATGATGGGGCCCAAGGTCATGCCTAGAAGGATAAGAGTAAGTTCTGCACCTTGGCCTCTTGCCAGGTCCTAATTATTGGTATTCTTTTTGGCATTTTAGCCTCAGTAAGGACGGAAAGGGTGGCAGGGAGGGGAGGAGATGTTACTACAGTCCTCATCTATATTCGTTTCTCCAAGAATAGTCTTCCGATTGTAATTGAATATAATTGGAGACAGAGTCTGGCTGGCTGGCAGCTAGCTGACTGTGTACCTTCAGAGTTTTGGGGTGGGGGAGTGGGAGCAGGGATGGGGGTGGCAGGGTGAAGAAGAAAGGCCCTGTCTGCTCAAGCTCGGCTCTATCCTGAATGTGTGGGCAGCAAGGCAAGGGCACGACAGACCTGAGTTCAAACCCCACCTGCTAGGCAGGTGACTTAGCTCTTCTGTGCCTCGATGACCTTATCTATAAATAAGGATAATAATATATATTTAGAGCACGGTTGTACAGGTGAAGTGAGATAAGCCATAGAAGTTATTTCTCTTATGTGCTTGCTTCTCAGAGTGTGGAGCACAGACCAGCAGGCTTGGCTTCCGGGAAGGGGGACTGGAGGGGGGAGGGGAGCTTGTAGAAAACGCAGAATCTCAGACCCCGCCCAGCGCCTGCATTTTAACAAGATCACAGGTGATTCCGATGCATGTTGAAGTTGGAAACATTCTGCCTTTATACCCTCGTTCACCTTCCACACTGGGCACTATCCGTCTTTGAGGGGGTTCCCTCCACCCACATGAAACAACACTCAATACCCAGAGCATTTGGCGAAAGTAATTTCCTGTTGCTCTGGGGAGCCCTGGCCTTTCTCCAGAGAATTAACGCTGGATTCCCTCCTTCCACCCCTTCCCCCTAACCCCCAAATCCATAAATCACCATCACTTTGTGCATCTATTAACGTTTATTAAGATTTGTGAAGACATAGCCTTTCGGCAACTTAGATCCCATTTTTTTTTTAATAATTTTTTTGATGTTTATTTATTTTTGAGAGAGAGAGAGAGACAGAGTGCAAGCGAGGAGGGGCAGAGAGAGAGGGAGACACAGAATCGGAAGCAGGCTCCAGGCTCCCGAGTTGTCAGCACAGAGCCGGAACCTGGACCCACGCACAAACCCATGAGATCATGACTCGAGCCGAAGTCGGGTACATTTTTCAAATGTACCTAAGGGAGCCTGGCATTTAAAGAACCCCTGTTGTGAACACTTCTGCAAAGTAAATAATCACCAACCAAATCATCTATTTTACAAAGCTCAAATTTTGCATATGATGGTTTCAGAACAAAGCAGCGTGAGCTATTGAAAGTTCTAGTTCTTAATTAGCAGGATTCGGGTTAAAACAGTTTTTCTTTGAGTAACATAGTAGGTGTCTTTTCCCAGTCTCAACGGGGCATCAAGATCACCCATGGAATTTTATGTTTTCATATTTTTTAAGTACATACATCTTAAGTGTGTGGCTTGATGATTTTACATACGTATACACCTGTATCGATGAGACATGGAACATTTTTGCACCCTTGATCCATCTTTCCTGTTTTGGAATTTCACCTAATGGAATTGAGGCAGGAGGGAAAGGGGACTAGGGAGACAAGTTGACCAAAGTAAAGCCATTTCAGTCTTAGGCTGACACTTTACCAGCAGGTCTTAAAAAGAGTTACAAGGTCCGACTCATGGGGAATCACAAGACCACACTCCCTCCAACAACAAAAGCCACAGAGGCTGGACATTTTTGAAAATTTCTCCCTGTGAGTGGTTCCACAACCCTAAGACAATGGAAAAACCAACCACCTAATGGAAATGTTAAACCCAAAGTTTAAGGGTGAGTCCCTTCCTATACGTTAGCTAATTAAAACAACAACGACAACAACAACAACAACAACATAAAATCCTTTGTTAGAGGCAAAGGAGGGTTCTCTTACTCACCTGGGAGAAAAGTCCACTACTTGGTCTATGAAGTAGCTCATTTCTTACTTAATAAATAATAACTTACACTTAATAAATCTTTGTCCTTTTCTCTAAACGGCTTGCTCTTGAATTCTTTCTCGAGCAAAGCCAAGAACTCTTCTTGGCGAAGGGCCTGAGACCCTCCCTTTCGGGGCTTAACATCAGAATCACACAGTCAAGGACCCATCATATGTAGCCAGAATCTTGGCTTCCATCAAGAAAAAACCCAGACAGTCCAACGAAGCTACATCTCCCCTCGACCACTGGTTGTCAAACTTGGGTCAACATCAGTGTCCCCCAACACAGGGCTTATTAAAACCCAGCTTGTTGGGGCGCCTGGGTGGCGCAGTCGGTTAAGCGTCCGACTTCAGCCAGGTCACGATCTCGCGGTCCGGGAGTTCGAGCCCCGCATCGGGCTCTGGGCTGATGGCTCGGAGCCTGGAGCCTGTTTCCGATTCTGTGTCTCCCTCTCTCTCTGCCCCTCCCTCGTTAATGCTCTGTCTCTCTCTGTCCCAAAAATAAATAAACGTTGAAAAAAAAAAATTAAAAAAAAAAAAAACCCAGCTTGCTGGCCCCACCCCATTTCTGATTCAGCAGATCTGGGGTGGCCCAAAAATTTGTTTTTCTAACAAGTTCCCAGGTGGTGCTGGTGCCGTTGGACCAGGGAGCACGTTTCGAAAACCACTGTCCAAGAGCGAGAGCTGATCCCTGGGCAGAACTCTTCTGGTGTGATTTTGAGTCACCCTCTTGCCTGTGTATCAGATGTTGATAACTTTGTCATGAACCTTCCCCACAAGGTGCAATTCATCCCTTCACCGTTTGCCTGATTGGGGTAAGACAGGAGCCATTGGTAATCAGCATCTCTCAGCGATCTTGGTGCCCTGATTTCTTTGACAGTCTAGGGTAAGGGGGTAATTAATTCGGACTTCTCTGCTTTCAGGGTATTTTTAATGAAACAAAACAGCTTGTTGCTACAGATGGGAGTCGTGAAGCAACAGAAAAAGAAAAAAGAAGGGACATTTTTTTTTCAAGCCTCTGAATGGGTTTCTCTGTTAAACTGCCTCCCTGAACCACAGGCCCCCCGGCTCACCCCAGCCCCCCATGGGGGTCATCTCCAGGTTATTCTGACTCAGTGAGGAAACATAAAAAAATTAAGCTTGCTTCTGTGTTTGCTTCTTCTGAGTCTGGAGAGAAGGGGGCAGGGCGGAGACCCCAAGCAGGCCTAGGGGCTGTGTCGTGGGGGGCACTGAAATCCCCCAGAGACCACCTGGGATGGTTCACTCTCCTCCAGAGATGACGATGAAAAAATATGTCTGCTGACTTTGAAAGAGGTTTTTCTTTCTAATTTTTGGAGAAAAAATCCATTAAAAGGCAAAAAAAAAAAAAAAAAAAATGGAGACCATAGGGCGCTCTCTTGTAACTTCCTTTCTCTGAGTTTGGATTTGTATGGTTGGTAAGAGCTAAGACAGGACTTTCTTCTGTTATTTTCCTGCTCCCAAGTGGCCACCAAGAAGGCAGTGGTTTCTGGGAGCATCTTAACTGCCGATTTCCCGTTAGGAGTGAGGTCTGTGGATTCAAGGGCGCTGGCACACTTTCCGTCAAATTCTCGTGTTCCCATAAAAATGCAATTCTATTTAAATTGTGAGGCATAGTGAGTCCTGATTACTATATTTATAAAAATTATATACAATTAGAGCAGAGTTTCAGGAACCAAGCCAACTCTCCCCCAGAGCATACATTGAAAAGCGCATTTTAAAAGGACAAAGGATGCTTTGGGGCAAAGCTGTCATGTGACATCTCCCTGGGTCATTTTGGTCATTGGTTTTCAGGGGCAGAATATAGGGTCTTCCTGGGCTGTTGGCTCCAGCTTGGGTGCGAACCACTCTAACAACGTCAGATTCATTTTGGAGATTATACGTGGAATGGTTGTACTTTCTGAGCCAAAGTTTGGGCACGTGGTTAGCTGAGGGTCTGAATGCACTTTACACATCTGAATGGCAGTGGGAGGTCAGAGACCAGCCAAAGGTGGGTTTGGAAGTCAGAGGGGGACAGAAGCGATACGTGCTGTTAGGATGTCCCCGATCCTCTCCAGGCCTGGGGCAAAGCCCTGCTGACCGAGGGGTCTGGTGATTTGGCCTCTAGTCCTTCTCTGGTAACCAAGTCTGGCCCAGGTGAGACCAGTCCAGCATTTTTGGCCTCCGACCCAAATCCCAGAGCTCACTGGTTTTCCATGCAAGGCACAACCCATGGAACTTTTCACACAGGCCAGAGAAGCCTGAGCCAGAAAGAACATTTGCCCTGAAACTGAGCACACTCGGAGCTTCAAAAGACCCTGCCTGCATCCACCACATATCTCCCCGCCCCCGCTACCCCCGCCCCCGGCCTGACAGCCCAGCACACGCACGGACTTGCTGTCCCCTGCGCACGCTGGGGCCCTTGTCCTTCTAGACCTCTGCATGGCTTGTGCGCTCGGCTAGGGTCGTCGTCACTTCCTTTTGTCCACTTGTCAAGACCCGGTCACCATGTTCTTATCAGGGGTGAGTTCCCCGATGCCCATCCAAGCAGAACCCGGTGCCTCTCCTCAGAGCTTACTTCTCATGGGATGCTGCGATTGTTTGCTGGGGGTTAGCCCTCTGCATCAGAGGCCAAAGCGGGAGCGGCTTGGCCGACACGCGTTCGTTCTCAGCTCTTGTCCCCATAATATCACAGGTGTAGTTCATGCTGGTTCGTGCGGCTCGGTGCAGGGAGCCAGGTGCCTGGTGCCCTAGGGCTCCACCATCCGTAAAGGTGTCTTCATCTGCACAGATCAGGTGCTCAGTTAACACGTCAGAGTTCCAGCCAGTGGAAAGGGAAAAGGAGGGAGGCGAGGGCACGCCCCTTTCCCTTAAGGGTGCAACTTGAAGCTGCTTCATTTGTGCATTTCACACATATGAACTGAGCATTTTTCACATGCTAGAAATAGCTTTGGATGCTGGGGATTCAGCAGTGAACAACCCAGTGAACAAGCCAGAATGGAGTTCACATCCTGGTAGCGACGGAGAGATATTAACAAAACAAAATATAACATATATGCTGGGCAGTATGAAAACCGCCACAAAAGAGGAATCTTATTTCTTTTTTTTTTTTAATTTTTTTTTTCAACGTTTATTTATTTTGGGGACAGAGAGAGACAGAGCATGAACGGGGGAGGGGCAGAGAGAGAGGGAGACACAGAATCGGAAACAGGCTCCAGGCTCCGAGCCATCAGCCCAGAGCCTGATGCGGGGCTCGAACTCCCGGACCGCGAGATCGTGACCTGGCTGAAGTCGGACGCTTAACCGACTGCGCCACCCAGGCGCCCCGAGGAATCTTATTTCTTGGGGAGCTCCCAGGGCAAGGAGGGTGCTTGGACTTTGGAGGGAGTTGTCTGCACTTAGTAACTGATGGATGGGATGGTTCATGAGTGTTCAGAGGGCAGTGATCACGCAGAAGCTCAGAGCTCCCTCCTGCAGGTGGCGCCCCTGAGCTCGTGAGCTGGAAAGCCGTCTCCCTGAAGGTGAAGGATGATGCCGTGGCTTGGAGGGGACCTGCCTTGGACTCTGAAAGCCCCCCTCCTTTTTTTTTTAAGTTTATTTATTTATTTTGAGAGATCTAGAGCAAGGAAGGGACAGAAAGAGAGGGAAAGAAAGAGAATCCCAAGCAGACTCTGTGCTGTTGGCGAGGCTTGAACCCATGAACTGTGAGACCATGACCTGAGCCGAAGTCAAGAGTCAGACGCTTAACTGACTGAGCGACCCGGGTGCCTCTACCTGTTTTTTTTTTTTAATCATTACTTCCCCTGGGTGGCCACGGTGACCACAGTAACAGGCAATCACAATGGCAGTGACCAAGTTGAGGCCCATTCCATGAATAGGACTCTCTTTCTTAACACTGACATTGAACAGCAAGATGCCACAGTCTCTGGGGAGGGAGACATTCCTCACAGGGGCTGCAAGCATTTCACGTTCCATGTGTGGTGATATGCGTAAATGCCTTTTGGAAAATATTAAGTGTTTGCAACATTGTTTAAGGATAATCCTCAGTGTGGACTGATTTTGTTTCCCTTCTGATAAGAAAAATCAGGAATTGCCATAGGAGACTTCAGTTCAACCATGGACATCCCCCAGAGACCTTCTTTAATACTGTATGTTGGAAGACTTTCTATGTCAGTTTATAGAGGACTACCCTGTGTTTTTAATGGCTGCGTGGTATTCTAGATAGTGATGAGAACATATGTTATCTAATTGGTATCTATGTGCATTGAACTTTTCCACAGAGAAGTAGTAAGGGATGTCAACTGAGAGCCTTTGGTTTCAAATCCAAGCTCCAGTCCATACTGTGTGACCTTGGCCAAGTCACTCAACCTCTGTGCTTCAGTTCCCTCATCTTTAAAGGGATGATAGTTGCAAAATAACACCAGCATCCTTCACAGAGCTAGAACAAACAATCCTAGAATTTGCATGGAACCAGAAAAGACCCCAAATAGCCAAAGCAATCTTGACCAAAGCAGGAGGCATCACAATCCCAGACTTCAAGCTGTATTACAAAGCTGTAATCATCAAGACAGTCTGGTGCTGGCACAAAAACAGACACTCAGATCAATGGAACAGAATAGAGAACCCAGAAATGGACCCACAAATGCATGGTCAACTAATCTTTGACAAAGCAGGAAAGAATATCCAATGGAATAAAGACAGTCTCTTCAGCAAGTGGTGCTGGGAAAACTGGACAGCAACATGCAGAAGAATGAACCTGGACCACATTCTTACACCATACACAAAAATAAACTCAAAATGGATGAAAGACCTAAATTTCAGACAGGAAGCCATCAAAATCCTCGAGGAGAAAGCAGGCAAAAACCTCTTTGATCTTGGCCGCAGCAACTTCTTACTCAATACGTCTCTGGAGGCAAGAGAAACAAAAGCAAAAATGAACTATTGAGACCTTATCAAGATTAAAGGCTTCTGTACAGCGAAGGAAACAATCAGCAAAACTAAAAGGCAACTGACAGAATGGGAGAAGATATTTGCAAATGACATATCAGATAAAGAGTTAGTATCCAAAATCTATAATGAACTTATCAAACTCAACACCCAAAAAACAAATAATCCAGTGAAGAAATGGGCAAAAGACATGAATAGACATTTCTCCAAAGAAGACATCCAGATGGCTAACCGACACATGAAAAAATGCTCAACTTCACTCATCATCAGGGAACTACAAGTCAAAACCACCATGAGATACCACCGCATACCTGTCAGGATGGCTCACATTAACAACTCAGGCAACAACAGATGCTGGTGAGGATGCGGAGAAAGAGGATCTCTTTTGCACTGTTGGTGGGAATGCAAACTGGTGCGGCCACTCTGGAAAACAGTCTGGAGGTTCCTCAAAAAATTAAAAATAAAACTATCCCGTGACCCAGCAATTGCACTAGTAGGTATTTACCCAAGGGATACGGGAGTGCTGTTTTGAAGGGACACGTGCACCTCGATGTTTATAGCAGCACTATCAACAACAGCCAAAGTATGGAAAGAGCCCAGATGTCCGTCGATGGATGAATGGAGAAAGAAGATGTCGTCTGCATATCCAATGGAGTATTACTCGGCCATCAAACATAATGAAATCTTGCCGTTTGCAACCACGTGGATGGAACTGGAGGGTATCATGCTAAGCGAAATTAGTCCGAGAAATATAAATACCAAATGACTTCACTCATATGAGGACTTTAAGAGACAAAACAGATGAACAGAAGGGAAGGGAAGCAAAAAGAATATAACAACAGGGAGGGGGACAACACAGAAGAGACTGTTAAATATGGAGAACAAACAGAAGGTTGCGGGAGGGGTTGTGGGAGGGGGGATGGGCTCAATGGGGAAGGGGCACTAAGGAATCTACTCTTGAAATCATTATTGCACTATGTGCTGACTTGGATGTAAATTAAAAAAAATAAGTGACAGTAAGCGAATAAATAAATAAAAGGGATGATAGCACATCTATCTCACAGGGGATTAAAAAAGGTGCAGAATGGCATCTGAGACATCGTTAGCGCCTGGCAGGCACCAGCCATGTTAGTATTGTGAATTTCTTACTGTGACTAGAAAAAACTCGCAGTGCAACGATTTCACAATTTGTGCATGCTTCCTTGTCTGCGTGTCTCCATGAGTGGTGTTTGAAAGCAGGTTTTAAGGGACTGGTTTTCTAGTAAAACTAGCTAATATCTGATAGTAATAGACATTTTAGAAGTAGAAAGAAGAAAACTTCCACTGTAATTACTGTTAGTAATCTTTGGACTATTTCTTTCCCGCACTGGTTCCCTTAATAATGTTAAATAATTAAATGATGTGGCAACCCCCCCCCTTCTTTTTTAGTTTTGCTAATATTTGGGGGTGAGTTTTGTCAGCCTTTATTTCTATGTGTCTGTAGTGAGGATTGTACTAAATTAAGTTTGTACCCTGGGAGGGGAAGGAAAAAAAGAAAAAGAGGTTAGAGTGGGAGAGAGACAAAGCATAAGAGACTCTTAAAAACTGAGAATAAATTGAGGGTTGATGGGGGGTGGGAGGGAGGGGAGGGCGGGTGATGGGTATTGAGGAGGGCACCTTTTGGGATGAGCACTGGGTGTTGTATGGAAACCAATTTGACAATAAATTTCATATATTGAAAAAAAAATAAAAATTAAAAAAAAAAAGTTTGTCCCCTGATTTTTTTCCTCTTTTATTTTTAGCACTCGCCCTCCCAGCTTTATTGAGGCATGATCGACAAGAGTGCACAAGCAGGGGGAGGGGCAGAGAGAGAGGGAGAGAGAGAATCCCAAGCAGGCTCCGCACTGTCAGCACAGAGCCTGACGTGGGGCTCGAACTCACAAACCGTGAGATCGTGACCCGAGCCGAAATCAAGAGTCGGATGTTGAACTGACTGAGCCACCAGGTGCTCCCAGAGCCTATTCACCTTGTGACTAAAGGTTTGTCCCCTTTGACCAGCATCTCTTTTGTTTTCTTTTGTTTTGTTTTGTTCCTGTCTGGCTTAGAGCAGGCTTAGGTGAATAAAGTCAAAGGAGGGGGCAAGCGTCTGAACGGACATGCCCAGGACAGAATGGACACGTCAACACTGCAGTCCCCCCGGGAAAGAGACTGCTTGTCTGAAGGCTTGAACTCACCCCCAGTTCTCTCTGCTGACTCCAGGGGTCCCATGACGTTTGGGGCTACCGTCTGTCTAGCAGGCGTGCTGCGTGCGTTCGTACTGAGGACTGTGCCGGCCTGTGCGTTTTACCTTTCAAATGTGTCACCCCAGAGCGTTGCCCGACGGGCCCCTTCAGAGGCTCAGGCCGGGAAACTCTCCAAGTTCAGGGGTGGGCCTTGCTATCCGAGGACGCATCACAGAGCTGTTTTTGATAGAAGAGTGATTCTCAGCTGCTGAATAAGAAATAGCCCTCATCCATAATGCATGGCCCTTTAGAAGAAAGAGAGAAAAGGAAGTCTAAATCTAGCAGAGGCTGGAAAAAGATGGTGAGTGATTGAGAATACCATTCAGAACAGGCTGGGTGCTTTTCTCAGCGAAGTCATGCCTCCCTCCTGCTCGCCGAGGAGGCCCCCACGTGGGGACTCGCCTGGTCAGGGGGTCCCGGGGTCAGGGAGAGCCAGAGAGCAGACTCCTAGGTGACCACGAACAGGTCCCAGGAGACAGAGGCCGAACGCTGATAGGGGATGCCTTCCAACTCAAAGATCGTTTTACTCAAATATTCTAGATTCTTATTTCGGGATCCTGATTTTGGCTGTAGTGTTCACCAACCGAAACACAACTACAGAAACCAGGGGAAGGGAACATATGGGTTTGGGGGGCCTTGACTGAATTGCATTCCCACTGGCCTAAATATACCACCCAGACACAGGAAGGAGGCTGTTTAACATTTCGAGTGACATTTCTAGTGCCTGTCGCCATGCATACACTGTTGCTTCTTGTTTGTTCAATCTCGGTGACAGTGGGGGACTTCGCGGGGCCTGTAGCTTCTAGAAAGGTTGGCTTTGGAAACATTGTGGGAAGATGTCTGGAGGGGGCTTGAATCATACCCCCCAAGGAAATAGGTCCAAGGCGTAACCTCCGGGTCCCGTGAGTGACCTTAATGGGGAGAGGGTCTTTGCAGATGTCATCGAGTCAAGGGCTGAGGTAATGTTTTTCTGGATCACGCCCTAAATCCAATGACTGGTGTCTTTATAAGAAGAGAATAGTTTGCAGAGGGAAGCTGGCTGTGTGAAGACGTGGGGGGGATGGGGGCAACGTGGCCACAAAACCCAAGGATTACTATGAGTCCCCAGAAACTGGAAGAGGCAAGGAAGGATCCTCCCCAAAATCCTTTGGAGGGAGTAGGGCAGCCCCCTGGTTTCGGATTTCCGGTCTCCAGAATCGGGAGAGAGTAGGCTTTTGTTGTTTTAAGTCACCCAGGCGTGGCGATTTGTTACAGAAGCCACAGGAAACAGGCGTGAGTCCCTCTGGCCTTGGCACCGTCCCCCTCACCAGTCACTTTAACTCTCCGGCCACAGCACCTTTCCCATAATTTCCAGTTCTTTCTGCTTTTCTTCCCCAAACTGCCTTCTCCCGTGCTGTCCCCCCTGGCTACTTACTTGCTTCTAACACCGCCATCACCCTCACCCCCAAGTATATTCTGTCCCTCACATTGTACCACAGACTCACAGGGGCTGGGAATGGTCATTGACTCGTGGTATCTACCTGCTTATTTGCAGGCCACACCATTCATTCATTCATTCATTCATTCATTCAGCAACTCTGTATCACACCCTGGCCATACTGCAGGCAGCAGTAGAGGTACGGGTGGTAGAGAAGTGAACTTTGCAGGAGCAATTTCCTTTGTGAAGGAACACTGATGTTCTCCTGGGTAGTCACAGCCTGTAACTGATGCGGCGGCTTTAAGAATCGGATGGGAGAACAGGGAGAAAGCTTAGAACGGCGCCTGGTCCCCAGTTAGAGCTCAATAGATTCTAGTTGTCGTTATGGTTCCTGTTATTAGAAGTTATAATTGGAAAAAAACAGCGTGTAGCCCAAACAGAACGTGAGTCGGAGCCCAATCCTGGGGGGGGGGGGCTCACTCTTCCCTCACAAAGCAAAAGCAGAAGGAAGGAGGCTGGTGGCCGTGTGCAGAAATGCACAGAGCTCCTTGCTGCCGTCTCCAAGTCTGTCTGTCTGTCTGTCTCTCTCTCTCTCTCTCTCACACACACACACACACACACGCGCGCACGCGCGCGCGTCTCTGCAGCCCCCTGTCTGCCACATCACCCCCACATAATTGGTGTGGCACCAGCTTTCCCAGCGGCTCTGAGGCCACAGGGCAATTTCTCAGAATCCATTTCCTTCCAGGTGAGCCGGCAGGTGCTGCTGTAACAAAGTAGCACAAACTTTGTGACTTAACACAACACAAATCTGTTACCTCGCTGTGGAGGTCAGAATCTGAAACGGGTCATCCATGCTATGTTCCTTCTGGAGGCTCCAGGGAAGAATCCGTTTCCCTGCCTGTTCCAGCTTCTAGAGGCCGCCCGCATCCTTGGCTTGTGGCCCCACATCGCTACCTCCGCTTCTGCCGTCGCGTCTTCTGTCTCTGACCCACCTGCCTCCTACCCTCTTACAACCCAGGCAATCCAGGATCGTCTCCCAATCTCAAGATCCTTAACTTAATCTCATCTGCAGAGTCCCCTTTGCCCTATGAAATAACATAGTCACAGGTTTTGGGGATTAGGATTTGGACACCTTGTGTTTGGGGTCATTATTCTTTTTTATTTTTATTTTTTAATTTTTTTTTCAACGTTTTTTATTTTTTTTGGGGACAGAGAGAGACAGAGCATGAACGGGGGAGGGGCAGAGAGAGAGGGAGACACAGAATCGGAAACAGGCTCCAGGCTCCGAGCCATCAGCCCAGAGCCTGACGCGGGCTCGAACTCACGGACCGCAAGATCGTGACCTGGCTGAAGTCGGGCGCTTAACCGACTGCGCCACCCAGGCGCCCCTCTTTTTTATTTTTTAATGTTTACTTATTTACTTTGAGAGAGAGAGAGCATGTGTATGCGCGCGAGTGGGGGAGGGGCAGAGAGAGAGGGAGAGAGAGAGAATCCCAAGCAGACTCCGTGCTGTTAGCACAGAGCCCAACATGGGACTTGAACTCACGAACCGTGAGATCATGACCTGAGTCGAAGTCAAGAGTCGGATGCCTAACCGGCTGAGCCACCCGGGTGCCCTATGCCTCTGTATCTCGTGTGAAATAAGTTGAGCGAGTTTGCCGCCTTCCCAGGACATGCGTGTTTTCAACTTTCTGGGGAAAAGAGGTGAGAGCAAAAGCAGGAAATAAATGTGTGGCTTCCTCCTCTGATGTTTCACAGTGTCTTCTCAGACTGTGCTCCTGGGTTTTATTACCGATTTGGCTTTCCACAGCTGATCAGGCAGGTTTGGCCGCCCCTACATCCTGGGTGGGGAACCGAGGTGCAGGGAGGTCAGGTGGCTGGCCCCATCTCACCCGGCCAATTAGTGAGGAAGCCAGGAGGAGGCATCTCTGGACCCTGCACCCAGTGGGATGTTTGCACTCAGCAGCAGCTGGAAATTACTTCCATCTTCTCCCGTTGTTTTACAGGCAATTTGGGGAGAGCGAACTGAGTCTAAAACGTTACCCACCTCCTGATTGCGATGAAACCGGCCGGAGAGAGGCACATGTGTTGTTCGGCGTCCCCTGGGCACATTAAACCGTGTTCTTGCTAATAGGAACCAGCACCCCCACTGAAACACGAATGGAACATTTACTCCCCTGAGTGATTCTGGAGGGTGGGGCTGCTGTTGTTGGCTTCTGGTAGCTGTGGTTCCTAAGGAGCCTCAAGTCTCCTTAGGAACGTGATCTACCTAATTCTCCCAGGATGGACGATGGAGGAGAGTGTGTTGGTCAAAGAGTGCCAGGGAGATCCTCACTGGACCTCCTGTATGTTTCTGGATAAGACCATAAAGTTTCTGAATGGGGGAAAAGAGACTTGACAGTCAGACAGGGTCCTTTGGCTATAGGCAACAGCAAAAGGCTTTGCACAGGATAGAACACTATGGAGGTGCTCAGAGGGCACAAGGAGAGAACACTATGAAGGTGCTCAGAGGGTAGAAGAAAAGACTAGTAAATGAGGCTTGGGAAAAAAAGTTCTGTAGACCCAGGAGCGTCTTCTAGCAAGAATGGCCCGGTGGCCTCGTCTGGGAACCGGCACCTAAATGAACTACCTCTGTCTTCCATCTGGGTCCCTTTGATAATATCCTGCCATTTTTGAAACATTTCCTCGCTTTTTGCACAGCTGGCTAGTTCAGGCTCACCTTGTACTTCTCCTGTCCTGACCCTGGATTCAGCCATTTCTCAAGGAGCCCCGGTTGCTTTCCGTGGGGAATGGTATTTAGACACCAAGATGGAGTGGAGGATGTGCTCACTGCCGCTGGCGTGTCACTGCCTCTTGACCTCCCAGTGGAGAGAGCATATTCGTGTGCCTGTGCGCGTGTGTGCGTGTCTGTGTGACTTTGTACTGATGTCTTTAACACCAGCCTGGTACCACAGGGCTCTTCCTTGCCTTTTCGGGTTCCACGTTGCTGTCTCCCTTCTCCCGCAGTGGGAAGCCGGGCTTTCAGCACAACCCAAATATTTATGCATTTGCTCAATCCTACAACACATGCAAAATCATTTCAGAATTGTTACACCCAAACCACTGCAACAGCATGTCTGCTCTACAGAGTCCAAGATTCACGTACAGTCCTTTAGGATCATCAAACTGAAGGCTGATAGCCTGGGTGCTAGTTCTAGAAGGTACTTCGGTTGGTAACCTCCGTGTGGCTGTGCAATTCCTCCAAATGCAGCTCGTTTCCTTTGTTTTCACTTTTATTCAATTTTAGGGATTTCCCCCTGTTCTTGTTGATATAATATTATTGAATTTCTTTTTTATTGAAAATAAATTATTTTATTTTCATCTTGCTGATGATTACCAAGATTCCAAAAGACTCAACTATATAAAATGGTATTGTCAGTAGGCAGCGCTCCCTCTGCTGTCCTTTCCATCAGACTCCCCCCCACTCCCCACCCCAAATAGGGAATCAGTGTCGTTAGTCTTTGGTTATCAGACCTGTACATCTTTTTTTTTTTTTTTTAAATAAGCATATAACAGTAACAATGGTCATCTAGGGAGGAGCCTAGAAACTGTGACTGTTCTATGACTTTAAAGGAGAATGGATTAATGGAACAGGTACTTAAATGTTAATTTTTTAAATAAATAAACCTCTACCCCCTCCCCTACACGTGGTCATCACCAGCTCAGACCAGCCCTATTCCTGTAGCTCTTGGACTGTCCTTTTCCACCCTTCAAGATCTTTCTCGGGTCCCCAGGACAGATGATGCTAAAAATACCCATGAGTGTCCTCACTGACAGACCCCAGTTCCTGGAGGCCCTGGGGCCTTCTGCTGAAGTGACTCACCAGCTGATCTCGGGAAGCAGGACTGCCTGGATGCATTTGGCTTGGAGCAGGGTCGACAGACTCTGTGGAAAGTGCTATAAATGGGTTCCAAGATACAGACCTTCCTGAAGGCATCCTGGAGAATACTGCTTAACGGAGGCCTTAAATAAAGAGAGGTACAATATCCTGCACTAGGAGTGGGGCGGAGGGCTGGTTGCTCCAACCTGACCACCAGTGCCCCACCTCCCATGTTGCCCCTCCTTCGCCAGGAGCCAGCTACAGAGTCCTGTCCCTGCCTGTCCCCGCAGGCATCTGCACTTGCTGTTTCCCGTACCTGGGATAGTCCTCCCGGAGATGTCGGTGAGACGGGCCATTGTCATCAGTCGACTCCAATGCCACCTCCCAGGAAAGTCTATTCCCAACTGTGTTTGTCTGCTAGGGCTCTTGTAGCAAGGCACCACAGACTGGGGGGCTTAAACCACAGAAATTTATTTCTCGTGGTTCTGGAGGCTGGAGGTCCGAGATCAGGTAAACTGTGGGTACCCACAGATGCCAGTGGGTTTCTCCACCCCGTGTGTGTCTGTGTCCTCATAGCCTCTTTTTTTTTTTCATTTTCTTATTTAAAAAAATGTTTATTAACGTTTAGAGAAAGGGAAAGGGGCAGAGAGAGAAGGAGAGAGAGAATCCCAATCAGGCTCTGCAATGTCAGCCCAGAGCCGGATGCAGGGCTCGATCCCATGAACCACGAGATCATGACCTGAGCTGACAGATCAAGAGTTGGACACTTGGGGCACCTGGTGGCTCAGTCAGTTAAGCATCCGACTTCGGCTCAGGTCATGATCTCGTAGTTCGTGGGTTCGAGCCCTGCACGGGGCTGTCTGCTATCACCATGGAGATCACTTCAGATCCTCTGTCCCTCTCTTTCTTTTTTCTTTTTTTTTAATATGAAATTTACTGTCAAATTGGTTTCTATACAACACCCAGAGCTCATCCCAACAGGTGCCCTCCTCAATGCCCATCCCCCACCCTCCCCTCCCTCCCACCCCGCATCAGCCCTCAGTTTGTTCTTAGTTTTTAAGAGTCTCTTATGGTGTGGCTCCCTCCCTCTCTAACTTTTTTTTGTAGGGGTGCCTGGGTGGTTCAGTCAGTTAAGTGTCCAACTTTGGCTCAGGTCATGATCTCACAGTTTGTGAGTTTGAGCCCTGCGTCGGGCTCTGTGCTGACGGCTCGGAGCCTGGAGCCTGCTTCGGATTCTGTGTCTCCCTCTCTCTCTGCCCCTCCCCTGCTCACACTCTGTCTCTCTCTCTCAGGAAATGAATTAACATTAAAAAAAAAAAAGAGTTGGACACTTAACCAATGGAGCCACCCAGGCACCCCATCATTTCCTCTTCTTATAAGGACAGCATCATATTGGATTACAGCCCACTCTAGTGACCTCATTTTAATTTAATTATCTCTTTAAAGACCCCAAATATATTACTGACTACACATATAATCATGTTATAAAATACTGCAGGTTAGGACTTCAATGTATGAATGGGGAGGCGGGCTCTGTTCAGCCCACAACACTGACCATTCCACTTAAATGCCTTCATTTTGGGGGCGCCTGGGTGGCTGAGTCGATTGAGCATCCGACTTCGGCTCAGGTCATGATCTCGCAGTCTGTGAGTTCGAGCCCCGCGTCGGGCTCTGTGCTGACAGCTCAGAGCCTGGAGCCTGTTTCGGATTCTGTGTCTCCCTCTCCCTGCCCCTTCCCCGCTCATGCTCTGTCTGTCTCTGTCTCTCAAAGATGAATAAATGTTAAAAAATAAAATAAAAAGAAATGCCCTCATTCTGCCCATCACCCTTTATTCCATATCCTACTTTATCTTCAACGGAGCACCTATCACTTTCTGAGGTCACCTTAAATGATATTTGATTACTTACATATTGTTTTTTCAGCTACTCTAGATCAGTACTGTCCAGTGGAAGGATAATCCAAGTGCAAACGTAGCCATACATATAATTTAAATTTTTCTAGTAGCCACATTGAAAAAAAAGTAAAAAGCAAATGGGTGGAACAGATCTTACTAATATATTTTATTAACCCAATGTATCAAAAATATTGTCACTGCAACCTATAATCAATATGTGTTATTAATGATATATTTTATGGGGTTTTTGTACCAAGTCTTCGCAACCTGGTGTGCATTTTACACTTAATAGCACATCTCAGTCTGGCCCAGCCACGTTTTAAGTGCTTGAGAGCCACATATGACTCATGGCTCCACACTGGGCAGCTTTAGATTATAGATTCCAGAAGAGCAGGCCCTTATCTCCTTTGTTTGACCCTGCATCCCTCGGGCCTCGCCCATGGTGGGCATTCCATATTTGCCGAATGGCTGAATGGATAGATAATCTGTTACGCATGATGGGCTCCCCTTGTCACACCCGGGGCAGACTTGTTCATCAGAAAGGTCTTTCCTGAGTGTTGGGAGGAGATCCTATCGCTTCGCCAGAGATGCTTCCAGAAGGTTGCATTTGCCGTGCGCGTTCCCCTTATTGGCCGTCTCTGATCTTACCCGTATCCAGGTTGCCCATCTTTGTTTAGTGCCAAATAGTCAGACTTGTTGGCCTGGGAGCTTTTTTGCTCGTCTAGGGTGTATGTGTTACCTGTGAGAAATCTAGATCCAGATACTCATGTCCCAAGGGGCCCCCTGGCCCAGAGGAGTGGTGGGACAACAGGTCCAGTGCCCATTTAGTCTGGCTGGTAGAAAGTTTGGCTTTGGGTGACTTTCTGGCTTCCTAACTGTAAATTGTGGAGTAAGAAACAACAGCAGGTGTATTTATTTATGTACCTTGGAGAGCTCACCACACTTCGTTTTGCTTGATTTCTCTTTCCCCTCATTGAGCATTGCTGAACTTTATGCTATGCTTCAGTCATGCTTCCGCTCTAAACATGCTTCTAAAATCCTATTCCCGGACTAGTACAGGCAGACCCAGGCCAATACATTATTTATAAGAATAATTTACCCATTGGCAGGAGGGCATTTCTGCTGGCGTCTGCAAGGCAGGATGGCTTTGATCCCGTTTGAGGTTGTTCACAGACAGAATCGTTCGTGTGTTTGATAGCCCAGAGGATGCCCAGTGGTCCCCGACGGTGCTATTTCAAGAGCCCCATCTCTGCTGGGTTCTGTGGGGGCTCTTGGGAGGCAGTGGGGCCAGGCCAAGTAAGGCCTTTGCAGGCCCCGGCCAGAGGTTGGGTTTTACTCCCAAGTGTGCTGGGAAGCCACTGGAGGGCTCTGAGCAGGGGAGAAATGTGACCTGCCTCAGGTTCCACAGGGTCCCTCTGGCTGTGAAGATGACAACAGGGGACCAGGGAGGAGGGAGGACCCCGATGGTTGAGGCAGAAGGTACGGCGGCCTACCTAGAATGCAAGCCCAGTGGTTCCCCCTTCACCCCCTTCTCACCTCCTTCCCCGGAGGTGAGAGGAGCTCATCATTGTAATGCTGGGATCTTCTTGAGGACTTCTTGGAACTCTGAGCGATCTACCTGCCAGGTTTGTCTGGAACATGCAAAATAAGGTTGAACGAGATGCCTGCTTGAAAGTTGAGAAATGGGTCCTTTTCTACTGCTGTGGAATATGTGGAGAGTATTCAATCTAAATTTGAATAGACGTTTGAGGATTGTGCCAGTCCTTCCAAGGAGTGTGTCGTCAGACTAGAGGAATGTTCCAGAACTAGTTGAGCTCCCTCCCAAGTTGGTGTCCCACTGCTGCCTGAAATGTCTCCGCTGTACCCTGGGGACCAAGCGTTGCCCTTGTCCTGCTTTCTGTCATCCCCCGACCTTAGGTTCTCGGGGCAGACACTGCTGGGTATATCTTTGCATTTTAGACTTTCTTCCAGTCTTAGTGATACGAAAGCAGTAGGAACAGAGCAGGAGGAGTCCCTGAGTGAGAAGGTCAAGGTAGAGGAAAAGATACATCTGGGGTTCTCTAAAATTGCCCCCAAGTGGCAGGTGGTTGACCTGAGCGGTAGAAATGGGCGCTTGAAAGTTGAAGCCCTATATAGCCCTGATTCGGGGGGGGGGGGGGAAGGAACCCATGAAACTTCTAACGACTTTCTCTTACCCGTAGACGCCCTCACGGTGAGCGTGGTGCTGGAGCTCCAGGTTGCTGTGGACATGTATTTGGTTTTTAGAATCATACCTGAGCTTTATGACAAGCGCAAACCGGGTCCTGTTTATTGGGTGAGGGAGTGTTGCGGGCCCTGCTGAGCTAAGCCGTCTTCCCTGAAAATTCCCAGTTTGGTCTGCTGGGTGTGGAACACGGGGACAGAAAGCAGCAGCTGTTTTGAAGATCGGGACCCATGACTGAGGCACTGTGGTGCACTACCTACAGATCCAGACTCTGAGACCCTGACTCCAAAGTGCAGCCCTGTTACTTACAAGGCGGGTGAGCTTCAAGCAAGTTAGGAAACCTGGCTGAGAATAATGATTCACCATACCCCAGAGATTTATGAGGGATAAATAATCCAGGTAATGGATTTAGCAAATAAAAGCACAGAGAGGGCAAGTCACTTGCCCCAAGTCACACAGCAGGTACGTGGCACAGCTGGGGTTTGAACCCAGGCAGTGTGGCTTTTTTTTTTTTTAATTTTTTTAATGTTTATTTATTTTTGAAGGGGAGAGAGACAGAGCCTGAGCAGGGGCAGGGGAGGGGCAGAGAGAGAGGGAGACACAGAATCAGAAACAGGCTCCAGGCTCTGAGCTGTCGGCACAGGGCCTGAAGCGGGGCTCGAACTTATGAGCTGTGAGATCATGACCTGAGCTGAAGTCAGATGCTTAACTGACTGAGCCACCCAGGCGCCCCAGGCAGTGTGGCTCTTGAATCTACATCATAGCCAGCATCTCTGAAGAGAGAGTTGAAAAGCGTGGCCACATTTTTTTTTAACGTTTATTTTTTTTTTTGACAGAAAGAGACACAGACAGACAGAGGATGAGTGGGGGAGGGGCACAGAGGGAGAGGGGGACATAGAATCTGAAGCAGGCTCCAGGCTCTGAGCTGTCAGCACAGAGTCCAAAGCGGGGCTCGAACCCAGGAACCGTGAGATCATGACCTGAGCTGAAGTCGGACGCCCAACCGACTGAGCCACCCAGCACCCAAAACTCATTTTTTTTAAAAGAGCGCCAGTGCGGGACTCGAACTCACGAACCGCGAGATCATGACCCGAGCCGAAATCAAGAGTCGGACACTTAAGCTACCGAGCCACCCCACGCATGGCCACGTTTCACCCACTCCCATTGGACTGGGAGCCAGTTCATAACCCTAAACTCACTGTGCTATAATCCCTAATGGCTGTGGGGGCCCCAAAGTGGCCACACTCCCTGGATGAGCCTCAGCGTATCTATCCGTCAAACCACTCTCTCCCACAGATGTCTGGGAGGAGTCAGCTGTCACCCAGCGCCCCGCCCAGAGCCAGGCTAGCGGCGCCTGGGTAGGTAAATGCCAGCTCCCTTTTTCTCCTTCCAACCTTTCTAGCCGCATAGGATTGATGGAAAGAGTTCCTTTCATCAGGGGTCTTTGAGATAAGCTGGTGGCAGCCCTATTCTCCATGTGGCAATGCCCCCAGCTTTTCATGCCCCCCCCCCACCCCTGCAGCTGCTCAGGCCAAAACTCACTCACTGTCACCTGCAAATTCCGCCTCCAGAATCAACCTCAAGTTCATTCTGTCTCCGCTCCACTGTGCCAGCTGAAGCCACCGTCGCTGTGCAGACAGCTGCAGGAGCTTCAGAATTTTCTCAGGTTCTATTCTTACTCTCCTCTGTGCCTCAAGTTAGCATTTTAAAGTAGAAGAGGTCTGTTCATGGAATTCCCCTGCTCGAAACCCTCCAGAATCTTCCCAGAGCACTTAGATTAACGCCCACACTGCTCACCGGGGCCTGCATGGCCAAGCGTGATCCGCCCCCACAGCCTCCTGTCATCATCCGCCTCTGGTTCGTTCTCTCCGGTCACACTGCCCTTACTTTCATTTGTTGAACATGTGGAGACGGTTCCCACCTCAGGGCCTTTGCACTTGCTGTTCCCTCATCTTTCTGCGTGGCAGGCTCGTTCTGTTCTTTCAAGTCTTAATTCAAACGACGTGGCTTCGGAGAGGTTTTTCCTGGCCATCGGGCTACAAGTGACCACTCAGGTCATTCATCATTGTTTTATTCCCTTCAGAGAAGTACCGCTAATGGGAAGGATTTTTGTCTATTTTTTATCTACTCATTTATTATCCATCACCTCTGTGCTGTAAGCTCTGGGGACAGGGATCTGGTCCATGTTAGTTGTCCCTGTGAACCAGCACTTGGAAGAGTGTCTGGAGTAGGTAAGTGCTCAGTAAGTTATTTGCTTAGAGAATAAACAAACTTACACCCCAAATCCGTTTATACTTTTGGTATCTCTTAGTACAGTTTTTTAAAATGTTTTATTTTATTTTTGAGAGAGAGAAAGAGAGAGAGAGACAGAGAGCAGGTGGGGGAGGGAGACACAGACTCCAAAGCAGGCTCCAGGCTCTGAGCTGTCAGCACAGAGCCCGACGCGGGGCTCGAACTTACGGACCGTCAGATGGTGACTTGAGCCGAAGTCAGATGCTTAACCGACTGAGCCCCCCAGGCGCCCCTCTCTTACTGGAGTTCTTAGGTGAGAGATGCTGACTGGGTCTCTCTCGGGCATGATGGGCTGTAGTTACCCGGCCCTGACAGGGCTCCCTTAGAAGGGCAGAGCCTTCCTGATGGGATGGGAGGAAAGGCCTCACGTGTGCTGCGACATTCCCTTAGCCAGGACCCCACATCAGCCCCCCTCACCCACAGTGTCAAGCCTACACATCTTCACCTTGATCTTGAAGGTCACTGGAGGCCAGCCCTTTGCTCCCCGTGTACTCTCGCCTGTGTAGTTTGCCTGCGACTTACCTGCTCCCATCTGCCCTCATCTTTGACTTGGCTCCCCGCTGTCCCCACCTGACAACTTTCCCCTCTCCAGCCTCATTCGAGAAGCTTGGAACTCTCCACTTGGTTTAGTTTAGTTTAGTTTAGTTTTTGGAGAATTTGTCTGGGTCACGAATTAACTCGCCCTTGAATGGTTGGTAGAACTCACCTGCCAGCCCGTCAGGGATCTTGCTTCCCCGGCTTCCAGATGCTTTGGCAGCTGAGACCTCCAACCTGTGGTTCTCAGTCCCATGAGACTGCTGAATGCGATCTCTGTCTCTCTCTCTACCTCTGTCTGTCTGTCTCTATCTCTGTCCCTATCTCTGTTTCTGTTTCTCTTTCTCTTTCTGAGCACCTACCGAGAAGACAGCCATCTGTAGGCCAAGAAGAGAGATCTCCCCGGGAGCTGAATTGGCCGGACTGTTGATCTCAGACTTCCAGTCCTCAGAAATGGGTTTCTGTTGCTGAAGCCACCGGTCTCTGGCCGTTTATTACAGTGACCCGAGCAGGCTGAGACCAACGCCTTACTCTATACTGAGCACGTTATGTTCACTGCCTCTCATTTTCCCCAGCCCCGAACGTGCCCGCAGTGCGCTCCCTTCACAGAAGGGGCAAGGCGGTGGAGGCTTGGTCAGATCGATCAGATAAATCCCTAACGTCGGAGAGACAGGTTGTAGCCTTGCTGGAAAGAGGTGACAATTGGGGGTCCCTGAGCCATGTCAGGCTGACTTTTTTTTTTAAATAAAAAACCCATTCCTGATGTTCACAAATCAGAGACTTCACGTGAAAATAGCCATTTTTGGCTTCTCTTGAGTTTGCGTTCCCCTGGACAAGGAGTAAGGGCTGGTGTCCTTGATGTTGGCCTGTGGCCTTGCTAGAAATGGTAGGAAATGGGCTGGCCAGCCTTCCCGGGGGCATCGCCCGGCCCTGCCCCTGGGGACTCGTGATACCCACGCGCCACAGGACTTGAGTCTCTTCCGGGATCAGAGCTGTCTGCGTAGGGAGGGTCTGCCTCGTCCCAGAGAAGCCCAGGCCTCGGCAGGTGCCTTGTGAAGAACAGGGATGCTTGGTTCCGGGAGGACAGGCTCCGGCTGCAGCCCGCGTTAGGACTTCCTGTGGCTCAGATGCCCCTCTGCCCGGTGACCTCCCCGCACCTCTACTGTCCTGTGAGGGGCAGGAGGGCAGAGTGGCCGAGAGGCTGGGCCCTGGAGCCCCGAGACTGCACGTGAGGCCCGGCCCTGCCACCCCCCAGCCCTGTGACTCGGGGCAAGCTCTTACACCTCCAGCCTCCCCGCAGAGTGGGGGGCAAGGAGAAGATTGTCGGGAGGGGGAGATGGGTTCGTGAACACGCTGGGGCCACGCTGCCTGCTTCGTGCATCAGGCTCTGCCCCCAGACACCCGGTAAGTGGAGCCTCCAGGATTCGTCCGGGGACATGCGGCCAGGAGGAGCTGAGGCTTTTCCTGCCCACGTGTGTCCCCTCTGGAGGATGGAGGGCCGCCGGGTGACAAAGCGGGGGGTCACAGCCCTGCAGGCCCCGGGACTCCGCCAGAAGCCTCTGCCTCTTGCTCCCGGAGCTCACACCTCTCAACCCCCACCCTCCTCATACGGCTTCCTGGGAGAGCCAGCTGAGTGACAGAAAGCGGTCCCTCGGTCACCGTCTGAGGGACGGGAGGTACGAGTGATGCTGTCCCACCGGTCTGGACACAGAGCGGAGCCGGGCAGACTCCCCACGTGAGTCCCCCGCAGAGATCCCAGCCCAACACGAGCTCCGGCCTAGAAATGCAGGGGAGCTTTTTTTAAGTCTCTGCCTTTTTGGAAGCCGTGTTTATCACTTCTGGGTCTCTTTCAGAACCCCTAGCGGTGCTCTTTCATTTTGAGATGGTGCTTTCTCCTGGGAAATTTGTTTGGCCCCCTGTGTGCTGTGCGATCTCGGGGCGGTGGCAGGAATGCCTCACGTGCGGGGAGCGTTTTTCACAATTCCCGGTGCCCTGTCACCTCCGTCACCCTGCGGAAGCGGCAGGGCGGTGCGTGTGGTTCGCCTGTTTTACTGTCGACGAGGCTGAGCTGGGGAGGGGAGGGGTGTGCGGGCGGGGGCAGCCTGCGGAGTCATTTGTGCAGGAGGGACACAGGACACAGTGACAGGACGACGGTGGGGTGGGGGCAGGGCCCGGAGGCCTCGGCTGTGCCAGGCACCGGCCATTCAGCCGCAGGATCACGGGAGGGCCCAGGAGGCACCGGGGGCAGGTCTGGGGTGACAGGAGGGCATTCGTGTCTCAGAACAGGAGTTACTGCCAACCTGTGCAGACTATTTACATCCCGTGCTGGGAGGCAGCAGCCGGGCTTCTTGGGTTGCAAGGGACAGGAGCGCCACGGGGCCCTCTCAGTCACTTCCGGCTGCTGTAACAGAACCCTAGCCTACGTGGCTGAGACGTTTAGTTCTCGCACTTCTGGAGGCCAGAAGTCTGAGATCACAGGGCCAGAGGGGCTGGGCTGTGGCGAGAGTCTCTTCCGGGCTGCAGCCGGCCGGTTCTCCCTGTGTCGGCACCTGCAGAAAGAGAGGGCATTCTGGGGCCTCTTCTTGCAAGGGTTACTCATTCCGTTCACGAGTGTGCCACGCACATGACCTAATCACCTCCCAGAGGCCCCGCCACCTCCTACACTCACGTCGGGATGCGGGTTTCAACCTATGGATTTGGGGGGGAGGAGGACACAAACATTGGGTCCATTGCAGGGACTTTATAAAGGAAATGAGGTCGCTCACAGAATAGACGGGAAGATGACGAGCCAGACCCAGGAAAGGATGGGAGAACTCCAGGAACCTCTGGGGATGACAGTCCCCAGTCTCTGTGGAGCACTGCTCCAGGGATGAATTGGCCCCAGAGCAGGTTAACGCACCATCCCGGGGAGAGCCTGGTGGGCTCAGCTTGGGTCACGGCCGAGGGAGGGCGGGGCACCTAGACTGACAGCCCCCCAGGACTGTGTGCGGTGGGCGACGAGTGGTTCTCCAAAGAAACAGTGAGGTGCTATCACCAGACAAAGGGGCGATGGAAGCTGCGTAGACGAAAGCGACAGGTGCCTGTTGGCGACAGGAATTCTTGGGCTAAGCAGGCCTCTCGCTGAGCGAAGGGGAGTACACGGGTCCAGAGAGGCTCCGAGACTTACCTGTGATCACAGAGCGGGTACCATCGCCAAAACTTCCTGGGGCCAGTCGGTGGGTGGTCTTTTCTCCCCCACACATAGACTTTCTAAGAAAACTTCACTCCAACAAACGGCCTCAACACATGTTGGCTAATCTCTCTGTTTTCGCTGCCTGAGGTCGAGCTGAATACAAACAGAGTCATACACGCATGCAGTTCCGTGTCTGGCTTCTTTCTGCTCGATGGTCCATTTGAATATTTCCCTACGGTGCCTATGCAGTCACAGCTGATCCTTCCCCTGGTGTAATTCATTCCTTCTCGGGATGTGCGATAGGATTTCTCAACCTCAGCACCACTGACATTTTGGGGAGGGTCAATCTTTGTTGTAGGGCTGCCCTGCGCATTGCAGGGCATTTCGCAGCGCCCGTGACCTCTACCCGCTAGATGCTGGTAGCATTCCCTGGTTGTGACTGTCAGAAACATCTCCAGAAGTCACCAAACGGCCCCCGTGGGACGCAGTCGCCCCCGGTTGGGTACGGTGCGTGCGTGCCGCGACTTGTTCACCTCGGCTCTGCTGACGGCTGCTCGGGGTTATAATGAATTGCTGCCCCCAGGACCCTTGGCACATGCCTTTTGGCAGAATCTGCACACACTTCCACCATGCAGGCGCCTAGGAGGGAATTTCTAGGTCCTAGAAGGCATGTACGTTTAACTTTTTTTTTCCCCAGTGTCTGTGCCAGTTTCTTGCTCCACCAGCCACGGGTAAGGACTCCCGCGTGCTCCACATCCTTGACTTTGAACTGTGGGTTTTTGAAGGTTGGGGCCTGGCCCTTACCCTTCCTGCTGGCCACACTGCCCGGCACGGTAAATCCCACCCAGAAGACAGCAGTGGCTGAACAAATAAAAACAGGAATTCTGGCCTTCTATTTTAAGGTCCCGTAAGCCCTGATGTCACAGTGTTGGGCTCTGGCCGTGGGGAGCAGTTACCCCTCGGGACCTGCTCCTTCCTGTGTCGATGACAAGGTCTCTCTCCCCAGCAACTGCAGCGGCTCGTAAGCCCTGGGGACAAGGCCACGCTTTCACTTCCTTGGTGAGTTTCCTTCCCTGCCACGGCTGTCACAGCCAAATATCAAAATGTGACTTCAGAGGTTTACTGACTTCGTTCAGCTTTGTCATTCAAACGAGCCTCGTCAATCAAGCGAGAATCTGCTTTTCCTGTCCTGCCGTGACTGTGTTTTCGCAAGGAGGTGGGACTCTAAGTGGAACCTTCCCAGCTCTTCTGCTTATCCCTTAAATGCCAAGCGTGTTGAAGGCAGACCCGCCACCCTCCTGGCTTCGGAAGCGCCCATCACCACCGCTGGCTCATCGTTGCTGTCACCGTCATCGTCACCACGCTGCTCGTCTCTGAAGCTTTCTGTTTTCAGAGTGTTTCCACACGTAGTATCTTGTTGGATCCCCACAATAAATCTTGAAACACAGCAGAGCGGTGAGCCAGGCTTTCACTGGTGAAGAAATAGGCAAGCAAGCTGAGACTCAGCCACAGGACAACACTGGCCCCTGGCAGAAGGAAGGTCTTATTTCCTGGCATTAATTTGGATGCTCCCGTAGAGGGTCCGATTTTTCCAACCACAAACTCTGATCTGCAAAAAAAAAAAAAAAAAAAAAAAGTATGCTGGGGCGCCTGGGTGGCTCAGTCGGTTAAGCGTCCATCTTCGGCTCAGGTCACGATCTCGCGATTTGTGAGTTCAAGCCCCGCGTCGGGCTCTGTGCTGACAGCTCGGAGCCTGGACCTTGCTTTGGATTCTGTGTCTCCCTTTCTCTCTGGCCCTCCCCTGCTCACACTCTGTCTTTCAAAAACAAAATAAAAACATTTTTGAAAAATTGTAAAAACAAAACAAAACAAAAACGATGAGATCTCGAGAGGGAGACCTGTTCCCACCCCCACCCCCAGTGTTCTTCCACGTTGGCTGTGGTAGCTGGTATCTCTGTTCTCATTGGTCTTTGGTTGATGGCCCTACACTAACCCTGTTCCACTGTGAGCCCTTCCTGTCTACTAACCCGCTCTCTACCACTCCCTTGCTTTCCTCAAGGGAGGAAACTTCCAGATGCGCCCTGAGCCCTCTGAGGAAGCAGTCATGCCGCCATGTTGGGGAGGAGGGGAATCTGCAGGACCTCGTTGGTCACTTTCTATCTTTCGATAGCTTATCAAGTGGCGTTGATCTTTGCCCACTGCCACGTCTTGACTGAGAAAGCGGGAGGGTCCCTTTAAGTGAAAAACTTGTTCTTCTCTCCCAACTCCCCCTTATCCAGTTGTATCATTTTTTTTTAAGTTTAGTTATTTGAGAGAGAGAAATAGAGAGCAAGCAGGGGAGGGGCAGGGAGAGGGAGACACAGAATCCCAAGCAGGCTCCATGCTGTCAACCCAGAGTCCGATGCGGGGCTTGAACCCACAAACCGTGAGATCACGACCTGAGCCGAGATCAAGAGTCCGACGCTTAACCAACTGAGCCACGCAGGCGCCCCTGGAGTCATATTATTTTAAAGACATGTCTAACTTTATCCCCTGTGTTTTGGAAGGTTTCCCCCTCTGTTGAAATGTGCTGGTTCACATCGGTGCATCTCTCCACCAGAGGCAGTAAGCTGTCTGTGCCCCAAAATGCAGGAAAGGGCAGCGTCTCCAGGCAGAGGGGGCTTGTTAGAAATGATAAATCACAGACATTAAGAGCAACACATCGCCTGCCTACAGTAATAATGCTGAGCAAAAGGTCAACGAAGCTTTAACCTACTGTGAAATAAAATAGGATTTCAGATTTCAGAGACTATCCCTTGAGGTTAACTCTGGGAGGGTTGGATGAGCTTTGAGAAATTCCCTACATTCCATCTTACGTTGAAAATAGTATTAGGAATAGCGAACGGAATAATTGCCCCAGTGCTATTCCCATATCTGTGCCCAGTGCACCCCCCAGTCACGTGATCTTTTCACTAAGAGGCAGATTGTTATTATCCCTGTTTTACAGGTGAATCGAAGGAACTTGACCAAGACCCCACAGAGAGGAAGTGGACGAGTCAAGATTCAACCGGGATGTGTTGGACCTGGGCTGGTCCCTCCCTGCCTCAGACTTTGGGCCTCCCTCCTTGAACTTCAAGACGCGTGGGCCCCAGAACCCTTTCTAGTTCTCTCTGTCGCTACTCCTTGGTACGGTAACTGCTTAAAGTGTCGCATTTTCAAGGTGAAAGAAAATGCCATCCGAGTCGTTTGAATGCGTCTTATTTTTTTTTAATTAATCTCCTATAAAAGGTAAGGTGAGGGATGTGCAGAGCTCTTAACAGCACCAACGGCCTCACCCCCTCATTGCGGGCTCTGGTTGGGGCGTCGGGAGAGACGTGGAAAATGGGAAAGAAGGCACCAGCAGTGCAACCTGCAGGCCATATTTTCAGAGCCCCAGCAGGTTCTCGAGCCTTAGTGACGCGTGAGAAGTTTGTGGAAAATGCCAGCAGTCGGGCCTCACCTCACGGCCTTCCGTTCCGTAGCTCTGGGGCGGGCGGGAAGTTAGGTTTTCCACATGCTCCCCGCTGGCATTTTGGTGCAGGGCACCCACAGACCCTGCTTTGTGGAACTCTACATCAGACCTCCCATCCCTGCCAGTAACAGCTCCGAGGCTGAGCACTGGGGCGACTGAAGACTTTGAACTGGCTTCGGAGCAGTTTGGTGTCTTGGGCTCGGGGGGGCCCTCAGGCAATTTCAAGCTTCACTCCGAGCCAGTCTGTGCAACTTCTCTGAGCCTTAGGGAAGTAAGCAATGTGAGCTCCTCAGCCGAGTGAACTCACGAAAGAAATGTCACCTAGTTCCTTGTGGCTCGAACAGACTGGCAAGAGATTAGGCTTCCAGAATGGGCGGGGCCTTGTCCACCTCCAGAAGTCTGAACTTCTTGCCCTCTGGCAGTGGGGAGCCCTGAGAAGATCCAGAACAAGGAATAATGGGAGTAGGGGGGGCAGGAAGACGGGTGTAAGAAACTAAGCAGGAACGGACACTGGCCTGACCTAAACTGTTGGAAAGAAGCAGGCTAGAGAGGTAACAGGGAGAGGTGAAACCAAGGTCTCAGAGACTGAGCCAGTGCAGGAGAACTCTGGGCGTCCCTCCATGCTTAACGTCCGATAAAGCAGTGCCCGGCACATTATCGACACCCCAAAATAATTATTGGATGAATGAACAACTGAATGAATTTTCTTAGTTCTAGACCCTGTCTGGTTATGGGGAACAGATGAAATCTTCATATGAAAACACTAGAAACTTGCACATATTCAGAAAGTGGTTCAGCTACCGAAATAGAGACCCGAGATGGCAATGGCTACAATGTAATAGAAGCTTATCTTTCTTTCTCAGGCAGCAGGATGCTTAAGCATATGGGGCTAGTAGGGCGGCTTCCTAATCATCTGAAACCCAGGCCCCTTCTCTCTCATTCTTCCATCGTCCAGACACGGTTTCCATCTCATGGCCCAATATGGCTGCTCTAGCTCTTGCCACCACATCTGTACTCCAGCTGTCTTCATTTTACCTGTGAGTTAGCCAGCGGCAAAGGAGAAAGGGTGTGCACATCCTTTAACGACATGACCCAAATGTTGTAAACGTCCCTTCTCGGCATTTATCATTGGCCAGTATTCAGTGATGTGGCCACACTCGGCTGCAGGAGCAGCTGGGAATTGTAGTCTTACTCCAACACTCATCTTCCCAGCAGGAACACGAGGGTCCGACGCCTAAAGGGAAGAGGCGCATAAATACTGGGAGACACGGAACGTGCCAGGAATTCAGCATTCGAAGCCCCTTTGGCCCTTTGGCAAGTTTTCACACTCGTTAAATCTGGACGGCGTATCGGTGGGTGTTGATTAGATTGCCGTCTGCACTTTATGTTTGAAACATCTCATAATGACACCAAGTGCTACACAGATGTGAGCACCCCCCCCCCCATTTGTCTCCGTTTCCACCGTCTCAGCAAGTTACCCACAGGGATGCTGAGGCTCCGTCTCCTCACCTCTCTCGTGGGTTTGTGGTGAGGATTCCAGGGATCGAAGCAGTGGCTGTCCTTGGGGATTCGTGCACGCGGGCTAAAATGGGGAGGTCAGAATATTTAGACGGTAAATAACAGAACGTCCAATGAACGATAATTTGAATACGAGGCCTTTGTGTTACTAAGCCAGGAGTTTGAAGAGCGGTGCCTCTGCCATTGTATCAACAGCTCATTCGTCTCGGGACCCTGGTCGCCTCTGACTCTCCAGATCTTTCGTCACGGTCCCCAAATGGTGGTTGCCGTCCCCAGCGTCATCTATTCACACAGCTGTATCCAGGGCAGTGTTCTCTCCTCGGCACTGTGGACATACGGAGTGGACCACTCTCTGCTGGGGGGCTGTCGTGTGCACTGAAGGGTGCTTTACCAGCACCCCTGGCCTCTGCCCACTAGCAGCACCCCTCCCCCAAGTTGCAGCCACTAAAAATGTCTCCAGACATTGCCAGATGTCCTCTGAGGGACAAAAATCACCCCTGGGTGAGAACCACTGACCCAAAGTAGGAGCAAAAATGTTCTTTTTTTTTTTTTAATTTTTTGAACGTTTATTTATCTTTGAGAGACAGAGCATGAGCAGGGGAGGGGCAAAGAGAGAGAGGGAGACACAGAATCAGAAGCAGGCTCCAGGCTCCGAGCCATCAGCGCAGACCGGGAGATCATGACCCGAGCTGATGTTGGATGCTCAACCGACTGAGCCACCCAGGCCCCAGAATGTTCTCTTAGTGCAGCCCACTCTCCCTTCAGTGAGGAAAAGATTTCTTAGGAGCCTCTGAGGACCCCCATTCTCCACTGGCCAGGGCAGGTCACATGCCTGAGACCTGACATGGAGCACATGCCATTTTCTGTTCCAGGAGGCGGCCGCCCTACACGGGAGGAACAGGAGAGTGACGATTGTCCTGTGCGTCCAGCAGCGTCTGCCTGAGGGGTCTTCATGGGGGCGTCCAGGGATCTTTCCAGAAGTCTTTACACACTTGGTAAGGACTCTCTAGCAGGGACGGCCTGGCGTGCAGGGCCACCACAGACGCTTGTTGGGAGCTCAGCGTTTGTCGGGTGCCATATTAACTGCTTTATACCCATTGATGCGATGAACTGTCAGCCCACCTCTGTGGAGGGAGACTGTTTTTCTCCCTCTTACAGAGATGAAGAAATTGTGGCTGATTAAGATTAAGCCACTTGCCGGCGGGTCCCACGGCCCCTGAAGGAGGAGCTGGGCACCAAAGGCCCTGCATGTGGCCAAGAGGCCCGTCGGGACAAATCACACCAGCTGCCTTCCTACACTTAATATAAAGGACGGTGACCTAAGTATTAAAGAACTGCAGAGGCGAAGGGAGAACACGAAGCCGCCGCTGAGGGCGTGAGTTTGGGGAGCGTCTGCCACACCAGGGCTGGGGGTCCCAGGGAAGGCCGGACCTGCCGAGACTTCGAAGGGCCCGAAGCGGGGCTCCGGCCGTCCGCAGAGAGGCACCGTGACCCTGCTGGGGTCCGATGGATGTTGACACCATCAGGAGGCCGGTGCTGGACGGGCAAGCAGACGGGAGAGACCGTGCTTCCCCGTCCTCCAGCCCCTCCCAGCCGGAAGAGAAGACAGGTGGCGTCCAGAGCCCCAGCCCAGTGTCGCGGGAGAGCAGAGAGGGCAGGTTGGGGCTCAGGGACAATCCTTAATCATCACACGTCTGACAGCCTCCTTCTTTCCCTGCCTGATGCCGGGAACCAGGAGGGCTTTAGGGAGAGTTTAGATGGTGTCAGTCAGGACTGGCCCGAGAGGTGGGCCAGGTGCGTCAGGATCCTTCGGTGAAGGCCTCTCGCTCCCAGGACCCCGGCCTTTGTTGTGTGTTCCCGAAGCGTGCGGTTCCGGAGGCAGCGCCTGGGTGTCCACTTTCCTGACGGAGGCGGACACACGGAGGCCCCTGGTGGGCCGGTTCTGCCGTGTTTCTGGTGGAGACCCAACCCAGGACCGCTCGTCGTGAACTCCCCGTGGTTTCTGTAGGCACCTAGTACCCTCTCCCGATTTCTCTTCGAAACAGGTAGGACGACTCTTCTGTTTCTGCCGCTGAACTCTGCCTACTTCAGTCACGCCTCCAATCTTCACGACAATGATTCCATCTTACAGATGAGAAAGCTGAGGCCTGTGGTAAGTCAGCAGACTGCCCAAGGTCACACTGATTAGTCAGTGTCAGTGTCAGAGCCACAATACGAAGCCAAGTCTCCTGCCCCCTCCCTCTGTCCCTTCCCACCTCGGCCCAGGAGGATGTGACTTTTAAACTGGAGTGAGGGTCGGGGCTCCTGGGGGGCTCAGTCGGTTGAGCGTCCGACTTCGGCTCAGATCGTGATCTCACGGTCCGTGGGTTTGAGCCCCGCGTCGGGCTCTGCGCTGACAGCTCAGGGCCTGGGCCTGCTTCGGATTCTGTCTCCCTGTCTCTCTGCTCCTCCCTGGCTCACGCCCTGTCTCTCTCCCTCTCTCTCAAAACTAAGTAAACATTAAAAAAAAAAATTAAACTGGAGTGAAGATGTGGTCTGAATCCACATTTAACTTGCAGATCACAAAATGTGTTCCACTCTTATGCTTGAATTAATCTGAGGCTTGATTCTTGTTTGTTTCCATTGTATGGTTTTAAAAAAGCATAATGATTCTCCTTGAGGTCAAGCGGCTGTGATTGACAGGGACCCTTACACAGCCGGGAGCTCCATAGTGGCTGCAGGGTGGGCGGCCTCTGCACCTGACCCTCATCACCAGCCCTGGGGAATGACACAAAGACAAGACAGTAGAGAAGCGTCCATCTTTTTTTTTTTTTTTTAATTTTTTTTAACGTTTATTTATTTTTGAGACAGAGAGAGACAGAGCATGAACGGGGCAGGGGCAGAGAGAGAGGGAGACACAGAATCAGAAGCAGGCTCCAGGCTCCGAGCTGTCAGCCCAGAGCCCGACGCGGGGCTCGAACTCAAGGACCGGGAGAGTGACCTGAGCTGAAGTCGGACGCCCAACCGACTGAGCCACCCAGGCACCCCAGGAAACGTCATTCTTTCAGGTCACAGTTATTAAGCAGTTGCTGGTACGGCTGTAGTTCTGACCTGCTCAGCCTCCCATCCTCCCCCGCTGGTCACGGCACCTCGATTTTCCTTTGTGGGGGCCTAACCCTCCTTCACCCTCAGGCCGTGCAAGGTCTGGATGGCACCCACTCCTCCTCATCCCCTGCTGCCGGGGCAATTCTTGACTTCCACGTTCCATCCCCAGATTACAAGGATTCAGCCAGGGGCTAGTTGGCACGTGACCCAAGCAAGGCAAAGGAGATGTGGCCCTGCCACCACTCATGAATTGTGAAAGAAAAACTCGTTCTTTCTGTTGGGCCTAAAGACATGTGCATGGGGCTTCTGGGGTTGCAGGGAGACCACCCGTCAGAGTGTGAAACCCAGGAGGTGGGGTGGATGCAAAGGAGCCAGAAGAGAGGAGGCAGATTCTTGATGACGGGCGTCACTTCCAAGGCTGGATCGAGCCCTAACTGAACTCATGACTTCCCATCCTGGGTTTCTCTGTTATGCAAGACAAATTCTGCCCTTTGCTCAAGGCGGTTAGGGTTGGCCTCGTGGTTGCTTGAACTTCCCTGTCTCCTGACTGCCAACGAGATCTTTCTTCCAAGTATGTCCCACCTTCTCTCCACCACACCAAGCTACTCTCCCCTCAACTCTGGATGGGTTAAACTTAGATTGGTCTAAACTACAAACTACTGAGCTTCTCCAGGGATGCCCACCTGGCCTGTCATGTGACAAACACTCAAGATTCAGCCAGTCACACTTCTTTTATTCTCCAAAAATAACTTAAGTTTGCCTTCAGATGCCACGTAACAAATTACCCAGAAACCCAGTGTCACCCTCTAGGTGCACTCCCTCCCTCTCTCTCTCCCCCTGGATTGTCTGTGAGTGCTGGGACGTGGCAGGAAAGCATCCTGGATGAGGGGCGACTGAACTGAGTTCTGAAGAGTGAGTTTGTGTTATTCTATCAAAGAGAACGGGAGAAGTGCCTGCCGGGGGAACTCTCCACCTGTGTGAAGGCAAAAACACATGAGAGAGCAAGGCAGAGGGCTTGGAGTTTTATATGGGACACAGGGAGCGCCAGTGATGTTTGTAAAAGACGTTCCACTGAAATAGCCTTGGAGAGAGAAAAGCGTGCATATATGTGCACCGCGGGATGGATTTTCACCGAGAGGACGCATCCGTGTCACCTGCATACAGATCCAGAAGCGGAGCACGGTCAGTACCCATAAAGTTTTACATCCCCTCCTGTCACCACGTGTTCCAAGGGTAAGTTGTCCTGACTTCTCACATCCACGTCATGGGGTAGTGTTGCCTGCTTTCAACTTTATAAAAATAGAACCAACTCTTCTTTAATTCCTCATCGGGAGATACATCCTTATTATTGTAGGTAGTTATACGTTGTTTTCCCCTCAATGTAGGGCAGGGCTCAGCAAACGTTTTCTGTAAAGGGCCAGATACTAAATACAGGAGACTTCTCCGGCCATTTGATCTCAATCACAGCCATTCGGCACCGCTGCCATTGGGTGAAAGCAGCCGTAGACAGTCTTCAAACCAATGGACGGCTATGTTCTGAAAAAACTTTATTCACGAAAAACAGCAGCCTGGGTTACAAACACAAAGCCGTATTTCCCAGTCCCTACCGTGGAACACTCCATTGTGTGGATATACCACATCTGATTCATCTGTTCTTTTGTTGAGCTTTTGGGGGTAGGTTGTGCTTTGAGACTATCTGTGACTGATACTGCCGTGAACATCCTTGTACGTGTGTTTGGGGAACATACGTTTGCATTTCTGTTGGGGATAGTCCCAAGGAGCGGGACCGCCGGCTCGAAAGTTACACATTTATTCAACGCGATAGCTTTGGCAAAGTGGTTGGCCCCGATTTTTCACCTGTCCACAACCAGCAGTGCTGGGGCTTTCCAGTCGCTCTATGTGTCTGCCAACACTTGGTGTTTGAGACGTGTTAAAGCTCAGTAGCACCTTTTTGAACGCTTACGGCCATTTTGGGTGTCTTCTTTGTGAGGTGCCCCTTCCAATAACATTTGTACCTTTTATTTATTTCTTTAATTTTTAAATTTTATTTATTTTATTTTTGAGAGAGAGAGACACAGAGAGAGAGAGAGAGAGAGAGAGAGAGAGAGAGAGAGCATTCGTGCAAGCGGGGAAGGGGCAGAGAGAGAGAGAGAGAGAGAGAGAGAGAGTCCCAAGCAGGCTCATGCTGCCAGCACAGAGCCCAACGTGGGGCTCAGTCCCCCAAACCGTGAGATCATGACCAGAGTCGAAGTCAAGAGTCAGACACTCAACCAACTGAGCCACCCAGGCGCCCCACATTTGTACCTTTTAAATTTGCATCGATCACACTCTGCCCGGATGATACAGCTGTCAGCCTCCTTTGAAGAATTTGGTTTTCCTTTCTTCTCTAAACTCAGGAGTCTTCAGGGGCCCGTGTTCTGCTGATGTTACTAATTTGTCTTTAATTCCAGAATCTGTGAGATGTTAGCCCTCAAGGAGTTTGTTGAGGTCCTCTTCCCTTGAGGAATTTTGATCTTGTGTCTTGCATGTATAATGACGATTCTGAAATTCAGAAGCCTAAGAAGCCTAAACTGTCAGAGATTGGGACCTAAAAGAATTTAGACAGTGGGACCCTTGCTGGGCTCAGGCTGGGAGCCATGATGGTGCACACTGGGGTTCATCATTGAACCAACCCAGGTTTCTGAGTCTAGGTGTGAGCGGTACCTGATGTCTGTATCTGCCCCGGTCTTCTTGAGAAGTAAATCTGTCTGAGGAGGGAAGGTTAGCGATAGTGCATACCATTTGGCAGATTCTGAAATAGAATACTTTGCATGTGTGAGAGAGAGACACACACACAAGGAATATGACTGATGGCTGCAGAATAACTATGGCTTATATAACCCACGTAAAGCCCAGTTGCACTGAGGTCCAGTATGACAAGGCATCTGTGTAAAAACAAAAACAGTTTAGCAGCCCCAAATTCACCAAGAGTCATTTGAATATATATTGGAGCCTTTTGAATAGTGTGCCAAAGAAGGGACCCATGGATAATACATATCAAAACTTCTTTTTACAATCCTTCTTTCTACAATATACAATGGCTGCCATGAGGTTATTTGTTCCTCTTTTTATCTCCCACTTAAACAAAATGACATAAACCAAAAAAAAACTCTAACTCAACCCTCTTGGGCTGTTTGATTTTGATCCCTCTCCCTTATTTCCCCAATCCGTTTGAAGTCCCCAGCTGAAGTCCTCGAAGTTCCCATGGGAACCCCCACTAGCCCTTCCTTAATTTATCTCCCTTACGGGTTCTTGCGTTCAATTGAGAAAAGGCTCAGTCACCAATCAGACAAGACTCCTTCCTGGATTGGGGAGGAAGAGAGCAAAAACAAAGCTGATAGAATTTTCTTTAGGGTTGAAGATAAAAGAGGCCACGAATACTCTCATGAGTTCATATTTGTGTCCTTGCCAGCCTTAGATTCTTGGATATCGTTTGAAACTTTAAAAAAAAAAATCACTTTTAGGGAAAACTGGTCTCTTTGATTTGATTCTTGCAAGTAAGGACATTGAGCCATGACCATGATAGGAACCCATATTTGAGGCTTCAACTTCTGAGGACTAATCATGGCACAGGTACCAAGAGCCCAAGGTCATTATTTGGGCTGGCCACATAGGCAGTCTGGCTGACACGGACCGAATCTCCCAGGAGGAAGCAGCCTCTGCATTCTGTTCAGGCCCAGTGAGCTACACTTATCCGGGAATGGTGGGAATCCTCCTGCAGCCCACCTTCTCAGATGCCACCCAGGGGCCAGCCTTGTGAGCAAGTCTTTCAAAGGAGACCAGCCAGGTCTGCTACGGTCACTGGGTTTGCACAGTGAGACATTTAAAATGAATGAACCCTCCCAGCAAACTCTATGAAGCCATATAATCATTTTCGCCATTGGGAGGAGAAGAAATGGAGGCTCGGCGAGGGTGGAGAACTTTTCTACTAAGCGATTGTAAGTGGTAAATGCTAGAAGGAGACCATGTGAAACCACAGACCATGCCCTGCTGTCTCTCAAGTATTTATTTCAATTTTTAATTAATAGCCAACATTTACTGAGTCTTTTCTATGAGCCAGGCACTGTGGTAACAGCTCATTTATACCTCACTTCGTGAGACCTTCTGTTCCTCTTATCTTCATTTTACAGATGAGGAAACTGAGGCACAGAGATCCTGAAGATTGAACATCAGGTCATAATAATCGGGACCCTGCGTTGGGTGCTTTTTAGGCCCAGACACTGCGGTAGGCATGTTATGTGCTCATTAAAACTTCACAATATCTGTATAAAATAGGCCTGCGGCAGCTCCAGAATTCGGGGGTGGAAGGGAGTGAGGAATGGCAGTCTGATCGGAAGGAGGTTTGAGGTTTTCTAGCCCTTTACCTAAGATGGGGAGCTGGTGGTCCACCAGAGAAAAGGAGGAGGCACCTCCAGAGGAGTAAGTGCCACTTTTGTTCCCAGTTTACGGATGAGGCTCAGGAGTATTTCTTTTAAATATTTTACTTATTTTTGAGAGGGCGCAAGCAGGGGAGGGGCAGAGAGGGAGGGACAGAGGATTGTGCTGACAGCAGAGAGCCTGATACGGGGCTTGGACTCATGACCCAGGAGATCATGACCTGAGCCGAAGTCAGACGCTCAAGCAACCGAGCCGCCCAGGTGCCCCGAACCTCAGGAGTTATCAAGTAACGTGATTAATGCCACACAGCTCCTGGGGGGGAGGGCGGGGGGGAACCCCTGATTCTAGTGTCCCAAGGCATGTTCCTCCTCTGTGTCTCTATCAGCTTTGCTGAGCGTCTTCTCGCCGGGGACCCCTGTAGAGCGGAGCTGAATTGGAGGTGAAGCTTAATGGAGTAAAGCGAACACGAGGAGGAAATCAAAAGTTCCAGGAGACAAGTTCCACCAAACTGGAGTAGATTGCTTCCAGCAGAAGCAAAAGCAACTCATTTCCGGAGTCAAGAAAGAGGAAAGCAAGTGGAAACTTCCAGCTTTGGGGCCTCGATGAGTGTTCAATGCAAAGTGCCCTGTTCTGTTAGGTGGAGACAGCCGTGTAGCTTCTACCTCATTCTCTCCCACACATATGCCCCACCCTGGCCCCTACCCACCAGAGACAGAACTTCCTGGTGGGGGGAATAGGGTTTCTTGGAATCCTCACTCCCAGAGGAGAGGGTGTAGACCCAGCTGAAGAGAGAAGCTGAGAGTTTATCCAAGCCCAGAGAGGCAAACCCGTGCCTCTAGCGGACAGGCAGGTGCAGCTGGAAGGGAACAAGTTAGTTAGAAGGCCACGGTGGCCAACCGTTGTCTGGCCCTGCTTCTCTGCCTGCCTGCCCGCCCCAACACCTGTCCTGAAGTGATACGATTTGTGAAACAAGGCCCCTGCTAATCCTCTGGACAAAGTCAACAACTCGTGTTGATTCTGCTGATTCTAAAAAGTAATGGTTGCTGTTATCCTAATAATACAATGTAATGGGACGTTGAGCTTATTTTTAGGCAGAATTCACACGGATTTTAGAGCATCATAGGGTCTGAAGGGGACACTTCTCTTACATTTTCCTAGAGTTTAAAGGGAAATTAGGGGCACATGGGTAGCTCAGTCCATTAAACATCCAACTCTTGATTTCGGCTCAGCTCATGATCTCCCCTTGGTGAGTTTGAGCCCCGCAAGTTGGGCTTGGTGCTGACAGTGTGGAGCCTGCTTGGGATTCTCCTTTCTCCCTCTAAATAAATAAACCTTTTTTTTTTTTTTTTTTTTTTAAGGTAAGTTAAATTCATCAGCAGAGATGGCCAATGCGGGCACTTACCAAGGACTCTGGGGGCAATCCTTCCAAACACGTGGGATTGTTTCAAGGGCAAAGGTAACAGCTCAGCAGAGAAGTGGCTTCTGTTTCCTACCTTGAAACCCCACCCAGTGAGGCCAGCCCAAGGATGTGACTAGTGCCTTCCCAACACTAGGAATCTGAGGACAACTGGGTGCGCCCTTGACTCTTATACGTTCAGGCCGACAACATCGGGCAGGTCGCTTTGGCTCTCCAGGCCTCGGTGGCCTAATCTGCAAAAGGGAAATAACCACGCTTTCCGATGCTGTTAGGTGAGCCGATGCATGGCAAATGTGGGGCACTGTGGCATCTGGCGCTACGAGGCGCTTCACATACACTGGGAGCGGCTGCTAAAGCCACTGGGACCATGAAGCCACACTGTGCATGTGCAGCGAGGGCAGCCCAGGGATAGAGGCAGCAAGAAGGGCTTGCGCATCGGCTCCGGGTACCCTGAAGCGACTCCCACCTCTGAGAACCGTCAGTGGGCGTCTGCCACCCCCGTTCCTTCCCCTTCAGCCTTCCTCAAGCTTCCAAAATTCCCTCCTAGGCTCGCACCCCACCTCCACGCCGCCCACGCTTGGGGGACGGATGACTCCACCCCCTTGCTCCAGGGGTAGGCCCTGATTGGCTTACAGGGAGCAGAGGTTTCCACACAAGCCAGTCATTGGTTCGCAGGCGAGCATGTGACCCGGGGGGGCCAATCAGGGCGCATCTTGTTTTGTCCTGTGCTTGCCTTCTGGGGAAAGAGCCTACGTGCGGAAGGGTGGACCTGCTGGGGTGCGGCCGGCTTTGCAGAGGTTTTGCTGAGCGCGCAGAGCTGAGGAACCGCAAACACTTGCGTACCGGTGGCGTTGTGAAGCTTCTGGATGATCCACCTGGAGGCTTGAGCTTACCGGCGCTTTCTGCGTGCGTGATACCGATCCCCTCCATTGCGCCAGCCAGTTCAAGTGGCCTTTCTCCATGACTCGTAACTGGAAACATGCCGTCACGCGGAACTTTTATAAGAAGCAATCGTCTGCTTTCACGTCTGCGTTCACGGCTTCTCACCAGCGTGTAGGACACCTCAGGCACTTAATCGTTGCTTGTTGAATCCATCGGACATGACTTACCCCGTGGAACTTGGCGGTCTCTGTGAGAAATGAGGAGACACGTGGTTTTGAATCCAAATAGGATGTTGAGACAAGCTGAGACCAAGTCCCAGCGCTAGTCCTACGAGCCGTCAAGGTTGTCATCCTTAATCCTCCTTGAAGTGACCGTATAATGCTGTTGTGAGTGACAACCCCGTATGAACCAGCTGGGCCTCGGGGAAAGATTCACGGAGAGGAGGGGAGGGTGTCTCCTTAAAAGGTACGTTGGAATTCTCATCGAAAGAAGGAGACGGGCCCCAAATGAGGTGTCTGTTAGAACACTTTTGGTTCAAATGGGACAGAAAATTGGTTGCCAGATGGCTTAAGCGAAAAGAGAGAGAGGGTGAGGGAATTTATTGATTCGTGTGAAAGAAAAATCCGGGGCAGACTGATCCTCAGGAATGTGAATGTGAGCAGGACCCTAGCTTCTGCCCATCACTGAGCTCTGCTTTTCCTCCGTGTTGGGTTCTGTCTCCTGCTCTGCCCGGGAGCAAGAGGTGACAGCAACTGCCAACAGTACTCCTCATGGGCTCACAGTAAGTGGGAAAGAGTGGGGGGGGGGGGGTGTCTCGTACCTCATTGGCCCAAGTGTCTGTCCTGGAAGTAGTGGGCATGGCTAGGAGGTGTCATGCTTTGATTAGTTTAGGCTTCGGTTGCATGTTTCGGCGCTTTGGTGGCGTCCCATTGCCCATCCCCGAGACTAGGGCACTATTGCTGGAAGGGCCAGGGATGCTGAGAACAAAAACAAGAGCTGTGGGCTGCACACAGCGATGGATAGGAAAAGTGGAAACAAAGAGGGTGCACATTCTTCCAGCTCACGCTGTGAAAGGCCTGCCCCTCATCAGACCCTGTGCTGGGACTACAGGGATACATGAGAGACAGGGCCTGGCTTTTTTTTTTTTTTTTTTTTTTTTTTTTTTGAGAGAGAGAGAGACAGAGCATGAGTGGGGGGGGGGGGGAGAGAAAGGAAGGCAGAATCCACAGCAGGCTCCAGGCTCCAAGCTGTCAGCACAGAACCCAACTCGGGGCTGGAACTCACAAACCATGAGATCATGACCTGAGCCGAAGTACGATGCTTAACCGATTGAGCCACCCAGGTGCCCCGCAGGGCCTGGCTTGGAGGAGCTCACAGCCCAGAGAACTTGTGGGAGTTTTATGCCCATGTGGCTTAGCATAAGGATGAGGCGTAGAGTGGGGCAGGACCTCTGGGGTTCCGCAGCCCCATACCCCTTATATTTCCATTCAGTGTGAGAACCCCAGGTCCCATCCAGAAGATAGAGGGGATGTAGGCCTGCCTAGAGAGCCCTGGAGGGACCCAAGGTGGATTGAATCTGTGTCTCCGTTTGAGGAGGAAATGTGGCTTCAAGGGTAGGGAGAAGCTTAGCATTTAAGAGAAAATAGTTCTGGGGCACCTGGGTGGCTCAGTCGGTTAAGCGTCTGACTTTGGCTCGGGTCGTGATCTCCTGGTTTGTGAATTTGAGCCCTGCATATGCTGTCACACTGACAGTGCAGAGCCTGCTTGGGAATCTCTCTCTGTCCGTCTCTCTCTCCCAAAATAAATACATAAACTTAAAAACGGGAGAAAAAAATTTCTCTAGGCGGTGCCTTTTTTTTTTTAAAGGCAGAGCTTGTCCCTTATGCTTCTGGGCAACCCTAGAGCCTGCGTGAAGCCTGGCACATAGCAGGCATGCAGTTGGGGTGAACAAAGAATTTCTCATAGCTCTCCCCTCTCTCCCCACTTCTTTAGACTTGGCCTCAGGGGGTGAATATTGCCTTATGATTTATTCTGACCACTTTACAGTGTGAAGCCCAATGCCTGGCACATAGTAGGTGCTCAGCTGTTTGGTTTCCTGTCACCTCCATAAATGCATGGTGCATCATCAGGCCTCAGAAAAAGAAGGGTCTCTATCCTTGTAAACCTTGCTATGGAGTCAGGGCTGACTGATTCTTAAACATGCAGAAAAAGAGACTTATATAATAGACTTAATGATAACGATCACCACTTGAGCACCTACTACATGTTAGACTCTGTGTCCCAGGAACTTGACAAGTTCTTTCACATCCTCCACTAACCCTTCAGTATGGGCACTATCCCCTTTTCCTAGATGTGGCCCCTGAGATGTGGAAATGGTGGGTAATTAGGTCATTCCTTTAGAGCAAACCATGGCCCATGGGTCAACGCTCACCCACCACCTGTTTCTGTAAATAAAGTTTTATTGGCACATGACCTCAGCCATTCATTTACATAATGTCTTCAGCTGCTCTCGCACTACAACAGCAAGTTGAGTAGTTGTGACAGGGACCATATGGCCCACAAAGTCTAAAATATTTACTATCTGGCCCTTTACTGAAAAAGTTTGCCTGGTTTAGAGAAAACGTTCGAATACTTTATTTTTGCTAGGCCGGAAGTCCGATCAGGAAAGGCTTGGTAAGGAAATGAAACTTGCTGGGCTGGCAGAGGACTACCACTGCAGGGGGTTGAAAGGGGAGGGACAGGACTGCCTTCGTGTTTCGGGACCGCCAGTCTGGCTGCTGAGTGCACTGTCAGTAACAAACCAGAGTGCGGGCAGCGAAACCTGTTAGGAGTCTGTTGAGATAATCCAGGCAAGAGGAGGCTGGGCTGGAAAGTGCCAGCTGGGTGAGAGCTTTAGGAGGGAGAATCACCAGGAGTTGGTAACTAATTTTCTGCGGGTGGCGAGACGGAGAAAGGGAAATTACATAATTTGGTGGGGGGATCAGAGGCGTCATTCACTGAGCGAGGGGGAGGGGGAGCCAGAGCTGGGAGTTCAGTTTAGGAGGTGTGGAGTTTGAGACTCCTGTTGGATGTCTCAGCCAAGATGTCCAGCTGGAGGTTGGTGTTATGGGTCTGGAGCTCAGAGGGAGGGACAGGTGCGCCCCAGAAGGTGGTGGTTTCCCAGCCTCCAGTGTACAATCCGCAGCATGAGGAGTGAGGCCAACAGCAGGGTGTGGTTCAGACCCGGGGCTGAGTTCTTGAAACCCTGCAAATCCCAGCCCAGCCTCCAAACGGCCAGGACCTCCTCCAGGCCTCAGAAGCTGGGAAAGAACGTTCTCCCTAGAGCCAGAGATCCCAGGAGCGCCAGAGGCTGTCACTCTTCCTGAGGAGTGGACACCTGGCACACAGACAAGGCCTTTGCTGGTGCCTCACGCCCCCAGCTGTGTTTCTGCCCCCAAGCGTGGCTCTGGGGAGCTGGGCCGTACATCCTCCACCTTCCCCTGCACTCGTGGGGCCATTTTTCTGAGCCTTCTGTGGGCTCAGGTGAGTACTTGCCTGGCGGAGAGAGCTGGAACGCGCCCCAGCTGGCCCTCAGGTACCATTTTGAGTGTATAGAGCATCCAGAAGGCGCGCCTTATATGGGCCTGGGAGCGGATGGCACGTGGGAGGCATCCTGCGTGCTGGAAATGCTGTGCGCCTTAAAGAAGGCTGAGGAAGTCTTTTTCCTCTAAAGATACGACTAGTGCCTCGGATTTATTTTTGCCTTGAAAGATTTCAAGGCTGCCTGAAACCCTGAGAGGGCTGGAGGGAAGCAGGGCTCTCCAAGCGGCCGTGTGTGCCAGCAGAGGCGCTCAGGAATCCCTCCATCTGGGAAGACGCTGGTTCTCCCCGGTCAACGCCCCGGCTGACTTCTGCTCTAGTCGGCCTTTGGAGTTTTGTCTGCCTCTTCCCCCTTCTAGACGGGACTGTCGCCCCCCGTGTGCCACAGACCAGTGTGGGGAAGGGTGGCCCTCTTTCCATGACTGGTAGTCTCTGCCCCCTGGCCGCCTCCTCACGTCTCAGTCACTAGCCACTAACTAATGGTCGCTTTACAAATCAGCACAGTTTTAGGGGCAAGTGACAAATTCAAGTCCAGCCGCCTTAAGCCCCAAAGGGAGTTCACTGAAGATTTCAGGAGGGGCGTTTACTTTCAGGTAAATAGGGATCCAGGTGCTCAAATGATGCCATCTGAACTGCCTGCCTCTGAGCTCTGCCACCCTCCGTGCTGGCTTTATTCTCAGGCAGGCTGGTCCCACGCTGTGGCAAGATGGCCGTCAGCTCCAGGCTTACACCTACAGGAGCTTGGCAGAGGAACAGCACCACTTTGCGGATCAACACGTGGTAAGGGTCCTGGAATTCAACGTCCAGGGCCGCCCAGCTGGAGTCTTAGGCCATTCCTAGCCCATCACGGGGTGGGGGTGGGGCCAGGACAATGCTGTGTTCTCACTGGCCGGGTTTGGGTCACGTGTTCAGCTCCTGGAGGAGGGGGTGGGGTGGGCTCCAATCCAAGCTCCAGGGATTGAGTGAGTGTGGCTGAGTGGAGGTTCTGTGCCCTGAAGGGGCAGTACAGGGGACAGAGGGAAGTAATGGATGACTATTATGCTTGATCCCTGAGTACGGTGATGTGGAAAGGTGGTCTGTGAGCCGGACTGGCCCTCGAGACCGAAGGAAGTTCTAATGGTGGAATGTTGTATATGAGGCAGCTGTCTACACAGGGTTAAGCCAGGCGTTGGAGTCCAGTATGGTGTGTTGGGGGTGGGGGGTGGTGAGAGGGCTGGGTGTAGGTGTGAAGGGAGCCAGCACCTGGGATTGGGAGGGGGGATAGAAGCTCCAGAATGGGGTGGAGGATGTGCCTCCAACTTTCTCCCTCTTGCCCTCTCTACTCTCACCTTCCTTTCTTTTTTCTTCCCTCCCTCCTCAAATATTTGAGTACCTGTTCTGTGCCAGGCACACATTCAGCACTAGGGGACAGACACACAGATGAACAAGATGGAAATGTTTCCTAGCTATTAGGGCTTATAGTCTCCTTTGGGAGTAAGAACTAATAGATAAATGAGATCATTTTCAAGAGATGAGCCAGAGAATGTGACTGAAGTGTGGGCAGCTGCTTTCACCAGGGTGGTCAAGGAGGGCTTCTTGGAGGAGGTGACATTTAGGCAGAGACCAAATGATGAGAGGGAGCTGACCCTGGGAAGGATAGGGGTGGGAGAGGAAGGGACAGTGAGCACGGTGGCCTTGAGGTGGCAAAAAGCCCTGGTACTTGAAAAATAGGCAACAGCCCATGTGGGTGGAGCCTGAGGATGGAGAAAGCGCTGGAGGTCAGAGTAGGGCTAGGCAGGAGCAGAAGGCCAGGGGAGATGTATTGGAAGGGAATTGAGCACTGCCGCCTCCTGGTCTAGGTGGGGGGATGATGGAGCCGTGTTGTGGCTCGGACCCAGCCTCCTAGGAGAAGAAAGAGAAGCAGGAAGGATCATTGTCCTTCAGCACCAGTTCTGTACCAGCTGCCATCTATCCATGGCCCTGAACCTTCAGAAACATCCTGTGAAAGGTGTGCTCCCATTTTGCAGATGAGGAAAATGAGGCTTAGTGAGGCGAGCGGCCCCAGGCCTCTTGCCATACTTTGTGAAGCTATAATTTGAACTTGGGTCTTTTCACCTCCCAGACTCTGCCTCCTACATGGATCTGCCTCTCGCCACGCACATTCAAATGCGGCAGCAGTCCAGAGTGATTTATCGCTTTTCTTTCCTTCCCGCCGCCTCTCGTTTCCTTTCTTAATTTCCACATCTCTGAGCTGAAACAGGCTGGTATTTAAATTTGCCAGTAGCAGAGTAGCAGATGGGGGTGGGGGCAGCGTTGGCCCCTCAGAGCACAAGGGATGGGAGGCTGAGCCCCACCTGGCCGCCGAGCAACAACCCCCCCCCAACCCCCCCAGCCAGATGCTCCCCACAGCGCGTGCCAACGCCCCCCTTGCCCAGCTCCTGAAATGGTTTTGGAGTAAGAAAGAAGATCTGCTTCTCCTAGCACGTAAATGTCACTTTACTTCAAGCCTTCCTTTTTTATCAGCGCACTTGGAAAGTGCCTGCTATCTCCAAAGGAACGGTTTTGGTTTCATCTTCCAAATGCCACCACAGTTGGTGCCGGCACAGAGCTTAATAGCAGATTATTTTTACAGCTTGTACTCTTCCCCGTCTTTGAATCCTGATAGCATCTTAGCCAGACACGTGAGAGAGGAAGTGGAAGGTTGCCATCATCAACAACCCATATGTCCTGCATTATGGGGACTTTCAGGGACCTTCCTTGGAATCCCTAATTCTGGGATGAGACACAGGGCCCCTGACACAGGTTCAGGCTTCAGAAATTTACTGCAGAAGAAAGAGTTCCTGTTTCACCTAGACCTTTTGTCGTGCCCATCTTGATTTTTCCTGTGCAGTCACTTCTGGAAATGGGACCTCAATTCTCTTTGGGCATGACTGCTGCCTCTACCCTTAGTTCATGCATTTTGGGTAGGGGTGAATTCCACCTGTTACCCCCTACCCCACCACCATTTTTAGAAGTGGTCACATGATTGAGGTTTGGCCAGTGAATGTATTTTTCTCTCTGATCTACCTTGGTGACTCAGACACAAACAGGAAACCCATGCCAGACCAGCAAGATTTGGTTTCGGGACTTATATGGGAACTATTGGCAAAGAGAAGTTGTCCTGCTAGGAACTGGCTAAATGGGTGAGATGGAGACCGGAAGCTGCTGGCAGCCAGAGTGCTGGCAGAAAGCGTCTTTGATAGTGAGGACAGCACAGAAAAGAAGAGCTAGAACTTGGGTGACAGGGAGGGAAAGACGGAGTTCTAATGAGATCACTTGAACATCTGGATCCAGCCATTCCTGAAGCTAATTAAGTTTGGAGTCGATAGGTATATGCATTCATAAATTCAGTTTGATGGCAAGAGTACTGACTAATAGCTATTGGTGTGATCCTGGCCGCATAAAGCAACTTGGTCTCTGAGTTTCCCCACCCTCACACATTACTGCAAAGATACGGCTCATAGCAAGAAGGAAGAAAGATAGGGGCAAGGCATAGACCCCACTTCTCACCTACATGGACACGTGGGGCATCTGTTGAGGGCTCAGCTGCTCTCTGGGGATCCCCAAGAAGGATGTTCAAAGTATAAAGGGCAGGGCTACTTGCTGGGACAAGACTGGCAATCGGAGAGGAAATGCAGGGTCACAGACTGAAGGCCTGCCCTGGCCCCCTTCTTGCTTTAACACAAGGGCCTCGGTCCTACAGGTTGCAGTCAGCCAGGGGCTCTCACGAGTACTTTTGCCATGCTTATTCACTCCCAGAATTGCACTTAGACTCAGCAAATCGTTACCAGGGAGCATGCCAAGTCCTGGGGATTGAAAGACTTGGGTTTGGATTCTTGCATTCTTGTCTCCCTTAGTAACCACATGCTGTCGAGCAGGGTTCCTAAACCTCCCAGGGCTTCCTGCTCCTTGTCTGTAGATCAGGAATAACCGTATGACCTGCTTCAGAGGGTGGTTAGGAGGACTTCGTGTTTGGCCCTGGGTCTGGCACATAGTGAGCCACTGCTAAGCATGTGCCAAGGTTACCGTTCCAGAGACGATGATATCCTAGTCCCTGTGTGTGTGTGTGGGGGGGGGGGGGGATGATGAAAGTGGCTCAGGTTTTTGAGAGTTATATAAATGGATTATTTCTATGTTGTGTAGTTGATGATAAGACGGACACAAGCCACTTGTACAGGCAGCTCTGGGAGCCCAGAAGGAGAGCGACCTGACAGTAGGTGGGATTCGGAGAAGGCTTCTTGGAGGAGGTGACCACTGAGCTGGGACTTGAGGATTGAATAGGAGTTGGACCAGAGAATAGCAGGGGCAGATGCTTAGGGGCATAATATGAGCGGGAAGTTGTGCCCAATTTGAGTAACTAGACAGTGGGATGTGATGGAACCAGAGAGTCAGAGGGTAAGAAGAAAGTGGAAAGACGATAGCAAGAATTCGGGGCAGATCCTGGGAGCAGCAGGGAGCCTTGGAGAGCTTACTAACGAGGGAGCGGAATGGTCAGATTTGAGTTTTAGGTGTTTCCCCCATCTGCTGTGAAGGGAGATTAGAGGGGCAAGTCTCCTTAGAGGGGGAAAGTTGTTGGGGGCATCTAGATGAAGCTAATGCGGTCCACAGACAGAGGGGATGGTCTGGAGGGAGGGGCAGGGCCAAGACAGGTGAGAGGGACAGAACTCAGCTGGACGAAACACTGAATACAGCCAGTTTCCATCTGATCCTCGGTTCCCTTGGCTGTGATTTGAAAACACATCACGTGTGCCTTATAGAATGATGGGTTGCTTACCGAGATCTCTAAATGCTGACGCCATCTCTCCCCAAGTGAACCTCATATTTTTTCAGCCCATCTGCCATAGCTGGGTATATTTTGCCTTGATCAACCATTGTCGTCTTTTTAATTTTTTTCCAGCCCAAATACCGATCCGGACTCGTAGCTGTAGGTCAGATTCTCGAAGCTCTTTATACGCCGTAGCCCTGGACCACTTGCCAAATACTCGCCTGTGCGTTATCCCACTTTGTTTTCACAGACACCCCATTTAGTAACTGGGATGGAGATCCTGGTGTCCGTTTCAGACATTAAAGAACAGAGGAGCTGGGAACTTAACTAACTGGCCTAAGTACCTGTTAGAGCTACCAGATTTTTATTTCTGTCTTATGGGTATGTATTTGTTCTCTGTGCTAATACTTAAGCGTGAAATTGCATTTTAATTTTTTAAATGGTGCTATTTATTTTTGAGAGAGACAGAGCATGAGAGGGGAGGGGCAGAGAGAGAGGGAGACAAAATAGGACGCAGGCTCCAGGCTCTGAGCTGTCAGTGCAGAGCCTGACACAGGGCTTGAACCCACGAACCGTAGGATCATGACCTGAGCCGAAGTCAGACGCTCAACCGAATGAGTCTCCCAGGCGCCCCTGAAATTACATTTTAAGAGATGTTTGAAATACAAGGATGCCCCTCTTTTGCCACAGGAGGTAGATGGCACGGACTGGTGTTAGCGTCCATTTCTGATTCTGTCCTTCTGTTTCCCATACGCAGAGGCAAGAAAGCGCCCGATTCCGTTTCCCAGAGTCCCTTGCTGCTGGTGTTCTAGACGTTACTTAGGCCTGGCCAGTCAGTTGCATGCACATAAGATCTGCTCTTGCCTTCAGGCAGTTTGCTCTGTTTTAATATTAAGCTTCTGTGACGTTAGCACATGTTCGTGGCTGTTTGTTGGACAGACTACAGGAGACGTGTGCAGCCTCATGGCGCAAGATACTTGTTTCGGAAGTCCATCGGCACATTAAATGCATATGCAGACACGTTTTCATTGACCAGCGACCAGAAACTCTTAGCGCAGGCAACACTTTGCTCAAGAGCAACCGAATTATACACAGCGCAAGAGGCTGATCCCTAGCTGTATCACGTAGAACTGGGTTGGCCGCACACAGCAAGAACCTGACCAACAATGGCTTAAACAAGTAGATGTATGGTGGGCAGGGAGCCCCGGGGCGGGGGGCGGGGGGGGGTGGATTTGTTTTTTCACACCAGACGCCCAGAGGTAGGGAGTTGCTGGCACGGATTTAGCTGCTCAGAAGTGACATCTTGAACCTGAGCTCGCTCTTTTTTATGTCTTTCTACTTTGCTTTCCTTCACATTTTGACTGCTCTTGCCTCATGGTCACGAGAGGGCTCCTGTAGACAAGAGGTCATTCAGCTTTCCGGCAGCTGCCGACAGACACACACGGGGCTTCACCTGTTTGTAGACAGAAGCTTTGTTTGGTTGCTTCCTCTGCTCTGGGTTTGGCCAGGATGGCACCAAGCTTCCACCTGCCATTTGCACCGAATGCCAACAGCAGCCGACATCAGCGGTCCGCTCCGGGAGCAGCCTGAGCCACACAGGTCGCTCGCTGTGGTGACTAAGGCAGGCACCGAGTGCAGAATTTTGTCGTCGTTTCAGTTGTAAAAGCTGATCCAAAGCCACACAAAGTGACAGAAATTCACCAGCCTCAAAATGTGGTGATGAGCGATGTTGATCAGCCTGGCTCAGTTCTGGAGTCTGGGTCTCGAGCCTGACCCTCACTGCTCCCTCCCTCGCTCTGACGAATCGGTGCAGTGGGTATCTTCTGCCCAGATCTGACAGTCACCACTGGGTGGCCCCTGTCTGTGCCTGTCACGGGATCTGGGAGAGCTGGGGGACCTCTAACTACAGGATTTATATCTTGTGGTCCGAGTCTCAGGGGGCTGTGGTGAGCATTTGGTAGGGTAGTCAGCCTCATCCCTTGGCCCAGTGCCTGACCCTAAATGAATTTTCCTATTCACTGTTGGAGGAGGAGTTGAGTGTTCAGCTAGAAAGATCGCTTATATTCAGGAATCGCCGTTTACAAGGAATATTTACATACGTCGTCTTATTTAATCTAGCCCAGTGGGTATCGGCACCCCTGTTTTACAGATGCATTAACCAGGGCTCAGGAGGGCTGAGCGTCTCGCCCAAGGTCACATAGATCAGGTCAAGTGCAAAATGTCAGGGGCTGCCAAAAAGCTGAGAAATCGAGATACATTACGTTGGGGTGCAATACTTTAAAAATCGAAATCTATACAAAAAGGATCCATGGCAAATAGCCACAAGGCAAAAATATTAAAAGTTTTTTTTAAATGTTTTCATTTATTTTTGAGAGAGAAAGAGAGAGTAAGCAGGGGAGGGGCCGAGAGAGGCAGGGACAGAGGATCCAAAGCAGGCTCCAGGGTGACAACAGAGAAGCCGATACGGGGCTCGAACTCACGAACGGTGAGATCATGACCTGAGCCGAAGTCGGATGCTCAACTATCTGAACCACCTCAGAATATCAAACTTTTTTTTTTAATTTTTTTATTTAAAAATTTTTTTTTTCAACGTTTATTTATTTTTGGGACAGAGAGAGACAGAGCATGAACGGGGGAGGGGCAGAGAGAGAGGAAGACACAGAATCAGAAACAGGCTCCAGGCTCCGAGCCATCAGCCCAGAGCCCGACGCGGGGCTCGAACCCACGGACCGCGAGATCGTGACCTGGCTGAAGTCGGACGCTTAACCGACTGCGCCACCCAGGCGCCCCAGAATATCAAACTTTTAAACAAAGACAGGATCGGCCTGACTGATGTTTTCTTTGGCTCAGGCTCCAGTGGCGCTTGGCACGGCTGGGGCTGACCCCGTGCTGGCTGCCGGTGGCCGAGGTGGCCCCCACAGCCTCGGCCGTGCATCCTACTTCACGAGATGCACACGGAAGCTGTGGCCTGGGGTGTCTTCGACTCCTGCTGGCGTCCAGCACTAGAAGTAACAGCCCCACCCTATCACGTACGGTGACCGTTGGGGGGGATGGCCCTCAAAAATGTTGGGGCGCTGTTTCAGTTCTAAAAAGAGGACTGGATGTGAAATACACAAAAATGGCAGATTCTACTACAAGGGGACAGTACCTAACACACAGGACCATCACTGCAGTGGTGGGAGATCGGGCTTGGGGCAGAGCCAGACTTTGGCCGGACGTCCTTCCTGATGTCTGCAGGTCGGTGCAGGTGTCGGGGGGACAGCTGGTGCCCGGGTCCTCGCCCAGCCCTGATTCTCCAGAGTCGCATCCTTCTGCTCAAGGCTGCTCAACCTGTGCTTACACTTCACTCTCGTTCCTCCTACAAGGCAGTCGTGCAGAACGTTTAGGCCACTTAGTTATCACCCTGATCTCTTTTGATCAAACCTGTCTATTTTTACACTACTGATGACCGGGTTGTGCCGCCATCCCGCCCCTAGGTAAGGAGTTCTGGGGGAGGAAAACAGCAGGATGAACAAATCCCTGATTTCCCGGGGGAGGAGCCCAGCAAGGCGTAATGAAGGGCTCGGGTAGACCTCCAGCAGTACTGAGAACGTCTCTTTACGCCGTACGGCAAGAACAGAAGCAAGTTTCTCCTAGAATGTTGCTTCTCGGAGGGTCCCCTCTCCTATGATGGCAGGTCACGTGCTCAGGAGGCAGGGCCAGGGTGGCAAGGGTCAGTGGAAAGGTGGCATATCCGCGGTCGTCTGCAGGAGCCAGGGAGTGGCCGGGCAGAGTCATTGTCCCTACCACCCCCTGTTGTTTTGCACTCATCTGCTTTCTTCCTTTTTTTTTTTTTTTTTAAGTTTATTTACTTATTTTGGGAGCAAGAGAGCATGGGTTGGGGAGGGCCAGAGAGAGAGGGAGAGAGAATCCCAGGCAGGCTCCACATGGCCAGCGCAGAGCCTGATGTGGGGCTTGGACCCGTGAACCGTGCGATCATGACCTGAGCGAAGTCAAGAGCCGGGTGCTTAACACACTGAGTCACCAGGGGCCCCTCCACCCTGTCTGGTTTCCTCATGTCTGTCGCCTGCCTTGCTGTCGCGGAATTAACGTCTGGCTTCTCCCGCGTTGACACTAAGCACTTGGCGTCCTAGTGTCAGAGTATCTGGACACACGACAGCAGAGGAGTTCCGGTAGCTCTCCCATCCTCCAGATCAGCCTTTAGATTACTGTTCAGCAAATACTCGCTTTCTTCCTACGCCCTTCAGCCTCTGCTCAAGAAACGTATGCCCTGTCCCACTGAGGTTGCCCTTGACCTTGTGATTTGTTTTGATCACTAGAATGAGGGTAAAAGTGGCAGTTTTGAGCCTAGACCATAAGGAGGAGCTGACACTTCCACCTCCTTTCTGATAGCTCCAGATTTTACCCACGAGAATAATAAACTCCTGGGTAGTCGCTGTCTCTCCATCAGAATAAACACATGTAGTGAAAACCCGACTCAGCTTTCCCACATACCTTTGAGATGATGATAAATTCTCATGTATACTGCTGAGTTCTGGCGTGGTTTGTTATGCGGCAAGAGCTGACGGATACAGAGCCGAGGGCTTTCTGAGGTTCGAGAAAACTGATAGCAGTGAGCATCAGTGGCGCTGACTTGGGGCCAGATCAACCTCGGTTTGACCCCGGTAGGCCCTTGTACTTATCTCCTGTGAGCTGAGGCTTGCTGCTGCACCGCAGCCTTTGAGGAATGTCCTTGTGCGATAAATATGGATGGTCACCTCTACCGCGAAGGGCTGTTGTGAGGATAACACAGATTGTATCTGAAGAACTGGAAACGTCGTAGGTCCCCCGTGCCTTGCTGTCATTCCCACTCCCCTTCCTTTCCAAGTGTTGCCAAACTGTTAGGTTTCGAGAATGGCTTTGTGAGCCCCTGTGTCACCAGAAGCCACTTGATAGAAGCTTTAGAGGTAAAGATCCAGGCCCTGGAGTGATGCTGGCTCGCTTCAGTTCTGGCTGCACACCTTACTAGCCGGGTGACTTGGGGTAAGCTACCTAATCTCCCAGCATCTCAGCAGTTAAATGGGTTGAACGGCATTTCCTAGCTCCGGGCTGCAGGAAGGGAAGGGTTCTCTGAGACAGGAGCGGGTCAGGAGGGCAGGAAGGTGGCACCCCGTAATAGCAACCTGCGGGCACGGCCGCTGTTGGTCATGATGCAGGACTTCAGCACTCCTGTCCCACCTCCTCACCCTTCCTCTCTGCCAGCGTTGCTCTCAGTAGGACCCGTGGACCACCTGCCGTAAGATCACCTGGCCGGTCGAAGGTGGTACCCGTTAGAATTCAGACTCCCGGGCCCCGTCTCTGACCCGTAGAATCAGACTCTCTCTGGACGGAACCTGAGGACGGAACCTCTCTGGGTCCTGGAACCTGCATTTCAACTGTCTCCCCACCACTGACCTGGGCTCCACCCTGGTGGTGATCTCATGACTTTGGCTGAGTGGCACAGAGTCCATTTGAGATTCAAGTGTGAGGCGCTGTCTTCGAGGCAAATCAGAACCACCCACTGTATTTGCGTAGCCTTTTGGTTTTTGTCGACAGAAAGCGTGTGGAGAAGTTGCACTTCTCTGGGTGCCCGTGTGGTGTTGGCTGTGTACCCCAGCCTGGGAGGTTTAGAGAAGTGGCCAGGTTTCTGGGGTGGGCCTTGAGGGCCCCGGGGCGGTTCGCCTCGGAATCATCAGTGGTCCGGGTGCCTGCTGGGTTTTGTATGCCCCAAAAGCTTAGAAAAGTTTTTACCTTTTTACACTGTTGGAAAAAGTCAAACTGTGCTGTTGATTTCAGTGATAGGGAACAGTAACTCGGGAACCCCAGTTAAGCAAAATATTCTCATCCGCATTCCATTCTTCTCATTAGTAGACTTGTATTCTTATTATTTTTAATTTAAAAAAAAATTTTTTTTTTAGAGAGAGAGAGAGAGAATGAATCCCAAGCAGGCTCTGTGCTGTCAGCACAGAGTCTGATGCAGGGCTCGATCTCACAACCCTGGGATCTTGACCTGAGCCGAAATCAAGAGTCAGACGCTCCAACCGGCTGAGCCACCCAGGTGCCCCAAACTTGTATTATTCTTTGAAACTGCACTTAGTTACTGTATTTTGAATTTCATCAATAAAAAAATGTGTGGAGATTTTTTAAAAATCTTGTTAATACCATACATAATTCAGTTCTGCCTCTTGACCCATAATCCAAAATTTTGATTCTCTGGCCCTGGGTAAAAAAAAGTTTGGTATTTCTGGTCTGCCCTCTGGAGAGCTGTCTCGCTAACCCCTTGGCTCCCTCTCCTGCGGGAGAGGCCACGAACGAACTGGTTGCAGATCTCAGAATCAAAACTGCCTGCTGGCCCCAACAGGATTCTTGGTTCCACTCTTTCCTTAATATCTGTAGCAGTTCTGGGGCGCCTGGGTGGCTCAGTCGGTTAAGCGTCTGACTCTTGACTTCAGCTCAGGTCATGACCTCACCATTGGTGAGTTCAAGCCCCGCGTCGGGCTCTGTGCTGACAGTGCGGAGCCTGCTTGGGATTCTCTCTCTCTCTCTCTCTCTCTCTCTCTCTCTCTCTCTCTCTCTCCCTTCCTCCCCCTCCATCCTCTCTGCCCCTCCCCTGTTCTTGCTCTCTCTCTCTCAAAATAAATAAATAAACTTAAAAATATACAACTGGAGGGGTTTTACACACACAACTGTCAAAAGAAGATGAGAAGTGTTGTTCAGAAAATGTGCTGTCTGATGCTGGGCTGGTGCAGCCTTGGAGAGTTGCCCCTCTGCCGGCCTCCACCCCATCCCTGCCCCCCCAGATCCAGGTCCCCCCCCCCCCGGAGTGTCCTCCCGACTCAGCCTGTGTTGTGGGCTTCTTCCCACTCGCCTCCCCCCTCTCCTGGAGGCTGGAGTCCCCATGGCAGAAGGAACGGAGGGAGCAGTCTTTGGGAAGCCGCTCAAGGCAGAAGGGGCACTTTGGGTGCCATTGGGCATTGTCCCCACTGCTCCCCACTTGCTGACAGAGAACCGGCTGCTTCTCGGGTTTTCCATCCTTAGTCTTGATCCTCACATGGGGCTCCTCCTTCCTTTCTTTTCTCCGCCTTCAGAATTTGCAGCTGCCCCCTGCCGTCCGTCCCCTCCCCGGAACAGAAAGCAGACAGCCAACCACCCCCAGGAAAAGAGAGGGTGGAGCCCAGGGCAGGGGGTAAAGAAGTATTCAGATCACTGAGGAAGAGGGGTGCCCGGTGGGGGCTCAGTCGGTTAAGCGTCCAGCTCTTGATTTCAGCTCAGGTCATGATCTTGCTGTTGGTGAGTTCAAGCCCCGTGCCCGGCTCTGTGCTGACAGTGCGGAGGCTGCTTGGGATTCTCCTCCTCCCTCTCTCTCTGCCCCTCCCCCACTCGTGCTGTGTGTGTGTGTGTGTGCGTGTGTGTGTGTATCTCAGAAAAATATATATAAAAAAAAACCACTGAGAAAAGGGACACGGGGCAGAGAGTCCACGGAGTGGTCCTGTGGGCCCCTGAGACCCTAGAATCCCAAGCCTCACGCCAGCAAATGGATCCCCCCCCACGTTGGAGCAGCAGCACCCGAGTCCCCATTCCCCTGGTGGACGCGGCGAGATTTGGATTCTGTCATCTGACTCTGAGGTGCAGAGAACCAAACGAGCAGTATTTCAAGGGTTCGTGTATGTATTTGTTGGAGCTCTGTGCCCGCCCGCTTGCGGGCAGGGGCAGATGCCGGTGGAGACGGGACAGCCAAGTGCGTGACTGGCCCCGTGGCCGGCAGCCAGGCTGCTCTGTGCAGTGACAAAGCCACCTCCGCTCCCCACAGTGAAGGGCATGGAGCCTGGAGACCATGGGTTTAATTGAGCAACAGTTTATACTCGTGCTGAATACAGTTTTCCAAAAGAATTAAAAGGAATCTTGTCATAATATTGTCCTAAAATGTGCTTTTCTCCCCCATCCTGAGCCTTTCAGTGAGTTCTACCTCGTTAATTTAACGCTTTATACTTTTTCAGTTTTCTGCTGGTGCCAGAATTTATTCAATCCCCACCTTTGTCGAGGGACATTTAGGTGGTTGCTGTGTAGAACATAAATCTCACTCGAGCTAGATTCCTAGTCGGGACATTTTTTTTTTTTTAAAGTTTATTTATTTATTTTGCGAGAGAGAGAAAGGGAGCGAGAGGGAGAGAGGGGGAATCCCAAGTAGACTCTGTCCTGACAGCACAGAGCCTGATGTGGGACTTGATCTCACCAACCACGAGCTCATGACCTGAGCCGAGATCAAGAGCCAGATGCTTCACCAGCTGAGCCACCAGGCGCCCTAGGAGGGACGTTTTGGAGTGAAAGGGGTTTTGCGTATTTCATTTAAACTGATTCGGCCAAATCACACTCCAAAAAGCCTCGACTACATTCTCCATCAGGTGGCTCCGTGTTGTATGGCCACTTACAGATGGGGAAACCGAGGCACAGAGAAGTTCAGTGATTGGCCGGATATCACACAGCTGATGGGTGGTTCACGTGACCGCAGGGCCAGACCTCTCGGCCGCCGTGCAGGTTGGAGAGATTGTACTGGATGGCTCAGGGTGCTTGCGAACGCCGTGGCTAGCTTGAGTTTTCACAGAAACCCTAATGAACGAATTCTGAATGCACAAAGCCGCGCCATGGGGGCCGTGATTCGTATTTCCTTCGCAAGCCTTCCTCTTAGCAGCACGCCCTTGGATGCATTTCGGCACGCGGCTCTGCCCAAGTTGGCTGTTTGTATACTTTTCCAGGAACCGTCTGCTGGGGAAGTCGGGGTTCACCTGTGAGCTAAGGGGGCACCACAGGCAGCCACTGCCTGCATCCACTTTGTTGATGAACGTCCACAGGGGACGTGCTGCCGTAACTGCGTAATCCAGAAGAAGGCCCTGGCCCAGGAGGTGAGTGCTAACGCCAGGAATGACATCCAGTGTGAGATGAACGAGCCGTGTCTCCGGGTGAGGCGGGGAGGGTGTGTGTGTCGGAGGGAGGGCAGGAGGCCGAGAAGACAGAACCAGAGCTCACCTCGCAGCAGCCAGAGCAGAACATGTTGTGTTGCTTGGTTTGGGGGTGATTTTTCCGTTCCGTTATCTTGGCCAAGAATTTTTGTGACTGCAAATAACAGGTACCTCCTCAAAGGAGGTCCAGCAAAAGAGGTAAATGTAGTTGCTCACTGGGCAGGTGTTCCCTGCGTATCTACCCCGTGCCACACACCGTGCCCTTGGAAACTTCAGTTCTCCTCGAGAGGAAGGTCACTAAACCAGGCACCGAATAAATGTACCCAGCATTGCAGATGGTGCTGGGTACATAGTGCAGGTCGATACTCGGGTGGAGCAGGAGGTCGTGGGGTAAAGAACCTCTGAGGAGAGAATGTCTGGGCTGAGACCTGAATGATGAGAGCCTGGGTTGGGAATTTGGGTACAGAACATTCCAGACACAGGGAGTAGCAAGTGCAAAGGCCCTGAGGCAGGAGTGGACTTCGCATAGTAGAGCAGCAGAGAAGAAGCCTGGTGTGTCAGGATGGATGGATGGACGGATGGATGGATGGGAGGGAGGGAGGAAGGGTCAGGAGACCAGGCTATAGTAGGGGCCTAGCAGCCTCAGCTGGGATCTTATCCTCAGAGCAGTGGGGTAGCCATTGGGGGCTCAGAAGGGGCAGGAGTGTTAGCACGTTCCCGGGAAGGACAGGAAGTTCAGGGGTGGGCCCAGGCTGTCTTTCTGCCCTCCATCTGTCTGTGGTTCGTCACCTCACAGTGTCAGGACGGCCACCGGAGCCACCAGCATCCAAGGCGGGAAGACAGGGTTAGGAGGATGCCTGTTGTGTCTGTGACGCAAACAGGAATAGAGCCTTTTCCAGAAGCCCCGGTGAGCTTCCGCTTGCAAGCCCTCAGCCAGAACTGGGTCCCGGTGGCCGCTGTGAGGAAGGCCGGGATATGGAGCGTTCCCCCAAGGGAAATGGCCCGACCGTCATCGTTGATCACCCTGAACCTGCCACACAAACCAAGGTTCTCAGACCAGCAAGGAGAAGGCCCGCCCTGGGAGGTAGCGGAGAAGGGGAACTCTCAGGCCGAGTAAATTAAAAATTGTAAATTAGAGGCCCGTCCAAGGTGCGGGGCCGACCGCGCCCCTACCCACCCCACGCCAGCGGATGTTGCGGGGAAGGCGGTCGTCTCCGGTGTCCCTGGTGGAAGGCCCTGCAGAGGCGAGGCCTCTGTGTTAGGCAAGTGCTCCCTCTAGTGGCTGCACAGAGGTGAGCCCTGCAGGCTCCAGGGAGCCCGAGGTCTACGCGGGCAGAGGGTTTGATCTGTCCATCCCGGAGCCCCGAAGGAGAAGGGCCCAGTGATGCTGGTACGAGTGAACACTTCCTGGGCACTTGCTGTGTGCCAGGGACCCTTCCGTGCAACTTACAAATATTAGCTCGATCCTCTTGGCAGTTCTGCACGGTCAGTCCCATTCATGTTTCAAAGTTTTAGTGACGGGGGCCTTTGCTCTACCGTAGGGACAGGAATCAGACCTGCGTCTGTCTCACACAGACACTGTGCTTCCAGCCGGCAGATTCGGGGACTGTAACGTGCACCCATAAGTATTGTACCCGAGGGACAGTCGCGTTGATCATGGATTACATCCCTCTGTTGCTGTAACTTGCTTACTTAAAAAACCATGACTGGGGACTTAAGGGACTTAACCATGACTGTGGAAAGCCCGGGGCCTGATGCTAAGTGCTACAGGCCAGTCCGCACACTTCCCTGGACAGAGGCCCAGAGCAGCCGTCAGATGGGCCAAGGGGCTGGGGCCTGAAGAAGTCAAAGAGCCTCTGTGCCTTACGATTTGGAGGCCAAGCTTATTTCTTCCATAGACTTCTGGAGGCGGGTAGGGATGGAACTGATTAGAGACGTTTGTCACAAAGGCTTGTCTGAGCCCTAAGTGACTTGTGAGGATCTTAGATTTTGCATAAACCGGCTTTTGTTTGGCTCAGGAAACGTCTTGACATGGACACCTAATCAGGGCCCCTCAGGGGTTGAGGAAGGCCAGAACCCCGCTCCCTATTTGAAATAAAAATTTCGTCTTTAAAAGCCAAAGGGGAACATGAAAATTATGGTTGGTTTTCGGTGTGGGGTTTCATAAAGTAGTACTTTTCACGTAAAGTTCAGTGATCATTCATCTAAGTTCAGGAGTCTGGGTTGGAGGAATTGACGAATGAATGGCGGCGGGGGGTGGGGCAGATCACCTTCCCGCCCTTCTCCCCCCTCTGTAACGGGTGCCAAGGGGCGGAATTGTGTGAATTGTACAGACGCAGGTGCTGAATTCGAGCAGAGAGAACAAAGCATCCAGCATCCCTCCAGTTCCCGGAGAAGGTGGCGGAAACAAGGCCACCCCCACTTCAACTAAGCAGGTTTCTCTGCGTGGTGGGCGGAGGCTTTGGGGCCAGGGCAGGGAACGGAGAACGGGGCCAAGGAAATTTCTCACCCAAGCTGAATTCTTGACCATCCGGCCTCAGGGCTTGGGGTGAGGTTAACCCTGAGCACCACCCCACTCAAAGGATGCACTGAGTTCATTCTAAAAACAGAAGAAATGATTTTGAGTTCCCAGCCTTTGGGTAACAATGAGAAGAGTTAGGACTTTGGAGTTGGTTTCAATTTTACCCCCGTGGGGCTGTGTGGCTTTGGGCTAACCTCTTTGAACTTCTGGTTCTTTACCTTTCAGGTTGGTTTGAAAATTACCTCTCTCCAGGCAGCCATAGGAGAAAGTGGGGTCCATTCGGCCGACACTGAGGGTGGGCGCCTGAGTACTGGTGGCCTGTCTGCCCGACACTTGGGGTGTGGGGACTTGAGGGTGCCAGTCCTGGCCTCAGGGTCGTGGTGTGGTGTGTGCAGGATAAGGCATGGGGCTTCCTAGAGAGATCGGTGCAGGGGTTGGGGAACCCAGGGCAGGCTGCCGGTCCCACTGCCCGTGGCTCTGAGAGAGGGGTCCTGGGAGCCAACAGTACAGTGCTAACAGCAGGGCAGACCAACACCTGGGGAGCGGGTACTGTTCACCATTTTGTCTTTGCAACAGCCCTGTGACTGAGGTGCTGTAGCCCCATTCAGCAGGAAACTGAGGCACACGCCAGCTTGGATCATGCCGGAAGCCCTGTTGACAGCCAGTGGCAAGGTGGGGTCTCATGCCTGACCCCACAGACCTCAGAACTGACTGTTAGAGTGGGGAAAAGAGCTCGTGCTGGGGCAGGGTGTGACATGGGAGGTGTCCGAACAGTCGCCCATGGACGGGTGTGACTGGCCAGAGACAGGATGCTAGAAAACAGTGGGTGATCCTGAAAGTCCTTTTTAGGGAGTGGAGGGGAAGCAGTGGTCACAGACAAGGGTAAGTTTTGATCCGGTTTATACGGTTTATTTATTTTTTTTTTATTTAAAAAAATTTTTTTTAACGTTTATTTTATTTTTGAGACAGGGGGAGACAGCATGAACGGGGGAGGGTCAGAGAGAGAGGGAGACACAGAATCCGAAACAGGCTCCAGGCTCTGAGCTGTCAGCACAGAGCCCGACACGGGGCTCGAACTCACAGAACGTGAGATCATGACCTGAGCCAAAGTCGGATGCTTAACCGACTGAGCCACCCAGGCGCCCCTCGGTTTATACAGTTTAATTCCACTCTTAACAGGCTCTAGAAAGCCCATTTTTCTAACCCCACCGCCCGGCGCGTGGGGAGGCCCTGGGCTGCCTCAGCATGATGGTGGCCTCTCAGGGCTCTGCTCCCCAGGGCACCTCTCAGCCCTCACTCTCGCTCCCACTGAAATTGCTGCGATGAGAGCTGGTCTCCGGCCCGGGTGGCCACTGCTGCAGGTGACACATCTCACGCGAGGAGCACAGAGAGGCTGGCTCTCACACTCCAGGAAGGCGTCTGGGAGCAGAGAAGGTTTCGACCGCTGGAGGACGTTACTTACGTCTCCCTAACCAAACACAACTCACGGTTTGATGCTGGGCATCCTCTATCTTACAAGGTTCCAGGCATTTCCACGCTTCCGGCCCATCCCCAGCAGCTTGGCCCACCTCGCTTCCCCCTGCTCCTCCCTCCCTCTCCCTGCACCTTTCCCTGCCTTCCAGATCTCTTTGCTTTGGTGCGGAGCACCTCGGGGGTCTCTCTGCCTGGCCTGACTTCCAGGGTCCCCCACCCCACCCAGAAGCACCTCTGCAACCATCTGGGCCCAGAATTGTCAAGCTTTTTCAGTTTTTTGCAACATGCTTCGAGGCTAGATTTGGTGTGCAGTCTGCCCATTTGCGAGGATTAACATTCATTATTCAAATACGATGCAGACTCTTCCGGCTCCATTGGCTGACAGCTTGTGACTTTTGGACAGAAAGTCAACGATACTCTCTCCAGTTTAAAATTTTTGTGACTCTGACACCCCCCCTCCCCCACCCACACACCCCGGGGAGAGCAAAATTGAACACACACATACCCTGTGACACCCCGGGCCCACCCCCCACTTAGATGCCCTGGAAGAACTCTCACTCCCACCTGCAGGGGCTACACGGAAGGATGTGCATCCCAGCATCGTGTGTGAACATGTGTAACAGGGCGACGTCAGAAGCCGTCCCAAGTGTCCATCAACAGGCCGATGGAGCCATGCTTTGTGATACATTTGCAGCGAGAATGAGCTACGGCTACATTTATTAGTGCGGACAGATCTCAAAACACTGAGGAAAGCGTAGTGTTTTATTTATGCAAAGCATTAAGCCTGACAAGTGACAGCACGCATTGTTTACGTGTGCGTGCCTGAGTCCTGTCGAGGTAAAGGCAGATCTGGGCATGACGAGCGGCATATTCGGGACATTGGTACCGGGCGCGAGAGAGAAGCAGGCAGGGTGGGGGGAGTTACCCATGAGGCCTTAACTTGATCTGTCACAACGATAAGCTTTGTTTCTTAAAAACGAACCCTGGGCACGTGAGGGGGTTCCCGGGAGACCGGTAACAGGTTTCTTAATCAGGATGCTGGCTTCGCTTTGTGAAAATTCACGCAGCCGATCACACAGTCGATGTGCACTTTTCTGCACATCTGTGATTTTTCGGTAAAAATTAAAAACCGTAAGTCATGAAGCAGATGTGAGCCAAGCCGGGCGGTGGGTGACTCTCTGTCCTTTGTCGTAGGCTTGAAATCCTTAATAATAAACTTCCGCGCGCCCGTAAATGCTTGGCGGTGACCCTACCAATTGAGATCACAAAAGTGTTCTCTCTGTGACTGCCTGGCTGGAGGGTTGCTGTATGCGGGCGAGTCCGTGACAAACACAGACGTAGCACCTGATGTTGTTTCCCGGGCCTGCCGTCCGTGTGATGCTTGGGGCGGGGTGGGGGGGGCCCTCGCCCTCTGCCTGGACTGGCTGCCGTGGGGTTAGAGCTGGTCTCGGGGACTCGTCTGGAGCTCTTACAGAGGCACATTTGGACACATTCACCCGCTTGGCTACTGATTGCATGCTCTGGTGAGAAATAGTACATCTGAGAACGGGTGAGGGAGGAAGACTCCGTTTAAAGGGACAAAAGGACCAGGAAAAGATCGTCTGCTCACTTTGGTCTAGGACCTTGTAGTCACCGGAGAGGTTCCCAGGCTTTGCCGCCCTGATCCGCCCAGCAGCCCCGGCTGGGTGAGCGCTACCTGCGGCCATGAGACAGAAGAGGAGACTGGGCTCAGAGAGACAGGCCAGTGCTGCAGACCCGCCGCTTGTGACACACTTGAACTCGGGCCCGAGAGCCTGGAGCTCAGAGCCACCTGGGCAGATGCCACCCCTCCAGGGCTGGACGTGCGGACAGTGAGCTCAGGGCACCCAGGCCGCTGGAGGACATACAGCAGCAGAGCGGAGATGTCCTGGGGTCGGCTGATAATCGCCACACCCCCCCCAAAACCGGATCCTTTACACGTATGGCACCCTCCAGTCCTCCCAGCAGCACGTAGTGAGAGGCTAAATGTCGTTATGTCCATTTTCCAGAAGGAGACGAAATGAAACCCACCCAGTGTTACCTGAACAGAGGGATGCGGAGGAGGGATTTGAACTCAGGTCTCCGATCCTATACCCGGATGCTTCACCGGCCACCCAAGACTCCCTGCAGTTCCCCCACTGCTTCTAGCCCCCCCTTGTCACAAGTCGGGGCCCAGCAGGACACGGAGGCCCTGGCTCATTCCCTTCGGATCTTAGGAAATGGAAGTACCCCCAGGAAATCCACTTTAATCGGTGCCGCGGCTTTTGTGCCTCTGCGGAAAGCTCGACGGCTGTAGAGAAACTGGCCGTGTGTACGTTTAAAGAACAGGGTTGAAACACTGTTTGCTCAGAGGGGTGTGGAAATTTTTCCGGCGTTTCCTTGGTTACATGTTTTTCTAGGGTGCCAGAGAAGGCTCCAACAAGTCGTTTTAGCGGTAGTATTTTATAAATTTATAAATCTTTAACGTCAAACCCCCCTCCACGCAAAGGTCCGTAGAGCTGGAAATTGATCTGTGTTTTTGGCAAGTCCGTTAACAGCTAATTCCCTTCCCCAACCACCACATCCATCTTTGCGAGGTGCCAGAAATAGAAACGCATGGGGTTTTGGTGGGCAGACGGAGGGGAAACCTCCCACAGACGCCCCGGGTCCGGCCACCTCAGGGGTTGGCCTCGTGTCACGTCTCGGACACAAGCCGCAGTGATGTCACCCGATGCCACGGTGCGGAACTGCCCTCCGCGGTGTCTGTGGTCAGCCCAGGGCCCAGAAGTGTCTCCCTTCCTGGGCTTCGGTGTCCTGGTGAAGTCACATTTCCTGGGCTGGGGATTCGGTTACCGACAACTGCCTTGCCAACTGGCAACTGCAAAAGAGACGTTTCTGGAGCCTGGGGCACACGGGGCTCTGGCGGGCCGGCCGGCGGGAGGGGGTCCTGGGCGCCGCAGGTGTGCGCTCCCAAAGCCCAGGGCTCCGCGGCCGGGACACGCGTGCAGCGTGAGGAGACCCAGGGGGGCCGAGGACCCTGACCTGACCTGCAGCTCACCAGGAAGGGGGAGATGGGCATGTGTGACCCGGAGCGGGCCTGGGGCCCTTGTGGAACGTGGCTTTTCCCCGCTCCCACAGAAAGCAGATACGGCAGTGGGAGGGTCCTCTGCCAGGCCCGGCAGTGAGTCACTTTTTCCACCAGCCCCTTTCCACGTGTGCTGTCTCACCCTGCGGCTGTTCTGTGGAGGGGGGAGCAGAACCTGGAAAGGGGAGATCCGGAGCCCGGGGCGAGGGGGCCCTGTCCTTCTCCCTGGCCAGGTTCGAGCAGGGCGGTGGCACTCCCCCAACGACGCGCCATCACTGTGCGCGAACGGGCCTCCCTTCACAAAGAGAATAAAATCCTCGTTCCCGCCAGGCTCTGCATAATGTTGGCCCTGTCTAGCACCAGCCCCCACTCCGCCCACACCTTCTGGATGATTCAGCCTCAAAACCCACCCTGCTGTTTGGCTCCTGCCCGCGATCTGACCTCAGGGTGTTTGCAGCGGCTGTGCCCTGTGCCTACAGTGTTGGATCTTGGGTTTCCACTCACCTGTCACCGCCTCGAGGTAGCCCTCCGTGATAACTCTAAGACACTATCCCCATAACTTTATTCTTTTTGTAAGTTTATTTATTTTTGTAAGTTTATTTATCTATTTTTGTCGTTTTGGTTGTATTTTGAGTGAGTAGGGGAGGGGCAGGGAGAGAGGAAGAAGCAGAGAGAATCCCAAGCAGGCTCTGCACTGTCAGGATAAAGCCTGATGTGGGGCTTGAACTCACAAACCCTGAGATCATGGCCTGAGCCGAAATCAAGAGTTGGATGCTAAACTGACAGAGCCACCCAGCACCCCCCATAACTTTATTCTATCACTCTTAGAGGGTTTTTTCCCCTACAGCCTTTATAGTTAGCTCACATGATCCCACATATTCGATTATTTACTGATTGTCTCTCCTTCACTAAAACGTCGGCTCCTTGAAGGTGGGGATCTTTGCCTGTCTCGCTCACTAAGTCTGTTTTGTATCTAAAAACTGGAGCTAATAATAATACAAGAGATTTGGGGGAGGTCCAATGAAATAATACAGTTAGCACATTCAGCCCCATGCCCAGCACATGGTGTGCCTGCAATAAATATTGGCCTTAAGAAGATTTGGTCGCATGAGACACTGTCTTTGTCTATCTGGGCTCCTGTAACAGCATACCTCAGACTGGGTGGCTTACAAGCAACAGAAATTCATTTCTCAGAGTTCTAGAAGCTGAGAAGTCCAAGATTAAGGCACCAGCAGGTTTGGGGTGACAGCCTTTGTTCTTTTTTTTTTTTTTAATGTTTTTTAATGTTTTGTTTATTTAAAAAAATGTTAATGTTTGTTTTGGAGAGAGAGTGACAGAGTGCCGTAGGGGGAGGGACAGAGAGAGAGAGGGAGACAGATTCTGAAGCAGGCTCCAGGCTCCGAGCCATCAGTACAGAGCCCAACGCAGGGCTCAGATTCATGAACCATGAGACCATGACCTGAGCTGAAGTCGGACGCTTAACCGACTGAGCCACACAAATGCCCCAATATGTTATTTATTTTTGAGAGAGAGAGAGAGAACACAAACAGGGGAGGGGCAGAGAGAGAGAGGGAGACACAGAATCCGAAGCAGGCTCCAGGCTCCAAGGCATCAGTACAGAGCCTGATGCGGGGCTGGAACTCACACACCACGAGATCATGACCTGAGCCGAAGTCGGACACTTAATGGACTGAAACACCAGGCGCTCCCCATGTTTTTGTTCATAGAAGGCCATCTTCCTACTGTGGCAGAAGGGGCAAGAGAACTCTCTGGGGTCTCTTTTATGAGGGTACTAATCCCATTCATGAGGACTCCACCCTCTTGCCTTAATCACCTCCTAGAGGACCTGCCTCCAAATACCATCACATTGGGTGTTGGGATTTCAACATATGAATTTTGAGGGGACACAAGCATTCAGTCCATAATACCACCCAATACCTGGTCACCCTGCTTGGGCCTTCACAGTCTCTAAATACTAAACTGCTTAGGTCATACTTTTTAGTTTTCTACGAAGGAGTTTTATTTGCATGCTGCTTGCTATTGAAAAATGCAGAACTCTTAAAAGGTAGATACAGTTTTAATACTTCACAGCTTTTCAGATGTTTGGCACCTGTGTGGGCTAGAGGCAGGTATCTTCATTATTGCTGCATTAAGAACTGAGCACAAACCTAGTGGCCTAAGACAGCACAATTAAAACAATCTCACAGCTTCTTTGGGTCAGGAATCCAGCATGGCTTGGCTGGTCCACTGCCTCGGCATGTCACAAGGCTGCAACCAAGGCGGCTGCCAGGGCTGGGGTCTCATCCGAAGGCTTGACTGGGGGTGGAGCTGCTTCCAAGTGCACTCACCTGGTTGTTGAGATTTGTGCCAGATTTGGTGCCTTGCAGGTTGTTGGCCTGAGGTGCCTCGGGGCCTCACGGGCCGTTGGGGAGCCCCTCTCTTGGTTCCTCGCTGTAGCGGCCTCCCCGGGGTGGAGCTGACCACGTGACCATGTCAGCCAGCTGTTGGCTGGTACGGCTGCTTCGTCACAACCAACAGGGGAGAGAGTCTGCCAGCAAGATGGAAATCAGAACCTTCTGTAATCTAAGCACAGTGTGATGTCCCGCCGACTCTGAGGTGTTCTGTTGGTTAGACAGACTGCTCAGGGGGACAGGATTATCCGGGATGCGATGGCCACCCGGTGTAGACCGTCGGGGGCATCTCAGAGACCACTGACACTAGGGAAGAACCTGTGAGATGTACGCAAAGGCTTAGCTCGGTGGACTCAGGGTTGTCCCCTCCTTCAGGCTGTAATGAGGTCCCTGAACCTGCCCACACCCCTTCTCAAGTCATCTCACAGTAAGCCTTTGATCAGAAGGCAACTGGTCTCTCTCAGTTCATGTGACAGGGACACGTAGCATGTTGCTTGAGAGAGATCGTAAAGAATTTGCGTGACCTGGCAAAGGCCACTCTCTCGCCGTAAAGACTCAGCGGCTGGGGTTGGGGCTGAGGGAGGCTGGATCTCCAGAGAAGGAAGGGGCTCAGACATCCAACCACCGCTCCTCAAGGTCTGAAGTCAGGAAAACCCATCAGAGTGACTCTGAAACTCTCACCTAACACCCACTGGAAGAGGAGGATAAGAAACCCAGGTGGGAAATCCCCAGGAGGGTGGGAGCCTCTGGCCAGAGACTGAGAACCCCAATGAACTTTGTGGGGGGCTGCTTCCGACAGGGCAGGTGGATGAGGTGGGCTCCTTCAGGCCCCAGAAGTCCTCGTACAGTTGGGTCTGGGATCAATGCTGATCGTGAACAGGAGAGCTGGGGAGAATGTGTGCAGCCTGTGTTCAACAGTGACCCCTAGTGGCGACGAGGCCCCATGGATGTCGTTCGTGGTCCAGCCGCCCAACTCTGTTGTTGGGATGCTCGACTGGCCCTCCTTTGGACCAGGTAAATCCCAGGGTTCTTGAACAGTAGGCGTGGTCAGGGAGGAAGAGGAGATGTCGGACTTCTCAATGAGGCGTCATGTATTTATTGGAAACATGAAAGCAATCGGGAAGGAGTTGACTGCTTCACAGGTCACAGAGGTTATAGAATAAACCGGAGGTCGGCCATCTTTTATCAAAGGATTACATAATAAAGACTTCAGGCTGGCAGGCCATATGCCTCTGTCCCAACTAATGAACTCTGTCCTTGTAACATGAAAGCAGCCACAGGCAATAACTAAAAGAATGAGCACAGTTGTGTTCCAATAAAAGTTGATTTACAAAAACAGCCAGCCAGCTGCGGGCCCTCGTTTGCCGACCCCTGGAGTAAATAGTTGAGGTCAGTTTTTCCGTCTTTAAAAAACAGAAGATGGTGTACGTTTCTGTAAAGTGTTCTTTCCTCTCTTGGGTAAATGAAGTCTCATCCATGGATTTGCTAATTGCCCTTTTCTCCCTTCAGGAAGTAGGTTTTACTGTTTTATTTATGGATTTACTCATTTTTCCCCTCCTTTGAGTAAATGGAGGCTCTTCAGCGGATTTTCCCATTGCCGTTCCCTTCTTTGGACAGGTGGAAAGTTACTTATTTTTTTCTCCTTTAGGTGAATGTAAGCTCAATCATAGGTTTGCTTACTGTTCTTTTCATTGTTTGTGGGTTGTGCTTGATTCGGTCATTTGAAAGCATCTACTTACACACACACGTACAAGCTCAAGAATGTACTACTTGCGGTTGTAAAAGTGAGGCTGTTCATCTTCTGCTCCGCGCGTCTGGAAAAGCTTACGAATCTCGAACACTGTCCGCTGGCATATCGTCCAAGGAGACACATCACTTCCTAGCGTGCGGGCACTTTCTGCCCTGTCTAGCCGCGTGCTTGCAACACAGCTGAGATTGGCATCAGGATTTTCCACTAGACGGTCCACACTCGCCAGCAGCCAGTTTGGAGGTGCTCCTGCCCTCAAAGCCGCAGCCATGTCCACGGCCTCGGGGGCAGGTCTGGGGAAAAACCACCAAGTGATCTGGGAGAAGCAAAGAGTCTGGGTCAAGGGCAAAGGGATTTCCTTCCACCTCAGTACCGCTGCACCTCTCTGGACAGACAGACCTGCCGTTCGTCTCGAGCGTGTTTTTGTTTTTGTTTTTTCCAAAACCTCGAGCAGAACTTCTAACCATGATGTGTGACACGCCTGTAGGTGTTCCTTACTCCTTACATGCTCCTAGGCATTCGATGCCATCATTTGAAAACAGTGGCACCGCGAGAATAGCCTTGGGTTATTCTGTCTTAAAGGACATCCCACGAGAATTAGCCTTCGATGACTGTAGCAGGGTTTGATCAGAGAATCAGCCGGAAGGATTTAGCGTAGCGATTTGACGTTATGCAAACACGGGAGGTGGTTCGACAGCCTATGTGAGCCTGTTTCTTCGATGCTGGGGCCTCACGTCAGCAGGGCCGCTGCCAAGAAGACAGGGCGAGTGAGAGACGCAGGCTCGAGGACACCCTGGAGCCACAAGGACAGGCCAGAAGCCCCACCCGAGGGATCGGCTGGAGAAGGTGGCATCCTTCATCACGCAACTAAACAGGCACCTGCCCGGCATTCGGAGGACTGAAGAAACAGCTGCAGGAACTGGGAGGGGGCTTCCTGGGGCCCCGGGCCGGCCAGGAGAGCCAGAGATGAGCACTGGGGCGGGCGAGCCAGAGCCAGGCCCCCACACCCCACCCTTCAAGAATAAAAACAGCACATCTGCGGGGCACCTGCGTGTCTCCGTCGGTTAAGCATCGGACTCTTGATTTCGGCTGAGCTCGTGATCTCGCGGTTTGTGGGTGCGAGTCCCTCACTGGGCTCCATGATGACAGTGCAGAGGCTGCTTGGGATTCTTTCTCTCTCTGCCTCCCTCCCTCTCTCTCTCTCTCTCTCTTTCAAAATAACGAAACTTTTAAAAAACAGCATCTATGCTTCTTCACTTCTACCTTCCCAGTCTTACCCAAAATGTCTCCTGAGCCCCATGCCAACCAGAAACTGTACAGGGAAAGGAATTCTGGGAATTCTAACTTGGCGGAGTTGACACAATCCAAACCCGCCACAAGTATTACATTATGAAGTAGATAGCAGTAAGTGAATTGATTTGGGAGTTTGTTAGAAATGTCACTCAGGGCACCCGGGTGGCTCAGTCGGTTAAGCCTCTGACTTTGGCTCAGGTCATGATCTTGTGGTCCATGGGATTGAGCCCCACGTCAGACTCTGTGCTGACAGCTCAGAGCCTGGAGCCTGCTTCACATTCTGTGTCTCCCTCTCTCTCTGCCCCTCCCCTGCTCACACTCTGTCTGGCTCTCCTTTAAAAATAAACAAACATTAAAAAAACATTTGAAGAAAGAAAAAAATGTCACTCCCAGGGACACCTGGGGGGGCTCAGTCAGTGCTAAGTGTCCAACTTTGTCTCAGGTCATGGTCTCACGGTTCATGGGTTCAAGCCCCACGTCGGGCTCTGTGCTGACAGCTTGGAGCCTGGAGCCTGCCTCAAATTCTGTGTCTTCCTCTCTCTCTCTCTGCCCCTACTCTATTCACACTCTGCCCCTACTCTATTCTCTCTCTCTCTCTCTCTCTCTCTCTCTCTCAAAATTAAATAAACATTAAAAAAATATTTTTAAGTCACTCCCGACTGCCAGTATAAATGGACATTTAAAACACACATAAGAAAAACTTCTGATGTAGTAGGAAAGGCTTGGGGGCCAGAAAACTTAGATTCACATTACTAACTGTGTGACGTAGGACGAGTGGCTTAACCTCTCTGAGACTTCATTGCTTCACCTGTAAAATGGGAATTAAAACTACCGACTCATATAGATAATACATACAAGATATAGCACAGCGGCTGTCCATCAGATGAAAAGGGAGTTCACCAAGGCACTTAACCACAGAGCGTCGTATCGTACGGCGCTGTTTTCAGAGGGTACCAGTCCCGCCGAGTCTCTCGCTAAACTGTGGATCCATGGCATCAGGGATTACGACCGGATGACCAATACCGAAGGAGAAATGAGCTATGCCCCTGGGTACTAGGCGGGATGGGTGGGGCTGGAACTCTAGTCGTCGAGCAGTGAAGCGGCTGGACCTTCTGCCCTTCACCCCACCTCCTCACGTCTGTCCTTCACATCAGAACATTCTGGAAGTCCGAAGAAGCCGCTCCACGTTCGGAGATGTCGCTCTTTCTTTTGTTTCCCCGTCATCCTGCGGTTGTGCCACCACATGGTTGGAGTCCTTCGCAGGCTGCCTGGGAGAAAGTCTCGTTGGAGACGCCATGCTCCGCCCGTCCTCGGAGAGGTGTGTTTGTTTTGCTTTGGCCGACTGAGTTCCACCGGCGCTGTTCGTTAAGTCCGTCGGTTTTCCGACAGGATGGATTAAGAATCTGTTATGTGCCAAGGACAGCAGCAGGTCCTGCTGTCTTGATATTCATGTTTCGGTGGTAGCCAGCCTCTAGGATGGCCTCTCGCCTCCTTGTATTCGCACACGGTGAACAGTGAACAGGGGTCTCTCTCTCTCTCTCTCACGCACACACACATTCACAGGAATGATGGAGGTGACTTCTGAGGTCAGGTCGAAAAGACACTGTGCCTTCTGTCACACTCTCTCTCGAATCCGTCACTCTGAGGGAATCCAGCTGCCGTGTTGTGAGCACCCTTGTGACAGGGTCCGCACAGTGAGGAACTGAGGCCTCCTGCCAACAGCCGTGTGCGGGCGCCATCTTGGAAACAGACCCTCCAGCCTCAGTCAAGCCTCCGGATGAGACGGTAGCACCAGCCGACATTTTGGCTGCAACCTCATGGGGGACCCTGAGCCAGAACCACCCAGGTGAGCTGCCCCCAAATTTCTGACTCACAAACACAGTAAGAGAACCGATGTCTGTTCTTTTAAGCCATTTCGTTTGGTAGTAATTCATTATGCAGCAATAAATAAGTCATAGGTGGGGAGAAACGAATAGTGCCCCACACAGTGCCAGGTGAAGGCTAAGTGCTGTGGAGAAAGATAAAGCAGGAAAGGGACTGGTGGGGAGGGAATTTCAGTCTTAAAGAAGATAGTCACTAAGGCCTCACTAAGAAGGTGACAGTTGGCTAAAGCCTGAAAGCAGTTAGGGAATGAACTATGTGGAAGAGTCTCTCGGGCAATGAGATCGGCAAGTGCAAAGGTCCTGAGGCAGGAGCTTGAGTGTGCCCTCGACACAGAGCCTGCCGTGGCTGGAGCAGGTGAGGGGAAGACGGTAGACGGTGAGGTCAGAGAGATGATAAGGGGCCTAACCAGAGGCACGGAAAGCCCCACGATGAGATGATCGTAGTGGCTAGTGATCCCGGGCGTGGCTCAGTGCCAGGCATGGCCCTTCCCCTGCATTGCCTCCTTCAGTCCTCACCGGATGGGGTAGACACTGTTACTGTCCCCACTTGACAGATAAGGAAACTGAGGCCCACAGAGCTTATGTAACTAACCTGAGGCCACACGATCAAATAGGGATTCAAACCCAGGTCTGAGGTCCTCAAACCTATGGTCTTAATAGCCAGTCGGAATTTGGGTGGGAAGGGAAGAAGGGGGAGGGAGGCGCTTTGCCTGTTCCCCTGAGGAGCCATCACCCTCTGGGATGCTTTGTCCAAATTGGGACCTGTTGAACCTGCGTTGCAGGAGGCATGTGTACTTCGGGCCCCGGAGAGAGAGCGCGCACAGGCCGTAAGTGACCCAGGGGGCGGGCTTCGGGCCGGGTCCAAGGCTCTGATGATTCGCAAAGTAGCTTGGGGATCTCCGGCCCCGGGGGAAAGCGGGACCAGCCGAGGCCCAGTTGGCAGTGGAGTGTGTCGGCTTTGCTCCTGGCTCCCCACAGACGTGCATGAATCACCACGGGCAGCACCACACGGTCTGCCCAGGACGCGCCGTTCTGCGGGGAGCACGGCTCCCACTGTGAGCTGGGGCCAGGCCGGCAGAGTCTGTGGAAAAATGCTGCGGTGGGGTACACCCTGGCACTCTGCTGGGTTCTGTGCTGCCCCAGATTTACCGGTGGCCTCCTGCCAGCCCAGTGGGATTCGGTACGTTGGTTGAAAAAAAAAAAAAAAAAGAAAAGCCAGTAGAGCACTTTTTGAGAAGTCAGAGGCCCAGACGTTAGGTTTCTGTCCAGGTTATAACAACAGCCACGAGGTCACGACACTTACTTCGTGTGGACGGAGTGCCAGGCGCTGTGCTAATGTGTACGTCATTCTGTCCCTCGTGGGCCTTCTCAGAGTCTTATGGTGGAATGCCTTTGTTAGCCCCATTTTCCAGGTGACGAAACCAAGGCACCGAGAGGTTAAATAACTTGACCAGGGTGAAGAGGGGGTTTTCACGCTGTTGTGGTGGTGTGGTGCCCTGGGCCCCTCCCGGGTAAATTCGAGGTCGCACTAAGGAGCACGGAGGGCACTGAGGGCACCCACTTCTCCCTATTTCCACCTTCGCTCTCTGTTCTCATATGTGGGGCTCGAGGTGAATAGTATTAGCTTAATATCAAACTAGTTTTCTTGTTTTATTTACGCTGACAAGATAAAGTATGCAAGGCAGGGGCCCTTCATTGCCTTCTCAGGATCCATTGTTCCCTCCTTCACTCCAGTTTTATTGAATGGGGCATCATGTCCAGCGAAATGGCCCCAACCCCTCCCCTGCTTACAGCTAGAGGCAGCCAGTAAGATGTAAAGCTGGAGTCACCAGCTGGGGCTCAAAAGGCTCTTTGTAGAGTTTACTCACTCACTAGAAGGTGAGTCCTTTTGGCCCTTCTTCTCTTTGCCTCCTTTTTGCTGCTCGGATCTTCAAAGCAACGGCCGGAGCCCCGGCAGCCACCTTGGACCATGGCTCATCACTGAACACGGAAGTTCTGTGCTGAGGATGGTTAAGCGGGAGGCTGAGGTGTCAATGGCATTGTGGCACTGCCATACCTACCACACCAGCCCCGTGCTGCCTCCTACGTGAAAAGAAAAGGAGCCCTGCATGTTTTAAAAAACTATACTTAGCTCCCCATTACATGCAGCTGGAGTTAAACTTACACGGCCATGTTTGTCGAGCACTTGCCATATGCTGGGGTACACATTTAACCCTTACGGTAACCCCATGAATTAGGTGGGTTCTGGAGCCGGGTAGTCAGGACTCGAATTCTTGCCTCTTTCAACTTAGGCAAGTAACTCCATCTCCTTGTGCCCCGTGTTCCTTCTTCCTCAAAGGGGAACAGCAGCAGTGGGGTCCACCCGTCAGGTCGTTCAGAGGATTAAATGAGGCTGTGTGGCACGTAGTAGGTGCTTAGTAAAGACCTGCCCTTATCCGTGTTGTACAGATGAGGACATTTGAGTGGAGGGGCCCGGGGTTCCACAGGCAGCGTAGGGAAGGGGCAGGAATTTGAAGTCAGGCAGGATTCGGTTACTAAAATAAAATGAATTAGCTACTCACTCTTAGATGATCGGTAAAGATTAATCTTGTTACGAATTCTGTGTAATCTATTGTTACGTGTATCTATGATAACGAATGTGGAACTAAAACATGTCATGTGGGGTGCCTGGGTGGGTGGCTCAGTCGATTGAGGGCCCGACTTCAGCTCAGGTCGTGATCTCGCGGTTCACGAGGTCGAGCCCCGCCCAGGGCTCTGTGCTGACAGCTCGGAGCCTGGAGCCTGCTTCGGATTCTGTGTCTCCTTCTCTCTCTCTGCCCCTCCCCCCCATCCATACTCTGTCTCTCTCTCTCTCAAAAAGAAATTAAAACATTAAAAAAAATTTTTTTTTAGATATGTCACTACTTTTTAACTAGTAAAGAAACAGTTTAAACAAAGGCACCAAGCCCAACTGTGTGCCCAGGAGCGGCAGGGGGCCGGGAACACAGTGAAGAATAAACTGGTAAAGACAGCCCTACTGTCCTTGAGGAGCCCCCAGTCTGGTAAGGTGGGGGCGGGGGGGCTCATCCATGTAACATACACAGTAATATAGTAAGTGTTGTAAGGGGGCCCCTGGGTTGTGTGAGCTCAAAGAAGGGGCTCCTAACCCAGGAGGCAAGGAGGGCTTCCTGGAGGAGGAGACATGGGCATTTAACGCTGAAAGAAGCTGTGGCAGGCTACTCTTGCCACAGCCCCTAGTGATCCCTGCCTGCCTCGTGTATTCCCAGCCTCGTGTCAGATTTCCCCTTGTGTGGGCACTGCTGGGCCTAGGGGCCTGCTTCCAACGAATAAAATGTGGCAGCGTGATGGGCTATCACTTCCAGAATTGGGTGCACAACACCGTGACCTCCATCTCGCTGGCACTCCCTCCTGCCCTCCTGCTCACTCCATCTGCCAGCTGCCGTGTCGTTACATGTGCTGCGGAGAGGCCCCCATGGTGCGGAACTAAGGCGGCGGGGACGGGCAGGGGGTGGGAGGGGGTACTTCCGGCCGACACCTTGCGAGGAACTGTGGTCCCTGGCCCGACGACGCAGGAGGAACTGAATCTGCCAGCAGCCCCGTGGGTGAGCCAGAGGCCTCGTCAGCCGAGCTTCGAGGTGACGGCGGCCCTCGGGAGACCCAGAGCCAGGGGGCGCAGGTAACGGCGTCTGGATTCCTGACCCGTAGAAACCACGGGACAAAAAAATGCCGTTTCAAGCCACTTGGTTCTGGGGGAGCTTTGTTACACGGCAGCAGATAACCAACATAGAAGAGCGGGAATTAGCCCTGTGTTGGGAGGGAAGCGAAGGGGAACGGGGAGGCCGTGGTGGGCGCGGGGACCAACTGAGCAGGGCCCAGAAGGAAGAGAACGTGCTGCTGTGGCAGAAACCGCGAGGGTCTGGTTGGGGCCGAGCGCAGGCTGCAGACGTCCACCCCGTGGGGGCAGGAACTTCAGCTCATTTTTTTTAAGTTTATTTATTTTGAGAGAGAGAGAGAGAGAAAGAAAGCGTGAGGGGCAGAGAGAGGGAAAGAGAGGGAATCCCAAGCAGGCTCCGTACCGTCAGCACAGAGCCCGACGCGGGGCTCAAACTCCCGGACCGCGAGATCACGACCCGAGCTGAAATCAAGCGTTGGGTGCTTCGCCGACTGAGCCACCCAGGCGCCCCAGGAGCTCCGCCTCATTGACTGACCACCATATCCCCAGGGCCCACGCGTGAAGGCTGGGCACACAGTAGGTGCTCAGTAAATGTGGGTGGGAGGCGTGGTCAAGAGAGAGGAATGGCCGAGGGGAATCTTGGGAGGAGGGCCCAGAGCAGGTAGCCGAGGTCTGCTGGCCTTCTCACGGAACCTGGATGGGTCCTTAGGGCCACCAGGGCCTCGGCTCACATTTCAGCAGGGATAATCGCTGTGCAGCGAGAACGGTCCAGACGGAGGAGCCGGGGACCAGGAGAAACGGCAGAGGAGGAGGCTGGCGTAGTCCTGCAGGTGAGAGACGGCCTGGACCACCCTGGCCCTCGGACAGGGGAGACGCGTGACCGCGACCAGGCCTGGAGCATTGCTGGAAGGAGGGCCCGTGGACCTGCCTGTCGATAGGATGTGCGGGCAGAGGGAGTGGGGGCGTAAGGACACCTACTGCTATAGTCAGAGTGACTGGGGCGGGAGGGTGGGGGGGACAGTCGTGCTATTTTCTTGTGATAGAAAATATCAGAGCCATGACCTGGGGCAAGTGACTTAGCTTCTCCATGCCTCAGTCTTAGTCATCGGGAAAGTGGGGTTAGTAAATCCTACCTGGCAGGACTGTTGCAAAAATTAAATGAGATCATGAATAAAGACCCAGGGATGAGAAAAAAATGGGATTTACACGCGATTTATGTGTAATATATGATTTATGTATTACATATGTGCTTTTTACGTATGGGAGGTTTATGTCCGTCTACGTACTATCAGAGCACCGGAGAAGGGGCAGCCTGGGTTGTTGGAGGGGCACTGGGAGAGACGTGCGCTTCTGGAACTCCTTCCTCCAGCTCTGTCCCTGGGAAGAAACAAGCCACTCAGAGGAAATGAGAACCCTCTGCATGAAAGCTCACTTTCGCCAATTGTGGCAGAGGCAGATTGCATCATGTTTTCGCTGCCATCTGCAAATGGCACCCTCCCGAGAAAGGGCCTCTCCCCCCAGACCAGCAGAGCCTCTGAAATAGGACACTTCTTGGACCGATCAAGCGCAGGCCCTTGCCTCTTGACATCACTCAGGGTCTCCGTGTTCTGGCTCACCACGACAGATGTATAGATTTCAGGGTTTCGAGTGCTGACAGGGATCTGCAGCATACTTGTGGGCTCGAGTCATGTCTTAGCTTCGGGGCCCAGTCGTGCCCGTTCACATCACGGGTATTTCAGGGTCTTGACAAAGGGATCGTCCTGAATGTCAGATGCGTCAGGGGGCTCTGGCGTTGTGTTTCTGCCTCTCGGGGGATCATGTAGGGTATCCGCGGGGTCGTTCCAACGCTCTGGATCAGGGGTTCTCAGCTGGGAATCATTTTGCCCCCCGGGGAACATTTGGCAGCGTTCGAGAACATTCTTGGTTGTCACGACCGTGGGGGATGGAGTGAGGCCGGGTGCTGCTTGAACCTTGTGGGTGGAAGGAAACCCAGGGTGCTGCTGACCCCCCTGCGATGCTCCCCCTCCCCCCCTCCCTGCAGAGAGGGACCAGCCCCACTCGTCAATAGTGCCGAGCACAAGAAACTCAGCTCTAGGTTCAGTCACTTGTTGAATGAATTCTGAGTGCCCTCTGTGTGCCAGGTCCTGGGTAGCCCAGCGGTAAGACTGTGAAGGAGACCCCTGAGGCTCCCCTCATGGAGCCAGCTACCGTTCTGGTGGAGAAGACGGATAGAAACAGGTAGACAATGAAGTGTGTTTCCTAAGATGAGTTCAGATGCTGAAAAATGCCGTGACGACCGGCCCACGTGTGTCTCTGCGCAAAGTCATTTCCCTTGTACCGGGCACAGTGCTCAGTCGTCTCTCTGTGCCTCAGTTTCTTCATCTGTAAAATGGGAGTTGTCCTAGGACCCACCTGGTAGAATTGTGGGGATCGAGGGAGGGGATATGTTTAGAGCCCCTGGAACATACCTGGCCTGTCAGCAACATTTATTGCTCCATAAATGTTAGTGTCATTCATTCATTCATTCATTCATTCCTTCATTCCTCCCTGCCCTCTCCTCATGGGTCAACAGAAAGTCTTTGCCCTGACTCCTCGGCTCCATCGCTTCCCTTGACCTTTGCCAGTTGTGGTGGGTGATGAGTGCCCAGCACAGGGTAATAGACCTTCCAGAAGGTATGAGGAGACGGGTAGCAAAAGGACTCGTCAGGAAATGGCCGTGGTGGAGAGCAGTCCCTGTCCCCAAAGGGCCCTTCAGGGCCCCATGAACCCAAGTGGTCAGCACGTTTCTTGCGCAGGTACCTTAGTGGCTCACACAGGGCCTCGGTTGGCTTCTGACCCCTGGTAAGTTCTTCCTGTCTGCGGCCAGTTCCTGAGGGGCTAGCGTCTGAGAACTCTGTCTCCTTGGGTGAGTCAGGAGCCTTCTGGTCACAAGTGAGAGGAAAGAAAACACCCCCCAGACACCACGGACACTACCCGACTTCTTCAGCTCCTCCCTGGAAAGACCCTGTGGCCTTCGCATAGAGCAAAAGTCCCACTAGATTTCCTTTCTTGACCAAAAAACTCACCTAAAATTGGGAGGCAAACTCAAGAAACCAGTTGAATTATAAAGCAAATTCAAGGTGAAACCTGACCAAAAAACCTATAGACCTTGTGGAAGCGAGGGGTTTGGATATGCCTGCAAATGTCTCGTTGAGTCGTTTTAAAACTTTAAATTGATTGTATTTGGTTTTTTAACTTTTTCCGATGTGGCATCTGTTCTTTGAAAATGAGAACAGGAGGCAGAAAAGACTCTCTGAACTTGTTCCTTGTTCAGTTTATAATGGAATAATGATAATAACATGCAAATTAAACATCATGCCGTAAAAAGGAAAACCCCACTTTCCAGGAGGATTAACTTCAAGTAGAAACTATGCAGCAATAGTAGGTGGTCGTAACAGCCGCTCATCCATATTGCCCCTCTCCTAAGTGCTTTATCGTATGAGCTACATGCGAACACTGTCCCCATTTTATAGATGGGAACGTTGAGGCACAGAGCGGTGAAGTGAGTTGGGTGGGGTAACGTGGCCAGTAAACGAGAGAACAGGAATTTGAGGCCGATTAACCCAGCTGCAGAGCCTGGGTCCCCAGGGACTGGCCCATGGGCCTCGGATAGTTTGGGTCCCGGCCATGGCATCGTAAGATGACGTCGTTCTTTCTAGATGGCTGAAGGAAGGCCACCCCCCTGAGCCCGTTTTCAGGTTCATTCAGCAAAGGCTGTGTTAGGTGACTGCTGGATGTCTTTGTAGTTAAGCTGAAACGCCGTATCGGTCGATGGGTTCTCCCAAAGTCTCTTCCTCCGCCAAAGTTCTCTTGGGCTGCAGTCAAAGGCACTTGCCATATACAAACTTCAAAGCCAATTACAACCGGCCTGACGTGACTGGAGGGCGCCTCCCAAGGCCCTGACAGGGATGGCAATTGGTGATGGGGCTGTTTTTAATGATGTTTCATTTTGATCAAGCCAGAAAAAATGTGCAAATAAATACTCAAAAGACTGTTTACAAACTCCAGCTGTGGCCACTGACCCACATCTAATTCTGCTAATCACATAGACAGGAGTTTTATCCCCACCCTCAGAATACATTTCCAGCTGTCCCCACCTCTCACCCCCCCATCCCCGCCCCCACCCCTGTCCCCAGCCAAGAAACCGCTTTTCTTTGTCCCTACAGCTGCTGTCATTAGCATTGTCTACTGGGCAATAGGGCAGTACCAGACCTATTTCCTTTCTTTCTCCCAACCCCAAGTTTGTGCCATTAACACAGAGAGCTTTGAGGTTTTCTAAAATCTAAACATCCCAAATGCGTAGGGCTGCATTTGTAAAAAAAAAAAAAAAAAAAATTCAGACGAAGAGTCTCACTTCAGATTTCCATTTAAACCAATTATATCTGTTAGGATTAGGTTTCACTAAACATAACAGAAGAAAAACCCAAATATGTTATGCCTTAAAAAAAGATCAAAGTTTATTATTCCTTCATAAAAAATTAGGGACCCAGACTGTCTTTTTGCTCTACTGTCCTCAGCATGTGGCCTCTATCCTCAAGGTCACCTCGTGATTCTAAATAGCTGCTGCAGCTCCAGCCATCGCATCGACCTTCTAGGCCAGCTGCCAGAAGAAACTGAGGAGCCAAGGGCCCTCACACCTTCCCCTTTACAGAGCTGTCTTGGCAATAACCCACCAAATCTCCTTTTATATCTCCTGGGCCAAATCATAGTCCTGCGGTCTTATCTAGCTTCAGTGGATGCTGAGAAGTGTAGTCTTGGACACTGGCTGACAGTGAGGTCTCTGTCACCATCGGGGATGCAGTGTGACTACAGCAGCCCAGAAGAACTGGAGTTCTGACCACCCAGCACGGCGTTGGGGACCAAGGAGTCCGCTGGTGCTTCCAGCCTCCTTCACTGACCCCGAGGCTTCATTTCCTGGGGCAGACTCTCCTCTTCCAGAGGGACTGTGATCTGGGGTCAGAGGTGACTTACTGGCTTTAGTAAATTGGGCTCAGCAAAACCGAAGGAGCAGTCTTCCTTTGGGATCTCGGGGGTGTATCTCCAGGCTCCACTCCAGAGGCAGCACAGCCCCTGGGGCAGCTCCGTCGGTCGCCGTCGCCGAGAGCCTGTCCCTCTCGTTCGCAGTCTGCTGACCTCTACGACCCTCCTGTCCCAGTAGAAAAGCATTCCAGGGCTGAGATCCGGTTCCGGTTCCGTTGTCTCCCTCAAGGTGGCGATACCGCCATGTGGGCCCTTCTGCCATCACTTTGCTCTCATCTCATCCCTAATCTCCCATCGGCTTGCTGGAACATTGGAGGTAGCCCTGGGGGTGGGGGGAGCCTCAGGAGAAGTGGGGCCTCCTTCCACAGGAGCCCCGTGGGATGGCCGTGGTCGGGAGGGCTGGACAGTGGAGTTGACCGACAGCGGGCTGCCGTCAAGGAGCACCGGTGGCTAACGCATCCACCAGAAGCTGGGGGTGGGGGGCGGCACGGGATCGACCCCCCCCAGAGGCCCCAGAAGGAACAGGCCCTGTGCCTTGATACGGGTCCTCCATTCTCCAGACTTTGGGAGTAGATGAATTTCTATTGTCTGAGCCTTCTGGGGTGCCGCATTCCAGCAAACTGGAAGGATGGGGCTGGCACTATCTGAGACTGGGGGAGGTTTGCATAAGAGGAGGGGGAGGGGGAGGGTGCCTAGGGGAGGTTTGCATAAGGGGAGGGGGAGGGTCCCTCAGGGAGGTTTGCATAAGAGGAGGGGGAGGGGGAGGGTGCCTAGGGGAGGTTTGCATAAGGGGAGGGGGAGGGTCCCTCGGGGAGATTTGCATAAGGGGAGGGGGAGGGTCCCTAGGGGGAGATTTGCATAAGGGGAGGGGGAGGGTCCCTCAGGGAGGTTTGCATAAGAGGGGGGGAGGGGGAGGGTGCCTAGGGGGAGGTTTGCATAAGGGGAGGGGGAGGGGGAGGGTGCCTAGGGGAGGTTTGCATAAGGGGAGGGGGAGGGTCCCTCAGGGAGGTTTGCATAAGAGGAGGGGGAGGGGGAGGGTCCCTAGGGGGAGATTTGCATAAGGGGAGGGGGAGGGTCCCTCGGGGAGATTTGCATAAGGGGAGGGGGAGGGTCCCTAGGGGGAGGTTTGCATAAGAGGGGGGGAGGGGGAGGGTGCCTAGGGGGAGGTTTGCATAAGGGGAGGGGGAGGGTCCCTAGGGGGAGGTTTGCATAAGAGGGGGGGGAGGGGGAGGGTCCCTAGGGGGAGGTTTGCATAAGAGGGGGGGAGGGGGAGGGTGCCTAGGGGAGGTTTGCATAGGGGGAGGGGGAGGATCCCTAGGGGAGGTTTGCATGAGGGGAGGGGGAGGGGGAGGGTCCCTAGTAACCCTGCCCAGGGATGCCGCGAGGGTCAAATGAGGCAGTGTACGCAAAGTGCCCAGCACGCCTGACCCGGGCCTTCTCCCCCCACTTCCCATGCCTGGCTTCACGGCTCAGGTCTTCCCCCCCACCTCCCACCCTCCCTGTGACCGCCACCCACCAAGAAAGGTCTTGCTACCGAAAACAGCCCTCCGCCTCCCGCTGTGCCCTATCATCCCATCTCTTTTCCCGCGCAGCACTTAGGACTTTCTGGAATAATCTCATTCTTTTTTTTGTCTGCTTTCTGCCTCCCCGTTAAGGCAACAGCAAGACACACACATGCTCTCAACCGAAATTTGCATGTGGGCGGGGGCTTTCTCTGTGTTTATTTTCATTTTGTGTTCTGTTCCTTTGTTTTACATTTTATGTGTCATTTTCTTTTATGAGTCCCCAGGGGTGAGGACTGTGCCTGGCCCCGAGCAGGCCCCTGATGAGCCATCACGGAAAGTGCTTAGCAGGTGCTTGGCGAGTACAGCCTCCAGCCTCCTGGCCTGGTGGCCTCGAGTCCCGTGAAGGCTCCTTTGCACAGGCCTGAGATTCTGAGTCCCTGGGTCTGGCTTAGGGCTCCGAAATCCACGCTTGTAACAAGATCCCCACGTGATTCCAGTGCAAGCGGCCTAGAGGGGCACACGCTTCGTCGAACACCACCATCCAGGCTGCTCCAGAAATGGTACAGAGCACAGGCTTGCTGCAAAACGCTGCCTGCCTGGGAGGCTCCTGCCTCCAGGGACTGGACATTTTTGTGATGGGCAGGAGCTTGGACTCCCACAGAGCTTTAAGCCCTTCTCCTAACCCCTGCTCTTTGGGGTGGTGCTTCACATACACACGCAGGGTGTTTCTGCACAAGTCTGTATCTGACTCACAGGACCTGGATGGAGTCAGGAGGGAGCCTCCCGGCAGGACAGCCACTTTGATGCCAGCCCCGGGATAATGTCACTCCAGATGCCTTGTGACTCACCCACGGCCCCAAGGGCATCCCTGGGTGGGGAAGGGATGAGGTCTGGCATCTCCAGAGTTTAGAACCAAACACCTCAAGATGATTTCTTAAGGAGTCGAGTGCACTCAGGAAAAATTGAGATAAAGGCCAGGGCTCGAGGGATGGGGGCAAGGGGTGGTCGCCAAGAGGTCCACTTGTAAGCTTCACCAAATAAGGGCATGGCTCCCAGAGCCTCAGGCGTAGCTGACCTTCAAAATGATACCTGACCTTGGGAAAGCAGTGAGTCACAAGGCTCTAGTGTCTGCTTCCTGACGGCAGAGCTTCCGACCTCTGCAAGCCCTGGGGCATTTCTGTCCTGACAGCCGATGTCAACTGCTTCTGCCCAGATGCAGCGAGGCATCTTGCCCCATGAGCCAGCCTCTCTGGGGAGAGAGGTCAGCTTCCGGGGGGCGGCCCCAGGGCCGATGAGGGCTTAATATCTCAGATGAGTCTCAGCTGGTCCCAGGTTTGGGGTGACCAATCGGCCCTGGATCCATACGTGAGGATAAATCTTGGTGGCACGAGGAGATGGGGCCGGGGAGAGGCAGAGACCAGAGGGGCGGGCGCTCGGCGGGCTGTCTTCTCCGCCAACCTGTACCGATCGGTCGTGGCAGCTGGGGCTGACGGCACAGGCTCACATGCCAGACTGGAGAGGGAAAAAACCCTGTTCTCTGTTTGCTTTTTCACACTCTGCTCATAGCACTCTGACAGTAGGTGTGTGGGTTTTCCCCCATCAGCAATTCTGCAACACCAGCTGCGAGTCTACAACTCAATCCGATTCTGACACTAACCGGAATCGGCACAGACTCCCCAGGCCGCGGGGTCAGTCCCGCGAGGCTGCCTCCCCCTCCCCTGGCGACTTTGACACCAGCTGCCGGCCAGGTGAGCCTGTGCTTCTAGCCCACCAGCAGCTCAGGGGGCATCCCACAGCCCCCTCCTTGGGTCCGATAATTTGCTGGAGCCCAAGAAAACACTTCACTTACTACTGCCAATTTATTACAAAGGATACTCTTCAGGGTATCCGTGAAGAGCCAGATGAAGAGGTTCACGGGGCAAGGTCCGGAAGAGGACAGGGGACTCCGTCCCCGTGGGGTTGGGACATGCCATCCTCCTAGCACCTGGATATGTCCACGAAGCCTGAAGCTTTCTGAATCCCATACTTTTGGGATTTTTTATGGAGTGTTCGTCACACAGTCACGATTCACTCGTTTTCTCGCCCCTGTCCTCTTTCGGGAGGTGGGGGTGGGGCTACAATTTCCAAGCTTCTAATCATGGTTGGCTCTTTCTAGTGACCAGCCCCCAGCCGGGAGCTGACCACCACTAGAACCAAAACTACCGCTGTCACCCGGGAAATCCCAAGGGATTTAGGAACTCTGGGAACTGGGGTCAGAGACCAAACAGCACAACAGAAGATGCTCCTAGCATCCCTGTTTACACGGGTTTTAGGAGCTCTGGCTCGGGAACCAGGGCGGAGACTGATACATACATTTTGTAGTATTTCACACACGCCTCCCTAAGTGCTCTGCAAACATCTCATGTCCTCTCTCTTCAGAAATGGGAGTGAGAGTGGAAAGCAGCAGGCTAAGAAGCAGCGGAGGACCCAGTTATTTCTAACTTACTGGGGGGTCTCGGGCAACTTAGGGCAAAGATAACAATGCCAGTGACCGTGGCCCCGTCCTTGAGTACTTCATGTGTGCCCGAGGCTGGGCTAAGCCCTTTTCACGTCTCGTCTCCTTTCATCCACACACGGTGAATGTCAGCAGGAGCTCCAGAGCGAGGTAAACGGAGGTGAAGTCCTGCCACCTACGAGCTGGTGACCTTGAGCATGTCACTGAACCTTTGGGAGAGTATAAAATAGCCGGTATTTATTCATCTCGCAAACCTGAAAACTGGGCAGGGCTCGGTGAGAACAGCCCTTCTCTGCTCTATGTGGCGTCAGCTGGGGAGGCTCACAGGAAACGTGGCATCTGGAACCCCTGAAGGCTCGCTCGCTCGCTCATAGTGGCTACGAATGCCAGTGAAAATGCCAGCAGAAGCTGATGCTGAAGCCGGCTGTCAGCTCAGACACGGGGGGCTCCCGGGAAGCTCTCTCTCTGGCCGATCTCTTTTCAGGGCGTGTCTACTGTGGTGGCTTTAGGGTGGCTGGGTTTCTTTACGTGGCGGCCCAGGGCTTCAAAGGCACGTGTCCCAAAAGAAACCTACAGAAAGTCTGTGTCCTCAGAAGTATTTTCTGCACCTGCTGGTTGATCACTCTGCATTCCTCCCCTTCCTCCTGCCTCTCGGCATCCTCACCCTGCTTAGGCATCGACCTCTTTCTGACGCAGCCGTGAGACTCCAGAGAGGCTGACCCCGTCTCCAGACCCGGGAGTAAACTCTATCTAACCCAGGGGATGGCGAACATATTCTGTAAGGGCCCGAGAGTAAATATTTAAGGCTTTGCAAGCCACACAGTGTTTGGTTTTGTTTTGTTACATTTATTTTTGAGAGAGAGAGAGACAGAGCACAAGTGGGGGAGGGGCAGAGAGAGAAGGAGACATCCAGAATCCGAAGCAGGTTCCAGGCTCTGAGCTGTCCGCACAGAGCCCGAAGCGGGACTCAAACCCACAGACCGCGAGATCATGACCTGAGCCGAAGTCGGACGCTCAACCGACTGAGCCACCCAGGCGCCCCCCAAGCCACACAGTGTTTGTCGTAACTAATCAACTCTGCTGTGGTGGCCAGAAAGCAACCAAAAAATGATACATAAACAAGTGAGCGTGGTTGTGTTCCAGTAAAACTTTATTAACAAACCCAAGCAGTGGGCCGGACTTGCCCACCCCTGGCCTAAGCCAGTCACGATCATCTAACCGCCAACCAGTGATCGGTTCGGAAACCCAATCTGAAACCCACCAGCACCGAGCGTAGCCCTGGTGGGAGTCGCTGGGCAACCAGTCACACGCCTGATGAAGGACTGGGAGGTACTTTATTGTCAGAGCAGGGCTCTTGGAGGAGGTGACGTTGCACCCGGGACCTCAAGGCTGCACAGGCAGTCACAGAGGAGCTGTGGACAGGGATCCCAGGCACAGGGAACTGTGGGTGCAAAACTGGAAAGGCTTTGTTCGAGGAAAGAGGCCTGGGGCAGGGTGAGCGAGCAGCAGAGAAATGAGGCGGAGAGGGGCCGGTGGGGGTCAGCTGCCAGTAGGGAGAATGTGGTGTGGTGTAGGTAGGATGGGGACCCATTCGAGAACTCGCCGGAGGGTTTTGATGAGTTCTCTGGTGACCTAGACCTAGAGAAACATCCAGCAAGTTACACGGCCAGCGTCGTGGCCGGGCGGTAATTGTCACATATCAGACCCGCTTTGCTGTGCGAAGCAGATGCATTGCGAGTCAGAAAAATAAACATGATGTGAGGATCCGCGTCATGGCTGGGCACCGAGGCCTCGTGCTCAGATCAGCCCCACATCTGGCACTTCTGTCCTCTAAAAATTCCTAATTTATCTTCGAACGGGTGTTTGGTAAGTGGAGTCCGATGGGATGGGGGCGGAGGCGGAATGTGTGAGAGCCAAGGCGACCTCGGCTGTTCCCAGGATCAGGATTCCCAGGAATCCGAGACGCCCACCACCATGGGAGTTCATCGAGACTCAGGGGATGTCCAAGGGATGCGTGTTAGACTCACGGCCGACCGAGTAGTAACTGGGGGGTGGGGGGAGGGGCACTGACAGCCCTGAGAGGCCAGGCTTTCTGTCAGAACCAGAACCCGCTTGGGATGTAGAAAAAAGGCAAATGCAGAAAGAAACCCGACCAACCAAGGAACCCTTTCTTACCCATGGAACTTCTGTTTTGGTCAGTTATTGATCCTGGAAACGAGACTTGGAAGGAAAGGAAGGATTGCGCAACCCGTGAATCCTCCTCCTTTCTGCCCGTCCTCTCTCTGCGGCGAGCAGAAGGCAGAGGGGGGCTGGTAGAATGTTCGCGTGTCCAGAAGAGAAGTTTCTGTGTGGTGTTCCCCTGCACTGGCAAGGATGGAATGTGTGTGTGTGTGTGTGTGTGTGTGTGTGTGTGCGCGCGCGCGCACGAGCGACAAAATACAAGTCATGTAATCCGGGTGATTCTGCTGGCGGGCTCAATGCCCTTCTCTTTGAATTTAGAATTGGAGCTTTGCAATATACAGCCGGGCAACAAAAATCCATGCTAATCATTCTGAATTTCTTCTGCACGGAGAACAACATCAAATAGCAAAGAAACACCATGACAAGTCAAGAAAGGAAAATACTTTCTATTTTAGTACCTTGGGTACCTTTACTGGCACTCTTCTTCCTGCTTTTTGAACAAGGGCCCTGCATTTTCATTTTGTCCCTGACCCTGTGGCTTGTGCAGCGACCCTGAGATCTGTGTAGAAAGGAAAAAGGGAAGAAGCGAGCAAGGGCCTCGAGTAGTGTATGGTGAGCAGCACTGGGCTGGGGGCCCAGCACTTGCCTCCCCCAACCCAAATTTGCAGAGAGGAAGAAGCGAGGAGACTCGTTTGCACTCAGTTCAGTTAATCGAGTGGCCGGGCAGGCATCAGCAGTAACTTAGACTTTATCACAATATTTTCTTTGGCTCCTGGCTTCACCTTGAAGGTGAAGTTCGGTGAGGGGAACGGCTGCCGTGAGCTCACTCCCTGGGGTCCTGCTAGAGGCTTGTGAGCACAGAGTAAGCTCGTTCTTCTGCTCTGAAAAACAATCAGGCCCTTTCCCTCTTTTATTTATTTTTTCGTTTTAAGTCCAATTTAGAAAGGGCCGGGGGCCGTGACTCAGTCCTTCCTCCTCGTGTCCCTTGGAGAAGCTGAGGACGGAGCGTGGCGCCCAGTAATCTCCGGGAGCGATATTTACGACCCGCTAGGAGGTGGGAGGCATACACCATTGGTTTTCCTGTCGCAGCAGCTGGGGGGGCCGTGGCATGGGGGGGCAGGGGAGTGGACCCTGCCACTGGATGGCCCGGGTGTGGCCCGGCACCTCCCCTTGGTGTCACCAGCCCAGTTTCTCTGAAAGGCTCTTCTGCTTCTGGGGCTGGTGGGAGTGGAGAGCCAGGGGGACGGGTGGCCAATGGCCTTTCCCAGGGTCTGAGTAAGAGGTAGTCTCAGCAGTATGTTTGGGCACCTTCTGTGGTCCCCAACCTGAGGACCGGATGGGAAGAAGCATGTGCCTTGGGCCCTCAGCGATCAGGAGGGAAGGAACAGAGAGAGGGGACACTGCCTGCCCAGATGGCGGGAAGAGGTCACCCTCGGGTGGGGGCTGGGGGTACGGTGGTTTATGGAATGTGCTCGCTGGGCCATTCCAAAGCTTTCTCTAGTATGCAAGCAGCACTGGGCAGTGTAGGAAGGAGCTGGGCTTTGCTTCATGGGGGTGGGGGGGGTGTGAGCTCACAGTCTCGGATGCATGCCCCTCACATGGCCAGTGCAAGGAGAGCACAAGAGAGATGCCCAGTGCACGTGAGTTCTACTTGTAATCGGCGTGCCCCAGAATCTAAAACTCCCCAATTTTTAAATGTCACCCAAGTTGATGCTCTCCTTTTTCTTTGATAACAGCTCCTCTTAATTCTTGTGAGGCTCGTGGCCGTCCCAAATACGATTCACCTCCAGCAGCTGCTACGTGTGGCCAAATGACCAAGTTCAGGCCAATGGGCCATTAGCAGAAGTGATGTGGGCTTTGCAAGAACTGCAAGGCCTTGACCCCCCAAAGGAAGGGCACACCCTTCCGTGCCCTTCTGCTGCTGGCTGAATGCAGACCCAGACGACGTGATGGTGAGCCACCGTGGCCACTCTGGAGGGTAGCACTCTGGAAAGGAAGTGGAACAAGAAGGAGGGAGCCTGAGTCCCCAGCCCCATGGAGCCTTCATATCCACCTGCTCGTCCTCAAACAATTCTGGGAGAGAGAGAGAAAATTCTCACTTCCTTAAGCTGCTATTATTTGGGGTCTCCGGGTCAGCAGCTGAACCTGTACCCTAACGAATTCCTTTGGCAAGTATCTCAAGTTTTAAAACCACCGTGTGGGCTGACACCTGGTGTGCCAAAGAGAACACATCCCAGGCTGGGCACAACTTGTGGGACCACTAGTTTGCAACCTCTGCCTTAGATTTGGAAGCCTAAACCTGGGGAATAAGACAGGAAAGAAACGAGTTTTGTTAGAATCAAAGTAGAAGGGTGGTAATAATTAAAAGCCCAAGAATTATTTTGAGCTGTCTTTGCCAAGACTGCACTCAGTCCTTGTCCTGCATTGTCTAGTTGAATCCCCAGACAATCCTATAGGGTAGGTCCTCTTACAGATGAGGGTCCGAGGGTTTATGACAGTACACATGGACCAACACCCACTGTACATGTGGTCAGTGAGAGCCTTCGGGCCAGCAGGAAGCCCCAGAGACCGTGGACATGATGCATTCTAGTCACACACCCACCGTGGCAGAGCCGCGACTGTGGCTGGGACAGAGAGGGGAGGGGCCCTTCCCCTCCACAGACGACCAGGCAGTGGTAGCCTTGGGCCTCAGGAGAGGTGCCCCTGCAGCAGAGAAGCAAAGAGAGCAAACGTGGGAGAGAACGAGGGATTCCATCACTCACGGCTGAGTGTCGGAACTCCCTCCAACCCCTTTGGAAGTGGCCTGGACGGGAGAGGTGCCAAGAGGGTCCTGAGAGGGTGTTGAGACAGGGTGCAGATCCCCCCCCCCCCCCGCCTCAGGCTTGGCTGTGGTTTCCTGAGCCTGGCTGCCCTTGGGAGGACCCTCGCCCCAGGTCCCTGCCAGCACCCTGACTCATGCTTGTGTCGTCACAGGAGAACTGTTCCTCCAGACAAAGGGAGGAAGCCCGTGGTGTGCTTATGGGCAGCCGCAAATGAGGGGTCTCTGAGCCTCCGAACTGCAGCAGAGCAAAGCCTATTTTAAACCAGAAGAGAGAGGTTTAGGGGATGAGCAGGATATCCTGACAAGTTGGAAAAAAATAAGGCATTACTTCCCAGGGTGGCGGGCAGGGCACGGGTTTCGAGCCACGTTTCTGACCCTCCTTGACATTTCGGTGGGATGATGGCAGATGAGCACCGGGCTCTGCCACTTAACTGGCTGTGTGACCTCGGACGGCTTACGTCACCTCTCTGAATCTCCGCGTCTTCTGTAAGATGGACGTGATGGGAGGGTTGTGAGGATTGAGTGGAGTCATTCGCCCTACGCGTCTGCATGATGAGGGCCGGATGAAACGCTCCACGAGTGGCGCCTCTTACATTCTCCTGGACGGTGTCTCTCACTAGCGTATTAGTTTCTTCTTGCTGTGGTGACAAACTACCACACACGTAATGGCTTAAAACGGCACCGATTCAGTATCTTACGGTTCTGGAGTTCAGAAATTCTAAAGTCAAGGTGTCAGAAAGACTGAGTTCCTCCTACATGTTCCCAGAGGGACTCCATTCCCTTGCTCTGTCCAGCTTCTAGAAGCTGCGTTCTTGGGTTGTGGCTCCTTCCTCCCTCTTCAAAGCCGGCAGCATCTTGAAATCTCTGTCTCTGACCTCTGCCGCTGTCACCACATCTCCTCCTCTGACGCTGACCCTCTTGTCGCCCCCTTTCTGCGGCCCCTTGAGATGACACTGGGCTGCCCCAGGTCACTCAGGGGAATTTTCCATCACAAAACCCTGCATCACATCCATGAAGCCCCTTTTGCCATCTCAGGCTTAGATCATATTCATAGTTTCCGGGGATTCGAATGTGGACATCTCGGGGACTAATTACTCTGTCCACAACTGGTGATGGTGATTTTTTTTTTTTTTTTTTTTTTAATGGGACTGAGAAGGTATCTTTAAGGTGGCTGTTTGGACTGAACGTTTGCAGCAAAGGCCCAACAGCAGTGGCTAAAACAAGATGAATCTCTTGCCAGAACTAAGGAGGGGCCCATTACCTCAGGTCCTCACCCTCTCCGCGTTGATGCTTCACCATCCTCGGAGGTGTTCTGGAAAGTTCTCCACCACATCTGCAGCCTAGCCAATGGGAAGGAGCGAAGGGGAGTGTCCACCCCTCTTTTCCCTCTATGAGCACACCCAGAAGTTGAACCCTTCACTTCCGCCATAATTCCATTGTCTGGGACCTGGCCCCCCAGGCACAGGCAGTTGCCTTCTGTTGAAGGTTGAGAAGCGTGGCTGTTTTAGGTGGCCAGTTGTCCAGTAACAGTAGGAGTTCTGATACTAAAAGGGAGGGAGGGAATCAATAGGAGGGGACAGATAGCGATCTCTGCTACAAGGCTGAGAGAGGAGAGAAAATTGAGGTCTCTGTCATGGGCATGGGGCTGGTGGAAACACTAAGCAGCGCCCCCAGGGGGAAGGATGTGGAAATACCCCTCGTACACACGGTTGGTAGCCTACCTGGCATCTGATTTCCTTCTTCCTTTTTAAAGTTTTACACTTTTGTTTAATGCTTACTTACTTATTTTGAGAGAGAGAGAGAGAGAGGAGGTGAGCGTGAGCAGGGGAGGGGCAGAGAGAGAATCCCAAGCAGGCTCTGCCCTGTCAGTGCAGAGCCCAACGCGGGGCTCGATCCCGCGAACTGTGCGATCATGACTGGAGTGGGAGCCAAAAGTCGGACGCTTCACCGACTGAGCCACCCAGATGACCCCCGTTCTTTGTTCCTAAGAGGAGCCCTGGTTTGTTCAAGATCGCAAAGTACTTGGCTAAAAAGTGTGCTCTCCCAGGCTCCCTTGAGACCACGAATGTGCACAGGAATCTGTTGGGGATTTCTGGAGTGGCTTTCAGTTTCCTGATATAAATGCCCTCCCTTCTGGCTTCCTTGGTCTTCCTTTTCCTACCAGAAGCTCAAGGTGTGGCAGCCAGCCATCTGGCAAACACGAAAAGTGGGCATCTTGATCAGTATCCCTGAGCCACCCTGACATCGGCCGACCGCCTGCCCTCAGGCCTCCTTCTACTGGAGAAAAACGAACTCCTGTTTGTTGAATCCTCTTTGCTCTGACAAGCTGGAATCTCCTTTGCCTGCCTGTTGGCTTTCTGCCCTTGCACCTTAGAGGGAGGCTTGCTGGAGGTCGTGCCCTGCCCATGTAGGCACAGCCCATGGCTTGTCCCACCCTTCCCAGGAGAGACCCACTGGGAAAGGAAACCAGTTGGAGCTTCAGAGGAAAACCAGGCCTCTTACAGACATGAACCAACTTGATCCTTTATCTGTAAATGGAAACCAACATTCAGGGGAATCTCAAGGCACGTGGGGAAAACAAATATCACAAAAGGGAAGGATCACAGTGGATGAACAGAATACTTCACTCTGGAGCAAGCAGAGATAATTCAGGGAAGGGGAGAACAAAGATTTCATTCTAGTTTGTGCCTTTAAGAGGATTTGAGAGACGTTTGCCTCAACAAGAGTAGGTTGGTGTGAAAATGGAGTAGTCAGAGGAGAAGAAAATGAGAGGAATCTGATCGTGCTCAAAACTTTCAATGAGCGGGCTGAAAACTAAGACAGATCTAGCCGATGACAAAGTTAGTATCTGGAGTCCAGGATCAAAGAAATGGCCTAGAATGTAAAAGGGAGAACACCAGAAGATATGAGAAAAGTTGAGACAGAGGGGATAAATCCAGGATTTCCAACCCCTGTGAAATGGGAATTTCCAAAGAAGGGAGAGAATGGTGGGGAGGAAATAATAAAAGAAACGAGAAGAACATTTCACCGCACTCCAGGGAAAACTTAAGGTCTGCAGGTTACGTGTTCCACCAGGTTCCGTTTACAATGCATACCTACCGACATCAGGGGAAGTTTTAAAACTTTAAGAGTAAAGAGGCTACCATCCAAGCTGTGGGAAATAAAGCGTCCAACCACAAAAGACGAAGAATCAGATGAACGCCAGATCTGTCGCCTGTGTGGATACCATGATCCGAGGGCTAAAGATTTTCAATCTAGAGTTCCTTGCATATGGCTAAACAAAATTAAGATATTCTTAGACATTCCAGAATTCAAACGTTTACAATCCTTGTACTCTTTACGAACACAACTGCTCAAGGATCTATGTCAACCTCCTGAGAGAGAGAGAGAAAAGGGGAGAGAAAGAGAGAGAAAGGGACAGAGAACATTCCAAGCAGACTCCGCGCTGTCAGTCCAGAGCCAGATGCGCGGCTCGATCTCACAAACCATGAGATCGTGACCTGAGCGGAAACCAAGAATCAGACGCTTAACCGATCGAGCCACCCAGATGCCCCGATTCCCTCATCTTTCAATGGGAGGATTAAGTAGAAGTAAACGTAGCGTTCAAGGTAAACTTTACCATCGGAAAAACTAGAAAAGCCGAACCAAGAACTATCAGCACTGGGGGAGGGGCTGGCGAGTCCTCTGGTAGAACGAGACTCTGTGTTACACTTTTCTCCCCCTTGATCTTCACATCCTGAGATACTAACGTCTTCATGTTCGCGGCTAAGACTTTCATTATTGAAAAGAAGTGTTATCACGTGTACGCGTGCATCTGTTACTGCTATCATTTGAGAAGTCACTTCCGTTTTCAAAAAGCCTACTTCTCTAAGGGCAGCGGGCCGTCTTGACCGTCCTGATTGGAAGTCACACATTTTGCAATGACAGTTACAGCGGGTCTGGGGCCCACTGCTAGCAGCCAGCTTGGCCTGACCCCTCAGTTCTGTCCAGTCACGCCTCCCTCCCAAATCTGGGGGAACGTCAGTCTGGCGGAGTCTTCTGAGTTCAGAATCTTGGCAGACTCATCAGTTCAGTGGGAGCCCCAGGATTCCCCGGGGAAATGGCTGTTCTCCCCCAGAGGGAGGGGTGTGGGAAGAGGGGCCCAGGGAGAATCGGGAGGAGGGGTCACCGACATTGCAAAGAGAATCACCACTGGGGGCGTCTGGGACTTTGTGAAACCCGGTCTAGCAGAATCCCCTAGCTCCCCCGCGGCCAGTGTGGGGTGGAATCGCCCCAGCTTTGGGGTCTCTCCATGGTCACTCCTGGGTCTCTGCGGCCCTGCCGCCCCATCGGCGTGGGTCCCCAGGGCCCCTTGGGAGCCGCAGCCCCTGCCGCAGGCCCCTCAGAGGGGTCCAGGCCGCCCGGGGTGGCCGTATCCCCGTGGTTCTGGCCGTGAGTCACGGCCCGGTCGGCTGTGCGGTCCCTGCTATCTCGGGGAGCCGGAGATCCCCGTTAATTCCCTCCAGCTGCCTCTCTGCAAGGCTGAGCTCATCTCTTCTGGCGCAGGAGGAAAGCGAGTTTGTTGTGTCTTTGTTTCATTCAGATGGTTTGGATGATGACTCACTTCATTTCTTCTTTCTTTCTTTTTAAACCAGGGCACCGTCTGGGAGTCGTTTTTGATTAGGAGCTGACCTCAGAAATATGCTCGCATCATTTTAAAAACATCTTCCAGCACCACAGAAACCGACTCAGAATGAGAAAGGACACTGAGTGGACGAGGGCCAGGACTGGGTGTGTGCTCGGGCCCGGGGCCTTCCCGGGGCTCTCGGGGGGCGCGCGGGCCCGAAGGGAAGTGGGGGGTGCATCCCGGTCGTGCCCCCGGAAGCGTATTGGCCTGGCCCGGCTGGGAGCGATGATGACGATTGTCATTGCCCACATCACACCGGACACCGGCCAGTATTATTGACTAAAATCACGGGCCACGTGGTTTTGGTGGGAGGGGCATGGGTGACCACACTTCGTACTCACATCTCCGATCAGGGGGATCTTCTTGAAGCTCCAGGTCTGAGTGGCATTGTCGGGCATGGCTCGGGAGCCGGGAAGGTCAAGGGGGAAGGTCGGTGCGCTTGACCCAGTTGGTCAGGATGGTTATGTGGGTGGAGTCAGGAGCACGGAGCCACGAGGCAGAAAATGTGAACCCAGGGTGGGTGTGGCAGAGGGAGGTCACAGGCCAAGAGCAGGGCATAAGTGGGGTCAGAGGCAGTGTTGACAGGAGGGAAGCAGGAGGCGGGCCTGTTGGGTGCACGAGGGTGGGGGGCAGCAGAGAGGGGTGGTTGACCAAGGGCGAGGGTCTCTGTTTTTATTTCTTGCTATGCCTCTGCTCTATGGTTCTCGATTTCCCAGGAGTTCACAGCCTAGAGGAGACCCGGGGGGTAGAAATCGGCTCCAAGTGGGGGGGTGGTTAAGGAAAGCTCCCGGTGGGAGGCGGCTTTGGAGTCACAGGGTGGAAGGGAAGGACCCGTGCGGGAGCCAAGAGAGCACCTGTGCACCTGTGTGGGAGGGCGCTGCTCCACTGGCAGGGGTTGGAGCAGAGGGAAAGGGAATTCTAGAAAATCCGAAACCTAGGTCAGAATAGACAGTGACGGTCTAATGAGAGTAGCAACGAGGATGCTGGAGGGAGGCCTGGCATCTCAATCTCCCGGTGAACAGCAGGTGCCTGGAAGGCAGAGGGAGGAGCTGGCCACGCCTCCCGCACGAGCAGCTTCTGGAATGGCGCCTCCTGGTGCCCATTTTGGGAGCTTTTGTGCGGGATGTTTGCCAATTGATAAACCATCCGTGGTGGGTCAGTGTGTTAGCTTCCCAGGGCCACGCCGTAACAAAGTGCCACAAACCGAGTGGCTTAAAACAACAATCTGTGTTTTATGAAACAAAATTTAGGGGCATCTGGGTGGCTCATTCAGTTACGCGTCCGACTTCGGCTCAGGTCGTGATCTTGCGGTTTGTGAGTTCGAGCCCCGCGTCGGGCTCTGTGCGGACGGCTCAGAGCCTGGAGCCTGCTTCGGATTCTGGGTCTCTCCCCTCTCTCTGCCCCTCCCACGTTCATGGTCTGTCTCTCTCCGTCTCTCAATAATAATTTAACGTTAAAAACAATTTTTTTTTTTAAACAAAATTTACTCCCTCACAGATCTGGAGGCAGAAGTCCACAGTCAAGGTGTCAGGAGGGCCAACCTTCCTCCCAAAGGCTCCAGGGAGGAATCCAGTATTTTCTCCAGCTGCTGGTGGCCATGGAACTCCGCTCTCTGCCTACATCTCCACAGCCTTTTCTGAGTCTTTCTCTCTTCTGGTGAGGACTCTTGTCATTGGATTTCGGGCCCCCCCCCCAAAATTATCCAAGATGATCTCGTCTTGAGACCACTGACCTGATTATATCCCCAGAGGCCCTTTTTTCAAATAATGTAGTGTTCACAGGTTCCCGGTGGGCGTTTTGAGGTGGGGGGCGCCCTTCAACCTACTACAGTCAATAAGGTCAATTTTCCCCCATTCGGTGGCAGCTTCTTGAAAATAGAAACTGTACATCTTTGTTCATTCATTCATTCATTCATTCCACAGATATGGAGGGAGCGCCCAGCACATTCCAGGGCCAGTCACGGGGAGCTGAAACCATCCTAGCAGATTCAGTGCCCACCCTCACGGAGCTGACCTTGCAGTGGGGGAGGCAGACCCAGCAAAACCAGAAACACAACTGCACGTTGCAGGGAGAGCTGCCAAGGGAACAAGGGAGAGGCAAGGCCAGTAAGGGTGGGGTGGGGTGGGCCAGCTCTAATCAGGGAGGGCAGGGAAGGCTTCTCAGAAGATGGGACCCGTAAGCTGGGCGCTGGATGCTGATAAGCACCTGGTTGGAACCTCCCCCTCTCTCCTTGACTGTGCGATCTCGGCTGAGTTGCCTAATCTCTCTGTGCCTCAGTTTCCTCTTATGTAAAATGTTGATGGTGACAACACGTCCTTGGTGAGCCGTCCTGAGGACCGGGTGAGGGAGCCCAGGAAGAGCCCTCAGAAAGAACTTCAGGGTTCCTAGAACCTGCCCAGTGAGCGATAGCTAATCCTCATAATCCAGTACTTAAATGTTAACATTATTAGCCCATGAGCAGAGGGATGCACCCACATTTTGTCAATCATTTGAGGGATATTTATTTTTAAGAATGAAAAACACATCAAAGTAGGGATCGTGTAACACTCTGAAACGCCTTGGGCTTCCTCACTCTTATAACAGCTTCACTTTGGGTTTTGTCTGAATGAGACTAGGAGGCATGAGATGTCATATTCTATTCAGGGCTCGGGGATTTAAAACCTTTGGAGAGGCTGGCCAAAGTGCCTGTGACTCCAGTCACTACTTTGGGCAGAGCAGACCCACGATCCAGGGACGGACTCGGTCAGCAAGGCTCCGGGCTCCTACACCTTGTCGCCTCAGCAGATTGTGGACCGAGGTCAGGCTAACCTTGTCCTGAGGCGAGACCCAGAGAAGGGACAGAGAAGCCCCGGGGGAGCTGCTCTGGCCGGGGGTGCACGCGGGGAGAGCCCTGGGCCCAGGCTCCAGGCCTGCGGATCCCCAGCTGGGCCTCCAGAATCTGTCCCTCTAGGGGGCAGTAGGGCTCCACTGAGTGTCCCCATCTCCGTCTCCCAGAGGCCAGGAAATGCTCCTGCCTTAGGACCCGCCTCTGGGCTCTGTGTTCGGCACGAAGGGGAATTTCTGCACAGACTTCGCCTTGGCTGGGCCCAGAGGTTGTATCTTTTCACGCTCGGGTGTTGTGAGGCCAGGGGCGGGGGCGGGATGCTCCTTAGGAAGTTCGTGTCACTGTAACACGAATCTTTCTAAAAATCAGAAGTCCAACAGCTGCATGCACATGGGGGACACGTTGGGGTTCCAGGCCAGCATAGGAAGGCCACCTCCTGTGGCCGGGGAAGGTAGGCGGATTTCTAAGGCTAAACGTGTGCACGTGGAGGGGCGCCTGGAAGGCTCGTCGGGTAAGCCTCCTACTCCCACTCAGGTCATGATCTCATGGTGTGTGAGTTCAAGCCCCTTGTTGGGCTGTGCACTGACAGCGTGGAGCCCGCTTGGGATTCCCTCTCTCTCCCTCTCTCTCTGCCCCTCCCATCCACTCTGTCTCTCAAAATAAATGAATAAACTTAAAAAAAATATATTCACGGGGCACCTGGGTGGCTCAGTGGATTAAGTGTTCAACTTCGGCTCAGGCCGTGAGTTCGAGCCCCGTGTCAGGCTCTGTGCTGACAGCTCAGAGCCTGGAGCCTGCTTCGGATTCTGTGTCTCCCTCTCTCTCTGCCCCTTCCCCGCTTGCTCTCTGTCTCTCTCTCTCTCTCTCAAAAACAAATAAAAACATTGAATTTTTTTTAAATAGGTTAAAACATAAATAGAAAAATATTCACATGAAGATGTGCATTTCCATGTGCACGTTTATGGCCAAACTCAGGTTTTTAGACTAAAAACAAACCTCCTTGGCTGGCTCTTCTCTGCCCATCCTGGGGAGCACCTGCTCCCCCCGCCTCTTGCTCGGCAAACAAGGGAAGCCCCCGGGGTGTCTTTGGTGTAGCACTGAGACCACAGATCTGCCCCTTGTAGCCCCGTGGCCCCACCCCCCGGGGACAAGTGTGGGGGTTATGAGCACATCTGCCTTGGGCGCTCGCAGCCCTGGGTTCTGATCCTACGTTGGCCACTGCATGCCGTGTGGTCCTCAGTAAGGATCCTCCCCGACCCGCCCACCTCGCCTGAGAAACAAGGGAGACCTGCCTTGCAGGGTGGGCTGTGGTTCCCGGACGCCATTCTGGTGACAGGATTCCTGGAACGGGCCTAGACGGTGCCAAGCGTATGGTAGCCATGCCCCACAACACTGCCAGCCACCCTGCCTGCGAGACTCCTCCTGCCTTGACCTACTTCTCTCCCCCGTGACACTTGTCACTTATCTCAGGATCTTGTCTGCGTGCTGTTTACAACCTGCCTCCCCACTGCTGTGTCCCCAACACCCTGCTCGGGGCGCATAGTCAGCCTCAAAGTGCACGAATGAAAATGGGCGCTCTTCGAACCGCCGCCTGGGCCTCAGTTTCCCCAGCCGTGCAAAAAGAATGGCGGGGTTATCAGTCTCAGAGGTTGCTTTGGGGGATTATGGGAGCAAAGCCGTGTGGGAGCGCCCGACCCAGGCACTCCGCAGATGCAAATTTGCTGCCGGGTTCTGATTTCGGGTGTGGTCCAAGGCGTTACCGTGCTGCCGGGAGAATCGCCAGCCCACCGGCAGCCTCCAGGTGCAGCTCTGCCCCATGGGCCACCGGCCACCCCTTTCTACAGACTCGGCCGGTGAGGCCTGAATTGGTTCCCTGCACCAGGCGCTCTCGTGTGGGATCCTTCCGGGTGCCAGGTGGAGGAGGCCCGGACTTCCTGTGCAAGTGGCGGCATCGAGCCCCCGGGACGGTCCCGGCTGTCACTCTGTGTGAAACAGCCCGAAGCTGTGAGTCTCCGGCGGGGAGGTGGCCCGCGGTGGGTGCTCGACCTCCCGTGGCGGCCAAGAGTAAGGACTCCTGAGGCTCGAGTCCCAGCTGGGCACCTTTCCCACCCAGTGGCCCCTGGCAGGGGGATCCACACCTTCGAGCCTCAGTTTCTTGTAAAGTGGGGGTGATGCTAACCTCCGCCCCCAAGAGCCACAGTGAGAAGATAACCAGCACCGTAAATGAGAGTCATTACTGTGCTGAGATCAGTGTTGAGACAGGAGTTGAGGCCCCGAAAGGTGTGCCCGTCCCAGTCCCCAGAACTTGTGCAGGTATATTATGTGGCAAGTGGAGGGGGGGTGGGGGCGGGATTAAGGTTGCTAATCAGCTGACCTTACCATAGGGAGCCTGGCCTGGAGTAGATCCCATGTAACCACAGGACCCTTAGCAGTGGAAAAGGGAGGCAGGGTGGCCAGCGTCCAGGGGACACGGCGAGAATGGCCCCACCCCTGCTATTGCCAACTTTGAAAATGAGAAAGGAGTCACGAGCCAAGGAACGCGGGCGGCCTCCAGAAGCTGGAAAGCGCAGGGAAATCCTAGAGCCTCCAGAAGGAACAGAGCCCTGGCCACACCTTGCTTTTAGCCCAGAGAGGCTTTCTACCTCCCAGGCCATAAGGTGAGAACGGTTGGCTTTAAGCTGCACGTTTGTGGCCATTTGTTACAGTGGCCGCAGGAATGTCACGCGGAGGGCCCCCCCTCTCAGGAGGATTTGACAACGTGGGGACCGGGGGGGACCGGTCTCAGACCTGCTCACAGTGAGTTGACACTCCTAGAATCCTGGTCCTTTATAAATGAAAGAGAGAACTTCAAGATCGTGTCGTTCAGCATTTCAGAGTGAGATGTCCCCAGAATTAGTCCAGAGCAGTGGTCCGCTCAAAATGGTCTCAGGGGTCAGTTAGGAAATGCTGCACATGCAGTCCACATTTTAGCTTTTTTTAAGTTTATTTATTTTGAGAGAGAGAGAGAGAGAGAGAGAGAGAGGAGGGGGGAAGGGCAGAGAGGGAGGGAGGGAGAGAGAGAGAATCCCAAGCAGGCTCTGCACGGTCCGCACAGAGCCCAACATGAGGCTCAAACTCACCAACCGTGGGATCGTGACCTGAGCCGAGACCAAGAGTTGGGCGCGTAACCGGCGAGCCCCCAGGGAGCCCCTGACGTCCACCCTCTGAACAGTCACAGGGGTTCCTCAGCTCTCCGACGCCCTGATCAGGTCAACAGCAAAAAGCAGAAAAGGAGTTCGGGCTTTAACTCAGCCCTTCCAAAGGCGTTGTACCTCTGACTGCGCCCCCCCCCCCCCCCCGCCACCCCAACTCGCCCAGAACACCTATCAACGAGGCACAGAGCAACAAAGCGCTGACCTAATCAAATCGATTTGTGTGACAAATGGAGAAAACCAGAGCCCGGGCGGGCGGAGCAGCTGCGAGGCGACGGGGCTTGGTGGGAACAATGTAGGCGTTGGAATCAGGGAGAACGGGGTTTGCAGCCAGGCTCTGTGGAAACCAGCTGCGTGACCCGGGGAGGTCACGTCACCTCTCAGAGGCCTCCTTTCCTAGTGGGTACGACGGAGATAACAGTGCCTGCTTCGCAGAATACCGTGAGTGGCTGTCTTAGTCTGGACTGCCGTCGACAAGCTGCCACAGTCGGGTGGTTTCCAAACAACAGAACTCGATCGCTCACAGTCGTGGAGGCTGCGTGTGGAGACCAGGGTGGCAGTAGAATCAGGTTCTGCGAGGCCCGCCTCTGGGTTGTACCCTCGCGTGGTGGACGGAGAGCGGGCTTTTATAAAGGCCCTCGTCCCTTCTTGAGGACTGGCCTCTACCCTCAGGGCCTGATCACCTCCCGAAGGCCCCACCTCCTAACACCGTGGCCCTGGGGGGTTAGGATTTCAACACTGGAGATTTCGTTCCATACAAGGATCCCACGCAGTGGCTGGCACGCACAGGGGTAGCCAGGCAAGAGTCAGTGTTACTATTTGTATGAGTTTCCTATTGTTGCCATAACAAATCACCACCAACTTCACGGCTTAAAACACAAACTCATGACCTTGCCTTTCTGGAGGTCGGTAGTCCCCAAATCAAGATGTCGGTAGGGTTGATTCCTTCTGGAGGCTCTGAGGAGAGTCTGTTCCTTGCCTTTTCCAGGTCTAGAGGCTGCCCAGGCTCCTTGGCTCCCATCCCTGTGGCTTCTCTAACTCTGACCAACCCCCGCCCCGCCTCCCTGCTTCAAGGAGCCTTGTGATGACGGTGGGTCCACCTGGGTAATCCAGGAGAGTCTCCAGATCTCCTGGTTCTTCAGTACAGCTGCAGAGTCCCTTTTACCAGGTAAAGGGACATAGTCACAGGTTCCAGGGGTGAGGCTGTGGACATGTTTGGAGGCCATTATTCAGCTGCCCACACTGTTCTTCTGATGCCTCTTTCCCTGGCCCTCCATTTTTTCCTGCTGCAGTGGGTTCTCTCTCTTCCGCTCCAGCCTAGACACCAAAGGAGTGATTTAGTCCTAATTTAGGGTTCTAGTTAGGTCAAGTGGAGAAGAAAGTTGTTTGGAGAAGAAAGGTCTCCCCAATACTCCTTATCTCCTCCCAGACCGCATAGATTGCTATGGAGGGACTTCTCAGAAGGCAGGCTGTAGCCAAGGATTCCAGACAAAACTGAGAGCAAAATGTACCCATTCACTTGTCAGATATTGGAGTGTCTGCCATGTGCCTGGCTTATCTAGTTCCTTGTGGGCACAGTTGTAGACTGGACAGACGGGCCCTGCTCTCAAGGACTGACCTCCTTATGGGGAAGAAAGACAGGGAGACCACATAAGAGGCACTAGACAGAAACAAGATGGCGGGCATGGAGGTGGATGGTGGCAGGGGGTGGCCAGTAGCCATACTGGGCTGGGGAGGGCGGAACTGAAGTTGAATCCTGGGGTTCTAGGTTCGGCAACAGGACAGGTGGTGATGTCATTCTCTGGGGAGGGGGTTCAGAGGAGAACATTTTGCAGGCATAGGGGAGATGGCGAGTTCCATCGTGGGTATGACAGAATGACAGCGGGAAGCGCCTAAGTTACATCCACATGGGGCATCAGTGGTAAGGGAAGATCCGAGCTGGAGCAAACAGACACAGGCATTATTGGTCTTAGGATGGGCACTAAAGCCGTGGGGTCCCCATGGGTGACAAGATGAGGACCTGGGGTTGGAGCCTCCATTTTAGCTATAGAGGAAGAGAAGCCAGTTGGGGGGAGGGTGGTGGGGAGCAGGGGAAACAGGTGGCGTGGGTGTCCTGAAAACCCAGGGGGAGGAGCCGGGTTCACGTGGTGGAGAGAACTCCGTGCCAAACGCTGCAGAGAAGAATCCATTTGATTCAGCCTGATAAAGGCGCCGGTGGCCCTGGTTTCGGCAGCGTGGTGGGGGCAGCAGCTGACGAGTGGGCAGAGGGAGAGGAAACTAGAACAAGTCACATCAACAATTCCTTCTAGACCGTTGGCCGAGAGGCGGGGAGAGAGCCGAGCCAGTGGCTGGGGGCAGCATGGGGGTCGGTGGGTTTTTCTATTCTTGCTTCTGGCTTGTTTGACAGGGGACACCTAGCATGTTGACATGCCGATTGCTGGGAGCCAGAAGACAGAGAGTGAAGAGGAAGGGGAGGGGTCGGCCCCAAGCATTGGGGGTGCAATGGGGGACAGGTCGGCCCTCCCGGCAGGAGGGACCCAGGGAGGCGCGGGGAAGCCCGTGGCCTTGCAACAGGTGAGGAATCCTTGGGTGGGGCCCGCGTGCAGCAAACACATGGGCACCTACCACAGCTGGTGCAGGTGTGGGCGGGACCTAGTCATGGCAGGTCCCAAGAAGCTCACAAAGGAGTCATCGCGGGGCTTCAGGTCCAAGAGCAGCTGGGTCTGATTTGAGCTCCAGAGCCAATATCTGGCGGCTGAAGGAGTGGGCGGAGGAGGCATGGGGATCAGTCAGGAGGCAGATGTACCCAGCAGCCTGTTAGGAGCGGGGTTCACCAGCACCCATGTGCTTCGTCGGAGATGCTGGTGGAAATGTCCCTCATAACACAAGACACAGAATATCGAGAGGTGGTATGTTTCAAGATTAAAAGGCACAAGTTCTGGGGCGCCTGGGTGGCTCAGTCAGTTGAGCATCTGACTCTTGCTTTCTGCTCAGGTCATGATCCCAGGGTCGTGGGATCGAGCCCCACACTGAGTGCGGAGTGTGGAGCCTGCTTAAAATTTGCTCTCTCTCCCTCTACTCCTCTATCCCACCCATGCACTCTCTCTCTAAAAACAAAACAAAGCAAAACACAAGTTTTAGGGGATGAACTAGGCTTGGACCCTGACTCCCTTCCAACAAGCTGTGTGACCTCAGGCTGGTGACTAGCCCTGTGAGTGTGTGTGTGTGTGTGTGTGTGTGTGAATTATCCATCACTGTATAGGAAACTGACTCGAAACTTAACAGCTCAGCTGGATCCCCTGTTCAGAGTCTCTCATGGGGCTGGGATCAAGGTGACTGCCATGGCCAGAGTCCCCTCAATGTCTTGTGAGGCACAATCAGCAGCTGTTGGCAGGATTCAGTTCTCCATGAGGCTGTTGACTGAGGGCCTCAGTTTCTCACTGTCTGAGGCCAGAAGCCACACCAAATGGGGTTTGTCAAGTTGAGTCTGGAATTCAGGGGCAGGATCCAGGTAGTCCAATGCACGTGAGTGGTATTTAAAGCCATGAAATTGGATGCGATCACCAAGGAAATGAGTGCAGATAGAAACGGGGTCTGAGGGCCGAGCCTGGGGGTATTCCAATGTTGGGGGGAGTGGGGGTGCCCAGTGGAAGCCACATAAGGGAAAGACAGGGGAGTACTCAGCTGGCTGGCGAGGCTGACCCATCCAGGGAGATGGTGTTGGGCAGGCGGTCGCTGAGTTTGACGGTGACTCGGGAGTCACTGGTGGCTTTGACCGGGCGGTGTTGGGGGTGTCGAAGCTGATGGGAGTGAGCTGGAGAGAGAATGGCAGGGAGGGGCATGGGAGAAAGTGGATGAGCACGGTGCTTTGAGGGGTTTTGCTGTGAAGGAAAACAAGAGAAATGCGGCAAGAACTAGACAGGATTGTTAGAACCAACCTTTATTATTTTTCTGTTTATTTATTTGTTTTGAGAGAGAGAGGGAGACAGAGGGAGAATCGCAAGCAGGCTCCACGCTGCCAGCATGGAACCCGATGCGGGGCTCGAACTCACAAACAGTCAGATCATGACCTGAGCTGAAGAGTCGGATGCTTAACTGACTGAGCCACCAGGTGTTCCTTATTCTTAAGGGAGGAGAAATGATTGCGTGTGTATTCTGATCAGAATTATCTAGGGTGAAAGGAAACAGTTGGGGCAGAAGGAGTGAGTGCTGGGTGATGTCTTGAGGAGGTGGGGGGAGTGAAGGCCTGGCCTAAAAGGGACAGGAGCATGACGGTTCCTGGGGGCATCACGCAGTCAGCGGCCCCCATTTCCCTCACGGGATAGGAAGCGGGCCCTCGGGAAAGAGGGGGAGTGGGGAAGCGCTGGGGGTTGAAGAGAGAGGAGAAGGCTCTGTGAAGGACTCATCCCGCAGAGCTGAGAGCGGCGGACGAGGAGAAAGGGACTCAGGTGTCCCGGGCCTGATAGAAGCCCGCGTGTCACTGGCGGTCACGCAGGCACAGTGTGTCTGTGCTTTGCTGCGACTCACGCACGGGTGCACCCACAGAGGAAACAGCGCTGGATCCAGCCAGCATGGACGAGACCAGAACGCTTGGCCATGGCATTAAAGCTGGAAAAGGGGAAGAGGAAGCAGATCAAGAGAAAGGCAACAGGGAACAGGTGTAGGCATCAGGCGGGAAAGAGGCAAAAAACGTGGTCAGGGTGGGGCTGCTTGAAATTGATTCGATGGAGGGGGGTGGGGCTGCTTGAAATTGATTTGATGGAGGGGGGTGGGGCTGCTTGAAATTGATTCGACGGAGGGGCGAAGTTGCCAGTGATTTCAGGGTCAGGGCGATGGCTCTGTGCACTGTCCCAGCACCTCCTTAGAGATGCAGATTCTCCGGCCCCACCCCGGACCCGCTGCATCAGATTCTGGGGATGGGACTGGCGATCTGTGTTGGAACAGGCCCCCCAGGCTTTCTGTGGTACATGGAATGTTAAGAACCACTGCTCTAGGGTGCGATGGCTGAAGGAAGGGAGCGCAAATCACAGGACAAGAAGGGTTTAAGAAACCCAGAAACTGGGATGAGGAAAGGATCCTTTGATGGATGGCAGAATTGCCAAAAAACTAAGCCAAGAGCAGAGCTGAAGAAAGTGCTCTAACCCAGGAGCTCAAGTCACCAAGAAATGAGAACAGTGGCTGGGGGGTGGAGAACAGCCTAGAACAGCCTGGATGTGGCAAAGAGAAGACAGGTGCCTCCATGCAGAGCCCGGTGATGGAAGGGCTGTGGGGAACACGGAGGGCAGGACAGTAGTCCCCGCTGATGTCCACCTCGCAATCCCCAGCACTTGTGGCTGTCACCGTGCACGGCAGGTCACCTTACACTCTGCAGGTGTGCGTGCTACTCCCAGATGGGAAGAGTTGCTTACGTTTTCCAGGTGAGCCCGGTTAATCACAAGGGTCCTTAAGGAGGGAGGCCGAGAGTCTGAGGAGAAGTGAAGCGGGAAGCAGGGGCCGGGGATGTGATTGTTGGCTTAGAAGATGGGGCAGACCCCAGGCCGGGGGTGGGGTGGGGACGGATTCTTCCCTAGCGCCTCCAGAAGGGACGAGGCTCCGTGGACACCTTGGATTTCTGACCTCCAAGAACCATAAGGTAATGAATTTGTGTTGCACCAAGCTACTGGGTTTGTGATCACTTGTCACCCGTCTCCGAGGGGAGGGGAGGCCTCAGCAGTGTGGTGCCTTCAGTTACAGCAGAAACACAGGCACGTGTGGGCGGAAAGACTGAGAATGGGGGGGATTTTGTTTGTGGTGGTCCACGAGATGACAGGGCAAAGCGGCAGCCATGTCCCGGGAGCCGGGGGGTGAGGGGTGCAAAACGTGGGGTGTACAGAGCCTCCTGGGGGCAAGTGAGTAGGAGACAGGTGGGGGCTAACTTGTACCTGATGTGAACAGGAAGGGCAAAAGTGATCAGCCACAGGGATGGGGCCGTAGAAAGCGGGAGATGGGAAGGGGGAGTCTGGGACCCCGCTTTACAATGCTCAGAGGGGGCCTGGACCCACTCAGGGTAGTGCTGGTCCCTGTTGGAGCCCCAGGGCAGGTGTCCAGGGGGTAGGTCTCAGAAGGACTTTCTGCAAGGCCTGAGCAGGGTGGGGGGAGGGTCAGCAGGAGCGCCCAGAGGGAGCCCTGTTTTCTCACACCTTTTGGAGGATGGATGAGACTATCGGGTCAGGCACAGCACGGTGCGGGTGTATCTGGGGAGGACCAAGGAGAGAGGAGCCACAGCCCAGCATGTTCACACGATATAAGGCAGCAAGCAGGACGTTGTGGCTGCGCCTCACCCGCTTTGGACATTTCCATCACTCACCTGCTCAGACACACTCCCCAGAGACGTCGAGTTTCACATTTGGCTTGTAAAAGGCAGTTGGCCGACCGCCCTGCTCTTACCTGTCCCCGAGGAGCTGTTGAGCCACAGCAGCAAGCATTTTACAGGCAAGAGGGGCCACAGGTGACTGCAGGATGCCAGAAGGCAGATAATAGCCTGGCAGCTTCAGGATTCTAGGGAATAATGGTCTTTATTGGCTTCTGCCAGAACTGGCTCTTTCTGGAAGACAGGCTGGCATACACACTGATGCGTAATTGGAAGTAAACAAACAGAGCCGTGTGGGCAGAAGAAAGGTCTCTCCTGACTCAGATGTTTGGCTTTTAGAAACGTATTAAATGGGGCGCCTGGGTGGCTCAGTCAGTTGAGCGTCTGACTTCAGCTCAGGTCATGATCTCGCAATTCGTGAGTTCAAGCCCCGCGTCTGGCTGTGCTGACCGCTCAGAGCCTGGAGCCTGCTTCGGATTCTGTGTCTCCCTCTCTCTGCCCCTTCCCTGCTCATGCCCTGTCCCTCTCTATCTCTCAAAAATGAATAAACGTTAAATTTTTAAAAATGTATTAAATATTAGGAAGTGATTAATCTTCCGTGCGTTCCAGACAAGCTCAGTGTTCTCCATGTCACTTGCATATGTGAAACTTCGACACATTTATTCATTCTTCATGCCGTTCCGGAAGACCTGGGGTGTGCAGGGTCTGGGTGTGTGGCATTGAACAAAGACCAATCCTGTCCTGTGCTCACGGAATCAACAGGTGTAAGAGATCGTAAACGAGCAAGTTGTTATCCAAACCGGAGCATGCATGGGTTGTGACGCATGTTATATGTCGATCCCACATCACCGGGTAGTCGGGGAAGTCCTCTGAAGATGAGATGTTTGATTGGAGACCTGAAGAATGAGGGAGAGCCAGGTCCATGAGTCTCTGGGGTCAGAGCATTTGAGATCCTGGGAGAGCAGAGACCGAGGCGGGAGAAAAGGTTTCATCTGTGCAAGGATCAGAAGAGAGACGGAGGCTTTAGCCAGAGGCGAGTCTGGAGACGTGGCTGTCAGGGAAGATCCCTGGAAGTCTTGCCTGCAATCTAGATCATTCTAAATGCCAAAGGAAGAGCTTGGTCCTGTGACCGGCAGGACACAGAAGCTCTGACCGAGCCTCTGATCCAAGTGGCCAAGCTGCCTGCTCCAGGTTTGAAATTAAAAAAAAAAAAAAAAAAAAAAAAAAGTCAGCAAAATAGAACAATAGGCAACCAGGACCTGTTTACCCACCTTCTCCTACAGAACCTTGATTGTTTTCGGCTTTATTGAAGAATAACACTGACAGAATTGTAATCTGCTTCCAGGGTACATCCAATGCGTTAATCTAGGGCATATACCTCGTAATAGGGCGTCCTCCATCTAGTTAATTGCCACATTCATCACTCCACATAGTGATCTTTGTGTGTATGAGACAGAACATTTAGATTGTCTTCTCTTAACAAATGTCAGTTACACGACATGTTCTCAACCATTATCACCATGCCGTGCGTTAGATCCTGAGAACACGCTCGTCTTCTAGCTGAGCATCTGTACGATTTTCCCAACCTCTCCCTGCTTCCCCCGGTCACCACTTGTCTACTCTGTTTCTTTGAGTTGGATGTTTTATTATTTTTTAAATTAGACTCCACGGAAAAGTGAAACCATGCAGTAGTTGTCTTTCTGTGTCTGGCACATTTCACTTAGCACAATGCCAGCCGCGAACAAGCAGGGTATCTTTCCTTCCCGCAGCCGCATGATACTCCACTCTGTATACATACATCTTCTTTATCCATTCACCCACTGACGGATACTTGGGTGGTTTCTGTGTTTTAGCTACTGGGACAGCAGCTGCAGTGAATCCGGGAGTGCAGATCTCTCTTGGGCTTTTCATTTCCTTTGCATCTACACCCAGAAGTCGGATTGCTGGATCCTCTGGTAGTCTTTTGAGGAACCCCCATTCTGTTTTCCATCGTGGAGGCACCAAATTACATTCCCACCCACAGTGTAAAAGGGCTCCCTTCACATCCTCACCCGCACTTAATCTGTTTTTGATAACTGCCATCCTAACAGGCATGAAGTGACATCTCGCTGGGGTTATGATTCACACGTCTCTGATGGTGAGTGACGTTGAGCACCTTTTCACGGCACCTGTCGGCCATTTGCATTCTTCTTTGGGAAAATGTCTATATAGTTCTTCTGCCCATGTTTTAAACTGGATTGTTTGCTTGTTTTGCAAGCAAGAACTCATTGAGTCATGAGTTCTTTGTATATTTCGAATATTAACCCCTTACTAGATTTGCAAATGTTTTCTCCCATTTTGTAAGTTGGCTTTTCGTTTTGTTGATGGATTCCTTCTTTAAAAAACTGTGTAGGGATTTTTTTAGCTTGATGCAGTGGCGTTTCTTTTGAATTTTTCATTTTTTTTCGGTTTTTTGTTTAGACTTGGTTTGGGGTGGGGTTTTTTGGCTGGTTTGTTTTTGCATTTAGTCTCTGTGCTTTTGATGTCAAAACTTCAAAACAGCATTGCCAAGACTGATGTCCAGGAGCTTACTGTGTTTTCTTCTAGGAGTTTCATGGTTGTGGATCTTCTGTTAAGTCTTGAGTCCATTTTTTTTAAATTTTTTTAACATTTATTTGTTTTTTTGAGACAGAGAGAGACAGAGCATGAATGGGGGAAGGGCAGAGAGAGAGGGAGACACAGAATCTGAAACAGGCTCCAGGCTCTGAGCCGTCAGCACAGAGCCCAACGCGGGGCTTGAACTCACGGACCGCGAGATCATGACCTGAGCCGAAGTCGGACGCCCAACCGACTGAGCCACCCAGGCGCCCCTTGAGTCCATTTTTAAATTGGTTTTTGTGCATAAGGTAGGGGTCCAGTTTCATTCTTCTTCATGTGGCTGCCCAGCTTTTCCAGCTATTAAATAGACTGTTATTAAATAACAGTTATTAAATAGACTGTTCTTTCCCCATGTTTATTCTTGGCTCCTTTGTTGTAAATTAACCGGCCATATATGCGTGGGTTTATTGCTGGACTGTCTATTCTGTCCCATTGATCTGTGTGTCTGTTTTTATGCCAGTACCATACTGTATTGATTACAATAGCTTTGTGATGGAATTTAAAATCAGGACATGTGATACCTACAGCTTTGTCTGTCTTTCCCACGATTGCTGTGGCTATCTGGGGTCTTTTGTGGCCCCATACAAATCTTAGGATTCTTTTTACTTCTGTAAAAACTACCATTGGAGTTTTGAGAGGGTTTAAATCTGTAGATTGCTTTAGGTAGAATGGGCTTGGGGTATCTTTCCATCCTCTATAATTTCCTTCACCTGTAACTTACAGTTTTCAATACACAGATCTTTCACCTCCTTGGTTAAATTCATTCCTAGGTATTTTATTCTTTTAGGATTGATTTTTCTTCCTGATGGTTTGTTAGTGTATAGAAGTATAACTGATGTTTGTATAATGATTTTTGTATCCTGTAATGTCACCAAATTTGTTCTAACAGTTTTTTGGTGAAATCTATAAAGTTGCCTATATATATCATGTGCAAATTACATCTGATATAAGAAATATAAAGATCATAAGGGACTACTGTGAACAAACATATATATCAATATATTGGATAATCTAGAAGAAATGGACAAATTTCTAGAAACAGACAACCTACCGAGACTGAATCATGAAGAAAAAGGAAATATGAAAAGATTACTGATTCAGTCTCCTTACTAGTAATCAAATATCTCCCAACAAAGAAAAACCCAGTACCAGATGGCGTTACTGGTGAATTATATCAAAGATTTAAAGAAAAACGAATGCCAGTCCTTCTGAACCCTTCCAAAAAATTGCAGAGCAGGGAGTATTTCCAAACTCATTTTATGAGGTCCACATTACCCTGCTACAAAAGCCAGACCAAGGACTACAAGAAAAGGAAATGATAGGCTAATATCTCTGATGAACACAGATGCAAAAACCCTCAGCAGAATACTAGCAAAACAAATCCAACAGCACGTCGAAAGGTTTCTATACCATAATCAAGTGGAATTTATCCCTGGTTTGCATGGATGTTTCAGGATACACATCAGTAAGTACGGTATACCACTTGAACAAAATGAAGAATAAAAATTAGATAATCATTTCCATAGCTGCACAAAGAGCATTTGGCACAAGTCATCCTTAATGATAAAAACTCTCAACAAATTAGGTACGGAAGGAATGTACCTCAACTTGTTAAAGTTTGTATGGGACAAGCCTACAGCTAATCTCCTGCTCAACAATGAAAAGCTAAAAGCTTTTCCTCTTAAGTGAGGAACAAGGTCTTCTATTCACCATAGCACTAGAATTCCTAGCCAGAGCTATTAAGCAAGAAAGACATATAAAAGGCATCCAAATTGGAAAGGAAGAAGCAACATTGTCTGCTTGCAGATGAACTGCTCTTCTGTATAAAAAGCTCTAAAGACTCCACTAAACAAACTTCAAGAACGAATGAGTTCAGTGAAGTGGCAGCATACAACAGTAACAAAAATCGGCTGCGTTTCTCTACACTAACAATGAACTATGTAAAAAATTAAGAAAAAGATCCTGTTTACAATAGTATCGAAAAGAATAAAATATTTCGGAATAAATTTAATCAAGGAGGCTAAAGATCTATACACTGGAAACTATACAACATTGAAGGAAACTGAGGAAGATGCAAATAAATGGAATGATACCCCCATGCCCATGAATTGGAAGAATTGTTAAATTCTCCATACTAGGTAAAGCGATCTATACAGGTTCAAAGTAAACCCTGAGTGTCTGTCGATGGATGAATGGATATGGAAAATGTGGCATATGGAATATTATTTAGGATGTCCTACCATTAGAGACTGTATGGATGAAACCGGAGGACGTTATGTAAGTGAAATAAGTCAAAGACAAATAGTGTATGATCCCACGTATATGTGGAATCTAAAAAAAAAGTCAAACTCCTAGTAACAGAGTAGAATGCTGGTTACCAGGGCTGGGGGTAAGGGAAATAGGGGGATGTGAGAGGGCGCAGACTTTCAGTTATGAGATCAGTAAGTTCTAGAACGCTAAGGTACATCATGGTAACTAGAGTTAATAATTATATTTGAAGCTTGCTAAGAGAGTAGATCTCACGTGTCCTCACCACATACCCAAAAAGGTAACTATGAGATGACATGTTAAATATTTTGATTTTTGGCAATCACCACACAGTGTTTGCATATATCAAGATACCGTGTATCTTTGTGTGTGTGTGTGTGTGTGTGTGTGTGTGTGTGTGTGTGTGCATTGTGTATACCTTACATAGACTTCTTATTTGTCAGTCACACCTCACAGCTGGAACAAAATAATTGCAAAAGGAAGCCCCTGCATTTTCTTGAGGCTCAATCTGGTCAGTGAGGCCAGGGAGGGGGCTGCTTTCTCAGCCAGGCAGAATGGAAGTGGTTCAGTGGGCATGAAGCCAAGAGGTAACTTCAGAGACAGACCCACCAGGGTTTGCAGAGGTGTGGGCCCTGGGGACAGGTTGGGATCCAGGGTCACTCCTGGGGGTTCGACTTCGGGATGGTTAGGCGGTTGTCACAAACTAACGGGGAAGGCTGGTGTCTATGGATGGCCCGGGGTTGGGGACAGAGGAGACTGGGACTTGGGAAGATTGGATGCACATCGAACTAGAAATGGCTTATGGCTGAGTGGAGAAGTCACAGTGGCTATTGCATATGAGTCTGGGGAGTGTACATGTGAGTGTAAACCCGGTGCCAAGGTTGTCCTGTGAATGCCCCTTCCTCAAGAGCTCTCCTGACGTCATTAAGTGCAGAGGGCTCTCGATCAGATCACAGCCACCCCCTGACACTTTGAGGACCAGCAGCAATGGCTGTGGGGGTGTTCCCTGGAAGTTTCAGCAGTGGCTCATAGAAGGCTATCATCTCCCAGCCGCCAAACAACGGTTAAGATCGGGATGTCATTGTACTTTGTGTCTGAAGCTCATGGTGCTTTGTGTGCAGGGTTTCAGGGTTTGAAATTTCTAGCAAACCAAGAAATCCTGGAATAGGGCCACGGTTTCCATCTCTGTGGTGATAACTCCATGTTGGACCATTTACCATGCTCGACTTCTGAATCTTACCGAGAGGGCGAAGGCAGGGACTGTTGAGAAGTTTGGAGTGGGTAGCCCTTTTCGGAGAAAGTTTGGCCCAACCTTGTTCAGAAAACGTGATTCACATAGTTTACTCAACTACCTGGGCTCCTCAAACACAAATGACTTTGCTTTTGTTTTTGTTTTTGTTTTTGTTTTTTTCCTTTTTAAAATTTTAATTCCAGTATAGTAAGCATACAGTGTTATATCGGTTTCAGGTATATAAAACAGATATTCAGCACTTTGATATATTACTCAGTTGCTCATCATGACAAGTGTACCCTTTAACCCCCTTCACTTATTTCACCCGTGCCCCACCCTCCCCTCTGGTAACCATCTGTTTGTTCTCTATAGGTGAGAGTCTGGTTGTTGGTTTGTCCCTTTTTTCTTTGCTCATTTGGGTTTTTGTTTTGTTTTGTTTTGTTTTGTTTTGTTTTTAGATTCCCCATATGAGTGAAATCATATGGTATTTGTCTTTCTCTGACTTATTTCATTTAGCGTAATACCTTCTAGATCCATCCACGCTATTGGAAATGGGAGGATTTCCTTTTTTTATGGCTGAATGATATTCCATTATATACATAGGCCACATCTTTATCCATTCATCAACGGATGGACACTGGGGCTGCTTCCATAACTTGGCTCTTGTAAAGAATGCTGCAGTGAACATACGGGTGCATATACCTTTTTGAACTAGTGTTTTCGCATCCCTTGGGTAAATACCCAGCAGTGCGATTACTGGATCATATGGTAGTTGTATTTTTAATTTTTTGAGGAACCTGTATACTGTATACTGTTCCAATAGTTCATTTTTGCTTTTAATTCCCTTGTCTTTGGAGATGTGTCGAGCAAGATAGTGCTGTGGCTGAGGGAGGTCAAAGAGGTTGTTGCCTGCTTTCTCCTCTAGGGTTTTGATGGTTTCCTGTCTCACATTCAGGTCTTTCTCCATTTTGAGTTTATTTTTGTGAATGGTGTGAGAAAGTGGTCTAGTTTCATTCTTCTGCTTGTCGCTGTCCGGTTCTCCCAGCACCATTTGTTAAAGAGACTGTCTTTTTTCCATTAGATACTCTTTCCTGTTCTGTCAAATATTAGTTGGCCATACATTTGTGGGTCCAACTCTGGGTTCTCTATTCTATTCCATTGGTCCATGTGTCTGTTTTTGTTCCAGTACCATTCTGTCTTGATGATTACAGCTTTGTAGTAGAGGCTAAAGTCTGGGATTGTGATGCCTCCCGCTTTGGTTTTCTTCTTCAATATTACATTGGCTATTCTGGGTCTTTTGTGGTTCCATACAAATTTTAGGATTGCTTGTTCTAGTTTTGAGAAGAATGCTGGTGCAATTTTGATCGGGATTGCATTGAATGTGTAGATTGCTTTGGGTAGTATTGACATTTTGACAATATTTATTCTTCCACGGAATGTTTTTCATTTCTTTGTGTCTTTTTCAATTTCCTTCATAAGCTTTATTCTATAGTTTTCAGCATACAGATCATTTACATCTTTGGTTAGGTTTATTCCTAGGTATTTTATGGTTCTTGGTGCAATTGTAAATGGGATAAGTTTCTTTATTTCTCTTTCTGTTGCTTCATTATTGGTGTATAAAAATGCAACCAATTTCTGTACATTGATTTTTGTACCCTGCAACGTTGCCAAATTCATGTAAAAGTCTAGCAGACTTTTGGTGGAGTCTATTGCATTTTTCCATGTAGAGTATCATGTCATCTGCGACATGACTTCTTTGCCAATTTTGATGCTTTTTATTTCATTTTGTTGTCTGACTGCTGATGCTAGGACTTCCAACACTATGTTGAACAACAGCGGTCAGAGTGGACATCCCTGTTGTGTTCCTGATCTCAGGGGGAAAGCTCTGTTTTTCCCCATTGAGGATGGTATTAGCTGTGTGGGCTTTTCATAAATGGCTTTTATGATGTTTAAGTATGTTCCTTCTATCCTGACTTTCTTGAGGGTTTTTATTAAGAAACAATGCTGTATTTTGTAAAATGCTTTTTCTGCATCTATTGACAGGATCATATGGTTCTTGTCCTTTTTTTTTTTTTTATTAATGTGATGTGTCACATTGATTTTGTGAATGTTGAACCAGTCCTGCTGCCCAGGAATGAATCCCACTTGATCATGGCGAATAATTCTTTTTATATGCTGTTGAATTCCATTTGCTAGTATCCTGTTGAGAATTTAGGCATCCATATTCACCAGGGATATCGGCCTGTAGTTCTCTTTTTTTGCTGGGTCTCTGTCTGGCTTGGGAACCAAAGTAATGCTGGCTTCATAGAATGAGTCCAGAAGTTTTCCTTTCATTTCTATTTTTTAGGACAGCTTGAGAAGGATAGGTATTAACTCTGCTTTAAATGTCTGGTAGAATTCCCCAGGGAAGCCATCTGGTCCAGGATTCTTATTTATTGGGAGATTTTTGATAACTGATTCAATTTCTTCACTAGTTATGGGTCTGTTCAAATTTTCTATTTCTTCCCATTTGAGTTTTGGAAGTGTGTGGGTGTTTAGGAATTTGTCCATTTCTTCCAGGTTGTCCAGTTTGTTGGCATATAGTTTTTCATAGTATTCCCTGATAATTGCTTGTATTTCTGAGGGATTGGTTGTAATAAATCCATTTCCATGCATGGTTTTATCTATTTGGGTCCTCTCTCTCTTTGAGAAGCCTGGCTAGAGGTTTATCAGTTTTGTTTATTTTTTCAAAAAACCAACTCTTGGTTTCATTGATCTGCTCTATTTTTTTTTTTAATTCTATATTGTTTATTTCTGCTCTGATCTCTATTTCTCTTCTTCTGCTGGGTTTGGGGTGTCTTTGCTGTTCTGCTTCTCATTCCTTTAGGTGTGCTGTTAGATTTTGTATTTTTCTTTTTTCTTGAGATACGCCTGGATTGCAATGTATTTTCCTTTTAGGACTGCCTTTGCTGTATCCCAAAGAGTTTGGATTGTTGTGTTTTTGTTTTCATTTGTTTCCATATATTTTTAACTTCTTCTCTAATTGCCTGGTTGACCCATTCGTTCTCTAGTAGGATGTTCTTTAATCTCCATGTTTTCAGACTTTTTCCTGTGGTTGATTTCAAGTTTCATAGCATTGTGATCTGAAAATGTGCATGGTATGATCTCAGTTCGTTTATATTTATTGAGGGCTATTTTGTGACCCAGTATGTGATCTATCTTGGAGAAGGTTCCACGTGCACTCGAGAAGAAAGTATATTTTGCTGCTTCAGGATGTAGAGTTCTAAATATATCTGTTAAGTCCATCTGGTCCAGCATATCATTCAGGGCCATTGTTGCTTGACCGATTTTCTGTCTAGATGATCTGTCCATTGTTGAAAGTAGAGTATTAAAGCCCCCTGTAATTACCACATTCTTACCAATAAGATTGCTTATGTTTGTGATTAATTGTTTTATATATATGGGTGCTTTCGAATTCGGTACATAGACATTTAAAATTGTTAGCTCTCCCTGATGGATAGACCCTGTAATTATTATATAATGCCCTTCTTCCTCTCTTGTTACAGCCTTTAATTTAAAGTCTAGTTTGTCTGATGTAAGTATGGCTACTCCAGCTTTCTTTTGACTTCTGGTAGCATGATAGTTCTCCATCCCCTCACTTTCAATCTGAAGGTGTCCTCAGGTCTAAAATGAGTCTCTTGTAGGCAGCAAATAGATGGGTCTTTTTTTTTTATCCATTCTCATACCCTATGTCTTTTGGTTGGAGCATTTAGTCCATTTACATTCAGTGTTAGTATTGAAAGATACGGGTTTAGAGTCATTGTGATATCTGTAGGTTTCATGCTTGTAGTGATGTCTCTGGTACTTTGTGGTCCTTGCAACATTTCACTCACAGGGTACCCCTTAGGATATCTTGTAGGGCTGGCTTCGTGGTGATGCATTCCTTCAGTTTTTGTTTGGGAAAACCTTTATCTCTCCTCCTATTCTGAATGACAGGCTTGCTGGATAAAGGATTCTTGGCTGCATATTTTTCCTGGTCATTACATTGCAGATTTCCTGCCATTCCTTTCTGGCCTGCCAAGTTTCAGTAGACAGGTCTGCTACGACCCTTCTATGTCTACCCTTGTATGTTAAGGCCCGTTTATCCCTACCTTCTTTCAGAATCCTGTCTTTATCCTTGGATTTTCCAGTTTCACTATATGTCGTGCAGAAGATCAATTCAAGTTACATCTGAAGGGAGTTTTCTGTGCCTCTTGGATTTCAATGTCTGTTTCCTTCCCCAGATTGGGGAATTTGTCAGCTATGATTTGTTCAAGTACACCTTCAGCCCCTTTCTCTCTCCCTTCTTCTGGAATTCCTATGATACAGATACTGTGCTGTTTGATTGACTCACTTAGTTCTCTAATTCTCCCCTCGTGGTCCTGGATTTTTTAAAATCTTTTTCTCAGCTTCCTCTTTTTCCATAATTTTATCTTCGAATTCACCTATTCTCCCCCTTTGCCTCTTCAGTCTGTGCTGTGGCCACCTCCATGTTATTTTGTACCTTGTTTATAGCATTTTTTAAATTCATCATGACTACTTTTTAGTTCCTTGATCTCTGCAGCAATAGATTCTCTACTGTCTTCTATGCTTTTTTCAAGCCCAGCTATTAAAACTTAAAGCTATTCTTCTAAATTCTTGTTCAGTTATGTTGCTTGTATCTGTTTTGATCAATTCTTTAGCTGTCACTTCTTCCTGGAATTTCTTTGGAGGAGAATCCTTCCATTTTGTTATTTTGGCTAGTTTTCTATCCCTTCTGAGTTTTAAAAGCTTGTTATGTGCTCTGTACCTACAAGCACTGCTATATTAGAGGAGGGTCATACACTGTGCAGGGCCTGGCTCTTCAGGAGGTGTTTTTTGGAGACGGTTGCTTGCTCTCTGTTGTTGTAACTTCGGTTATTTAAAAAAAAATTTTTTTTACTGTTTATTTATTTTTGAGAGAGAGATAGAGTGTGAGCTGGGGAGGAGCAGAGAGAGAGAGAGAGAGGGAGACACAGAATGTGAAGCAGGCTCCAGGCTCTGAGCTGTCAGCACAGAGCCCGATGTGGGGCTCGAACCCACAAACTGTGAGATCATGACCTGAGCTGAAGTCCGACACTTAACCAACTGAGCCACCCAGGTGCCCCTGACTTTAGTTATTTTATTTCCCTAGTCGTAGTGATGTTTTGGCCCCTCCACCAGGTGTGCTTTGATTTGTTCCTTGAAGTAGCCCTGGAAAGGAAAACAAACAGATAAATAGGAAACAAAAACACGCAAACACATAGACAAATCAAACAAGTAAGCAAAACCAGAAAACAATGCAAAAGCAAAACACCAGAAACACCAGCTCCAAGTAAAGAACAGGGTGGAAGCGGTGTTGATGGAAGAGCACATACAAAGAGAGAAAGGACGGGGGTGGGTGGAAAAAGAAAACAATAAACATGGACCAGGCAGAGAGACTAAATGGCTTAATCCAGAGGCAAGAAAGGAAAATAAAGAAGGAAGGTGGGCGGAGGGTGGGGGAGAAACGAAGATAACGTCACCCAGACAGAAAAACTATACAGCTTCATCATTCCAGAGAAAGAGGGAAAGGAAAGAAGGAGGTGTAGAACAATTAGCAAGAGAATGGATTAAATATGTCTGCTTAAATAAACCAACAACCAGAGTAACCAGCCTCGAGGAGGGAAGAGAGAAGGAGAAGAGGAAGGGAGAATATATCTAAATAAGAATTGTCCAAGAATTAACCCAGGCAAGGGAAGCAGCAGCGCTGGTCTGGAGAAGGGGGCCCTCTGGTTCCTCAGCGTCTATACCGCTCCAATAGACACGCGGGTCCCCGCGCCGAGGGGCGTGGCTTGGCGTGGCCGGTCCCGCCTCCGCTGTGGGCCCCGCCTTGGTGGGGGCGGGGGCAAAGATGGCGACCTCCAGGGTCTTCTCCACGGACCTGGTGGACTCCGTTCGCGCGTCCTCACTGTGCGGCGGGTGCAGACGGGGCGGCCGGTCTCGCCCCGCCGACTCCTGTGCCCTGGCGTTTGGCTGGGACCTAAACTCCCGCTCCGTGTGCCCCTGCACCGGGGAAGCCCCTCTCTGTGCGGCCCCATGTGTGGTCCTGCCCCGCAGCACTTGAACGGAAGGGACTGGTTTCTCCTGCTGCAGACCGCGCCCTTCACCTACCACCGGACCCCGGGCTGGCTCCCCTCCTCCCCAGGTGTGCGAACAGGGCAGCAGACCCCAGTCCAAAGAAAGCCCTGCAGCTAGAGATGGGATCCCTCTGCCTCCCGGTCCGGGGCTTTTCTCTTGTCCAGATACAGCCCTCCGCTTCCCCGGCAGCCCTTTCTCCTCTTTGTCTCCCCGCAGAACGGGTTCCCTCCCCTCCGTGCCTGTGCATTTTATCTCCCCCAGTTGGCGATTGCCCACCTGTGGCCCCTCAGGTTGTCCCGGTGTCTCCCTGGTAGACTCCATCTCTTTGCCTCCCAGACTCTTGGGGTTCCAAGTCCTCTGGCTTCAGCCCTTCTTGGTTTGAGAGACACGGGAAGTAGGGATCCCCCTACTTCGCCCCCATGTTGTCCCCTCCATCAGAAGCTTTTTATTTTGATGTAGTCCCGATAGTTTACTCTTCCTTTTGTTTCCCTTGCCTGAGGAGACCTTTTTAAATTTTTTTTAATGTTTATTTTTCAGAGCGAGAGTGTGTGAGTGGGGGAGGGGACAGAGAGAGAGACAGAATCCGAAGCGGGCTCCGGGCTCTGAGCTGTGGGCACAGAGCCCCATGTGGAGCTCGAACTCACAAACCGCCAGATCGTGACCTGAGTCCAAGTCAGTCGCTTAATCGACTCAGCCACCAGGCACTCTCTCCACCTTTTTTTTTTTTTTTTTTTTAATTTCTTAATGTTTATTTCTGAGGAGACATTTTTGTGGCCAATGTCAGAGAAATTACTGCCTGTGCTTTCTTCTAGGATTTTTATGGTCTCACATTCGGGTCGTTGATCCACTTCTGTGTGGCGTAAGAAAGTGGTCCAGTTTCCTTCTTTTGCATGTAGCTCTTCGGTTTTCCCAACACCTTTTGTTTAGGAGATGGTCGTTTCCCCATTGCACATTCTTGCCTCCTTTGCCGAAGAGTGATTGACCGTGTGTAATCACGGGTTAATTCTCAAGCTCTCTATTCTGTTCCATTGATCTATGCGTCTGTTTCTGTGCCGGCACCATACTGTTTTGAGTACTACAGCTTTGTAGCATATCTTGAAATGTGGGATTGTGATGCCTGCAGTTTTGATCTTCTTATTCAAGATTGCCTTGGCTATTTGGGGTCTTCTGTGGTCCATACAAGTATTAGGATTATTTGTTCCAGTTCTACGAAAACTGTTGGTTTTTAACAGAGATTGCATTAAGCGTGTAGATTGCTTTGGGTAGTACGGACATTTTAACAGTTTGTTCTTTCAGTCCGTGACCATGGAATGTCTTTTCATTTGCATCCTCTTCGGTTTCTTTCATCAGCGTTTTATTGTTGTCAGAGGACAGGTCTCTTACCTCCTTGGTTAAGTTTAATCCTGAATATTTTATTTTTGGTACAGTTGTAAGTAGGATTGTTCTCTTAATTTCTCTTTCTGCTGTCCCATTATTAGTGTGTAGAAATGCAGTGGATATCTGTATATTGATTTTGTGTTCTGTGACCTTACTGAATCCATTTCAGTCTTAGTTTTTTGGTGGACTCTAGGGTTTTCTGTATGTGCATCATGTCATCTGCAAATAGTGAAAGTTTTTGCTTTTCTCTTAGTGAATGCAAATTTGGATGCCTTTTATTTCTTTTTGTCCGACTGCTGTGGCTAGGACCTCCAGCACCGTGTTGAATAAAAGTGGCCAGAGTGGACATCCTTGTCTTGTTGCTGACCTGAGAGGAAAAACTCGGCTTTTCACCCTTCAGTATGATGTTTGCCGTGGGTGTTTCGTACCAGGGCTTTATGATGATGAGGTGTGTTCCCTCTGCAGCTGCTTTGTTGAGGGTTTTGATCATGACTGGATGTTGTATTTTGTCAAATGTTTTTTTGCATCAATTGCGATGATCATATGGTTTTTCTCCTTTCTCTTGTTGATGCAATGTAAATGTTGAGTGATTTGCAGATATTGAACCCACCCTTTTGTCCCGGGAACAAATACCACGTGATCATGGTGAGTGATTTTTTTAATGTGTTGTTGGGGTTGGTTTGCCAGTGTTTTGTTGATGGTTTTTGCATCTGGTTCATCAGAGAAGGTTCTCTTTTTCTGGAGCGTCTATCTGGTTTCAGTATCAGGGTAATTCTGGCTTCAGCATAAATTTGGAAGCTTTCCTTTCTGTTCTGTTTTTTTTTTTTTTTTGAATAGTTTGACAAGAATAGGTATTAATTCTTTAAAGTTTGTTGGAATTTGCCTATGCAACCATTTGGTCCTGGACTTCTGTTTCTTGGGAATTTTTTGATTATGGATTTAATTTCACTGTTGGTAGCTCTATGTTCAAATTTTCTGTTTCTTCCCAATTCGGTTTTGGGAGGTGATACGTTTCTAGGAATTTATCCATTTCTTTTAGGTTATCCAATTTGTAGGCATATAAGTTTCCATAATTTTCTCTTATAATTTTTTGCATTTCTGTGGTGTTGGTTCTTTCTCTGTCATTTCTGCTTTGGAGTTCTCTCTCTCTCTCTCTCTCTCTCTTTTTAAATGAGTCTGGCTCAAGGTCCTATTTTGTTGATCTTTTCAAAGAACCAGCTCCTGGTTTCATTGATCTGCTCTATTGTGTTTTTTTTAGTTTCTATTTCATTTATTTCTGCTCTATTCTTGATTATTTTCTTTCTTCTAATGTTTTTTTTTTTGAAAGAGAGCATAAGCAAGGGACAAGGGCAGAGAGAGAGGGAGAGAGAGAAAGAGAGAAAGAGGGAGAGGGAAGGAGAGGGAAAGAGGAAAGTTGGGGGGGGGAGAGAGAGTGGGGGGGAGAGAGAGAAAGTGGGGGGGAGAGAGAGAA